>NC_080026.1:10207500-11561250 GCF_030020395.1 Manis pentadactyla | reverse complement strand
GTTTAGGTGGTTGAAGTTTGAAGAAGATGTGGAAGACGGAGGAGAAAGATGGAGCAAGCCTTATGTGGCTACTCTTTCACTGCACAGCTTGTTTGAGTTAAGAAGTTGTATTCTGAATGGGACTGTGTTGCTGGACATGCATGCCAACACTTTAGAAGAAATTGCAGGTATATCTTATTTTCTCAGTCTCTTTTTTCTCACTTCTTTTTTTCTTCACTCATAGGTACAGCTGATTTTTGCTATTCCCTTTTCCTTATAACTCTCTATCTGTGTGACCTTTAGAAAATGAATTCACATGATTAGCATAAATGACCTTAAAAATGGTTTTCTTCTCCTCCCTTATTTAATATAAAAGAAATTGATTCTCAGAGAAATATGGCCTACCTTGTCAGTGGCAACTCTAGAGTAAGAACCTAGATATCCTGCTCCCACTTAGTATTTAGTGGTTTGCGCTGTCATATTTAATTAAATCACCACCATGAGATAATTGAAGGGAAAACCCATAAAGCTTGAAATTTATTTTTTTCAATATTCAAATATATGAAATAACCAAATTAAAAAATTTCAGTGAAAAGGAAAAATAATTCAGTTTAGAACTAAACAGAAAATGCTCTTCATAGTTGCTCTTCATAACTGGTCTGTATCTTTCTATCTCAAAAGTAACCCAATTTGGGTGTCCCATTTTTAGTGTACAGAAGTTTGTAAAAATGCCATTCAGAAGAGGTCAGTAGTTTAGACATAATATCACATAGAAATATATGATTAGAAATACTTGTCTGATCATTATTACCATAGATTCCTTTTCAATCACTAATGAAAAGAGATCCTTTCTTTTTCTTTGAGTAATTTCAGTTTCACTTATTAACCCAAAGGTATTTATTTCTCCCTTAATAAAACTGTTAACACATTTTCTCCCATAGCTTGTAATCATTTTCTTATTGTGTTACTATTATTTTTACTTAGTGACAATTGAGTTATATTACTATTAAGTGTGTAATAAAAAGTATGCTTTTCATTTTAAGACTTCTAACTTAGTGTTTTCACATCTATTACTGTATTTTTTTATCATAGCAACCTTATGAGGTACGGAGGAGGCTATTTCCCCTATTTTAAGAACTGATAAACAAAAAGTGACAATACTTGCAGAGATGGGAATCATTTCTTTTGATTAACCTATAATCATAGATTTTGTTTTTTTCTATTTCATGATAATTTGTGATGATAGCAATTAATGATAAGACCTAAACCTTTTTCTTCACTTCTTATTTATATGTTTCTATATGTTACACAGTTACTAACATCACTAGTTTCAGTTTTCTAACAATATAATAGTGTATCTCAGGGCTCTAAACCCTAGTACTTTGTGAAGACACAGGCTTTGCAGCATTAATGTTTTCTAGATATTTCCTAGTAGAAGAATATGACTCAGATATTGTTTTAGAATGATGAAAGGCTTTTATATCAGTGTTCTGATATGTTTTTAATAGACTCTTAGATAATTCTTTAAAGAGATTTTTATAGACTTAGCAGGAGAAAATCCCATTTGTATCTGGCAGGGCTGTCAAGAATTTCTGGTATAATTAAAATAGGATTTTCTTTTGGATAAAGTTAATTTAAAAATGTCTATTTCCCAATGTTTCATGGAACTCAGAATAAATTTGAACTTCTTCCTTCGAACTATTACTTAACCTTTTCAAATCCAGAATTCTCCAGGTACATTTTCTTACCATGACTTATTCTGATATGGGGATTAATTGTATTGAAAATGCATTTTAATTATATTTACATGAATTATAGGCAATTTTATGGGCTATGTTAATCTTGAAATTCATCACTATAAAGATTAATAATAAAAATATTCTCTCTGCAGTGTGTATACCTTAACCTAATTCTGTCTATAAGAGTAAGAAATTAAAACTAAACCAAAGTTAGTTCCGTGGACAGATTATCATAGCTCTCCATTCATTAAAACAATTTTTGTTGTTAAAAATCTTTCCCCAAAGGAAAACTGCATAGTTTACTCCACTGAATGCAATCTTCAGATTAGGGAGTAAAGGAATAGCCATATATTTTTTAACATGCCTATCCTATTACCATCTTTGGTCTGAAAAGTAAGTATTCTTATGGTAATATACATTTTAAGCACATACACTCTTTCTAATGCTGTCAACCAATCTGTAGAATTTAGACGTCTTCCATTCCCCATTCCTCTCCCAGCATCTTTTAAAGTTAAGACAATGAATGGGTTCTTAAGGTAAAACATTTATAAGATAATCCTTAAGTAGATAGAGATTTACACAGAACCTGTAAAACCTGGGTCTCTAGATGCTTTCATTCAGCAGGCAATATGGATTGATGATGACAAAATCCCTGCCTAATTAGAATTAATTTTTTAAAAATATTCTGAGGCCTTTTTACAAAATAGTACTAGTTTTCCCCAGAGCCTGCTTAGTGCTGGAAGAGTGTGACCTATTTATCCTTCTCTTTCTTCCTGCTTCTCTTACCATCCAGATCCCGGCATCGGGCTTTGGCAGGCTAGACTGTGTTATTTAGGCATCAGCTTGCTGAGATTGTAGCACGTGACTCTGGGCTCAAAGCCATTAGGGTCCATTATCCTTTCCTACTTTTGAAGGCTAATACTAATACATAATAGAGTGGCGAAGAGAACAATGTCAGAGATTAGCCAGTCAGACTCCTTTTGGTACTTAAATCTCACCTCAGTATGTTACATTCTTAAGATAAATGATTAACTTTCCCAGTTCATTAAGATGTTATTGCTGCAGGAATACCAAAGAAGAGTCTGCTGTGTATTTCTGTGTGACTAATGAGCAATTGAGGGTTTTTTTTTCTATTTACTCTTTCATACAAAACTGTTTCCAGTAAAGAACTTATCTCTGAAAAACTGTAAAACTAGTGACTTTTGAGTTTTTGTAGTGTTCAAAACTGGAAAGATTGTGCTTTGGTAGGAATTAAAAATCATAACCTGTGCAAGGGGATTATTATATGATTTTGATTCCGGTTAGAATATTGAACTGGGGATACATCATGGCTTACAGATGAAACTCCATGCAGTGGTGTCCTTTTGGTGTTTTAATGACCTACTTTACAATTCCCATTATGAAATATGTAGTACATATTTTATATACATTTTTCCATCATAACAAGGTTTCAGTGTAAAGTCATGTTATGTTGTGTAAAGTCGCAATATATCATTTCCTTATTTCAAATTAATTCAGGGATATTATAATTACTGATCTCCAAAGAAGAGAAACACAGATTTAAATGTTCTGTACTATTACAAATTTTTGGAATTAAAAGGTAGTTTGCAGGTAATTATAGTGGACACTATGGCTGATTCCTAATCATGCATTCCATCTCTTTCCATTGTAAACAGCAAAGTGATACAGCAAAGGTTGGTAGATTATACTCTATGTGCAAATTTGGCCCACTGCCTGATTTTATCAGTTTTAAGAGCTCAGAATGGTTATTACATTTTACATGACTGCAAAGATAATGAAAAGGTTAATATTTTGTGACATGAAATTCAAAGTTCAGTGTCCATCAAAAAGTTTTATCAAAAAGTAACTATTCTCATTTATTTATACATTGTCTATGGCTACTCTCATTCTATAAAGGCTGAGTTGAGAAGTTGTTACAGAGATTGTATCACCCAGAAAGCCTAAAATATTCATTATCTGTCCCATTACAGAAAAAATTTCTGGTTTAGAAAACTGCCTCCAGGGCAAATATGGATTTTGATTAGTCTAAGCCCGTCTTGGGAGGCCTATCTCCTTTACCAGTGATTGGCTCAGCATAGGTAGGACTATGTCAATTATACTTGGGAGAATTTTTATTGGGCAGGGAAAAAAAAGTCACAAAAAGGCAAAACTTCTATAGATGTGAATGAAGATATGTATTTCCTCCTTATGACTATAAGAAAAATTAGCCTCAGGTTAAAGCTCACCTAGAGAAGGGGAAATGGATAGAATAACAGAGAAATGGAATTAAATCCAGCCTAACTTCAGTATTTCCATTATGTGAACCAATGAAATTCATCCTTTTAGATATTTGATTTGGGTGTTTTTGTTTTAAAAAATTTTTATTGAAGTATAAATGATATACGGTATTACATTAGCTTCAGGTATATAACACAGTGATTCCATATTTGTATACATTTGTTCAACATAACAAATCTAGCTACCATCTTCACCAAAGTTAAAAAAATATTATTGCCTACATTACCCATGCTGTACATTACAACCCCATGACTTATTTATTTTATAACTGGAAGTTTGTACTTCTTAATCCCCTTCACCCATTTCACCCACACTCCAACCACTTCTCCTTGGCAAATATCAATCTGTTCTCTGTATCTATGAATCTGGTATTGTTTTGTTTGATAGATTCCACATATTAATAGAAATCATATTGTATTTGTTTATTTCTGTCTGACTTATTTCATTTAGCATAATAAATTCCAGGTATATCCATGTTGTTGTAAATGGCAAGATTTAATTCTTCTTTTTATGACTGAGTAGTATTGTGATCTATTTCTATATCTACATCTGTATCTATATCTATGTATGTCTCCCATATGTGTATATGTGTATATCTATATACATATGCACATATCTCCCATATCTTCTTTATCCATTCATCTGTTGATGAACACTTAGGTTGCTTTCATGTCTTGGCTATTGTAAATAATGCTGCAATAAACATAGGGATGCATGTATCATTTCAAATTAGTGTTTTCATTTTCTTTGGAGAAATATCCAAATGAAGAATATCCAGATTGAATAATAGTTCTGTTTTTATTTTGAAGAACCTCCATACTGTTTTCAACAATGGCTTCACCAATTTACACACCCACCAAGTGTACAAGGGTTTCATTTTCTCTACACCCTGTCAACACTTTTTATTTCTTGTCTTTTTGATAGTAGACATTCTGACAGGTTGAGGTGATATCTCATGTGGTAAGTGATGTTGAACATCTTTTCATGTGCCTATTGGCCATCTTTGGAAATACTGGTCTTCTTTGGAAAAACGTCTGTTCAGATTTGTCCATTTCTTATTTGGATTATTTGTATTTTTGCTATTGAGTTGAATGAGATCTTTATGTATTTTGGATATTAGCTCCTTATAAGATGTATGATTTGTAAAATTTTCTTCTATTCATTGGGTTGCTTTTTTCTTTTGTTGATAATTTCCTGTGCTATACAGAAGCTTTATAGTTTGATGTAGCCCCAATTGTTTATTTTTGCCTTTATTGCCCTTGCTCTGGAGAAAGGTCCAAGAAGATATTGTGGAGACTGACATCAAGGAGCTAACTCTCTCTGTTTTCTTCTGGGAGTTTTGTGGCTTCTGGTCTTATATTTAAATATTTAACTATTTTGAGTTAATTTTCATATATGGTGTAATATAATGGTCAAGTTTTCTTTTGCATGTAGCTGTCCAGTTTTCCCAGAACCATTTTATAGAAGATACTGTACTTTCCTCATTGTACATTCTTGCTTCTTTTTATCGGAGATTAATCAGCCATATATACGTGTATTTGTTTCTGGGCTCTCTATTCTGTTCCATTGATCTATGTGTCTGTTTTGTGTCAGTACCATACTGTTTTGATTACTACAGTTCTGTAGTATGGTTTGAAAGCAGAGACCATGATACCACCACTGTGTTCTTTCTCAAGATTACTTTGACTATTTGGAGTCTTTTGTAGTTCCATACTTATTAATGGATTACTTGTTCCAGTTCTGTAAAAAAGTGCCATTGGTATTTTGACAGAGATTGCATTGAATCTGTGGACTGCTCTGGCAGTATGAACATTTTAACAGTATTAATTCTTATAAGCCATGAACATGGTAAGTCTTTCTATTTATTTGTATCTTCTTTAATCAATATCTCAAACTTTTTAAATTACAGGTCTTTCACCTCCTTGGTTAAATTTATTCCTGGTATTTTATTCTTTTTGATGTAATTGTGAGTGGGACTTTTTTTCTTGATTTCTCTTTTATTTGTAGATAATTATTTTTTTATTGAAGGGTAGTTGACACATGGTATTACATTACATTAGTTTCAGGTGTACAACATAGTGATACAACATTTATATACATGACAATTCTAGGTACCAGCTATCACCATACCAAGCTGTTACAATATCTTGACTATATTCATTACATCCTGGTTACTTATTATTTTACCATTGGAAGTGTATACTTTTTTTTTTTTTTTTTTTTTTTTGTGAGGGCATCTCTCATATTTATTGATCAAATGGTTGTTAACAACAATAAAATTCTGTATAGGGGACTCAATGCTCAATGCACAATCATTAATCCACCCCAAGCCAAATTTTCATCAGTCTCCAATCTTCTGAAGCATAATGAACAAGTTCTTACATGGAGAACAAATTCTTACATATTGAATAAGTTACATGATGAGCAGTACAAGGGCAGTCATCACAGAAACTTTTGGTTTTGCTCATGCATTATGAACTATAAACAGTTCAAATATGAATACTCATTTGGTGTTTATACTTGATTTATATGTGGATACCACATTTCTCTCTTTATTATTATTATTTTTAATAAAATGCTGAAGTGGTAGGTAGATACAAGATAAAGTTTAGTGTTGTAAGAGAGCAAATGTAGATGATCAGGTGTGTGCCTGTAGACTATGTGTTAATCCAAGCTAGACAAGGGCAATAAAACATCCACGTATACAGAAGATTTCTCTCAGAACAGGGGGGGCGAGGTTCTAAGCCTCACCTCTGTTGATCCCCAATTTCTCACCTGATGGCCCCCCTGCGACTGTGCCTGTCTTAGGTTGTTCCTCCCTTGAGGAATCTTACCCGTCTCTGGCTAACCAGCCATCTTCTGGGGTCTTTATTCTAGGAAGGGTTGTCTTTGTTATATTTTCATAGATATATGTGGTTGCTTCCAATTCTTGACTATTGTAAATAGTGCTGCGATAAACATAGGGGTGCATCTGTCTTTCTCAAACTTGACTGCTGCGTTCTTAGCGTAAATTCCTAGGAGTGGAATTCCTGGGTCAAATGGTAAGTCTGTTTTGAGCATTTTGATGTACCTCCATACTGCTTTCCACAATGGTTGAACTAATTTACATTCCCACCAGCAGTGTAGGAGGGTTCCCCTTTCTCCACAGCCTCGCCAACATTTGTTGTTGTTTGTCTTTTGGATGGCAGCCATCCTTACTGGTGTGAGGTGATACCTCATTGTAGTTTTAATTTGCATTTCTCTGATAATTAGCGATGTGGAACATCTTTTCATGTGTCTGTTGGCCATCTGTATTTCTTTTTTGGAGAACTGTCTGTTCAGTTCCTCTGCCCATTTTTTACTTGGGTTATTTGTTTTTTCTTTGTTGAGGCGTGTGAGCTCTTTATATATGCTGGACGTCAAGCCTTTATCAGATGTGTCATTTTCAAATACATTCTCCCATACTGTAGGGTTCCTTTTTGTTCTATTGATGGTGTCTTTTGCTGTACAGAAGCTTTTCAGCTTGATATAGCCCCACTTGTTCATTTTTGCTGTTGTTTTCCTTGCCCGGGGAGATATGTTCAAGAAGAGGTCACTCATGTTTATGTCTAAGAGGTTTTTGCCTATGTTTTCTTCCAAGAGTTTAATGGTTTCATGACTTACATTCAGGTCTTTGATCCATTTTGAGTTTTCTTTAGTATATGGGGTTAGACAGTGATCCAGTTTCATTCTCCTACATGTAGCTGTCCAGTTTTGCCAGCACCATCTGTTGAAGAGACTGTCATTTTGCCATTGTATGTCCATGGCTCCTTTATCAAATATTAATTGACCATATATGTTTGGGTTAATGTCTGGATTCTCTAGTCTGTTCCACTGGTCTGTGGCTCTGTTCTTGTGCCAGTACCAAATTGTCTTGATTACTATGGCTTTATAGTAGAGCTTGAAGTTAGGGAGTGAGATCCCACCTACTTTATTCTTCTTTCGCAGGATTTCTTTGGCTATTCAGAGTCTTTGGTGTTTCCATATGAATTTTTGAATTATTTGTTCCAGTTCATTGAAGAATGTTGCTGGTAGTTTCATAGGGATTGCATCAAATCTGTATATTGCTTTGGACAGGATGGCCATTTTGACGATATTAATTCTTCCTAGCCACGAGCATGGGATGAGTTTCCATCTGTTAGTGTCCCCTTTAATTTCTCTTATGAGTGACTTGTAGTTTTCAGAGTATAAGTCTTTCACTTCTTTGGTTAGGTTTATTCCTAGGTATTTTATTTTATTTTTGATGCAATTGTGAATGGAGTTGTTTTCCTGATTTCTCTTTCTGTTGGTTCATTGTTAGTGTATAGGAAAGCCACAGATTTCTGTGTGTTGATTATGTATCCTGCAACTTTGCTGTATTCCGATATCAGTTCTAGTAGTTTTGGGGTAGAGCCTTTAGGGTTTTTTATGTACAATATCACGTCACCTGCAAATAGTGACAGTTTAACTTCTTCTTTACCAATCTGGATTCCTTGTATTTTTCTGTTTTGTCTGATTGCCGTGGCTAGGACCTCCAGTACTATGTTAAATAACAGTGGGGAGAGTGGGCATCCCTGTCTTGTTCCCGATCTCAGAGGAAATGCTTTCAGCCTCTCGCTGTTCAATATGATGTTGGCTGTGGGTTTATCATATATGGCCTTTATTATGTTGAGGTACTTGCCCTCTATGCCCATTTTGTTGAGAGTTTTTATCATGAATGGATGTTGAATTTTGTCGAATGCTTTTTCAGCATCTATGGAGATGATCATGTGGTTTTTGTCCTTCTTTTTGTTGATGTGGTGGATGATGTTGATGGACTTTCGAATGTTGTACCATCCTTGCATCCCTGGGATGAATCCCACTTGGTCATGGTGTACGATCCTTTTGATGTATTTTTGAATTCGGTTTGCTAATATTTTACTGAGTATTTTTGCATCTACGTTCACCAGGGATATTGGTCTGTAGTTTTCTTTTTTGGTGGGGTCTTTGCCTGGTTTTGGTATTAGGGTGATGTTACCTTCATAGAATGAGTTTGGCAGTATTCCCTCCTCCTCTATTTTTTGGAAAACTTTAAGGAGAATGGGTATTATGTCTTCCCTGTATGTCTGATAAAATTCCGAGGTAAATCCATCTGGCCCGGGGGTTTTGTTCTTTGGTAGTTTTTTGATTACCGCCTCAATTTTGTTGCTGGTAATTGGTCTGTTTAGATTTTCTGTTTCTTTCTGGGTCAGTCTTGGAAGGTTGTATTTTTCTAGGAAGTTGTCCATTTCTCCTAGGTTTCCCAGCCTGTTAGCATATAGGTTTTCATAGTATTCTCTAATAATTCTTTGTATTTCTGTGGGGTCCATTGTGATTTTTCCTTTCTCGTTTCTGATACTGTTGATTTGTGTTGACTCTCTTTTCCTTTTAATAAGTCTGGCTAGAGGCTTATCTATTTTGTTTATTTTCTCGAAGAACCAGCTCTTGGTTTCATTGATTTTTGCTATTGTTTTATTCTTCTCACTTTTATTTATTTCTTCTCTGATCTTTATTATGTCCCTCCTTCTGCTGACCTTAGGCCTCATTTGTTCTTCTTTTTCCAATTTCGATAATTGTGACATTAGATCATTCATTTGGGATTGTTCTCCCTTTTTAAAATATGCTTGGATTGCTATATACTTTCCTCTTAAGACTGCTTTTGCTGCGTCCCACAGAAGTTGGTGCTTAGTGTTGTTGTTGTCATTTGTTTCCATATATTGCTGGATCTCCATTTTGATTTGGTCATTGATCCATTGATTATTTAGGAACGTGTTGTTAAGCGTCCATGAGTTTGTGAGCCTCTTTGCTTTATTTGTACAGTTTATTTCTAGTTTTATGCCTTTGTGGTCTGAAAAGTTGGTTGGTAGGATTTCAATCTTTTGGAATTTTCTGAGGCTCTTTTTGTGGCCTAGTATGTGGTCTATTCTGGAGAATGTTCCATGTGCACTTGAGAAGAATGTTTTGGATGCTTTTGGATGTAGAGTTCTATAGATGTCTATTAGGTCCATCTGCTCTACTGTGTTGTTCAGTGCTTCCGTGTCCTTACTTATTTTCTGCCCAGTGGATCTATCCTTTGGGGTGAGTGGTGTGTTGAAGTCTCCCAGAATGAATGCATTGCAGTCTATTTCCCCCTTTAGTTCTGTTAGTATTTGTTTCACATATGCTGGTGCTCCTGTGTTGGGTGCATATATATTTAGAATGGTTATATCCTCTTGTTTGACTGAGCCCTTTATCATTATGTAGTGTCCTTCTTTATCTCTTGTTACTTTCTTTGTTGTGAAGTTTATTTTGTCTGATATTAGTACTGCAACCCCTGCTTTCTTCTCGCTGTTGTTTGCTTGAAATATGTTTTTCCATCCCTTGACTTTTAGTCTGTACATGTCTTTGGGTTTGAGGTGAGTTTCTTGTAAGCAGCGTATAGATGGATCTTGCTTTTTTATCCATTCTATTACTCTATGTCTTTTGATTGGTGCATTCAGCCCATTAACATTTAGGGTGACTATTGAAAGATATGTACTTATTGCCATTGCAGGCTTTAAATTTGTGGTTACCAAAGGTTCAAGGTTAGCCTCTTTAGTATCTTACTGCCTAACTTAGCTCGCTTATTGAGCTGTTATATACACTGTCTGGAGATTCTTTTCTTCTCTCCCTTCTTATTCCTCCTCCTCGATTCTTCATATGTTGGGTGTTTTGTGCTGTGCTCTTTCTAGGAGTGCTCCCATCTATAGCAATCCCTGTAGGATGCCCTGTAGAGGTGGTTTGTGGGAGGCAAATTCCCTCAACTTTTGCTTGTCTGGGAATTGTTTAATCCCACCGTCATATTTGAATGATAGTCGTGCTGGATACAGTATCCTTGGTTCAAGGCCCTTCTGTTTCATTGTATTAAATATATCATGCCATTCTCTTCTGGGCTGTAGGGTTTCTGTCGAGAAGTATGATGTTAGCCTGATGGGTTTTCCTTTATAGGTGACCTTTTTCTCTCTAGCTGCCTTTAAAACTCTTTCTTTGTCCTTGATCTTTGCCATTTTAATTATTATGTGTCTTGGTGTTGTCCTCCTTGGATCCTTTCTGTTGGGGGTTCTGTGTATTTCCGTGGTCTGTTCGATTATTTCCTCCCCCAGTTTGGGGAAGTTTTCAGCAATTATTTCTTCTAAGATACTTTCCATCTCTTTTCCTCTCTCTTCTTCTTCTGGAACCCCTATAATATGGATATTGTTCCTTTTGGATTGGCCACACAGTTCTCTTAACATTGTTTCATTCCTGGAGATCCTTTTATTTCTCTCTATGTCAGCTTCTATGCGCTCCTGTTCTCTGGTTTCAGTTCCATCAATGGCCTCTTGCATTCTATCCATTCTGCTTATAAACCCTTCCAGAGTTTGTTTCATTTCTGCAATCTCCTTTCTGGCATCTGTGATCTCCCTCCGGACTTCATCCCATTTCTCTTGCGTATTTCTCTGCATCTCTGTCAGCATGTTTATGATTCTTATTTTGAATTCTTTTTCAGGAAGACTGGTTAGATCTGTCTCCTTCTCTGGTGTTGTCTCTGTGATCTTTGTCTGCCTGTAGCTTTGCCTTTTCATGGTGATAGGAATAGTTTGCAGAGCTGGGACGAGTGACGGCTGGAAGAACTTCCCTTCTTGTTGGTTTGTGGCCCTCCTCTCCTGGGAGAACAGCGACCTCTAGTGGCTTGTGCTGGGTGTCTGCACGCAGACAGGGTTTCTGCTTCCTGCCGGGCTGCTATGGAGTTTATCTCCGCTTTTGCTGTGGGTTTGGCCTGGTCCGGGCCTCTGCTCCAAAGTGGTGGTGTCGCGTTGGAGGGGGAGTGGCCTGGAGGCTATTTATCTCCGTAAGGGGCCTCCCTGCTCCCTGCAGCCCAGGGGTTAGGGTGCCCGGAGATCCCCTGATTCCCTACCTCTGGATTAAGTGTCCCACCCTGCCCCTTTAAGACTTCCAAAAAGCACCC
Organism: Manis pentadactyla; assembly: GCF_030020395.1. Lineage (NCBI taxonomy): Eukaryota > Metazoa > Chordata > Mammalia > Pholidota > Manidae > Manis > Manis pentadactyla. Next base: position 11,549,256 of record NC_080026.1, on the reverse strand, counting down.
GCAAAACAAAACAACGACCACAAAAAAAAAAAAAATTTAAATTAAGAAAAAAAGTGGCCGCTCGTTTTTCTTTATTCTCCGGCGCCAGCCTCAGGCATCTGCTCACCGGTGTTGCTGCCCTGTTTCCCTAGTATTGGGGTCCCTATCCCTTTAAGACTTCCAAAAAGCGCTTGCCAGAACAAAATAGCAAAAAAAAAAAAAAAAAAATGGTCGCGCGCTTTTCTGGTGTCCTCTGGCTCCAGGCCACCGGTGCCCGCTCACTGTTCTTGCTGCCCTGTTCCCCCAGTATCCAGGGCCCCCTGGGCACGCACTGTGTCTGCACTCTGGCCCGGATGGCTGGGGCTGGGTGTTCGGCAGTCCTGGGCTCCGTCTCCCTCCCGCTCTGCCTATTCTTCTCCCGCCAGGAGCTGGGGGGATGGGCACTCAGCTCCTGCCAGGCCGGGGCTTGTATCTTACCCCCTTCGCGAGGTGCTGGGTTCTCTCAGGTGCGGATGTGGTCTGGATATTGTCCTGTGTCCTCTGGTCTTTATTCTAGCAAGGGTTGTCTTTGTTATACTTTCATAGATATATGTGGTTTTGGGAGGAGATTTCTGCAGCTCTACTCACGCCGCCATCTTCCTCTCTTTCTCCTCTGTTGAACTTTTATGCCTTGATTTCTTTTTCTGATAGTTTCCTGTTAGTGTATAGAAATGCAACCATTTTTGTATATTAATATTGTATCCTGTAAGTTTATGAATTCATTTATTAGTTTTAACAGCTTTTTGGTGGAGTTGTTAAGGTTTTCTATATATGATTTTATGTCATCTACAAATAGTGAACAGTTTTACTTCTTCCTTTCCAATTTGGATACCTTTTATTTATTTTTCTTCCCTAATTCCTGTGGCTAGAGCTTCCATTACTATGTTGAATGAAAGTGGCAAGATTAGGCATCTTTCTATTGTTTCTGATGTTAAAGGAAAACTTTCAGCTTTTGACTAACATTGAACATGGTGTTAGCTGTGCATTTGCCAAATGTGGCCTTTATTATGTTGAGGTACATTCCCTCTATACCCACTCTGTTAAGAGTTTTTATTGTATATGAGTGTTGAATGTTAAATGCTTTTTCTGCATCCATTGAGATTATCGTATGGTTTTTATTATTCTTTCTGTTAATGTGGTGTATCACACTGATTGACTTGTGAATACTGCACTATCCCTGAATCCCTGGAATAAATCCCACTTGATTGTGGTGTATGATCCTTTCAACGTATTGTTCAATTTAGTTAGGTTATATCTTGTGGAGGATTTTTGCATCTATATTCATCAGAGGTATTAGACTATAGTTTTCTTTTATAGTAGCATATTTGTCTGGTATCAGGGTAATTCTGACTTCTTAAAATGAGCCTGAAAGTGTTCTTTCCTCTTCCATTTTTTTGGAAGAGTTTGAGAAGGACAGGTGTTAAATCTTTGATTGGTAGAATTCACTAGTGAAGCTAGATGATCCTGGACTTTTATCAGTGTTTTGACTCCCACTACTCTTTACTAGTAAGTGGCCTATTCAGATTTCTTTCTTCATGATTTAGTCTTTGAAGATTGTGTGCATCTAGGAATGTATCCATTTCTTCTAAGTTGTCTAATTTGTTGGCATATAATTGTTTTGTCAACTCTTTGATCCTTTGTTTTTCTGTAGTATCAGTTGGAACTCTCTTTCATTTCTTATTTGATTCACTTCAGCCCTTTCTCTTTTTTTCTTTTTGAGTCTGGCTAAACGTTTATCGATTTTATCTCTTCAAAGAACCAACTCTTAGTTTCACTGATTTTTTTTTGTTTTTATTTGATTTATTCCACTCTGGTTTTTATTTCCTTTCTTTTCTAACTTTGGGCTTTGTTTTTTGTTCTTCTAGTTTCTTTAGTGTAAAGTATGATTGTTTATTCGAGGTTTTTCTTGTTTCTTGAGGTAAGCCTGTATCACTACAAACTTCCCTCTTCAGACTATCTTTGTTGTACCTCATAGATTTTGGAATGTTGTCTTTCCATTTTCATTTGTCTCAAGGTATTTTTTGCTTTCCCCATTGGTTGTTTGGTAGCACATTGTTAGAAACCATGTGTTTTTGGTTTTTCCAATTTTATTCTTGTAATTCATTTTTAGTTTCTTACCACATGGTCAGAAAAAATGCTTGATATAATTTCAATCTACCTAAATTTATTGACTTGATTTGTGGTCTAGCATTTGCTCTATTCTGGAGAATGGTCTATTTGCACTTAAAAAAATGTGTATTCTGCTGCTTTTTGGTGGAATATTCTGTAAGTTTATTTGGTCTAATATGTCACTTAAAGCCAATGTTTTCTTATTGTTTTTCTGTCTGGATCATCTATCCATTGATGTAAGTGGGGTGTTAAAAATCACCTGATATTGTGTTGCTGTCAATTTCTCCCTTAGTGTCTGTTAATATTTGTTCTATATTTTTGTTTCATATATTTTGTTTTTTATATTTAGATGCTCCAATGTTGGATGCATAAATATTTACAAATGTTATATCCTCTTAGATTGACCTCTTTTTCATTATATAATACCGTTCATTTTTTTGTTATAGACTTTGTCTTGAAGTCTATTTTGTCTGATACAAATATTGCTAACCCAGCAAGGACCCATAACCTACTTAATGGAAATTGCAAAGAAATTCCTGTTCTGGGAAATATTTACTGAGGGCCTCAATATTCCAATCAGTGCATTAGGTGCTTCATCTCCTTAGTCCTGGCAACCACATATGTTACAGATATTATTTCCATCTTACAAATAAGGATCCTGAGATTATTCAGCTTTACAAGGTGACACATGTGGTACCACGATCCAAGCCTGTATCCCTTGTCCATTTCCCTTTCACACTGAAGGAAAAAATTATTTGTGTGGGAGAATTCTGCTAATTTAAAATCTTCAGTAAACTCAGAAAGGCAGTGGAAGTCAATTTGTTGTGATCTGCAGAAGGAGTTAGTGCCTTGAAAAATCAAATAGTGTTAATATTTGATAATCTGAAAGCAGATAAATTACATTGAGATTTACTGAGGTGATCTTTGTATTGCCAAGAATCTTAGAATACCTTTATTCATCTACTTTTTATATAGGCATTTTTCACAGTCTGTATGGTAAATATCAGTCTAATTATAGCCTTCTGAAACTCACTTTTCATTCTTTGGTTTATGGGGATAGAATACCTTTTTAATGTAAACATGTTTTTGAGGAAGGTTTGTGAGGACTAAATTTATATCAATGTTAAAACTTGTTTACTCTCCAAATGCAACCATCTAGATAGCTGCCTATGCCTCCTTGCATGAAATATTTACAGATTAAGCAAAAAAAAGATTTGTTTGCTTAAGAGGAAATAGGGAAATTATTCTCTATTAGAAAAAAGGGAGAACACATATAATATGAAAAATATAAATGCAAAACCACTTTCCAATTGTAAACATATTAATTATATTGATGTTACCTCTGCTCCCTCCCATCAGTGTGAGTAATGAAGGACATGAAGCACTTTGATCTCAATACAACTACATCCATTTGAAAAATAATTCTCCATAAAATCATTATGTCTTTAAAATAGAATAGTTTATAATAAAACTTCCCCATCTTTCTTGTACCACATTTCTACAAAGATAACCTTTTGTTTGTGAGGCCATACTTTAGAGACTTTTAAAGGAATTCATTACTATTTTAAGATGTATATGATTATCTAGGGTATGTATATTTGGATTTAGTGGTTCGCTGCTCTTATCAGAGGAAAGCTGTGCTAATTTTCTTCCTGCCATCCCTCTTCAGATATGGTCCTTGACCAACAGGTGAGCTCAGGTCAGCTCAATGACGATGTACGTCACAGAGTTCACGAGGCACTGATGAAACAGCATCACCACCAGAATCAGAAAAAACTCACCAACAGGATTCCCATTGTTCGTTCCTTTGCTGATATTGGCAAGAAACAATCAGAACCAAATTCCATGGATAAAAATGGTAACTGTTTCTTTATTGTACTCTTTATGTTTATTATAAGTGCCTGATATATCAAAGTGCTTCTAAATCTTTTAAAATATGTTTGAAAATGATCTATTGAAATTCATATTGTTTTAGTAGAATTGTTTCTTTTCATGTACATAGAAAGCCTTATTATCAAGCATCAAACTGTAGAAATTTTAGCAAAGAATTTAAGTTTTCTGAGCAGTTCGTGAAAGAATGCAAGGGAAATTTTTATCCAATAAGCTATAAACTCATTCAGCAAATATAAACTGAGCATTCGTTGCTTCCTATACAAGGTCCTATTCTGTGTCCCAGAGTTTAAATATAAGACAATGCTTTAACTTAGGGGTTTTTTTTTTTAGTTAAAATGAATAATGATTACCATTTAATATTTGTGGAAAAAGATGTTGGTTTCATGTAACTCATGGTCAACAAATTCTATTAGAGATTTCAATTGAAAAGACCAGCTAGTGCATTGCTTGTGGCTCTACATACTAAGCCTGATTTCCAGCTGATGGGCCCATTGCTGCTTGCAGTCATGCATCTTCAATGTCCATGAAGCCTCTACACTTAACTATCTTTGCAACATCAACACAGATGACACCAACCATTGTTTTCTAACAATCATGACTTACCCCTTATGGTGTATGCCTCAAGTTGTTTTATCCTTCCAGTGTATTTTATTCTCTCTTGCATTCTCCCCTTGCAAATCTCCTTCAACATTGACACTAAGCGAGTTGCTTAGTGATCTCTGGTTATTATCCATCCTTTCCATTAGTCTTTTGAAGCAAAATAAAGTTATCAGGAGGATGATATGAGTTTGTTAAACTTCCTTCAGCTCTAACAGTTCCCACTTTTAAAAGATAAAAATTAATGAGAAATAATTTCAAATGCTTTACTAGAAAGATTCTGATTTCTACAAATGGACTGAAGTATATGTATTGACATGGACTATATTATATAATTTCACTCCTATTTTCAAAAACTTCAGAGATGCCTTAAATACAAATGCATGAAAATCAGTTTTCTCAAGTCTTTGCTTTATATGGGTATTTTTTACCAGTTTTTGTACCAGTGAATCAAATATGTACAAATAGAAGAAATGTTTTAACAACTCAATGATCATTAAATATCTCAGAACTAGAAAAAGTTCTTAGTGGCAAAATGATTTTTGAAATACTCAGTGTTTTAAAGACCCTTTAAAACCCTTTAAAAACCCTTCAATGATTGTGTCATTGTTGTTGTAAAGATGAGTGTGGTTGTGCACATACAGGTAATCTCTGCCTTCCAAAAATTTGCTTTTCACCACTTTGCTTTTAGAAAGACCTATCTTAGTACCTGTTTTCACTATCCAAAAAGAATCTGAAGAAGATTTTCATTTTTACAATAAAAGCTGTTGTATTAAGGTAGGTCTTCTGTAAAAGTGAAGTGCTGTAATATGAACTTTTGGAAAGTAGAGGATACTTTTCACTTTATGTCATTTTGCTTATGAAAGTTTTCATAGGAGCACTATAATTTCAGATAGTGAGAGAAGGCTGTATTAAGTTAGTTAAGTGCTATGAGTACTTTATAGTATGTAACATTTTGTGTTTGTAGAATCCACTGGACATTTTGAGAATGTTTAACTTGCTTTGAGTCACATCATTTATTTAAAATACATTCATATTCTTAATCACAATTTACCTTAAATTATGTTACATATAAAGTGACAAAGTGAAGGCTTTATATTCTGAGACTGACAAATGTAGCACTTTTATTATGCTTGCAATACTAGTATTTATTTGATATGATGATGTTAAGAGAACCCACTGAGGTATTTACCGATTTTGACTAAAGGCTTATGTCTATGTGAGTCTAAATACCTTATTTAAAGTATTCCCATGAACTATCTCTCTATGAATGCAAACACATCTAAAGAAAATAGACTTTTGCCATCATTTCATTACTTTTCCTGGAAATCAGACAATAAAATGTATGTCTGTAAGAAGGATGATATTTTTATTCAACGAAGCAAGGATCTTGCGTTGTGAACTAACCATAATTTTATCTCAGATTTCACTGGTGATGTTTACTATAAAATAATTTTACTTCATTTTGTTCTTGAAGGGAAAGTGTGCTGAATTTACTGGATGAACCATTCATTGTAGTATCACGTAGACCAAGACGTACGCTGTTATTGCCTTAAATCTCTGTTAAACATAAGAAGAAATGATAGAATTAGAGCATTGATTCGCAACTGCACAAATAGATATATATAGGTACAAAGTTTTCTGAGAGACTTTTTGTCTTATTCAGGCAAATGCTTAGTTTTTCTGAAAACTAGAAAGTTCTGAAGTGGTTCTGCCACCATTTATACAATCAGCCTTTATCTGAACACATACAGATCCTTTTGAGGCAAATGTTAGGGTAATAAAAACTTGGAAACATTTGTAATAAGATTCATATATCCAATTAAGTATTGTTGTAGCGTATGCTGTCAGAAGTGGTTTTCTAAACCTAGGCTTATAACACCTCCTGTGACTCTGTTTTACTTCCTTATACACTTTGCATAATTATGGGTGCTGAGAATTCTGGAAATATGTATAGACTTAACCAATTTAGAAATAAATCTCCTATCCAGAAATGAAAAAAAAGTGTGAAAGACCTTTATTACTAAGGTTTTCAATCTATTTATGAACTCTAGAAGCTGACAAACTCTACATAAACAAACAAATCACAATTCATCGCTGTAAATAAAGATTTGACATTGTTTCAAAATATGCAATAGTTTTAATTTTTTTGTGCAGTCGTACAGAGAGATGCAAAGATTTCGAGACATTCAAAATGGTAAAAATCATAATCTTACTCTTTGAAAAAATCTCTTCAGTAGCATTTCATGCAAAAAGGTTGATTTTTTTTCTTTTGAAATTATAGAATAGGAATTCAATGGAGTAAGGATTTTCTAGGAACTTGAAAACAGAAAACATTTTTCTTCCCAATATAAGGATAGTAATAATCTCCCTTTTGTTTAATATACTTTTAGTTTAGAGGTAAACAATAGAAATTATCTCAAAAACTAACCAATGATTATTTTTAGAAAGTCTAAAGTAGTTATATAGAATAAAGGTTTCTTCTTCCTGAATTGACTTGGTCCTTGAGCATACTACCTTGGTAGTAGACCCAAGGATTAAACAATCAGACATTTCAATTCAAATGTCAAATATGAATCTTCCCCATCTTATTAATTAGATGATGTATAACATAGGGATTTCCTTTTTCTTTTCTTCCCCAAGTTTGCAGTATTTTGTTCATAACTTTTTTGGTGATTTGTGAAAATTTGTCAGTCTTGCCTCCAAATACACTAGTTTTGCTTTTTGTATAATTGTTTTCTTTGTGTTCTGCACATTCTCTTAAGGGCTAAGATACAGGATGCTATGGATTCACCATGCATTTTAATGTAACCATGCTGTGTTTAACTTTCACTTTTCATTAAGCATCAAAACTGTGAGAATTAAATGTCTGACTCTGATGTTTCAATACAAAGTGACAGTTATAGTTGGCAAAACAACAGCAAAAAAATAATAGAAAAAGAGTATCTTCTTTAACATTAGGTCCCTGAAATGGATATGAGTAGAAAGTACTCGAAAGAAATGTATCAAGAATATTCAAATGATTCCTTGAAGCTAGGAAAACTTCTGAAAATAAAACTAAGACTTTTGAATTAAATGATCTAGAAAGAAAAACATATCATTGTTCGTACTCATCATTTAGGTCATGTGTTCAATTATATTTTGATATATTTGAATTACAACTGTTATCTGTGTGATAACCTTTATATTTAAAAATATAATTTAGAACTCTTATTTTCCTTAGGTGTGGGCTGTCTTTATTCCACTGTGTTCTTTACTAGTAATTCTGTTTCCTTCACATATTTTTTCTCCCTCTTATTCTGATTATTCCCAGTTGTACCTTTTATTTAGGATCTCAAAAGGAGTTACAGAACAAACAGGCTCTGATTTATTTTTAAAGTCATAGGGTCCTGGAGAACATTTAGATTTAAGGATGGGACACGAGTTGACTCTTTAGGCCTGCACAGATTCCAGCCCTTAAAATAATGTACACATATATATTGTGAGTGACTTTTATTTATGGCTTTTGGAAATCAGTTTTATTGCTTTATAATCACTTCTTTTAAAAATGCTGTACTTCTTATTTTCAGATGCACAATGTTTTTATGTGTGTTTAGATATTTAGATGCTTTATTGTTTTTTAAATATTGTGGTTTCATGAGATACCAAGAGTTTAAAAGTTATCCTTCATGATGTTCTACCTTTAAGAATAAAAACCTGGATTAATAATTCTTAGAATAATACTTGAGAGAAAACTTATTCAAAGATTCATGTAAAAGACAGAATTAAACATTGTATAATAAGGGTATTTTCTATTGTTCCAAAAAAAATCAAGATGACATTGTTGACACAACTGATGAGTCTGTTCAGAGGCTGTATTATTGCTACTGAGCTCTGGTGTCAAGACAAAATCATAACAGCAAAAATATCTCTAGTATGATGTGTTTAAATTTGTTATTTCTATATTGATTATTTTTAGGCATAGTAATTTTTCTCCAAGTTTAATTTTGTGCATAATTTTCATATTTTTGAATGGAAGCTCACTTAATCAACCTATTCTAAATATTTAGCTTTTCTTTTTCCATGTTTCTATTCCCATGAACAAATGTATTGTTACACATGTATGTAACTTTGTCATTCATCTTTATATTTCTTTATTTTGCTCTGTCTTGTGTCTGTCCCTAACAGGCTCATCTCATCTCTGTACCTCCCTCATCTCCTACCCTTTGGGTACTCTAAATGCGTTGAAGGTTTCTGAGGTAGTGTAAACCAGCTTGGTCTCTAGGTTAATAGTAATGTACCTCCATGTCTTCATCCCAGTTTCCTTCTATTGTACATGATTTTCAGTGGATTAAGCAGTAGCAAATGATATTTTTAAGCAATATCTTATCTCCTATTGATTTGAATTGGCCGAATAGAAATTTAAAAGCTGCTCTTTTACAATACTTATATACACAATTAATTTAAATAAGGAAATTATAGGTAAGGACAGAAATGGTCAGTACAGTACTTACAGATATTTAGAGAACATAGTTTGCAGTTATGTTTCAATAATTAGTTGCTTTAATGTTGCTGACATTACTTAAAGTCAAAACGTAGTACTTTGGACATATATCATGTTCCTCCCCTACAACTTTATGATGAGGGAAACGACTTTGCCATTATCACAATGGACTCAGTGAAATATTTATGAAGTAACAAGCAGACAGGTGGAGCTCCCACTTTCTAGTTAGTAAATCACATGAATTAATCTGTTTTCTCCTATGCTTGGCCCACATCTTTTATGATTTGCCTTGGAAAAATACATGGCCTATAGTGAATTTTATCTGACTGATTTATTTGTCCCTACCTGGAGGTCCAGAGGAAAAATGAGTTCATGACTCAATGGAAAACTAATTCAAGCAGTTGCCAATATAAATGCTATATAATATGCACTTTAATTGATAATATATATAGCAAATATTAGAATTTTGGGCTTAAGATGATGAATTCTTTGAGTTTAAAATTTTGGAAAAATAAACATATATGATAAATGCCTGAGGATGATGATAGGTTTCTCAAATGCTTGTATTTAAATAGCTACAAACCCTTTCCATGTGTGTCCACTTTTCATCAGTGTTTGAATAATTTACCCTGAATTATAATAAGGTTACTGAGTTAATAAGCATTTCTTTATTTTTATATAGTTACCTTCATGCCTCAAAATTATTTAGATATAACAGATGTGATTGCAATGGCATTTACTGATAGGATATATTAATATGGACAATGACCAGTGGGCAAAGTGAAGGTAATATAAGAAAACTGGCAAAAACATGTATATTCACAAGCATTGTGGCATAGTGGTTAGAAAAATTAGCATTCATAAAGCTTCCATACATATATGTAAATGCCAAATTCTAACTTTATATTATTCTATCCTGGAGTGGGAAATATACTAGAAAATTCTTAGTCATTCTATAGGAAACATGCACTTGAAGGTAAAATTCTATACCTGAAAAGTTCCATTCTGTGAATTACTATTGTTTTAGACATCAGTGAGAAAATAAAGGCATGCCCTTTGGAAGCCTAAATTTTAAAATTCTTCTTATGTAGTATTTGAGTTAATTAAAGTCATTTTGAAATTCAAGCCCATCACCTTTTTATGAAAGGCAGTAATAATTGGAATAAGGTAAAGAATTCTGCATTTAGAAAGATAAAGACTATAGTAGATAACAATTATAAAAACTGTTTTAATCTGTGAGATTTCCAGTAGTTCACTAGGCTCATTTATATGTGGATTTTAGCTTTATCTATTTATCTATCTATCTAGTTAGGTAGGTAGATAGATAAACATAGCCATGGTGATATATCAAATAAAAATTTAAGCTTTATTTAAAGACTTCTCTTTTTTAAAAATAACCCAAACTAAACTTGTAAGCTTAAGTTTTAAATAATAATCCTAAACAATTTTCTGTATCCTGCCAAGTGTCCAGACTCAGCCTTGAAGATACATACATTTAATGTGCATTGTTTCATTTAAAAAATTAGTGTACATATTGAGAAATAAAGTTTGGAGTACTCTAAACTTTGCAGGACTTTTGATGTGATTAAATACATTTAACTACTAATATTTACTACCGTTAGTTAACTGTTACCTCTGAAGTATCAGATTTCTGATTTGTGGTTTATATTCCTCTATTATAGGCTGGTAGCTTTTATGCCTTTTTCCTACATTAGCACATATTTAGTATCTAGAACTCGCAAGAAATTTACTGTCATCTAGTATGTCTCCTGTTAGTTAAGTACTCTCCATGAAGTCATTATTCCATATCACTTAAAATATTCAGGGAGAATAGTTTCCAAATCCCTTCTCAATTATCAACTTTCTGAGGTAATATTTTATAAAATTTTCATCATCTTAGAGCAAAATATCATAGAAAATAACTCAAAATATATTAATATTTAGAAGAGGAAATACAGGTGCCAGTGTTTTGAACATGTTGCATGAGCTGAAAGTAATTTACAAAATATTCTGCTTTTAAAGTATGCATATGAAAACATAGACCACTCAATTTCTCAAATTTTAAGTTATAGCTTATTTTCTAACCAATTAAACATCTTAAAGTTGATAGTTTTGCATTGGGCTGACTCTCTTTTTGTATGTGTGTGGTGACTGAATTAAAAGGCTGTTCTTCCATGTAGTTCTATACCACATGAAATAACTATAAGAACATAGATATATGTCTGTTTAATTTTTCCATGCCTTGAATTTCACCACTCAATTTTATAGAACATTCAGTAAATTTAGGTTTAAATATATCTAATGTTCTAACTCATGAAAATATGGAGAAATGATGTGAAACTGGTGATTGAAGACATCTGTTTGTAGCACAAATGCATTATGTAAGAGGTTTTTTTAAAAGATTACAGTTATTATTTTGAGAATGATAAATTAAATGGCTGCTAATGAACAGTTCACAGTCATAGCTGCACATTGCAGTTAGAAATGGGAGAATGAAAATAATTGATGCAGCTTAAGTCTGTCACTTTTCCAACATTCATATAGTTCTTGGAATATGCTATAACCAGAATTTGTGTACATGGTTTGAGGTGAATTTGCTTTAAAAAGTCATTTCCAAAGTCTTCACCAGATGTATTATTTTACTTTGTGTAGTGAAATCAGAGAAACATGTAAGTCATAGAAGAATTTTAAGCCCATTGCTTTCTGGCAATCTAACAATTTTAAACCATAAAATATTGTGCCTATTAATAAATGACCCCTCCCTGCCTGAGAGGCTTAGTAGTTCCAAAAGAAAAATTATACTAATGTTTGAAAATAAATTATTAGTGTTTTAAATCATACTTGGTAATTTCCAAGTAACAAAGAATAAGTGGGATTTCAGGAGAGAATTTAAAGAAAAGGTTTTATTTGTATATACACTAGTAGTTTAGGGAAGTTCCAATTAGTATAGACAGCAGTAATTGGAAAATGAGCCTACAGGTGAATTTTGAATGAAGTTGGAATTCAGGTAGGTGGAGAGAAAAACAAGGCAGAGTGAAGAGCATTCCTGTCTGAGACTGTTGTGAGGAAGATCAGTATTTTGGAGCCGTTAAGTTATGATCATAAATATGCTCAAAGCTTCAAAGCTGGATTGTTGTTAATAATTTCACAGCAAAAGTAACAAGTTGGCATGGGTAAAGATTGGGGAAGAAGACAGATACATCTGAAATTAGGCAAACCACATAAATTTTTATCATTTAATTACTAAATATGGGCAGATTTCGGATAAGTTGTGATTGAAAAGAATGTTTCATATTTGGTGAAAATGGAATTTAATTACGTGTTGTTAAATTCCCACCTGTTGTCCACTTAACTAATTTCAAAATTGGGAAAAGAGTACAAAATAATGAAGTTGCTGGTTAATATTAGTGGAACACGAATACAATTCAAGTTTATTTATCTTTTCTCACGAAGACCAATATCAACATGCTTGCACAATTGAATAGTGATAAGCATAAAATCATATTCACAGTATTTGTAGTGTGGGAAAGAGGTATTTCTAATGGAAGCTTTCATATAGAAATCTCTAAAAGTTATTGTCAAGGATTTTTTTCTCATTGGTTTGTTTTTTCAGGTGCAATAGAAGCTATAAATACACTGTGTACTTTTCAGATAAATATTTGCTCCTTTTTAAAAACTTTACATTTTAAATTCTACAATCTCAGCTTAAATCAAGATAGATGTCTATCTTGTCATATATGTATGTATATATATATATATTTAAGTATATAAAATTAAAAATATATATCTCATTAGTTTTGGATGAACTTTACAAATCACTGATGCTTCAAACCATGATCAGATTTAGAAAATTTTGTAGGTGTTCTTTCTTAATTGGGAATAACCATTCAGTGATAGCGTTTTAATCAGAGAATTGGTTTACATTTTCTTGACTGAACTCTCCCATTTCTATCTGTAACTGATAAATAAGAATATTTGTATTTATATAGATCTAATTATAATGACCCCCCATGCTTACCTCATAAACTCATTAAGAAACCTTTGTTAGTGTAATTCAATTGCTGTGTCACCCAGTATGTCTAGAATTCTGTAAGTAATTGTTTGTATTCTGTAATAACAATCTCTCTTAGCAGGTCAGGTTGTTTCTCCTCATTCTGCTCCAGCCTGTGTTGAAAATAAAAATGATGTGAGCAGGGAGAACAGTACTGTTGACTTCAGCAAGGTAAGCTTTCCTCCCTCTCACTTAAGTAATCAGCTGAATTGTTACTAGAAATTACTACCCATTTAAAGAGGTGTTGACACAATTTCTTGCATGCACATTTTTTTGTTTCTTAGCCAAAGCTTGATATTGTTATAGATAATGTTAGCATTTAAGTTCACATGTAACGTGTTGCTTATTCACAAAACCAAAGGCGTAAATTTTATGCATAGTCTTCAGGTTTCAGCCACTTGGTATAATATATCTCGTCTAGTAAAAGCAGTAATGACTTCACAGAGAATTTAACAAAAGTTTGTTGTTTAAAACTTTTGTTAGCTTTTTTTCAAAATTGTTTTTCCTCTATTTGTGGAAAAGCAAATCATATAATAAAGTTTCACTGTCATAATTCAAAGAAAGATATTAGTGTAAGGAAATGCAAGGACAGAGTAAGAGCAGAGTTTTGAAGAAAAACATAATAAAGATCGACTCTGTTGAGGGCACATCTAACTGGAGACAGTTCATATGAAATCATTTACTTGATTGTATTCCAAGAAAATAATGTCTCTGTAAAAATAATGTAATTTTAGTTCGTGAATCCCTGACATTTATGTGCACTATTATAGGTGATGGCAAACTAACACTTAAACAGGAAAGAGGAGTTTCAATATTGACCAAAAATAAAGGGGATCAACAATTTTCTTTATCTGAGTGGCTGAAACAGTAGTAACTCAGAGTGATTCTTTTTCTTTTTTTCATAAAGCAGTTATTACTGGCAATGCCTGTCACAGTGGGTGGAGGTGGGATGGGAGGTAGAGTAGAGGAAGTTGCCTGATGTGAGAAGAGTAATAGCAATCAGCTCCTTGTTGCTGCCGATGCCTAAGTGGTCTAGGTCTCTGTGTGCATGCTCCCCCTTGGGTGCCTGGTGGAGTCTCCCCTGGGAGCACGGGCGTACCAGCTTAAGTCTGTTAATTATGCGTGCAGGGACTGGGAGGCCAACAAAAGGGGCACACTAGTCCATGTGGCATGAAACAAAGGCATGACAAAGGAGCTCCACACCAGCAAGAGAGAGAGGTGAGGGCATACTTGGGCTGTTTCTTCAGTGGCTCCAAGCTCATTTCACTGTATGGAGGCATGTGATTCAAATATTAAACCAGTTCAAATGTATCCATTTGCCACTCCAAAAAAAATCTTTTTAAAACATTACATCTTCATTCATCTGCCAGTTGAAATAAAATTGTTCCGAACTACCATATATTTAATTTCTGATTTCTTCATTTGAAACAATGTCTTAAAAACAATGACATAAGAAGTGGCTTACTTATTTACACAGGCATTAGCAGTATAACAAGGGCATATTTAACATTTTCAAAAACTGATCATCAATCAGGTACTTTCAAATGAATTACCTTTTAACTTTTTTTAAAGGATATAACCCTTGACGCTAAATTTTATATTTCCATATCATTTCACTTCTAGGTGTCTGACCTATCTTTGCAGCCTTCAAAAATGCTTCATCACATTTGAAAGGAAATGAATATTGCCAGTTGGAGACAGTAGTCTTACCTTCAGGTTCCTCAAAACAATTAGAACCATAGAAGAGTGAAAAATAACTGTCCTTACCTTTTCTTCCTTATTGTGTTTCCAATAACTGGTCCATTTCAACTTTTGGTAGGCAAGTTAAATTTCTAGAGCTCTCTACTCAGTGCCAACCATCTATACTCCTGCCCCTTGTCCATAGCATGGAGCACTGGAAGAATGTGGCTATTGAGAAAGAGCATGAATTCTTGAATCCTCACCCACAGTTTATAAGCTCTCTGATCTTGGAGTTTTCTGAACCTTAGCTTCCTCATTTGTAAAATGAGAATTATAACATCCATTTATAATTTTTTTGTGAAGATTAAATGAGATAATGGAGCATGAGAGCCCAGCACAGTGCTGGGCATATAGTATGTGTTGAATAAAAGGTGGCTACTATTATTACTACATTGTTATTGTTATTATTAATATTAGTAAAAATCATAGTGTCAAAAATAAATACTAGACCAGAACATAGTATGTTTTGGTCTCCACTGGATCTCTAATTCCTCGAACAGTGCTTGGGATGTATATGTTGAATAAATCCTGTGAGATTCAAAATCATTTAAGCCTTTAGTTCTAGCATTTTTATGAAACACCAAGTAACAGTTCTTACTTTATAACTTGGGATGGCAGAGTAGTAGGCTTTCAAAAGAACAAACATGACCTATCATTGTGGAAAAAATTTTAGTGCCAGATTTTGCAGATACATGAGTTAAGGATTTTTAGCATAATGATTTCAATTTGGTAGTGAATTTATCAGAGCTTAGCTATTCTCCAGGATACTCTGTCCATTTAAATATTTTAAGTTTTAAAATATAGATTAGAAACCCCAGTAGAATTTTGAAATGTTAAGGAAAAAGAGTATTCATTTCGTGTGACTTAATCATAGATTCTATCTCCATTCAATCTACATACGATTAACCCTTCCAATGGATAAGTCTATCAAACTTATTCATTTAAGGAATGTTTATTAATAAAAGCTGAGTTGTCAGTTTTGTGCTTCCTAAAATGCCTTTGAAAAGCAGATGTGTCAAAACATTCTGTCTCTGTCTCTTTGTTTTTCAAACTTACATGTAGAAGCTAGATATTTTAATATTTCCCAATATAGGTCGTGTTTCTTTTATTTCATGGCCCAAAGAAGCCTTCACAGTATTTTCTATGTAGAAAGAACTTTGTTCTATATCTATCTTCAGTATGTGAAACACATTACAAAGAGTTGGATTATTAAATCCCAGAACTGTAGGAAACCTTAGAAATCTCCTCCTTTAGAAGGTGAGAAAGCTGAACCCCAGAGAGGTTGAGAGAGCTGCTCAGGATCGCAGGCTGGTTAGTGTCACAACACCATTTCTCCCTAGAGACTCCCTATTGATTTTGTTGTACCTTCTATAACGGGCTTAAGACTTAAACTGTCTCCTTAAATTCCATCTGTATTTCTTTCACATCTCAGTGTATATCTTGTCCAGACACTTCCAGTTCCACCATGATCATCTGCCTAACTCTGTTCCCTAGAGAAAGAACTGTTTCTCACCCACAACTTAAGGACCAATTGCCCAAAATAAAGTATCTTTCCCTTCTTAGTGTAAAGGCCTGGAGAGCCCAAAGCATGAGTATAAATTCAGATCTGTAAGAGTATCGCTTTATTCTTCAAGGTCCTGTTCAGAGGACCAGAACATTTCAGAATTTCTTTATGTTCATTCCAAGTGTCTTGTGTCCACTGGAGGATTATTTTGGGGATATAATTCAACCTAGTTCCTCAGAGATATTTTAGGTATTTGTAATTCTATAAAAGAGTAAATTATGGTCCTTAAGTGTGATTTTTTTTTTGTTATATTAAAAGGTAGATTGCCAAATAAGGTTATTTATGAATTGAGTATTACTGCAAATACAAAAATGTAAGGCTACCCAGGAATTATATAGTATGTAATTGTATAATATAATAATATAATTAGATAATGTGTTATATAACCTGTTACCCCAAAACATATGACTACTCCAAGAATAATATAATGTAATGGCTACCCCAGATATATGTTATTTAACTACAACTTATTATATTTTAAATCAAAAGATAAATTAATCCTGAAATTAAATTCTGTACATTTATACTGTTTTAAAATAACAAATATTAATCAATGATAGATTAGGTATTATGTAATTAGTGCAAGTATCATATGTAAGGACCATATTTTCCTTTTTTAAAATTGAACTATTTTAGCATACTGGGTCCTCCTTGATATAATTAAATTGCATCTTAAAGCAGTTATTTGTATAATTGCCACCTGCCTGAGACACCAGCTTCAATAATTAAGGCTATGGCATTTATCAAGCAATAAACATGCTTATAGAATGTTTTCCATGTAGAATTTAAATTTCTCATTAAAATTATGACAGGTATTATTAATATAACTCATTATTTATCAATTGTAGATTATCATAAAAAGCTATTTTGTCATTTTAAATTTTGTTTCAGTTTATTAACTTTGTATAATTGTTATTTCCACTAGGGGAAAAACTTGTTTACTCTTTTAGGCTCTGAAAGACTTAGGAAGATTTATATATTTTTCTCACAGGGATAGTAATGTATAGGTAATCTTTTATTCCTGTCTTGAGAATTTATGCATTATAGTGAAATTTGAAAGCATTACTAATTTAAAGCATTTTCAATGTTTATATTTGCCCTAGCTAGAAAAATAATTACAAAAAATATGGTAATATTCCCATAAAATCCAAGATTGTATTATTAAGATAAAAAGTTTTGTATCTGTAAATTAAAAGGTTAGTGTCTCTAAAAGGAAAATATTTACCATATAAAGTCCTATTGTATATGTTTTATGAGATTAAAAATTTATATTTGGAAGTGTATTTGTAGGTAAAAACTTTGGAATTTACAATATTTGTCATAATTTTTTTGTAGGCAGTTTTGCTTTTTTAAATCCATTGTTTATTTTTCTTTGAAAAAGAACATTGGTTCTATTTGACACTTTAAGTAGAGTACTGCAGATAATTTTTATATTTAATCCTTGTGATAAAATATATACTCCATATAATAGATTTTATGTTTTGTGGCACCACCATCTTGAAGAAAATTAACTAGTTATAAACCTAAATAGCCAAGGTCTTGATTTCAGAAAGCAGCATATTTAATGTAGTAACTAAAGGCCAGCCGTGGACTTCCTATGGTACTACTACTAAAAATTTTAATATTTTTCACGTTAAACTTCTTGGACAAAATATTCTCAAATCGTTACACTTGCAAAATAAATATCTGACCTAAAAAAATCTCAGGCTCACCTATATTTTTCAGAGGTTTTTTCTTTCTCTCTCAGCAATTCCCACTTTGATCTTAGGCCCTCATTTCATTAGGATGAGAGCATAAAACCAATTACCAGATCAGATGAACTTTTTTTCTTATTCTCCCTACAAAAAGATTTCTATGAAAAGCAACTCAAGTGAATTAGAAACAAGAAATAGGCCTTGTAAAATTACTTTAAAGTCACCACTTGATTTTCAGTAAGGCCATGTACATAAAATTTGATAGTTACTCTTAAGAATATTTTACACTCATTTTTCAGAATTCACCTTTGACTCTTAAGCATTTCTTATTGTTATTAATCGCTTTTTGTTTTGTATGCATTCATTTCAATCACAGACATTTCATATCAGTAATTCAATTATGGCTCTTCAGCGGCTCCAAATGTTAATGCTCTTATTCTTGCTTTTTTTCACTCTGCCATATTGAAATTTCCTGATGAGGAATTAAAGTTAAAGAATGATTAGGCCAAATATAGAATGTGAAGGATATAGAATAGCTAGAATAAAAATTGAAGACTAAAATCATGATTTATACTGTAAGGAGAAACAGGATTATATTTCTTTTGAAATAGATACATACTGACTATTACTTGATTGAAATGTATTGTGTACAAAATCAAGATAATGTAGTTTAAAAATACGTAAATCTACTGGCAAATGCGAATCAAATTATGTTTAAAGTACATTCATTTAATTCAGCACATCCTCTTTTCTTCCCCAAAATTTCAAGATTGCTGATGCTAAAGAAGCTTCTTTTAAAAATGTTGAAGAGAGCAACTAGAGTATTCAGCTTATTGGTAACAAACCAGAAAAATATATAAGAAAAATTACTATGATTAGAGGGCAAATGAGATGTTTAACTATCTTTAAAATTTACTTAGTCTATATAAAAGCTACATTTATTTAAGCTATATTTATTGATGGATTACCATGCGTGAAGCACCGTGTGAGGGTATGATTGAACAAAGTTTCCCAGTTTTGATTTATCTTCTTTCACTTTGTGATGCTCTCAGGTTGATCTGCATTTTATGAAAAAGATTCCTCCAGGTGCGGAAGCTTCAAACATCTTAGTGGGAGAACTAGAGTTCTTGGATAGGACTGTAGTTGCGTTTGTCAGGTTGTCTCCAGCTGTTTTGCTTCAAGGACTGGCTGAGGTCCCGATTCCAACGAGGTACAAAGTATTAAAGTATCTTTGGCGTTTTTCTTAAACCATTGTTTTTGTTGGGGGGAAAAAAAAAGAGGAGTAAGTATGATTTCCTTTGAGAGTTTTTTTTTCTGGACACGAATGCATATTGCACAAAACTATTTTTCCTTCTTTTTGTGAAGGAGGGGAAAAGTGCTTTAAAAAGTATTCTACTTTTCCTCCTTACCCTCAAACTTCCATGTTTCCTTTTAGCAATGCTCCACCGTTCTGAAAACCCTGGTCTACATAACCACGTGAATTCTTTTCTTACAATTTTAGCAAAAAGTGATAAAGTCTTAGGCTTTTCTCAAAGAATGCATTAGATGGTGGGCTAAAGAGGATCCTGTGTATTAGTGTGGTCGCACTCAAAAAGGTCTGTTTCCAAGGCTTGGCTTCGTTTGAGTGAGTACGACTTCCAAGTACAAAGTATCAGGGTTGTTCCTGCTGTCCCTAATGTGCTATGTTTCAATCCCAGGCACCACACGCGGCCTGTGCATAGAGACTGAAGAATCTCTGGTAGTAGTGTCAGGGCACTATGGTGAATTCAAATCAAAAGTACAAATCTAATTTGATCACCTGAACTTGTTTTCATTTAACTGTACATAAACATTAACAACTTAGGGATAATGCAAACTAAATTATGTTGTTTATCATTTATCTCTGTTTTACAGATTTAAGACAGTTCACAGGCAAAACTGTGAGGAGAAAAAAAAAAAGAACATTGACTTTAGCACATTAGGTTCCCAGCAAATCATCCCAAGGACCTTGTTTTCTTCCATCAAATGTGATTCAGACAGTATTTACTCTGAATCCTATTCCTATGGCAAGATTTATCTATCTAAGGCCCCATCCCCGCCTGACTGGTGCCCTTTGTTTGACGCTGTAGCTCTTTCAGATGCTGTTAGTATGGCTGCTCTTTCCAACATCGAATGCTTTAGCCAAGTTAAAATGATGAAAAAGTTCAGGTGCTATGCAACTGGGTTTGTAGGATGTATTTCCTCTATGGACCTTTGTTCTTAACTTAGAATAGCAGATTATATCTCTCTGTGCTCTGATTATGGATAAGATATTCCAAAAATGTGGAATAGTTCAGGTGGGAGGGGCCTCATTTCATAAGTGTTCAGCAGACTGGAACTGAGGTCAGCGTTGGAACACCTATGCGTGAATCTGTGGCAGGAACCTGGTTACCATTCAGATTATGGAAAGAAGTATCTGTTCTTCCTGAGGGAAGGCTGCTGTGATTTCCAATACCAAGTTTTATTTAAAAAGGAGAAGAATAGGCCGAGCACACTGACATGGCACCTGACTGTATGATTAAGGCTTTATTTTTCTATACACTGCCTGTAACCTATTCAGAGTTTCTGGGAATTTGTATTCTCAGACTTAAGATGTCAACCTTACTAATTGTAGAGGTATTATTTTAGTAGTTTAAAATTCCTTCCAGTCTTCCAAGCAGTGAATTTTTTGTTCTACCATTTAGGAAGGTATTTGATGAATTCGGAGAAAATGATGGCTATTTATGACAATGATAGTTCCTGTATTTCAAAGGAAAGAAAAGAAAAATTCCCACAAGTCGAGAAAAGCCATAATGGGGTCACATACCCTCACTTTGAAAGCTGTCAAGGTTTAGTTGACCTCATTTCATACTGTAGAGCAAAATATGGGTAGAGAACAATAGAAGAAAAATTAGGGGCACGTAGAGCCACTGTCTAAGGAGAGATTAAAAAGACTAGACTATTTAGTTAGGAAAGGTGAAAAATGGAAGAAGATTAGTTAGACAAATAGAATAAAGAAAGCCACTCAGGGTTCCTAATTATCCTTTCTTAGGAGGACAAAAGGGCACACTATGAATATAACAGCAGCACATAGTAAAAATGTCAGGAAATAATCTTTTAGGAGTTATAAATAGCCCATGGAAGGGAAACCTGAAAAATAGCAAGATGTGCATAGGTTAGGAAATTTCTTAAAGGCATTATAGTTGATAAGCATCTGCCACCACATTAAACTATTCCAATTTTAAATGTATAGTGGACATTTCTGTATATAGGAAATTGACTTGGATTCAGTTACACCTGAAAAAGAAATATTAATACAAGACCTTCTAAGACTGTGTACTATATGCTTCATGTAAAAACATGTACCATCTTTAAAGTTTACAACTAAATGAAGGCTAAGATTATAATACCTATTTCAATATACCTTATAAAGCTAATATTCATATTTAAGAGCATAAATCATTTAACACAGTAATACCATTGAATTATATTGCAGAATATAAGGCGTTTTAAAATTTTCACAATTTCTCTGCAACAGCGACCTTTTCATAGGCAGCACAATGACCAATCCTTCATAGTAAGAGCACATATCGATTTCTTCAAAAGCTCCAGTTGTGATAATGAGTCTGCCAGATTTTCAACCTTATTTAGTTGAAATATCACAGTGCATCTGTATTTTTATTCCTCCAGCATTGGAATTAGTAGATAATTAACCCCTCATTTTCAGGTAACTAAATGGGGGAAACACTGAGATCAAAATAACCACAGATTCCCATTGCTCAAGGATCTTAAGCATGAGTCAATCATTAGAAATGTTTCAAAATAATAGACTATGAAAAATAGTCAAAATCTCCATCTTCAATAATTCCTTTGAGATGAGTGATTCTGTACTCTGAAATTATTTTTATTTTTCTGCCTTGAAACATTTGTTTTTTGTCTTCTTAATTACAGATTTTTGTTTATTCTTCTGGGACCCCTGGGAAAGGGTCAACAGTACCATGAGATTGGCAGATCAATTGCAACCCTAATGACAGATGAGGTATTTATTCAATTTCATTGGGAACATTGTCCCCCACTAAGTATACCAAACTTCTGGAGTTCCTGTATTCATGACAATTTGCTGTGAATCATATTTCTTCATATTGTATACCCTTTTTCTATGCTTCAACTATAAAATTTTCTTTGGAAAAATTTGCTCAAAAGGGATAATAAATTCACACATATGAATAAAATACTTTAAAACCTCATATTCTAAAGAAAGTTCCATATTTAATGACATTTAAAATGTATTTACTATTATTCTCCTTATATATACTGCCAAAGTGAGTGACACCGCAAATTTTGTTTGAGGCAAAATAATTTTAAGGTCTCAAGAAAAAACAATGACAATTTATCTGAATAGTATACATGACACCAAAAGCCATGCAAACATTTATCAATTCTTTTTACAATTGCCTGAATGTTCTTAACCCGGGAATCTTTGAACCATTAGAGGAGTGGTAGGTGGATTTCAAGGGGCCTGTCATCTCTTTGATGAAGCACATACATTTTTCTATAGAAAAAATTTCTATGTATTTTTTTTTGACTGAGAAAAGCTTTCATCAGCTTTGCAAAGAGGTGTATATCTCAAAAATATAAGGTCATAAAAATAAGAACATAAAAAGTACTATTATTTAACTGGTTTCTTGAATTCCCCAACACCTTATGAAATTTATGTTGATTGTTTTGTTTTTTTGTTAAAGAACAGATGCAAAAGATCATAGAAGGGGCATAAATTCAAAATTCAGCAGTAAATAACAAATGGGATTATAAATTTTCTAGAAACTCATCTCAGTAATTTAATCATGTATTTATTGAAATACATGGCTTTGGATACTTGGAAATCTGTAAAAAGTGTGAATTGGCATTATCTGTATGTAAATTTTTCTAAGTTAATGAAATCTGAAAAGTTGAGCTTGTGTTTGGAGTTCAATATAAATACTATCTGTTCAAATTATGTCTTATGGTTTTATTGTGAATCAGTTATAGATATTTATAAGCAGGAAACCAAAATCTAGAAGAAAAACATTTTTTTCATCAGTTTCAGAAAGAGCCAATTTAGGGAGTATATGTTTCCTGTGACTGTCATAAAAAATTACCATACATTAAGTGGCTAAAACAAGAGTAACTCGCTTTCTCACATTTTGGGGTCCAGAAGTATGAAGTCCAGGTGTCAACAGGGCCATACTCTCTCTGAAACCTTTAAGGAAGAATCTTTCCTTATCTCTCCAACTTCTGGAGACTCCTGGCATTCCTTGGCTTTTGTGGCAGCAAAATTCCAATCTCTGCCTCCATCTGCACATGGACTTCAACCCTGCCTCTCTGTCTCCTGTTCTGTCTCTGATAAGGGCACTCATCATTGGATTGAGGGCCCACCCCTCCCAGGAAGATCTCCTCTTGAGATCCTTACCTTAATTACATCTGCAAAGACTCTGATTCCCAGGAAGGTTACATTCTGAGGTTCAGGTGGACATATATTTTGAGAGGGCACTCACTACTCAATCTGCTGTGATTAGTAACATTCTAGTGAGGAAATCTCAGAGAGGACGGCAGAGTGAGAAAAGGGCTCCATGAGGAACACAAGCCTTCTGGCAGAACTCTCTATGAGTGGACATTCACTGTAGCTGTGCTTTCAGTGTCTCCATATTCATTAATATGTGCAAATTTATAGTATTGAAAAATAAATGGCACCACAGTTTGTATTCCACAGTTTAAGTATTGTCACTTACATGCACATATGTTTCATGTTACAGTATGCTTCTGCATCTAAGACAAGGACATTACATGAAGATATAAACTTTGAGACAGGAGTGTGCCTGGAATATCTGGGGATCAGCAAAGAAGACAACAGTGGCAAAGCAGGAGGGAAAAAGGGAGAGAACAGTGGGCAGTAGGGTCAGGGAAATAATGGGCTGGGCTGTGTAGGCCCTTTATTTTTCTGTTCCATTTCATATTATGTGAGATACAGAAAGTTTCAGAATATTTTTATTATGTTAGTATACATTAATTTTTCCCATTTATCTTTAACTTTTCCCACTTAAGTTAAATATATCATTCCTCTGGATGTTAGTTGGTGAGATTACGTTATGCTGCAGAATGACCAGTTAAAATCTCAGTGCCTACAAGGATTTATTTCTATCATATCATGTGTCCATCACAAACTGGCAGAGGGATTCTGGTCACTATAGTCATTCAGGAACCCAGAATTATTTAAATTCCATCTCAACCCATTTTCTCAGTTACTCACTTTGGCAGACAAAAGGCTATGTGGTAAGTCACACACTGGCACTCATAACTTCCATTTGAAAGTGACATATATACACCTAAATAGAAGAACACCACCTAATCCCAGTATCAAAGGAGGCAAGGAATGCAATCCTACCATGTGTCTAGAAGATCCACGTGTCTGTCAATAGCCTGGGTACCATGCCGTGTGTGCACATGCAAATGCAACATACTTTGAATGGAAATATATTTTCTGCCCTGTAGGTATATGATATACATCCAGAAAATACTAATTTATAACCTTATTATTTAACCTTTTTGTTTATATTTATAACCTTATTATTTAAAAATTGAACCAAATTGACATTTTTAATTAGTTTATGTATGCCCAGTTATAAATATTGCTAACATTTCTAATATGTTCTAGGAATTTTTATCTCTATTTTTCAGCAAGGGCATCTTTTAGAAAGTTTGATTTACCCACGCATAAATAAGCTTTGCCAAGCTTGAATCTTTAATTATATTTTAATGAGCTTCTTTTCATCCTCCTTTCCCTTTCTCTAATTCTTGCCTTTGGAAATTTCAACATTTATCCCAACATTCTAAGAAAAATATGTATTACTGTGTATTCATAGAATAAACAAAATAATAATATTTTACATTAAAAAATTCTTTAGAGCTACCTATTTCTTCAAATTATTATAATCACATGTAAGATAACAAGGAAATGAAAACACTGAGCACATTAAGATTTTATAATTTTTTTTATCTATAATGATATATCTTTTCCTTTCATAGGTATTTCATGATGTTGCTTACAAAGCTAAAGACCGTAATGACTTGGTATCCGGAATTGATGAGTTTCTGGATCAGGTCACTGTTCTCCCTCCGGGGGAGTGGGATCCAAGCATTCGAATAGAGCCTCCCAAAAACGTTCCTTCCCAGGTACATACATTTGAAAATACTAAAAAATCCCATCATTTTATTGTCTTCTGGATACGTGTACTGAAATAACATGACCCATCAAAAAGATTCAAATGACTTAAATTATAACCTCGGTGATATTGTGATTTATCATAAGAAACATGTGTTTGGTCTTCATCCTTGGTTTCTGGCACAGAACTCCTAAAAACCCTTGGAATTGCCTTGGTATCGAGAGCGACACAGATGTCTTCTGTTATATTAATGAGGTGAGCTTTGTAATTCACCCAAGGTTGGGGCTCCTTGCCGGTGGAGCCAACCGTGTGACCAGAGGGCTGGAAATTTCAGTCCCATCCTCCCACCTCTGGAGAGGGCAGAGTGTTTGGGGGATTGAGTTCAGTCATCAGTGGCCAGTGGTTTAATCAATCATGTCTGTGTAATGAAGCCTTCATAAAACCCCAAAAGGACAGAGTTCCGAGAACTTCTGGGTGGTGAACCCATGGGAGAGTGGTGTGCCTAGAGAGGGCATGGAAGCTCCTTGCCCTGTCCCTACACCTTGCCCTTTGCATCTCTTCCATCTGGCTGTTCATGAGTTATATCCTTTTACAATAAACTAGTGACCTAATAAGTAAAGGTTTTTGTCAGTTCTGAGAATCACTCTAGGAAACTGAACCCAATGAGGAGCAACTTGAGGACCTCTGAGTCATAGCCAGTTTGGAGGGTGGGGAGTCTTGCAGGACTGAGCCCTCAGCCTGTGGGATCCGATGCTATCTCCAGGAGATAGTGTCAGAATTGAGTTGTAGGACACCCAGCTGGTATCCGGAGCATTGCTTGTAGAGATGGGGAATGCTTTCCCTCTTCTTCTCACGTTGGAATTGGCACCAGACCTATTTGATCTCTATGAAAGCAAGACCATGAGGTTACAATCTTCCTTGATCCTGTCCAGCACAACTCACGGAGATGTTTGGTGTATTGATGATATGCTATGAAATCAAACAAATCCCATATACCTGCAAAAATTTTAGAAATACCTTAAAACATATTATACTGGAGGAAAATTAAAGTTTTAATAAAGAAATATAATATGGCTTGAGAGAAAGCCCTCTAGTGTATTTCTATATTCTGATACATCATTTTGAAATTGGCAAGGATAAGGAAAATTCAAAGGCATGGCTTAGTCATATTATGTAGAAAGCTCCCTGTTACTGCTAATCACATTTATGACTGGGAAGAATTTTTTATTATAATTCTTATGTTTATATTATCTCTGTGTGGGCATATGGTATAAAAAATGTAAAAATTCTGCCTATAAAAAACTAATATGCATTTTACTCATGGTACAAAACCAGAAAGAGAAATAAAGACAATATAGTTCGAAGTCATTTTCTAGCTGCAGGCACGACTTTTGTTAAGATTGGTGGCCGAATGTTTGTTAAGCCCACTCGTCATATTGCCACCTCTATTTCTACTGAATCTGCCTCCTACAACCCTCCCAGTTGTCATCTACTCAGCCTGGCTTTGGCATTTGTGCCGTGGAGTCCAGCTTGGTCTGACTCTACTGCCTGCATTAAGGTAACAGGTGGCTTTAATTGACCCAGCCCTGTACCTAGAAGTTTTTCTAGTTAGCCAGAGGTGGGCAAATGAGCAGGTGTATCACTCAACCATGAGTATGTAAAAGGGCTACCTCAATTTCACTATTTCATAATTATTAAAGACTATTTGCTTTCCTTTTCTCAGTAATTACAATTGTGTGATTCTATAATTGCAGCCACATAGTTTCAGCTGATCTGTTACTAAACTAAAAGAAGTCACTTAAGGAGTAATTTTAAGGGTTATAGATTGTCTTATTTTTGTACTGGTATGCATCTTTGCACTTATAATATTAAGAAATCAGCAATATAATGCTTCCTGAAGTAATAAGAAAGAAACATTTTAATTGATGTTATTTGGGGAAATCCATTGAAAATGCTAATACACTAAGGATGAGACTTTTAAAGTTACTTATTAACACCTATTAGTTTTTCAAACATAGAATTGAAGTCAGGCATTTTTGAAAACACCTTGCATTTGAGGAATTATGTTTTTGAGGAAAGTTGCATATGAGCTTTGTATTTTTTAAAATTATTTTGATGAGACTCTTTAAAGTCAGTATTAATTATTAGATTGTGGGTATTGAGAAGCAGTTGTAGGAAGAACATTGAATTAAGAACCAGGGCGCCTATATCCTGCTGTTATTTATTTGTATTATCTTGAACAGATGCCCTAACTTCTCTGTATTGGCGTTCTATATTGGTATATCCAATAGAACTTTCTACAATGATAGAAATGTTCTATATCTGTGCTATCTAATAAGCCAAGCTACCTGTGAGCCCTAGAAATGTGGTTATTGAAACTGAGAAACTGATTATTAATTTTAATTAACTTACATTTAAATAACCACATGTAGTTAGTGGCTATTTAAATAATAGAAGTTTTATACAATGAATTTGAATTCGAAATATACTGTATGCTTCTTTACATTAGTGTTTTTTAGAAATATGTTGTAATTGAATCATAACTACTACGAAACTGTTTTCTTCTATTAAATGGAACAAAATGAATTAAAACATATTAAGCACTCTAACTTCATATTTCTTCACATATTTTCCCCCATGGGATAATTTCCATGGTTTATTCTTTTGATGTGTCTCAATCACAGAATTTTTAATACTTTTTCTTTTCAGTTAAGAGAATAACCCGTAACCTCAAGAAACAACCCTGAAAATATTCATTAGAACTTTGTGTCAATTATTATAATTACTCCCTGTCTACTCTCAACCTCTTTGCTTTTTTTTTCACCCCATTTACTTGCTTGTTGAAACCACAACCCTCTGTGACTCTAACTCTTTAGTGTGTGCTGCACTGATGCAACTGACTGTGGCCGAAGGGCCTGTAACTACACTGTCTGACCTCATGTAATTCATGACCACATACCTCAGGAGGGCCCTTAATGTTGCAAGTTCATCATACTGCACCACTCTAGTCCAGTCACTCTCTGTAGATGGCTACTGCACACCTGTTTTCTCTCCTCAGACCTCCAGCACATCCTTCCTGACACTCACTTTCAGTTGTTGACTTGCTTCCTACTTCCCTAAGAAATTTGAAATGATTAAAAAGAGAACTTCCGTAGATGCCTGCCACCACATGTATCCACCTACCTGCACCTACACCCACATCTTCTGCCTTCCCTTACATTTCTGTTGAATTACCCAATGGCAGACTTCTGCTTGTGCACTGGATCCCATCTCTTGGCTGCACACTTACTCAAAGACATTACTCCATTACTTCTTTCTTTCTCCCATATATCACCAATTTTTTTGTTCTGTATTCTGTCATCTTTGTTAGCATGCAATGTCATTAATTTACAAATCTCAGAGAGCCCTCTACACCACTGCCACTGTCTGCTACTCACCCATTTCTTTGTTCCCCTCTGCAACCAAATGCCACAGAAGAGTTCTCGTTACTACCCTGTCTCCAACTCCTGTCTGCTAATTCTCTGAAACCTGCTCCAATAAGGCTTTTGCCCCCAATTACTTCACTGAAATTACATACAGAAAAGCCACCAAAAATCTCCACGATGCTAAATCCCATGCTTAATACTCTGTCTGCATTTTATTTAGCTTATCAATCAGAACATTTGACAGACCTGATGACTTCCTTTTTCTTGGTGTACTTCCTTTGCTTGGCTGGCAAAACACCGCATTCTTGATTTCCCTCATCCTTCCCTGGCCATTCCTCAGTGTCTCTTGCTGTTTCTTCCTCTTCTCTCTGATTTCTTTAAGAAGTGATGGAGGGCTCAGTCCTTAGCTGTCTCCTCTCTGTTTGCACTCATTCTCTTGGTAATATCATCCATTCTGGTATAAGCTTTAAATCCTCTTTCAAATTTATTTTTCACCTTTAACTTGAGAGTTATTCGCCCAAATGCCTATCCGGAGTCTCCACTAGGATGTCCTGCAGATCTCTGAAACTTAATAAGGACTGAATTGTAGTTCATTCTATTTCTGTATTTGTGCACATCTTTGCACTTATTAGAAAAGGCAGTGTAATGCTTCCTGAAATGTTAAGAAACTGATATTTTTTCCCCTCAAAACCTGTTCCATATGCACCTTTCCATTTTACTAGATGCTAACTCCATACTTACAGTTGATCAAGCCAAAAACGTGTAGCTCTGAGGGGAAAATATATTCCCAGCCCAGGGGAATTACCTTTGAAACTGAAATCAGTCAAAGGGAGAAATAAACTGGGGGGAGCCCATTTATTGCTGACCAGCAGTTGCTCACCTCTGCCCGCTCATGTCTCTCATGACCTGGCTGCAAAAAAAGACCCACCCAACTTCTCCGGCCCAGACATGCCCTCCTTCCCCCATGTAATCCCCTATTGATGCAGAGATGGACTGCTTCTCTCCACCCCTTGGAATAGCCTATTGATATGGAGAAGCACTAAGGCCAGGTGAGAGATTCTGGAAATATTGCAATTTTACCCACAACGTATATCCTTTTCTCTTATACCTGACTTCCCTCCTTCCAGAAAATACTCAGCGTTGCCTTCGATTTTATCCAGAATTATACCCTTTCTTGCTATTGCCATTGTCAGCACCCCAGTTCAAGCACTGCCATCATATTTCTCCTGGGTCATTGAAATAGCCTCCTAACTGGTCTCCTTATTTCTCCCTTTGGCCTCTAGAATCTGTTCTCAGCACAGCAGCCAGAGTGACTCCAAGTTAGATCCTGCTACTTCTTTCCTCAAAACTGGCAAAAGTTCCTCATTTCACAGAGAATGAAAGGCAAATATTTGCAATGGCCTAGACACCTGTACAATCTGGCCTCCTTTGGCCTCCACAAGTCATCTCCCCCCGCTTTTTCCCTTGCCTCACTCCTCTCCAGCCCTATTGGCTTCCTTGCTCCTTGTTTTGCACGTCCTGCAGCCACAGTCCCGCCTTCTGTGTGTCCCTCCGTCTTCCTTCTGCCTGGACACCCACCAGTGAGCCTCATGGCTACTTCCCTTGCCTCCCCAAGGTTTGCTCAGACAACACTCTCTCACTGAGCCTGACTGACCACTCTGGTTATGACTGTGACTCTCTTCCCCCCACCCATCCTGTACCTCAGACCCCCTCTCACTCTGCTCTAAATATTTTTCAATAGTTTTTAATCTTTTTTAAACACTATAGAATTAATTTGCTTATATTTTTGTTTACTATTTGCCTTCCACATTAAAATGTAAATTCCACAGGCCTGATTTGTCCATTGGCATTTCAGTGGCCAGGGTGAGTATAACACAAATTGGCTCTCAATATGTATTTGTTGAGTGAATTAATAACATGTATAATTTGAATGGTCAAATATGTACTCACTCATTGTTTTATAATATAATAAAAATACGTGTGTTTCTGAACAAAAATATATTTCCTATATTTTCCTCAGAATTTTCCTTGGTACTATGCACACTCTTCTCTTTCAAACACCTTTTCCCTTACTATAAGGTGAACACTCACAGAAGAAACAGGTATTTTAGAAACGCTAATATCTTTCATAGTTTATCATTTGCCTTATCAATGTATAGTTTTTCGCATTGTAAAACAATGAGTTGACTTACCTGGTAACGGGTGATACCTAGAAGACCAAATGATATCATTTGCTTTCTGAGACTGTGGAAGCTAAGAATAGTCCCCTAGGTGATTATTGGATTTTGAGGGTCACTCTTGAAGCCCTTCACTAATGTATGCTGATTACTTACCTATAGAGGTGGTTCCTTCATAAATTGACAGACACCTCTCTTTTATCTTTGAACTTCAGATCAATGTATCTGTTATGCCTGGGAAATTGTAAAAATATTAAGCGATGAACTTTCCTTTATTTTGTGCATTTCAAAAGCTATTTTCTCATGTTTTAAACCATACCATTATATCTAAATGTCTCATTGTACATAAGATCATTTGATAATTCACTTTTTTTTTTGTTCTTCAAGTTTACACTAAACATGGAGAACATGCTTACATGTTTATTTTGGAATGGCAGTCAAATAAAAACTTTAATTGTATCACTTTAACATTTTTTATTATCTCTTTAAGCACTTTTGAGAATATTTGTATGCACAATAGGTAGGATTTTCTGATCTTTAAAAATCTCTGTCATTAATAAAAGTGGGTGGAATAGACCTGTGGGAAAATAGCACTTACATAAACCTCAGCTAATTTGTCATTGGCTCAGTTAGAAACTTCCTTTTGCAATATAGTCTTTTGGATATTTATTAGTCTGAAAGAATCATACTGTAAATCATTCCTTGAGTAGGAAGATGTCAGCCAATATCAAAGAAAGAATACACTTAAAAATTAGCTAATGATAAAAGTTATTTCTTATGCAACAGTTGAACTATGCCAGGCAAATAATACCATCATAAATGACACCTCCTTATCCCAACCAACCCCGACACTGGCCTCTCTTAGTCCCTTTCTCTTACTTCATTTTTCTTTGTAGCTCTATCTCTGCTTGACACCAGGTACTGTCTCCACAAATAGAATGTATTTTTCTTGCTTATCTTTCTATCTCTCACATCCATAGCAATGAATGGCATACAATAGTCACTCAATAAATATTAGCTGAAAGACTGAATAAATGTCCAACACCTCATTTAATCTCTCAACCATGCTCATTGGTACTGTTACTACCACCAGTAAACGGAGGAGAGAACTGGAGTTTTCAGATTCTAGATGACTTCTTGGGGGTCATGCAGCAAATAAGTAGCAAGGACCCGGGTTCTTAGCTACTGTGCATATTGATTCAAGGGAAAAGAATGTTTCTGTACTTTACAACTAGCACCTGAAACTAAAAAGCAAAAACAAAAACTTCCCACAGGAGAAGAGGAAGATTCCTGCTGTGCCAAATGGAACAGCAGCTCCTGGGGAAGCAGAGCCCCACGGGGGACATAGTGGCCCTGAACTCCAGCGAACTGGAAGGTGAGCGGAAAGACCTTGTGTGGGATTTCGAATTTTATGTGTCAGGAGTTGCTGTTTTGAAATTTAATATTTTTTTAATACTTTGAATACCTACTCTTTTGGGGGGTGAAAATACCAATTCATTTGATTTTTCTCTAGTTATTACTGATTGTCATTACTATTAAACCAGAACAGTGGATATACCATTCCATTTTATCTTATTACCTAGTCTTTCATTTTGCTATGCATAAAATGCATTCACAGTTTCTCAGTATGAATCAGAAAACTGTCAGTTGTCCTTTCCAAAAGAGCCTGTCAAAAGTTTCAAGTTCAAGATGGAAATAAAAATAAACACCAAGAACTCAGTCTTATAGACCCTATCTCATTACATGCAAGTAGGATGTATATAATAGTATTTTTTATTTTTACGGCTGTAATTTGAAAGAGCTATATGATTTATTTTTCTAATCACACATCCTCGAAGAGATGAAAGCTTCAATTTATTTCTTAAAATGGTTCTTTATGGTTTTTTGACAGCTTGTCTCTCTCCAAGCAATGTGTGAGCAGAAAATCAGAAACCCTTGGGAGGGTCTCTCTTCAGGGAATTTGTGCACACAGCCTCCATTATAATTGAAGGCAACTGTGAAAGCTTTGCAGGATTGGTGCCCCCCTCCCTTTAAGGCCATTTCCTGTACGGTTTTCACTGTGTCCTCTAAGCTGGCTTTTTAGTTTCTGACAGCTCTGCCTTTAATTCTCTGTTCTTTCCCTTTATCTATATTTTGTCTCTGAGGAAATGTCCTTTAACATTTTCCTCAGGTTCCATACACAATTTGAGAAGGTTCAAACCATTTTTTTCCTTTTTCCTTTACTGAAGCATTGTGACTCCTGCTCGCTTTCATATTTTCAAATGCTGTCTTTTTATTTTTGGTGGGGTTTCTCTCTCTCTCTCTCTCTCTCTCTCTCTCTCTCTCTCTCTCTCTCTCTCTCAGGTATAACATGCCACCTAGTTTAGATGTTTTTCCAAGTTCACTTTTCCTTACTGCTTCCTGAATCCTCCCAGGTCACCAATGTCCGGTATCTTCGCTTCTCCAGTTCTTCCACAGATTCTGTTGCTGACATGAAGTGTCCGTTGCTCATCGGCTCTCCTGGAGTTGCTGGTGTCCATCCGGGCTGCTCTTGCACTGTTCTCTGCAATGACCTCCCACTTCCGGAATTAGATTTTTGCTGCTAAAAGCACGTTTATTACAGTAATATAATAGCCATTTAGACTAATATATACCCTGATAAGTAATTAATTAGAAAACAATGTCTAATAAAAACTGCTATCAAACCTATAAATGTTAACTATAATAGTTCATAACCATCTCAAATTCTTTTTGGGAGTAGGTGGGGTATAAATTATAAATGAATAGATTAGTAGATTAAATCAATTTTGAATTGTGACTTTGACAAGTTGAGAAATCATTTATAAATGATCCCCCAAATAAAAAAAATGCATGTATTTTGCCTAACACCAGGTAGGGGAATCTAAGATAATCTTCGTATGTGTGTGTTTCTCAGATTGTCACCAAGCTTCTCTGAGTTTTAAATGTCCATTTTCCAATTGAAATTTCATCCTTCTCAACCTCTCCTACTCCATATCCCTCTGGTAGAACCAATCACTAGGAAGACATGGTGACTCATTCACTCTCATAATAGTAAGATAGTTACTAATCCGTTAATGTTGTGTCTATGTCAGTCAGATTAGGGCAATTAGAAAGAACAGTCAAAATTTTTAGTTCTTTTGAAAATATACGTTTTTCAAGGCAAGCCACAATTTGTTTCTCAGGGAAACGATTGTTTTGGGAAGTGCTTCTTAGATTGTCAAATAAATATTCCTATTAGAAGTTATTTTTTTTGCATAAGCCAAGTATATTCAGCATATTGGCAGAATATTATAACATAATATAATTTTTTTAGCCTCCATGTAGGAACTTAGTCATAGCCTTATTAATTTAACATGACGTTTTTATTACATGGAGCACAAAGAACCTTTAGTAGTCAGGGGTTAAGTATGCATATTATTATCAAATGTCCAAAGAATAAAAATATCTGTTCATGAATGTTCTCATTCCTAAGTAGATTAAAAATTGTTCATCTTCATATTCTAGACAGCATTTCATAACTTAATACTTACCCTTCCCATGCACACTCCAAATCTTCTTTCAGTGTGCTTGTTGGATATATTTAGAATAAATGAATTTATACCAAGTAAGGTCATTATCATCTTGTGAGTGATAGATGTTGGAATATGTTTAGACAATACAGATCAGTTACATTTACCTAGGTTGGTTATTATAAGGTCCCCCTCTTAGTTTCCTAAAAATGAAAACAACTGTGGAACCTATCTGTCTCTACTAAGTTTTACTGTCATTCATAAGGCCATTTAGGTGCCTGCCTGGAACAATAGCTGGTAAGGAATATTTTTGGCACAGAGAGTAGGTAACTGGAGCCATGGTTAAACTCTACTTTTTCTCTCCAGGGTGATGTTCACTATTGGAGTATGTAAAAGCCAATTTACCCTCTCTCCTTCACTTCCTGCTATGCTACATGGGATGTAAACAATTAGAAAATACTACCAATGGTTGAAGGTAGTTGGCCTGAATTTAGGGATTGGCTGATACAGAAATGCAACAGAGACTGAAGTAATCATTAAATCTCATTATTTGAATTTTGGCATGAATAGCTCTGAACCTTGTGTGAAAGAACCTAGGATTGTTTGGTTGTTGACACAATATTTGGTTAGGAATTGGGTGACACAGTGGTGCAAAACCATCTCTGTAGATCATGATGATGCAAGGTTTATGTGAGCCTCATCTCTGCTGGTGGAAAACATACTGTGACCTGGCAACAAAGTAAATGAGCATTCTGATTTGTGTGTTTTTTATATTTGGATTTCACTGTTGTGTTTTTCCCCCTGTCTTAGGATTTTTGGGGGCCTTATTTTAGATATTAAAAGAAAAGCTCCATACTTCTGGAGTGACTTCAGAGATGCTTTCAGCCTGCAGTGCTTAGCATCTTTTCTATTTCTCTACTGCGCTTGTATGTCTCCTGTCATCACATTTGGAGGACTGCTGGGAGAAGCAACTGAAGGACGGATAGTATGTATCTTGCTTTTCTCTGAACTTTGAAACCTAGTTTTTAAGATTTGTAGTTAGATAAATGAGCATTTAGTTTCGGATTCCTTTATGAGGAGAGATTTGGTATATAGTCTGACAGACAAGCTTCATATGAATTTCCTAGCTGGCTAGGTGGAACTGCTAATCTAGGAGTGAAATATCTCAGGATAATTATTTCTTAGTCTTACACAAAGTTTTGACCTCATCCCTGGCCCCCCAGTCCTAGGCTAGCTTTGGGCACTGGTTCCTTTCCCATTTATACAGGCCGTGCTTATGTCCAGGCAGTTACCATGAATATATGTAAACTTTTAGAAAGTGAAATAAAAGCAAGACAAAGAAGGTAGGGAGGACACATCCCTATTCACTACCGTTCATATTCTGCTGACTGCCCGCCCCTTTTCTTATGCTCCCACCTGACATTCCTGGCTTTTCATAGCAAAGGAAAAAGAATATGTCCATGTATTTTGAGCATTCTTTCCCTAGTTGCACTGGCTTCCTGTCTAGCTTAGATAATGGATCATTTATATCTCCACACAGAGTGCAATCGAATCTCTTTTTGGAGCATCCATGACTGGGATTGCCTATTCTCTCTTTGGTGGACAGCCTCTCACCATATTAGGCAGTACAGGACCAGTTTTGGTGTTTGAAAAGATCTTGTTTAAATTTTGCAAGTAAGTGTTATATACTTGTGGCCCTTAGCCCCTTTCTGTTTCTCTACTGAATCTATACTTCTCCCAGCATCACATTTGGAGGTCTTCTGGGAGACGTGGAGGTGGCTGGTTTGATTCGGTTTGACATATTTGTCTCTCTGTGGAAATAAAGGAGAAGAAAAGATTTGTGTGTATTGGTATATAATATCCATAAAAAAATCGTATGCATCTCTAAGCATTGAAAACCCCCTTTTAGTTTTGGCCCCTTAAATGTTCTGAGTTTTTAGACAAAGTTCTGAGTTTAGATACTCATGGGATGTGAAGCATATTTACTTTCATTTCCTGAATTAGGCTTATTTCCATTTATTTAAAATGGCAACAAGCTGTTAGGTGACCTTCTTTCCACTGTTCTTTTCCCCCTTCTAGAGAAAATGGGCTGTCCTACCTGTCTTTAAGAGCTAGTATTGGACTTTGGACTGCAACTCTGTGTATCATACTTGTGGCCACTGATGCGAGCTCTCTTGTCTGCTACATCACCCGGTTTACTGAAGAAGCTTTCGCTTCTCTTATTTGCCTCATTTTCATTTATGAGGCCCTAGAGAAGTTGTTTGAACTCAGTGAAGCCTATCCAATCAACATGCATAATGACTTGGAACTGCTAACACAATACTCGTAAGTACCATTTCCTCTGTTGGCTATGGGGCTTTTCTTTTTATAAATATTGCTATTGTTATAAGAAATATGAGGAACTTACTCAGCAGTCAGAGTGCCTGAAATCCTGGACTTCCAGAATGGAGAAGGATTTTAAAAGTCATCTAATCAGCCATTCATCTGATACTTGAATTCTCATTCAAAAAATTCTGCTAAGAATATCATTTTGAAGTTCTATTTGTTGGGCATTCCTTATTAAGTAGACACTAAATCAAGGCTAATTTTAACTATACAGAGATTTTGGTTTTACAGAATATACATGGTTTTGGTTCCTTTAAAACGTTTGATTTGGTATAATCCAAAGAATCGTAACAGTGAAAATATAAGATTTTGGATTTAGAGCAATGAGGTAAAAGAGACTCATTGGGTCTAGATTGTACTAGCCTGATGTTTGAAAATATGATAAAAACATATATTAAAATCACTGAGTTGAAATGTAAATTTTCTTTTGAAACTTAGGACATTTATGAGAGTAACACCCAGGAATTGCCTATTGAAGATAAAATCACAGTTTAGGATTAAAGGCAGGATTGGTCTATTGTACTTCCTAGTTTTAGTGTGATAGCAGTTTGGAATTTCCTAAGGCCGTGTTTGCAGAGTATATGTGGATACTGTATTATGCCTTTCTTTGATTTAATTTTAGGATTTCTTTGCTTGTGTTTATGTATATATTTTTAAACAGCAAATATTTGAAGCAGTATGTTCTTTGTAAGGTAGTTAGAACCTTTGCGCCAACCACCAGTGCTCTTCTTATAAACTGCTTAGATATGACCTCAAGTCATTTGAAGATTTATTGTCTTTATTTGCTACTAGAAGAAGTTTAAATTGTTGAAATTAGGCCAAAATAGTGCAATGTTGCATTTTTTAGGAAGAATTACATAATGATATGCTGTTGAAACTAACCTGATTTTTAGTACTTTGAATTTTTCTTGGTCGTTGGAGATCTTTTGTCCACAGAGCACCTCTGTTTTAGAGAAGAAAAGCTAGAGTGGAAATGTAAAATAACTTTCCCAATAAAAGCAAATAGGGACGGTGCTGTGAGCAGGGTTCAGAAGTGGATGAAGGAAGTGTCAGGGACACTCAGAAAGTGAGCAGATGTGAAAAGCAGTTGGATCAGAATGAGGGAAAGCATTGCTACAGGCCTTCTCAATTATCTTTAGTTGAAAAGAGAGCAGGGCCACCTAGTTTTGATATCCTTTTTTGGGCCATTTAAAATTATCTTTGCTTGGATTTTCAAACCTAGTACATTCCAGGCCCTCTGCTAGGTGCTAGGGAAATCGTAAATAACAGTCTGTCCTCAATGAGATTCCAGTTTAGCAGGGAATGTAGACAAAGAGACAACACAGTGAAATAAGTGCTGGGTTAAGGGACTGGTACAGAATGCTATGGCACCACATCAGAGGAGTATGTAACCCGGATTTCAGGTTCAGGGATGACTTTCTGGAGGAAGTGACATAGAAGATGAAAAAACCGGAGTTAGGAAAGAACTGGGGAAAAGGGCAGGAACACATTTCAAATGGAAGGAATGGCATAGGATCGGATACAAAATTATACATTAATGCTTTGAAATATTTGTCCCATATCATATAGGGAGTGGTAAAACAAGAAATTGCTCAGACTTTATGACTGTGATATAACTTAAATTATG
This sequence comes from Manis pentadactyla, assembly GCF_030020395.1. Lineage (NCBI taxonomy): Eukaryota > Metazoa > Chordata > Mammalia > Pholidota > Manidae > Manis > Manis pentadactyla. The sequence continues at coordinate 11,510,788 of NC_080026.1, read as the reverse complement.
CTGATGAATACAAATAAGTTCTCCAAAAGAAACAACATGGAACACATAAAAGACGTAAAAGCAGAACTATTCTGTTTGAAGTGGTGGAGAGGCACCAGTTGTCTATACTTCCAGCTATTTCCTGAACCTTCGGTGGCATCTTCTAAAGTTCTTCAGTCTGAGGAACACAGTTTAAAACCCCCTGGTCTAGAAAAGGAAAGATCAGAAAAGCAAGGACTAAGCCCTGGATAATAGTGGCAGTGTGAAGGAAGAAGAATGGAAAAAAAAATGTGCCATTGATAAAAAATAAGAATGAGGCATTAGAAGAGAACCATGGATAATGTCAGATTGTAAAAGGCAAGGGGCTAGACTGTATCAGGAAATCTTTAGAGACAACGGTGGTATAGAAATCGAACAGCTGAAGCAGAAGAGATCACTTTTAACTTTAAGGAACAGTATTGGGTGGAGGGGGGATTGGCAGAAGTAGAAGCCAGTTTCCAAAAAATTAAGAAGGGAGTAGGTGATAAAGAAATGGAAAAAGTATGCACAGGTCCCTTTGATGTTGACAAGGAAAAAACCCATAGCCTTCCAGACAGGGCAAAGAGGCCCCAAGAACGGTAATTCCTAATAGAAAAGAGCTATGTGTGTTTGCAAATGAGCTTAGAGACAGAGGAATGATGGAAAGAGTGAGTAAAATGGGATTGCAACCTCCAGGGAGTCAACCAGTGATGAGATCAAGACAAATGGTGGGGTTAAGTAAGACAAATGCTGAGTGGATAATGTGAGAGCAAAAATAGCTTTGTTTGCCATGATTCCTACGTGTCATGGTGACCAAGAGGAGGGCACAGTTCCTGACTTTCTCAACGTTTCCATATTCCCCTTTTATCACTGCACTATTTACAATAGCCAAGATATGGAAGCAACCTAAATGTCCATCAGTAGATGAATGAATAAAGAAGATGTGGTACATATACACAATGGAATATTATTCAGCCATAAGAAAAAAACAGATCCTACCATTTGCAACAACACGGATGGAGCTAGAGGGTATTATGTTCAGTGAAATAAGCCAGGCGGAGAAAGACAAGTACCAAATGATTTCACTCGTATGTGGAGTATAAGAACAAAGGAAAACTGAAGGAACAAAACAGCAGCAGAATCACAGAACCCACGAATGGACTAATAGTTACCAAAGGGAAAGGGACTGGGGAGGATGGGTGGGAAGGGAGGGACAAGGGTGGGGAAAAAGAAAGGGGACATTACGATTAGCAAGTATAGTGCGTGGGGGGGACAGGGAGGGCTGCGCAACACAGAGCAGACAAGTAGTGATTTTACAGCATCTTACTATGCTGATGGACAGTGACTGTGAAGGGGTATGTGGGGGGGACTTGGTGAAGGGGGGAGCCTAGTAAACATAATGTTCTTCATGTAGTTGTAGATTAATGATACCAAAATAAAAAAATAAAAATAAAAATAAATAAAATGGAAAAAAAAATCCCTACAAGTTTAAGTTAAAGTTATGCTTTAATCACAGTGTGTGCATCTGAAACCTAACTGTTTGAAGGCTGAGCAGGAATATGTTCTATGGCCTAAGGTGCCCTTCTCAACCCAAGTCAGGGAGGTAGAAGGGATGGGAAGACTGGTTCATCCTGATGAGCGGTGACGTTTTAGTGTCACCTGGCACTGAAATGGTTGTAAGAGAAACAGGGAGAATAAACCTCCTTGGGAAATGCAGTGCTGACCAGGTACCCTGCTGCACTGTCTTCACTTTGGTTTTCACCCCATGATTCCTTGGCTTCTAGTACCACGCGTGTTGTATACATGAATCTGATCTGATGGCAATAATGGTGTTGCCATTAGCTGCTCTTTGGAGAAACAAAACCCATCTTTCCTGCTGTGCATATAATGCATAAATTTATTAGTATACTTTTAATCATGTACATTAAAGAAAATAAAAGTTATTGCTAATAATAATGGCTTCTTTAATATAGTGTATAAACACACACTTCTGCACAAAGCATTTTCTGTTTCATGAAGTCCCCATGACACTTTTGGTGATTTTCTTGTCATTGTCCCTGTTTTTAATCAGTTTTAAAGTGTCATTGCACTCATGCTCACCTGGTTTTCTCCTGATGTTGCTGGCTCCATGCTTTCACAGTTTGTTTGAGAAAAATTTTTAGAAAATGTCATAGCTAGGATGCCATATATCTAACAGTGCAATCTCTGCAAATTTAATTGCCCGTGTTCCCACATATTTTGTTTAGGTGTAAGATATTGAAAAAGAGGCATCATATTTAGGATCTACATTTCATATATTCTCCTAGTTGGGGATCCTATATTCAGCGTTCTTGAAATTCATAGTTTTACTAATCAAATAACAAAATGTCTTCAATTTTTTTTAAAAGACTTTCCTAGTTCTTCTGGCATCCTAACCTTATAATGTGATAGTATGTAGACCTTATATTTGAAGCTATACGCTTTCCTTTCATTGTGCCAAGTGCAAGTGTCAACATAATCAACTTCGTTTCAAGAATATATATATTACACCAGACGATCAAGCTGAATATGTCAAGTTAGCAATAAGTAATGAGTTTGTGGGAATAACTTTTTCTAGGTTGCTTGGATTGTAACAAATGGCAAAAATAGAATAAAGCATTCTGTTTATGTAAGATGAAATGCTCCTTCAATATAAAATAATCTAAAGCTTTGAAAGATGGCTAGCTAAAGAAAGATTGGAGTTGTATTAACTCTTTTCCATTGGCTGGGTCAAAAGCAAAGAGCCGGGTCTGACTATTACTCTAGATTCCAATATATTAGACAATAGTTAAATAATAATTACCAAGCCATTAGAAAGAGTGATCTCACTACAAGGTTATGGGAAGTTTTTTGTTTTTGTTTTTGTGTTCCTATCTCTCTGTTGTTTTTTCCAATACCCAACCTTCCACATAACTCAGGACAGTGATCTATTCTGAATAAATGTTATTTACTGATTGACACTATACTCAGAAAGGAATATTATTTCTCTTATCTCCTCAACTGGTTTCGGGCCTACTTTAAAGTAGAAAACATGTAACAATTTTATACCCTATAGTCCTAGCCTAATATTGTACATATAGCAAGTGATACTTAATGCATATTGATTAACTGAACATGTTGTAAAATAATTGACATCTCCTGACTTGACATGGTGACTGAGAAAATGATTGACATGACTGACAATCTTGTTTGTCAAGTAAAGACAATTGTGCTCTTAACACTGCCATAAAAGATTTCAACTAGAAGTTTTGAATAAACTTGAGATGTTATCTTAATGTGGGATAAAGATGTACAAATATGGATCCATAAAACTAGTTCTGACTGAAAATTTGAGAGGATGTCAGCATGATGAGGTCATCTGGAAGAAAGAGGAAGGCAGACTGCAACTACAGCGGAACTCCAGAGGTTGATTAGTGATACATGGAGGAAGGAGATGGAAGGTAAATTCTCATAGCTCATTGACCTGTCAGCACTCACCACTCAATAAAGCATAAAACTCAGATTTAGAGAAACCCTTCTATTTACATGATGAAATTTATCCAGAATGCTTGCAACATAACTTTATGTTTGTATGTGTTCATTTGTATAATGTATGTGCAACTCCACCAGATTAATCTCTGTAATGCTAGGCCCATGACTGTCAGACACACCTTTGTACCCACTGTACTAGTAAAGTGCTTGGCACATATTGTAAAATGAGCGTGTCGGTGGATATTTCTACATTTCTGAAAATACTTCTTACAACTGATACGTACATTTAATAAGAGCTTTTTTCTCCCTTAAAAACCAATATTAAGAAAGTGGATTATATGACATCTTAGAATCAAGTAAATATAATAGTAGGCAATCAATAAGTGATTATTTAAAAAATAAACTTCTGGAAACCCACGTCACTCTTGATTAACCCGAACCCTTGCTATCCTTGTTTTCCCTTCCTGTTTTTGAACTAAATTTTATTTCAATGGTAAAGTCTTTTCTCTAGTAGCAATAGTATCCAGTACAAGTTTATTACCTATTTTATCCTCACTGTTCCTAATGGATTATGAGTCATTTATGTATAAGATTAATGGCTCGCTATTTTTTTGTCTCCAGAGAACTAGCGGGTGGATAGATACCATAAGCCTTTGTTAAGGGTCTTTCAACAAAGTTACAGATCCACCATTAGCTATTTTCCTTCTCTATAACTATAGATTTGAAGACCTTGAATAGAATTATTTTTCATACTTTCTTGTCAAATTGTCCTCTGTGAAAGGGCAGAAATTTCCATGAGCATCCAATATGAGGAGAGTGCTAAGCAGGCGTTGGTGGTTTCTTCTTTAAGATGCATTGAACGGCCACCGTTCATGTGGCTGTGCCTCAGATATATAGCATTTCATTCACTGAGATGTGATGACCACTTTCAGAATTCACAATTTTTGAATTACTGACCCCATTTCTCTTTATTTTCTGAGTTGACCCAGATTTAAGGATGTATTCTAAAATATTTAAAGTAGAATATAATGATGTTTTAATTTACATTAAAATGCCTCAGAGTAGACACTGTGGATGTTAAGTTGCAACCATGGGCAGATAGTATCTTTGTCAGGAGTCAAAGCTCCAGGCGTGCTTAGCTAACATTAAAGCAGAGAACCTAAACTCCAGAATGGGTTACTCCAAACCCATCTACTGCCTACATCTCAATGAACTCTAAGGCTTATTAAATGTCAGAAATGAATTTCATTGTTGAAAGTACTGGCTTATTAATCAGTGCACTGAACTGCACTGGTAAAATTAAAGATAATCAGTTTGAACTAAATGAAATGAAAACACAGATTTTAATATTTGTGGGATGCAATGAAAGTAGTGCTTAAAGGGAAATTTATAACATTGACTGCATATATTAGAAAAGAAGAAGTATCTAAGTTAATTATCAAAGTATCAACCTTAAGAAACTAGAAAAAGAAAAGCTAATTAAAAGTAAGCAAAAGAAAAGAAATAATAAAAATGAAGGGAGAAATCAATGAAATTAAAAACAGGAAATCAATACAGAAAATCAATGAACCAAAAAACTGTTGCTTTGTAAAGATCAGTAAAATAAATAAACCTGTAGCTCGGCTAACTAAGAAAAAAAGAGAAAGGTTACAAATTCCTAATATCAGAAATGAAAGAGGGGATGTTGCTAAAGATCCCATGGGTCCTTTTTATTAATAAGATAAGAAAGTAATACTATGTAGACTATGCCCACAAATTCGATAACCTAGATGAAATGGGCCAATTCCTTGAAAGATGAAATCTGCCAAAATGCACACAAGAATATATAAATAACCTAAGTAGGCCTGTTTAATTGAATCATAATTAAAGAAATCGATCAATAATTAATAATTTCCAAAAAAAGAAAGCACCAGGCAACAAAAATATTGTGCTGAGAACACAAAACTGTAAAAAATAAAGTCAAAAAAAAAATTAAAGGTGATTAAAATACATGATACATAGGAATCTAACAAGTGAGTCGTGTGGCTTCTAATCCTAGATATTGCACTTGAAGCTTAGTTCCTAACTGATTCATTGTCCAGACATTTTTGGTGACTGGTGATAGCTGCAACATTACCAGAACCCTGTATATGGAAGATTCTAAGATCATTCTTGAATGAACCTTTCATGAAAGATGAAGTCAAAATATCTAAAATAAGAAAACTTGAGTTTCAAAGAACTGGTGAAACAGGTTATAGGAAGTGTTTTGCCACATTTCCCAGTAAATGCTTGTTTAATGTTTATGTCTGTATGTGCAACTGAAAATACAGCGTCCCTCATTTTTGCCTTCTGAGACATATTGGAGCATAATTAGCCTATAGTCTGTGAGATCATCAGCTTCTTGATATTTCTTCTAATTGCTGAAATTTTAAAATTTCTTTAAAGCACTGTTTCTCAACTACTGATTCCCATATAAACAGAGGAAAGCAGATAAAGCTTAAATAAGCAACCCAGTTTTCTTTTTTTAAATCAAGTATTCATAATAAAATATCCTCCAAAAATTCCACTGGATTTTTATATCCTTAAAACCCATAGTAAATGAAAACATAATGAATAATAAAAGCATGTAGATATTTGACAGAACAGAAATACATAGCTATAAAAAGTTATGAACCATTACTCTAGCAAGTACCTAACAATTTCAGTTAAAATAAGTTTGTTAATGTTCTAATTCCAGGAAAAGTAACAATTTTTCTTTTCAAAGACCTTTATTTATGTATTTTTGAGTTTTTAAAATACTGTGTTTTATTTATGAAGATGTTTTATTTTTTTATTGCTATAAAGTTGGTGTACAATGTTATGTTTCAGATGTGCAACACAGTGACTGGATAATTATATGCATTACTAGATGCTTCCCTCAATAGGTGTAGTTACCCCAATATCCTACCAAGTTTATACCGTATTATTGGTTAAATTTTCTATGTTGTACTTCCATTCCTATGTCTAATTTATTTTACTCAAGGTCCTTTTAAATATTTCACTTTATACTTTCTGAAATCTCATGGAGCAGATAAGATTTATTTAATATTAATGTTTGAGTTAATGACTAATGACTTACCAGTAATCAAAACATAATGAAGATTAGAATCCACTTAATGTTATGGTTTCTCTATTAGATAGTGTTATCTTGGTCTGCCACCTGTAGGGCAGATTGCCATGAATTCTTCATGAGATTAATATAACAGCAGTGTTGGCACTTTGTATATGATTTCATAATCTTGCTCAGGGTATCTGCCATTCTTATTGGGAAATTTTGAGCAAATTATTCTCATTCACGTAAAATGCTGCTACATTATTCATTCATTTCTACTTTGCTGAATATTTCAAGTATCACCACTACATACTTTATAGTATTAGCCATGCTAAATGAATGCTTAGAGACATTGCTAATAACATGTTTTGGAGAAAGAAACACTTCCCTTTAACTATGGAAATTAATATGTTAATTGCTCTGAACACTATTCTGCCTAGGTATTTATAGAACTAGCGAAATTCAGTTAGCGTAGCATATTTTTCTATTTATAAATGCAATTCTTGATACTATAAGGTATGTAGCTTATGCATTTTATTATTTAAAAAACAGGAAAACATCAAGGGAAGAAGTATATATTGCATGAAACTCTGGGAAGGAAAACTTTATAAAAACATTCTATGGCTATAGCTCTTAGCTGCAGTCAAAACAGTTTTTTCCCTACTACCCAAAAGCTATCTTTATAAATACTCTGTCTGGAAGACTGTTCAGGTATTATCCGAAGGGTAACAAATATGTTCTGTAAACGAATCCTCATTGCTGGTCTCAGTGAAGCTTGTATATAAGCGAGTTCTGCTGCTTTGCTCACTTCATCACATGGGTACCTGGTGTCTTTTCGGCCTATCAGAACTTTCTCTAAAGATAAATAATAGGAAGCTAATTTTATTCCCCCAATTTTTCGTTTTGATATCTAAAAGAATGAAACAACCATGGTAGAATTTTTTTCAGTTGCAAGAGCAGTTTTATAGAGGATAAGAGAGGTGATCCTGCTCACCCTGGGATCATGTCACTGGGTGTTGTAGGCTGATTTGCCTTCCCTTAAAATTCGTATGTGGAAGCATAAACCTTTCGTGCCTCAGAATGTGACTGTGTTTGGAGTTAGGGTCTACTGCCTTCCTGTTGCCTTCAAAGTGTTGTGCAATCTGTTCCTCCATACCTTTCATTTCTTCCTCAACTACTTTTTCCCTCTGCTCCAGCCACACGGATCTTGCCTTCTCTTAAACACACTTCGCATGTTTCTGGGTTATATGAAAAGTGTGTATTTTAACTTCATAGGAAGCTGCCAATATGGCTGTACCATTCTGCGTTCCTATCAGCAATGTGTGAGAGGTTCCTATCGCTCTGCATCTTCACCAGCGCATACTGTCCTGCTTATATATAACCGTACCTCTACCTATCAGGCTAATTTATTGTCTGTTCCCCTCCCAGAGTGATTGGTTCATGAGGGGAGGCGATTTAGTCTGTGTTGATCACTGCTTTCCTAGTGTCCAGATCAGTTCCTGAAACAAAACAGATATTCAATGAATATTTGTTGCATAAGTGAATGAATGTTGAACTAATTACACCTCCATTTAGAGCTAAAAAACAAACAGGGGCTCAGAAAGGTTTATAGCTTACCCAAGTGAAAGAACTGGGACTAAAACTCAAGACATCTAGCACTTGGTTGACCACTTGTGACACTGTACTGCATTATAGGCCACTGGTTTGCCCAAAATTATTTTTATGATGATTACATAGGCTATGGGAAGTTTGGATACATTTTAAGTTTATTTAGGTCTCTTAGATATTACCTTCAAGCAGTTTTTAATTTCCAACAGGAGGTATAAAATCTAAAAGTAGAGGATATGAATAATATTATACTTAAGAGGTGAGGTGGATTCTTAACTTTAGAGTTTGTTAGAGCATAAAAGTGCTTATTTTGATTATTAACAACTTCCCATAAATAGATATTTGACAAGGAGGGAAAAAAATCTTGGTTAGAAATAAGTTTTACTATATCACATTGAAGCCCTACTTCATCTTATTATTTTTAAGATCTGGAAGGATACCTACAATATTTATGACACTTTGGGGACAGAAGAAAAGTTTGTAAGAAAATAGGCTTATTTTCCTTGCATATTTTAAAGTGTTCAACTGGCAATGTATGCATGCCTTGTTTTGTAATTTCTTTCTAAGAATTAGTGTTATGATGTGAAATTTAAGCCCCATGGCAAGTCCTAGGAAGAACTAATGAGGGCAAGGTGGGGCTCATCGAATCAGCTTCCATGTATTCAAATTTATTTTATAATTCAGAAAAATAGCAACCTATAAAACTCAAAGGCAGAATGGAGCAAAACATTTAAGCTACAATAAGTAAATCTGCCATTCTGTTCATAAATTCTCTTAGTCACTCGGCTCATTCCTTCAACATCCATTGATCTCCTCTGTATAGTGTTAGTATTGATAGTATGGAAATGACTATTATATGTTCTCCGCTTTCAGAGCTCAGTGGTTATCAAGAACCATATCAAGATGTGCTTTGCATATAGTGGCTACACAGAGAGTATTTCTTGAATCAATAAAAAGGAGGCAAATGATTGCAATATGGCATAATAAATATTTATACCAGATATATGTATATCCAGGGAATGAAGTAACAAACTACCCTGGGAAGCTAGAGCATTCACAGAAGAAGTAAACCCGAAGTTGCCACCCTCTCTGCTGTACCTGCCACTTGAGTTTATCATACGTGGCATATCTGTGTTTGCCTCTCTCTTCATTGTCTCTCCGGGTTCTGCACCAGCAGGTCATAATGGGATTGAGGGCACTTAGGTAGATAGAATGGACCTCCTGGGGGCAATTGGCAGAGGTTCTTAAAAATTGTAATAAATTTTATCTGGTAAAAAGGCCGTTGGTGATAATGATAAAGCTCTGGGAAGAATTATGTGATAATAGATTAGAAGGTGATCATAGGAAGTAAAAAAAAGAGCAATACACTCAGTGTGAAAGGTGTTGGTACTGATTATTGACTCAGACAATGGTAACGGGAAGAAAGCACACAAACTGGAAAGAGGAAGAAAAGCAAAAATTGGAAAGGCTTCACTCATTCAGCGAGTGAGTAATTATGGAGTGCCTCCTAGATTATATGAGCTATCACAGAAAGTTTGCATACATGATTTTACTTAAACCTCATATTAACCTGTGGAACAAGTGGTACCCCCACTTTACAGTTGACCCGTCTGAGGCTCCAACAGGTGAAGTAAGTAATTTGCCCAATAACGCATAGCCTGTGACTGGTAAGTGAGGGTCAAACTGGTGCATTTGGATTCAAGGTCCATGAACTTCCTCCTACAACATAATAGTAATAGTAATTGTAAATAATAACAGTAAAAGACTATCATTATTATAAACTCCTTAAAGGCAAGGGGCTACCATATATTTCTCTGTATCTTCCATAACACTTAGCATAGACTCTGTACAAAGTAATTTTAAACCACTAAATTAATGAATGAACAAACATGACTACCTGCTATGGTCCAGATACTTTGACTATAAAAGTGACACCGTACATGGGGTCTCTGCCCCTGTGGGGAATATTATCTATTGAAAGAGCATAATATATGTTAAATATTATACAAATAGGTACTTATTCTAGTTGACATAAGTGCTATCTCATAAAGGTACAGAGTACCATAGAAGTGAGTAATACTCTCCAACTACTGGAAGCCAAGGGGAGGATATGGCTATTTGAATGGAGATAAAATTCAAATAAGAAAAGGTTTAAGAAGAATTTAGTGAAGAGAGCATTTTTGTTTTTAGTATTATCTAGTAGTAGTGGTGCTTTATAAAGTTACTTTACATAGTTTTGAAGCAGTATTTTCTTCTCAATATAATATAGCTATAAAGTTTAAATAAAAAGTATAAATACTTAGAGAATCTCTTCTGAGAATAGAATTCAAAATATGGAAATGTACTCATAAAAGACTTATCATTACTATTTAAATAGTCATCTTAATAGAAACAAATTAAATGTTTAATAAAGAATAAACTGTGTGACACCATTAAAAATGAGAACTCTGAAGGGTAGTGGGACATGGAAAATGTTCACATTATAGCACTATATAAAAAAGATGAAAAACATTGTATGCCTATAAATATGTTGAAAATATACATGAGAAGATAAACTGAAACAAATATAGCAAAAAATTACAGTAACTGGTGGAAATACAGTGAGAGATTTCCTTTTTTGTTTTTTAATTTTATAAATATTCTGTGGTGTGGCTTTATTATATTGACAATTCAAAATGTTTTTTTTGAAAAAGAAAAAAGAATAGGCATAAAAACATGTTTGACTTCTACAGATAGATCGTAATTCTCTGCTTTTATGCTTTATATTAATACCTAACTTGCTAGATAGCACTCCGGGGGCTAATTTAGTCAATAATGAGACTTCAGAAAAATGAATCACAAACCATTACTGTTCAGTGCACACAGGAAGGTACTAATAATAACTACAAGGCAAAGGAAGAGCATCTGCAACCCAGAAACTAAAATTAGTAATAATGTTGAAGGGAGTTCTACCAAATTATGTTATCCAGAAGACAGCCACAGGCTCCCCTCGTGCAAGGAAGACTGATCACCTCCATTAGCCTTGAAACAAAAGCAGAGATTTCTGGATGAGGGCATTTAATTACAATGTTTATCTAATCGCTCTGTAGCCATTTATAAAAATAAGATCGCTTGGAGCACATGCTTTTCTCTGGGCAGTAAAGCATAGTAGAGGATATGTGTGGTGCAGAGTGTATTTTAAGCTACATAATCCAACACAACAATGCATATTATTGATATTTCACACTGGTGTTTTAAAAAATGTGATATAGTGCATATACTGCCTGTTTTTTGCCTTTGGATAGTTGGACTTTCCAGTCTGTAGGCTGGTGGTAGCAACAGTTATAATAATAACAATAACAACAATGATGATACCTGACACCCACTTAGTATTTTTTACTTATGCCAGACCCTCTTCTAGGTGCTTTTACTTATACTAACTCACTTTACCTCTACAAAGCCCTGTGAGGTTGGTTGCTATCATTATCCCACTTAAAGAGAACTGAAATTTAGAGAGGTTAAGTAACTTGTCTAAGTTCACTTACCTAAGTGCTTGGATTCGAATAATATAGGAAGGAACTCTGGCTGGAGAGTCCAAAGTTCACTGTCCTAGGCACCAGGCTATCTTATGTACCTGAAGATTTATTTTTTATTAATACTTCAATCTTATGGCCAGAGTCACTAAAAATCATTTTGGATGAAATTAACATAGGCTCTTATTCCAAACTCATTCTCCATCTTTGCACATTGCTGTCTTTAATTTTTCTTTCTTTTGCTTTTTTCTCTTTTTTTCTTTCTGTAGTTTTAGATTTGAGCTATTTGGACTCAGTCCATCAGTATAGGTGAAAACAGGAAAGTGAGATTTGCCCAATAATGCAATTAAAGTAATAAATCATTTTTCTTGATTTATTTATCTAGAATATCTGCTTTTGATGTTTAAGAACAGACTATCTAAATAGCAAGAGCCTTCTTTGAGCCAGAAAGGGTTGGTGCAGAGATCTTTCTCAAACTTCCTGGAGAAGCATGCTACCTCTGAGAACTACCTGCTGAGAGTTCAAATATCAGACGTGCAGGGGCAGGAAAGAACAATGATTTATTTGGCTATATATGATACCTGTGATGTATAAAGTAGGTCTTTTAGGTTAAACAACATATTTTTTTCTTTGGAATTGATTTAGGGATGAGGAATGTTACAAACCAGAGACAGGCCTGGCAAGGAGGCATAACATGCATACACACCCAGTTACAGACCCGACGCTCCAAAACTGTCTCCCCTGTGAGCTTGCCATTTTTATGCCAAATTTCTTAGTACCTTCAGAAAGTCACTGCTGAAGTGTAACTGTATCCCAGGAATGGAGTAGCACATTGTGCGGTTGTCCTCACTAATACAGCAAGTCACCAGGAACAGAGGCCCCGGCCTGGAGCGAATGCGACACACAGCAAGCAAAGAGAATGGAGAAGGGACGCCAGCCTGGTGGCCAGGTTTAGATGAAGCTATGAGAAATAGGAGTCTGGACAGTTGGGCCCAGGGAAGGGGTGGTGGTGTGGTTGTCATGATATGAGGGCAGGGCTGCAGGGTGTTTGGGGAAAATATCTTAAAGGAGAGGGATCCTGAAAAGGGAAGCTAAGAACACCATCCAGGAACGTGTAGATTAATGTATTCTGCGGCCGTCTCACTCTTCAGGCTCTGCTGATGGAAATGGCACCGAGTCACATCTCCAAGTACATCGTAGCTATAGAGCAGAGGTTTCAGGGTCAAGCAGACCCGGATTCAAATCTAATCAATATGGCCTTGGATAAGGTATCCAACACTTAGTTTCCTCCAACTAGAAGATACAGAAATCAAACTATTAAACTAGAAAAGAAAGTGCCTCCTGCCATGCATATGGTAGCCATGTGCATGTCCTGTCTATATGCACAGAGGTACCGCAGCTAGAGAAAGCATGTGTGTACGCATGCATACACACACACGCTGCAGAGATGTAGTCAGGTATCTACTGTTACCTTCACCCCTTTTGTGTTACTTCTGCTAGAAACTTGCTATACATGCTCCATTTTACATTTTAGTTTGCTTTTATCATATATAAATTTACTTTCACTCAATTTTCAGAATATTCAAATGATTCAAATTATGGCATTGGGCTTTTTTCTCCTGAAGTACATTAGCAGGATGACCAACTTGGAGAATTCTAATTATTAGTGACCTAAAAAGTCGAATGTTTTCCTCCTGATGTCACAGATTCAGACAACATATTACTGATTTACTTTAACAAGAAAGAGACAATTTTTCCTAACTAATGATATTAATGGTTTTCCTTTGGGCAGCACTACTCCACAATAGTCCTTTGCATTATCATTATTTGAATTCATGACAAGACTGGGTAAGGATTTGAGGGAGTTCTGTATGTTCAGATGACTTAAACCTGACTCATAGCATATATACCTACCTGGGCAGATATCTGAAATAAGAGTCAGCTAGTTCTGTTAAAGTTAGACTAGAAGTAAAACAATATTAGGTAAAAGAAGTCTCCTTTGCCCATTCCACCTCTCATGGACTCATTTGTAAAAGGAGTACAGACCAGAAATCCTGTGCCACACTAGATCCTTTCCATGGTAGAAGCCTGGGGAAGGGATTTGAGGCTTCTCATTTTTAAATGAGGACAAAAATACCTGTCCTTCCAGTCACAGGAATGACTTGTGGATTTAAGGAGATTATATCAAAATGCTTTATAACCCACATAACAGTTATATAATGATAACTACACGTTTTGAGCATCTACTAATTTCTAGGAATAGTACTGGAAGCTTACATGCATTACAGTATCTCGTTTCAGCCTCGGCATAGCCCTGCCCAGTTGTTAGGATTGTACTTGTTGTATAATGAGTTAATAGAAGCTCAAAAAGCCTGTGATTTTGTCAGGTCAAATAGGTTTGAGAAGGGTAGTCATGATTCAGCTCAATATTACTTTAAAATTGAGGCTTTCATTTTCTTTCCACTCAGAACTACGGCAACGGCATTACTTAATGTCCTTAAGCACGGGAGGCGGCATTAAGAAAAGGGAGAAAAAAACTCCCTGAAAAACAAAACCTGCTGCTTCAACAAAGCTGACGAAACACCCTGACAAAATCAGTGCTTATATTTTAGACCACCTGAGAACCCCTAAGCTTCACACAGTTTAGAAATCGTTTTTATTTATTGTGCATAAAGTTAAAAGGGAAAAATAGGTGTTTTAGATGCAAGAAGAATATGGTGTTGGGGAGGAAAAATTTTCCTCTGCCTTTCAGGGTTCTTGCAGCTGGTCTAAGAATCGAATTATCATGAGACAAATTAATAGGAGAAAATAAACTTTAATTACATATATACAGGGAATCCACACAGACATGAGATTCCAAAGACAATCAGACGAAATGAGGCATATATGTCATCCCAAACTGAGGAGAAGTGGATAGGTATCTGGAACTTCAAAGGAAAAAGGAAGCAATAGCAGGAATGTGGAAGAGCAAAGTTTGGGTAAACAAATGTTTGCTGGGCCATACAGAAACTATGGGACACAGAGAGGAATTTTTATGAACAGACTTTGCTAAATTCCCCCTTGTCTACCACCCCCTAGTTTATTTTTTAATGTAGGTATCTGTGGTAACAGCTCTCTTCCTGCAGCAGGTCCTCCATCTAAATCCTTTTTATGCAGTTAGGGAGAAGGTGAGAGTTCCTTTCTGAGTCTCTTGGGCCTTGATTGTTTTTAGCTCAACATAATCTGCACGCCCAAGTGGCACATCTTGGGCAAGCCTGCCCTTGTTCCCTACAGTGGTATGCCATCCCGGCCAGATTCCAAGCTTAGATTTTTAATATGTTCCATCCTACTCATATTATCAAGCATATACACAAACCACAACATGAAATAGGAAAAACATAAGGACTTCCTTCGCTTTTGGAAACAGATGGGAAACAACAAAGAATTCTTTCCAGAAATGCAGGCAAATCATTTTTTTTCCATAATAGTTAATATGCCTCTTTTAGGCATTAAGGTACATTTATGTTTATAATCTAAATAAAACTATATTTTTACTCTTTACAAAAATCAAGTCTCCCAGTAAAAATAGTATAATTCACCACACTGATCTTTAAATTCCATTACTAAAACTATTAAGTATACACCCCAATTCCTAACCTCTCAGAAGATTTTTCATAATAGGTTTTAATCATTGGAATGAATAATTGTTCAGGAAAGCAGCCCTGCCTCGTGCAATATCATTTGGTAGTCAACACTCTTGTTTTCCAGTAAAAGGGATATTTCATGAGCAGAAACATTGAGATTTTACCAATGAAAAGAATGTTTCTGAGCAAATATATCTTAATAGGTTGATCACAGATCTGGGGTCTTCACTTCTCGTAGTAGTGCTGCCAGACACAACTGTGTCAGGCCTGTGTTTGCATATGGATAATAGCGTCATGACCCACTTCACCACTGACCTCTATGTCTAAAGCCAGGAAACTGGGTTCTCACCAATGAACCTTTGGCATCATCTCTTCCATAAGTTTCTGCCCTCCAAACCCAGGTTCCACTGGCATAACCAAGGCCCTATCTATCTGGTTAGCCCATGGTGCTAAATATTCAACTATCATTTCTAGTTTGATGGCCAGTCCAATCTTCATCCAATTCTCCCAAATGTCTTTAATCAAAGCCCCTGGGTTCTCAGTGTCCTCAAAGTGAAAGGAATGTTGGTTGGCTCCTACTGAAGCTATTGGCTTTTCTGACTGTTCCAGCCTGGACATCATCCTATGCATGTCAAAGAAAGGATCCTGGCCTAGTTTGGAGACTGTACCACAGAGTGACCGAAGGTGATGTTCTAAACAAAATACCCATCTGGTACATCCAGGTGCAGATAATTGGCCCTGGAGGCCAGCATCTTTAGGTTCTCAGCCCCCAATTGGCCCCATTGCTGTTGAGGATGGATGCGCCGGTCTTGCAGCTGGACACCATGGTACCAGTTCCCAAGAGCCAAGTTACCCCATGGGACCCGTGGCAAGATGAAGGCATCAGAGCCTGATTTGTTCTTTTTACTTTTTAAAAATGTGTTAGTACTTTAATCCTTAAACAGTTACTTAATTTTCTTTTGAAATGATGATTAAATTTCCCTAGGATAAATAAAAGTAAAGGCGTGAGTTATAACTTTAAAGAATTTATTTTAGAATCAATTTTCTTAAGTTGACTTGCCTATTATTCAAATGAGCCAGAACTAGCAATTCGCTTTGTTTGTTGTTACTTGGGTTGCGTGAAATAACAGAAGAGAGGGTTTGTGTACTGATGTTGTAATTGACAGCTTAGTATTTCTCTCCTGCATTTAAAGAGAGCCACCAGGGTCATGTCTATCTTATTTAATAGTACAGTTAGCATGAAGTCTTGAGTGACACTCATTAACTTTTTATTGAGTAAATTACGCATTGTGTAAATTGCCTTCTTGACTAAACTTTCAATGAATCCTTTTTCCTGTGTTGTCACACATACAGAACAAAACATACTGTAACCTGAGTTTCTCTGAAGAAATAGCCTAAGACAGAGACTTCCTCGAAAGCTAACTGCTCTTAAGGAGCAGGAGTGAAGAGTGGGGAGAGTGATAGGGATGGGCTGAATTGTGTCCGCCCCGCCCTCAGAATTCATGTTTGGAAGCCCTGCCTCCCATAGTGAATGTATCTGGAGATAGAGTCTTTAAGAGGTAATCAAGTGAGGTCAGAAAAGTGGGGCCCAAATTTGATGAACTGAGTGCTTATATTCTGGCGTGTGAGGACACCGTGAGAAGGTGGCTGTCTACAAGCCAGGAAGAGAGCCTTTACCAGACCCCGTGCTTGTAGCCTCCAGGTTTCTGAGAAAATAAATTTCTGTTGTTTAAGCCACCCAGTCTATGGTAATTTGTTATGGCAGTCCAAGCACACTAATACAGTGGCATAGGAAAGGAGAGAAAGTCAGTAAGAAATTGTGCTGCTAGTTGGTCATAATTATAGGTGACTAATGCTCGATTTGATGGAATCTTTAAGAAAGTTTACGAAATGCAACTCACAACTCTTTGCCCTGGGGACGAAAAGGGGAAGCATATCCATCATCCCCTTTCACTTATTAGTTAAGGATGGTATCAGAAGAGCAGAAAGCAAGAGATACAGGGGTGCAATTTAAAGAGCACATGGAGGTTGTACCTGCAAGTGACCAGTTGAAGCCTGTGAAGAACTGGGCCTGCAGCAGAGCCTAGAAGAAGAGGTGGGATGACCAGGATTTGAAGAGGCACACAAATCGTCTGATGCATAGACTGCCACAGAGATATCATGAATCCAATACTCACCAGTAATTAATTCTGTAACATGATTTTTAAACAAATTTCATATTTTTAGTATTTCTATGGTGCTAATTAAACATGGAAAAAGAAATGAGACCGTTTTTGTGAACTGAAGTGGAAAAATAATTATGGGTACAAGTACATGCTGACTCTGACAGTATTTTAGTGATGCTTACAAATAGAATATTTAGACATCATTTTTCAATATGACAGAAGAAATGATTATGGCTGAGCATTGTTTATCTCAGAATCCAAACAGGTTGGATATACTAATTTGATGATCAAAAAGCAAGTTTGGCATGTTTCTTTGTCACAGAAGCAATAAGCTTTGAACTGTAGTGAAAATGACATTGAGAAATAACTAGTTTTAAAAGCTACCAGAGACAGATACTTCCAAAAGATTATCATTTTTTGAACATTACTTGATGACATGACAAATTATCTTCTACTGTTGAAAATAATCCAAATAGCTTAAGCATGTAATTCTAATCGAGCATGGTAGGGTATGTTTAAGAGAAATACTGGTATAGTTTCCCCATGATAGGAACTTCTTGAATTTTTAAAAGAGAGAAAATAAAAGACAAAGCTAGATATAGGAGAAACCTTGAGAAAATTTGTTCATACTGAAATAAAAAAGTAAATTTAGACCTGCCACAGGGAGAACCAATTAATTTATTTAAAAAATTTTGTTATCAAAACAATTCAAATATCTTCTGAAAAATGAAAATAGTATTGAAAGATTACAATTGAAGTACCAGGGCATCCAAAGGCAAACTCTTTAAGTTTTTTGTTTGTTTTTTGTGGTACCTACATATCTTTAAATAATATGCTTATATTAGTATTTCTTGGTTTACCCAAGTTCTATGTGACTAATTTACTTTTGCTCTTATTAATATGGATTCGGCTCACTTTCTACTCTGGCCCCCAACTTTCCTTCTCTCTCTACCTCTCTTTCCAATGTAACTATATCACATCCTAAATGCCTTCATTCCTGCAACCTGTGTAACCATTAATAAACAAATAACCACAGATAACATTAAAAAACTTAACATTTCTTGTTCCTTCAGCTGTAGACAGTTCTCTTCACTCCCTACCTTGTAAGAGAAGGTAACTCACCTCTCCTTCCAACTAACTCTGTCCCTTCTTCTATCTCCCCAGTGCTGATGCTATTGTAATGGTTGGTAACACACCTTTTATTCTGTAGCCATACTTAAATATTGATTTTCCTAAAGGTCGATTTGAAAAATTAAAAAATGCACACATTTTTAAAACCTTCACATAATTAATAGTCTTGTAAATATTGCTCACACTAGAGCCAAGTAGTACGCGATGGCGCTATTTCCTTCTCTGTGGCTCTAGTAGCGAGACTTCTGCGCCATCCAAAGAACAATATTCTGAACAGATACCACCAGACTGGTGGCATACGGAGGTCTGCAGACATTCTCTCTGGTGAAACAACCATACCGGTGCAAATCATTTTAAAAAGCTGTAATGGAAAGTCTCTAGAAATTGTGTTAAGGGCATGCAGCAAATGAAGGAACATTTACTAAAGGAAATCTACTAAATCTTGGTAAGAAGGCAAGTCTGTGACACTCAAGCTACAACCCACTTCCTCCTTACACCCCTCCCAGCTCGGCATGACAGAAGCTTCACTCGGTAGGTACGGCCAGGAACACAGGGCTCCCTCTCCTCCTGGCTCCCAGAAGAGGGCATGGCGTCTTCCCAGGAAGATAGCATTCATCTTCACTCATTCCCCCACCCCCACCTAGTTGCAAAAACTAAATTCTGAATTAGCGCATCCAAGACATTGGGGCTCCTTTCATTCACCCAGCCCCCTGGCCCCTCACAGAGGGTGCAGGTTCTATCTCAGGCATAAACCACTGAAAATACCAAGGCCCCTATTGTCAAAATAAGAAGCCCCTAACTGTTGTCCCTGCCCAGCTTCCTGTTCCTAGAGCATTCAGAAAAAACCACACCACTGCCTCTGCCCCCAGCTCGGGAACTAAACCTCAAAGGGAACTCTAAAGCTCTCTCTGAAGGAACTAGTATTATTTGAAACAAAATATAGCCTTAATATGCTCTGAAAAATAATGAAAGTTTTGGTGTGAAGCAATTAAGAGGAGGTAGGTAACTTTATAAAAGATACATTCCAGCTAGTGGACCAGAAAGAAACAGGAGAAGAGACAACCAAGAACTCTCCTGGTGTCAGAAAAAAACTCAGACATGACCTCAATTGCAGAGGAGCTGGAATTTAATTGGATCAGACCATCAAGCAATTATGCCTCAGGTTATTGTCAAAAACAATAGAGAAATCAGCCAGCTATTAGTAGATGGACATATGTGATAAACCCTATAGCAACCTCTAGGAAAATAATTCAAAATATATGTAGTCAAATGAATTGTCCTTTTCAGCCATTCATGAGCTGCTCAAAATCATTCCACATTTCAGTTTTCTTCCCCTTTGAAACATGTCTTTCTTGTAAAGCCTTTTATTTTTTCTGGAATTGCTGGCTACCTTCTTTGTCTTTTCCTTTCTGTGCTTGAATGTCCTTAAGTTCCCCTTGAATTCAGTAATTCTATCCTGTTGATTCTTTATTAAAATTATAAGTGTACAGCATTGTACAGCAGATCTCTAGAAATTTTTCATATTACATGACTAAAACTTGATACCCATTGAGCAGCAACTCCCCATTTCCTCCTCCTGACCCCTGAAAACCACTATTCTGCTTTCTGTTTCTGTGAGTTTCACTACTTTAGATATGCATATAAATGGAATCATGAGGTATTTGTCTTTCTGTGACTGGCTTATTTCACTTAGCATAATGTCCTCAATGTTTGTCTATGTTGTAGCTTATAAAACAATTTGCTTCTTTTTTAATGATTGAATAGTATTTTGTTGTATGTAAAGACCTTTATCATTCATCTGTGGATGGTGGACATTTCAATTATTTCTACCTCTTGGTATTGTAAACAGTAATGCAGTGAACATGGAAATGCAAATATCTCTTCAAGATCCTGGTTTCAGTTCTTTGAAGTAGGATTGCTGAATCATATGGTAATTCTATTTCTAATTTTTTGAGGAACCTACGTACTGTTTTCTGTACTGCATGCATCATTTTATGCTCCTAACAAAAGAGCACAAGGATTCCAATTTCTCCACATCTTCACCAGCACTTATTTTCTATTGTTTAGTTTTGTTTATAATGGTCATCCCAGCAGGTGTGAGGTGATACCTTATTGTAGTTTTAGTTTGTATTTCCTTGATGATTTTGGTGGTATTGATCATCTTTTCATGTACCTATTGGCCATTTGTAAGCTTCTTTGGAGAAACGTCTTTTCAAGTCCTTTGCTCATTTTTATCAACTTATTTTGTTGCTATCAAATAGTACAAACTCCTTTCAGTCTTCTTAAATTTAAGTCTAATTTTGTGACCTAATGTAATATATATTCCAGAGAATGTTCTGTGTGTGCTTGAGAGAACTGTATTCTGCTGCTATTGAGTGGGATGTTCTGTACAGTCCATTAAGTTCATTTGGTCTATAGTGTTGTTCAAGTCCTTTGTTTCCTTGTATATCTTCTGTCTGGACTCTATCCATTGTTTAAAATGGCGTATTGAAATCTCCTAATATTATTGTATTACTACCTTTCCCTTCAACTCTGTCAATGTTTCCTTCATATATTGGGTGCTCTGCTATAAATGAATAGATAATTTGTTATATCTTCTTGGTGAATTGACCCTTTTATCATTATATAATATCCTCCTTTGTCTCTTTCTACAGTTTTTGACTTAAAGCCTTTTTTGTCTGATGCAATTATCTCCCTGCCTTCCTGCTCTCTGTTGGTTACCCATTGCATTGAATATCTTTTTCTATCCTTTAATTTTCACCCTGTGTGTGTCCTTAAGTTAAAAGTCTCTTCTGGACAGCATAGTTGGATCTTGATTTGGTAGCCATTCAGTCACTCTGTCTTTTAATTGGGCTGCTAAACACATTTAAATTTAAGTAGTTACTGATAGAGATGGACTTACTATTGCCATTTTGTTAATTGTTTTTTGTCTTTTAGCATTTTGGTTGCCTTTTCTTCTCTTTCTTCTCTTGTGTTTTATTTATTTATTTTTTGTAGGACATGTTTTGTTTCCTTTTCCTTTTCTTTTCTCTATGTTCTCTGTGTTCTTTGTGGCTACTGTAAGGCTTATATCAAACATCTTATGGTTATGACAATGTATTTTAAGGTGGTAACTTCAATCACACAGAAATACTTTACACCTTCCTCTCCTTTATACACTTTATGCTATTGATGTCACAAATTACGTGTTGTGCATCTGCTAACATTTTTTCTAGTAATGTGTTTTTTTATACTTTTGTCCTTTAACTTCTATACCAGAATTAAAAGTGATTTACACCCACCATTGCAGTATTCTGTATTTGTCTATGTAGTCACCTTTACTAGCAAGCTTTATACTTCCATCTGCTCTTACATTGCTGTTCTGTGTACTTTTGTTTTAACTTGGAAGATTTCCATTAGTATTTCTTATAAGGCAGCTTTAGTGGTGACAAACTCCCTCAGTGTTGTTGTTTTTTTTAATCTGAGAAGATTTTATTTATCCCTCATTTTTGAAGAGTGTGTTTGCAAGACATAATATTCTTTGTTGGTAGTTTTTCCCTTTCAGTACTCTGAATATATCATTCCACTCCTTTGTGGCCTGCAAAGTTCCTGCTGAGAATCCACTGATGGTCTTACAGAGGTTCTGTTGTGCATGGTGCTGAATCATGTTTCTCTTGCTGTTTTCAAATTTCAAATTTGACTTTTGTCAGTTTGATTATAATGTGTGTCAGTATGGATTTCTTTGGATTCATTATGACTGGAGTTCCATGGCTTCTTAAATTTGGATATTAATTTCCTTTCCAGATTTAGGACGTTTATGTCCGCTATTTCTTTAAATAATCTTTCTGTTCCTTATTCTCTTTCTTCTCCTCATGGGACTCCTATGATGCATATTTAATCTACTATTAATGTGTCCTATACATTCCTTAAGCTTTCTTTCCTCTTTTTCATTCTCTTTCTTTTTGTTCCTCTGACTGGATAATTTTAAGTGACCTGTTTTCGAGTTTGCCATTCTTTCTTCTGCTTGGAGTCTAATGTTGATCCCCTCCAGTGCATTTTTCATTCCATTATTGTATTCTTCAGCCTCAAAATTTTTTTTTGGTTCTTTTTAGTATTTTCTGTTGATATTCTCATTGTGTTCATGCATTATTTTCTTGAGATCATAAAATATCTATGATGGTTATTTTCATTTTTCGTCATGTAATTAATATATCCCCTTTTCTTTAAGATAAGTTTCTGGAGATTTATTTTGTTCCTTTGTGTTGGCTATTGTTCCCGGTTTCTTCATATGTCTCATAACCTTCTGTTGCAGTTGGTGTATTTGAAATAACAGCCACTTCTAGTCTTTATGGATTGGTGTTACACAGCAGAAGACCCTTACTAATCAGCCTGACTAGAGATTCTGGGGTCTCTGTAAACTTTTTTGTTGTTGTTGTGGAGGGGATGCAACTTCTCTGGACCTGTGTGTGTTCTTTCTTTATCAGAGGGGGCTTCTGGTTTCTCCTTCCAGTAAATCATGCCTCTTGCTTCCTTTGGTGCCTATCAGCAGCACTGCAAGTTCTCTGGTTCTATGGCAGCAGCAAGGCACCCTTCTGTCCCTTGTTCTTAGAGGCCACTGGGTATCCACAGTATGCTTAATTCCTATCAACACCCTGAGTCAGACAAGACGGATACCATTCCCTTGGACAACCCTCTGTTGAGTTGGAATGTCAGAGGCAGCCTCTACTTTTTTTCCCCACAGTGTAGAAAATGTGTGTCAGGGTGTTATCTACCATTGCTGAGCTGTGCTGGTTTGGAGAAGGGGATGATGAGGTTAAAGTAAAATTGCTTTTCTTACGTATCTGAATGTGGCTATTCTGTTTTATGCTCACCTCTGCTTCTGCAACAACTTAACTGGATTCTGGAATTCTCATCACAGTATCAGGGTCATATATTGCTGTTAAGCTCGTATTTATTTGGGGAAAATGAGGGCTGGGACTTTCTATTCAGCCATCTAGTGATGTCATTCTTTTCTTGATCCTCTCTTGTTATTCTGAGAGTCCTTTTACTGCTTCCCTGGATTGGAAATACTGTCTTTCATCCATATCTGCTTTTTTATTTATCATTTGTTTTCTAAGTAAGAATACATGCAAGAAAAACTGAAATCTACCACGAATTAACTTTTTATTCTTCCTTATTTGACCTGATGGTTTGGCTCAATATAGAACTCAAGGTACAAAATAATTTTGCCTCATAATGTTGATGGTATTGCTGAGAGAAAATTCTGCTGTTATTCTGTGGAGAAGGGGTATGTAGTAACAGAGGGGAAGATTTCTGAAATCAACTGTTGTATTGTCAGACTTTCATTAGTTCCCATATTTTCAGCTCTTACTCTACTTCTTTGTTGAGTATGAGCCTTTCTCCTAGTCCAAACCCTCTTGGGATTCTACTGGGCAGGCCAGCCCCTCCTTTACTGTAGTTGGAAGGAGATATATATTTTATATAGTGATTTGTAGTCTACTACCATGATTTAAATTCTGAATCTGGCTTTTCTTGCTGTGTAACCTTGGCCAAGTCACTTGTGCCTCAATATTTTTCATGTGGATAATGCTATTTTAAGAATTAAATGTAAAATACTACTAGCATTATTATTGCTCTGTTCTTTTTTCAAACATTCTGTTTTCATATGCTTTTCATATTCCATTTGCTTATGTCTCTCCTTTGTCAGTGTTCCCCATAATGTTTTTTAAAAAAATTATTCCTTTGTTTAATGAATTCTAGATAATGAGGGAAAATAAACATGTGTGCTCAGTGCTCTATCTTAAACCAGAAGCCAAATCTGATACTTAATTTTAGAAATTATTCAGTGATTTAACAGTTTTAGAGTTAATTCTTTTTTAAAGCTTTTCCAACTAAATTATTCTCTCTTTATGGTTACATTTAATATATTTCCTAGTGATCTAATGACCCAGAGTCAAAATTAAACAGGAATTTTGTTTCTTTTGATAGATTCTTAGTGATAGTAGCAAAACTGTCCTAATGCTGGTCAGAATTTAATTCTCTTTAAAAGATTGGAAGTAAAATGAAAAAGAATATCAGAATGTTAGAGAAAGCCTAGTGGGTTTTTTTGTGTTAATACCATGGTGAAAGATCATAGTTTTATTACATCTTATGAAAGACTGAAAAATGAGCCATAAAATAATACTGATGATAATCATGATGATGATGATAGCAGCCACAATTTCAAAACCGCCTACATGTGAACCATGCGCCTAATATGTATCATCTTACTTATTCTTCATATTGGTGGTTAGGGTCTATGATTCAGTCAGCAACAGTACAACACCAGTCCAACTTTCAAATTATGTCATCTATGTGGGTTAATCTGGGAGCTCAACCACCCCATGAAATGCTTCTATAAGAAAATGGTTTCTGAAGGGCAAATATTAGGCTTATGAATGAGTTCTTGGAAACAAACCAGCTGTAAAATGAAGTCAACATCAAAACCCATTACTTTGTTAGTAATGTTTACTTGTATCTTCTCATTTATTTATAAAGTCAAAAAGAACAGTGTGAAAAACTGTTTTCTATTACATGATATACCACTATGCCCAATGCTTTCTTATTCTCTCTGCTCTTATCCTCAGCCAACATACATCACATTCCCTTTCATGTAGTAGGTACTCCAGAAACTTTTGCATATCAATTGTTTGATTCCTAATAGGACTGTCACTCATCACAAAGAATAGTATATCCTTAGACACCTAGGATCCTTCAACCTAGCTTTAATCTTGAATTACATAGCAAAATTATAAGTGATCTTTAGAATATAAATTAAAAACTCTGATTATGATTGACATGGTTGTATGATATTAATAACAATAAGTAAATTATAGTGATATATCTGGACATTTATGACTTTTTCCATTTATAATATGGGGACAAATAGTCACTGTAAAGTCTACAGAGCATCTTCATTTGGAAAGGTACTGAAAGATCTGTGTTTTAACCTACAATTTTATAAATTTCCTCTGAATCAAATAGAGAGGGAATGACCTCTCATTGCAGAAAACATCATAGAGTGTTACAGTGCTCTAGTAATATATCTCTCCTGCTTGTTAAAAAATAGTGTGTCTTGGAAAGTAGGATCACCTGACTACTTATCTCTCAGCTGGAAGAAGGCTATGACTGGGGAAGAGGACCCGATATACATCTGATTTAAGTACAGTGGCAACAAGCATTTATTTCAGAAAAGACGCTATTTTGCCTTTTCAGGTGTAACTGTGTGGAACCACATAATCCGAGCAATGACACATTGCAGGAATGGAGAGAGTCCAATATTTCTGCCTCTGACATAATTTGGGAGAACCTAACTGTGTCGGTGAGTGAACCACTGTAAAATAGGTCAGTGCTTGAATCTTCTTACTATAAGGGCTTTGGCTGACATTTTGAATGAATTATTGCCACTAAGGTAAATTGTTTCAAGTGCATACTATTATAAAAGGATAGTTTTGTCTTAATTTTAATTTTCTTCATTTCAGGTATTCATTAGTAAACTGAGGTTTTTGTTCAACAGCAGGTGTGTCTGATAGTAGGCCTGAGTTGCTCTGAAAGTACACGTGTATACAGCATAATGTGACCAGATTAACTGAAAGCACATTAAGTAAGAGTGGTGTTGCCCTAAATGAAACCATATGGCAGAACTAAGTTGGCCTTCTGTGTGAAGGACCCAGAATGCTTTTGCTCTGTGATACTGCTCCAGCTGTTCAGAATATGCTGAGGGGGAAGGGAGGTTTGTTAATATTTTAGTGTAAATATTGAAATCTTTGGGAAGAACAAAAATCACGATTCTTAACATAGTTCTGACACTTCCCTCCAGAAGGGCTTTGTTACTTCCATTTTCTTCTTATCCCTCTCAAGAAAGGGATGGCAGCCTACTTTTCGCCTATCAAGATGAGGTCCTGTACCTTTCCCAAAGTTTTTTTGACTTTCCTCTGTTTTATGATTTCTTTTGTATCTCATAACTACATTTCTTAATGCTTTTAATCTCATCATGTTTGTGCATATCTTTTCCCATTATATTTGCATTCTTTGTTTCTCTTCAACCAAATCTCATAATTGGGAGAGATGAAAGTGTTCTTCTTTTAGTAAACATTAAAATATGAGTTACCTTGGTTCCTTTTCCATTCCTCTTAGTTACAAACATTACAATCCAAATCTTCTGCTACTTTACCTACCTAGATAAACTCAAATCCCATTATAACCATCAGCATAAAACCCTATAAAATTCTAGTTCATTTTATGAAACACATAGCATTTTAGCAAATAAGCCAGTTAGTGGAATGTAGAAATCCTTTTTGTTGTAAATATTAAGGAACTCTAAACATAATTCTTGCAAGAGCATTTGAGCTGTTGCCTGTTCTCTCAATTTTCCCCACTAAATATTTTTTTTTCAGGATCAAAATCAAATTACTTATCCTGTTTTAAATTCTAACTTGACCTATATTTTATTACCTCTTTTTCTTATCTTAGGCATCTTCTGTAGACTAAGCCTTCACTTACTCTTATTGTTTTCTTCTGTTATGTTAACATTTATTCTGTCTCACTGATTTTTCCTGAGAAAAATAACATTACTAGACTGCTTCCTCTCAGAGAGATATTTAAATTGAACAATAAATGAAATGATGGGCTGAACAAAAAAGAATGCTACTGTTTTCAGAATTTAGACATGGGATTATGGTCGATGCATTCATCAATATATCTTCCATCTATATTCCCCTTTTGTAAACTTTAAGTATATTATGACTAAAGAGTTCTTTGCTTACGTCTCTCACCTTGGTGTCCCGTTCAAAGCAGAAAGCTAATAATCCCATTTCTAAATTATATAACTTATAATTTACTCCATGTAGTGTAATGTTAAATAATAATATTCATTCTATGCAATAGCAAATCCTGAATAATAATCTTCTAAGAGATTCACAGCATAATTGATCTGGCTAGCCATGAGTTAATTTTAGGTATTAAAAGTTTTAGGGTCAAGCAGAGGACAGTGAAAAATATTTTGCAATCAAAGCAGATCTAGCACTGTGGGTGTTTTTTTTGTTTTCCTAGTTCTGTACTAGGTGTTAACATTCTGGCAGAAATTTTCATATTATTTTTCATTAGTTAAAAGCAGTTTTTGCAATGGATAATTGCTAATCTTGACCAGAAATAGCCTTTGTCACCAAAGGGAATGCTACATAATGAAAATATCTTGTAATTTTCTAAGTCAGTGAAGACCATTAAAATTTTTGTCTTAATTGTTATGCTGTTTTTTTCCTCAGTATTATCTTCAGTATCACTAAAAGCATTTCATTAATAAAGCATTGTGCTAATGGCTATTATAACTAGTTTTGTAAAAATAGTGATATATCATTTATTTCATATATATTGTTCATTTGACAATTTTTTAATTGAGTTGTTACATATCTCATGAATTGTAACTTATGATTTGCTAACTCAGAAAAGCCAAAGAACTTTAGCTTTCTTTGATTCCCCTATACTGCAGTATGCATAGTAAGTGTTCAGTAAACATGTGACGATTATTTGGAAAAATAGCCCTATATCACAAATTTAATATTTAATGCAAGTGTTTTGTTTTGGTTCATTTTGTTTTCTAGCTTTATTGAGGTATAATTGACAAACAACAATTTTATTTAAGTTGTATTTAAATTATATTTTAAATATATGATGTAAGTTATAAACATGATGTTTTGATATATGCATATATTGTGAAATGATTATCTTACTCAAGGATTATCTCAATCAAGCTAATTAATCTGCCTGTCACCACACATAATTACCTTTTTCTTTTTTCTGTTTTTGGTGAGAATCATCAAGGTCTTCTCTTTTAATAAATTTCAGCTATATAATGCAGTATT
This sequence comes from Manis pentadactyla, assembly GCF_030020395.1. Classification (NCBI taxonomy): domain Eukaryota; kingdom Metazoa; phylum Chordata; class Mammalia; order Pholidota; family Manidae; genus Manis; species Manis pentadactyla. Next base: position 11,482,315 of record NC_080026.1, on the reverse strand, counting down.
ATTAACCATTGTCATTGTTAGAATTAGAACTTCAGAATTTATTCATCCTCCAGAATCAAAACTTTATACCCTTTGCATAGTTTCCCCGTTTCCCCTCTTTCCCCCTCACCCTTGGTAACCACCATTCTACTCTTTGCTTCTATGAATTTGACTTCTTTTTAGATTCCACGTATAAGTGAAATCATGAATCATTTGTCTTTGTGTGTCTGGCTTATTTTACTTAGTATAATGTCCTCTAGGCTCATCCATTATTTTGCAAATGACAGGATTTCCTTCTTTTTTCTTAAGGATGAATGATATTTCATTGTATACTCATACTACATTTTCTTAAACCACTCATCTATCAATAGACATTTCGGTTATTTACATATCTTGGCTATTGCGAATAATGCTTAATTCAAGTTTCCTATGGCAAGCTAGAATATTTAGTTTCTATTTTTATATATATTTTTTACAGTATCACAAAATCAGTCATTATAAGGAATTCCTAGGCAAGGTTTAAAATATTCACAAGCAATTAACTAGCAATTGGTTAAGAACTGTCTCAGTGCCAAAATCACATATTTAGCTTGTACATATATGAGGGGCAGGATACTAATGCCAACTTCAATTTCTTATTTTATCAAACTTCATTCTTACCAACTTATAAAATTGTTGAAACTTAGAATGTGTTTGAAGAATAATTAGTAGAAATGAGTTTGTCAACAAGCATTTTTTTCATTTTGGAAGTGAAACCATATGTTAGACTCAAAATAAGAGAAGATGATTTTGCTTTTCGTTTCTAAATCTCAGGACTTCTTGTGTGTGTGTGTGTGTGTGTGTGTGTGTGTGTGTGTGTGTGTGTGTGTGTGTGTGTTAGGGATACAGTTGGTATAAATCGGAAAATAAATGTAGAATTTAGTAGGTCACAGTTTTTCTTTTTTAAATAACATACTGTCCTCCAAAAAGGAAGACAAAAATACTCTTTTCAGATTTGCTTTGAATGAAGGTGACAAGGCAAACTTTCGGCTATTTATTATAGATTATAAGACAGTTAAATGATTCTTTAAATGACATCTATGTTCTTAAGAATTGAGAACAAGACCAAGCCAAATTCTAGGTATATTTAGAAGACTTTTATATCTGCACAAAAACTGAAGATGATCACAAATCTATAGATAATGTGTTTACAATAGAGCATCTAGCTCCTCTTTGTAATTAGCCATTCTGTTTAACCATTGCTTTGCTTAGTAATTGCTGTACTAGCATCTCTGGTCAAGGGCAAGAGAAGGGACTAAAAAACACAAGATTTGCTTTTGGTACTTTATATAATTTTATGGAGTTTTGAGAAAAGGAAAATTAAAGCTAAATTTAAAGGAAAATTAAGGCCTGGGAGATTTTTCTTTGATTTTTTCAGTTAGCCAAGTTATTGTGCTCTATATTAGCTTAACATGGATAGTTGGAATTCAACTGTAGCTAGCAAGGAAGGTATTTGCAGTTAGATTAGAAAAAAGGACAGAATTCTGTCAGATAATTACAGGGTACACTAACAATATTCTCAAGAATCCTAGCCTTAGGGGTAGCTGCCCCATGTAGATTTTACTGTTTGTTTTGGGATTACAATGTAGTTATCTCTGATTTTACTCTAGAATTTTTTGAAGGTAGTTATTTTCTGCTGTACAAGGTCTCTAGGGCCTGAGGCTTTGTTCATTGGGCAGACTCTATGTTGTTGATCAATCCGTTCATCCATATTTTTCTCTGAGAGCTTTCTATACCACGGCACAATTCAATTTCTGTTCAGGTCCCAAACTATCTCAAGTGTTAATGAGGTCATTGGATCACTTAAGCCATTCTTTTCAGTTTTGAGATAAAAAAATCAATACTTCAGTGATATGATCTTTAAAATAAAATAAGAGAAACCAAAATGAGTTTGAAAGAAAAATTTTTATTTCAAAATATTAATGTTTAAAATGCTCAGTTTTTCTTGAAGAGGAAATTTTTTTGACTTTGCTGCCACCTCATGGCTAAGGTAATAATTAGATACAATCCCTCAGGGGCTTATACAAATTTATACCAGGAAAAAGACCATGGAGAGGTCATAGTAAATATGAATTTTGCCTTGTTCATGTAGTAACGCTTTCTCTTTTGTTCTATAATCTAAGTTCAAACCCCATTTTTTACTCCCAGTCATTCTGGTCAATAATATGTCATGGTTTTCTTCTTGCCTTTTCTGCCTTTCTTAGTAGCTTCTAGACTAGATAATTCTATGAAGTCACTGCTCTTCTTTAATATGCAATAATGCCCCCAGGGTAGGCACCCGGTTTGTATCACAGTTCTGTCACCCGGCATCAGTAAGACTATAGCAAATTACCTGACTTCTGTACATCTCAGTTTCCTCAGACATGAAATAGAAATAATAAGCATCTACCTATTTTATAAAGTTGATGTGAAAATTAAGATGCCGTATTTAAATGATTTGACATAAGGTCTGACCCCAGTAAGCGCTCACTATAAAGTATGTCACATTTTCAATAAATCTGGTTTCAATAAAAATGAGTAAATAATTACATACACATTGATTGGTAAATCCATTGGTTTTATAGATTTAAATTTAATTTGAAAAAATTTAAAAAGTTTGTAAGTGGGTTCATGTTCAAATTTAACATAACTCTTTGATATTGCTCTCTACATATCCAAATATAATTCAGAAAGTGTAGTGTGCTATTAAATCATTGTGGAATCCATAAACAAATATCTTGAGCATCACAAGTGCAACTGACATTAAAAATGTTTGTTTTCTGAAAGAAATGTGTCCTTTTATTTCTCAATAGCTCTATTTCCTTTTTTTTTTTTTTACTTCCTCTGGCAGGAATGCAAATCATTGCATGGAGAGTATATTGGACGAGCCTGCGGCCACGATCACCCGTATGTTCCAGATGTTCTCTTTTGGTCAGTGATTCTGTTCTTTTCCACAGTTACTCTGTCAGCCACCTTGAAGCAGTTCAAGACTAGTCGCTATTTTCCAACCAAGGTACACAGACCATAATTTTCCTAAACAAAATTTCCTAATCAAAGCTTTACACCAACATAAAGCATGTTATTGAGTCATACATGTTTTAGGACAAAAGAAAGAGCAACTGCTGTCTTAGAAGGAGGTGCTAAAAGGTTTCTGTGGGACTGAGCTGCCGGGTTAGGAGTGGGGTGCAGTGAGGCAGGTGAAGAGGAAGCGTTCTGTGATTCACGTGCAAGGAGTGCACTTGCCCTCCATGCTTTTCTCCTGACTTCAAATCCCAAAGATAAAACTCCCACTCTCCCACTTGTGCGTTTGGAAATCAAGAGCACGCACGCTTTACTGATTGTCACTTTCTTGCCCAGCGAACAGCGGGAACTATTCCAGCGTGACAGATACTCACAGGAGCCACTGTTACATTCTCTAATTGGGAAAGCCCCTGCAAGACTCATTGGAACACCATTCTCTTTTTCGTGTTTAAAGTGTCAGCCCCTCCCCCTAACCCACCACGTTTGCATCTGCATATTTGGAAAGGAAAGTAAACAGAGAAACAGCTTAGTTCAATATTTAACACTGAAAAGTAACACCTATAATGTCTGACTCAGCCAAAAAGGAAAAGAAAAGAAACAAGAAAACAAGCTTTTTAGGGGTGAGCTAAAGATTATGATCAAAATTCCACTCTGGGAAAATATTTTAAGAGCAATTTCTCCCAAAGAAAACTTCTGTTTTTGTCACCTTTTCCTTTCTTAAGGAGGAAGATTCATTTCTTTTCCATGAAAGCTTAATTTGACTAATACAAAAAATTTTTTGCAAGTTGAAACCATAATTCTGCATTTTGTGTGTCATAAAGGCATCCTAACAGAAGCCAGATCTTGTTGATAATTGTATAAAGATTTTTGCTCTTATAAATGAGAAATGGCCTTAAAAAAAGGTACTCTTTTCCAAAGTAGCTAACTTAGAATAACTTTTAAATTTGTCCATACTGTTGTGTACATTCCCTGCTACTGTATTATATCTCAGATGAACTGAAATATTATTATGCTTCAATAAAAATAATGTTATTTTATGGTACTTCAGCTTTATCATGTTAAAATGTCTATGTGAGAAAGAGTGTTAAAATTCATCCAAATTCTGGCCATTCAACGTTATCCTACTTTTAAAATATTCACTCGGGCTCATAATAAACTTAGATTTTAAATAAATACTGAAAATAGCATGATCACCATTATAGCTATTCCATCATGCGTCATTCCGTAAAAGTTGAGCATGTATTCATCTTAATGCCAGAGATACATGAATACATATTCAGGTTCTGACAGAACTAATGTTAATATTACAGTATGCATAAAATATAATATTATGATATGGTGTCATAAAGTGTTTATAATGTGTGACTCTAGATTATGTTCCTGAGTATTCCTCACTATTTATAGTTCTTTCAAGTGACAAGTGCTTTCATTATTTTTAGGTTCGATCCATAGTGAGTGACTTTGCTGTCTTTCTTACCATTCTGTGTATGGTTTTAATTGACTATGCCATTGGGATCCCATCTCCAAAACTACAAGTTCCAAGCGTTTTCAAGGTGAAGTTACAGCATTTACTATTTCTCCATTAGATCTAATCTTCATTTAGTTAATGACTGTGATCCTAGTACTTGGCGTTTTCATGAAAGCATAAAGGACATAAATTAATAGAGGAATAAATAAAATGCCCACAGCATGACTGAAATATTAGTCTAATATTAAAAGAATAGGAACCACAGAAATAGAAACCTAGAGGTCGCTTAAGAAGTTTTTCTGTTAATTATTCCAGTTGGAATATCTGTTAGGCGACACTCCTAAAAGATGAAGAAGGATTTCGAAACTAAGAGAAAATGCGTTATCTTGATGCAGAATTGCACAGTGGATAGGGCTTGGAAAACAGATAAAATTAGATTTGGAATAGACTTCTAACCATGTTACTAAGTATGTGACCTTGGACCAGTTACGTAACCTCCCTGAGCCTCAGTTTTCTCACCTGTCAAACAGGGCTGGGGACTTCCTCAAAGAACTGTCAAAATGAATTCCTTTGGTAACTCATCTCTGGCACCAGCCATGTTTAGAACACTTCTCTGAGCCCTTGATGCGACTGAGTGTCTCCTTGCCATTTTTACATACTGGCCTGTGCACACATCTAAAATAAGAGTTACACACAGTTGTAAACGTGCTATTTATATATGTAAATAAATTTGCCAATTGCAAATGGAAAATATTAATATTAATGTATTTAATAAAGGCATTGATTAAGAACACAGACTGTTGTGCCAGTCAGAGTTGAACTACTGTCTCCATCACTTACAGGCTTCGGGACGTTAGGCAATTTACTGGACCGCTCTCTGCCTCAGTTTCCTTATTATCTTTTTCAGAGTGTTGTGAAGAAAAAAATAAGTTAAAGTATTTAAAGCACTTAGTATGCCTTCTACCTTATACATGTTTTGTGAATGTTATTATTATTGTGTATTATAGCTCCCTCAGCATATCACTAATAATGAGGGCTTTCCTGGTATCATCTGTAAGACTTAATTTGACTAGGTATTCATGAATCCAGTTAAGTACTATGTACATTCTTTTATTTTTCACAGCCCACCAGAGATGATCGTGGCTGGTTTATTACACCTTTAGGTCCGAATCCATGGTGGACAGTAATAGCTGCTATTATTCCAGCTTTGCTTTGTACTATTCTAATTTTTATGGACCAACAGATCACAGCTGTCATCATCAACAGGAAAGAGCATAAACTGAAGGTATATTTTAACATCTGTTTTAGTGTAAATCACTATGACTTAACTGGCATCAACTGATACTCATTATACTTTGCCTATATTCTGTAGTCGTTTGTACATTAAGATATTAAAATAATCTTTTCAGGTTCATAATTTTTACTGTCCATATTCATAATACTTTGTCTTATAATGAGTTTAAAATTAATTAATTTATAACACTTGGCTGAGCTGTAAACTCTGAAACCTTACCTACAGCACTTAAACAATGCCAATGTTACAACTTTCTTTACCAAGTTTAACATATTTTAATGAAATAACAATCCATTCTGGTGAAGTGCAACTTTGTCAACTTATCATATATCTGGGGTTCCTCTGTTTCTTTCTTTGGCCCTAAGTGTGTCTATTAGATTGCATTCATTATTGGAGCTAATTACATGTTCAGATATTTCTCATTTTCCTTAGTTATTTCTCTGTCTGTATGCCAATAACAATAAAGTCCAGCCGTAAATGTTAAGTTTGTGACATCTTTGTAGAGTTTTATCACAGATTTCACAGATTTCAATGATTTCTTTTTTTTTTTACAAAGACAATAAATATAGGTGTATCTTATTACTATGTCATTTTCTGACTGACATTTTGCAATTGTGAATAGTCAAGTTGTTTACTGTTATGCAATTTGAGATATGGAATATGAGCACTATCAATTACAGGAATATGTTAAATAAATCAACAAAATCATTGAATAGCTAAAAAAAAAATCAGAATCAAACCTTATAAAAGAGAATGTATACAATCATGCTTTGTCCTAGTATCATGGGATACTTACCAGCTATCTTCATATGCTACTTAAACCCTAGGAAAAGATTCATTGTCAGAACAACAGAAATCATGTTTCATAGGATTTTATAAGTATGTTTATTAGAAAGATTTAGAAAATCTTTTATTGAATTTTTTGGTGGGAAGTAGTAATGTTATAAATATAAGAAAGCATAATTATTTGTAATAAATCTTACCAAAAAGGAAATTTGTATATATATTAGGGAGTGTCTCCTAAAGAGCACTTTTTATTTTCTTTGTAGACAGTAATTTAACAGTGCACAAAGCCTTTTTATAAAAGATTTTCTTCAAATCACTTGTTAAAGATATATTTTACAAAAATATCTCATAAAGTCTTAGGAACTAGACCAGTGGTATGCTGGCACATGTTTAACAACCATTTCTCTGTGTATAAAAAAGAGAGAGAGAGACCCTGATTTATAATGTTTGCTGATTTCCATGGTGTGAATACTCCCACCGTGGCCCATTTCAAACTACCAATGTGACATCAACTGGCAGGAAAAAAATTTGAAATTAAACAATTGGCTCTCATAAGCCTATAAAAGCTGGCTCCAAACACTGAACTGCGCCATTCAACATTGGAAACTTTGAGTCGCTTACAGCCTTCAAAACAAGGAATTCAGATTTCCAAGTTTAATAGCTTATGGATCGATATCAATTGATTAAAAATATTATTTATTTTAAAAATATCAACATGCTGCAAAAGCAAATACCACTACAGCTTAACTATTAAAGTTACATAGTTGATTAAATAGATCTATAAAACAAGTATAAATACTTTATGTTGAATATTGTTATAGACTGTTAATCCCTAAGAAGAAGGAAAACATTTTTCCTATATACCAGTTTATTTTTTAGAGCTAAAAACCCCTCTATTTTTCTCACTGTAAGGTAATATATGGTTTTGGTATAACAAATTAGACAATATAAAAAGTTAAAAGACAAAAGTGAAAAACACTGAAATTTCATTACTCAGAGATAACGTTGTTAATATTTTGATATATATACCCAAATATATATTTTGATACCATGTTGTTGCTTGTATTATTTTTTCACATAAGATCATTATCACGGTAATCATCTCATGTCAACAATAAAATCTTCATTGTCATTTTTAATGGCTGCATATATATTTTATTGTATGGTATGTTTTAAAGTAAACTGAAAGACTAATGTTTGAGGAATAAGGTTAGCTGTATAGTCATTATTTTCCTTTTGAAGAAGGGTTTTTTTTAAGCCTTTAAATCCTACTTATTTCATAGAAAAATTATCCTTTGTAAAGGCTGTTAAGCTAAACTGATGTAGGTGGTATTTTATCCAAATACTAATGGAGTATATTAAAGCTAAATGTGGAAGTAAGTCAATATTTACTGAGGGTGATATTACCTTCTGGCCATTCTCTACCCTTGCTCTTTCCAGGTTTCTCCACCTTATAAATTAAATAGACACTTGCTCCTTGCTTTTCATGAGCCTGTGGTAGGCCCTTGGCATTCACAGCTTACCAAAGCTCCAAATTAAACAAATATATTATATTTTCCCCTTTACATATAGCATAGAACAAATAAAACACAACAAAGCATTCTCTAAGTGGTCCTATCAAGTACTTGCATTTATAGAATCAAATTTAGAATTAAAGCACTTAATATTTTTATCACCAAAATAAACTTGAGGCTATATTGTGTTATTTGTACATTTCCTTTTTTATTGTACAAACAAATGATCATATAGCCAGAAGATTCATATTTTACCCCTTAATAGCCTGGATTTAGTAAACAATAGAGCACATCTGCCTTTCCATAAACTCTGCTACATTCTCACCAGTAGGAGAGTCAGTCTTTTCTTGGCCACTGTGAGTCTGAACACCCCATGCTCCTCCTTGGATAAGGACATTTGCAAAGCAAGTTCCAGGGAAGATGCTTTATCTACACTGAATTTTTTGGGGGTCTGGGGGGGTGCTATAACCCTTGCCTTCTATGAGCTTCAGTATAGTGTGGCCTGCCACTGCTTATTTTTCTGTTAACAACAAAAATCATCTTCTCAGAACATTCTTTACTCAGAGTAATGGTTTGTTGCATAGCTGCCCTCCCCACTTGTTGCTTCACTGAAATGTTTGCATACTCTCCTGGCTTTGACTTAAACCTCATTGTTGTGAAAAGGCACATGTTTCTTGAGTATATCCACAGACCACGAGTTAACCACATTTTTAGCTTTTACTAATTTTCTTTTCTCACTTGAAAACACATTTTTGCCTTGTTTGGGGCATTGCCTGAAATTGTTTAATCAATCATGTTGTCTATCTAGTTCTGTATAAAGCACTTAGTAGATTCCATATCTAAGTCTCCCTCATATATCCAAGTCACTTCAGAATTCATCATGTCATTCTTTATCTCTCCCAAAGTTGTATTAAACAGCTTTTCACTTTTTCTTTACTTCAGTTAACAAAATTAGTGAATTGGTTTTCTTTGGGAGGATATTTTTTGTGCCATTAAAAATGTCTTTATCGTTTTGAGAGTGTTACTACATACACACACCGTAAAGCTGTGTTGAGCGGAAGGTGCTAGGCTCAATTCACTGCCTAAGTGACTTTACTCCTCCCTCAGAATAAAGAAGCTCAGAATGAGCAAAACTCCAGCTCACTGCACCTCATGATCTTCTGGGTCACTCAAGAGTGATAGGAGCTGCAAATGTAAAAATTTGAGAATGCAAATTTTCATAGATAAATAGATAGAGAGATACATAGATAGATGTGAATCCATACTCTCTCTAGCAATTTTTGTTCGTTTCATCCTACAGAAGTAGGCTAGGCACGGGTTAACTGAATCCCTTTGAAAACCATTAAAATATCCACTTTTTAAAAAAGTACTTTCCCAATAAATGGAAAGAGAGATATTATCTTACAGAAAAGAAAACTTCTGTTAAGATACATCTGTGGGATTTTCTACATGTTTCTGTAGACAGTTCAGTCTTCTTTTGACATCATTTTTAATAAACAGCAATACAATCCCAGATCACTTGAGTAAATGAATGCATTTGCAACATTCATTTGGCATCATATTCTCTTGATGATTATGGCATTTGATATGTTCTTTTTTGCCCTCTTTGTCAGCCTGGTTCTTCATGTCAATCTATAGTCTTTTATGTGGTTAACTTGACAGATGCAGGAAATTGCTGCCAAGCTTTGAAATGAATTTTTTCAGCAGTGGCATCTGGGTATCAGATGGTCCTCTTGGCTGGCCTCTTGTCTTGCTGCATGTTGGTTTTAGTGGGGTCTGGTGTAGCATCACCTGTTGCTATGCTCCCTTTTCCTCCCATATGTCCATTCCCATGATTCATGGATGAATGTGAGAATAAAAACTCTGGTTCTGTCTTTATTTCAGAAAAAAAAATCTAGAGAAATATGTTAGAAGGTGCAGAGTTCTCTCTCTGACAAAGGGATACTTCCCTTTGGCTGCCATGCCTATCCGCTAATAATTTGGTTACAGAGACCAAGCTTTGAATGATATTTAATGAAAGGCAAGAAAGACGAGGATGATTAATTAGTGGAAGTGACAGAACTGCTTTATTTCCCTGGATTCAAACTCAATTAAGATTCTCCTGGTGTTGCACAACATAATCAGGGGGAAATCGTGTTTTTGTTTTTGTCATGTACTTGTGGTTTACAAAGCTAGCTTTCTAAATTCAGAAAGGAAATTATTCCCTTGGGAAGCATTATTTTGTCTGACCCCTGCAATCCAGAATCCCACCGTTTATAAATGTATCGCATTTTTAGAACACTGAGTAAGAGCCGTAGGAACCCGGCATCTGAAGGCCTTCCTTATAACGTGAAGCCATCGTGAACATGGATCCTGCGAAAGGCCAGAGTGTGCTAGAAAGACCCCGTCCTCTGCCCGCGCCCGACGTTTATCTCAAGGCTGCTGTACTAGCACCGTTTCCGTTCTTAGCACCGCCACTTTGCAAAACAGCCCAGGGGGCAATATTCACACTGCGCTCCCTCAGAGGCAGGCTCTTGTGTGATCCTTCACTGTTCTATATTCTTCTCACTCCAGATCCCTGGGACAAAACACCCTTTTAATGGCTAACCTTTTAATGGTTGTCCTTGAAAGGGACCAAAAATTGAGCTCTATTCATCTTCCCGGTTGTTCTGCAGAAGGACCAGAGGACCATGGTATGTCCCTGGTGAAGTTTCTTCTCTGCCTTTTGGATTAAGCTGACACCAGGGTGTTTCTCTTCCCACTTTCCAGCTCTTAGTTATGCAAATCTTTCTTGATTCACTTGCAGAGAAAAGTTTCTAGAGTCATATTCATAAGGGAAATTGAGTTCAGGCATTTGGGTTAACTGGAGCATTGCTCCAGCCAAGCTGATCCAATGGGTGTCCCTGAAATGGCGACAGGGCAGGAAAAAATGTGCTCGTATTGGTTTCTCCCATTTCTCTTCATTATCATCTCCTGCACTTTTATAATTTCGCAGGGATAATCAGAAAGGAGAGGAAGTACAATTAACTTTAAGATTGTTTTTCTTAGTAAAGCAATAAACAAAATAGCAGAGAAGAAAACACCACCATGACATATATGCAACAAATACTCAGATGTTTCATCCAGGCTACGCAAGTTTTCATATTAAATAGAAACTGCTTGCAGTTTGGTAAAACTGCCTGTAAAAAAAGCCAAAATTCTTCCTCTAGAAGAATTGATAATTCTTCTGCTCATGTTCATAGTAACAAAATGTAACAGCTTTATTTAAAGTTATACTTACTAAATTTGATTCTAAGAGACGTTTCAGTGGTGTATATTTCTTTTTAAAAAGTGAATCTTAACTTATTGATTGCTTATTGTGTGCCAGTGATTATGCTAAAAACAATGTAAAATACTGAGAAATTACAAGATGTTGCCTGCCCCTAAGAAACATACTTTTATTGAGAAGCCTTAAAACAAATGAGTACAAAATGACATTTTGTGGTTCAACTTCTAGGATATAATAGTCCCTAATATTTACTGGGTGCTTCCTATGTACCAGACATTATTCTAAATGATTCACAGAATTGCAGACGGTAATTCCACTTCTTGTGGTGAGATTTTGTAATGTATATAATTATTGAATCACTATGTTATATACCTGAAACCAATATAATGTTGTGTATCAACTATACTTCAATTAAAAAAAATTTAAAAGTTAAAATTAAATAATTTAATCTTCACAACATCCCATTGAGGTGCCTCCTGTAGATCAACGCCATTTTTCAGTAGGGAACCAGGGGCACCCGAACCCTTCACCACTATATCATGCCATCCCTCATGAAGTAGTTGTTGAGTTGGGATTCAGAAGAGGCCAAGCCATTGCTGCCTCTGAGGCTTGATTTACAATGTCAGTTTCCTGCCGGGGTGATGGAGGGAGAGGGTCTTGCTGTTCTTGTCTGTCTTCAGTTTCTCTCCTCAGGGAGACCTTGCCTCCTCCAAGGGAGCAGGCTCCCCATCACCTCATCTCCATGTGCACCCATTTCTCCTCATGCACATTTCTTGCCTGGTCCTAGAAAGTGCTCAAGTTCACAATGCCTGGAGGTCAGTGATAGTGGAGTGGTATCACACAGAGAGATAGAAAACACTTAAAAACTGTCATTTTAAGGAGAGGCCACATTTTTTTCAGGTGCTGAAATGGAAAGAAAAGAGAACAAGATACTATATACTAAGATAAAAATGAATATATTTCAGGAAGCTGAAGTTCCATGATGTTAGTTTCATCCGTAAAAAGTCACCTGCTGAAACAAAGGAGGGCAATGGGTACAGTGTTCAGGAAGAGTTTATCTTTAGGAGATCTGGTACGAAGGGCTCCTTGAGTATTGGTAGGCAGTGGTTTCTATTTTCAATCAGACCATTCTTAGCTCTATTATTAATGTACTCCTCACTTTGTTTTCTCAGCCTGATGCCTTGTGTGTGGCTGGTGTTAAATAATTTTTATAGGAATCAATAATGAACGATTACCTACATGAACGAATGGCCAATTAACTTTCTCATCTAAGGAAACTAAGGGAAGTGACTGTTTTGATAATGACTTTACTTACCCAATAGAAATAGAATGGAAACTAATGGAACATTAACCCAGAAATGCATGAAACCTATTAAAGTATGTAAAAATCACAATAATCTCAATTGCAATAGGAACATTGGCAACTTTTCTTTAAGTGGATTATGTATTTTGAGACTGTCACCTATTTATCTTTAGTTTATTTTGCATTTTAGAATTAGTTATATAAGACTCAAGGTCTTATCTCTATTCTTACTGGTCCATAGTGCTGGTGTTTGCCTGTGGACTGCATTCAGGTCCTGTGAGAATGCTCTTTTCTTTCTTTTCACAGAAAGGTTGCGGGTACCATCTGGACCTATTAATGGTGGCTCTAATGCTGGGAGTGTGCTCCATCATGGGCCTGCCGTGGTTTGTGGCTGCCACTGTCCTCTCCATCACTCACGTCAACAGCCTGAAACTGGAATCAGAATGTTCAGCTCCAGGAGAACAACCCAGATTTCTTGGCATTCGGGAGCAAAGGGTTACGGGGCTTTTGATTTTTATTCTTATGGGTTCATCAGTCTTTATGACCAGCATTCTGAAGGTAATGAAATCTGCCTTTATGAATTTGAGAGAAGGCAGAATATGTTTATTACTGTTTAAAAAATTTCATTTGAATCTAAGCCATCAGTTTGCAAATATTGTATGGCATGTGATGAAAAGTGATGAATTTCTTTACCATGTTTATATAACTTCTACAGTTAACAGGGCAAATTACGTGCTACATTTTAGAATCCTTAAGTGCATAAGAAATGTAGTCTGGAAAATTTGATGTGCAAATTGGTATTGCAGTTTTGAAATGGTGATCAGGGTGTGGGAAAAGTCACTCATTATTTCTGATTGACTTGTGACCTGAATTCACTGCAGGTGCACACAAAATAAGATTTCCATTTTCTTGTCATTGGACAGCTGTATCTGCAATTAGCATACTTAGTATGAGATACAGGTGCAGAGATGAGCAATGTCTTAGTTATGCCCACAAATGCAGTTTTGTATTTTAAATGTTCCATAAAACTGCTATAGGGATATCATCATTTTATATACTTCTTTTTTTCACATTTAAAATAATTGAACCATTTTGAAGAGCAATTATTTTGTCATACTATTTTGGAAGATATTTCCAAGGTTTATCAATTGTATTTTAAATGATAACTCATTTTATTTCTCTAGAATTTGAAATTTCTAATTGAATTATTGAATCATTTATGCAAGTTTACTTGTTCTTAATCATTTATGCAGGTACATGTCAAGAATTAATTTCTATGTTATATATATAGGGATAGAATGATGCTGAGCTATTCCAACTAAAAGAGAAAAATTGAACAATTCATATGTTTACAAATATTTGGTATAATGTAGGAGCAATATCCAAATGTTAACTCCAATCTTCACCTTTAATCCCAATATTTCACCGTTGTGAAACAAAATTCAAATTGCCCTAAAGTATCATAATAAAAATAGCCAACATTTATTGTTTGCTATATATCGTGTGTACTTTTATAGGTTTTGACCTGTTAAATACTCATAAAAACCCTATTATTATCATCCTTTTTTAAATATTGGGAATCTAGGGCACAGAGAGCTTAAGTAACTTACTTATGGTACTGCAGCTAAAAAGTGCTAGAGCTGGGATTTGAACCCAGGTGTCCTAGCTCTGTCTTATACTGCTTCTAAATATTTATTTATTTTACTGTGTTTTTCTTTGGTAAGTGCAAAATAGCATGACCATATTACATTTGAAAATAACTTGTGTCTTTCTTCCAAATTGTTCTTTTGTAGTTTATTCCCATGCCAGTTCTGTATGGAGTGTTTCTTTATATGGGTACTTCATCTTTAAAGGGAATTCAGGTAAATTATAATAAACCATCTGTGATGACTTATCTTAAGGTCTATTAATGCTGAGTCATGGGATAACTAAGAAAAGGACATCATCTGAGGAGTAGCTTTCATACCACAAATAAGTTTCTTCAAGCAGGTCCATAATCTTAGGGTCATTTGTTTAGCATAAGTATATTAAAACTGTCAAAGATTTAGACTTTACAATCCCTTTAGAAAACCAATAGCAGTATGTTGCAAAATACATCCAAATGCCGTTAGTCTTTGATACTGCAATCTAATAAATGGTTTATTCCTTCGGATAGAAAAAACCTTCCAGCACAAAAATGTTTGTTGTTACAGATACCATCAAAATACTGGAAACAACCCTATTGTCCAACAGCAGTAAAAACATTAGGTACAGTCCTTTAAAATTGATAATTATGATGAACATGAAAGTAACATGGTAGAATTGCTTATGGTATAATGCAAAGTGAAAACAAGTTGTACTGTCATAGAGCTATGAGTATGGGTAGATTAAAAAGGAAGGTGAAATAATTGAAAACAACTTATTAACATAGGGAAATCATGACCAATGTTTCCTTTCATATTTATTTTCTGTTACCATTGCACTTGTATTTATAGAATTATTTTTTAAATTAAGCTAAAAATAAAGGGATAAAGAAAGGAAATTTCAGAGTATAAAGGAAAACTTAGCTTTTTAGATCACCACTGTTGTATTAATTTTTATTGCTGCATAACTAATTCCTATAAAACTTTGTGGTTTTAAACAACAAACATTAATTAACTCACAGTTTCTGTGGGTCCTAAATTTGGAAACAGATTAGCAAGGTTGTTCTGGCTAAGATGTCTCTTGGGGTTGCTGTCAGACATGGACAAGGGCTGCAACCTTCTGAAGGCTTGACTAGGTCTTCAGGAGCTCTGTCCACAGTGGGCTTATCACACAGCTGACAGCAAAAGACACCAGTTCCTAGTTTTTGTGCCCCACGGGCTTCTCCATAGGACACTAAGTGTGATGCTTCCATGACTCGGGAGCTAAAGTCCTTCAGAGTGAGCAGTAAGAGAGAGGGACGGCCAAGTCACTGGGCCTTTTAACTTCATCCCCAAAGTCATACACGGCCACTTCCACTTGTTTTGTGTTTGTTAGTTAAGTCATTATGTCCATTTTACACACAAGGTGAGGGAAATTAGACCCCATCTCTTGAAGAGCATCATATCAAAGAATTTCAGGACACATTTTAAAACCAACACAAGTATCTTAAATCTTTACAGCGATTGTTGGCCAGTTATCCCTGCTTATGATACTGTAGTGGGTTGAATAGTGTTCCTCTCAAATTCATATCCACCTGGAATCTAAGGCTGTGACCTTATTTGGAAATAACCTTTACTGCTGTAATTAGTCATGGATCTCAAGGTGAGCTCGTCCTGGATTTAGGATTGAGTGGCTAAATCCACTGACTGGGTCCTTCCGAGAAGAGGGGAGGACACAGAGGGACCCAGGGAGGAAGGCCACGTGAGACGGAGTCAGGGACTGGGGCTTTGCTGCCATAAGCCAAGGCACATCGGAGCCCCCAGGAACCAGGAAGGGCAGCGGAGGCCCTCCCTTACGCCCTGCAGGGAACCCACGGCCCTGCCGGCACCTTCGTTTCAGACTTGGAGCCTCACAACTGCCAGAGAAACAAATTTTTATTGGTTGAAGCCACCAAACGGTGGTGATTTGTTATGGCAGCGCTAGGAAACTAATACAGATTTTTACTGAAATTTACCTTTGAATAATCTTGTTTTATAATTTGACTTTCATAATCCAAGATATTTAAATTTTCTTGAAACTAATTTTGAGGGTTATTTAGAAAAGTATAGTGTATTTTTTGTTGACGGAAAGGAAAGTGTAAATTGCTGCTTTTTCTGTGACACAGCGAGGTTCATTGCTGTTCAGAGACATAGAAAGTCACCTGACTGAGTGTTTTGAATTTGTCAAATCAACACGTGTTAAGTGGAGCACAGGGTGCTGGACGGTGAGCTACAGTGCAACAACTGACTGCAAGAGAAGCTGAAATAGAGACTTTAAAAAAAGTTATTATTCTCAGGTCCTGAAGGAAGTACCTGGAACACCCGGAGGGGCCACGTGGGGAGGTCAAGGCAGAGTACAGACATAGAGAGACAGGACCTAGGATCTGTGGATGGAGTGGTTTGGGTTCCTGGGTTAAGGCCAGATTGGTCAATTCAAATCAAAAGAATGGGGTTTTGGTAAGTCCCACGGGGACCTTATCTAACGGACATATACGGGGAAGGCTCTGGGGGCTGGGGAAGACTTTGGGTCACAAGGCTATTGGGGAAGTCCTATCAGGAGCTTAACGTTTCCTTGTGCCTCTGCAGGCTGATGTTCAAGGCATGTGCCTACAGGAGGGGCCAGTGTCAGTTTATGGTGATGGCAAGCTGCTTGGCCAAGCAAAATGGTGGCTGAGGCTCCAAAACTATAGTGTAGCTTAGTTAAACTCTTGACACAGAGGGACAGACAGCACAGGAACTCTTGTCCTGAATGAACAACTAACCCACTTCTGAGTGGGGGACAAAGGCAAGCACTTAGGTCTTAGGCTGGTGCTGGATGTCAGAAGTGAGACAAAACTTCAATAAGAAGTCATCGTAAGATGGCCGTACACCCAAAGCAGATAGTATGACTGTGCATCCTGACACTGGGTGAATTTAACCTGGGAGAGGGAGATGTTTGAGAAGTGTTATGCATTTAAATTTTATTCAAATTAGATTTTATTTCCTCATTTATAATTTCACCTATAAAAGTATATTTTCATAGTATATTGAAAGACTTGGTTTGGTAAGGCAGATAGGGAAGAGTACTGGAGGTTTTGTTTATTTGTTTTGCTGTTTTTTTTTTGCCTTTGGCAAAAGTTCCACGAGTACTAATTTCATCTGTAAGTGAAAAGTATTTATTATTAGGCCCCAGGCTTACATAAATACAGCAGCAGAAGTTTAAGAAACAAAGTAAAATAATTTTGATAGGTTTCAACAGATTTTTTTCCCCCTAATTCTACTCACATGATTTTATACCCATGAGGTTTAGAACTAAACAAGAATGTCAAGTTTTGGAATTATTTAGGGTGTGAATCTTTCAAGTGAAAATTGAGGAAAACATTATCAAAGGCCCATGAGAAAAGTATAATAAGCTTTAAATAGCACAAATGAAATAGCAAGCGGGGTCTCACACTGAGAAACAGGGTTAGTGGACATTTAAGTGAGCCCCAAACTCAGGGAGTTGAAATTCCCCAAAGTTGAATTTTGTGGCTAACTGGATGGGAAAATGGGGTATTGCTATTAGAACCAGATAAAAGCCAAATGTGAAGCTCAGGATACAGGTATCATGATTATCATTGCCTGAGTAACAATAAATATGTGCTGAATACCACCAGTTCAAGGAGCATGTTAATTAGTTACCCTCTATGTTGAAGGAAATGATATGTTACCTGATTGGCAATATTAAGGAACTTAAGATCTAGGCTTCTCACTGTGCAACATGGCAGAAAAAACATATCACAGTGTTCTCACGGATGCTGTTTTTGTACTCAGATATATTACCACATCTATATTCATTGCAATACTTCAGGAATCCAAAGGAAAGCAAATGTGCCATATAAACAATAACAACTGAAGCACCCACACACCGAAGTACACTTACACAATCACACAGCTTCACAAATGGAGAAATGGTGGCAGAGGAAAAGGAGTTCAGTAGAAACTGAAGCATTCAGTTATAAGTCAGAGGATTTTACTTTATTTCATCCCTACTCCCATCTCCACCATGCACCAAGTTTTATTTGTTTAATGACATGTAATTTTAAGAGATACATAGGGGATAGAAATAAGACCTAATAAAATATTTGTGGGCAGTATGGAGAGGGATGTACCAGGAAAAAATTCAGCACTTAGTACTTTCGTAGAAGGCTTTCAATAAATATTTCTGGAAGGTACTAGTGAATATGAATAAATAAATGAACAGCTAACGACATATGACTTGGTTTAGAAGGCTCAGGGAAGAGGTTATGCTATGCCAAAAGACACGCAACAGACAAGGAAAGACTGGCTTATGTTTTGTTTGGGATTCCTATTGTAATGCAAGCAAGATTTTGGTAAAACAGGATGTCTTGATCCTAACATTTGACTCCCTTGGCATATAATAGTAATTTTGGAATATTTGATGATGATTATTTGCAATTTTCCTATAAGTTAGCTAAGAAAGAAAATCTAATATCACTCTCTTGAAAATGCATAATAGATATTACTGTACAAATGGCATGAAATAGAACTGACAGTGATTGAAACCATCATTTTCTAAATAATCACTTCTTTTTGGAAACATTGAAAACTGCAAAAATTGGCCTGAGAAAATTTAACAAAATGATTCACATAAAATAAACCTAACAGGCAGTATAATTTGTAAGCAAAATGTCATTGAAGATTTAAGTTTTTTGTGAAAATTTAATTTATAAAACTTGAATTGAGAGAATTTGCTTTGGTAGATAAAAATGGCCTCAAAATCAAAGCTGTAGCAATAATATGTAGTCCTCAAGTAATAATACTGTCTTTATGTTAAACTTAAACAGAAATACAGTTGATCAGATGAAAATAATTTCAATAAAATATGATTGAAAAAATATATGTATTTGTAATATATAACAGATAACATTATATATAACATCTAAAGTTTATAAAATAAATACAGTGCAGATAGGAAATTGGTAAAAAATATTAAATTGAGTTAACAAAGTTTGCTCTGGAAAATACTGTATCAACAATAATTCACCTAGGTTAAATCTTTATGGCTAAGACGTTTGTGTTTGTAAAGACAGCATCTAAACCTTGTCAAGGATCAATGCAGCAAGGTGAGAACAGCAGAGTCAAAATAAGGAGGTCAAAACACCCTATTCAGCAGCTGGATATGGGTTAAGAGCTCAGGAGGGAGAGGGCTGAATGTAGGTCAGGGCGTCTTCACAAGACGCCCTGTGAAAGCTAAAGCCATGGTTATGGATATGCTTATTCCAGGAGAAAAGACAGAGTGAGAGTCCAGGAAGCACTGGTGCTTAGTGGGCAAATAAAGGAAGAGATTGTGATCTGATAATGAAGAGGAGGAGGAGGAGTATAGTTTTGTCTTTCAAGGCTACACTCTCCCAGGTAGCAACATTTAGCATTAGCTTTAATATTTTTAAACTCTTCTAAATTATAACCTGTCCCCATGTTCCAGAGATGTGGGCTATTGTGAAAACTGAAATAGCATTTCAGAGAGTATGCATGACAATTCCCTTTCCTGATGCTAAGATGTCAACTTAAGTGTGACCCAGATGCATCATATTTGGGAGCATGTTGAATATCTACTTGTCCTACTTTCGCTGTTGTCAAAAACCAATTTAGTCTGTTTATCTTTCAGTTGTTTGATAGAATAAAGCTATTCTGGATGCCTGCAAAACATCAACCAGATTTTATATATCTAAGGCATGTTCCACTTCGAAAAGTCCATCTCTTCACGGTTATTCAGATGAGTTGCCTTGGCCTTTTGTGGATAATAAAAGTTTCAAGAGCTGCTATTGTCTTTCCCATGATGGTATGAAACTTCTAAGTCAACTCTTTCTCTCTGATTCTCTTCTCTCTTTGGAACACATGAACTGAAATCAGAACAACAGAGTCATTTTGAATGATCATGAGAAACCATTGCATCAACTTCAGCTACTAAAACTAGTGACTAAGGAGGGTTTGAGATTATACAAGAATTTCAGTGGTTTCCGTGATTCATATTAGTTTTGTCTCTATCGTTCTGATTATTGGTAATGGTTTTTTAATTGAAGTTGGGTGGAAAAATGTAAACTTTCAATATTGAACATTAAAGATACACTAGCAAATCTGAAAGTTAGGGGGATTTAAAAAATTGAAGTTCATTAAATATTTCAGATAAGTTTCAAATACTTCCCAAAATATAGTGAATTTGAATACCTATAAATAATTAAAAATACTATCAGTATAGATAAGAATGGTATTTAATGTTCATTTCAAATTATAAAACTAGTAACTATCTAGAAAAACAGTCAAATATGTTTTGTAGTTTTTTTTAATGGCTTCTTTAAATGACTCTGGGGTGTGGTAGGAAAAGGAAATGAAGGAGGTAAAAATATAGACAATATTTTTTATGCACATATATCTTTTGTCTCTGCAAAAAATAAACAAACCTACATCTCCCATTTCTATTTTTTCGCTTTTTAAAGCTATTTTGTTGTTTACTGCAGGTGTTAGCTCTGGTATTCGTAAGAAAGTTAATGGACCTTTTGTTTACCAAACGGGAACTCAGCTGGCTGGATGACTTAATGCCTGAGAGTAAGAAAAAGAAGCTAGAAGATGCTGAAAAAGAAGTAAGTCGGAGCAAAACCAGTATCTTTATAGAGAAAAGGAAAAGGAGCCCTTAGATGGTAATAGTTCTTTGCAAAACCAAATTATTGTGTTTATCTTCAGATAGTGATTACTAACAACCACAGGTGGACTGGTTTGGAAGATCAGTGTTTAAAATCATAAAGTTGCAGCTTGAACAGAAAGAGAGCACAGATCTTCCCTCAGGAAACCAAACCTTGTGTAATATGCAAATGCTTTGTGCTTCGTTATCCTCCAAATTATAAGGTTAATGTTGCTGAGTTCTCCCTGTGGATGGCAGAAACACACTGATGCTTAACTATCTTAAAGTTATGGTCATGCCACAATTGCTGTTTGGTTGTAAATGTGAGAAGAAAAAAATCTGACATTGTTACTCTTGGTATTCTAGGGAACAAGGTTTTCATCAAAAGTTCCTAATTTTAATCAAAAGATAAAATCAGTTATTCTTAAATAAATGAAATGCTTAAGAGGAAAATGTGACCTTATTAGCTTTCAGGCTGATTTAAGATTGAGTAAGTGAAAGCTTTTAGGATTTAATGACTTTCGTGGACTATTCTAATTTGGTCTATTCTGTTTGCTATATTAAAACAATTCAAGTTTTAGGGCATATATGAGTTCATGTGTGATTGTGGGTCTTTTGAAGGCTAGTGGTCATAATATTTTTGAGAGTACAGAAAAACTGCAAAGAGTATAAATTCAAAAATGACTGGTGTGTCACTTAGTAGAATAACTGAGCCTATAGCCTATGAAACAAGAACAAAATTTCTGTGTGTATAGAAATGAAGATGAAATAAAATACTGGTAAGAATCATTCATTATTTCTCCCGTAAGGTGGTTAGTGAATGTATTTACTTTTCTATCTACAGAATATTTTCTCAAACCGTATATGCGTTCTTCTCTTCTTTGGAGCATCTGTTTGACAACATTTCAGTGGTTTTAGGTTTTACTCAGTCATTAGGTCAAGCAAGATTAGCCCACAACATCTAATGAGATTTCTGCTCAGATGTTCCTACAAATATGGCTACATGATGTGTGGCTATCTGGCATTCCCTCAGTTTTTCATGGTTTCCCATCACTGACATGCAAATGGATTTCCACATTTAGAGATTGATCATGATGATACATCTTAATTTTGTATGAATATTTCACTTTTCCCAAATACTACAGACAGAACAGTCATATTTCTAGTGATATAATATTAAAATATACAATAAAATTATTATTTCTTTATCTTTCTATTCGATTTATTCTTATTTAAGTGAGATTTTTTTTAAAAATATGCTTTAATTAGGATATTGTGGTAGTCTTTCTTTTTAGGACTTTCCTAAGATTAGCTCTCATCTTTAGATACTGTTGAAAAAAATGACAGAATTTGGCATCAATTAAGTGTAAATAAAATGGACACCAGAATGTAGATATTCCAAATGCTTAAATATCCATACTTGATGTAATTAAAGTTATTCAGGCTGAAAACAATTTCCAAGGAAGTTTTAATTCCAAAGAGGACAAAACCTTCTGATCTTGAGCTTCTCCTCAGTCTTTCTGATGACAGTACTGCTAAGTTTATTAATGCAGTAACTTATAAATGTAATTTTTATTTATTCTCCTGCTTTGATTTTCTGTCAAATGTCTTTACTATTTCTCTATGAAAAAGCTAGAAACATCCCCAGCCATGTAATCACCCCTTCTACAGCAGTCTCCTTAGGCCATATCCATGCCATGGAGCATCCTTGCCCTTCTAGAACTTTGTAAAATAAAAATGATATGTGTATATAACATATGTTTAATATTCTTCCCTTTTATCATTCAAAGAAATTTTGTAATTCTCCCTTTATATGTCTGTGAAATAAAAGAATACAGTTTAATAATAATCATAAATTTATTAGAATCTGCTATTTCTATTGCCCAGAACCACTGCATTTGTATGATTCTTATATGTACACATGCCAGATACCCATTTGGGAATTAATTAATCTCAGACAGGCAGAGATCCTATTTAATGAGCTCCTAACCTTTTCATTTTATGGACTCACTGTACTCTGGTGGGTATATACCTTTTCTGATTATGAACATAAAGATTTTAGAAGTAATTAAATATTACTAAATTTCCTATAATTCATGTTTTCCAAAAGTATATAAAAATAGATTAAAGATTTATTGAGGCAAATTTATAGCTGTATCCTTCAGATCTGAGTATGAGAAAAAGTGGGGGGAAATACTTTGTGATATATTAATCAGGATGCTTAAAAGACCCTTAAAATATCAGCTAGATAAATATGATGATTATTTTTTCATATAGTTCTTAGCACATGGAAAGAAACAATAATCAATAATAATGCAATAATCAAGAAAATCAATAATACAGTGAAGAAGTAATCCATAATTGAACATCAAAATATAGCCATGACTAGTGCAAAAAATAGTTCAAAAAGGGGCGATGCTCATTCTGACAATGGAGATAGAAAAGCAAGTTTCAAGTTTCAGTTTCTATCTTGGAATTAGTATTAAAAGAGTATAATCATATAGGGAGTAGCAAGATTTAAGAAGGATTACACTAAAACTTAAATTCTGGTTGATTTTCTACTTGGTCACCCCAATGTCAATATTTCATTTTCTTGAGAGGCAATGGACTCTATTGAAGGATGAGATCTTCCTGTGGCATCTTATATCAAGGCCCAGTCTTTCGAGAAATTGTATAGTAAGGTGGTAAATGGACAAGTTCTCCAGAAATGTTGCATTTCTGCAATTGCTCAAATTAATTGAGTAACTTTGATTGTGATCTGGAAAGATGGTAAATAGAAGAAAATGTCTCGGCTCCCTGAGACATGAATTTAAAGTAGGCTCACCTCTTGTCCTTTTGATGATAGTTTAAAGCTTGTACCTTTATTCCCCAGGGTTTTCCTAATCAGTAGCCCACTTCTGGTCTTATGGCACTGAGAAAACATTAGTTTGACCTTAAAATTCAATAATGAGTTAAGCAGAATAAATAGCTACACAGGCCAGTCCAAGGTCGCAGAGCTTCTGTTCCAAATTTTCATGTACTTCATGCATATGCATATGCATATGCTTCAGTTTTTAGAAAGAAAGGATTATAATCAGGATAGAAATGAATATTGGAACCCTGACATTTTGCACATTGCTCTGTGTAAAGGGAAGGCTGCAGAATCAAATTCTGGATGTCCAAATGTGCTCAGAGTACCAACATGCCTTCTTTCCTACTTAAATATTCTCTAGGACATTGTACACATTTGACAAAAGGGCTGCTGTTAAAAGCAGAAAGCCTCAGCAGAATGTTTGCTCCTGGGAGGGGGCAGAGGCAGCTAATGTGAGATAAATCCTGGAAATTCAGCTCTGGGCAGTGATCGTGATATTTACACCTCTTGGTTTAAGGGGGGATTCACTCTAACATATATGCTATAGGAAAAAAAAAAAAGAGGACAAGTGGGACTTTTGATCCAAATGAAGCAGCATCACGAGAAAGGCCAGGAAGATGCAAAAGCAATCTAAAAACGAGTGCAATTAAACGAATTACAGAGCACGTCTCACTGCTAAGAAAGATCAGAACTGATCGTGAATTTGGGAGGCATGGCCTAACTATTACACAGGCAAATGTTGTTTCTAATTGAATCATAGAGTCAGGCAAGCATATTCTTCTTCCTCAAGCGGTGGCTTTTCAAAGTTTAGTCCCAGGACCTCTGCTGCACCAGCCTATACCTCGTAATTTGTAAGAAATGCAAGTTCTTGGACCCTACTTCAGACCTATTGAATCAAAACTCTGGGGATAGGGCCAGAAATCCATGTTAACAAGACCTCCAGGTGATTCTAATGCTGCTAAAATTTGAGATAACTCACCTTTCCTAACGCCCTGAATCTGTATCCCCAGAATAGAATCTTCTAAATCCAAAGTTAACTTTATAAGAATTTTTGTATTTTGTAGTAATTTAAATAAGTCTCTTAGAGACACTGAATCAAATATCTGATGAAAAACATATGTTCCATCCATCTATTTATAGGAATTCTGTATGGCCAATGGCTCCTTCCCATTTTTTCTTTTCGGTTTTCGTTGTTAAAGTGAATACTGTAGTTGATGCACTCGCTCTTTTCTCTGTTGGAAATTTTAAGAAATACCTCTTAGAAACATAATTTATGATTTTCAAAGTATTGATTGTGTGTGCGTGTGTGTGCGTGTGTGTGCGTGTGTGTGTGTGTGTGCGTGCGTGTGTGTGTGTGTGTGTGATGCTTATAGCAGTATCTATTCTATTGGTGATCTAGAAGGAAACAGCCAGGTACTTCCTACATTCCGTAGGTCTTCTTTTCCTCTTGGGGTACAATAAAGGTGTAAATTTGATTTCTGAAATTCCTTCCATCTGAGATCTGTGAATTCGAACA
Source organism: Manis pentadactyla (assembly GCF_030020395.1). Taxonomy (NCBI): domain Eukaryota; kingdom Metazoa; phylum Chordata; class Mammalia; order Pholidota; family Manidae; genus Manis; species Manis pentadactyla. The sequence continues at coordinate 11,457,020 of NC_080026.1, read as the reverse complement.
TTTCTGAATATTTTCTTTCTCTAATACTCTAAGCATGTCTGTGAACCTTGGCTCTCTGCTGTTATTGTTTGTACTCTGAGCAACTTGAAGGCTTCCACATAGGTACAGACTTTACCTGAGAAATGGGTATAGTAACAGACACTATTTCGCTAAAGGTAGGACGGTATCATGATATATGAATTATATTTCTGATGCAATAACAAAATACAATTCAGATTCATGATGCAATCTTGTATGTAACGTCTTCTTCATCAAAACATACCACAATTTAACTCCAATTTTACTATCCACTTCTACCTAGCACAGTTCAGTTTATCTTTTATTATCATGCAAACACATCTTATTTATTCCTGCATTTCATCCTTGGCCCACATTGTTTCTTCCTGCCTACAATTTCTTCCTTTCTACTACGAAACTGATCAAATAAGACTGACTCAGATGCCACTTCTCTTTATGTACTTTTTATGCGTGATCCTTATCCTCTGAGAGTGGGATTTATATCTTTTGATTGCTGTACTCCCAGTACTACTGGTATACTACCGGTTATGTACATATTTGTTGAATGAATTTATGAACAGTCCCTGGATTATTCTACTTATTCACTGTGTGCCTACCACATAATACATGCTTAGGAAACCTTTGAGCACTGTTGAATATATTACATTTTTCAAGCTTCAATTTTTCTTCCTTTTACTGGATATGACATTAACTGTCCTTCACTTAATTAGTATTCAAAGCTGCTTTGACTACCTTAATTAAAAGATGGCATTCAAATCACAGTATGACTGTTCCTCTAGTTAAATCGGCGAAACCCCCCCTCAAGTGTTCTGGGTAAACTGTGATCATAACCCTTTTAACATCTTCACCATGTTGTAGAACTCGACATATCTTTGGTGGGCCTTGTGTAAACGAAGTGCTGAATGGAACTCATTTTAAGGTACTGTTTGACTTCCCAGGTGATGGATGCCCAGTACGCTTTCTGCTTTCACTCTCTTTTTCTTTACGATGGAGATAAACCAAGCTGTGGCTGTCGTGACCGCTAGAGCCTGATTTGCCTGTGGCTCCCCAGAAAGTTTTGGTTTGTTGGCTTCCTCACAGTGCTGCCTGGGACGCAGCCGGCCCTCCATCCCTGAGCTCTGGGCCCACCCAGCTTCCTTCTGGCACGGAAGGCAGCGGCTGCTCTGCCACCCTTCTCTTCAGATAAGCAGGGCTTGGAAATGCTATCTTTAGAGGTGATGAGTTTTTGTTTGGATAGAATTATGACTAGTATAAAGCCCACACATGCTAACAAGCCACAGAGTGCAAAATAATTATTGAAAGCAATTTGAGAGAAAAGTGGAAAATCATCTGAGGAAAAAACAAAATTGTTCCCAAAGCTTTGGCCCAATTTTTTGCTGTTCGATTGAAACTTAAGCCTAGTTTTCTGCTGCCAGGTAACCTAGGCATGGATGGCACTTTTGAAGTTGACTCTATTAAACCTTTCTACCTGGTTTCTTCCCTTTCAGTGGACAACCAAGGAAAGAATTACATTTTGCTTATATCTTGGTTTTTCTTAACTGGGATTTGGAATCACTGAATGTTTTCTCTTTATGTCTCTCCATGTGCATTAAGGTAAACTTTTGTCTAGAAAAAGTAACCTTTTATGCCTGAAATGATACATATGCTCTGCCTAAGCCCTCAATGATATGCATATAAATTAATATGACATGCATTATATTCTATATACAGTGACTAACCCATTTGCAAGGCATGCCTCATTGGAGTCTACAAATTAGCTCAGCTAAAATGCTTAATTGTGTAATTTGAAACTAGTGGTACGTTTTACTCACCTTGTATCATTTGTCAGAACAGGCAGCAACAAGAAGAATGGGCATGAGATACAAGTAATAAAATACATCTGATGGGTTTTAAAATAATATTTTTTTGAACAACAGAGAATGATAATAGAGTTAGCTCCTATAATGGCAGACAGGTATCAGACACACGACATTAGTCCCACAGAGTATAAATACAGCAGGGGTGTGTGCGTTGTGGGGTGTGGGGGTGGGGGTGGTTGTAAGCAGAGAAGTAACGGAGCTCGGGTAGTCCCTTGGCCTCTCCGTTATTCCAGAGCATAGGCTGCGCATGGATATTCCATATGCAGCATGGCCAAGGTCCCAGCAGAGGGGAACCCACCTTGGCCAGTAGGTTGGACGTGTGCAGAGAGCACTCCAAGGGTGAGAACGAGACCTGCCCCTACCTTACATTATATGTTCATAGGTTAGCTAAGGAGTCTCTAGAAAACACTGTTTCTTTACGTAACAAAAAATATGGCAAGGGCTTTTCAGACTGGGCTGCATGCAACTGAGAGCCAAGGTCTGCAAAACAAAGACCATAGGAACAACCTTGCATTCCAGGAATAATGACATCAGCCAAAGGCATGTCTTCCGGAAGCTGATTAAGACCAGTCAGGCTGCTGCTGAGCTACGGAAAGGGGAAGCTGTGCGTCTCCAGGACCACCCCCTGTTTTCTTTCTTCAGTCCGCATTTGGTCACGGAATCACTTAGCTGGTCATCTTTATACAACTTAAGATTCCATTTCTGGAGTTAGGGCCAATAATTCTGACAATTTAAAATGGCCCAAAATGGTTCTCTGAACTTGGGCATTGCTTATGGACCCATCTGAAAATGAATGCATTAAATAGGAGCTATAACCTATAGATAACTAAATTTATTTTTTGGTGCATGAAAAAAGGTTGATGACATCGTCGAAAACTGAACCATGATATTTCAGCATGGTAGCACAAGACTATCTTCATTCCAAAGATACAGTTTTAAAATGTTGTATATAAAGAAATGTATATATGAAGCATTTCCACCCTTTGGGGAAGGGTGGGTTATTGTTATTATAAGAAGAAATATGATGCATAAAACAAAAACCTAAAATACATCTAAGTGGAAAACACACTTGTGTTTTGGTCCATACAGGAAACTATCTTCCACTGTTTCCTCAAGTCTCTAGAGCAGTGGTTCTCAGTGGTGCTCAGACCAATATAATCAGCTTCATCTGGAAACTTACTAGAAATGTGAATTCTTGGGTCCCACTCCAGACCTACTGAGTCAGAGACTATGTAGGTGGGGCCCAGCAATCTGTATTTTTAACAAGCCCTTAGGTGATTCTGATATAAACTAAAGCTTGAGAACCACTGCTCTAAATACATCCCTCATTCCTTTCTAATAGAGCATTCTGAGAATGTAATTTCAACTTCATAACAATGAAAATTATTTTATTACCCCTACTTTTGTCCTTATAAAATTTAGATTAATTTCTAAATAATCTGCTTGGAAAATAACCATGTTTTACGTTGAGTGACATGAAGAAGATTGTTGTTAGCATTTAAATTACTTTGCTGTATGAGACTCTCATTAATTACTTATGTTCTTGGTAGCCGATGCTTCATTGAAAGGACCTGTGTTAGCATTAATAAATGCAAACAAAGTGGAAGGTCCTGAGGTTAATGAGATAGTGAAACATTAATCTGTGTTTCTTCTTTAATGTAAAATGGAGACTCATCAGGTTCATTTTATGTATTTTACATGTGTCTCTCCAGGAAGAACAAAGTATGCTAGCTATGGAAGATGAGGGCACAGTACAGCTCCCATTGGAAGGGCACTATAGGTAAGATAAAAATATAAAAACACACCAATTTGGGTAATGAAAAGTGTTGTTACATACTCTACTTAAGAATTTTGTACTGTGTGAATTCCTATAGAGGTTTGTTGAAGTTGTGTTAGAGTAGAAAGAACTGAAGCTAGCGATTTGATTTCTTTGACCCAGTACAAGTTCTGACACTAAGAGCTGTGTGACCATAGGCAATTAGCTTAAAATGAAGGTGGGCAGAGAGATGTTGTCTGAAGTCTTTTCTTCTTACGTTTTATCATGTATATGGAAGCTCTCTTTCATATCCTCTGATAGTAGCACCTGAAGACAGATCAAGATTCAGTTCTGTGACAAATGAGCTAGGTGTTCACTAAATGGATCACAGGTAAATGTCTGAACTCTGGGAAGTTACCCCTAAAAAATGGCACTTCCAAAGAGATAATCTATTTCCCGAGTTGAAGGATTCAGTTATACCCGTCATTGCAGGAAATACTTGGGTACCTCTCCAAAATATGCTAATCTTTATTTGCACAAAGACATAGCAAAGGAAAGCAAACTCCTGTAAGTCAAAATAAAAACTTCTGAAAGTATTTTGATGAAAATATTACGTGTGGTTTAACAGCACTTAAGGATAAGTTAAGAACATACCAGTAAAAAATGAGTCAGAGAAAACTTTTCTCTGAGGATGGAATTTGTCATAGTGTTAACAAAAAAAAAATAGGAGAAAATCTTCTGGATCTTCAGGGTCGGACAGCAGAACAGAAAACATTTTATCTATCTTTTAAAAATAATTTATTACTTTTTACAATAGTTAAGTTCTAAAATCCTGTTAGTTGCATAGTTGAATCAGCATATTCCCAAGTGTGTTCTGCTGAAACCTGGTCTCATATGTACTTCCTCTTGAAAGGATTTTCTCCTTCAATAAGTTTGGAAAATGTTTCACAATACATCCCGGCTTGGAGATTCACAATCTACACTGGGATATTAAAGAATCTAACGTTGTTTAATCCAGCATTTTCTAGACTTGTTTTGCTCACAAGACTCTTTGTCACATAATATTGTGAAACCCTTATATTCCACATGACACTTTTGGAAACAAGTGGATCTCATATTTTGAATTGCCAAGGGCTGGGTGGATTGGAGGAATTAAAGAACACATGTCCAGATTGGGCAAGAGAGGGAGCCTGTGAGATGCAAGGTCTTGCTCCAGACCCTTAGTGTTCCTCTTAAAAGTTGAATTTGTTGCCCTCTTGGGAACAATGACCAAGGAGAGTCATATGAGGTCAGCCTAAGGATTTCTGTAGAACATTATTCTTTTCACAGCAGATTATCTTTCTTACATGTAGTAAGAAGAGTGTTGTTTCCCCACTCAATGAAACTTTCTTTGACTTGGCCTGTGATTTATCTCTGCTGCTATTTTGTTGTGTTCCTAGCCCTGGGAATGTTTTAGAGAGTTTCAAATGTCACCTGTAATCGGTGCCATTTTAAAATATAAAAGAATGCCCAGCATAGTACAGGCCCTGACATTACAGGTTCCCCTGCCATTTGGAAGATCTCTACCAACTCACAGGCTGCTTTCATTTATTCAACAAATATTTATGAGTGGGTACCAAGTGCAAAGCTCGGTCTGGGTCTTGGGGGAAGAGCAGTGGAGAAATGCCAAAAATCTTTGTCCTTGTGAAGCATATGTTCATGTACAATAAAGGTAGGTAGAGAGAGAAAATAAATAAATGGGTAAGATAGTATAGTATTTCAGATGGTAAAAGGGCAATAAAAACAAAAGCAAAACGTTGGGATGAGGTTGCTATGAGGGTATGGAAATAGAAATTTTTAAGAGAGTAGTCAGCAAAGGCCTGCCTGAGTAGTAGGCATTTGAACAAAGGAAGACAGGGTTGCACCATGTAAAGGAATATTACAGATAGAAAGAAGAGCAAGTACGTGGCCTTGAGGCAGCAGTAAGCCTGTAGAGTTCTAGAAGAGTCAGGGAGTCATTGCCTGTGGCTGGAGAAGAGGGAGCAGGCTGTAATAGCAGGAGATGAAGTTAGTGGAGGGGACAGAGCCACAGAGTATCTGCAGTGGGCCTTTGCTTTGAGTGACTGGGAGCCACTGTAGAGTCTGAGCAGAACAGTAAAGTGATTTGACATTCTCTGCAAGTCAGAGGCAAGAGGCTAAGCAATGAACATACAGAACATAATCTCTGTAATTTGAAATGAATTGGAAAAGTATAGCCAAAACCTGTTTCTATATAACCAGAATCTGTCACTTACATTTTTATTTTTCATACCTTTTAAAATGAAAACATAATTTGTCAAATAATTTTAATAACTCTTCAACTATTTAATAACTTCAGTTTCTTAACATTTAGTTATCAAAAATATTGTGCAAAGGTGTAAGGCTGCCCTGTATTTAGTTTCTATCACTAGCTAACTACAGTTACTTTTTTAGTGTTTATTATTTAATTTTTGGTAATCTCCTATCTAGAGATGATCCATCTGTGATCAATATTTCTGATGAAATGTCAAAGACTGCCTTGTGGAGGAACCTTCTGATTACTGCCGACAACTCTAAAGATAAGGAGTCAAGCTTTCCTTCTAAAAGGTTTGAATTTTAAAATAATGTAAATTTAAGCTGGTCCCAGTTATTTTATAACATGAATCTGTTTGCAAAAGATTATTTTGGTTTCCATCAGATTTAGATCTAAAACTTATCAGAAAATTCCTTAAAAAATGGGTATAAATTGTAATTATCACATTTGTGAGTATATTTTTCACCATCCCCCTTTCAAATTAAAAGTTCATCCCCAAACTATGGCATTTGGGAGGAATGGTGCTATAAAGGAGTGCATGATGGGGGTTTATGACATTTTTGGAGATGCATTTTGGCTTACTCTTGCAGCAAGATTTTATTGTATTCCCTCATCACCCACTTTCCAAGACCCCCTTAGATATCTGACCACATTTTGCATTCCCCCATTGTCCTTTTTTAAACCCATATGGTACATGCCATGATGATTTTGTATTTCGTATTTTTCCAGTCCTTTATTCCAACCCCCTAGAAAATCTTCCCTAAACTGCTTACCCCAAAACTTTCCACTCCAGAAAGTTTTACCCATTCTTATTTCTCTGAATACAAACATTACAAACAACTCTTGTAGTTATGGATGGTAGTTTTAAATGCATGCTGGGGGAAGACTGTGTCCTTAAATATCAAGAGTCACCACAGGATTTCCAAATGAATTTTCCAGAATTTATAAATAAGAATTCAAATCATCCAGTCTTTTTTAGATGCTGATCTGAGAAAAAATTTGTTTGTTATGCTAATATCTCTTCTTATTAAAGAGTGATGGAGGGGTTTGGGACAGTGTTTAATTATTAAGTTCCTTTATTTTCATGACCTTAAATTAACTTTTTCTACTTAATTTTTATATTACATTTTTTGTCATAAGCTCCCCTTCCTAATCACTCTAGAAGCTGATTCCCCAAAGGTAAGACCCTCTCCCTCAAACCTATTCCTTCACTGCATGTCCTTATGTTAAATGGTGTCTTCTAGAAACCTGGTCAGCCTATGTTCTCCGTGTGAGTTTTGGGGAGGCAAAAGGCATGAAGAGTCTGGCTTAGATTAAGTATTAGAGTGTTTATGGTGTTTCTATAACTACTCAGCTCTTTAAGAGGGTTTGAAACTTGAGTAAACTCTTTTCCCTGCACGACTTGTACAGATACACCATACATAAATCAGCAAATCGCACAGACTATATTAGTAATGATATCAAATTTCTGTACTGGAAAAAGAAAATCTGACCATTGAATTAAGAAATTGCCAAGCTGGGGGCTTCCATTTACGCACCACCATGCTTCCAAGCCTCCAAACTTTACCTGACTTCATGAGATGTATTTGGAAACATGGGCTGGAAAAAGAGGCCACATTCAGCTTAGAGAATATCTCTTGTTGCTAGTTTTTGTCACCCCAAAATGGCATGCTGCTTCAGTGTCATCTCTATCACAGTGTAAACAATCCAACAGTGGATGTGCAGGGAGCCCTCACCCCAGAAAGTAGGGATTAATCGTCTCTCTCTCTCTCATCATCTCTTTCTCCCCAACCCCCACCCACCATCAAGTACCTCCAGTGCTTTCCGGAGAAGGTTGATATAAGTTACTCAGTAGGCTCTCTCAAAGACTTTTGATTGATGCTGTCTGTCATTTACCAAGGCTTTAAAATCTTCATGTATGTCTTTGCTTGGCTTAAGCAGAAGCAATACTTTATTCTAAGCCATGCTCTATCTTCCTTTCTCCAAGATCCCTGCTTCAGTCTGATAGCCTTATCCTCACAGTCATTCTGTTTTGCTAGAAGTCTTGGAAGCAAACCAGAGTTATGAGAAGGGTAGTTTTAAAAATCCAATTGAAATATGTGCTTGTGGGCCCTTTTACATGAAAAAATATAGCATTTCTCTGATTTTTAAAATGTGAACTCCAGGTGTATGGGTTCAAAATAAAATGCCAGCCTTTGAAATACATGGAGAATTTGAGATAATCCAATTTAAGATTGATTTTCTTCCTGAACTATATGGATCCATAGTGCAGACTCTTTCTCTGTTTTTCTTTGGTTCAAGCAAAAGTTTTCATGCTGTGCTATTTTAGGTAAATCCTTAAAGTAAATAATGAAGTCAAGTGATGCTTTTCACCAGAAGAACCTACTTGTTTTAAAAATATGTGTCTAGAAGACAGTAGATTAACTATAATGAAAAATGTAGTGTGCTTTAAGCAGGTCCAATTTTAAATAGACTATCCTTTATATTTTGATATAACCACTTGCGGCTTATTCTTTGAACTCATGTTCCCAATAATGTAAGATTTTAAACTTTTGTGGAATGAAAGTTACCCCACTTTCTTTACCGTTAGATGTAAAAATTACCTTTAGATTTTCCATGTGAAAAATCTCTCTTGGTTAGACGTGAATGCGTTTCGTGTTCGCAGTGGTAGAAACTGGAAGAATGAGTGTGGCTTCCAAAAATCCTAAAACCACCAATACCAGTAACGGTAGTACTCTTCTAAGGCCATCTCTTTCCATTGGTATCTATTGAAGACTTTGAAGTATGAGAACGAGGAATTGTAAAGATACTGTGTCTGCTAGAGTATCCCCTGGCCAAAAAAAGGCTTAAAGACCCACATTACCAGGGTCTGTATCTCTTGAGACCTACATTGGCTTCCATGCCACATCTTTGACATCCCTCACCCCTGGTAGTTTTCCATTCTATTCCTTGCTACAGACCTGCATGCTTATCAGAGAAGCTTAGATACTGTTCTTTACTGAAGTTTGGAATAGTAGTTATATTTTCTTTGTTATTTCATTCATTTTTTTTGTTGCCAAAGACATTTTATCCAGGTTAACTGGGTGAAGGATCTGAGAACGAACTGAATTCTCCCACATCTGTAGCTTGTCTAGCTTAATCCTAGTTCATCAGTGCTATTATACATGCACGTGACATGCTCCTCTGCAGCTTAGTGAATGGATTGGTGGAAATAGGTCTCATTAAAAACCCCATTGCATCACAGTAAGCGAGCAACTGCTATGTTTTGTGAAACTGGCACCCAAGACTGACGTTTCTTGGGGAGGTGCCTGACAACTGCAGAAGGAAAAGCAGCGCTTGGGCTTTGTCCTGGTGGCAGACGCTGGGCTCTGGGGCCATCCTCCCTGCTCCCTTCTGTCCCCTGGCTTCCTCCACCTTCTGTCTGACTTCCACCTTCCTCTGTGCTGGATTCTCCTTCTTTGCTCTGATTCCCTAGGCCTAGGCCCTCTCATGACTACTTGGTAAATGTTGTTCATAACAACTGTTTTGATGTCATTGAAAAATAACAGTTTCATAGATTGCTTGGCAGTTTTGCTCTTTCCTGAAGGGTCACTTCTTTATATTTTAAATTGTAATTCCCCAAGAGCTTGGGACACTGTTCTCCCATCTTTACATCCCTTGGTCTTTGCAGAGCACCTGGTATATAATATGTGTGCAATATATGTTTATTGTAATAGCACATAATAGACATGATATATATTTAAGACATGTATGTGATATATTTATTACAATGAAAGTTTAGCATTGATTGGCATCCCAAAAAGTGAATGTAACAAGGAATAAAGAGAGTAATTGCCATACAGTAAAAAGATTCAAACTGATAATATTTTTCATAGAAGTCAAGATCTGGTTACAACATTTCTATTTCATAGTTTGATGGAATCTAATGTGATACCAGAACCACAGGCTCTAAGGAGAGGCGAGATAAAAAACAATCATTTAATTAGTTATTATTTTGTCACCAAACAACCAATACAACCAAAATAGGATATCAGGAGGAAGCACAGCTATGAATCAAGTCAACGTTCCGAATCTCTCATTGCACTGCTTGCTGACTAAAAGTGCCATTGGGAATGTGCTCACTTATAAAAAGGGCATGGAGCAGAGCATTGTGCACATAGGACTGTGCGTGTGTGGGGACCAGTGTGTCTCTGTCCCCATGATGTCTGCATAAGAGCTGTTATTCTATCCTTCAGAAGATAGAGCTAGTTGGAATGGAGAATGCCGGCCTCAGAATTCTGGAGGTGAAGCTACAAGAGAATTCAGAGGCCGTCTAGTCCAAAATTCATTTACTGATGAGGAAACCAAGTCCCAGGGAGGTTAGATGACTAGTCCAAGGTCATACAGCTCATTCTTGGCTTTGGGGAACTGAATGTAGTTTCTAGACTCCACGCCCTGCGCTTCCGCACTGCCCCGGGCAGCCCCTTTGCTCCGGCTCTGTTTGGCAGAAGAGGCTGGAAGCCAGGTAGAGACCGCGGAAAAGTTACTTTGGAAAGTAGGGGAGCAGACACTTGTCCTGTGAAAAGCACTTAAAGTAGAAGGAAGTGAGTCATGCAGATAGAAGAGTTAAAAATACAGAGTTAAGGCTCTCAACACATCATGCGCACACTGTCATCTCTTCTCATGGAAGGAGAAAAGAAAAGGGAGAAAAGTGGCTTTGCTCTGACCTGTAAGGAGTGTGAGCTGAGAAGTGTGGCAGGCATAGACCGGGCGCCATAGACACTCGCTCACACCAGCTCTCAGCGCTGGCAGCGCGCCACGGACGGCAGAAGCTCCGGCACTTCTTACCTGATGGTGCCGGGTGGTGGTGACAACTGAGAAGGGCTGTTTCTAGCTTGAATTGGAGGAAAAACAATTTTAAAAACACACTCTTAGAATGTGTCTAAGTTATTGACCACTAAGAAAGCTGCACAGGAGGCCCCATAGAAAAAAGGGGTTTTTAACTGTCACTTTATTACTTGGGGAAGAGTCACAAAACCAAGGGTTTCCCCACCAACTATTTCGTTACTTTATATTAAGGGCCAAAAGTTGACAGTCAAGTTTTCCAGCCCAGGGCCCCAAAGGTGGGCTGCGGGCTGCCCCTCATGTCCGCAGCAGGGAGGGACAGAGAGAGGCCCCCTCCGCCTGGTGCGGTTGGTCGTCAGGGAGTGAGCAGGTCTGCCTGCCCCTGTGAAAGCGTGTGCTCTTGGTGTGAGTTCGTGCATGTAAGCACATTATTTGAATTTTCCATGAAAAACGTCAATGTGAGAGTAGGAAGAGTGTACACTGGAAAAATATTTTTTAGAATAGACAACAATGTAGTCAGATCATCAGCCTTCTCATTGGTAAAGTTTAATTGGAGAATAGATGCAGCAGAAGCCCCTTGGGAATGTGTTTATTCTGGAAGGTGTGGGGGGAAACATTGTTCCTCTGATGGACAGGGTGAGGGTTTGCCTTGTGAAGATACAGCTCAGGTGTTTGGAGGGTAGCGTGCAGGGTGACCACCTCCCCAAGACCAGAGGAGACAGATCCGACCTACTGGTCATGACACGATGCTCCCCAAAGATCAGGATCCTGTCTGTGTGCAAAGGATGAGCCATTTGCAGCAGGGTCCAGAAATACCTACGGGGACATCTCGCTTGTGTCATTTATAGTGTCAGTTTTATCTTAAGAAGACGGCATGACTAGCATTTCCAATAATCATCAGTGATTGATTCATTTGTCCAAATGAGGGCCTTGGTATTAACCTTGCATGCCTTGAAACTGTTTTTAAAATGTCTGGTTTTTGTTTTTTAGTGTCTGTTTTTTGATTTCACCCCTCTCTGCAGTGCTTGGTTGCCATCTCCCTGAGTGCGGAGGGTTTTAATTGTTGCTATCTATCTATGCTTCGCAGCATGAAAGAGCAAAGCCAAAGGGCCCTGGTGGTGCTTTGGGTTGATGGGTTTCTGTCTGAGCAAGCGGATCTCATAGTCGCCATGCTGGACTGCAGTAATAAATTTCTCCTTTTTCTCCCTGTAGCATTGAAAGCCGAAAAGAGAAGAAAGCTGACTCAGGGAAAGGTGTTGACAGGGAGACTTGTCTATGACTTGATCTTCAATTTATTTTTTACATATATATGAGAAGAGTGCCACAATTATTAATAAAACTGCTTTGATCATGTATTGTAAATTCTGTCTCTCATCCCAAATCCACCTTCATACTGTAAGTAGTGCTATACTTGTTTCATTTCTGTGTTTAAACTTCTGAGCAGTGAGACACCCTTGTGAGCATATACAATAGCTGATCAAAGAATCTCTGTGTTCCTTGCTGTATGTTGGACATTTGTAAGCACTGGATTCTCATTGTTAGTTTTATGGGAGCAACCGCTTTCTTAAAGAGATAAGTCATATTTACCCAGTTTGTATTTTCCTACTTTAGTGACCTGAAGATACCTGATAATTTCATTCAGAAGAATTTTGAAAGGTAGTCTTACTTCTTTTTATTTTTTATAGCTTAGCATCAGTGACTTATGTCAAAAGACCCAAATCAGAAAGTTAGTTTGAAAGCATTTTTAATAATTGTATTTATGCATTTCCTTGATTTAATATGATACATTTAATACTTAAAAATTTGTATGTTACTAAAACCTAAAGCCATTTGGAAAAATATATGGAAACCTGCTCACAGCTTGTGCAGAGTCAAGTAGTATTTGCTTAAAATTCAAGTTGTGATTATATGACCAAGTACTAGGCTTGTATGAAATGCATTAGAAAAACTTTGTAAGTTTTGTGCAATTTTCAATATAAACCTTTATCAAGAATACACTATTAAGTTTCTTTCCCATTGACAACAAATGTTTTCCAAATAAACCTACTATATACAACTTGTGGAATGCCCCATGAATCATTGTACATGAAATTCTACTCCTGTACAATTATTCTGCTGCTAAAGGTCACATACTGCTTAATGCTGCTCCTGAATCATGTTCTAATGTTAGACTGACAGTTCTCTAATTGTATTTTTTTTTCTGTAGAGTTCTTTTCCACTTTTTAATTTTAATGCATGTTGTAGAAAAAAATCTTTTAAATGGAAATTTCAGATTCTGTTTGAGAAGGTTCTGTAGATATTTCGGTTCATATGAAATAATCCATCTTTACTAAGTTTATACAAGAGGAAGGAAAATTAAGAATTTTTGAGCATACTAAAAATACAGTATTTCATTTCATTTTAGATGAATGTGAAGTTAATAAAGACAAAGTCTCATATGCTTTTGTTTCCTAAGAATGACCAGTGATCATCAATCTTATAATCTTCACTGTCCAGTTTTATAATAATTCAGAGCCCTGTGGCTTTTCTAAACTATTAATTGCATATTCTGTGTTTATATGCACATGAAAAGTGAAAAAAAACAAATCTTCTTGTGATTAAGATTATGCGGAAAATAAAAAAACCCCACAAAGCTTTGCTTAGATTCAACATTTTGATACCTTCTGGAAAATTCCCCTCACAATCTTTTAAGGAGCCATGTCTTTTATGGAACATAAGTCTAAAAATATAAGAAAAATTTGCAGTTGATTAAGTCTGTGTTTATAAATGTCAAGGAAAAATACAGAAACTTTCCATTCCAAATGTGTTTCCTTTGTGTATTTTATAATATAGATGCCACATTGCAAACATTCCCATCATTTTATGATTCAGACCAGCTGTATCTGACAGCGCCCAAAGCAGCCTCTCCTAGTGTTTTAATATATTAGTAATTGTTCTGTTAAAAAATGATCATAGTGAATTAGAAGCCTTCACATGATCACCTATTTGAATAAGCAATCATATCCAAGGAAATTCTGTTTTCTGAGTATTTTTATAGTCATTTTGTTCTTGCGTGAATTTTAATGCTATTCCTATGTTAATCCTAATGTTTTGAAATCGTACAAAATATAAGAAAAAGGTAATGTTACATATTTCCTCCTAATCTCAGATTCCTGGTCAAAATTACTGAATATCTTGAATGTAATTTATTGCAAAGTTTTAGTCATGTGTAAATGTGACTAGGATATTGTGTTTTTCACAACTAAGAAATGTTATGTGAAAATAAATATTTATCCTAACTAATTTCCTTGCACATTTTAAATTGTGATGTAAAGCTTATTTTTTTCTTCAGTGTTAATCAGTAAATCAGTGCGAACATTTTGATTGAACATAATATTTAAATTTAGATAGTTTCGGTGTTAAGAAAACTTGGTGATGGAGACATTTCAAGAGTATTTAAGCAATCTGAACTCTATGAACAGAATATTATGAGAGCTAGATTAGAATGTATCTCTTCATTTTCCCAGAGAACAGTGACATGGAATTTCTCCCATGATTAGGAAAAGCTTCCAGGGTCACTGGACTTCTGTTTTTACCCCACCCCAGGAAAAGCATTCCAAAAATTTGTCCCCTCCCTGTTTGCTGCAATAGGTCACTGTTCTTTTGTAGCCATCTCGCAGTATGTTGTGGAGGTAGTTGCATTTCGGAATTCATTAGTATTTTTCGCTTGGTTCGTGAGTTTACTAAATAACGGAAACCATTTAACAGCCTTTGATATTCAGTAGTTTTTCCTTAAATATAATCTGATAATATTCTGATACAATCTAGAACAGATACAATCGATATCAGATATAATCTGACTATCTCCTTGATGTAGTTTAAACCCACAGCCTGATAGAAACTCTTCACTGATATTCACAAGCAATTTGTATTTCAACACAATCCCGAGATCTTTTAGGAGTTTTGTTGGCTCTTAAAAAGTGTGGCTTATTTTTTTCCTATTTGCACTGATATCCTTGTTTCTGTTCAACTTTAGCCTGTTTGTGCCTGGGCACTAAACAATTTTACCAGCATTGCAAGAGTGTATTCCAGATTTTTCAATGTATTTCTCTCAAATATTCATGCAATGGTATAAGATTACAACTTGCAAATTTTATGAGAGAAATTTGGATAATATGATGATTCTCTAAATATCCACTTTGTAAGGCATAGTTGTAATCAGTCATTTTGAAGAAGCCCAATATTTAAGGATAACTGGTAATACTTTATTTTAGAGATTTCTTTGGGTGTTTTCCTTAGGAAGTGGCAGCTTACCAACACAACTGTCACTCCAATTCAGTTTTTGTTGGTGTATTGCCACTACCCTTTGTACTAGGACTTTGAAAATAGGACTGTTTCAAAGGATTCTTGTTTCTAAGGGCAGGGTAGACACATCACTATAGCATAAGGTGGTATGTACTGAGTTGATTATATGATGAAAGCAGTGACTGACTCAAGGATGGAGCACAGACTAGGGCAGAGCTTGAGGAAAATGTTATGTAAGAGGTAGCATATTAATCAGGATGGAAATGGGGATGGAAACCTACTCCAAGAACTGCAAAGATCCTCAAACACATGTTAGTATTGAAATAAAAATGAAATAAAAAAGCAAATATATGTGGTATAACTGGAACCTGACATATTTGACGTATGGCATATTTGGAATCTAGCAAACAACCCAATATGGTGGAGTGTTAGGAAAGTGGTGGAAACCTGTAAGAAAAGGTAGAAATACAAGTTGGGCACATTATAAATGATGTTAAATTCCATATTAGAACGTTTGAACTTTATCCGTTAAGAGTTTTGAGTACTGGAAAGACGTGAATTTTTGGACGGATTAGTTTGGCAGCCCAGGAGAGAATACAGTGTGGGAAAAGTGGAATCATTTCTTCAGGGCCTTGCACCAAGATGACTCTCAGAGGCTCAGGCAAAACTGTCCGTGGTCTATAAACTGTTATGATTGAAACCAAACAGGCTCAAGCATACTCCCTGGGGATTTAATAAGTAACTCCAGATAAAATAGATACAATACAATACAATTATAAATCCTTTCATATATTTTGGGATGTATTTGAAAAAAATGTTCGGAAAAGCACGGTATTGTTGATACCCTGAGGCTCTTAAAGAAACGTAAGTGCAATACAGAATGCAACCAGCAGCTGTCTCATATGAGTCCAGAAACCACCTGCTCCCTGTGCACCTTTTTCACCCTACCCATCTTGTCCATTTTTCCCAGGAACTTGACTTTGTACCTAAGTACTTGCCTTCTAGTGTGCAGAGTCATAGATTTCTGCCAAACGACTTATTTCTTCCATTTGTTTATCAGCTCCTTAAAAGGAGGATCATGTTTTATTCCTCCTTTGTAGCTCTCCAGAGCCTCGTTCTGTACTCTGCTCTTTATTCAACCAGCAACAGCTGTGGCCAGAATCATAAGTAAACTATATCAGTAGATGCCTCTGCTCAGTTTATTAAGAATGTTCTCACTGGCATGTCAGTATCCAATACTGGAACAAGAGCAAATGCTTATGGGTTGAGCACCTTCGTGTGCCCAGCACCTGTGGACACAGATGCCTAAGGTGAGAACCTGTGTAACAGGGAGTCATCAAACCAGGTGGTGCAGCAAAATAGTTGTGACTAGGTAGGAAAGAAGATGCCAGGCGTGGATAAAATGCCAGGCATAGAATAGACAAATCTTCACAGCAATGTGGCAGTTCTGTGAAGTATTTTAGTAGTTCTTTCACATTAAGAAAGTGGGGTTCAAAGAGGCTAAGTAATGTTCTTTAAAACATTCCTCACTGCTAGTGGTGATGCCAAGATTCTGACCCATGCCCAGCTCACCTTGGTTGCAGTGCACTGAGTCTCCAGTAGGAGGCAAGGTGTGCCTGCGTTCCTCTGACAGGGCCCTCTGTTCTGGCTCAGGCAACCAGAGTTAAGATGAGTAATATTTCTTCTCAGTATGTTACATTTTCTTTGTCATTTTGTCACTAACATTGGAAGCCAAACTTACGCAATGATATACTTATTTTCCTCACGAGTCAGAAATATTGTGATTTTGGATAGGAGACATTTCGCGGAGTAACTGGGGTTTTGGTTGTTTGATGGGTCATATATCTCACTATATATGCATTTTAAATAATCTGTCAAACTTGGGGTAATTTTCCAAGAGAAAGATTATGTAGAATGAGAACTTTGATTGAGTTTGTTGAAATTTGGAGACTGTAACACCAGAAAAGATACCCTTCTCAATTTAGCAGTAAGGAAATTATCTTTTTTATTCAAATTATTGAATTTAAATACTAATATTGTTACAAAAAGGTGACATGCAGAAGGATGATAAATTTCTACTGCGCCTGGCATTGATCTTATTAATACCAGGCGCTAAGCTTTTCTTATGGGTAGTGACATTATGTTTTATTACCCACATTCGTCTTTCATTCTCAATAATCTGTATCCCTCAGACATCCTGAATATACACTCCAGATCATTCAGGATGTATGTGAAAAGGTTCTTGGACACTGCAGAAAGAACTGACAAAGTTCTCTTACTTTATGAAAATAAACATTCTTGCATTTTGGTATATTTTTCATTTAAGGTTTATTGACTCTTAACTATTATACCATACTAGTAGTTTTATACATTGGATTCTCATATTAGCTTAGAGCAAAAGGAGCAAGGGCGAAGTAGGGGAACTGGTGGCCTCAGTGACCACCTACGGGTAAGACAGGAAACATTCAGAATGACTTGCAGCTTGTGATAACTGGTCTGTATGGTGGTGGCCTTGAGTCATTGAGGAGGCACTGAGTTATATTCTATGCCTGCTATTCAAGAAAGAATGGAGGTATGTAATCATCTTTAGCAAGATTTCCAAAAAAAAATATTAAAAAACGATTTTTAAGTGATATGCTAAAAAATCTTAATCAAAAGCATAGAGGAGATGTGAACGTTTCTGCATCCCTTTGGTGCTTATGCTCCTGGGCACTCCAGCAGCTTGTTTACAGAGGAATCTTAGCAGGTATGTGTCTGTTGAAGCTGCAACTGTCAGTGGCGGGGAAGTTGGCACATCTTAGTGGTGTGATGGGTCCCCGCGTCTTTCAAACTTACCTTCAGATTAAGTTTATCTCTAATTTACTTGTATATTCCTCTACCTTCCTTTTCCAATAAGCTAATTTAAAACTCTTATTGGAGAGGAAAACTTATTCTATGAGGGTCAAATGAAATCTACTTGAACTTTAATATCATTACTATTTACCACCTTAATTATGTGAAAAATATGTGCTGGCACTTTTTCTCTGGGCTCCAGAGAAATCATGTACTATGTTGAAAGAAAAGGAATGATGAATTCATATAGTTTGATATTGCACAGTAGTTGAACAATATCAAGTCAGATGTACAGTATCAGATATCATGCAATGGTCTTAATATCTGTACAGTATCTGATATACGTCTACTATTGTACATTAGTCTTATTAGTATCTGATATGTCAAATGCTCTTAATACCAGTATAATATCTGATATTGCACAATATCTGATTTCAATTAAGATAAAAGGAAAATTTTTATTTAATTTGTGGGTTTTTTTGTACTAATTAATTCAGTTCAGGATGTGAAACACATGATCTATGACTATTGTTTCTGGAAATAGAACTCTACAAAGATTGGTCCAGCTACTTATGATGACTGAATTCTAGTAACAAATAGAATTATGACAAAAGCCCTAAGGTTTGAAGGTTTGTTTATGGTTCCAATGGATGAGTAGGATTTGAGACTTAAGGTGACGTTACATGATGGCATACTCTGAAAATACAGTGAAAGCTGAATTTCACAATGCTCTGTCCACTACTTCCATGCATGACTTACCAGCCTTACGTTGAGTTGGTGGATATTTCCCATTTCTCCCATTTTTAGAGTTTTATGCTGTACCTCTGTCTGTTTAGGGTAACTTTTTCCAGCAAATGATCTGAAGCTAAGTTCCTAAAGTCAATTTTTAAAATATGAGGCCATTTTGCAAATAATCGAGCAAAAAAAAAAAAATTTGTGAGTTATCCAGGCATTAGTTTGCTAAGCTAAATTCAGCATCTGAGATCTATGCTTTCTTTAATATGGTTGTGTCACCCAGAAATAGTCAAACACTTAAACTGATTAATAAGACTTTTTTTTTTTTTTAACTTCCACTGAGCCGTCAGAGCTACCAAGATGATATTGTTGATATTATTTGTTCTTATAATATGAGGCTCATCATAGTTCCTTGGAATAACATTATAAATTATGTATAATACAACTAAAATTATTTTGAATTGATTTTTCAAGTTGTATATGTATGTATGATAACAGAAATTGTATATGTATTAGACAAAAATCTTAGGAACTCCTTAATATAACACATTTCTATGTATTATTATTATTTTTTTTACAAAGGCAGAACTCTCTCCATGTTTACAAGCCCGTCTATAAAGCCTTTCTGGGTAAATGTGTCTTTATGCCAAGGTGGGTTAGGTCTGATTCAAGACACAAAATGCAATACCTCTGAAAAAACTGAGGCACATTTATTAAATGACCAGGAGAAATTCCACAGCATGTAGAATGGGAATAATAATACATAAATTTGTAGTTTATTTTCCATTTTTAAAAACAAGCCCAGGGAAGTTAAAATATTCTTTTAATTAAGAGGCTCAAAGAAATGAAAAAAGAAAAATTGATGCAAGGACTCCTTCAAGTTAGGATTTGCAACACAAATATTTTCATCTTTTAGCAGGGCAGGCTGATGTGCCCACCTCGCAGGTCCAAACTACCTCTTTCACTAGGAAACAGCAGTATTTTTCAAAGCCCACTGACCATGCCCTCCCCCACCCGCCTTGCTGTGTTTTTACAGTGCCGGTAGCCCTAACTGACACCCGGGTGCCCTGCATTGTTAGCAGTTTCCCTCTCATTTCTTTGGAGCCTATTCAACTGCTGTGGTTTTACTCAGAAGTCAGTGCTTTGCATATATGATTTCCTGAGACTGTCTGAGGAGTCTTTCTCAGAAAACTGTGTCACTCGGGCTGTGAACAGCTAGCTCTCCGTGAGGAGCTGACCGTAGCCTGGTCGGGTCAGCGTGCTCGGTCTTAGGTTCGCAGCCCTGCTCTGCCAGTTTCTGTCCCTACCCCGTCTTTTCACTGCTTCCGTGACATCAATGCCCACATCTTGCCATCCCTTTAAAGAAGAGAACAAGGTTTGGACTAGTCCAGTTAGAAAAAAAAATAAAATGCTGCCCAGGGAACCTATGCCAAGCCGCCACAAAACCAGTTCTTCTTTGTTGTACTAGCAACTGATTTGGAAGTAACTTTAAATAATAAACAAAACCACACTGAGTAATTCGAACTTCTGTAAGGTAATAATCTCTTGTGACCATAGAAGTCCCTACTTAGGGTTATAGATAAGAAATTTGGGAACAAAGGTAACCTTGCGTTTCTTGATCTGAGTGTATTTTTCTTAAGATCATCATTTTAACAGTGCAGTTTTGAGAACATGAGAGCAAAAATGGCTTTTAATAAGCTTTAAGTGGCATGGTATTTGAAGGTGCTAAGGTAAAGAGAAGCATCGTTTTATGAAGTGGCTCATGTGGCTGTATATATGTTGGTGAGCTGTGCTGCTAGCAATTCCATGGTCTTCGTCTGTGTACCACTGGAGACAGAAAAAAAAAGGTCAGATTTAGAAAGTGAGTTGTCTTTTTTTTTTTTAGTCTATTCAAAAGAGCTCTCCTGAACATACATGGAATAAAACAGGATGTTTTAACTCCTGAGTTAGTTTATAAACTGAAAGGTGATCAGAAGGATGTCTAATTTACCCCCAGAGCTTTTTCCAGAGCATGGTGTTCTGGCTGCAGAAGTCTCTAATCGTCTTTTGTAGGTGCTGAGAGGACTCACTGTGAATTGGGCTTAACTGCAGTATTTTGAGGGCATATAAAGCTAATTAAAATATCCAAATCCATTTTCAAATTTGACTCAAAGGACACTGAACCACATCATGCATAGGAAGGAATGTTAAGCCCATTAAGCACACTAGTTTTAAGTAAGTGTTATCAAGTGTCAAATTTCTCCTACACTGAAGTAAGATAAATTATATTATAACAAATAAGTTTTTTAAAAGCAAATTTTCCTTATATATGTCACTAAGGAACTGGAAACATCTATTTCAATATTCCATATATATGTTTAACATAAGTGAAGTCAAAACTCAAATGTATTATTTGCCAATACTTTGATTTTTAACTGGAATTTTTATCTATATGTCTGACATGTATGTATAAGGAATTGATGACCTCAGGCAAAAATGTATCAACTCATACTTCATTAAGCAAGTGGGAAGCCACTGCCAAGCAAACATATATTATGGAGACATAAATTTAACTTCTTAAAATTGCTGAAGTATCATTTGTTTTCTTTGAGTAGTGGAAAAATAAACCTCAACCTTTTAATAAGAATCTGACCTAAAGGATATATCAATACAGACAAGAAAGCATTTCATGCAAAAATTTTTAGTATTCCCCCCACACTATATGTAATTATATATATACAATATATATGCATGTGTATGAGTACAGTTTTTTTTCTTCTTAATCTGAAAAGGTCTAGTGCAGAAAACGCATTTGATTTAATACCTAGAAACAACCTTCAGTACAGGCCGCAGCAGCTCTAGCCATTTCTGACTTTATAAAACAAGCCTAATTATTTATTGCCTATGGTTGTTCAACAAAAGATAATGGCACCTGCCCACACTGAAGGGAGCTGATTATTAATATCCCACTGTTGTTAGAACGGCTGGTAATACACACTAGGCAGAAATGGATTTTCATACTTGAGCTGAGCTACTGTCATGCTGGCTTCACTCTAGAAGTACTCTGCCCCACATTTACAGAGTAAGTGATTACTTTTGAATCAAAATAGGGAGAGACTGAACAATCGCATGAACAGGAGAACAGTGTTTTGACACTCCCGGGATATGCAATACTGTGCTTGTCAACTCCCAACTCTCTAATACTGAACATGACTCTGTCTATGGCTCAAGGATATCACTTCTCCAACTTCTCAATGGAAAACTAAAAACCCTTTTAATTCTGTCCCTGTCGCCTGAGACCTCTGTGAGGAGAAGTAGCCCAGAGAGGGAAAACCAGACCCCACCACCAAGTTCCTCCCCTTGAACCAAGTTTTGCTGTACCATCGCCTGGAAATCCACTCCAGCGTCCACTAGGGCTTTGGAGATCTGAGCTGACTGCTGAAAGTGGACATTATCTGCAGGGAGGAAAAAGAAACAAAGTAGTAAGAGCTCCAGTTCCCTGATACTTGAAGGGTGGGAAAGGCACAAGAAAAAAGGGCCTATTTGAAGTTCTAGGACTCAGCATCCCATTTAGCCCAAGACAAGTGAGTTGTGGAAAGCAACACTGTTTTATTGAAGTAAATGTAACAGTCTTGCCCCTCATGCTTTTGTTTTGTCAGTAGTGAAATTGCAAACCTGTCTGTGATACTAAAAAGTCTAATTAACTGAAACTCACCATCTGCTGTTCCATGAATAAGGAGGTACTCAACTTGTTTAAAATTTTCAGCTCTGCTCATGACTGTTGAATTCTGGAATTGGGAAAAAGAATGTCATTATTCAAAAAAAGATCTGCCATAAACTGATTTTTCACTTCAGTTTACAAAATAAAATGTTTTCAGCTGGGGCCCCCTTTGATACAAAATAGAGCAAACCGATATTCAAGCAAATGCTGTCTCCATGCATGGCAGAATGCACAGCATGCCCTGTGCCTGGGAGACAGGGCTGGAAAGGGAGGATGCCGCATCTTCCCTGCAACGCAGGAAGAGGGCACCTGCCACCCCGGCTGCGTACAAAACCCCTTGAGTCCCAGATCCCAGATTGGCTGTGTCCTATGCATTAGCACAGGGCAGAGTCTCATATTAGCAATGTATGTTCCATGGGCTTATGCTGTAGTTCAGCCAAAAAGTGTATTGCCATGGCAACCATGTGTCACATGGTACCATACATGCTACATTTCAAAGAGCCTGTACATAGCATTTGCAACTAAACATACTCTGCAATATGTCATATGAACTTTGGTTCACATTGCTAGGCTCGGAATGAGAAATGAGTATTACCTCGCTGGGAACAGATGTTTAAAACCTGGGCAAATGTAACATATGGGAGGGGAGAGGGGTGAAAAAGATCAAGAGTGGCCTTAGAAAATCAGAGGGTTGTTGTCTGCGTCCTTCTGTATCGGGGGAAAATGCTGCTGTTGGATCAAAGCGTTCCCAAATCAGCCAGGAAAACAGGACAAAAAATTGGGAGGTCAGCTTTGTGAAGACTGCTTCGTGGCCTCAATCAGGTAGAACTTCTAGAATGAGGGGGAGGTCTTGGATGAAAAAAGCCTTTGAAAGCATAGACTGGCCCTCTGATCTTTATTTGGGATGCTTACAAAGTTGGGATGAGGATAAAAATGTCGCACAGACAGCGGAGCACCTTTGGGAGGGGGTGAGCTGGATGCCGCTTCTATTGTCTTGTTCTCTGTTGAGTAGAGGAAGGGCCAGTAGCCTCGCTCTGGGTTAAATATCAGCCAGCTAGTCCCGCAGTATCTGTGACTCAAAGCCAACTTTATGAGGGCCGCGGTTTGGATTTTGCAGTGACCTTTGCAGCTAACACCAGCTTAATACTTTTGATGACAGCTCTAGGGGGTCTGGCAGGAAGGGGATGGGGCAGAGGTCAAAGTGTTTGTATTCTAGTCCCAGCTTCTATAGAGTGAGCTATGCACCTGGAAACATACTGCTCTCAGAGCCTTGATTTCTGTAAAATGGGAATAAAAGTAAACTCTTACAACTCTCTCACAGAAATAGGAATCATGAGACTAGGTGTTTTTATTTTTTCCTTTCAAGTTAAATTCTGATGCTGATGTCAGAATGCTGTAACACAGTATTTCTGGAAAAGAAGACATTCTGTCTTCAATTTTCAGAACAGAGTCACCCAACTTGTGTCAGTTGACTGAGCCTCCCCAGGTCACCTTGTTCTGGAAAGCAAGTGTCCCCCCACTCACGTGCAGGCTGGTACCCACCTGCCCTGACTAAAGTGCATTTCTGACCCCAGGTGAGAATTTATGAACTTTTAGAATGAACACCTGGGGCTCACTAAAAGTCATATTTTTATTTTACTTTACTTTTAAGAAACCTGTTATCTAGTGAGATATCCAAGTTAAGTCCATCCATCCATCTGAACATTACCCTATTAATTCTTCCATTCATTCACTTTTTTATCTAGTCAATATTTATTTGTTACAGACCCAACTAAACAATAAGGTCCATGAGAAAAGGAATTTGCCTGTACTGTTCATTACTCTATTCTCAGGGTGAATATAGTGCTAAATATTCATCTAATAAATAAATGAAAGAAATTTAAGCACTTACATTGTACTGTTTACTATATTCAGTCCTACTTTTGCAGAGGCTAGTGGGAACAGCTAGGGTAGGCAGAGTAAATATTCTGAAATTCACTGAGATACGTTTTGCCCACTTCAACCCATGCACTGTGAAATTCATAATAATAGCTAGTATTTATTGAATGTTTACTCTGTGCTAGTCACTTTGCATCAAAAAGGATTTATAAAAGCCCTGCTCTATGTCAACCTCACAGTGTTCCTGTGAGATAGGTCTGTAGCTTTCTACACGGAGACACTAAGATTCAGAAGTGAGCAACTTGCACCAACTTACATCTATAGGAAGTGTCAGAGCTGGACACAAAGTCTGAAGGCAGAACCTCTTTTACCTCCTATGCTACCTCAAGTTGCTGCTAAAATTCCAAGCTGCTCATGATGTGGTCTTCCAGCAAAAGAACAATGAGAAATAAATTGTTTAACTGTCCTGGAATTTGTAGGACACAAATACTCTGGGTGTCCCCTGGCCCCTGCGTTCCCATGCTGCTTTTGGCTGAAGGATAACCAGGAGAGAGCTGGTCTGCACAGCACTGTGGGGTTTGGGAGCATGTTCCCAGCTGTGCAGTTGATAAGAGTGTAACGCAGCCACAGAACCCTGAGCAATTTTCTGCTCCTCCAAGAAGAAAGGATCAAAATCAATCTCCCTCAAGGGTAAGACTCAAAGCTCGGATTGCAGAGGCTGGCGCTTGAACTCCGACAGTGACCATTAATGATCTGGGCCCCAGGCCCTGGTGCTCCCTGTAGAGTCCTCCCTGGGGATGCCGCTGCTCGCCCTGCTCTCAGCCTGCGCCTCCCGCACTGGTAGCTTTCCTCTGCCTTGTTTCTCTCCGCAGTAAACCTAGCTCTTTGCGCACTGAAGAGAGTCCACTGTGACACCTAGACCTGACCCAAATACACAGCTGGGTCCCCTCACCTCACCTCTAAAAGCCTCATGGGCCTTTGCTCCTTGACAGCTTGAACAGCAGAAGCTGCTCCTACAACCTCCATGAGCCATAAAACTGAGAAATGTCACCGAAACATAAAGTAATAGTTAGGAGACATATAAATACACAGGACAGTTAGCAAGGAATGTGATAACTACTGGAGTTTGGACCAAAACAGTTTCTGGCTGCCTTTTTTTTTTCTTAAATGGAGTGAATACAGGCTGAAAGAAGACAATTTTTATAAACAAGTAAAACCCTGAGCCTAAGATAAATGTTGTGATGTACACACTGTAGCTGTGATGAACTAGACATGGTGAGAAATGCAACATACTGAGAAAAAGACGAAAACTGTGATAAAAGTGTCATGATGCAAATTGTTTTACATTAACAATATTACACTACAAAGAAAGAAAGACAAATACTTTAATGCAGCAAGAGAAAAATAAAACAAAAGCTTCCCCTGCAACTGCAAGAGAAGTGTGCCATTCCCAACGCACACTTCCCCAGCTCACTGGGAGAAGCCTCCAGCGGGACCTCGCGGCGCAGGCAGGCGGCCCACGGGCACGTGCCCGCTGTCAGGCGGCCCAGGACTCCCCCGGCGCGGCGCAGCTGCACCCCCTCGCCTCTGCAACGAGCCCCATCTTTCCCTACAAGACGGTGCATCCTGACTTCTCCGTCAAGAAAGCCTCTCCATGGTCTGTGCGGTGCACTTTAACCTGTCAAAAGGCAACCCCCAAAGCCAGTGAAAGAAACACACGCCCTCAGCGAAGGTATGATTACAGATCCAAAATAATATAACTGTGCTACTTGAACCCCCTAAAATAGGATAATCCCCCTTTGCCTATCGATGGGAACAGAAATAGAAAAGGAAATGGATGACTAAGTTAGAAGCAGAAGAGTCTATCACCAACTACTAAAAAGGAAGCTCGGAGTGATAAATGGGCAAGGATGCAATGGTGGAGCAGTTGGCACCCTCCCGAGGCTAGAAACTTCCGGAGAACCCCGCTGTCAGCAACAGTCTGGCGAAGCAGAGTGGGAAGGATTGGTCCAGTGGCTGTGCCGATTCCGCGGCATCTCTGCGAGCTTTTCCTTCAAGCCCTGAGAAGAACCATCTGTAGCTGCCTGTTGGATCATGCTGGTTCCTCAGTTACTTCCAACAAATAGATCTTTGTATTTTTGAAATAAAAGAGAGAGCTGATAGGACTGGAACGCACTGCGAGGAACAGAAGGTCTAACGATTTTAAGCTAGCCCTTGTGCCATCAAGGCACCAGAAGGACAGTTGGCTTCCTGGAGATAATGGGGGCAGCTGACACGTTTGGAAAGCTGGCTTTCTGGAAGGCCCAGGTGTCCCATTTAATCCTTGCACTAACCCTGTGAGGTCGATCTGCTTACCCCCATTATCCAGATGAGGAAACTGAGGCTTGGCGAGTATAAGTAACCTCCCCGAGCTCATACTGCTAGTGAGGGGCAGAAATGAAATGCGAGCACAAGTCTAGCTCCAGAGCCCATTCCCCTTAACACCATCTTCTAATGTCCCTTCACGTCACAGCTAAACCCTCATCACCATTTCCAGGCTCCTGTACAAAGAGCGAACAGCCGCTGGTCTAATGGGCAACCCAGCCCTTCAGTGAGGTATTTCAGGTGTACCGACTTGCTTTACACATTCTCACCCTTGCAACCAGAGCCTCATAAATAACACAGAATGATGCTATTTTGGGAGGCACCATTAATGCCACAGAAAACAGAGGCCACAGAAAAATCTTGAGAAAAAGAATTCAATCCACTCTAACAGATGTTTTACTTGTTTACATTCTATCAAACAACTGTACCCAGGAGATGCCAAGGAGAGATCCTGTCAATCCGCCAGGGGGCTCTACCTCAGGCCCCACCAGGCAACACTGGCTTCTTTTAAAGATCACACAGCAGTCAACATTTTATCAGCACTCAACAAACAAGTTAAGGTTTGGCTTACATCTGAAGGTCTCTCTCCCTTTGGCATATTCTGGGATAATAGAACAAATGTCAAATCAGTACAAGATGGCATATTTACAAAATCGCACCCTGTTTTGCATAACCTAACGATGCACCAGTTCTTAAGGATTGAACATTTCAAATCTGCTAGCACAAGACTGCCAAATCCATGACTGTTTCCTACCCTTGCCAAAAGCCTATCAAATTTTGAGCAAAATGCAAAATAAATCTCCTCTACAAGTTAAATCAGTCCCTTCTGTGTGTTCCAGGCTGCCCCCTTCTCTTGGCAACGGCGCTCGGGACTTGGGTCCCATTTCTCTTGCCCTCCGCCTCAGACTTCTCTCTGTGTGGATTCGGAAATCCCTCCCCTGTCCAGTCGTGCCGCCTGCCTTACTGGCTGCCATTGGCCTGCTCCCCCCGAGCCCTGCCTCCAGTCCCCAGGTTTATCCCACCTGCTTCACGAATCGCGAAACCAGCTCTACCTGCTACTCCTGGGTCTACTGTGGGGCTCGGCCCCTCCCTCCACGCAACCAGCCAGAGCACCTGTGTGCTGCCTTGCCCCCCGTCTTCCTAAATCTTTTTTGATTGGCTTCAGAGAAGTGCCCTCTCCTCTTCCCGCCCCTCAGGGTCTATGTGTTATATAACATGTTCTGTGCCTCCATTTCTGTGTCAGTAAAATGGAAATAATTAGAGCACTTATCTCAGAGAGTTTAAGAAAGAATTCACCTAATCATCCATGTAAAGAACTTAGAGCCCTGTCTGGCCATAGAAGGAAGTATTTAATAAATGAATGGAAAAACATGAATGAAATACATGGAACTGGATACCCCCTGGTTGAGAGGAATGGGGGAGGTGAAACCCCAACTTCTGAGCACTTTCCTTCCCCAAGCTGTATCCTCAGAAGGTACTAACTTCTGGGGCCCACAGTCCCAGTGTGGAAACTACTAGTGGTTTCCATACACACGGGGCATTTTTCATATTCAAGTTCATGCTTTATTACTACCTACTTTTATTTCTCTTCAAAACTTGTGTGTGCGTGTTTTAATCTCATCAACAAGGTAATAAACTTCTGAACAATTAAAACACCAGTCACCTTGAATGGGTGAATAAAAATGTCTACTGCATGTTAATATTTTTTATTGATTTGACTAAAAGACCTACGCTTAACCATTTGTCAGTGTTAGTCAGGACCCCATTCTTCAAGGTCTGGCCACAGTGGCTATTTGCTTATTGCTATTTTGGGTGAGGGTTGTCTCATTGTCTGATTCCTTTGCTCAAATCTGTCCGCATTTCTGTTTGCTGTGGAAAAGGTGTTTCCATGAGCTACACTGCCTATTAGTTATGCTTTGTCCCCCCTCCCCTTTGGCTGCCTACTTAGAGCTTTTGGGACCAGCTCCTGGGAGCTTCAGGGAGATGAACATCTTTTGTCTTTGATTCCCTGGTATCCATTAAAGGGCTCTTGCCTTGACACTTGACAGTGGGTGGGGGCTTATCCACACAGAGTCATATGGAGTCACTGCACTGGGTCCAAGCCCTAGTCCCAGGGTCTCCTAATCTGTATGGCAGCTTTGTAAGAATAGGAAAGGCCACTGCCTCTGGTTGGATGCAGCCCCAGAGGTGTATGCCTTAGAGCAGTGCACAAGCTGAACCACTGTACATGGTATCCCTGCCTGTTCGGTTGTGTATACAAATGGTTCCTTCAGTTCCCTTTCCTAAATGGTAAATAGGACTGCTATTTGACAAAATGTGCTTCTCTTGGGGATGTGGGTTTCTCTAAATTCTTCCAAATCTCGATCATCAATGACCTAAATAATGAATCATTTTCTCATTTGTGTTTTATTAAAAATTGTCCTCTCTTCCAAAGGTTATAACTCTGGCTGATTTATCGATGGTTCTTTAGCTGAAAATGTGGACAAAGATCAGGGCCTTGCTTTTTACACACTTTAGTCATTCCTATCCTCGATGTGCTGAAGACAATCGGCCAAACTAGATGTGTATCATTTTCAAAATATTTCCTTCTGACCCATGGAAATGCACAGGGCAGTGAAAACCTCTAAGGTGTTACCTTCTTTGTCTTTTCAAAGAGGGTGAGAGGAGGGAGGAAAATAAATGGGGAGAGAGAGAGGAGTGAGAGGGAAATACAAACAACCTGGGAAAGAACAGTAAAATAAGGTGGGGTCCAGAGGGGCAGCTGGGACCTTGGAGGAAAATAGAATCCTTGAATGTATTCTTGCCAGAGACAAAAGCACAGGCTTATTTAAAAAACAAAGGAGGGCAGCTTTATTCTAAAGCCTGCTGTGCACCAAATATAGGCCCTTAGATTCAGTTTCCCACATTCTGAGGAAGCAACTTACCAGGGTAGAAACAATTCAGTTACTGCGTTTGCCTGACTCTCTCCTACCCACCTTAACTCTCGCCTGCCCAAATAATTCCTCCGAGTAACACATTGGGAACCTTTAGCTCCCTGGTACTGGCAGTTTTAATGTGTCCATTGCCAGCAGTGAATTTTGTGCCAAGAAAACTCGACTCCTGGCATGGAAGGATTCAACAGTCCTCGGGTGCCATCTGTGCAGTGAAGTGAGAGAGTGACTTTGTTCACCCAATGTGCGTGTATTGCCATTGGCAGTAGGAAGTGACTCCTATTTACATGACTACCTCACACAGCGAACACCTAAGGGGAGAGATGAAAATGGCCACCTCAGTGGGGGGAGGGTGGTGGTGGTAGAGCGGGCAGGAGGCGGTCCCGGTGCGGGAATGAGGAGCCTGTGGGAAAACCTGGGAGAAGATGCAGGTTGCAATGGCAGATAAAACTAACTATCTCCTAGGGGAAGGGCTGCTTCAAGAAGAAACACCCTGGTGGCCGCTGTGCGTCAGGGGAAGCGGGATAGGTGCCGTGGACTTCCTCGGAGATGAGGGTTTGGATTCGATCTTGTGCTTCTATGTTCAAAGACTTTTCAGAATGAGAATTTGCAACTGAACTTTCAACTCATCATCCACCGGGTTCTAGACTCAGGGGTAGGGTCCCAGGCAGCACATTCTTGGTGTTCCAGGAGATTTTAGTACTTTGGAATATTTGAGAAAGCCCTTTAGCAACTCGCAAATATGGCTTTACCACAGGAACGAATGGTTTTTCAAATTTAAACGTCCGGACAGGCCATTAATGGGAAAATTCCAGCTATAAAATGAAGGAAGTGATGGAGATACACATTTTTTAATAACAGGGTTTCCCTTCAGGAAGTTTTTCAGTTAAATCAGGAGAGCTTTCAAGGTTCTACTTCTGTACTGGGTAATCTAAAGAATACACCGTTGAGTAAAGCCCTGAGTAGCTAATAATACTGTAGTGGGGAAAAGAGATCACAAAATAACTATGAGTTCAAATAAATAAATTGAGGGTTAAGAGATGTGCAAGGGAAGTGTCATGGGAGTCAAAGGGGGAGGTAGTCCACAGGGAGAGCAGTACACATTTCCTACCAGATGCAGGCAGAGGGGGAATGGCATTTCAGGCGGAAGGAAGACGACACAGGCGCCAAAGGGAATGGCTCAGAAATATTCAGAGAACAATGAGTGTTCTAGGTAAACTGGGCCATTGTAAGAAGGGTGTTTGAACACTTGGCTAAACAATGAGGGCTGGACTTAGTTGAGTCCACAGGAAAGGTCCAGGAAGGTGCTGGGGACGGGGTTGATCTCTTAGCTGCCTGTGGTATAGACTGAAGGGTAGAAAAAAGAGCTAAAGGGATACCACTTGGGCGCTGGGAGACTGTTACAGAAGGAGTTGGTCGTGTGACAGCAGCAGTGTGGTTATAAAGAAGGGAAAGGATGTCCAGAGCAGCCTGTTGGACGCGGAGGAGAAAGAATGGGAAAAAATGAGTCCAGAGTATCATGTGGGACAATTAGCAAAAAAATAGGGATAACCTGATTATGGGACTGCTTTGCCGTGAAAGAGGATTTATGCATCTTACTTTACAGGTTGTTACTATTCTATCTTGACTGAAAAACAGAGATGAAACCATGCAGGCAGGCACAAACACAGATGCACCCCCGCCCTGCTGACCCCACCCCAAGCCTTCCTAAATAAAGCTGAAAGTAAGAGGTAAAACTTAACTGCCTATATTATGCTGCAAAACTAGACATTTGACTTGAATTTTATTGTTTTGATCAAATGGTTTCAGAATGCATAGTAATGATGGCATCTTACAAAAACATACAAATATTGCTCAGAGTGATGTACTAATATGAAGCCCACATACTGAGAATTGTGCCACAGATGAGAAATTGTGTTCTTAAATTATGCTTGTTTTTGTTTTTCTTTTTAATTCACCATCCTGGAAAGAGTTTTGAATTTTCTTTAGAGAATGTCAACATCAGATAATTTTATCTTGTCATGCTAAGTTTCAGGGCTTTTCAACGAACAGGTCAGGATCAGGAAAGTTCTGGAAGGGCCAAAGCAAAGTGCTAGAAGCGCCTCTAGTGCTCAGGCTAGCACTGTCAGCTGCATCAGCGTCCCACCAGAGAGGGTGCTCTGGCTTTGAGGTGGTGTCCACACTAGCACGTGGGGCTGCCAGTGATGGTTGCACCCAGCCCTTCTTTCAAATGCTGCAGCCCACCTGAAGAGCAACCTGCCCTCTGGGTCTCCCATCAGGCAACCAACCTGTTGGATGCTATTCAGTAATTTGGGTTCAAGGGCTTTTCAGGGTATTGCCCAACTGTACCCACTCCTCACCTGCTTTACTCAAATCTTGTGTGAAAGTCTGTACATATTTAGCTGTGAATAACAAAATTATAGGCTTGCACATACATCTTAATTATGATAATACCCTAAGAAATTTTAATATATAGCGAAAGGTTTAGAGAGTCTTCAGAGCTCTAAAGGAATATGTTGAATTTGACATGTTTTCTAAACTGAAATTTTTATAATTAAAGTAATTATCTGGTGTTGCTTTGTATTTCCAAATGAATGCATATTGTGACCTATATAGCATACGATAAAGACTGTAATTATGCAGAATATAGTAGGGGAAGCTATTGGAGTATCTCTAAACCACCTGTGTTATTTCTTTTTAACAAGAATTTTGTTGGAAATAAAAAATATATGTTTTCTAGAATAGATGTACTTAAAATGTTCTTAAATCACTTATAAATAGGTTACAGAAAGGATCTATTTCCTCATCTCTTACCCTGTAATGCTCAAGGTTGTCTTCAGGAGTTGGGAGACCCATGTAACGTTCTGTATATACTGAATCTGTGATGGAAAAAAGGAAAGAAAACTTAATTCATACAATAAAGCTTTTCTTCTTCTATTAGGTTAGTTTATGTACTCCCATATATCTTAATTTGTGCATTGATCTATAACATTCCCCTCAGAAGTATCTCCTTGCAATCATCTTTATTTGACTTGTTGATGCAGCCAGACACCTGCTCAGACTCACGCCTTTCCCATACTCAGAGGGAGATACACCCCTATCTTCCTAGCCCTATGGTGAGGGCAGAGATGATCCAACTAGATGACCCAAAACTCAATCCATAACCCATCTGCAGAAAAATCAAATGTGAAGTGCTGACAGGTAAGGGCCCTTTCTATTATCATCTGACCCTCTCGAGAATCCTCATTAGGGAGTCGCTGCCTCAACTGTCTTGAATTTTTTGGTCCTGACACCAAATGCTTGCCTTAATTTACGTGCACTCTTTTCTTTTGGAAACCCCTTACAATGTTCAATTTTTAGTTCTTAATTAAATCTTATTTTATTTTTTTGGCTGGTTGAAATTCACTGTAATGAAAAGAAAGAATTCAGTTATCTTGATTTGCTGCATATCGCTATGTTAGCTCGGTTGCTCCATCAAATGCAAGTCCAACATTGGTTTTCTCTTATTTTAAAAGCAGAGGGGCCTTGGTTTTGGTGCTGTGACAGTTGAGTATTGGGAAACAGGTTATAGTAATATCTGTCTGCTGATATGACATAAGCTCTTTTATCTGTAAATATGGCAGAAAAAGACAGGTTGTGGAATTGGTTTCATTATTTCAGATAAGTAAACATATTTTTGTTCTATTTAGAAAAATAAAATAAATTATATATATATATATATATATATATATATATATATATATATATATATTTGCCCTAAAATTTTAATTGAGAAAATTTACTGTGGCTTAATTCCAATATAACTTTAAAAATACGAAGTAACTGTTTTTGAAAGATGTTCCGTAAGTGACCAACTTACAGTAAATAAGTATAAGAATAATGCGCTGCCATTGTGTTATATTGGTTACTGGCTTGAATGTAATTGTACAGGTATTTCAGTACTGATCTCATTAATTCTCTAAATGGATACCTCATCTAAGCAACAACCTTAAGCAACATTTTAACTCTTGTTGAATGACTGGCATCGTGATAATGAATGTTAGTTGTTCCACATCTATTCTTCATGCCATTTCCATGGAAGTCAAAATATTTTCCTCCAAAATGAGTAACAGCAATATTTTATTATTTGGATTAAAATTAATAGACTATATATAATTTTTCGTATCTCTAGGACACTAATGTAGAAAATATAATATTTTAAAGTACATTTAAAAATATAAGATCTTCATAAAATGCTCATATCTTAAATGTAAACATGAATACCTTAGATTGTAAATTTGATAGGGGAAAAATGGCCTTTAAAGGCAAAGTAAATTTTTCCCCAAAGAGCAGCAGACCTCAATTCTTCGTGTCCTAGAACGTAATACCCACTTCTTGTAATGTTAACCAAGTTTGTGTAAGAAAATCTGAAATTTTAACAATAGTATTTAAAAAAATGCATGATACAGTTACTGTAAACTTTTAGAAATATACCTTGAAATACCATTTATGTATTCCTTCTATCTGATCTTTGGGTAGAATTGTTCAAATTAACACACATATAAGAATTCTAGAAATTTCCTATGTGTTAGGTTGGCTCATATACATTAAATGTAGTTCTCTTACCATTTCTAAACTCACAAAGATTGTTTCTATTATTTTTTTTGGCCACCAGAGGTCTCCAAAAACAAGCTATCCAACAGAACAATAAATAGCAAGTACGAAAAGTCTATGAAAACAAATCCACTGTGTGTAGATCAAATCATAATTAATCTCCCCAATTTTTTTTTGACGGAAAGACAGCAATAAATTGTTATTTTTTACACTGGTTTCTCTTGACTTGGAGAGGCTTTTAAAAAGGGTTTTCCGCAGGATTGGTACTACCGTATATCAGGACATAAACTATTTACCGAGCGTATTCATTATCAATGGCTGTATTCTTGCACTACATAAGGGACCTCAGACAGAGTCAGAAGAAGCGTAGGAAAATAATTTCTCTCATCACCTCTGACGCTTCCCCCCTACCTAAGCAGGGTTCCCTCATAAGCAGGATTCCACTGCTTATTGCCTTCCCCCTGGGAATTATACTCTTACATGTGTACAATGCCTTGTTGAATAATATTTTCTCATGATGAGAAGATTCTGGAGTGCAATCTCCTACTTAGGAGGCCCCTTACTTAGGAACAGTGGAAAAAACCATCCCCCAGGAAATCCTCTGTCCCTACTCTCCTCCTTCCTTCCAAAGACTACTTATATTTGCCCTTTCCCAGAAGAAAAAGACATGCTTCATTTATTCTAATATATGAAATTCAAAACTCAAATTAGAATAAAGATGAGGAAGGGTTTACCTACAGAAATGTAGCATTGGGGAAATTTTCATATTTGGCAAACAGACTTTGTTGATAACTAAATGTGTAGATCATGTATACTACTACCCAGCCTTTCACAATCGCAGAATAAATGAGATCATTTTTATCGATAGCCTTAAAGTACCTCTGAGATGAATCAGCGTATGTGCTGTAGAAACACTGAAACTCAAAAAGGAATACACTTATCATTGAAATTTTCAGGTCAACACTCAGCATCTCTTTGTACCTGACAGCAATCACCTACCATAGTACTCCCACCGTGACACAGGTGCCACGGCTATTCCGCACTTGAACACGCCACTTCCTGCTCCCAGGACCATTGAGGTTACGTATCCACCATATGACTGTGGAATGCAAGCAGTTATTTTTATGGAGGTAAAGGAATTAAAGACATATGGTGAGTCACGGCTTCCATGTTTCTCACATCTTTCTATACTGTGCCTCTTCAGAGACAGAAAACATTAAACTGGCCCTAATTGCACGGTATCTAAAGACTACGCTTTCAGAGCCCTGGACCCTTTTCTTGGTAGGTTAAGGAGGAAAAGCATTGACAATTTGCTGGGTAGCACTAGTTAAAACAAACAAACAACAGGAAATCCTTACTGACTTTGACTCATGAAAAAAAGTCTTCCTGCCTCCGTCC
Source organism: Manis pentadactyla (assembly GCF_030020395.1). Taxonomy (NCBI): domain Eukaryota; kingdom Metazoa; phylum Chordata; class Mammalia; order Pholidota; family Manidae; genus Manis; species Manis pentadactyla. The sequence goes on along the minus strand of NC_080026.1, from coordinate 11,421,538 downwards.
CTCTCCCCCAGTTTCTTCCTTTCCTCTTTCCCTCCCTTCCTCACCTGTCTCCTCATCATAACCAAGGAATAAGCCGAGCTAGTAGGGATTCATTGCCCAGAGATCTAAGACATGTTATTTGGACCCACCTAGGTTACAATCATAGGCATGGTTTTCATCTCCAAATATTTACATACAAAAGATAAACTAACGTGCTCTGGGTTATAGTCACTAACCATATGCATACAGATTCATCAGCCAAACAGCTACTCACCCAGCCCCAAATGGCAATCCGTTTCTCGTCCACAAATCCCATGTTTGTAAATTGTCTAAAATACACGGAGGAAGTCCACAAATTAGTAATGCACTGTGTGTAATAAACTAAGATGAATGCACAAATGTGAACCTGTGCTATTTGTTCTCTTTTTCATTCTGTTAGAGACTAAGATTAATTACTACCGGCAGTCACATAAATACCTCTGATTGATGTCTGTCATTTTTAACCTAAGAACCAGATTAATAAAATATACTTTTGTTGGAGTCCATAAAATTGGTGTGTGTGTTGCTGTGTGTGTGTGTGTGTGTGTGTGTGTGTGTGTGTGTGTGTGTGTGTGTTGTGTGTCTGATTCACAGAAAACAAATCCTGGCAGTTTTTTTCACAGCTTTATGTAAAAATTTGCAGCCCAGATGCACTTTTCTTTACATAATTGAATTTAAATCTCTCCAGATGTTTTTCTGTTTGTGAGAGGAGGCCCCTGCAATGGAGAAATAGAGGGGCTTGGAGAACATCTGGGTAGGGCTTAGAAATGTCTCTGGGCTCCCTACCTGACAACTTAAACACCACTCTCTAAATAAATCCTTTCTTATGCCGGGTGTTGATTAGTTAGCTCAGCACCATTAAATAGGATACAATTTTTCCTTGATGGATTAAAAAGTCATTTTGCCATTAAATTGTGTTCAGGATTGGAATCCAAGAAATAAGAAAACTCTTTTATGTGCTTATTTCTTAATCTTAGCCTTGCATCTAAAGGCAGTTAGTTTACTTAAAAAGAAAATTCAAGCAAATGGAGATCTTAACTTTGTGGTATTCAAGGGGGTAGGGGACCCTTACATTGATCTATAATGACTTTAAGAATCTTTGTGTTCTCAATTGATTGTATATGTCTTAGGCTGCTCTGACTTATGAATATTAGAAAAAATTAAAAGTCCTTAAGTAGTTTTCAACTCATTATCTATGTAAACTTTTAAAACTTAGAATATATACAGAAATGTGTACCAAATCCTAAATGTGCAAGTTGATAAGCTTTTACAAAATCCTCTAAGATACAGTGCTTGTTTCATCCAGAAGCCCCTGGGACATCTCTCCCTTCACAAAAGGAAACAATGAAATGTTTCCCTTTTATTGGATTCCACAGAAATTTCACCTAATTTCTGCCTGGTTTTGAACTTTATATAAATGGAGTCATGCAGGATATACACTTTTGTGCCTGCCTTCTTTCATTCAACAGCCTGTGAGATTCCTCCAGGCTGTTTATGTAGTTCTTTATAGTTGCTGAAATAGTATTTGATTGTATAAAATGCTACACCTCATACTTTTTTCACTGGAGCTGTATTTGTGCATACCCAATTCTGTAATTTTAGATTTGAGATGCTCTGAAAACTAAGCCCTCTCTCACAGACCACAAATTGGGATAAATACAAATTTAGTTTTAAAATGTCACTCTTACTCCTGAACCAGTAAGTTCTCTCCAATCTAAACCTCTCTTTTCTATGTTTAAGGAAAATAGCTAATCATTAACTTTGGTTTAAGAAACTTAAGGAAACTTAATCAATTACCTGTCCTCTTCTCTTCTCTTTGTTCTTTTTTTTTTTTAAAGGCATTTTCTTCCGCTTAGTCATTCACAATTTTTCTGTACCTCCTACTTTATGGTTTCACATTATTTTAAACCCTCCACTTATTTATGCTTCCCCAGACATGCATGTGGTTGGTTATAGAAACTCAAAGACTGCATTTCCCATTTACCAGTTGAATGCAATTGAACACAAATTGGAGTGAGACCTGCATTCAGATTCTGCTTTACCTTGGCAAATTACTAACCTAAGAGCCTCTGTTCCTTCACCTGGGGTATGGATACCCACCTCCCAGGACTGCTGTGCTTCTTCAATGACAGTGCAGGTAAAGCACTGTCCATGTTGCACATGCACTATGGGGGTAACCATCATTCGTGGTAGCAATCTCTTTTTAGCCAGATCACATCTATCTACAGTCCTGCCACTGGCTAGCACAAGAACGAGATGTGATTCATACTTAGCAAAACCCTTATAGTGGTGAGCAAAGATAATGTTTCAACCATTTTCCCCAAATGAAGGAATAATGCACATCCAGACAGTAGGCTAGGATTTCACAGCCAGCACCGTTCTACAGTGTAAATGAACTGCACCCCTTACTTATCCTTGACTATAGCTTTGGTCTGCTTGTGTAGCTAGTTGTTTACTCAGGGGTACATTTATCCCTCAGTTTGTCCACATGGTTTGATGAATTTCAAGTCTCCATTTCTAAAGGCGATAGTACATATGCCAACTCCCTTTCTGGAGTCACACAGAGAGAAGAATTTAAGAAATACTTCCTAATAATTGTTTTAGTTTTATATACATCTATAATGACATCCATTTTTATATAAACATGACATCTTCCCTAAAAATCCACCCCAAAGATGAAAGATTACAAATTCATTCCAGGACATCTTAAATTCTCTACACTTTACAGCTATAAAATATCAATTGAGGTGGGGAGAAATAATCAGCTGACCTTTGAATTCATCTCCTAGTCACTCACCTGGCTGCTTCAATTTGATCTTCAACTTCAAGTGTTCCCAGTCTTCTGTTGATTGCATGCAAGATCTTATCTCCTTGGTAACCACTTCCTCTGCCATCGAAGCTAGCTACTATAATTTTTTCTGTGCTTGCAAGGTAAGTAGCCCAGTTGAGTCTGAAGACAGCGTCTGCTTTTTGACTACAGGGGCCTGCATATCTGTGAAGAATCCCGAACTGTTAGCCTTTGTGGGTTTCCTGACTCAAAGGAGGAGTGCTTGCGTTTCTATCCCGGTGGACAGGAAATGTGCGCTTTCCAAATCGTGGACCTGCAATGGTGTCAGCCCCCAGGGATGCGTACAATGGGTCCTTTAAAACTTGTTAATGGGACTGTAAGGGTTGCGTGTGGTCTTCAAAGCTGTCCATCAGTTTTGTCTCTGAAGATTGTGTTATCAAACACAGATGTCATAGGCCCACGTTTTCTAAATCATATCCATATCTTGGAAGTCAAAGAAATAAATACTCTGATAGTTGGGATAGGGGAGTTGTGAAAAAAAATGAGGATGCACATAAATGAAGCTTTGATTGTACCTTTCATCTCGGCTTACAAACACATCTAGACTACAAGTGCATTTCCTATGCTGGGACTTCCTTAGGGCCTTGACTGCTGTGTGTAACACACATTGTGTTTCCCCTAGTGCCCAGCACAGTGTTGCTCACTAAAGCTCCACTGGGTGGAATGGGCCAAAGTATGAATGAGCACTTTTCCTTAAAACTTCAAAGGAGAAAGAAATAGACTGTCTTGGGAAATGGGCATGTTGTTTGGCATTCTATTTATTACCTTCCTTACATCAGCAGTCTTCACAGGCTGTACCTTATCCCCCTCCACACACACAGCTGTATGCACCATCTGCACCAAGCCCTCTCATCTCCTTTGTTCACCAAGAGAAGCTCCCTATAGCTTGTTGCATCTCATTTAAATATGTCATCTGTGCAGCATCCACAGGACTTGTGGACCCAAAGCTTCCCCAGTGCCTCCCAGTGCCTCTCTCCTCTCTGTCTGCTCACCGTCGCCTCCACAGGGTTGGACAAGTCCTGCTTGCATGACTTTGCTAACATTTTCCACCCTCTCCTTAGGGACAGCCGTCAAAAGAAATTCAGTTATAAACAAAATATTGTATTGCTTTAATTTTAAAGTAAGTATTGTAACATTCTAACTTTAAAAAGAAGAATGCATTCATGCATATTTTGGGTTAGTCAACATTTTTTTACCTACACATGAAATACCCTGGTCCTTTCAATGGCATTCAGTTTGGTAGAGTAATAGCTTCCTTTAGTATTAGTTATATCTTAAGTCACTTAACCTCTTAAGATTAAACGACAATATTTTTAAAAATAGAAAATAATGAGTTAGGCATTTAAGAATGGGAAGAGGAAAATAACTGAAAAGAAATGGGCTCTACATTTACCATGTTTCTTTAGGTTTCCTAATGAAGGGAGGTCTAACCATTACTTACTGGGGAATCAAAGAAGATTCTTTGTTTAAAGGATCCTTTTTCAGTGTTGGGGCTAAAGCCTAAAGCAACTTAATGTCACTATAGTCAAAGTTAGGCTCAATGAGAATCAAATAGTACATCTGCAAATTTAAATAGTCGTCTCTGTTCTTGAGCTTTTGTTTATATGAAACTGTTCATATTTCTGATATGTATCTGATGCTAATATCTGTACCCCTCCTTTTATTTCTTTGTGCTAGTTACAACAGAAAACTGATGTCTCTGAGTTTCAGTTTTCTTTTCTCTATATAAAGGGCCCAACAGAACTCTCCACTGCAGTTTCCGTGTGAATGAAATAAGGCAAATTACCTGGCGTGCAGCAGGCACCTAGCACACTGGTTTGTTTTGCTTTTAGTAAAGGAAATGGGGCAAGCTAGGACAGGATGAGTGACATTGTGGCACTATGTGTGAGGTGAGGGCAATTTTAGAAGGATTAAAGTAAAAATATATTTCTAATAGTTATCAAAAATATTTTACAAAGATGCCATCTTCAGAATTTGCACTAGTTCACATTTACTGTTCAAAGAGCTGTGATTTCAGAACTTTCTCTAAGACTTGAATAAGCTTGGATTATAATGAATAATTTCCTATCACATCTTCTCTTGACCAAAAAGGGGAATGGAAAATACCAGGCAGTGATATTTCAGGAACTAAAGGAAGAGACACCAGATGTCCTAATGAATCAGAGGCCACCAAGGGGAGATATCTGCGCAAGTTGGGGGGTAAGGAAATTGTGAGAACTCTTCATGTCCATCTCTTGGTTCTTAAAATGTCCATGAAATGGGGACTTGAGAACTCCTTGGGAACTTTCTTGTAGTTCAGGGAAACAACTAAAAACAAAATCCATATGCCATGACCCAGGAGGAGTGCCTGCCTATCTTAGAAAGATGGCTAAAAACACAGATTTGGGTTTGTGACTCTAAGTGGAAGTGGAAGATGGATAAGTTAAAACTGCTTCCCAGCGATTCAGGAAGAGAGAAAGGATGCATTCAGTTTGATTTTTCAGTAAGCTGCGATGGGCAAAAAAATGTACGATGATACATGAGATTTGATAAATTGTTCCCTTCTCTTGAATACTTACACATCTATTAGTAGAGGATATTTCTTGAGTTTATCAAAATGGGGAGGCAAGATCATCTGATACCAAAGTTCTAAACAAACAGAAAGATCAATTAGTGATTAAGAACAATTCTTACTGCCTGATTGTGGTTTCTTATCTGTGTCAGTGAGAAGTCATATCTAGCGCTTACAATTTGTTAAATTAGAATAGAACAAGAAAATGAACTGCTTGGTTTCAGCACGTTTTTAAGATATAAATACATTCTCTTTCAGGTTAAAATACTAGTTAGAGCAATAAAGTTGTTTTTACTGTATCTATTAAATACACTGGTGCCTTGAAAAATAAAAGGACATCTTAGAATTGCTAATGTTTTGTTTTTATGATTCGTTCTTTGGCTCCTGATCTATATCTAGTTTGTTTATGGCTTATGTTCTAAGTTTTTCTCCAAAATGTTTTCCTCTTCTTGAATTTCCTTGAAGATGTTTAGGATTTTTAGTTGGCCCCAACTCTATTTTAAAATTCTGATTTAATAACATTTTTGTAATTCTTATTGCCATCCCAGACCGCAAAGCCGAGTTCCCATTTTCAGCTCTGCATTTCACAGAAGGAAATCAGGTTTACATGGAGCAAACTGTTGTGTACATTCTGTCTGATCTTCCAAGATCTGTTTAATTCTCTGTGCTTGATTTAACATCACTTTAATAGAATTTGTCCCTAAATAATGAATTGGTTTCCTTTGCCCCCAAATTCAGGATCAGTTAGACTAATAAATTAAAAAAAAAAAAAAAAGGGCAGGGGGCGGTTGTTCCATATTTTAATAACATTATATCCAGTTTCAGTAAATTTAACCTGTAGAGAAAAAAATCCTTATCTCTAGTGCTGTTTCTTCTTTATATTAATCTTTCTTTTTGTCACAATTATTTTGAAGAAAATGGTTTAGCAGTAAAATCTTTATATAGGTAGATTTCTTTTCAACTTGTAAATTGCCAATTATTTTATGCTTTCTGATTACTTATATTTTATAAGAACAAAAATTGTAAGTCTCTGTTTTAATTTCAATAGAATGTCAAACTGATATTGATCATGTTTTTAGTAAATAGGCCAAACCCACCATTTGATCCTTTGATCTGTCCTTTGTTCGAATAAGCACTAGTTGTTTAAAAGTGTTTCAGTTTCACCTTTTTGAAGGTGCACCGTCTTTTCTATGGGGGGTGGGGAGTGTCTTTCTAATTACCAGGCCCATTCCCTCTGCTCCCACAAGCCCTCCGTTCCTGGAGTTTGAAGGGTATATAATAAAATTCTGTTATTAAATCAGAATTTTAAAATAGAGTTGGGGCCAACTAAAAATCCTAAACATCTTCAAGGAAATTCAAAAATATAAAAATACTTATATTTTTATTGGTGTTTTTTTATGCAAAGTCCTGTTCCCAGAGAAACTTAACTTACTTATGCCATTCCAAATAATGAAGTCCAGTTTTTTTGAGGGCATCTGGACATCCTGCAGCATTTTATCCAAAGCTGAATTGTCTTCCTGGACTCTGAGTTCCCAACCGGACCCTCCATCTTTCACTCCAGATCAGGATATCCATCCAATCATGTAGCTTCCCTGACCCCAAAACTTTCAGGGGCTTCTCACTGCTCACTGACTGAACTAGAATGTCACATGCCAGTACTCAATGCCTTTTGTAAGAGGCGGGCCAGTCAGCTCTCCAGAACCCTAAGCCCTTGCCGGTCACTCCTGATGCAAAGGCCAGCAGCACTGACAACACAAAGGAGCAGATTCCTGGCCCACCCGGGCTCTCTGGGTCAGAACATGCACATGAGCAAGGTCCCCGGTGACTGCTGCGCACACTCAGTTTGAGCAGAGCTGCTCTAAGCTGTTCTGAAGTACCCCACGCTTCCCAGTGCTTTTCCTGCCATTAAATTAGATGAGTTGAATCTTCTCTATCATTATCCTATGTTAATCAATCAATCAATCAATCAATCAATCAATCAATCATGATGGAGTTCCCCTTCCCCTATGAGTTGTTAGCCCTTTGGAAAAAGCAAGCAAACAAATAAAAATGAACAAACACATTACAAGATTTCCTACTCAAAGAAACCCCTTGTTCTTAGCGCTCCCTGAGCACAGTCCATGATCAGGCCAGGACTAGAATAAACACAGTGGGGTGTGGGGGGGGGGGACTAGGTTAGGAAAACGTCAAGATTTCTCTCTGGAGACTTAAGTTTCAACATTTTATAGCCAACTTAATTTTCTTAATATAACCATCTCAGGTATTTTTTTTTATCTCTTTGGGTTAAATGTTAAATGTATTAAAATACCATTAAGTTTTACACACAATTAATACTTGACAGTAGAATGGAATAACTAATGGGATGAAACTGATTTTGCAATAGTTCTCTTTAACCAAATGCTTTTCCCTTAACAGAGTAATTTTACATAGAATGGTACTGTATTTTCTAAAGAAAAGTATGTAAAACCAGCAGTTCTGTGACAGGGTACATCATCTAAAAATAACCTTAAATGAGATTTAATATATAATAGAAAATGCATATTTTTAGACCAAGTTATCATATTTATATTTTTATTGGTGTTTTTATGCAAAGTCCTGTTCCCAGAGAAACTTAACTTACTTATGCCATTCCAAATAATGAAGTCCAGTTTTTTTGAGGGCATCTGGACATCCTGCAGCATTTTATCCAAAGCTGAATTGTCTTCCAGGACTCTGAGTTCTAAACAAATACGTGGGACAGCAGTAATTCGTTACAATGTGAGGAATTTGGATTGTGCAAAACAACGAGGTACAAACGAGCAATTCACTGGGCACTATATGTCCTTCAGGTTATAAGCTTTGTGTCCCAGCTCATTGTTAAGGCAGGCGCTCCAAAGCCAGAGAAAATGCTACAGCGCTAGGTACGTATTGGTCCTATTCACACACACTTTCCTAAGAAGCAAATGAAGGGTGAAATCGAGAAAATACCTTTATCATTGCTGCTGCTATGCAGAGTGTAGAGGGGCAGACCAGGGCCTGTTAACACAATCAGGGAAAAACATGTTTTAGATGAGGAAAAAAAAAAGAAGCCTATTTTTCAAAATCGCGTGTTACCATTTAACTTTGACATAATTTTGATACCATTTAGCTTCGATATAATAAATATCATAGTGGATAAGGGGCTTAATAAGTGTTAGCTGTTTCTCATTTTCCTTAAAAGGGCGGGCAATCTGGCTGTAAGAAGTATTACTAGAAAGTCACAGGGTGCGGCAGAATGAAACAGAAAATGAACCTCTGGGCCTGCTGGGTGCGTTGGCACATTATCACCCCTGGCCCGTTTCCTCATCTGCTAACTAAGCTGTGGGGACCCCAGGGGAGCTGCTAGGCTTCGCTGCCGCTAGTCCGCGAAGGCGGCTCCCGCGCTCAGGCCCCGCCTCCCGGGGCGGAGCTCGCAGCCGCGGCGGGGCGGTCACCCTCCGGGGCCGCCCCCCACCTCGCCGCGGAGTCCCGGAGTCGGGGCACGTTTGCACAGAGCCTGACTTGGATAAGCGATTCCTTCCTGGCAAGCAAAAGTGTTTTTTTCACACGCACATATCCTCACTATTTATCCCAACTGTGGTCGTTGCAGAGAGGAAGGTAATGCACCGAAAAGCTTTTCGTGAGCTATTTAATTTTGATAAATTTGGATAATATTAATGTTCACACTTGATCAGAACCACAGTGAAGGCATTATCCAGCCCTGGAGTTGAACCCTGGCTTACCTGCTGTGTGATTTACAACATATCTATGCTTCAGTCACTTCACATATATAATAAGGATCATACGTGGTTTTCTTAAGGATCAAACAAGATCACGGATAGAAACATTTAGCCCAGCGCCTCGTATAAAACACATGACCAAGAAATGGTGACTAAAAACAGTCGCAGTAAAAAGCCATGAAGAAAAAATTAATAATAGTTAAGAAAGTATGCTAGGAAAGATTCAGACAACTGGGTTATTTGGCAATGAACAGTTCTTTCCAGAATATTCAGAATCTTTTTCTCATTTTGAGAAGTAATCTAGCATAGTGATTAGTGGAGGGCTTGGGAGGCAGAGGTCTGGATTTGAATTCTGTTGTGCCTCTTATTAGCTGTGTGACCTGTGGAAATCATGGCACCACTCCTTGCCCAGGTTTCCTCATTTACAATGAAGATCACAGTAATAACAATAGCCACAGAAGATGGGGCAGTGAGCAGTTTGAGTGGCAGGTGCCACCAAGACATCTTCTCAGTTAAAGTAGCAAGTGCATAAAATAATGATTAAAAAATCCATAATACATGTGTATATGGGGATGATGTGCCTGTTATACATACGCTCTGTGTGTGTGTGCATTTGTGTGTGTTTTCAGTCTAAAGCAAGCCATGCAAGTGTGTTGATTAGAAAGGGGGGGAAAGGAGGTTAACTCACCACTTACATGTGAGTGAAAGGGTCTTATTTGATTTCAAGAACTCTGCAGATTCAAAAGGTGTGCACTGCGCAGGGCAGAAAAGAATGTTTCCCAAACTGGATGCAGAGAGGGATGGGAAGAGAGAGCCAGAAAATGGAAAGAAGGTGGTTCAGAGAGAGCAGGGCACATCAGCTGGTGAAAGAGATGGGAGGGAGGGCACGCAGGCTGCAGAGACAGAGGGAGCTACCTCAGAGAGCCGGTGTGAGTAGCTGCCTCTGCTCTCCCTTCGCAGGCAGTTCACACTTACCTGAACATCTCAGCTGATAGTACTTCGCCTCTTTACTAAATGATACAGAATAGTACTGACACCTTTCTGTATTCAGCTCACAACTAAGGCACGTCACTTTTGTGTGGTCATTAAGTTGGATTCTGTAAAATCAATGGTGGAAATTAAGTGCTTGATGAGAGAGTAAATGAAAGAAAGGAATTGAATAATGCCGTATTCTGGTTTAAAAAATATCAGATTGCCAAAACAATGCTCAAAAACTTTTTTAAGTGTGAAAAATTATATGAATTAATTCATTATAGCCTCAAATGTCCCATTGTTTGGAAAAAACATCTAATAAAGTCATTCTCTTTTCCTGACATATGGAGGATTGATTTATAAAGGAATAAAAGCACTCATAGCCATTCCAGTTAGGACAAGGCAAGAAAAAACCCCACAACCCAGAAATAATTCATCACTAAAAAACTCAAGTCAACAACTTGAGAGAGCTCTTACTTATAAAGATTTCTTCCTCCTGGCATTCCTTTATATTCATTACTAATGTAGTATCTGGGAAGAAAGCAAATGAAATATATATTAGTCACATTTTTCAGTAAGTCAAATACACTCCATTTAACTCAGCAACAACCATTAGTGCATGCCCTTCCTTTATCTTAATCTCCTGTACCCTCTTCCCTAAGAAGGCATTTCCCCCAACATCTCTAAATAGAAGAGTCTTTTTTTTTTAATAGACTGAACTATCTAAATGCAGGGATTGCTCCCTTAATTAAAGTTACAAGTAAAATCTCAGAAGAAGTCTTTTGGAAGAATATGGCTGGACAAGTAGCCTGAAGTTGAGACCTTGTTTATCTATGCTGTTTTCCATATTTTCTGTTATCATAACACAAACTACTAAGTGTCAGGAGTAGTCCCATCTTCCGAAGAGGAGCAGAACCACTTCTAAAGAGGACCCCTCAAACTGCTCTGGGCAGTGGCAAAATTCCTCCCGTGTGACACCAACAAACATTAAAAACTAAGATTCTAATGAAAAATAACCCTCCCTTTCCCAAGTCAGGTGTGGAGGTTGACAGCCTCCGCAAAGCCTTCCATTTTCCAAAGAGTGAGGCCAAGACGTGGATGGATGAAATAGCCTCTCCAAGCCTTCCAAAAATTCACTGCCAGCTGAAATTTAACCAAATGCCCCTGAACATCAGTTCAGTGTTCCAAGATGTTAAAGAAAAAGAGGCTTCAGCTCTTCTAATGCAAAGCAGGTAAGAGCAAGAGGTAGAGCTGCTTGGTGGCATGGAATCAAATCTGCGAAGCATATGTGAAAATCATTAAGGCTTCCGTATGTTAAAAAGCAAAAAGTACTGAACGCACTCCAAATAGACTGTTTTTTATTTGTAGGAGATTTTTTCCCTATTTCTGGCCAAAGAGGGCATGATTATGACGAGTGTGTTCACATCTTATCGATTCGCAGAATACTCACAGGTAATCACTGGTAAGAGCTTCTATCCCGATGACTTCCCAGACTCCTTTTGTAATAAATGTGCAATTCTGATAAGATTTTTTACAAAGAGGCTTATTAGACTCTGATCAAAGTTAAGCAGAGGATTCAGTCATTTGTATCAAGAATTCAGATAATCTCTGGTCTTCTTCTTGGGTCTCTCCACCCCACCCACCTTACTCCAGACACCACCAGGAAATTTCAATTAGTCTGATTATTTGTATACATTGATCAACCTTGTCAAATGATTTCCATTCCAAGTTATTTTCATAAAAAGGAAATTAACCTGAAATAAATTATGTAAGAGTACTCACTTCCCTGTCTACTTGGAAATGGCAAATGTGTTTGTAGCCCTCTTTATCGCTGATGATCTTGTAGAAGCTATTGCCATCAGAAGTAAAATGAGGTTCCGAAGGCTTAAACTTGAGAATAATAGAAAACAGAAAGATCACATTAGAGCACGTGAGTCTCATCTCAGTACCAACTTTAGTTTTAAAAAAGTCCTACTAACACCTATGTTCAAAACCCATGCTTCATTTACTTGCCAAAGGAAACCAGAGTGTCTCAAAAGAAAATTCCCCTTCTGGAGAACGCAGACAAAAAGATCTAAGTCCTAGGGAATTTTGTGTGCCGAGTAAATGATAGAACAAATGTAAAGAGGACACACAACACATAGTGATGGTTATTGTTATTGGGCGTCTTCTCTCTGTGGAGGATAAAGCTATGACTTCTGGCTGAAAATGTGCAAAAATTAACACGAGCCTTCAGTTTCCGGAAGTAAGTTTCCTCAATGTCACAAAAGTGCTTTCTTGAAACACAGTATTACTTTTGACTGTTTCAGGCTGGAGATGGTCTGCAATTTGAAGGATTTTTTTTTCCCACTTGTTTTTTACACATACTTCTTTTCAAAGTCAGACTTAGAAAGTCTTTAACCATTTCTGGACTAGTTATTATAAGGACTGTCTGTTTTATATTTCATATGGGGACATTCATATATCATTTTTATTATAAGCCTCTTCATTTTGCTAAATAGGATCAACAATTTTAAAAAAAGTTGTATGGAAATATAGAACAAAATTTCCATTTTTTACTGTTTGATAAAAGATCATTCTCAGAACATAATTAGTTTAAGCAGAAGAGTAGCTATCCCAGCCTGAAAGGAATATGTTGCTTTACAACTTCAATTTCCTTACTGCATTTGAGAGCAGGTAGGAGATGGTCTTTTAAAATTGTTGGTTCACTTCACCCTCGATGTTTCCTCTCTCATCAGCTCCCATTTTGGGAAGGAAGAAAAATACTTCCTTCTATTTAGTGATTCAAAGCGAATTCATTTATGGAGCAAGCTGAGGCGTGCAGTACACTTGGTGTTCTCATTACAGAGCTCTGAAACACATTCCCCTCTCTAGACCTGTGTTCACAGCCTTATCTTTTTAATACATTTCCCTGTTTCCCCTGGATGGAGTTGTGCCTAGTAGAAATGTGTGAAAAGTGGCATCTGTCTGGTTAAATACAGAGAGGAAAAAACATATTTTTTTTCAAAGAGTCGTGAGGAAGTGTAGCGTGTCTCTTGCCATGGAGGAAACCACTTATCATGTTGGCAAACCTCTTCCCTCTGCCCAATGAATGCCTGAAGGAAAAGGACGTGTGAGTGCGATCCGAGCTCCGAGTCCAGCTGGAAGGGTGCTGTTTCTGGACCAAGGGGCCTCACCTCTAGGCCCCAAGAGATGTGAAATCTTTACATTTCTCTGTGTCACTTTGTTTTTCTCTTAAAGAGGGCTTAATAGAAATGATCATAAGAATTAGGTGAGATTCATTCCTCATCTTTCCCATGAGATGCCATGATGGCTGGAGTTCGTTCATCGACTTGCTTCATTCCACCGTCTTGCAGCCACGTGTATGGTGGTGATTCTGCCCAAGGTACAGAGCAGTGGGAGTGCAAGCTTAAGAAGTCCCTGAGGGTCACTGTGCTTTTTTGGATGAAGCTCTGCATCTGGGGTCTAGTAAAGTGCAAACCCACATGAGTGTGTTTTCCTCCAAAGAGAGGTGCATAGCGGTGTGGTGTGTGTGCCACTGAGTTTCTGCTGAATATCATCATATTTCCTTATGCATTAGTGCAGGCTTTGGCTAGAAACCGTTTTTTGCCTCTGAAGCACAGAACTTCAAATATAGGGTCAAGGAGCACACCGGGCATCTTGGCTGCCTTACAGCAACCATGGCTTTATAACTTTCCAGGAGTTACAGTTGGCCTAGAGTGTGTCTTTGGTTTTGTTTGACCGTCTGATTTTTCACTTTCCTTTTATTCTTTCCAAATGAGCATGTCATATATTCTCTACAAAAAGATAGCTCTACAGGAAGCATTTAAATATTTTGAGTAAAAAGTCAACTAATATTTCTATTAATAATAAATAATATGGGGATATATCTGTATATTAAATAGCTCTGAGTATCTGATCCATATTATAAGAAATCCCATAGCTCTTAAACACTTACTCTTCCAACCCAGCCGGTGGTACTGCTTTCGATGTGTTGCTGTCTCTGGGGGTGGAAAAATACAAAGGTGGTGTTTCAAAGAGAAGTGAGGCATGAATTGCATTCTTTAGCTGCAATTTGTGGTAAGATAAACAAAATTATACTTGAAACAATGAAAACCTATCTCCATTCATACATTTATATTTATGTTACTAATTTGTATAGAATTACATTATAATGATCAAGTACCTCTTTTGCCAGAGCCCTGTCCTGGGCTCTGGAAGCTCTGCAAGCATGTTTAATTCAACACGTACAGAACTGAACATGATGTTCTTATCTTTCCTCCATCTCCCCCAGCTTGTTTGTACTCCTTCATTCTCCTCCAGGCCAGTGGCGCCATTCACCCAAGCCAGAGACCTCAGGACCGTTCTAGACGCCTGCTCTTCCCGCAGCAGCGCTGATCCCATCAGCCGGGTCTCTGACTCCTGCTGCCCTTCGCCACCACACTGCCTACATTCACATCCTCCGCATGTTTCACTTGGTCCACTGTCCTGATCACCTGATTGGAGCCCCTGCTGCTCTTCTCTCCTTCCATTCTGCTCTCCACCCTGCTCACACCCCAGCTGACCTCATCTGACAACACACAGTTCTATTTCATTACGAGCCTCTCTGATTCAAAACCTTGAAATAGCTCCCCATTCTTCCAATATGAATCCCAACACCTCACTCACAATGGCACCCGAGCCTTAGCCTATCTCTAACCCCGGTTCTTATCACAGGGCCTCTGCCCAGCCCCAGTCCTCTGTGCCCCGAGACCCTGCATGCTGCAAGTGTTCACCCTGGATGCCTCTGCACAGCCTCTGCTCCTGGGGTCCTTGTGCCTTATCTGCCTGGCATCTAGCACCTTCTCCCAGACTGCTACAGGCCTCTCTCATCCCACTGTGCCCACCCCCACTCAAATTCACCTTCTTACACCTTGAGTTCCCTCTTACCTTGCTTATATCTTTCTAGGGCACAATATCCTGATATTAGGAGGGTTTATTAGGCAGGAAGTAAAGAGCTTGGGTTTTTTTATTTGGATTCTTGCTCTCATGTGACCTAAACAAGCTCCTTTACCTGACTGAGCCTCAGTCTCTATAATATCTGGCTACTGTGAGCTTTAAAGAAATGGTAACTACTTCTATTGATTTCATTTTGGGGACAAGCATGCTAATTCATTTTTTTTTTTTTAAATATCCAGAGCTATGCGCAAAGCTTGCAACATAACAGGTATTAAATGTTTGCTGCATAAATAAATGAGTGAGGGAATCAAGGTAGGGGTGTTCAGGCTTTCTGATATGAGAATCTGCCCTGTAGCCAACCAGGATGGGAGCAGGGAGGGGAGGTGTGTAGACACAGAGCCTATTACCAGGAAAGGGCTTGTGCAGGTATCCTTGACATGTACTAGTAAACCTTCCCCAGGCTCTACCCTTCCTGGGGCTGCTGGCTCCCACCGGGGCTTTAATTCGGACCCACCAGCTTGGCTGGATCTTGTGGTCTCTTGGCTGGAACCCCTCCAGCACCTCAAGGATGGAATAGCACCTGTCTTTACCTTCATGTGGCCGCCCTCTCCGCTGGGTAGCTATCTCCTTACATTCTGAAGTTTACTGCTTAAAGAGAGTTCCTCTGGTATGGTAATAGTTTGTGGCTGCTTGATATTTGTTTTGTTTCCTATACACTCAGCCAGTTGTTCCTCACACACTGTGTTTTCTCTGTTGAAACACACTGCATTGGCCTCGTGGTCCCTGGCCCTCTTAGACTTCTTGAAGTTTGCCATCAAATTCTATCTTCTGGGTTTCCCATCACTACCACCGCCCCACCCTTCCCACCCCCAATCCCAGGTGATAGTATCCACAACCAGACAGGGTCCCTGACCAGTGAGCGAAGGCAAAATAAAATACCACCAGATGGCCGATGATCTACAAGCCAGTCAAGACGTACCCACTGCTGCAGGGTCAGGCATAGAGTCAGAAAGAACAGAAGCTCAAACTTCATTTTCTGATTCCCAGTTAGTTGTGTCCCTATTTTCACCCAGCCCTCGGATCACACGCAGCGTTAGAAGCAGCACATGCCCATGCGACCTTACCACGTGGGAAGCCCATCTGCCAGTGGGCTTATCGTAGTCACAGATCGCCAGGACTGAGTAGTTCTGAATCCTCCGGAGCCACTGCAAAGAAATCCTTTCTTCGTTTACCCACGTCACATCACACAAGTAGTGATCCCTGGAAGGAAGGAAGGAAGGAAGGGAGGAAGGGAAGCAGGGGACAGATGGAGGATGGGAGAAGGAAGGAAGAAAAGAGAATAATTATGTCCAGAACTTGGCCCAAATAGACATTTCACTCAATGAAATCAATCTTAATGGCAATATAATTCCAAATGTTGCGGAAACCATTTAATGCTATAATATTTATCCTTTTCTTAAAACTTAAAGTGTAATTTAATTTTGAATGGAAAATTAAAATATATCTAACAGGAAAAGCAGCAGCTAACATACAGTGGTGAGCATACATGAGGCACACCGCGCGGCTCAGGATTTTTTAAGTCCTTAACTTCGCCGCCTTTGGCGGGTGCCAGGGAGTCAGGGGTGACATTTTCCCATCTCTTTTCTGCTGTCTTTAAGGAGCATTACAGTGAGGCCAGGGACACTGGCTGAGATTCGAGTATTTTCTGGTAATTTGAAATGCTTCTCACAAAAACTCTTCCTTTTGGGGTGAAACTACAGCTGATCCTTTTCTCAACTTCATTTTGAAATGGGAAAAAAATTGACTCACATCTTTACCAACTTTGCATATCAAGCAGTTACATTATAAAAAACTTTTCTCAAGAGTCAAAACATGAGCCATGCAAAGAAATTAGGGGGCCTTTTGGTGTTTCTTTTTTAACATAAATTTATGCAAAAAGATTATCCCTACAGTGCGTCCTTCTCCAACACGTATCTTTACAAATTTTTGGAACTCCATTTTGATTGACAGCAAAACGCATGGAATTGATAATTTACTTTTCTGCTAGTCTCCCCTAAATATTAGCTCTGGATAGTTTAATTTATTTTATTTGCTCCCCCAACCCCCCAGGGTGATTTTGTCTCCAGGGTCTGATCAAAGCCTTGCTCCCTTTTTTCAAGATTCCAGTGGAATTGTTGTTTGATCAAAGCCTTGCTCCCTGTTGTCAGGATTACAAAGGCATCATCGTTTCTTCCCCCTCCTTCCTGTTTGGCCCTATGGCCATTTCCCTCTTGTCATGCCAAATGCCCCCAGACGCAACCTTGCCATTTCCTGCTCAGGCTGTGCCACCAGCTCCTCCGGTCCCTTTGCTCTCCTGGCTTGACTGCCAGCTCTCCCTGGCAGGGCTGCGGCTATCTTACTCACTGGTTATCCCCCAGGGCCTCTCAGAATACCTGGCACAAAACAAACTCTCACTAAAATTCTCTGGAATGCTGCACACAGGCACAAACCCCGGCCTGTCCTTTTTGTCCTCAATAGCTGTGTCCTGCCTCAGAAATCACAGACCACTCCTTTCACAGACGCTAAATCAAATGACAAATATTTGATGGATCCAGTGCAGGGTAAAGCATTTCAAACCCTTCAAAACTTCACTACCCGCCTTTTGTCACTGCTTTAAGGCCCCCAGGGTACCTGAGCCTGCGGGTTGTCCCCACCACAGGTGGCAGGTCCTAAGAGAAGACCAAGCCCCTTCACCCGCAGCAAAGCCTTACATTCCCGTAATCGGGGACTCCGCTCTGTTTCGGTCCTTCCTCTTGCTGTCCACCGTTGAGTCTGCACGGCTGGTGCTCCACGAACACGCGTGAGGCTTCCCAGCTGCCCACCTTTGTTCAGCCTGGCCTGCAGTCTGAAACGACTGCCATGCTCTCACTTCAAGTCCTACTCAAATATCCCCTGTCCATGATGCTTTCCTGGAAAGCCCCTCCTCCTTCACTGCGCTCACCAGACGTAAAGCATGTATGTCAGACTGTCAGGCTGCGGGGTTGAGGGTGTGAATGCTTCTCTGCACGTACAGGAGCAAGGGCGCCTCATCTAGCCTTACTTACTCTTCTGCATTGTACACAGGGCAGAGGCGTTAACTGAGAAAATGGGAAGGCAAGTTAATCTAACCGGGGGTAGGGAAGAAAGACAAAGGGAATGAAGAATGACACGCAAGATAGAAAATGAAACTTCTGAAGTGAATTTTCTAGACCAGGGGTCAGAAAACTTGCTCTCTAAAGGGCCAGAGAGTAAATATTTTAAGCTTTTGGGGCCACATGTTTTCTGTCACAACAACTCAACTCTCCGTTTGCAGCACAAAAACCTCATGTAACCAAGTGAGTGCGGCTGCCTGCCGATGAAACACTCAGATTTGAAGTTCATGTAATTTTCACATGTCATGAAATAATATTCTTTTGATTTTTCTTCCCAACCATTCAAACATGTAAAAACCATTCTTACTTGCAAACCAGGCACAAAAGCAGGGGGTGGGTCTGGATTTGCCTGGTGGGCCCTGGTGTGCTAACCTCTGCTCTACATCAGTAGTTCTTACTATTTTAGGTCAAAAGCCTTTTGTAAATCTGATAAAAATCATGTGCCTCTCTTTGCAGGGAAAGAAAAAAAAGAAAAGCCTCTCCACATACATGCACACATTTTCCAAAGATTCCATGGGCATCAACTAGGAACAGGGGGTGTAGAAACAGCCTTCCCCTTTTCTAAGGTGGCCTTGTTAGGGGAAGGGCTGGTAAGGGGGGGGGAAGAAGATACTTTAATAGGATTACTGGGTCACCTGGCACTAACTGCTTTATCTACTAAAAGCCATAAATTATACTCCGGGTTCAGAAATCAGCAGTAGAAAACATTGCCTAATGGAATTTGGGAAGTCTGCCAGGAAACTCACGTGCATCTGGTGTCTTCCCTGTGCATTTCTAGATCGAAGGTCAGAAACCTGTGTCCACTACGTTTGTCACTCTCTGCAGCCCAAGGTGTCCTCTGTGCCCTGGAAGCGCTCAATACAGGTGGTTCACCAGCAAAGTGGAAAGGAAGTTTTTAATTTCTATATAAACATATTTCCCTTACAAATATAATTTCTCTTTAGAACTTGAAATTAGGGGAGACAGAATGTGGGTGTATAACCCAGCTGTGAACTGAGATCATGCCGAGATGTCAGTGAGTCATGAAAAACTTATAGATAAGAGAACCAACAGCTCAATCCTATTTTTTTACCTGAAGGTTTAAATCTCCACTGAAGAATGCAGGAGCCCAGTTTGAAAAAGACATAAGCACCCCTATGTTTATCACAGCACTGTTTACAATAGCCAAGAAATGGAAGCAACCTAAGTGTCCATCAGTAGATGAATGGATAAAGAAGCTGTCGTACATATACACAATGGAATACTATTCAGCCATAAGAAGAAAACAAATCCTACCATTTGCAACAACATGGATGGAGCTAGAGGGTATTATGCTCAGTGAAATAAGCCAGGTGGAGAAAGATAAGTATCAAATGATTTCACTCATATGTGGAGTATAAGAACAAAGGAAAAACTGAAGGAGCAAAACAGCAGTAGATTCACAGAACCCAAGAATGGACTAACAGTTACCAAAGGGAAAGGGACTGGGGAGGATGGGTGGGAAGGGAGGGATAAGATGGGAAAAGGGGCCTTACGATCAGCACACATAATGTAGGGGGGGGCATGGGGAAGGCAGTATAGCACAGAGAAGACAAGTAGTGATTCTATAGCATCTTACTACGCTGATGGACAGTGACTGTAGTGGGGTATGTGGTGGGGACTTGATATTGGGGGGAATCTAGTAACCATGATGCTGCTCATGTAATTGTACATTAATGATACCAAAATAAAAAAAAATCTCCACTGAAGACTGGAAAAGCCCAACAAACAGCATTATTAACTATCCTTTGTACTACATGCTTATTTTATTCTGTACTGACGGAGAGGCAAATACTGAGTAGACTTTGGTCAGGTAATGGTTGGGGGAGGGGTGGGAGGGCATCGGAACAGGCAGCCTGGCACGGACTATGTTAGACATAGCCATTCAACAAGCTCTGCTAGCTTCTGGGATGGGATTAGAATATTAAAGCAATGAGTAATTCTTGGACGTAATAAATATCCACACCCATGTGGAATCTACTATGTGCCAGGAACTGTGCAAAGTGCTTGACATAAAGTTTATGACCACTCTATTAGGTAGGAACCTACCTTAGAATTCATATTTTGCAGACAAAGAAAGGGAAGATTAGAGAGGTTAAGTAACTTGTCCAATGTCACACCCTGGAAAGTGGAGCTAAGATTCAAACCAGGTGGTTGGCATCAGATTTTCTGAAGTTGCTTCCTTGGTTGGGTCTCCACCCACCTGTCCAGTAAACCCTGCTAGCTAGCCTCATCCTCTTTGCTTCTTTTCAGGGATAAAATTCTTCACTCCATGAAATATAGTTATTCCTAGAGTGTGTGTAAATGAAATAACTGAATTTTATGAGGCAAATCATATTTGAATGCACTGGGAGACATGTGCTCGGAGAGTCGTACTACAGGGAATCCCTTTGTAAAGTGACTGTGAACTTGTGAAGAATAGGCATTTAATAAATGTCTGTTGAGTGACATTAATTCCCCTAATTTGAGTAAATTTTTTTTTTTGTTATTAAGGCACTAAATTATGCATTCCTAACTAGGAAGAATATTGGAGAGAAAACAGCTACTAAGAGTGATTGCAGACGGTGGAGTGATTAATTTAGTGAATCACCCAAGGAAGCGGGCGTTCCTCCAGTGGTAGCCATGGGTTCCACGCCACCCGCCACTCTGATAGGGATGCCAACCATCCTGGGTGGTGAGGGACCACTGCGGAGTGGAATGGCAGGCTGAGATGGAGCAGGTCTGAGGCATCGGGCGCCACAGCATGTGCACTCTCACTCTGCCTTATTTCTCGCAGGTGTCCCTAGCTTCCAGGGTATGTCAGTCTAGTTCCTCTATCTCCTGGGCCATGATCACAGTCCTTGATGTCCCAACCTAAAGACAAGGGTCATCAACTGCTCAGAAGAGATATTTATTGCATCCCTTAGGAGCAAAAAGAATGGAGTGGATCGGGTAGTGAGTGTGCTGGGCCCCCCAGCCATGCAGCAGATGTCGGGTGTGGTCACCTCAGCAGACCACACCCTCCCCAGTCCCCTAACTTCAGACCACAGATCTTGCAGATGGCTGGGAGGAGGCAGAAAAGAGAGATTACTATGCAGAGTCATGTTGAAGGCCACCTTTGGTGCTGGCTATATAAACTCCTATTCCACACACACAAGTCACATGTAAAATGCACTTCATCCATCTATGCATCAGTTTACCCATTCATTCTACAAATACTGACTGGGCACTTGCTAGGTCCCGGGCACCCTGCTAGGCACTGGAGATATCATAAGATTGGCCCTGACCTGTGAAGCATGGCTCTAAATCAAGCAGTTAGCAGATTAATGCTTTTACATTATATTGTTTTCTCTCAAAGTTTTGAGCTCTCAAATTCCCATTATGAATAGTTAATACAAGGAAACAGCCTAACGAATCTAATCAAGATGAGCTCTAAATCCATGAGGGTGGTGGGGAAGCTCTCGAGTCAAGTTCAGGCTCGGGTTGCTGGATTTGCAATTCCCTGTACGACACATTGTGGTGGGATTTCCAAAAACAATTCTTCGGTAAAATGCATTCAGTACACAATTCCCCAGTGAGTGAGGCAGACCTCACTGTCAGTGTGGTGTAAAGAATTACAAAGAACAAAGATGTACTGATTCATTCTGGGCAAAAATAAATCCTTAGAACTGCTGAAGTTTTCTGAGCTCAGCAATTCAAACTGTGCTTGCAGAGTGATTTTGATGTGGAGAAGATTCTCTCTCTTCATCTGTGAGATGGCCATATAAATGGTACATAGAGGGTGTGGGGGGAGTAAACGAGATCTGAGCAGGGCACTAAGCACAGGAAACACACAGTACATTTTAACTCGATTATTCAAGTACCCTAGCCTGGCAGATGCTGGCCTCTCTCCTATCCCCAGCTCCCATGCGGACTTGCTGTGTGACCTTGAGCAAATGGGTTTACCTCTCTGAGCCTCAGTTTTCCCATAGGTGTCTCACAGGGGTGTTCTGAGTGTTTCCTGGAACCCCTGCAGGTTCTAACCTCTTGAGACTCCTGAGAGAGGGGAGGGGACCAGGACTGGGCCGCAGCCTATGTGCACTCCTGCGTTTGTTACCTGCCACTTCCCTTCTATTACACTTCAGTTGAACAAAGGTTTCTGGGTCTTTAAAAGTCTGTAAACCACTGGTGAAGTCTAAAGCCCCTTCCAGGCCAAATATTTCTCAGAGCAGGAGCTCATGGCTCACCCTGCCTATAGACGCACATGGGTAGACCAAGAGGTCACACCAGGCCCTGCTGCTCTGCGCCTGGCCAGCCCTGGGCCTTCACTCGCTCTGTGTTCCTTCCACAGCAGCGCTCTGCCGGAAGCCCCCTGTTGCACCCGCACCCCCGCCAGGATGCTTTCTTTGATCCCCAGGGTCATGGAAATCCCGTCTCCCTCTCCTCAGAATGCCTGCAGCCTTTGGCTTATATCTCTGTCATATTTGCTTTTGGAGTCACTTACCACAATGTGGTAGATCCTCTACCTGATCATAGCTGCTCACTGCAGAGCACTCAGCTCCACAGACATTTTAGTACAGTGGGCGTTCAGTCAATGCTGATCGAAGACATGGCCGGATGGGACCTAACAGCAGACTTGAGAGCCTCTGGGCAAATTTCTGTATCCTTGCACAAACTCAGCAAAATAAGTATTTTTAAATTTACTGATAACTGATTTTCCTCCAGAATGACTATGTTAATATAGATATTTCTAACCAAGTTTGGTGCAAATAACCACAGAGCCTAGCCTACGGCATGCAAACTGTAGTAAATGCAACCCTGCGGAGGAAGATGCCTCCGTACTGCTCTGATGACAACTTAAGGGACCTGAGCGCACCAGCTGCATTCACAGAGCGGGGCGCCCCTGGGAGAGGGTTTCGGAGCTTTGCCTTTTAAGTCAGAGAGATAAGTTTGAATACAGATGCTACTCAGTCATTGTCTTAAGCTCTAGACCTAATTTTCTAATCTCCAAACAGGCATGTAATAATAATTTTAGAAAGAGAGAGTGACTTCAAAGATTAATAAGATAAAGCATGTAATAATGCCCTGTGTCTGGTACATAGTGAATGCTCAAAATACTAGTTATTATTTAAAAGCAACAACAAAACCAACATAAGTAACAGAAATGAGCAGACAGCAACTTGGTAGCCATAAATTTCATGCAATACTACAGTTAATCTTTACTGGAAAATAAGAGGAGCCTGAGGGTACTCAATGGCAGCATTTCAAATCACCAAGGATTATTTAAATAGTGACATCCTAAAGCACATCGGTGTCACAGAGCTCCTTAAATCTGATCCATAGTATCTCTGAATTTCTGTGGTTCTCACAAAGACCTGCAAAGCCCTGTGCGATCTGAACCTGCTCCTATCCCTCCCCTCTCCACACAGATGGCTCCAGTCACCGTGGCCTCCTCCACGCCCTCTAAGGCACCAAGCATGTTCCCTCTGCTCGGTCTTTGCATTCGCTCTTCGTCTGCCCAGATATTGTGCCCCCAGCTATGCGTGTGACTAGAGGCCCTTATTTTTTCATGTCGCTGCTCACAGGTCATCTCATCAGGGAGTGTTTCCCTGAACTCCGCCACCATCACCATCACCATTGCCTTGCTTTGGTTGTCTTCACAACCGCTGGCACCACCTGCAATTATGTATCTTTGTTTACCTGGATGTTTTTGGCCTCCTCAACTTTGAGTGTAGGCTCCATGACACCAGGGACTCTGGGTGGGCTCTGCATTCACCATGCAGCCCCATCACTGGCTGCTCAGCATGAAGACATGACATGGGTGCTCAACCAACTGGTTGAATGAAGGAATGAATGGCTTCCTGCCCAGGTGGCACAATGGAATGCTACCACTGATGCTGCCATTCACTTTTAAAATGTCCTTTGTGGTAGCTGGCAGCTGTGACACTTCACAACCCAAGCATTTAGGTCAAGAGTCTTACCCTATTAACACAGAAGCTGGAGGGACGACTTGTACAGAAGTTGCATTGGCCGTTGAGTTGAGAGTGTCAGTATTGACAACAAAGAACTTTACAGTTGGATTCGCAGCGCCTGCCTATGAAAAAACAATCATGGAATTGGTATTGGCAAAAAATATAACATCATTGCACAACTTTGAAACTACAAAAATGTCTACATTGCAGCCATAAGATTATAATAATCAGGCACAAACAATTTAATAGAGATAAAATGAACATAAGGGAAAATCATGAAAAGCCACATTTTGGTGTTCAGGTAGAAACTTACATGTGTGTATATATGTGTGTGTGTACATATATATATATATATACATGTTATAAACACATATATGTGTGTGTATACATATATATATGTGATGTGAAGGCCACAGCATTCCTTTTAAATAATAAATATTGGTAATTTGCATACTTGAGCAAACAAAGATAAGCTTCTTAAAATCAGTTCTATTATTTTTCAAATACACCCTGACTCCAGAAGATAAAATGTGTGATGATTGACAGCTAGAGAGAATACCTTGGGTTCATTCAGCAAACACACAATCCACAAGAAAACTAGTTTACCTCAGCCAAGAGCCAGTAATGCTAATTAGGGAGCTATTATTTCCACTCCAAATTCAGATTCACCATGTTGGATCTTTACAATCAATATTAGAACAGAAATCTATAAAACCTGTTTATATATACACATTGATCTTCGATCGACAAATTAGTTAGAAATAATATAAAATTTAAATGCGGATATTTAAGGTTTGTGGAGTTTTTGCCAGTTTCACTCATCAAAAAAAAATGTTCCATCTCCATTTTCAGTCTCTCATCTTTTTTTTTTTCCTTAACTTCCTCTGTCTTCCTAAAATGGCAGCTCTTCATAAAGCAAATTGAGTGAGTTGGTAAAAATTAAAATTCCTTTTCTTAAACTGCTTACAGCAAAAACACTTTGCTGTTAGGTTTTCCTACAGATGATACTGCAGCCATTGTTATTATACTAGGTGAGGAAACCTGGTCCCCTTCCGGAGCCTCCTCTTCCCCAGCTTATGCTGCTTGATAAAGCTCTTCAGTTTTTATAGACTTGCACCTTGGAGGGAAGAACAGCCTTGAAAACCAAAACGTGACACTATTATTCCAAATGTAGGGTGGGTGACATTTACATTAGCGCCAAATCTATAATAGAACCACTAAAACTAGTCATGTATCCATTAATTACAGATCTGTCATTAATGCACCTATAATCATGCATCCACAATACACCCTGATATATAACCAAGCTTTTCAACTTCATCTAGGGCACATTCCACCTTTTACAAATGAGATGGGTTGTGATTCAGTTACAGCCTCTCTTTTCCTCCATTCAAACATTTTCATCCCCCCTACCTCTTTCAAAAGCATTTTCCCCATCTTTTTCAGCTTGTCATTCCTCAAAGTTTTTGGAGAAATTACAAAACCTTAAATCACACTCTTTCCTGGGATAATAAAAATACTTTAAAATTGCCAGATGCTGTTGACTTCAGCAAGAGTAATCACAGCAAGCTGTTGAAGAGAGACTGACAATATTTTCATTAGCAGGAAAGGATTAAATGAAACCATTCTTTTCCCATCAAATCACAGAACTACTACATGGGTAAGAGCGCAGACCTTTGGGTATGGAACTTGCATGGTCTTTGGGTACTGCAGTGACTCATCAGAGTAGAAGGAGTATTCGATAAGCGGGACTTCTGTGTCGTTAAATTGGGCATATGCTAAAAAAGTGCCGTTTGGAGACCACCACAGAGCGGAGTAGGCACTGAAGACTTCCTCTGAAAAGAGACATAAATTGTTCTGTTACAAGAAGGAGCTGATAAATTGGCTTTGGCATTCAAAATATTGTTCTCATTAGCTTTAGTAATTACAGCAGAGTTCAACTAATGAACCGCTTTGCATTTGCTGGGCTTCCAAAATCAGAGTAATACAAATGACTAAAAATAAATTCTTCAAGGATAGATCTCGATTGTAAAAATAAGTAACCCGTTGGACCATTTGAGAATATTTTAGCACACAATATTTAATATATGCTCTACATTTTTTTTCTTTATCTTATAATCCTCTAAATTTATGCTGCAAAACATACTAAAAGTAAATTTCACACAGGGGCTGATTCTCCTCTCTGATTTTCAAACAGTCAGCATGCCAGTATCCTCTCCCCAACTGGGCTCAGTCTATACTGAGCCTGCAGGGTACTGGTGGGTGGCGTGTGGCTCCAGGCTATCAAACTAATATGGTGTCTGGAGTTTACTCCTCTTGGCACAAGCAGGGTGTGGGAAGGGTGGATTTAGAATAGCAAGGAGCTCTGTGAGACCCCTAATGAGAAACACCTCCTCAGCCTAGCCTAGGAACCAGAGACTCCCCTGGATTAGCGTCTCCTCTGGTTAATCCTCACCGGTGGGTGTGGGGAGAGGGTCAAGGAGGAGGCAGATGAAAGGGAAGCCACTGGACTCCTCCTCAGTCTCTGGCAATTGGAGCTCCTTCCCGTGTTTATTACGGAGTCTGTTTGTAGGGCTCCCCATCTCCGGCTCTTAAAATGCCAAAACCTCTTTTGCCAACTGGAAAGGAGGTTTCCAGAAGTCGTAGAAGGAGACTCCTGGTCCTTTCTGCAGATATAATCCACAAATCTCATCTTCTGTTGCAAATGTAAATGTAAAAGCAGAAGCATAGACACTTGAATCTTAGAGTTAGGAAATCATCTATCTTTATCACTTTTCTGATTCTCAAGGAATCTGTACAAATTTCTTCCAAATGCTTGTTTTTAATAATAATGATAATAGTAATAGTAGTTCCAGTAACAATAGTAATATAATATAATAGTAATTATCTTGATGAGCAGCTGACATTTAGTGAGTGCAAACCATGCACCAGACATTGAAAAGCACCTGGCATCTATTATCTCAGTTAATCCTCAAAATAACTCATTGTGCCAATGATCAAGAGAGGCAGGCAGGATTAAAGAAAATAATTAATTTGCCCAGGGGTCATATGGGCAATAATTGATAGAATCATGAGTGAATCCAGGCCTCCTTGGCATGAGGCCATGCTTTTCATCTCCATGCTCCGCTGTCTCTGCTTATTTCAGCACTTCTTGTAACAAAGAACCCTTCTGCTGGGTAAGGCAGCCTGCTCCCCCTTTGCCTGCTTTATACCTGTATCGTTGAATAACATTACATAGCAATTTAGATAAAAGCCTTATCTAATTTAGTTTACATAAAGATCCCTTGGTGGGTCTATTTATAGCCCATTTTACAGACAAGGCAACAAAGGCTTAGAGGGATTGAACTAATTGCCAGAGACAAGAACTAAGGCACAGGCCTTGTGATCCCAAGTCACAGGGTTTCCCACTAAGAGCTTCTTCATATACTGAGTATCTGATGTCTCATTATTGTGGATTCCACCCATTGGTTGTAAACTAAGATCAAGATACAATTACATAAAATAAAAACAATTAGAGCAAGGTTGAGGTTTTTAACAATACTTTCAAGTACAGGTAGCAGGTAGTGTGCTGTGTTTTGAATTAGTAGTTACTTAGAATACAGAATATATTTTTGGCTATTGATGATGTATTCAAATCATTATTATAAAACTACTTCTGGTCAAACTCAAAGTCCTGAGAATGAAAAGACCACGAGTAGGAAGAAGAGAACAGCAAAGAAAGGAAAAGATTTCCAGCCCTTCGTGATACCAAGCTAGCTGTGAGCACAGCATCCGTGATACCTCCCGTTCTGCCACTCTGCCCATCCTCATGTGCCCCTTGATGTAACATTCTTCCCTGAAGAGGGCTCTTAATTCGCTCAGTGACAATTTGTTGGCATCTTTCTCCGCCTCTCTGGGATGAATTCCCTGAGAGCACCAGTTGGGTGGCATTTGTCTCTGTGTCCCCAGCACCGGGCACAGCCTCTGGGAGGTGGCCGACACTCATCGTGAACTGCGCTGAATCGCCCACCCCACTGTCAATGCTCCTACTTCAAGGTGGGTAACGAGTGCTCCGTCTTCCAAAACGGTTTCTTTCTCTATCCATTCTCATCCTTGCTCTCACCAAATTTTCACTTGCAGCTCTGGGTTAGGTAAACCACATTTATACTAAAGAGTGATTGTCCTGTAATTAACTTGCTATTGGGAGACAAAGTATTATCATTTGAAAAAGAAGACACTTACTAACTAAAGTAATAGGTGTCATGAAATAAGACAAAGTGAAAACAGAAATTGAGAGAGAAAGCTATTTGGGAACATGGGTGGGGAGGGGGGACAAGTGTCCCTGCCCTGTGAGTGTCCCTCCACAGTGTGGCACATGGCCCTGTATGGACCATGCAACTTTATTTGTTCTTTACTTATGAACCTACAGATTCTCAAAATGTAGTCTCTTTTGATCCCAACCAGTCTTCATGGCATGGTGGAGACCCTGACTTCAACTGGGGGTGGACCTGCTATATGGGGAAACAGGTGTGCTCTTTTCTAAGTATGGATTATTTGTAAATATACAAAACCAGTTGTAGGAATTTCCCTGTAGAGACCAAAGTCTCATTTATAGAGACAGGTCTCCATTAGGACTGTGAAGCCATTCTTCTGCTTGTGAATGGCTTAGTCACCAACTAGCAAAATGAGAGCCTCTAGCTATTATGTACCCGAGAATGGGTGTGAGTGCTAAGCGTGTTCTTAAGAGATGCCCGGATGTTTGGAGGAAGGGTCTGGTCACAGTTTTGGGAAGATAATCAAACACTTAATTTCTGAGCCATGGGAATTTATCTTTGTTTTAAAAAGATTTTTAGAATTGTTGTTATAATATTATCCATTTAATGGAACTTGATTTGATCTGGGTAAAAACCAAAATTAAGTCATGAAAAAAAGCTTTTTTTTTTAAACCATAAAGAAATAATAGGATGAAATAAGGATGAGTCTTTAATAAGCACCAGACAACCTTGTGAACAGCTTGGAACCCTCAAAATGCCTCCTACCTTGGCAACTACAGACATGACAAAATATTTTTCTAATGTTTTCTAAAACTCTTCATCTTAAAAGAGAATAATCTTTTTCTAACATTTTAGTTTTTTTCTCTTTTACCTATTTTTTCCCCCTAAGCCTTTCTAATTACTTTTTTCTTCTTTATGAACAAGATGTTACGACTTCTCCAGGCTCAAATGAACACAAATCCTCCATAAAACAGACAATTCTTCCTCTTTACAACCCAACCTCTGGACAGTATTTTGTCATCTATTGGGATGTTGTGGGAGTATTTACCTTTCCTTAGTAATTTCTGGGTCAGGTAGGTCCAGCTAGAGAAACACCTGATGCTAATCTGGAGGCCTTTATGCTCCAGTAAAGCAGAAAAGTTACCTAAAACAGAAAGGTTCTTTGTAGCAGCAGACAGAAGACAGTTGGAGCATTGAGAGGCAATGAGGCCAGAAGCAGACCTAGCTACTGCTAAGAAATTCTTGTTCTACGAGATATCTGGTGGTGTAAGTCCTAAAAGAAATTTGATGACTTTTTAAGATGCAACTTACTTTGAATACCGTTTGAACTTCCTTATTAAAAAAAAAAGTTTAACTATTTTTAAAAACTTGGAGATTTTCTGAATTTGAAAAAGCTTGAAAGTCTCTACCTTCATAAACCCAGTCAGTTATTCCATTATATATGACATCTTCTTTCCCAGTCCATGTGATCCTCTGACTTTGTAAATTTGGTTCCTTTTTAATATAAATGTCATTATTCCAAACGTATGCCTAGAAAGATTGAAAAAAAATATTGATAAACAATAGCATCCTATACGTCATCCTGGAGATTTAAAAAGCATCATCAATTATTTTATCCTAAAAAAACTGGTGTACAAGTGTACAGATTACATTAGGTTTTTCAATTTGAACAATTCGCTCCTTCTCCCTCACATTCTTAAGTTGTAAGTATCGGAGCTCTAACCCACAAACAACCCAAAAAACACTGTGCTTTGCATTTCTTTCTGGAGCCGGGAGTGCTGTTGTATGTAGGGAGGGAGAAGTTCAAGTACAGATAAACATTCTGTCTTCCTGTTTATATTCTTTGGGGCTTTTGACATTCTCCTAGCACTATAGAACATGAAGCCATATCTAGAGTGACACAGAGAAGGTCACAGAAGTAGCAGAAAGCAGGTATGCCTCAAAAAAAGAAACAAAAAGTACAACCAAAGTTAGAATTTAAGAGTTTAATGAGCATTTCCCCCTGTAAACTATAAATTAACAATTCCCTAACAGTAGCTCAGAAACTTTCAGAAATTGCATTTAGCATGTTAGACTAGTAAAAATATTATTCTAAGCATTAATACCATATTTGACAGTGAAATATTGGCTTCCTAAGAGCCTGCTCTCTCAGGGTGCATAGCTCCTGCCTATGAGAGATAGGAGCCGTTATTTTTCTGACAAGGAGAGACTCACTAACCAATTTATGACCCACTGGTGACCATGTGATCCACTGCGTATTGTTTGGAATTCTTTCTTCTGTAATCAGCTGTCTGGAAAAAAAAAAAAGATAAAAGAAAAAATAACAAAGTGAATTAATCACAGTGGGGTTGCTTTTTTTTTTTTAATTGTCATTATACTACAGAAGTGTAGTAGATTTTTTGAGGAAGCCACTGACCTTTTATGTAAGTCATAAATGTCATATGAAGCTGTGTAGGAATGCCTCCATTTCTATAAAAGAAAACATGTTTCAGGCTTCTGTGATTCTTAACAGTTTGGCCACTTGACTTAGGAGCTCAAGATGAGAAATAAAGGAATATAATATGGTATAATTCTCAGCTCTTATCATATCTTTTAATTCCCTATCCAGATGCTTAGAATTTTGGAATTAGAAGCTATCTTACTACAAACCCCTCTGAACTTCATCTGCAACCCAGCTCTGGCATCAGCCCTGCCAAGAAGCCTTCCCAGGACACAGTGGGCTGAAATGCCACTTCCTATGCAGACATTATTCCTAACACTTTCCACTGTATGTTAAATCCCCCTACTTAAGAAATGCAAATTTTCACTTTTCAACCATCTTACTGGCAAATATATTTACAAGGTGTATAATTCTACTGCTGTTGATAATGTGGGGAAATATTTACTTACCTACATTAATGATAAAAATATAAAGTGCTATAGATTTTTTGAAAGCCACCTGGCAATATATATTAAAATCACAATACATATACTATCAGTGTTTTAAACAATCATCTCAAGAAGATTAAAAAAAAATGAAGTGTAAGCCAAATCCAAATAAATTAGAAAATAATCAAGGTAAAAGCAGTAAACAAATAGAAAATATACAACAGAGAAAAATCAACAAAGCAAAAAAACGGTTCTTTGAAAACACTGAAAATTTTACTAACATAGTGAGAATGAGCAAAAAAATAGCATGAATGACCAATTTCAGAAATGAAAAAAGAGATTTCACAATGAACTTTAGAGACATTAAAAGATTATGACCCTACCATAAAGATTTTTTGCCAATAAATATACAAGTTAGAAAAAGGCCAGATTCCTTGAAAAACATTAAAGTGAGACAAGAAAAACATGGAAAATATGAATAGTCTTACATATAATAAACAAATTGAACCCATAAATAACAACTTTTACAGAAAGAAAACTCCAAACACAAATTACTACCAGTAAACTTCTTGTTATTTATTCAAGTGAGTAGAGAACTTATATCCATACAAAAAGCTTACACACAAAAATTTTGCAGCTGCTTTATTCATAATTGCCAAAATTTAGAAGCAACCAAGATGTCCTTCAGTAGGTGAATGGACAAGCAAACCACAGTACACCCAGACAGTGGAATATTATTCAGCAATGAAAAGAAATGAGCTATCACATTGCAAAAAGACATGGAGGAATTGCTTAAATGCATATTGCTAAGTGCATATTGTTGTGTGAGAGAAGCCAGTCTGAAAAGGCTACATACTGCATAGGTTTTAATTGCATGACATTCTGGAGAAGGCAAGATTTTGGAGGCAGATTGCTGTGAGGGGTTTGTGGGGAAAGAGGGATAAATAAGTGGAGCGCTGGGGATTTTTATGAGGGTGAAAATATTCTGTAGGAGACTGTAATGATGACACTGTATGGTATATATTTGCCAAAACCCATAGAATACACAGTACAAATTGTGAATCCTAATGTAAACTCTGGACTTTAGTTAACAATAATGTATCAATATTGGCTCATCAATTGTAACAATTGTACCATACTAATACAAAATGTCAACAGGGGGAACTGGGGCAGAGGTGGGGCTGTGGTGAGGAGTATATGGGAACTCTGTACTTTCTGCTCATTTTCTATAAACCTAAAGCTTCTCTAAAAAAATTAAAGTTTATTAATTTAAAAATAAATGACTTAGAGGTATACCAGATGACTTGGAAGAAAATCTACATGCTATCATTGAATGAGAAATGTATGGAATATGGGATTCTGTTTTTATTAGAATATGCAATAACTAAAAAGAATATTCTATCTTCATAGAATTATATGAATAAGGAGAAAAATATAAAATATGGAGAGACATACACTAGATTCTTAACATAAGATACCTGGGGAAAAGGCATTAGGGTGAGGAGCTAAGCAAAAAAGGAAAGACAGGTAAGACTGAAGACAAAAAATACATATTATGATTGCAGGTTTGCACTTACGAGAAAATCATGTTTATATGTGGTGGCATACATAAATCAAAGGTATTTTAAAAGAAGTTTCTTGTCTGTATGTCTGTTCCCTACCATACTGCTAGAGGTAAGAAATTGTGTCTTATTCATCTTTAAATACCTAGAGTCTGGTCTAGTGCAAGCCACATAGTATGTGTTCAAGAAATAAACCAACTAAAATAAAATCAAATTGTACCTATGAATCTGATATAGATAAAATGGGTAACTTAAGAATACCCAGCTGTATAATGGCAGAGCTGAGACATAAGCCAGTGTTCTTAACCTTGAAGAATATTTCCCACTTATCATTCATCATCCTCCTATCCTCTGTCAACAAATATTTATCAAGCCCCCACTTTTTGCCAGTCCTACATTCCTTTTTGAATCCTGGATTATTTTGACACAGGCCACGCTTGTTTCTGGGAAATGTCTGAATATAATGCTTGCTGGGGCCAAAAGGCGTGGGGCAGGCTAAAAATACTAAGAGGTTTAAGAAGGCTTGAGATCACTCAGGGGGACAGATGCACTATGGGTTGTAAAAGGAAACCCAAAATGTTTGGCAGAGACCCCTCAGTCTATTTAGGTTATAAACAGTGGCCGCTAGCCTGAAGCAGGCATTACTGCTTAGGACAGGCTCCCTGTCCTTGAGGAGCTCACGATTGAATGGGGAATATGGACAAGTAAATATAAGAAACGAGCCGCAAGGGATATAATGGAGGTGGGTAGGGAGAGGCACGAATCATAAATCAGGCCTTGGTGGGGAGAGAGGCCAGTGGAAAAGGTAATTCTTGGGCTGCCACACAAAGAAGGGGGTAAAAAATCCATCAGAGCAGAGAAATTGAAGCACAAGATGGGAAAGGTCATATTTAAGGTCGCAAGCTGTGGAGTCTTCTGACCTGGATTCAAGTCTTCCTATGGATTGAAGGTTTGTTTTTCCTACCTGCTCCCAAATTCGTATGTGGAAATCCTAACCCCCACGTGATAATATTTGGAGGTGGGGTTCTTAGAAGGTGACTAGACCATGAGGGTGGGGCCCTCATGAATGGGATTAGCTCCCTTCTAAAAGAGACTCCAGAGAGTTTTCTTGTCCCTTCCCCCAGTGAGAACACAGGGAGAAGATGGCCAACTGTGGTACAGGAAGCAGGATACATTAAACACGGAATCTGCTGGGACTGTGATCTTGGACTCTGTAGCCTCCAGAAATGTGGGAAATAAATTTCAGGTGTTAAGCCACCTGATCTGTGGTATTCTGTGACAGTAGCAGAAATGGACTAATGCCAAGTCTCCACTGTGTAATATCAGGACTGTTTCTTTCTAAGCTCCAAATTTATCTTTAGGAAAATGGGGATGATGGCAGCAACCATCTCAGGTACACGAGAATCTCAGGCGCAGGGCCCTGGAACACTGTCACAATGTGATAAATGAAGCAACTATTATTCTCTCAAGAGTGCTAGGGAATGAGTGGAGATGCCAGGAGAACATCTGTACCAGGCTGCCTGGTACATATTTATTTTTGTTTTTACTTCCTCATTTCTTTGCAGCCACAATTTAGAAGTAATAATTAATCGTTCTGGGTTCACTAACTCCTTCTTGGAGAAGCAATGGAGTAAGATCTAAAGAACACTGCCCAGTAGACTTCCACAGAAATGGCATAAAACTACAGTTTTCTCTATCCAGGATGTGTTTTTTGAGAGTTGATTAGTCAACACATTTATGCTGTACAGAAAATTCCATTGGCTACCCTTGGAAGTAAAATGGAAGATAGAGTTCCTTACTTTCAACAATCTTATAATCGAGTGCTTTGCAATCAGATGTATGAAGAAAGTAAAATGAGCTACTGTGAGAGACAGTGAGTGGTTGAGTGTGGGGGACAGAGTGGCAGGGACAATGTTAGATAAAGCCATCAAGAAAGCCTGGACCTGAATTACTACAAAGGGACAGCCATGTGATGACTGTGGAGAAAGTTCCAGCAGGAAACAGTTAGCAAATGTTTTGGTCCTTAGATTGGGATGAAAGTGAGGCTTGAGAAAACAGAAGGAGCTGTGACTTACAGGTTCTTAACTTTGGATCACTGTGTCACCTGGGAGCCCTTAAATCTACCCATACCTGGGCCCTACCCATCACTTTGCCATGTGAATTGGTTTGGAGTAAGTGGCAGGCATCTGTATTTTTAAAAACTTCCCCAGTTGATTCTCAGGTGCAGACAGGGATGGGAAGCACTGGCCAAGCATGGTGGGTATAGAGAAGGTGTTAGGAGATGTGTTCAGAGGGGCACACTGAGGCCCAATCACACAAGCTTCTGAGGATGCCATGGGGGGAGTGTGTGTTTTATTCTAAAGGTGATGGGAAGCCATTCATCATGAGGGTTTAAGCATAGGCATGACATAATCTACCTCTGGTTTTAAAGGGTGCATTGTGGATACTGCCTGCAATGCAGGGATAGAGGGATGAAAGGGACAGAGTGAAAGAGCAAAAGCAGTTAAATACGCAAGTAAACTCTAGTGACACAACACATGGAAACTACCAATGACGATTGTCCCACTAGGTCTGCCAGTGAAATATGTACGTTAGTGCAAGTCAGATGGCACTTGTTGAACTTGGTTAATAGTAAACTGAACCTTTCTGTTTCTACCTTGACCTCACAGTCTTTATATGCTTGTCTTTAACTTGGACAATTATTATACAGTTGTTCTTGACTCTGGTTGCTCATTAAAATAATCTACTCATTAGAAAAATTACTGATGCCAACTTTACCATGGAAACTTCAATTTAATAATCTGAGGGTTGAACCTGAACACTAGGAATTTTTAAGGTCTCCTCGAGTGATTTTCATCTATACATAAGAACCATTGGCTTAAACAAACAATAATCCGTGGATTGGGAAGAGGCATGCCGAAGTCGGCATAGCATTCTGATTTGCTCATAGTTGACAAGTTTAGCAGAACATAGTCAATGAGTCTTCTTCATGTCTGGGAAACGGAGCCCAGCACAGTGAATCCAGTGTAAATATTACACCTGGGCGTCACCATCCTGAAATGGGGAATGGAGAGGAGGATGTTTGCTTGGCAGTGCTGGTGTGTGAGATAAAGCCCCTCAGGAGTTATTATTTATTCTAAAAAAAGAAAAAAAGAAGCAGAGGTAGGGATCCCCAGCTTTGTATTTTGTTTTCAATACACAATTATCTCTCCAGGTTTTTTATCTTTACTACATGTCTCAAAACTTCCTATAGTTGACAACCATTGTCAAATCCATGAATAGCCAAAAAGCTGTAGTTACAGTGACTGGTGATTTGCAGCCACCCTAAACCTGAAAAGGAGGTGTGAGTAAGCTGTAACCTTCCCGGAGGGTGTGCAGATTTGATGTTGGACTGCGTGACTGGCAGCAGCCAAGTGCTCCAGGCAGCGCACTGATGACCCGGGCTCTGGGTGCACCGCCTCCAGAATGGTTGTATGCAGTGGGATCTGAAGGCTGGCAGGTGGTCAGAGCCACCTCTCAGAGCCTCTTCAGGGGATGAGAAGTCTAACTATTTTTAAAGCAAATGTGTATTGAGAATTTTATTTCATGGAGAACTGAGGCCAAGGAGTGTGGGGTTCTATTCTGGATGTACAAGTCAGACATGCAAATCTACTCTTAAAGTATAAACTCCATTTCATTAATTTATGTTTTAGTATCTATGATATATATTTCTTACACTTTTTAGTATTTGAAAACACCCAAAATGAATTTCTTTCCAAACACTTTTTGGGCTTATCTTTTATAAGTGAAAATGACCATTTCTCCTCTTGACGCTGAATTAGTGAATTTTTAGTGCCTATTATATTATTTAGGCATCAATCTCATATATTCATAGGCTTGGAATCAGTTATAAAATAACATACTCATAGGTTCTTTAAATGTCACAGTAAAAAAAACATTTCTTTTACCTTCACATAGTTGTACTCAAAGAGAATAAACTGTTCATCAGGAGATACTGAATAATCATTTATAGAATGTCCAAATTCATCCTGTCGATCAAGTAGAAAAAAGAACTGTTGAACAATTCCGTTTAACTGCCATCACTGAGCACTTATGCAGAGGGTATGTGTGGCTCATGCTGTAGCAGCTCCCAGTCTAGCAGAGATGGCACATTCCCCCATACAAATCACCATGACACAAGGCGAAGAGTGATCGGGGTTACAGCACCAGGGAGGGAAGGATTAATTCTAACCAAGGAAAGACAGCTGTGAGGGTGGGGAGCAAGAACAGAGAGGGAACTTTCAGCATGATCAACACCCAGAGGTGGAAGGGTGCATGCATACTTAGAGAGTGTATAAAGGTCAGGTGTTACCTGAATGCAGTAGAGGGTATATCATACAAAGTGTAAGGTGAGAGGACATAAAATTAGAAAAATAGCTGGGGTCAAAATATAAGAAGTGAAAGTATGAACTCTTTTTTGCACATGGACATGAGAAGATCTTATCTGTCTTTTACAAAGATGCTCTGGTGATGCAGTGACTGAGATGAGGTGAGAGGAGCTGCACCAGCCCGGGGCTTGCACGAGGAGGCCATCTACTCTACAGAGTGGAGGTGCAGACTGAAGCTAGAATACTCATTATCCCTGATCACACGAGGCCCTGAATCAGCACTAGCCAGTGCCAATGACGATCTGAGAGACACTTGACCTTACAGAGGGGGGGCTGATAGCGTTTGCTGAGTGGCTTGCAAAGGGAGATGACAGAGGAATCAAGGACCTTTCTGAGGGTTACCTAGCGTAAGTGACTTGGAGGAGAGCAGGATTTACCAAGCTTGGGGACTCAGGAAGAGGGATCGGATGCTTTCAGTTTGCTAGGAGAGGGAAGGGGGATTAACCAGCTTAGCTTGGGATACTGAGTTTAAAACACTTGCAGGCCATCCGTTTGCAGAAGCCAGTAAGCTATTGGAAATGGAGGCTTAGATCTTGGGAGAAGTAGTGTTAAAAGTGTGTATTCGAGGATCAAGCCCAGAAAAAAGTGTGCTGATGCTGCAGAAGTAAAGGAAAAACCACTGAAGGAGAGCAAGCACAGTGAGGGGAGAGGCCGGCAAGCGAAGACAGAGCCCTGGGGAGCACTTACACTTAGGAGTAGGGGCAGAGGAGGAGGAGTCGTCAAAGGAGACTAAAAAGGAGCCAAGACAGGGAGCATTCCAAGAAGGAGAGAGAGATCCACTGTACCATATGCTGCAGAGAGAGTCCAACAGGATGAGAAATGATAGTATTCATGATTTGAAAGGTTATGAAAAAATCCCCAGAATTTCCTTGAAGTATGAATTAGTTATGTGATTAAACATACAAATGTACTGTTCTCCAAGAAAATGGAGCTGTTTCCATATTCAGCATTGAATAGCAAGATATTGTTTTCTTGTTTGTAGAGATATTCATGATCTAAAGAGAGAAAATGGCCAGGTCAGTAGTTGAAGTTGCTATTAAACATCTTCGTAAGCTAAAAACTGCGATAAAAATTTGATCTAAGTTTACACACGTACTCATAACTATTTATTTCTAAGCTGGAAAAACATTAAGTGACCAATATTATACTCGTGTGCCTTCATTCCTCCAGCATTATCGTCAGGGTTTCAATTCACATTTAACTTTTTATAGTACATGTCAAAGAAATTAAGTTAAAGTTTCTGTCTTTTCTCCCTTTGCACCCTCAGATAGAAAAAAAAATACTCTACCATATGGCTTAAAAAAACAAGGTCGTGTTCTCAGTGCCATAAAAGTGCCCCACGACCTAACTAGAATGAACATAAGCATAAAAACCTGCCCCCGCTCCCCCCAAAAGTCCTTACCTGAAACCCATCTCAAGGAGTAGAACTTCACTCTGAAAGTATTTTTTAAATAATCTGTTAGAGTGTAAGTTCTGCGACTGTCAGCTGTAGTGTCATCTGCTGGTTGGAAAAAAGAGCCAAATATTCAGTAAAATGGAATAACCTGTTTTGGATAAAATAAACAAATGGATCTCTACAATATATATTGGTCACGAAATACAGAAATGTACTCACAAACTGCAAAATACATTTTGGAAGATTTCAAACTGGCTGGATGGAGTTAAAATGCATTTAACTGTGAAAGCGTATGTGAGTATTTGTTTCCCTGTGCTCTGTGAGTGCCACATGAACGAACTTCATCATCAAGGTCTAGCTCAGCAACGTCCCATGGAAATACAATGTGAGTACATTATCTAGTAGCCATAATTAAAAATTCTTAAGGTGAAATTAATTTGAATGGCATATATCATTTAGCCAGTATATCCAAAATATTATCACTTCAACATGTAATCAATATTTAAATGATATTAATGAGATCTTTGACATTTTTTTTTTCACTCTAAGTCTTGAATTACTGTATGTGCTTTGCAATTACAGCATACCCCAACTCAACTAGGTACACTCCCAGTCAGTGCCTTCATGTGGCCAGGTAGTGGATGGCACAAGGCTGGCTTATTTCCTCGAGGCCTCGACGCCACTTCCAAGCCCTCTTGTCTCCACATAGACCTCTAAGACATGCTGATCACCCAAACCAGGGATTTTTGTTTCATCCACACTTATCCTTGAATTTGGAGGCTGTTTTCCTGAAACCCTTCTCTTGAATTTTGTGATACTGCCATTCTCCTAACTCTCTGACCATTATTTTTCCATCTCCTACTTTGATTTCCTTTTCTCCAATGACCGAGAGACATGCCCTGATAGTCAGCCTTGAGCTTTCTGTTCTCTCTCTACATTATTCCTCTCAGAGAATTCCTGGGCTTCAGGCATATTTTCCATTTAAATAAATGACAAAATCTGTACTCATGACCTTAGCCTATTGCACCCCAAACTCATATTTCTCGTGTTCCACTGGCCTTCTTACTTGACATGTCCCACACTAGCCCTATACTTACCTTACCTAAAATAATCTTCCCCCTTCCAAAACTAGTTTTCTCTAGTTTATATTCTGTTACTGGTGGCCCACAGTCAAAATCTGAAAATCGTTTTTGATGTCTCGCTCTTACCACTGCCCATATCCAAGCAGCTCCATTGTTGCTTCCTGTGAAATCAGGTTCTCCTAGTCCAATCCTGCACAGCACCACCACTGGAATGATCTTTCTAAAATGCCCCTTTCATCCTGGAGAGCCTAAAAAAAGACACTCACGGCCTCCACGGTCTGACAGGAGGCTCTCTTGGGGCTCATTTCCACGCTCTCAATGCATGAGCCTTCTAACCTGTCACACGGATCTGCCTACTGAGCCCAGGAGATCACCTTGGGCATTGCTGCCTCTGCTCCTCGTTCTAAGCCACTTCCCTGCCATGTTGTCAACTGCCTCCCTGACCATCACGGTACCCCACCCTCCAATGCCCACCTCTTTCATAAAGGCTTCAGTTTTGCCTCCTCTGACTTTTGCCCCCACACTACTCTTGTCATTTAATAACTTGTACAAAATGATAACTGGTCTTCCATGCCTACCTGTGTGGGCTACTCCCTGAGGCCATCAATTCTTTGTAGACAAGGCCTTGGGTTTTTGCTTTCTTGCATTTTTGTTTTTCATGAACCTTAGCACCTGGCACAGTTCCACGCTTTAGGAGAAGCCTCTAAAACAAGTTTTTGTTGACTGATCTACAGTAATGAAACCAGTGATTTCTCTTAACTAGTCCCAGAGCCTGCATGGAGAATAAACAGCCTAAAGTCTTTTAGATAGCCCAAATCTCACTGAATCTGATACCAGACACTGAATCTGCCAGGGGCTTGGACCTCTCAGCTTCCAGAACTGTGAGAAATAAATGTTTGCTGTTTAAGCCACCCAGTCTATTGTGTTTTTGTTCATGCAGCCTGTATAGATGTATATATATAATAAACAGACATAGCAACATAGAACATCCATCAGTGATGTCTGGTTTTATAAGAAGATAATTAACTGAGTACCTAAAATAAATCACAGACAGTGTTATTTCATTTAGATGCTATCTCATATAAGGGGATTTGCCCAGTTTTATCAGGATAACACACTTAAATCTAGAATATTAAAGTAATTGAGGCAGAATTCCCTGCTGCCGCGGGTACTGCTCTTCACCTTCATGATGCGTTCCTTACTGAGCACTCACCTCTCCTGCCCACGGCGTTCTCGGCAGGCTATAGCTTTTCTAAACTCCTCATCTCTACCACATTCGGCTTCCCTTCTGCTCACAGTGGGCCCTGTGTGCTTTCCATCCATCTGCTGATGTTCCAGATACTGACACTGATGCCGCACTTTTGCCACAGCCCAGGTCAGCTGTGAAGGCCCAGTGCCACCTTGGCTTGTGTCAGGCTCATTCAGCCACTCCACAGTGACCCTGAAAACTGGTTTCCATATCTTGGCTACCCAGTCCCAGCGCAGCACTGCTAAATTGGAGCAAGTAGAGCAACAAATGTTCCTTGTTTTTTGCCTTGCCATTTGACAAGCAGCACGCATTGGAAGACGCTTTTGAAACATCTAGATAAGAGAGTCTGTGAGACATGCGTGCCAAGTCCAGGTTTTGACCTTTAGCAAGTTCATAGTTTGCTGCCAAGTTACAACCTATCATGTCAGACACTTAGAGGACACACTCGTGTTTCTTCTTCCTTGTCTACTTGCTCCCTGACAGGGCACTGCTGCAGCAACAGATGAAGGGCTTCGGCTCTTTGTGTGGTTTTCCTGGTGGGCCTGGGACATGTCGTTCATTTGACTTATCAGTTCAAAGCACGGTGCTAGCCAAGTGAAGCAGTTAATCATATGTTACCCGTCAGCTTACACTGAAACTCTTAAACACAAGTCTTCTTTAATTTAAAATTGTTAAAACAAGGTTAACAACTTTATACTTTTCTTTGGGGAGAACCACAATTCGGCCAAACCATATGCAATGCCAATTTTGATTAGTCAAAAATGGTAGAAGAGCAGTATTTAATGGTTCAACCCAATAATAAATTCTCATCAAAGTGTATGATATCTTAATGGGCCCTTGCTATAGGAACAAAACCATTTCTGAATAAAATAATGTTTAAAGTGATAAGACCCAAGTCAGAGAGTAGTGAACTTCCACTGAATATCCTTCCTTTGACCGACTGTGCCTTTATGATACAGGACATTTTGAATATTTACATATATTCATTAATAACGAACTTTTTTATCTGCATAAACATGAAATATATATATAATATTTCTACTTCACAAAGATAAATTGGTGTGGTAAATAAATGGCTAATGGAATGCAACTAAAAAGAAATGTGCTCTTTACAGCTCATAAACTCATAAAGTTGTTAAACATGGGGAAACGATATCTGGTTACAGAGTTCTTGTGTTCCATATGGTAATCAGTTAACATTTTATACTGATGCTAAAGAAATATAATAAGTGTTACTTTAGAATTTGCTATAGCAAAATAGCAATCTTGACATAGGGACATAGGAAGAAAAATCAAGAAGGCAGAAGAAACTGATTGGAAGGCTCCTCATGACCTGTATTACCCAGCAGCACATGCAGGCGGTCCCCCATCTCCATTGATTCAACAAATGCCACAAAGGATTGGGTTCCTGGTGGCTTTGAAATCAGAAAGCCTGGATTTGTTCCCAGGCCTAATTCTGCACTAGAGCCTTGGGAAATTACTGAATATTTCAAAACCTCAATACTTTAATCTATAAAATGTGCATAATAGCATTACCTAGCCCATAAGGATTTGCCACAATTAAATGAGGTGATGTATATAAAGAGCTTAGTTCAGGACTTAGAATTTAGGAAGCCCTCCAGATATGTTATATCATTTATAGTTTGATCCAAGGATGTGCTAGGCAATCAGGATATAAAGATGAATACAGGAGTCTCTCCCCTGGAATATCTAGCAATGGTGCTGAGATTAGGAATGTCACCGCAATTAAATAATAGCCAATTAAGTTTTCTTTATGTTCACATCCCAAATGATCCCAGCAGCCAGCATAAGAACATCACATTGAGAAAACAGCTCAGATACGTACAAGCTAATAACTTGCTAAGTGGTAATGGACATTGCTTTCTCCCTTCCACAGGTCTAATGCCCTCCAGAGCGGGAGTGGGCAGGTTACGGCACGGAGGGAAGTCACTGGGCTTAGTGGACTTCAGGGATTTGTGATGAGTGATGTTTCTCTGACTGTTACACATTAGAGGCAGTGCCAGATTTCCTTCAACTGGAGAAACATCCAATATTCTTTTTATTATGTTTATTTTGCATATGTATACATAAAAGAAATTGCCCTCTCATCCCACCCAGGCATACGTGGAGGAAGGTGCCCCGGCCCCAGGTTCGTGGTCAGGGCGGTGCAATCCCGTGGATCCCAAGCCC
The DNA here is from genome assembly GCF_030020395.1 of Manis pentadactyla. Taxonomy (NCBI): domain Eukaryota; kingdom Metazoa; phylum Chordata; class Mammalia; order Pholidota; family Manidae; genus Manis; species Manis pentadactyla. Next base: position 11,378,329 of record NC_080026.1, on the reverse strand, counting down.
CAGCCAGGAGAGGGCTGGCCTGAAGGGCTGGGCAGGCTGCAGCCCCATCAGCTGCCCTTAAACTGCACCACATCCAAGGGGCTGTTTGATGCCCTTGGAGTAGGACCGCCGCCACACCTGCTGCGGCCGCTCTCCTCCGCCTCAGGGGCAGGGCTGCCTCAGCCTCCCCGGCGCAGATCAGTCCATGAAGGTACGTTAAGCAGCAGCTGATAAATGCAGGGCACTGACCTGGAGCCTGTGAGCCTACGACTGTACTCCAAGCATTTGCCCTAACATCAGAGGGTCAGATGACCAAACTTTTCTTAGGGATGTACTCACTGTAATTTCAAAAGTCTCCTCTGAAAGGCCAATCAAACATTTCCCAGAATAGCAGCAGTTTGGGAAAAAGGGAATTTAGAAGGGATTGCCTGCCAAGACTCCAACCTCTCCTCCTCCTCCTCCTCTCATCACTCTGCTCCGTCTGCACTGGCCTCCTGGCTGTTCCCCGGACACTGGCCCACTTCTGCCTCAGGGACTTGGAATGTGCTGTGCGCTCTGCCGAAATGTTCTTCCTCTAAGATATGCCCAAAGCTTGCTTCCTCGCCTCCTTTACCTAAGTGTCACCTTCCTTCCTCGGACTAACACCCGCACACCCACCCTGCAACCCCTGCCCCATGGCATTTTTCTATTGCCCTTCCTGGCCTTTTTTTTTTTTCTTTTAACAGTGATACCATCTAACATACCATGTATTTTACGTGTTTGTCTTGTTTACTGTCTGCCTCCCTCGACTGAAAGAAAGCTTCAGGAAGACCCTAATTTTGTTTCATTTTGTTTACTATTACATCACTGCAGTCTAGAACAGCCCGTAATGCATAACAGACACGCCCTAAATGTTTGTTGAATGAAAAGATAAAAGCCATACAATACAAACACGGGAATGCAAACTCAGGAACACAGCTCCAAACACAGCCCCAATAGGATCTCTGCGAACCCCAGTGACCACTGTAGCAGGAACGGGGTGCGCTCGGCCAGACGGGTCCAGATGGAGGCCTGGATTCAGGAGGAGAGAAGAGGGACACCAACGGCGGCTGGATGCCGCCCAGCCCTTACAGCTTGGTGCCCAGCTCTGTGTCCCTCTTCTTCCTCTTCGTCCCCAACCCCTACAGGTAGTGTGTTCCTGCAGCTGCTGCCTCTGGGTTACCTCAGAATTCCTCCTTTGCTCTTTCTTCTGTGGAACCCATTTTCATATTCAATCCTCTGCTGAATCAACGCTGAGTATGATTTCTGTATTTGTCTCGTCACTGGCCCCTAACTGACTTAAGGATTTGCACATTTCATCTGTATATATATAAAATAGAAAGGTCTCTTTAGGGTGTAAGGATATCGTATCTAGCCCCGGGGTTGGTAAAGTTTTCCTTAAAGGGCCAGATGGTGAATGTTTTAGGCTTGATGGGGCGTAATTCTCTGTTGCAACTTCTCAAGTCTACCGTTGTAGCCTGAAAGCAGCCACAGAGAACATGTAAATGAAAGGATGTGGCTGTGTTCTAATACAACTCTGTTTGCAAGAACAGGTGGCCGGGCCTGGCTGTAGTTTGACAACCCAATATAGACATTCCTCAGGATTGTGAGCAACACAAACAACAAAAACCAAACCCCACCAAAGAACAAAATGAAACAGAACTGCTCCCAGGATCGGTTTAGGAAGACAGATGTTGAGATGAACATTCTAATTGCCTCAAAACATTAAGTATATCTTCCTAAGACTCCACTATATACAGCAGTAAAGTGAAAGCAGTCAAAGCATTCATGTCTCAAAATTCAGGCCAAGATGAAGGTATGTACAGCTACTGGTGTAGGAAAGCAAGGCCCAGAGGATGGCCTGAAGTAAACCCGGTTCACTGCCTGATTCACTCTGCCTCCACCCCAGGAAAGAGCCGGGAGTTCAGCGCACAGGAAGCCAGCGCTAAACAGGGCATGAGGGCTCCATCCTTCCCTCTGAAGGGGAAGTTGGTTTGTTTGTGTGTCTCTGAAGACAGTCAGTCCCTCTTCCTTTGTTGAGACTCTTTTGAGTAAGACTGGCATAATAATGGTCAGAATGAATATTTACAAGGCTGTGATGCCCTGCTATTTTGACTGACATTCCTCCAAGTTGATGAGGAACAGTGGGAAGGTGGAAACATGTTAACTGTGTGGATAAAGGACCCACAGGCCAGGGAGACATGCAACTATTTTAGCCAAGGGCTGGTTTCTCCTGAAAAATACTCAGAAATAGTTGTAGGGAGACATCCCTGGAAGGTGATCAATTGCAGTCAAAGAATAATTAGTGTTCAATGGTGTAGGAAAACTGAGTAGAGAACATCAGCCCTGGGGAAGCCTAAAGCTTGAAAACTGAAGAACTTTCCAGAAAGGATTATATACATAATCAACAAGGCTACTCTGTGACAGCTGTTTGTCTTACAGGATACAAGGAGCAAGGATCCCCGTAAATAAAACTGCCATAAAAATTGCCCTTTCCAGCATTCTCTAGGCACAACTTTCAAGAGTGTGAGTTATTAAAGTATCTTCCTCTCAGACTGTTAAAAGAACAAAAAAATTAAGATGACATAAAGGATAATAATTATAAATACTTATAGAGTTCTTCCAGTGTGCCGGGCTGTTCTAGGCATTGTATACTTAACTTATTCTCATTCCCATTTTACAGGTAAGGAAACTGAGGTGCAGATAGGCATAGACAGGGACTGGACTCAGGTCCCATGACTAATAACCATGACTAATAAGCACCAAAGCCATATTTGAACTAGGCAATATGGCTGCAGAGCCTGTGATTATAACCATCCTTCTAAATAACATCAGTATTTGGGAAAATGATTGCATGCATGGTAGATGCTACGTGAGCAGTGCTGTGAATTGGTATAGATGAATTATCATGGAAGTGTTGGAATTCAACGTTTGCAGCTCATCCAAACAGGCAGGTGGTAGGTTGCATTCGCAGATAATGTGTTTTAGTGCTTTAAAGTCAGAGGGGTACCAATTCCTTCTGAAAACCCTAGAATTTTCTCTGTGGACTAGTATGAAAGATGGCAACTCTATGGCTTCCTGGAAGGGAACCAGTGCCACCTTTGTTCTCTCTTCCGTGATACATCCAGTCACTCATCAGCTTTTCCCTAAACTCTTACAAAGTAGTCACGGGAGCTTCAAAACATGATTCTGTTCTTCCTTGTCTTTTCTCATGTTTCCTATATTTTACACATAGTGTAATCTTATAGAACTCAGGCCCTGCAGTAAACATTTTCAAATGAGGGAAGCGAATCAATGGAAAGATACAGTGATTCCTCCTTTACAGCAAAAGCCACCCTACGGGGCATGTACCCGACCTCGCTCTCCTCTTCTGTGCTCTCACCCCTTCCCTCGGCTCTGGGAGGCCTTGGATCCTCCCCTTCCTCATCAGGAGGGGCTTGTTTCCATCTCTTCCCCCTCAGCATCTTCAGTTTCCTCATTGCTTAGTTCTGCACTGACTGCCCTTAGACGTGTGCATGGCGCACTCACCTTAAGAAGCATTTACCTTGTCCTGCTGTCGTCTCCTTAGTTCTCTTCCTCTCTACATTAGTAAGTGTTTCTGAACACAATCCACACCTTCATTTCTTTATGGCCCCTCTTCATGCCTATGGATCTATCCCTTCTTGTTTACCCCACGCTGGTTTCTCCCTCCCTCTCCGATTAATCAAGTAATTACATATCATTATTTAAATGTTAAATCTGAATAGTCTTGCCATAACCGGACTGTAAGTAAGCTGAAAGGATGAATTCATTTTATCTTTATCAAACAGCTGCCAGCACTGTACTGCAGGAATAGGAGGAGCACACGATTCAGTACCGCATGACTTGACTCCCTAGTTATGACTCTAAGTATTTTGATCAGATTTAAAGCAACATTTAAGGAAATTCATCAAGAGTATATTTCTCATGAGCTCTATGATGATTCCTCTGATTAATTCCATTGATTATTTCAAATCCTACTTTCCTGGGCCAATTTTTCAGGTCTAATGGTTAACAGGTATATTTTAAACTTTGCCCGTTTTATTTTATGTTGACTGTTTTGGACATATTTTCCCATTACGAATTGGAAAAAATATGATAGTTTATGTGTGCTTTTTTATAAGGAAATTCCCCTCAGATGTTTTTGACCCATTCTATTATGTCAGATTTGTAACTTCAATATTGAGAATTCAATTGCTTCCTATTCTTAATCATGTTGGATGATGAAAGAAAGCAAAGGTTGGGCTCACAATGCCTTCAGGATCAAAAAGGGAACTTCAAAACACCCTGATCTGCATTAAACTCAGGGGGTTGGGAAAGAAAGTAAGAAGAGAGGAAAAAGAGGCTTAGATGATCAGATTCTTTGGAAATCAGACCTGGCTGGATTGAAAGGACTGTGTTCAGGTCCATTAATTATTAACCCTTTATGCTTGGTTGATTTCTGTACAAACTTCCCTGGGCAGCATTTATCATTTGCTCTTTAGTGCTTCACTTTGATCATTTACTAGAAGGACACTTTTGGGGCTTGTTTATGTTTCCTTTAATATTGTGAATTATTTGAGGGCAAGGGCCATATCTATCATTTCAAAATCCTTAGTGACCAATAAAGGGCCTAGAAAAAACTGCTCAATAAATACATGCTGAATTGGAGAGCTACCTTCTGTGCACAAGGGCATGCTGGGTGCACGATGCGGCAGGCCCCCGGAGCCCATGACCTGATTCCTAAAGCAGGTCCAGGAAGAGGAGGGGCTTCGCTCTCAAACTGCTGCAGATTAGCTCTTAAGGGAAGGATACAGCTATGAGGGCAGGAGCAAACCCTCCATTCAGCTCTGCAGCCAGCGGTTCAGAACCATCCTTATCTCCTCTTCTTCCCTCCCTATTCATGTCCCCGTTCATTTTTACATCTCCAAAGCTACCGCCCTGTCCAGTCTGCCATCCTCTCTCACCTGGACGAATGCCCCTCCACTCCCCATCATTACCTACACAGAAGTCATATTTTAGAAATAGACACAAGATCATGCCACATTCATGCCTGGAATGAAGAGAAACTCCTTTCTGTGTCCCTCCATCTTCTCTCTCACACTGTTATTTTTGTCCTAGCACCTGTCACTGTCCGAAACTACCCCTGTGCCTGCTCCTGCCCGCCTGCCCCATGGACTGTAAAGGTCTCTAAGGTTTGGAGTCGGGGCCCCTGTACCTTCAAGAACACCGGGCATGCAGTAAGCATTTAGTGCATGTTGGTGAGTGAACAAACATGTGCCTGGCCACTGTAGGACCTTGGTCCTGAAGACGGTTTAAATTTCATACTGAAAGAGTTTCCTGCCTGGAATACAAGAATACAGAAAAATAACAGGGAAATAGGTGCCATGCATAAAACTCGTGGACCTGAGCTTGAGCAGGTCAGGCTTGAAGGAAATCAAAAAGAGGATGTCTCAGCCCTACAGGGATGATGTTAAGGCTACAGGGGCCACCCAACCAGTTTGGGGGGATCCAGTGTCGAGCAGTGGGGGTAGCACCCACTTGATACTCACTCCTCCAGCTCCCTCTTCCTCCTTTTCACAGCCTAAGGCACTGTGGCCCTCAGGATGCCAGGAACAAAGTCCCTGCTGACTTTAGCTCTGCCTTCCATCACCTCTGCTTCTTGGGCCTTAGAGGCTAGAATATGTGACTGAAGCTCATGGATCTATTTCCTTCCCCAGTGAACCAAATAATGAAGACATGTGCACATTAATGTGCAGTTAACTAAAGCAAATGGCTTATCATTAATTTAAAAAAACTTCCTAGGAAGTTATACTCTTGAAGTACAATATAAAACTGCAAACACAGTACTTGGCAAAAATAAAACAGCTAACTCAGAAGTTCTAATGTTGGGATTTCAGTTTATTCTCAGATTAAGAGACACACCCTCTTTTGGAGGTCACAGTGGATCTGTGAAGACTAAAGGTAAAAATGTAATTGATTTACAACAATGAAAGGGTTAGCATCAAGTCATAAAACAATGATGAATCATTTGCTTAAAAAATTCCCACTGAAGCATTTCTTTAAAACAGTTACTATGGGAACCAGCGGACTCAGGGCAGGTTAGAAGAAAGATCTGGATTCCAAAATTCTACTCCTTAGTCATTAAGCCCTAAACTTCTCTGCCTCAGTTTCTTCCATATAACAGGTGAAGATATTAATACCTACTCTGACATGGATTGGTCTGTGAAGATCAAATGGAACATACAACATGCATTAGAAAAAGAGCAAATGCAATTCAGTGCAAGTAGTGTATCTGGACCTACTACTAGTACTGAAATACTTAATAAGATCAGTCAAAAGCATGAGATGTCGGTATTGGGCTGGAAATCATTACCAAGGATCATCAGATATGAAATGATTATATAGGTGTAAAAATGGGAAGCTGTAATATTTATGCGAACATGGCCACATTACTTTTATATCTGATCACAAGTCAACAAAGTGATGTGGAATTTAGAAGCACCAGTTCTGGGGTATCACATGGCCTGAGTGTGAATCCCATTTCTGAGGAACTGCAAGCGAGTTCCTTAACTTCTTTGGCAGTTGGCCTCCAAGATGGTCCCAAGGAGCTACACCCCTAGTATCTATGCCCTTATGTGATGCCCTCTCACACTGTGACAGGCTTGGTTTGTGGCCAATAGAAACATAGCAGAAGTGATGGCACAGGCCTTCGGAGGCTAGGTCCTAAAGGCTCCGCGGCTTGCCACTTGATTGCTCTCTTGGATCATTCATTCTAAGGTTGACTGTGCACACTAAGGATCATGGATCCTTCCCTCTAAGCTGCACCGGCACCTTATGGAAAGGCCCGGCTGGTGGGGAACTGAAGCCTCTGGCTCACAGCCACATGAAACAGCTTGGAAGTGGACCCATCAGCCCCAGTCAAGCTTTTGGATGACATCTCAACCGCACCCACGTGATAGGCCTTGTGCCAGAACCACCCACTTAAGCCACTGTCAAATTCCTTATCCACACAAACTTGGGGTAACAAATATTTATTGTTTTCAGTTTTGAAGTAATTCATTATGCAGTAATAAATAACTAAAACGCTCTCTCAGAGTTTCTGTAAATCTTCTGTAAAAATGGAGTGATACTAGTACCTCTCTTAAAGAGTTGTTAAGGATCAATTGAGCAGTACATTGAAAGCCCCCAGCCCAGCACCTGGCCTAGAGCGATACATGCTGGCTCTTGTTACACCCTGGCATACCCTCTCTTCCATAGCAAGGTGTTGCTGCACGAATTTACAGTCATGTTTCCCATAGGCCTCAACTTCCCCTCAAGTCATGAAATTCCAAGTACGCTGATCCAGCTCCCACCAGGCCCTTTCCAACATCTTTCTCTAACCATCGGTGGGGTGAGCAGTCTTCCCTTTTTCTTTCTTTAGGATGAGGGGCAAGATGTCTAAGCAAGAGAAACTTAAAATACATGGTCTGGCTTGGGAACCAAAGCCAAAATAGCTGGCCTGAAACAACCAACACACTGGCCTCCAGCACTGGACCAAGGCTGACAAGTTAACTGAGCCAGCCAGAGGCTACTCGAGCTTCAGTGGTTTAGATACTGTCCTCTGAAATATACAAAGCCTCCATTCAGGCTCACTTCTGTGCTTTTAAACCTGAAATGGATCCTAGACTCCCTCAGGCAAACTTCATAGGTGTGGTCTTTTCTTTCTCTGATTATTTCTGTCTCCTTCACATTTGGGTTTTCTTCTGTTATGCATGGATGGGTGCAGTCAAATTTCCTATGCACTGAAAGAAGATACTGAGGAAATTTACTACTAAAGCGGTGAAAAGAACAGATATGTTTCTATCCCATAATAAAACTCAATAATAAAACTATTGGACAAATAACAAGGCTCAGTAATAAAACGATCAGACAAATATTTAAAAAGCACAACCTCCAATATAATGTAAAGGAGGAAATAAAAGGATCACACCTAGAGTGAGGGTTTCACTACCACTAAGCCCTGAGGGTTTCTAAAATTCCACTGGGAGGATAGTATTTTTATATATATTTACTGCTGATTCTCTGGGAAACTGAATGTTTAATATGAAATATCCTTCTATATTTGAGAGATTTAAAACAACACCATCTTTTATTATATATACAGAATGAGGTGATCTTTTCATTTTGCTTGGTGAAATGCATAATTCCTGACTTCAAGGGGTTTTTATTCTTTAAAAAAAGCACCAATAATATTAAGTACGAGCCTCTCCCACTCTTCTTCCTTCTCTCCTTTTCTCTCCCTCTCTCCCCCTCTGGGTGTGTCTAGTTCTGCTGAAATCAGTGTTTCATAGGAAACACTTGGCCTCTTAAACCAACCTCTCAGGGGATGGACTTGGTTTCGCTCATTTCTCCCTCCTCTCTTTTTGGCTGTTTATTTCTTTGCTTTCCACTTAGTCAAGGGCTTTGTTTTGTTTTGTTTTCCTATCAAAGTCTTCCTTCCCCTCTTCCTCCTTTCTTCCTCCTCTTGTTTTTTTTCCCCCTTTCCTTTCCATTCATATTTCCTCCCTTCCCCCTCTCTTCATTTCTTCCTTCCCAGTATGTGTTTGACTTTAAACCTAGGTTGTTGACAACATTGAGGACATTTCTTAGATGATGACTGGATTCTTTGTAAGAATACTGTCCCTTACTGTGGGACAGCCCAGGAAAGGTATTGCTGACCTAGTGAAAATGCTGAGATCCTGAGCTTTTATCTCTGTCCTTCCTGATAAGGCAGGAGTTGAAACAAGGTGCTTTCCCTTTTCTCCTCAAATATACACCATGCCAATTAATAAATATGAGAAGAGAAATAAGTTGAGTGTGTACATGTAAATAAAGCTCACAATGAAACCACATATCTACCCAGCTGGCCAAGGGACACCCTTCGCCAACCACCCCCTGTTCTGTTTTCAATGATCAAAGTCTAATCATTTACATTTCTGGGGAGCTCGATAGCCCCCAAATTCTGCTCTGCACTGTCAGGCTCTAGGGATACTTCCCTTGCTTCTCCTCTAGCCTTGCCCCATTTCCATCTACCTTCCCACTGTCATGCCCAACAATGCAGACATGCTCAGAGTTCTAAAGTAGATCTCCCTCACCTACAAGTTATAGTCAGACTCCTTTTCCCACTGCTCACCTCCTCTCCTTCTATGATACCAGCTTAGAGGATGTGCTCTTGTGTCTCTGTGTTGACTCACAGCCACTCATGTCTTCTGAAACTGATATTAACTATTCATGCCTCCCCACCAAAGAAACCTCCTGTAAGAAGTCTTCCTGACTTCCCCAGAAGTGATCCTTCCAACCCTGGAAAGTTTGTCTAAACCTCTCCAAATTATCTTATTGCATCCTACCAGGCAGATGGAAACACATGAATCTTAACTCCCCATCAAGAGAAACATTCTTCACATATTTGTTCAAATTTCATCTGCAGAAAAGACTAGGTGTGGTTCAAGGGAAATGGCAAAACAGCCCCTCCCCAGTCTGTGCACCCCACCCAGGAAAACAAAATCCTTGCAGTCAACTTGAGGAAACCCTAGGGAAGGCAGGGGGTCCTTAGGCCGATTCACTGCCTATCTTGAGGGGCTTGCCAAAGCTCAGTGTTCCTTTCAACTTTCCTTAATGCAAGTCCTGAAAATGACAGTTTTATGCATTCTTGAAGTGATTCTATGGTGCCTCCTTGATGTGGAGACAAACGGCTATCCAGGTTACTTTGATTTGTTTAGTTGTGTGTTTCTCAGTACACTATAAGCTTCTTGAGGTCAAAGACATTATAATTGTAAGATTAGTCTTCCTATTTATAGCAATGTGCACAATGCCTGTAACATCATGTAAGCCCTGTGAGAGAAGATTTGTTTAAAGATACAAAGTATATCTTTATGAAAAATTCTATTTTAACACCTCACAACAAAGGGTCAATATACTGTGACCTGATGCCTGCTAATTAATAGTCTAAAACGTTGGTAACCATTGCTTGCCTAAGTAACTAAAATCATTATCAAGAGGCCAACCCACTCAGTTATTTAGCCTTTGACCCCTTTGCCTTGGCCCTGAAAAGTGAGGGCAAACATGATTTTTCAGCTCTACAAACTAATTCTGATCTGTCGCCTTGAAATCTGGTTAATACCCTTTAACATGTCAGCATCGTCTACCTATTTATGGTTGTAGACCATCCAGAGAGAATATGTCAGTTGACTGACTTGCATGTGACACTGAAATTGAAAGTATACATTTAAAAGGAAAGTCAGGCCAGAGGAAAGTCAAACTAGTTATTGTCACTTGCAAGCAATTTTGTGTATTCTGTTAAAGGAATGTCTTAAGAGCCAGGGCTAAAGAGGAAGTCAGGCAAGCCAAAAGAAATGAAGGGGCCTTTAAATGAAAGACTCCACCAACACATGAGTGATTGCTCCTCCTTCTGAATATCACCAGGTGCACCAGCTTTATGATTTAGCTCTGCAGTACTTTTTCAAGTGGTCCAATGGTTGTTTCCCTGCACCCCAACTCCCCAGCTGGTGAATTCCCATCATCAGTTGAATTCCCTCAGTTCCCTGTGAGCTGTCTTTTCTCAAAAGTGTATTTTAGAGCTTTAAAAAATTGTTTGGCCCAACATGTAAGACGTCCTTACTACTGTTTGGGGTCCTTAAGAACTGTGAAGATCTGTGAAGATCACAGGAAAAAGAAAGTTTATTATTACTGTTATTACTTAATTTAAATTAAAAATGTATTAAATTTAAATTTGATAGAAGAAAATTCTAAGAGTTTCCCCTGATTTGATTAGTATGTACGTGCTCTACCTGACAAAGCATGGCAGCGTCAGTGCCGGCAGCCTGAACCCTGGAGACCCCACAGAGTGACTCTAGGCGGCCCCGCACCAGAAGCAGCGCTAACTCCGGGGAAACGCGAAGACAGCCTGGCGCACCGGTTCAGCCCCCAGCAAAATCCCTGTTCCCAGGGTGGCAGGACAGAACCTGGCCTCCAACTGTCTTATCTTTCTTCAGGTGTTTCAGACTTACTGCCTCTGGTCAACAGAACCACGGGCACGGTGATGATGGTGACGAGCGCAGCAGCCCCCAGCAGTCCCACGAGCACCTTCCACAGAGTCTGCAAGCGGGTCAGATGAGCGTCCAGTTAGGACGGGCCGTTTGGCCCCCGTCTGGGTGGGAGAGCCCTGCCAGGGCTGCCCCGGGGGCGCGCGCTGGGCTGGGAGCGTTTGGTGTGCGCTAGTCAAAGGTTGCAAGTGCGGCTGCCTTTGAACTTGCGGCCTCTGATCACATTAGTTTTTGCTTCTCTGTGCCTGCCCGGCAGAAGCCATAGGAGGGTCCAGGTGTGCGTCTGTGGGTGACTCTCGGGGCCTCCCAGGATCAGCACCTGGCTGCTAGCAGAAACCCCGCGGGTCTGGGAGCGAGGCGACAGCTCTGGGACGTCCCCCCACCTGCCAGAGGGTGGCCCTGGAGCTCCCGCCTGGTAGGAGCCTCTGGTCCCGTTCCGCGAGCCTTTGGGTCAGTTTGGGGAGAATGTGGCGCAGAGGCACCCGGGAGTTGGCGAGGTGGGAGGCGCGCGGAGCACTCACCTTCATGGTCGGCCGTCTCCGCGGAACTGAGCCTGGGCAGCAGGGGCGCAGGCAGGAGGCCGGCGAGCCGCGGGTCCTGCTCGGCTGCCGCGGGCCGCGCAGGCACTGGGCGCTCCCAAGTTTCGGTCCGAGTTAAACATTAGTGAGCGCCCGGCCCGCTCGGTGCCAAGGGACGCGCGCAGGCTGCGGGAGAAGGCGGCCGGGCGCCGGGCACTGGCATCCCGACCGGGCGGCGCCCCAGAGGCGCCTCCCCGCGGGCTGTGCGGGGCGCGTGGGCCCCGGGGATGCCCCGGAGGGGCGGTGAGAGCCCGGACCGCGCTGAGCTGGCCCCGGGCACCCGACGCCGGGACCCGAGGCTGCCGACCAGCCGACAGGGTCCGCCTGGGCTGAAAGGCTAAGACGCTCAGCTCCTGCAGCCCCTCGTGGACAGGCAAGAGACCCGAGCCCAGAGGGGGCATGGGGCTCCGCAAACGCACACAGGTCACTGCTGGCCGCTGGAACTAAAAGCCAGATCCTCTGTCTTTTGCCAGTGAAAGATATGCTGGGGAATAGTGGGGTGTTTTAAAGCTTCTGAAGGCAAAGAAGAAGAAATGGTGATTGTTCTCTTGTGGATGGCACTTAGAGGCGAAGTATCTGGATTCACCCTCCGCAGGGAATTTCCAGCTTGTTTTGCAGACTTACCTTACATTAAATTGCCAAAAATAGTAACATTAACACTTATATTGAACTTTTTTTTTTCTAGCAGCTGCCCTCAGCATTTGCTGTTTGTTTAACAGGAAGGAAGCTTAGGCACAGAGAACTTAAATCACTTGGCCAAATTCCAGCTAGGAAACAGTGGAGCCTGAATTCAGAGTCCATGTTCTTAACCACTATTCCACAGGGTCACTCATCTTTCAGTCTTGAAAAGAGGATTTGCAGAAGGATAAGGGCCAATGTCTTCTCCTTCCCTAAGTTTCCACGAGGCCCCTGGGCTTCTTCATCCATGCATGCCCACATCCTCCCATTTATTCCAACCATTCCCTAATGTTTGCGTGTCTTCCAAGTGCCGTGCTCTCCTAGACGCTGGAGAGAGAGCAGTGGGACAAGACTCTCAGGAGGTCTGTGCACTTGGCATTTTCAGTATAAAACACACAGGCAAGCGTTTGTCTTTAGGGCCCCTCCACGCCTGCCTGTCTCCTGAGGACACGAGCACTCTTTCCCCCTGCAAGGTCACTTCAGCTTGTTTGCTGCAGCTGGAAAGCAAAGCCATTCTGTTCACAGGTAGAGGTAAAAGATTAAAAATGGAAGTCCTGTGGGGCATTGACCTGTGATTAGGAATGAGGTTCCCACCCTTTGCCTCCAAGCCAGACTTTTCCCCTGAACTCAAGGAGCTTTTCCACTCTTGACTACTAGTTGCTCATTTTACACACACTCACCCGCGCCTACCTCCAGAGGCTCCTCAAACTGAGCTCTTGATCTCCTCCACCAGCCCTGCCCCACCCACCTTAGATCATCTTATCTTCATTAGAAGTGTCTCTGTTCACCATTTACAAAAACCAGGAACTTCAGTCATCTCAGTTTCTCCTCTCCACTCTGTATGGTACCCTCAGCAACCCCAGGGGGATGACCTGTGAGACAGACCATCTTGTTCTCTGGAGGGCATTCCATGAAACACAAATAACCTCTTTAAAAAAAAAATGTAAGTATAGTTGATATACAATCTTATATTGCTTGTTACAGCACTTCAACAGTTTTTCATGTTGTTAAATCCTTAGCCCCACTAGTGCAGTTACTATTGAGACACAAATATCTTCACACTCTGCCCTCTTCAAGAGATTCTTTCACAAATCTTCCCCTGACCCCAACCTCTTTGTCACCAGTTGTTCAATCTTGATTTCTTTCCAAGTCCCTAAGGAACCAGCTGGCCAACACATTAGCCGCCACCAATGAGTCAGTGTAGATCTTGGATCATGCCATCTCTCTTTGCATGCAAAATGGAAAAAACAGATGTACTACTCGAAGCTCTGTCTGTTGGGAAGATTTCTCTTTCTACTTCTGTGTTCTTCGATTCTGAATTCTTTTCTTTCCACTCTACTTCCTCTATTTCAAATTCTTCTCTTTCTGTATTTCAGGACGTCCTTGAGAGGGGCTGTGATACAACAGCCATCTACTTCGGACTGGACTAGTATCAGCTTAATTTGCATAAGACTGACTGTTTTCCCCCTTCTGTTGCCTGGTTATAGAGAGCTGTCCACGAAGCAGTAGGTTGAAGGAGACACATACAGTAGTGGGAGAAGGCACCGTGGAGTCTAAGTTCTTTGCTCATGTGATTTTCTTGTGTGTTCTGGACCCCTTGTGCCCATTTGCTAAATCTTACAGACACCATTTTCACTTACTATTGGGATGCTGCTGAGCACACCCAACTGTACCATTTGGTGGCTCAGAGAACAAGTTCATTAAAGGTAGCTCAGGTTGCATGGGTAATTGGGTTAAATTGTGTCCCTTCCAAAAAAGAGATATGTTGGAGTCCTAATCCTTAATATTTCAGAAAGTGACCTTCTTTGGAGATTGGGTCTTTACAGAAGAAGTCAGGTTCAAAAGTAGTCAGTAGGTTGGGCTCTAATCTAATGTGACTGGTGGGTGTCATTATAAGAAGAGAAAATTAGGACACAGAGACAGACATGCAGAGAAGAAGATGCTCATCTGCAAGCCGAGGAGGGAAGCCTTAGGGTAAACTAAAGCAATACTGCACCTACTAAAGCAAGTGCAGAGATTAGTATCACTATTTAAAAACTTGGAAGACATAAGAATGCTGGTTCCTTATCTTATACTCAACTTATACTTAACTTTGCAGTTTAGCTGTGCAAAGGTAAAATGGATTACAGAAAAAGGTTATGGATAAATCTCAGCTGCCATTCTTCACTGAGTTGGGCGAAGAATGGGTAGGAGGGCCCAAATGAGATATATCCAAGTAGTCCAACACCATAGTACATATTATTTGCTAAATTGTCTCCTCATGAAGATTGGAAGTGTTCCTTTTATTCTTTTATCTTTCTCTTCCATCCTTTCTCTCCAGTGCCCGGTAAAATGCGTGGAACATATTGGTAGTCAATAAGTGTTGATTGAATGAATAAAAACTATATGATAAATGAAGAAAAAAATAACATCAGATCTTTCTCTGTGTTCTTAGGGGCTGGACCCAGAGGCATGGAAAAAATGAGATATCACATGTGGAAAGACTGGAGAGAGGGAAGATGGGGGTGGGGTAGGGAGTGGTGAACCAGTTGAACAGATTTTCCTGGCCCATGGCTCTGGAGGGTAGAACAAAGAACTACAAAGGTATTTATTTGCTCTCTCAATCAGTGGACACCTGCCCTGGCTGTAATCAGATAACTCTCTCCCACTCATCTGGAAATATCTTTTTGGTGCCCCAAGGATAAACCTCATATCTCACCTCCTTTGGAGTCAAGATCAAAACTCTTTTATTCCAGGTTACCTTCAACACTGACACTATCTGTTTCTGTTCAATTTTCTCCTTTTCCTACCAACCATTGTTTGGAAGATTTTTCTGTTTGAATTCTAGGTAGAACCTATTTACAACAAAATTCATTTCTACCAAGAGATACATGGATGATCGACAGCTACCTGGATAATTCTATAGATTTAGATATATGGAAAGAAGAAATTTCAGGCCAAAGGAATAACTACACCCGAAGACTGAGTGAGAAAGCTGGAATGCCTTTAGGGAATATCGATTAGTTTACTTTCACCAGGATATAGGGTATTCTAGAATATTGGGAAATAAGGATCAGTCATAGACATGGTCCTCAAGTCTTAAATTCAATCTTCATTGTGTGGTAGGCAGCCAATGAAAGCTCTAGCCAAGGAAAAGAACTGAAGCAGGCTTGAACATCAGATACAATGATCAGGCACCAGCACAAGCTAGATGAGAAAGGAAGAACTAGAGATGGAATGAGAGTCAATAAATTCAATTTTGCAAAATTAAAGTGTTTCTGTGGCACTTGTCAAGAAAGAACTTAAATAATGTGGACATATACTTGTTAACATACAACTCTTTAAAAACCATTGCTCAGCTGTGGGTGGGGGTGTTTTCCCTGCCCCAATTATCAGTAATAGCAATTAAAGAGCTCCTTTTACACTCAGAGTGCAGTAAAGATCTTTTGCTACCTGTTAGGCCAGACAGCAGCAAAGGGGGAGGAGACTTTTGTGCTTCCTTTGTTGGTGTCCCTTAGACGTTTTGTGGGGTTTTTTAATTTGAAGAAATTGCTTGTATTAGCCCCTGACTTAAGAAATAATTATACGACTTTATGAGGAAATGTCTTCAAGATCCTTAGAATCAGATTCCCACGTGTGGTTGTGGCTATGATGACATCCCCTCGTCAGCATTTTCCAAACTGTAAACATGTGGTAGATGTGATGGTGGTGATGTCTGTTTACAAGGCTGGAGTTAGATATGGAGTGGAAGGGCTGGGCAGTGGTTGCTATAACTTAAGGAGAGAAATAGCAAGAACCAGTAGAACATGGCGAGGGGCCCCAAACTAAACTAACAGTAGAGTTCTAATTTGCCATAGGAGGGGCCACCTATTCTCTTTTGAGTGATAGATCACATGAT
Organism: Manis pentadactyla; assembly: GCF_030020395.1. NCBI lineage: Eukaryota > Metazoa > Chordata > Mammalia > Pholidota > Manidae > Manis > Manis pentadactyla. The sequence continues at coordinate 11,362,139 of NC_080026.1, read as the reverse complement.
CGAAAGCCATATGTAAAAGGGCCTTCTGACTTTATTATATGCTATTTTATGAATAACAGTGATAAGGGGGAAAAGGAGTTCATGCTTAGTATTAGACTAAGGTGAAAAAATTTAATCTGTCATTTTTTAAAATTTTGGAAAAATATACATTACATAAAATTTACCATCTTAACCATTTTAAGTGTACAGTTACTTATTTTTTTATCCAGAGTAATGGAAAGTTTATAATGTAACTTAGTGGATGAAATAAACAGCTTAGAATTTTTCATTTAGGACTCTCTTTTTTCCTGGCAAGATGGTGGAATAAAGCTTGGCTCATCTCTTCGTACACTTTTTGGACTGGCATCTGGTTTTTGCCACTTAAGTTTCTCTTCCTGAGATAGAGGAAGATATAGGAGATATAGGAGATAAGAAGATATAGATATTGAAGATGTGGGAGATATAAGAAAATAAAGGAGAAATAGGAGATAAGATATAGAAGATGTAGTAGATATAAGGAGATATAGGGGATAAAGGATGGGAAGGAATGACTACATGGGAAATTAGATCCTCTTAGTGACCCCACACAGGGGTCTGGCTGTCTATGCCAAGACTTCTCCAGTGATACTCCTCGTGCCTTGAGAAAAGAAAGGATAGTAGTAGTATTTCACAGAGAAACTAAACCAATTTCAGAGAAGTTTGGAGAGCCATAAAGTACAAGACAAGTGCTGTTGCAGAGGGATGATCAGATGCTATTTACCTCCGTGGCTGAAAAACATAGTTTTAGGTAGACGTATTTACACAGGCTCTGTAGCATGTTTCTCAAACTTTTTTGTTCTTTATTCTCTACCCTCCCTCACTCCAAACTTACTTTAGATATTTTTCCCTAACCAATTGCTGTGAACTTAAATACCACAGATATAACTGTATGTCTGTTTATGTATCTGTGTGTCATACATAAGGGAAGTGATATAGTTTTGCCCCCAAGAACCACTCCTTTGGGGGCACTATCACCCTCACTGTAGAGGTGTACCTACAGTTAGACAGTTCCAACACTCACATGGCAATTGCTCAGAATCAGTGGAACATCATTACTTCTTTAAAGCACTGTTTCCAGCGCATGGTAGAAATACTGAGTTCATTCTGGGAAAGCTAATCTCTGAAATCTTAATGCTGAGAGATAGCATGTAAACTGACAATGGCCAGATCATGTATAACAATTGGATTCTGACTCACAGCCTCTACCCATCTGCCCAGGGTTAGCAGGACCTGGTCAATGGCTGTCAGGGTCCTTATTTTTGGCCTTTGCTTCCAACTGAGGACCAACTAGAAAAAGATCGATATGCTTCCCAATCCAATCTTTTCAGATGTTCCTCTCCTAGTTAGCCTGCCTCCTGTTTCTTCATGCCAATAATCTCCAATCAGAGCATAATCTCCAAGAAAAGCATATGCTTTTCACTATACAGCACACCCACTCTCCTGCCTGCCTTTGAGCCCAAATGCCAAGTTATGGTGGCTGACTCTTTTGCTATATTAAGCTCTGAGAAAAATAGCCTCGCTTGTTCTCATTTGGGTGGTCTTTGTTTATTTCCGTCATATGGAAGAAGGATGCAGTCATGGAAGTCCTTACACATTTGAAAAGACACCATAGACATTCTCCATTTCCGTGTTTCAACAGCAAGCATGGCTCATGCACTGGTCTTTGTTTTTTTTCCCCAACCACCCTAAAGGCTGTTATAACGTTATTTGTCTTGTCCTTTATCAGCCACACTATCTTCATAATTCAAATTGATGTTCCACATTTTTCAGCCATTTTGACTACAACAGTTATAATTTTAAAAGATGCTTGGAAATGCAGGCAAGGCTTAAAAGGTAAGTCATTCAATAGGAGTCTTATACATATAAAGACCTTTGACTGAGTTTGCTGAATATTTATATATTTGACATTTGATGGGGCCCAGAAAAAGGCTCAGTGCTTAGGTGTCTGCTTCCTGAGGATTTCATTACATATGTTTGTCTCTTTATAATGAATACTTTGGGTCACACCCGTCAGTGGTATTAGCATTAATAGGTTAGCAGTTAAACTAGAATACTGCAGAAGAAACTGAAAGAATGATTGTAAATTTAATTAGAAGATGGATTCTAAATCAGGTCAAGTGGTTATGAGTAACAGTGCAAACAAAGACCACCAAAAGATGGCCGTGAATATGGAGAGAGAATAAAAATTAGTCAGAGACTCCTCAGTGAGCAATGAGCAACTCAGGGCTCTGTCTTCCTCTCAAGGAAGACCAAGTTCATACTTCCTGAGATACTATTCGGCCAGACACTGTACTGGGACCAGGCCCATCCCAGGGATCACAGCGATTACAAACAAGTTTACAATTGCTAATCCACCCAAGCTTGTTGCAAAACCCAAGAGCAAATCTCAGAGACAATTGGGCTTTCCTGGCTCTGAGAAGGCATTTCTGGGCAGAGAGTGGTGGAGGAGGCCATATTCCCCAAGGCATTGGCTGTGGTTTGCCACCTGGAGCGTGTGGCACTCCTGGTTCCTCCCTGCAGATGCCCATTCTTCTGTTTCCCACCCAGGTCTTTCTGTCTCTTCTTTTCCATTATCCCTTCTATGCCAAGTATCCCCTTCAATAATACCTCTTTCAAGTCAGTCCCACAAGCAAAGGCCCCACCTCTCCACCCTCTCTCCACTCTCAGGCTCCATCTGTGCCGGGGAACAGACTGATTGGAGGGTGACAGCATTGAAGGGTGCATTTTACCAGGACTTTGAGGCTAGAGGCCCTTCCTAATTCTTAAAAGTTGCATCAAATAATCCTGCACTTGCTCCCTTCACTGCCCTTACGGTATTAGATTGAAATATATTGTTGACTTTCTGTCTATGTTTTCCTGCTTTGACTGTGGCCGACCTGTTTGATTGATTTTTGTATTTCTAGAGACCACAGCGGTGTTGGGTTGGATGAACCCAGCAGTGTCTCAAAGCCTTGAACCCAGAAATAACCAGCGTGGACAAGAGGCAAGAGTGATGATTTGAAAGTCAGACAAGTCTAGGTCTGTCATCCAATCATTTTATGCCCAGGGGTCTTTTTGTAAAACTTACTTCACAGAGTTGTGAAGATTTAATGAGATAATAACTGAGTAATTTCAGCTCCTCCCTGTGCTCTCAAATTCATCTCTATGCAGATGATTTCTCCACATGTCTTTCATTGGGATTTCTCTGTTGGCTTTCGAGCCTCCTTGACGTCCTGCTCTGGATGACTCGTGGGCCTATTAAATGCAGTTCACCCAAGAGTAAGTGAATGATTGATCATTGCCAGCACTGCACTCCTCTCCACTCCCCAGCCCCCCACCAGTTCGATCCTTCTCCACTCCCCACTTCACGCCCCACTTCAGTGATGTCACTTGCCACACAGCCCAAGCCAGAAACCCAGGAGTCTTCCTTAGTGTCTCCTCATTTCTTACCTCCATGACTTGACCTCTTTAATATCTTTTTGATTTTTCCACATACCTGTTAGCTCACTTCTCCACCTTTGTTCAGGCCTTCCTCTCCTCTGGTCCCCATCAGTGTGCTGACCACCTCTGACTAGCCACTCAGCCTGTCATTGCACTTCAGTGCGGCCTCTGTTCTCTTCCTGCTTAAGACGAGTGGCTACCCTTGCAGTAGGATGAAGTCAAGCTTCCTTAACATGATCTGGTCTCCATCTGACCTTTCTTCTCACTGTCCTCACCACCCTTCCACACCTGTACCAAGCTCCTTGCATTTCCAAGCACTGTTGCTCTCTCATCTGCTTCCAAAATTTCCAAGTGTTCCCTCTGCCTGGTATTCCACTCCCCTTGTTTGTCATCTGGCTGAGTACTAGTCACCCTTCTGGACTGTGGTGTCATCTCCTCTAAGCCTGTCCAAGTGAGGGGCTTTGCCTCTGTGCTCCCAGAGAGCCACATGCCTCACTTCTTTTCAACAAAAGAATATAATTAATTATCTATGCATAATAAAACTATTTAACATGATAATAACTGAGATTAGGCCCCCATGCCATGTGCTGGACATTCTTCTAAGTTCTTTACTTGTATAGCTCATTTGTCCTCCTAGTAACCCTATATAGTAGGTACCATTATCATCCCTATCTTGCAGATGAGAAGACAGAGGCACAGAGAGGTAAATACTTCTCCCAATATTACACAGCCAGCATTTGGACCCAAGAGGTCTGACTCTATAGTCTGTATAATTAACTACGATGCATTTTCACATCCAATAATGTCCAGGATTTTTCTGTCTATGTTGTTCACTGATATACTTCTAGGGCCTAGAATAAACTCTGGTATGTAATTGCTGCTCATTAAGTGTTTACAGACCCACTGAATGAATAAATGCTGGTTTATTTGTGTCTCTCCTTTCAGAAGGGCCCAGGACTGGGTCTTATTCCATTTATTCCTGGTGGCTAGCCTAGTACCTACCTGGCACAGGTACTCTCTCTGCGTGGGCTCATTGCCACTCTGAGTTCCAAAATTCCTTTTTACCTCCGTGCCTTTTCTGAGATCTCGCATCCACCCTACCGCCCTGTAACAACACTTTGCTGCCTGAAAGTTTTCATGTATAGAAAAAAGTCTGGTCAGCTGCTGCTTGACAGCTGGAAAAACAGAGCCACATGGGAGCTGAACCATTTTGTACCTCAGGGAAGCAGGGAGGAGGGCCTCCTGCCTCATGCGGGTATGTGGGCGGAGAGCTGAATCATCAAGTTCTTTGAGTTCTTGGAAAAAGATAACTCAAAGGAGTATTACTCAACATGGAGAGAAATAAGAGAATAAGCAGAGACATAAAAATGATTAAAATTGTTGAAAAATACAGTCCAAAGGCTAAAAATAGTTACGATCAAGTATGGAGAAGAAAAAGCTGTAAGTCAATGTTTCAGTGCCCTGAAGGCTGCGCCTGAACAGGCTCCGGTTTGAAGGATGTCAAACAGATGTTCACAGGCCTCAAACAGGAGAAGGATGTGCAACAGGCCTGGATTGCCCTTTGAGGAGCTGGGACAGGGGGAAAGGGACAACTTTATGAGAGAAAAGAAAGATTGAGCTTCAGCAAAACATTATAAAAGAATATCCTCAAGTTCCCTGTGACCCAGGCAGAGGGGAAAAGGGGTGCATAAGTAACGTTGGCATTTCCTGGATAGGGAGTATATTCTGCATTTCTCTTTTCCAGTAGATTTAAAATCCCTATAGATTTTTTTTCTTTAAATGCATTGCAGAATTTCTCTGGAAATTCTGAAGACTTTGGGTGGGATGGTGGAGGAGGGAGGTCAGACTTTCATGGTCATACAAACAATGTCATGATCCAATCTGACTTATTGGTAGCTAACATTTGAGAGACACGTTGGTACAGTAGAGAGAGTGAGCAAATTGCTCACTTAGGCTGTGCCTCATTGACTTTTTTGACCAGCACTTTGCAAGCTGTATTGTAAGGATCAAAGAGGTATAGACAATAAGTAAAGCACTTACTACCGGGTCCATGGTAGGCTCTGCAAATGGGAGGGAAGTGATTATTAGCATTATTTTTCACTGATATTACTTTCTTAATTTTCTGACTAGGCATTCTGAGGTATTGCCTCACAATGACAAAAGTTGATTAAGGTAGATCCCAAAGTCAAAGAAGCTTTTGATTAGAATGGAGGGACTGAACTGGTGTCCCATAGGGACTCACTGGCTCAAAGGGATTGTGAGAAGTATTTTATTGAGCATTTTTTGTTCCATTGCTGATGTTTGACCTGTTGAGAAGGGAGGTGCTATATAGGCGAGCTGTAATGATGAATGCCTGAGGGGGGAGGATAACTGTGGGAGAGGATTCATTCTCTAATTCTTCATGTGGATTTATCTTTCCTGCTCAAGGAAAATGTACACATTTTATGGGCATGGACCATGTCTTCTAATTTGTATTTATAACCTTTCTTTTTCTTCCTCAGAGTTTTCAGGAACCAAGAATGCACATATGGATAAAACAAATTCAGAAATTCAAGCTACTTATATTGCTAAGCACATGTAGAGTTTCATATAAATATAATTCATAAAAGTATAAATGGCAAGAGTTTCTTTCCACCCAATGATTTTGTGCGACCCCTGATATGCCACCTGCAGTGGCAAAACGGGGCGACCCTCAGCCCTACAGAGACCTCCACACAGCAGATCTAAGCTCCTTCCTGATTCTCAGGGGTCAAGGATGCAATGTCCCTGCATCTCTACCCCTAAGGTCTTCCTTTCTCTTCCAGGCCTTAAGACTGCTTTGCAAGGAGTGACCAGGACATTCTCACTTCTGAGGGGAGTGAAATAAAGCCATCAGGACAAAACAGGTCCTCCAATTAAACTCCACTGTTTTCCCAAGAAGAGCCTTTATTTTTTCCTATATTCTACTGAAAGCATTGCTGGGAGATAATTTTCAGTAGCTTTTTCCTTCCTATTGTTTTGAAGGGCATTGATTAGGAAGTAGGTCATTTATGTTTATCAATTGCCCTTTGAAATTTTATTCAAGCACAAAATTTACTGTAAAACAATCCAGTCTTTATTATTTTATTGAAAATGATTAAATTAACTCAAGCATACATAGAATCAGATTTCTGGATCTCTCATCTGCCTGGTTATCTCTGTGGGTAGTTAATTCTTATGGAATGGTGAACTACTTTTAACAAGTGGTTACTGAGATATATGTTCTATAGATGCTCCTTCCTTTAGGCATTCATTTAATGATTAGGTGCCCATTTCTAAAACCTCCTGATAATGGGAAGGGGTAGGAAAACATGTATTTAAAGATCATATTTGAACCATGTGAAATTGCTGATCCTTGCCCATTTTTGACATACAGTATAATTATTTAATATAGTACAATCTAATATGTCTAGATTTTACTCATAAAAAATACATTTTAGATGTCAGATATAAAATTGACATTGGAATAGTAACAGAGTACACTTAAGAAGATACGTTCAAAAATTGCTTTAAATACAGTTGCAACATAGGAACATGACACTATATTCCAACTTAATAAACCAGAAATTGATGAAAGAAGACACAGTTATGCCCTTTTGTAGCCAGTATTAAATATTAACCTTATAATTTATTTTTAAAAATTAGTTTACAATAAACCCTGAAGTCGGTAACATTTTATGAAACAATTCTTCATTGTGTTCTTTAAGGAAAAGGTGAACTGTGTTGAGGAGGTTTAGGAAATCTTCCTGTATCTCATGAAGGACTGAATTTCAGAATGAAATGCTTAAAAATTTAAAAAACTACTCTGTACATGAATAAACAGTGCTAGTACATGAAGTCAATTAAAAATATTGATAAAAAATTTAATTAAGTGTTATAACAAGAATGTTGAGAAATATGTCGAACATTTTGGGGTTGCAAACATTTTAACTGATGTCTCAACACAATTCCCCTTCTTTATATTTTGGTCCCAGGTATAGTAATAACTCACAACTCTGAATTATGCAAAAGAGCAAATGCTCTTCTTCAGTTTCTATGATTCTAACAGTCTTAGTATTGAAATTAGTGACTCTCTGATGGCATGCACTGCACACACCAAAGGAGGACCTCAACAGGCTCACTAATCATGGTGTAGATATTTTTCCACGGAAAACAAGGAAATGCAAAGTCAGAATACCTTCACCTTGACTAGAAAAGGAAGGATGCCTTCACTCCTATCGATGCGAGAGGTTAGATTAAGATCCTAGTCTCTTCAAAGAGAAATATCTTAAAATGCTGGAGGACTTCATTGGCAAAGATTTTCCCTGCAGATGCTACAGTTTAAGATTTTTAAAGAAGAGTTATACATTAGAGCTCATGCAAAGTCTCCATTTTCATCCGTGGGGTGTGTTTATTTATAATTGTTTCCTACGGAGTTCTGTATGATGGGATTTGACCTGTATTACCATTTGAGGGCTTTTTCTCAATATTCTTGAGAAACTTTCCAAACCTTTACCGACAGCCTGCAGTGTGCCCTCCCTGTCTCAGATTCAGTCCTCAGGCCTAGCCATCCTCCTTACCAGGCCTAGAACCACTTGGAGTGCAGGCCACTACCACCTCGTCCCTTCTGATCCTTGTCCTTTGCCCTCCGTAGCTTCTATATAGTAGTTCTGCATTATCTGGGTGGGGGGGGGGTATATTCCACGACCCCCAGTGGATGCCTGAAGCCACAGATGGTCCTGAATCCTGTATATACTATGTTTTCTTCCTGTACATACATACCTGTGATAAAATTTAACTTATACATTAGGTACAGTAAGAGATTAACAATAATAATTAATATAAAAATAGAACAATTATAATAATATACTGCAATAAAAGTTATGTAGATGTGGTCTCTCTCTCTCAAAATGTCTTATTGACTGTACTCACCTTTCTTCTTGTGATGAGGTGAGGTGATAAAATGCCTACATGATAAGGTGAAGTGGATGGTATAGATGTTGTGAGGGACTGTTAGGCTATTATTGACCTGATGATGATGCCGCAGGAAGAGCACCTCCTTCTGAATCAGGGTTAACCAGGGTAAATGAAACTGCAGAAAGCGAAACTGCAGATAAGGACTGTTGTACTCTGCCCAGATTGCCCTCAAATGCAAGCGTGGTCCTATTGTTCCCAATCCCTTGAACATGTCTACAAATTCCTTTGACACATCACCCGCCCATCCCATCATTCCCTCCACCCTCTGTGTGGCCCTGTTCTTCAGTCAAGGCCTTAGCTCTTTCAGTACCCTTCCCAGGAACTCTCTCCCAGCGGCATCTACCTTTCTTGCACCTGGATAAACCTTGTTTGTTTGTGAAGTCTCTGCTTAGATGCTACATCCTCCAAGTCACCTTCCCAGATCCCCAAAATCTGAATTCACTGAGCACCTCTAGGCTCCTCTTCCTGCAGCAGTGACCACATTATGTTTCCATAGCCTCTTTGTTTCTCTGTACCCCTCTGCAAGTTCCTTGAGGGCAGGGCCCCTTGTCTGTCTTGCTCACCATTGTATTCCCAGGGCCTAGCACATGCCTGGCTCAGGGTAAACACTGAGTGTATGCTTGTTGAATGAATGAAGAAACACATACATGCACAAGGACAGACAGGCAGACAGCTGCACGCACAATGGTGTTTTGGGCAGAGCTCCTATCTTTGAAAAGCTTATCATCTATTTTCCTTTCTGTGCATTGGAAATCTACATGGAATAATTAAAAGAATGCATTTTTTAATTAGATATGGGCTTATATCCCAACTTTACAACTTATCAGCCTTGTGAATTTGAGTAATTTATACAACCCTTCTGAGGTTTAACATGAGTCAGTATAGGGGTAAAAGAATCTTAGGGATCTTGTAAGAACTAAAATAAGATATGTTAAACCTGTACTCTAATAAGCACATGATAATGTTGGCTTCCTTCCTCTACCAACATTCAGCTCTGCTTCCAGTTCTCTGACTCCTTTCTGGTGGACTTGAGATGTTCTTCCTCATGTATGTGATCACAAGCTCATGCAATTTAAAAAATTGTGTTGAGAAGAGGGTAAGAGTATTTGTTTAAAACAATACTTATAAATACTATACCTTATAAGAATGTGCATATGTCAAGAATTTTTAAATTTTTACAGCACTGTATGTCAAATATCCTATCTTATTGCATAGGATAAGTGAATTTAAAATTAGATTTTAATGGGCAGAGCTCAGTTTTTTTGTGTGTGAGGCTCAAATTTTAGGCCATTATTAAATTTTATGATGAATTATTTTAAGTATTAACTGTAGCTGAATAAACTCTTTAAAATTTACATTTTGAATGTAAATTCAAAAAATATTAGAATTATATTTTGATACTTGGTAATAATGATATAAATTTTAGATCAAAATTTTTCTCTAAATAGTAATTATTCATTTTACTTGACTATGTAATGAGTTAAAAGACAGGCAGAAATTAGATCTAAGAACTCCTCCATTGCTATTATTTTTCCTGCGAAAGCATGTGCCCTAAGCTAGGCCATAACACAGTATGCAGAGATAGCCCTTTTCCACAAATTTTACAACCCAAGGGCTAGTTTTACATGTTTCCTTCACCGGTTGAATTGTGGCTGATCATGGCCAAGTGTTTTGATGCTGTTGGTTTGGCTCTTAAATGAAACTGGATCCTGACAACAAAGTTCAAGAATTATTGTCGGCTTCTCTGCATAACTTAGAAGCATCTCCAAAGGCATATGTACTATTGCCCTGGCAGACATATATACACAAGTACAGTGTAACACCTCCAGCCTCCATGCTTGGCAAGTTAATGTGAATGTTCATTTTTATAGCCGCTAACTTATTAGCTGTGGATTACGTTGTCACTTTGTGTGTTACATTTCCAAGCATAAGAAGTGTGAGTGAGTTCTAAGACATGTGAAATGAAGGATCAGCTCGCAAAAGCTGGTCTTCAAGGCATCAGAGAATAGGGATAAAGACTTCCTCATGCGGTTCATAGAGCCTGCCAATTCTTTGATTGACAGCTCTCTGTATGGCAAGTCTTGAGGGATTGGGTATTTAAATCTTAATTACAAAAAAGTGTTACAGAATACTCAAAATCATTCAAGGAAACTGGAAGTCTTGTAATGTGGCGTTCCTCTATTAATCTCTTATATGGAATAAAATTTGATTGACAAGATCCCTACAAATAGTGTAAAGGAATTTAGGAAATCAGTACAAAACTGAAGGGAACATTTTAAAGCATGTGCCATAAATGGGTCCTGTTTTATAAACTGAATTGCCCCACAGTCGTATACACAAAAATAAAGCATTAAGATGAGCTTTATTATAGGATATAATCCTAATTGGCTTGAAGAACTAAAATATTAGAAACAGGAATCAAACAAAAATACAATACAAATAGGTTTGTTTAGTAAAAACCTGTAAGAACTTATTACAGAAGGGAAAGGGTATATATTCTAAAAGATAGAAACAGAGCAACTATAGAGAAAAAATTTTCAAATAAATATCAAGGAATATTAAAGAATACTGGTTATGTTCTTGGTTTCTCATCTATATCATTCCTTTATTAGCTCATTAAATCAATTAACAATTATTAAGACTACTCTGGTCCAAACCTTTTTCCTAGTGCAGAGAATATGAAGACAGAGATGGCAGGGTCAGAGTCCAGGGGAAAGGCACCATGAGCGCAGGTCGTAGCAGTAGAATGTCACTCAAGTTTAATAAAAAGCCTGGATACCTTCTGTCCTCCCCCTGCTCCCCAAAGCCACTCTCTACCCTTCTCCACTTTGCTTTCTTCCCCTGGGAGGCTGATCTTCTTGGGTTGCCCTGTGGCTTCTGGTTGGGCTCAGCCATTGGGACCCCCCCACCCCTCCTACCCCCACCCCCGCCGACAGCAGACTAGAGGAAAGGATAAGCATGAGGTGAGGTATTGAATCCCCCAGCTCCTTCTACAGTGGGCTTCCTGCACCTGCGGGACAGGTCAGAGTTTCTTTCAGGTAATGTCCTCAAATCACCTACCTGAATGCACCACCTTTTTCTTGCCAGGCCCTGACTGATAACATTGTGAGAATACAGAGAGAGGAGTCCTATGGGGAATCCAGGAAGACTTCACAGAGGAAGTGGACTCTTTAAGGAGGAGCAGGAGTACCTGAGGAGATGGGGAGAAATTTGAGAAGGCTGGACCAGGGCAAGTGGGTGAAAGGAAGGAAGAAACCAAGACAAATTTGGGTAGTTTGTGGAGGACCTTGTGTTTCCTATAGAGATATTTAGACTTAATCCAAAGGGTGGGTTTTTAAGTACAGATTAGCTGATAACGGTGTAAAGCAGTGTTTCTCAAACTTGATTATCACATGTATACTTTTAACAGAAATGTATTTGAGGACTTCTTCAGGGTTGGACTTTAATTATTTTTATTATAATATGTATCCTATATACATCAGCTTTAACGAGTTATATATAAATTCCTTTTGCTTATAACTTTTATACAAGTAAAGAACCAAAATTAATTTACATAATAAATAAAAACAAAGCCATATGAATTCTAAAATTCAAATTAACGTTAATTTACAGTGAAGGATTGTTTTGCTGAAATAAATTCGTGAAAAGAATGAATTTCATTAATCATAAAACAATCCACATGCCTATGATACCTTGTGTTTTAAGATAATTCCTTTTTTCCACTTCTTTTTTGCTGCTCAAACTATTGTGTATCATTTATACAACATGCTACAAAGTCTTTTGACCTTTATTTAATACACGTCTCCCTCAGAATATAGCTGCTTAAACAACCATTTTATTATGTTTTTGGATTGGGTAAGTCAAGGAATTCAGAGTGAACACAGTGGGAATGGCTGTTTTTTTTCTGCACGATTATCTGGGGCTCAGTTGAGAAGACTCAATGCCTGGAAGTAAGTCAACATCTCCACTCTGATAGTTGATGTTGACTACTGGCCAGGACCTCAACTGGGCAGTGAACTGGAGCTTTAACACGTGCCTTTCCAGGCAGCCTCGGCTTTCTCATAGCCTGGGACCCTCAGGGTAGTCAGCTCAGACCTCCCGGGTGTCTCAGCTCATAACAGGACTCACCTCCCATTTTGTGACCTAGTTTCAGAGTTCATGCAAAGTCATTCCATTGTATTTTATTGGTTACTGTGTGCCACAAGACCACCCAGACTTAGGGTGAGGGGACACAAACACCATATCTTGCCGGAAGAAATGTTAAAGAATTTTCAGCCACTTTTCAAAACTACCATGGCTTATGCTAATTAATCCTATTGAACAAACACAAATGTAAGACACTAAAAAGCATCTTTTTGTGTGTGTGGGTATGTGGTGGTCATCTGGATGATGCAGAAATTTGAAGACAAATGGGTGGTATCTACCATTTTAGAGGGCTTACTGTTGGATATACTATTTAAAACTTCAGAAAAGGTCAGAAGAACTTTGCTTTCTTTTGGAAGACAGAGTGCCACGCGGTCCCCATGGAGAGACATACAGCACTTGTCGCTCTGTCACCATACTGCATGTTCAGCATGCCCAAGGGAGCTCTCTGCCATCTGGACACACATGTGTCTACTTCAGCCAGTTGCATATTACCCGTCCTAGATGAGGGGCTGATATCCAGCACCGCTGTGGATCCCTCCCAGTCCCCCCAGGCTACCTCTTCAGCCACTGTTGTGACCAGTTTCGTCACAGAATTCCCACCAGACGCAACCTGACGCACCTTCCGGGAAACTCTCCAGTCTGCCTCTGGCTTACTGCCCCGGGTTCCTCAGGGGCATGGCTCTGGGCTCCTATGCAGATCAGCCGGGCACTTAAGCATGCACAACCTGACAGTGTTGGGAAATGAGCGTCTGTGAAGCGATCTTCAACCAAGCGGGTGGAAGTGATGGATCAATGATGCGCTGCTCATCGCCCGACATCATTCTGAGATACATTTCAAAAGGGTCCCCAGAGGGTCCTACGGGGTTGCACATCAGGGTCCCATAATGGTGGCCGATTTGTAAACACTTCCTTTTATTGACTTTTCCTCCTTTTTGCTTGACTACCCCAGGTCCTAACCGGAACTCACTTCCCAAATAAACCACCTGCATCCAAGCCTTTGTTTCAGTCTCTGCTTCCAGAGTCCTAGATTATGGCAGGGTCCGTGGAGCTGCTTGATTAATTCAGATTGCAGGAGCCCAGGGAACATGATCCCAAACGGAGGTCAGTAGTTGGAGGAAAGGAGGGATGTCAGAGGACCAGGCTGGGTCTCCTGTAATCGAGATGCCCCTTCACCTATACTGGCCGTCTGTCCACTTCTGGCTGATGTGCCCTTTAGTGGCATGGAAACTAGACAAGGTGATTTTCCTTTCAAGGCATAAATGTGTTCTGTAAGCTGGAGCGTCATCGTCATTTGAATGTTTGTATGTGCTAGCCAGCTCCAAGATGACCTGCATGATTCTCACCTCCTCAGATGCATGCCCTACACAGTCCCCTCCCGCCTCGTATGGGGTTTATCAGTGAAACCCTTAGCACAGACACCGTGGCTTCCACCTTCTTCTCCCTTGGATGACTTGCTCTGAGGGAAACCAGCTGCCATGTCATGAGGATATTTAAGGGGCTCTGAGGAGGTGTGGCAAGAAACCGAGGCCTCCTGTCAAAGGCTAGCACCAGCTTTTCTCCTGCATTCCTTTCCTATAGTTACTATAACAAGTTACCACAAGTGTAGTGTCTCAAAACAATACAAATTTATTTTCTTCCAGTTACAAAAGTCAGAGGTTCACAGTTAGTCTCAGTGAGCTCTAGTCAAGCTGGATCCTTCTGGAAGCTCAGAGGGGAGGGTCCATTTCCCTGCCTGCGTTCCATGGCCTAGGAACCTTTCCTCACATTGCTGCAACCTCTTGCCAGTGTCTTCACACCTTCTACTACTCGCCCGGATCCTCTGGCCTCCCTCTTATACAGATCCTGCTGCTTACATCGGACCCCCGTGGATAATCCAGGGTAATCTCTGCAGCTCAAGATTCTTATTTTAACCACATTTGCGAAGTCCTTTTTGCCATGTAAGGTAACATACTCACAAGTCCTAGGGATCAGGACACAGACATCTTCGGGGGCCATTTTCAGCTTACCATGCCAACTATATAAGCGAGCTACCCTGGAAGCAGATCTTCCAGCTACAATCCAGTGATCTGGTGATGCAGCCTCTGCTGACAGCCTAACCTCAGCCTCATGAGAGGTAGGAGGCAGAAGTGCCCAGCTGAGCCATCCCTAAATTTCTGATCCATAGACTCTGTGTGAGATAATACTTTTAAGTATGGTTGTAAGCCACTAAATTTGGGGGTCCTTACCCAACAACAGATAACCAATACACAATGGAAAAGTTTGGTAGCATTTAAAACCCCATTCACATTTCATAGGAAATGTTACCATTAGATTTGTTAAGGAAAAAAAAATGCCTTTTAGATTCTTTATAATTTCAGCTGTTGGAGATATTTGATTAATAGCCAATAAATGATTTTAAATTTCTTATCATCTACCTAAGTGAACGAAGTTTTGTTGACGTCAGATACCAAGAACGTGAAGAAATAGTCATTCAAAAATATTACTCAGGACTAGGGAGGAGTGAAAGAATAGGGGTGCCTCTTCATGAGTGTGGAGTATGTTTGTGAGGTGATGAAAAATTCTAAAATTAGGCTGTGGCTAAGGTTGCACGACCTAACAGTATGTCAAAAATCATTAACGTATACAACTTAAATAGATACATTGTATGGCATATAAATTATATATCAAGAAAGCTATTTAAAAAATACTCAAGCATAAGTACCTCATAAAGTTGGAAGTCAGGATAAAGATTTTCCTGCCGTGGGTATGGGTAAGAGTGACTGAGAGGAGGCGTGGGTGTACCCTGACGTTGTTGTTTTGATCTGGCTGCTGGCAACATAAATGTACCCACTTTGTGAAAATTTATTAGGCACATAGGACATGTGTGCTTTTCTGTATGTATATGATGCTTCAGTAGGTTTTACTTTTAGGAAAGCACACAAAAAAGGCAAAATAATATCATGCAAACCCTAGTTCTCAGTGATGTGTCCAAAAGTTCATAATGGTCATTGCTCTACCTGACGATCCAGGGATGCCTAGAAATGAGAATTGTGGCAAGGACAGCAGAGTGTGCAATTCATTCCCATAAAGTACTTTATTCTTTCATAGTAAAATAATTTATTTTTAAAACATTATTATATTAATGTGATATTTATTGAAATATGTAACTATAATAACTAGTACGTGAAAAGTGTTTAAGAAGAGGATGGGGTCACTTTATTTTAAAAATCTGATATAAAAATTATGTTCAAGGAAACAAGCTCAAGTTTCTTAAAATTTTGAAATGATTTTATTTGGACATTTTATGGGTATTCACTATTTAGTATCCTCCCTCATGCATTGTGCTGTATTTTTGTAACACTACAATGGCATATAAAGAAATACAAAGAAAATATTATAAATTTCTTACCAATCCCCCAAACTCCTGGAATTCATCCTTGATATACCTATGACTAATATTGGTTTTATGAGTTTATGAAATGTTGAGAAATCTCTAGGGCCATTGGTTCTCAAAACGTGGATGTCAAAAACTAGGAAGGATATGAGATTTATCTTACTGCAGATCAATAGGTTAGCCTGTCACAGTTTCAAATATGCTGACAGAAGACATGAGACTCTGAGTCAGAGACAAAGGGCAATCTATTATTCACAACCATAACAGTAGCCATAATGTCATCAATTTTGCATCAAGTTCACCAAAGCTTGATTCCCACGTGGCAACATGAGCAATGTCAGGTGACATCTGGACTGTGTTACAGGAGAGGAACCCGTATGTTTTTGCTCCAGAGAGAGACATTCAACAGCAAACCAACCAGCCCTTTTCTCTAGAGTGAGACATTGTCTCTATTTTTCTAAGACTGTTCACAATACAAATACTTTGGAAAGATTAGCAATCAAAGGAGGTTGGTACCTGTGCTTACAAGGCATGCAGTACCATGACAGACTCATGGAGAACTGTCTTCCAACAGTCCCCGGGGAACTCTAAAATTCCCTGAGACCTCTACAATGGAGGGCTCAATGAGGCAAAACATTTATAATTGTATTAAGGCATTATTTACCTTTTTCACTCTTATCCTCTCATGAAAGTACAGCGCACGCTTCCAGAGGGTGCATGAAATGAGATGACATCATCACCCTGGATGGTTAACAGAATGTGTGCTTCTGTATTTATGTGCTTTTAAAATTTCTCCATTTTAATTTCTAACACAGGCATTTCAATAGACATAACCCACATAAGCAAAAGCTCTTTGGGGTCCTCCATGTTGTAAGGAGCCCTAAGATGAAAAAGTTGGGGAACTGTTCCCCCAGGAAAACCATTGGGAGGCAGACCCCTTGAATGTGTGTAGGAGATGTGAGTTGCTCCCCTTTCTGAGTGGGATGAAGGTGCCAGGAGAATCGCTTCCACACACTGAGGACACCCTAAGAAGGGAAGATCAGTATTTCTTTTCTGAGCTGTATGCTTGCTTAGGCAAGTTGATTGCTGAGTTGTTCCTGTCCTAGTTTGAACAGAAAGAGCAGAGATCTGGGGAGAGATGATAGGGTAGAAGCAGGGCCAGCAGCGCAGGGCAGCTGTTGGCACTCACCACCTTCCATGGGGCAAGGGTGCCTGGTGTTCTTCGGAGTGACTCAAACTCTTTGTGCGGTGCTCAGGTTGCAGCCACTCTGTCCGTAACCCCCTCGAGAGGACTGGGGTGGGGGAGTCCCGGCAGCAAGACGCTCTGGGGTAGATCAGTGGGGAGAGGACTTTCTAGGAAATATTAGTAAATGCCAAGCTACCCATGGAGTAACAACGAGCTCACAGGATTGCTGAAAATGTAACAACTGGCCGGTATGAGCTGGCTCCAGAATACGACTGAATAAAGAGACTGGAATAAGTCGAGCTGGGTCAGATCTCCCATACTCAGAATTAAATGGTGAGGTGGGCCCTCCCACAAGAACGTACTGTGTTCCAAAATGCATTTACATGTTTCCCCAAAAGAGGCTTCAGCTGGGCTCCTGCCACATGGAGGGGAGCGGGTGGACAGCAAGTGCGGCTGCGAGAACCACACCATCACCCTTTCAGGGGGCCGCCATCCCTTCCTGTAAGTCCTCCGACCCACTCTCTCCTGAGCAGTGGAGACACTCAAGAGGCGAAGATCCCACCTCCTGTGTCCCGCAGGTTTCAGGCCAAGGCTCAAGCAAAGCCTGGGGGCCAGCGGACGGGGAGCTCTGCAGCAGTGGAATTTTAACTGGTTAAAATGGATGGACTGGAAGTCATTTGGAAGTGGCTGGAAAGGAGGGTTTATCTTAGCACAAATGAATGTGGCAGTTGGAGAAAAAAATAAACCTGGTTCAGGTTTGAACTGCCACCAAATTCAGACTAGTAAATCAATTTTGCTCACATTAAGTTGATTATCAAAAATTTATCAAAATAAAAATCAAAGAAATTAATCTTCTGGATAATTTACAGAAAGACACTCTATGAATGACTGGAATGCGATGGTGAGTTAGGAAATGATTCAATGTCCGGAAGTGGAAGTTGCACATCTGATCTAAGGACGTGGTAGACAGGAAGCTGAATGGAGACCAGGACCAGTTTCAAGAGGCGAAGTTACCTGACTGGGTGATCAGTTTTATTTAGTGGACAAGAAACAAAAGGTGTCATGATTAACTTCTATTTTCTAACGTGGGATGCTAAATATAGTTTTGTGTTTTGGAACTAAGAGTTTTTTAAATTGACATAAATTTAGAAGACATTATTTTACATGTATGTTGAAGTTGGATGAATCCTTGCTGGATAATAAACTAAGATAAAGATGATGAATATGTCTCATTGTGTTAACATTTATTAAGATTCATGCTAATCATGTTGTTTTGCTTGTTTTAGAGCTTTATGTAAATGGTGCATTCTTCTTGATGTTCTGGGACTTAATTATTCTACTCATTAAGTTTTTAAGGTTTATCATGCTCGGTTGCATATGGCTATTGTTCATTCATTTCCACTGATGAGTATTCAATGGGGTGAATATATCATAATTCACTTATCCATTCTTTGTTTGACGGGTACTTGTGTTGTTTTCAGTTTTGTTTTAAAATTGTGCATGCCACCATGGACATTCTCCTGGTGCATTATTAGGGATACAACAAGGAAGAGTTTTTACCAAAATAAGGATGTATTTAAAATGTTTTAATTCTTATGTTGTGGTGAACTTCATAGGTGTTTATTAGTATGACTTATAACTTACACATATATATGTTATGTATGTTCTTCTGCATGCATTAAATATCACATTTAAAAAGGATAAAATAGTGTTGTGGAGAAAACAAGTGGAAAAGGGGAGGAGGGAACATTGGATTCAAGACACAAGGGCTGCAGTTTTAAATGGGGTGGTCAGAGAGGGTCCTTGAGAAGGTGGCGTTTGGGCAAGACCTGAGGTAGGGGGGGAACTGTGAGGAGATCTGGGGAAAGATGTCACGTAAAAAAGTGAAAAAGACTTTAAGAACCAGTAGCAGGAACCTATGGGGTGTGGAGTATCAGCTGTAACAGCTCTTCCTGTTCTTCCTCTTGACTTTCTCGCAGTCGGGCCAGCTGCTATACCCCCACCATTCACAGCCTCTAGAAATAGCTCTTCAGTTAGCTTCACCAAAGTGAGGAAAGTCCCTTTCCCCTTGGCTTTTGGGAAATATACACACACTGCCACACACCCACACCCATGCCCACACCCACACCAAGGACTTCAGCAGAATATGCAACCACAGAAATGGATCCATTTATAAGACATGTTTGATCTGTTCTAAAGACAGTAAAAGTATGTGGAGCCCTAAGTGACCTCGGTATCACTTCTGTACTGCAAGTCAAACCTGTCCCACTAACTGGACCCAAAAGTTCCTCCTTTGAATCTTTGGGTAATCCCCTGTTTGAATTTCTATTCCTCCTCAACTTCCCTCAGGCATCACCCTCTTCAGATGGAGGACTGGAACGAATAGCTAAATTGTGGGGCCTCTGCTTGGGGGAAGAGGGGCAAAGTGAGTCACAAATACCTTTCCAGAGAAGATCTCCTTGTCCACAAAAAACAGCAGACAGATATCTTGACTTTTCCCCACATCTCACATCAGCTGCTCTATGGTAGAGCTATTTTTTTCTCACCTATTTTACTCTTAAAAGCCTGATAGAAAGCTTTATAGGAAATGAGATTTTTAAATAACTTTACAGGGCATCACTGAACTCATAATGGTTCCCAAAAAACAAACAAAAGAAGCCAAAGGATAGTTTTCGTCTAAAAGCCCTGTAACTGGAATAGTTTTGTTTCCTTGTAGATGTTGAAAACTTCCCCATTATTCTTTTATAGCAAATAACAATGCCACTATTGATAATAAGATGTGGGGAAGGTCATGCAGCTCAAAGTAGCTCGTGCATTTGTTAGTGGTGGGAAGATACTTTTGGCGACAAAGCACCTGCTGTGTGACCAATAGAATCAGGATATCTGGCAAATGAAATGTAAACTGCTTTTCAGGCTACACGAGCCATAGAGAGGACGACCAAGTTGTGTCCCACCCAGTGGGATTGCTGGGACCCCCTGCCCCCAACAAGCTCCCAAACTCCTTAACCTTGCCATGGAATCTGCAGACCTCGGCGTTTCCATGGCAGCCATGGCTGATGTCCTGGTGCTGCTCTGGCCTGGATGTTAGCTTTCCCTAAAACAGTGTTTGAGAATGGTAATAGTTTGCTGTATTCTATGTGCCCGCGCAAGGCATTTCACCTCTCTGAGTCTCAGCTTTCTCCTGTGTATAGAGAAAGGATGATAATAGCTTTTACCCCTCGGTACTGTTTAGAAGGTAAAATGAAGGAATTAATTTAAATGCCATGTAAGTATGAGAGCTAAAAGAATTCAAATGCTGCCCCATAATTGCTCTTTCTCAAATACTATCATCTCAAAAACTTGTGTAATTTTTCCCTCATCAAATTTTTATTCAATACAGGGAATAATTATAAGAAAAAATATGCATTTTTAATAAAGCTATTTGCACATGTAAAAAGGTGCCTTTTCAACATGGAAACGATTCTTTGTTTCAGTTCCAGAAAAGTCGTGTGATTTGGTGAAAGTCATGAATGTGTAAGTCTTTGCACAGCTTTTGGCCCCTGTCCCTTTCCCCCTGAAGAGAGGTCTGGCTGTGATTGTTGTTCGGCTTTCCCACCGCCTTCCAAAGGTGCCCTGCCGTTGCTCACCTGCCAGGTGGAACGTGTGCCGCAGCATTTGAGAGTGAGGACAGGCAGCTACATACAGCCTCAGGCTCAGAAAGAAAGGAACTGCTGGAATTGTCAGAGCCCTGTCATTGGAAAGAAAAGCCTCTTGGGGCTGGGATCCTGGACACTGCAAGTAGGGGGGAGTTTTTCTAGGGGATTTTAGAAAAGAAGTATATAGAGATGTAGAACATAAGGGATTTGACTTTGAATCAGTTAAGAATTTGGCTGCAATAGAAAATCCTCTGAATAATAATTACTTACTTAGGACAGAAGATCGTTCCTCTTCCTCAATCACTTTAGAAGTCCAAACGCAGGTAGGTAGCTCTTCCTGGGTTAGGAAGTTCCACGACCATCAAGGACTCAGGATCCTTGTCTCTTCTCGTCCCACCATCTACAGCATGATCCCACATAGTTCAAAACAGGTTTTTCTCATCTAGCCAAATCATCTGTATTATTGCCAGTGTTGGGGAGGAAAGATTTTCCTCCACTCTTCAAAGATCCTTTCCAGCTGGTCTAAGAATGAAATTGACATGAGAAAGATTAACCAGAGAAAATCAAATTTCATTACCTATGGGTGACATACATGAGAGGGTCAAAGACAGAAAGGTAAAATTAGGTATATGTGCCATCCTGAGCTAAATGGGATGGGACCTGAGGCTTCAGAGGTGGGAGGGGATTTCATAAGGCAGTAAGAAGATGGTAATTAGATGTTTGCCCTACCAAACACATAGGCCACTCAGATAAGACTTATCTCTGGTTATAACCCTTATTTTGGGAAAGACTCCAATTTACATTTTTCTAGGTAGTTAAGGGAGGGATAAAAGTTTCTCTTAAACCCACAGGATCTTGATTGTTCCTGCTCAAAAATATTCTACCTGCCGAAGTGGCATATTTTGGGGAGGCTTGTTCTGAAGTCCTTCACCTGCATAAAGAAGAACGCAACAAAGAAGAGCCTGCTGACACCCTTTAAGGTGATTTCCCGGGAGTTGCACCCAAAACTTGTACTTAAACTTATTGCCCAGCACTTAGTCTCATGGTCACAGTTGGGAAATGTTTTATTTTACTCTAGGTGTCCAGCTAAATCAGGGGTTCCTCTTCTAATGAACAGAAGGAAAATGGATATTGGGGCAGATGACTAGCAGACATCCTACAGAAGGAAAAGAGAATTTTAAAGTGGTGTTGTGAACTGCTTACAATATTTTTCAAAGTCCTTGAGAAAGGAAGTAAAGACCTTGAGTTGTTCTGAAATTTAACTTTGGTTTCTGCACTATATTTCATTGCCTATGATGTAGATTTGCGGCTGAGCCCCGTGAACCTTGGCTGGGTACTCATCTAGCCACTACCTCACCAAGGTCTCCTATATGTTTTTATTTCTGGTTACTGCCATGGGCTGAAATATTCAGATGGGAAATACCTCCTCTTCTCATCTGCATAACCAGCTGCGGAGCAGGGAAGGACTTTCTCCCTGCCATCTTTCCAACTTAGTGGTTTCCCCAGTGCATGGCCTTGATCTCCGGCTCTCATACACCATAGAGACAAATACATTTAACTATAGTTACTCCTTCACTTTCTGCTATTCTTATACCCTTTTTGTGAAACCTGAGAAATAGGTCAAATAGGTCAAAGAAGTATCATGGCCCAAAGCATTTCTCTCTTAAGAACCTCAGTATTTTAGGACAAAGCCCAGGGACCTTGGACTCTTTCCTATGTCAAGATGTGATTTCTGCCTGTAAGGGAATGTAGGAAATACCCTGCTGCCTTTCTCCACTTATATAAGGATGTTACCACTGAACTACTGTGGGCCACAGCTCAGCCACTTTGAAGTCTTCATTTTCACCAAGAATCATATAGGATTCAATGCTAATTTGCCATTCTCGTATGGTTGTTTTGGGAAACCCAAGTTCCAGAAATAAGCATAAAGATTAACTACTCGCTTTCCTTTCCTTTCAGGATGTTAGTTATAAATACACTGTATTATATAATTTTTTATTATAAAAGCAGTACATTGTGGAAACTTGACAAAGTATAAATATGGAAGAAAAACCCCACTCATATCCTAACCACACTGAACATGTTCATGGGATTCTTTCTAGTCTTGTTTCTGTGAGTTTACACATGTATGTATATGTATGTATACAGACTTGTGGTTTAAGCAAAATTAGGAATATTCTACAAACATACACTGCTTATGCGTTCTGCTTGTCACTTGATTTGACCACTTACCATCCATAAATATTCTTTGAAAGTATGGTTTTTAAATTGCTGCATAGAACTTACTTGTGTACACCACTAAAACTCCATAAGGATTTCAGTTAAATTTCTTGCTGTTTAGTTTTAAAGGTAAAATGACTTTGACTAGCATGGGACAAAGCCAAAATCAATAGTCAGGACTGTTGTAGTCTCCAGTTTTATTATTTAACACTGTTTATATAACTACTATAAGCTTCTTGAAGTTAAGGACCAGGGTTGTTTATCTTGGCTATTCTCCAAAGATGGCCCCCACCACACACACACCACACCTCCCTCCCTTCACGCCCTCGGGTGGTGCTCCCAGCGAATCTGGGCTTGTCAGTGGAAGCAGGGCTGCCTGACTTCGGAGGCTGGGTCATTTGAAGCCTTGTGGCGTCTGCCTTGGTCTCTGTGCTCTGGAGGAAATCATAAGTCTGACTCTGTGGGGCTGCCTGGCTGTAAGGAAGCCCAGCTTGGCTTTATGCATAGGCCATATGGTGAGAAAGACAGAGATTGAGGAAGAGAGAGAGAGAGACGGGTATGTCCAGCCAGCTCCAGCTGTTGCAGCCATCCCAAGCGTGAGCGAACAAGCCAACTTGGACGTCCAGACCCGTCCAGCCTCCCGTAGGACTCCACGCCCCACCCTACCTGCTCTAACTACCCAAGAGACTCTGCCTAAGAATTGCCCAGCCGAGTTTTATGAATTACAGAGTTAAGGCATGAAGGTTTGGAATGGGTTGTTATACAGCAGCAGATAATCAAAACAGTGTTATATTAACGCCTATATCTTCAGCACTTAGCATGAGCTGGCATGCTTGGTATATTGTAGATGACTGGAAAACATTTGTTAAATGAGTAAATAAACTTACAAGATTACTTGCACAGAGACACACACACATATGTGTGTGTGTATAATTGTGAAATTTCCTTATAATTGGAATGCTAGAAAAATGAGTCACTTTTTATTTTGCTATTTCTCGTTTTTCAGTCTCCTTTTCCCCACTGGATTGAATCGGCATGGAGTGATTTGATATTTGTAAAACCGAGTAAAGCCAAATATCACAAATTGCCAATTAGAAAATTTCCCTTTTCAAAATCGTTTATTATTTGGTTTGGGAAACCTGTTTTTTAATGAGTACAGTTTGGTTTTACTTTGGAACTCCAGAATTTTTTTAAAAAGGAACCGATCGCACACAAGGGTGTGGAAATGGTGTGTGTCGTCGTCCCTCTTTCCACCACGTGTAGTGGGGCAGGCGAGGTGCGGGGGCGCAGGGGTCACGGCGCCGGGGCGATCCTGGCAGGTGCTTAGGCCGGTACCTGCAAGAAAAAGCATGGTTTCACATGGCTTCTGGAACTTGAAATAAGAACTAGAATCGATTTTAAACATTCTTTTACCTTCTTGGGGCAAAAGATGGTTTTTAGAAAAAGAGCCAAGAAAATAGGGATGGAGGAGGCTAGATGCAGCACGAGGAGGAACAGGATATACTTGCGCAGTTTGCGTTTTCTCCAAGGAAATAAAAATTGCAGCGACGCATGGAAAGTGAGCGCTGTTTCCTCTCTTCTTTTCTCCCACTCCTTCCCTCCCCCTGTAGCTGAAGCTCAGCAGAGTAAGAAGGGCCATTAGCCTTGCCACGAGTTGCAGAAAGAGCTGGGACCTTGGCTGAGGGACACAGTGTGTTTCTGCTCTACCCTAAGCCAGGTGCTGTGGGGACAAACTTGCAGGCGCGGCCATCAGGGCTTTGGGACTTCACGATCAGACTCCCGGCTCTCCGCCAAGGTGGGCAGTGAGGAAGGTAAAGAGGCCCCTGTGGCCAACGCTCACCGAGTCGTGTTCTCCCTGCTTCTGCGCCCGCGGCCCGCAGCAGCCCCGGCGCTAGCGCAGTCCCGCTGCCCGGGGTCCCCGCAGGGGATGCGCGAGCTGGAAGCGTGGCCGAAGCCGCCAAGGGCACCCGCGCTATCCAATATCAAAGCCCCGTTAGATGTTAGACTGGCGGGCCCTGCGGGGCGCCCTGTCGTGAGGAAGACAGCAGCCCTCCCACCCTGAGCTTGTGCTGTCTTGCTCCAAACATTTAACACCTAGC
Source organism: Manis pentadactyla (assembly GCF_030020395.1). Classification (NCBI taxonomy): domain Eukaryota; kingdom Metazoa; phylum Chordata; class Mammalia; order Pholidota; family Manidae; genus Manis; species Manis pentadactyla. The sequence continues at coordinate 11,337,068 of NC_080026.1, read as the reverse complement.
AAGCATAAACAAACCTTAGAACTCCTACAAAGTATTCCCATGACTGCCAGTTTTATCCTGAGGGAAAATTTTACTGGAAATTACCAGTCCCCATTTGAGACTTCTATAAAAACGACATGAAACACACCGAAAAAGGTGGGCCTCCTTAGATGGCTGCCCTGTTTCTGATTCACAGAGGGGCGTGCTTTCTCAGGGTTGTCAGTGAGGACTGGCTCCCTGCCGTGAACAGCTGGAGAGACCCGGAGAGGCTCCTTCTCATACGAACGCTTTTTCTAACTTACTTAATTCTGATTTCGCCTTTCAGCATTACACTGCTCAGATTATCCACTTTAAACAGAAAACCCACCGGCTGGGCTCTATTCTCTGTTCTTCCAGGAAATGTGGATGCTGAGTGACTTTCCGCAGTACAACACTGCTTGATCTCAGCCTGGAGCAGAGAAAATTTTGCCTTGTCCAACTTCAAAAGGCTCCTTTGACAAGTTGTTTTTGGTTTCTTACTTAAATACCAAACAGTCCAGCTTATGATCACTTCTAGTTTGTTTTTTAAATGAGTTCTTTTTTTTTAAAATCATACTCCCTTACATTCATCCAAAGAATATCTAATTTCTCCTTAAGCAATTAAGAAAAGCCACCCAGGTTATTAGCTACAGGAAGGCTGAGGATTATTGATATGAGGCAATGTTTAACAGTTGTCCCTTTCATTCTGGGTCTGAATGTTCAGCTGTGGGGCCCCCTCTGGGGTCTTACTGCATAGCTGAGCCAGATTATGACAAACTAATTCTGAATGATCAAACTCAGCTGGTTGGGGAAACAGTGGGCCAACTTAAATTATTTACAGTGAACAAAGTGGTAGGTCAAGCCACAGAGAAACTGCGGTTGACCAGGATATTCTGTCATTCCCAGAATATTTATTGATATTAAGCCAAACATTAGTGTTCCTTCATGCATAGTTTGAGAAGCACTGAGTTAGACAGCATACACTGAAACAGTGCCATTATATTATCTTTACTTCAGGATTAAGCTAAGTATCATCTCCTCCAGGGAGTTCTGCCTGATCCCACGACAGTTTGCTTACTTCTATTGTACCCACTTACTGCATAATGATGTGTTCTAGTTACCTGTCTCTGCTCCCCATTTGACTGGGTACCATGCATATGCATTAACCACAAATTCAGCTTTGAAGAGTGAATGAGTGAACAAATGAGTGAATGAATGACTGCTTGAGTACAGTGTCAGATGTGTGGAACATTGGAAATACGTTGTGCACAAGAAGTTGTATAAGCTCCATACTTCACTTCACAACAGTGATGCTATTGACCATCTTGCCAGGTTGCTGAAGAGAAAAAAAATGAGATACGCTATGTTATTTTGTTTAGCAAGCTTGTAACTGAGTGTCCACTTGAAGCCAAATAGTGTGAAAGCTTTTCGAAATGTTTAAAAATGATACTGTTTCCATTTATTAGATTTCCATGAGAATGTGGTTGGCCAATTTCCCTAACTGGACATACCCCACCAGGCAGGGCAGCTCTTTGTTCTCTAACATCCTGGTTTTGGATTTTCCAGCAAGGAATTCACATTTCCTCATAGTTACTGGTATGACTGCTTAGTAGTATTAAAGCAATATGAATGCTTCCTTAAGGAACCTGAGCTGCATATTTTGATTATCTTTCTTTATGATCATGCTTCACTTAATTTGAATGTAGTTCAGGAAAAAGAAAAGAAAAAAAAAAAAAAGAAACTTCACAGGTTTTTTAAAATTATTAATTTAACATAATCCTTCAAGGATACAATTCCATTTTATTTAAAATTTTTATTTAAAATGTTATTATGCTTGGTGTATTCCAAGTAATCAGAGGGCAGTTTAGGCATGGAAAGCAAGTTTTGGTAGAAATCTGAGCGTTAAGTTTGTTTGGCAACTGGATACCAAAGAGAAGCATAAGAAATATTTTCAAGATTTGAGAATATTTAGATTTTTTTAGAAGTATGTGTTATATAAGTTAATATTTACATGACTTCGGCATGGTCCATGGACTAATATATGGCTGAAAGGAAAAGTCAGGGGGAAAAAGGCATCTTTGCTTAGAAACAGCTGAATTTTGGGAACTAACAAGTAAAGAAGAGAGATAATTTAGTAAGTTGTTGCATGGAATAAATTTACTATAGTAAAAAATCCATTTACTTCACGGAGGTGATGGGAAACAATCTGGTCCGGTGGGCCCAGGGCACGCTTGAATCTTTCCAGGAAAGGGGAAGGGACGTAGAGGTCCTGTTTTCCCTGTGCACTTGGACAAGGATGATGGCTGCAAATATTTGGGTTCAGGCGGATGGAAGGCTTAAACGTCCATATCGCAAAGGAGCAAAGGCAGTGTTTTCAGTGGACCAGGTAAGAGTCACGTGGGTGAGTAAGTCAATGTGGGTTTATCATTGACTTTGTCTAGTGCGGCCCTGGAGGGGAGAAGGACGAGAAGCCAGAAGTTGGAGCTGACACCGCATGAGTCATGGGCTGCTGAAGCCCCGTGACTAGGTGATCCACTCTTCTCATTTCCCCGGGACTGAGGGATTTCCCAGAACTTGGGACTTCTGGAGCTAAAGCAGGCATATTCCCGGACAAAGTGGGATGGTTGGTCACCCTCCCCTTGACAACCCATAATAAAATGCATCTCCCCAGGATAAGGGGACTGCAGGGGAGGGGGTCCAGGAGACACTACAGGACGTCTGTGAAAGTGCTCATGAAATAAAGACTCAGTTGTAAACATTTTAAACATTTAAACAAAGCCAGTTCATGAAGGACATTTCCTATCCTCTTACCATTTTTCTGTCTTCTAGGTCTGACTCCAACCCAGAAACTGGCAAGCAACCTGCGGAAAGAGCAGCGGAGGGGGGAGAGAAAGCACAAGGGGGAGAAATCGAAGATCAGCTACCCGAAGAGAAACAGCCCGAGTGAGGGGGCCGGAGAAGGTTTAGTGCTAAATCAGTTCCAGTTTCTGATGATATAAGACATTCTAATGACTGGATTTAGCTCTATTTGTTACTAAAGTGACTGTGGGATGTCCTTGTCCTGACATGGACACCTGGGACTGTGCAGAAACACCCTGGCATGTGCCTGAGTGTTCATCCAGGGGCAAGTGAAGGTCACTGCACCGAACACGTGCAGAGGGAGTGGATCCCGACAACACAGGTGCCGTGGCCGCGTCCTGGGTTGTGCTTGTTCAGTGTATTATCACACTTGAAATTTCAAAACTCCTGCTCTAATAGAAGTAACAAATTGCACAGCAAAGAAATATTTTGTCAATTCATTTCCTCCACTTTTGTTCAACATTATGTATTTTTCATGAACTGTTAACATCCTTTGGATGATGACCTAGTTAAAGGCAGGAAAAAATTCCACCCTTCCCACCCCCTGCTCAGCTCCCAACAGCACCCAATGGCCATCCATTAGATGCCAAATATTTGCTTCTTCCTTAGGCCAGATGCCAAAGGATTGTAGGAGAGAAGTATCAGATCCTCCACAGAGAACTGTGGGTTCATTTATTCTGCAGGACGATTGTCAGAAGTGACGCAGCTCCCCCACCCCCATTCCACCCCCTGTCAGCCAGGTGACCCACCTGTACCTCCACGTGTGCCCAGCTCAGATCATCTGCTGCTTCTTGCGTTCTGGTACACAGGGAGTGCCCCTTCCTGCTGGCTTGTCAGCACTGCTACTTATTCACACCCCATTCCTCCACCCACCCATACCTGGCACCCAGTTTCAAGATCAGACGTCAGCCAGTTCCCTGGCCTTTCTGGACCAAGCCATGTGGAGCTCCCGGCTCCTTCGCCCAGGAGGTCTGCTGGGGCCTTGGTTGCAGCGGCCTAGGCGCTCCTCGGTTCTCTTGGACCTGGGGCTAGCCTCAACTCTGTCAGTCCCTCTTGGGATAATTTTAGAGAATTGTTTTAACCTCTACACATACCTCAGTTTCTTCATCCACACAATTGGAATAAACACAGCTGTGTTGTCCAGGGATATTGTGAAGAAACAATAGATGTGAAAGAACTTTGTGGAAGTTAGGTACAAGGAGGATATAAGGAGAAACAGAGAAAATGTTATGAGACTGACGGATTGGAGGTATTTGTGGAGTTGAGGAATTATTGGAAGTGGGGCATAGAAAATGAGTTGGAAACAAACAAACAAACAGTTGTCACTGGCCAGAAAGTAGGCTGTTTAAAATTGTGATTATAAAGGGTTTGCAGCCACTGATACAAGTCCAGTGACATCTCCACGGGAATGAGTGGCTAAGGCAGAGGGGAGGACCAAGCCACTGGAGGTGGACAGGGCAAGGGATTCAGAGGACAGACGTGGGAGCATCATCTGTGTGGAACTGAGCTCTGCAAAGTATAAGAGGGGTAGAATTAGAAAGTGTGGACGGTAAATTCTCTTTAAAGAATAACCAAGTAGTGGCGGGGCAGAGGTGGGGGGCGCCTAGATGACTGCGGCACACCCAGCCACCTCCAGAGGGACACCCAGGTCTGGTCAAAATGTTCTCCTCGTTGTTCCACGCAGGCACGTGGATAATGAGGGGCCATTGCTGGATGCTGGTGCTCTTATCCCCCACATCATACTTTATCAGTTTCAGTTGAGTAAGAGTACTGAAAAAGAGAGAGAGGAGGGAATTTAGACTAATGGTAATTCAGTTAGTTTAACCAGCTAAGTCATTAAGTGTGGTGTGCGTGGGGGGGTATCTGTGGTTCCCCAAGACCTCTTTCAGATCATAACTATTTGCATAATAATACAGAAAAGCCATTTTCCGTAATTAGTTTTTGTCTTACGAATGTACAGAAGCATTTTTCAGAGGCTACGTGGTATATGATAGCACAACAGATCGGATGCAGAAGCTGACAGCAGAATCCAGCTGTCTTTTACTGAGTCAAAAAATGAAAAACAATATTATTTCTTTGCTACTTTTTTCTGTTTTGGAAAACATCAGGGACTTTTTTCCCCTATTAAAATTTTTATTTATGTTTACTTGGGCTTATTCTTTTAATTTTATTTATCTGTTTTAAAATCCACCTATTTATTAAACAAATTTATTGAGTGTCTACTATGTAATAAATATTGAAGATTCTGAGATAATTTAGATAGCTCACTGGATGATGGAGAAAACAGACACAGAAAAAATAAGAAATGATAGAGTGGAATAGTAATATTTTCTGTCTGTAGTCATTGCTGAATTTCCCACCTTTGTTCCCCCTTCCCAGAACGTGACTCCCCTCTGACCCCCATCTTCTCACAGCTGGCTCCCCATCATTTCAGGTCTCAGCTAAAAGAGCCCCTCCTCAGGTAGGGTTTTCCTTACTTTACCAGATGAATTGTCTGCAGTATCCCACCGCCATCCTGTTCCATAAATACACCTGAAGACATTACCCGTGTTGCAAGAACCTGTAAGTGGCCTCAAGAAACTGAGGGTGGCCTTCAACAGTCAGCAAAAAACCAAATCCTTCAGTCCTACAACTGCAAGGAACTGAGTTGTGCCAACAGTCTGAGTGAGGCTGGAAGCACACCCTTCCATAGGCTCAGAGGAGGCCGAGTGTCAGCCTCCATCTTCCCTCACTGCCCCCCAACTGCACTGAGGTATAATTGACAAATAAAATTGTAAGTCTACAATGTGATGGCTTGATGTGTGTACACATCATGAAAGAATTCTCTCATCAGGTTAATCAACATGTCCATAACCTCTCATATTTACCTTTCTTTTAGTGAGAATGTGTAAGTTCTATTCTTTTGCAAATTTCAGTTATACAGTACAGTGTTATCAACTATAGTCACCATATTATACACTAGATTCTCAGATCTTATTTCATCTTATAACTGAAACTTTATGTCCTTTTACCAATCTCTATTTCTGCCCACACCCCAGGCCATGCAACCACTTCTCTACTCTCTGTTTCTAAGACCATTTTTAAAAAAATTCCACATGTAAGAGATAGTATGCAGTATTTGTTATTCTGTGCCTGGTTTATTTCACAGAACACAATGTCTTTCAGGTTCATACATGTCACAAATGACAGGAATTTATTGTTTTAAGGTTGAATAATATTCTCATATATATATAGTATATATTCATTGTATATGCATGTGTGTATGTGTGTGTGTGTGTGTATATATATATATATATATACACACATACCACATTTTCTTGATCCATTTGTCCCTTGAGAATTAGGTTGTGTCCATATCTTGGTGATTGTGACTAACACTTTAATGAACATGGGAAAACAGTCATTGCCAAGAACAATGTGAAGGAGCATTTGGGTTTTTCTCAGGGAGTTTTATGGTTTCAGGTCTAACATTCAGGTCTTTAGTCTATTTTTAGTTAATTTTTGTGTAAAGTGCAAGATAGGAGTCTAGTTCCACTCTTTTGCATGTGAAAATCCAATTTCTGCAGCACCATTTACTGAAGAAACTACCCTTTCTCTATTGTGTATTCTTGACTCATTTGTAAAAAATTATATGTAATTAAACATATACATATGGGTTTATTTTGGGGCACTTTTTTACATTGAGCTATGTGTCTGTGTGTTTATGTCAATACCATGCTATTTTGATTACTACAGCTTTGTGATGTAGTTTGAAATCAGAAAAGTGTGATTCTTCTGGCTTTATTCTTCTTTTCAAGATTGCTTTAGCTATTTGAGGTCCTTGGGGTTTCATACAAATTTTAGGATTGTTGTTTTCTATTTCTGTGAAAAATGCCATTGTGATTTGATAGGGATTGATCACTGCTGATCACTTTGGGTAATATAAACATTTAATAGTATCTCTTCTCCCTAAACAATAAACAAAGAATATCCTTTCATTTATTTCTGTTTTATTGTTTCTTTCATGAATATCTTATAGTTTCAGTGTTTAGACCTCTCATCTCCTTCACTGGATTTATTCCTAAGTATCTTATTCTTTTAGATTATTTTATAAATGAGATTGTTTCCTTAATTTCTCTTTCTGATAGTTGTTGTAAGTGTATAGAAATGCACATGATTTTCATGTATTGATTTTTGTATGCTGCAATTTTACTGAATTTCTTTATGACTTCTAACAGTTCTTTGTTGTGTCTTTAGGATTTTCTGTATATAGTATGTCATCTGCAGATAGAGACAATTTTGTTTCTTCATTGTTAATTTGGATTATTTCTCTTTTGAATACTTGCTCTGGCTAGCACTTCCAGTACTATGAATAAAAGTAGTGAATGGGCATCCTCTGGGGAGGATCATAGCTAGACCCTAGATGTATGTTAAATTAAAAGCCTGACCCTTAGGCAGCGGCTTTCCAAGTTTGGAGATGGACCCATTTTAGGGAAAGACTGGAAGATGGAAATTTTCCTTGCTCCCTCTAGGTTGAGCCCTGGGGAGACCGCTGTAGCAAATACTTGCAGACCTGTTAAAAATCTGTTCCTCTGTTTGCTGTAGTCTTGAGGATCTTGTGGACAAAAAAACCTCACTGGCTTTCAAACGTAGGTGTTTGGCTCCCATCTCTTGTGTGAAAGTCTTAAAAACTGAAGCACTGAATGTGGGGCTCAAGCCCTTCACTCCTCAGAGAGAAACTGGGAGTTTGGGTACCTTTCCAATTGTATATGTTATGCTGGGTTTGGGGTTTAGGAGATAGTGTGTCTCCGCATTTCCTAACTGTTTCCATGTAGGTGTTTTCTTGTTCACTTGATGTGTAGGAGTTGCTCAGCTCATTTATGTATTTTTTCCAGAGGAAGTTTCTCTGTGTGGAGCTGTACATCCTGCACGTCCATGGGAGGGAGAATGGCCAGAAGCCGCCGCTGTCACCGTCTTGGCTGGCCCCTCCTTATTCTTTCATTTTAAATGAATTAAATAAATACTTGGAAATTTCTGTTTTAATTTTGAATATGTTAAATATTAATAGCTAAAACCTAAGTAAGCAAAAGCTCTTTGGGGGAGTCAATAATATTTAAGAGGGTAAAGGGACCCTGAGACCAAAAAGTTTGAGACCCACTGATTTTTATCACTTACTATAAGTGAAGAGTTGTTCTCAGAGAAAAGTTGAGAGGTTGAACATGTGAAAAAGAAGCCAAGTTGGAGAGTCTTATAACAGTAAACTTTCTGGCAACTGTAACCTACAACTCAAGATAAGTCACATCGTCTCTCTGAGGGAACAGCAGGGAACACACGTGGAAAAAATATCAGAGAAAGTATCAGTGCTCTTGGAGCTTTGGGGGCATCCTGACTTTAAATAATACCAAAGTATTTATTCAATAAGTGATGCTATGAAATACTGAACAATAAACCAGTCCGTATGCATAGATATGTTTATCTAGATATAAGAAAATGGTATCCCTCTGCAATCTCCATGAAGCCTATTTGTTTTAAAGGCTTAGAAGTTTGTTTTCCTTTTCTGATTGTGAAGGTAATACATGTTCACTTTAGAAAATACAGGAAATTCTGAAAGTTGTTAAGAAAATATGAATAAGTTGTTATTCTACCTCCCAAAGAAAATGTTGGCACATTAACTATTTCCTTTTGTCTCTATTTTTTAAACAAAGTTATCATGTTGCGTATGTAATTTTACATCTACTATATTTATTTATCCTTTCATTATGAGCATTTTCTCTTGGCAATCATTTGAAATTATTATATGTAGTGGAGCAAAATACTCCATTCAGGTTATCCAATGAATTTTTAGCTAATCTGCCACAGCTAAACATGAGATTTTCCCTATTTTTCCTCTTCTATAAAGACTATTTGGATGTGTCCTCCTCTGTAAAGTCATTTATTCTGTACACACGCATACAATCATACACATGCCAAGAACTATGCATATGTTTTTATCTTCATCATTGGTTCAAAAGCATTCATTCTATTGAAGGAAGGAAGTATTGAACAACCTCAATTTGTTGTTGAATTTATTGTCAATTCCAATAAAAGTGATAGTGAGATTTTTTTTTAAAGATGATGAGCCTAAATTTCATGTGGGTAAATTAACGGATAAAAAGATTTGGAAATTGAAGTGATAATTGAGGAGTAATGGCCATGGTCAAAGATAATAAAATGTATTGTAAAACTAAAATAATTAAAACAGCACGGTTTTGTAATAAAGATTGATAGGTAAAATAATAAAATTGCTTGGAAATGTAATGTAGCATATATAGAAATTTAGTATATGATTAAAGGTAGTATCACAGATAATTATAACACTGATAAATATGCAATAAATGATGCAAAAATGCCATTAACTCTTTGGGCAATAAACAAAAACAAAAAAAGCAAATCCCGTTTCTAAAAAGCTAGTTGAGATAAAATTAGAAGGAAAGATGTATGGTGCCATCTAGTGGTAAAATAGGTAACTGCATAGAATTTACTTAACGTAGCATCTATTGACAGAAATTTAAAGGTATGGGGACTTGAGGGAGGTAAATTGTTCATTAATAAAAAGATTGATGTCTCACACTTCAGAAATTTAAGGGAAGTTTTGATAATACTGATAATATGATTTTACTGTTTCAGAAAATATTACAAGAGGCAGTCTATCTAGTGATCCTAAATTAACATGTAAGAAATTATGGTTGCAGACATGCACATAAACAAGCATGCCAACCTGTCATACTTTTTTTAGTAACACGATGAAACAAAGGAACAATTTGAGTAAAAGCATGCTGATTGAAAATTCATATGTGAGAGTAAACCTGCCAGTAGTTACAGTTTTGAATAAGAACACATTTCCAGAAACCTGTTCTCTGGACTGTGGAGCCTGATAGGGAGGCAGAGCTCGCCCTGGCTTGTGACTAGTGTGGCTGCATAGTTCCTGGGCTTAATGGAGGCCTCAGCTCTCCTTGTCGAGTCCAGGTGCAAGCTCCACGCATACAACCATCTCCACCGTGGCTTTGCCTCGGTGCCTGACATCAGTCTGTCAAAGGGGCAGCACGGTCACGTGGGCAAATCTGCGAAGCGGCACCTCCACTGGGAGCAGCCCTCCTACTCCACGCAAGTGGCTGCAGCAAAGCTGCCCCCTTGTCCTGTATCTCTGCTGCCCAGCAAAGCTCTTTGGTTAGAGCTGAGCTTCTAGACCGAAGCTGGGCCGCAAAGTCCCCTGCACTGGCATTCGTATTTAGGGGGGAGAGAACTGAACCAGTCTCTTACGGGGGTGGCACGACTAAGGGCTTAAATTAGGAGCTTTTGGGGACCACTGACAGAACTGGAGAACCGTAAGTGGAGGGGATGAAGCCCAAAGGAGCAGCCATGGAACATGAATGAAGGGCCGCCACGCTTCTGGGTCGGCTCGGCAGCTCGCAACGAATATCTTTGCCGTTCACTCAGCTCGGATGTTCAGTTCCTACCTGGATTCCGTATATTTCCAATATTCTTATGATAAATTCTTCCTTTCGCTGAAACAAAGGTAAATGTTTTACTGTCCCTTGAATTCCCAATTGTGCTAATACATCTTTTGAAAGGACAAACCTGGTCTCTCTCTTTCCACGGCTGAGCGTTACCTTCACATCAAGTCCCGGGTCCCCAGCATGGCCGGTGAGGCCTCCCGCGATCGCCACGCCTCCCTGCTGGCCTCCCGGCCTCTCCCCTTCCTCCCACCCACCTCTCACCAACGTTCTCCGCCTTCTGGGCTCCAGCCCCGAGAAAAGGCTCTCGCCTCCCACACCGCGGCCTTCTCCCGGCCTCTTGGCCAGTCTGTTCCCACTCCACCACCCTCTTCCCCCAGCAGTGCCCATTCATCCTCCAGACACAATTTATACATCACTTCCTCCAGAAAATCCTGTTTGGTCTCTTAAAACTGAGTTGGTTGCGTCCCCTGTGTTAGCACCATGTCCTTAACCCAACGACAGCTTTTATTGTTCTGCATCAAAATGTCCTGCTATTTGCTTCTCTCCCCCAGGAGTCTCTAAGCTCCCTGAGAGGACAATCTGCCTCATTGCTACATTCCAGTGCTTTGTACAGAACCTAGAATACAGTCAGCACTCCAACATTCATTCAGTGAACAAATGAATATACACAGAGAACTGTATCTGTTATCTGAGGGAGAAACACTAAGGCCCAAGGGAGCTGTGAATCTTTCAGAAAAAAGTGTCCAATTGGTCTCACTTCTGTTTAGACTAGGGCCTGGAAATTTCTAATAATGTTTTTGAGAGCTACTGCCTCAGGCTTCAAAGCCAGACAAATACTTCTAACATATGCAACTCTCTCTTATGCTAAATCAAAGCTAAAGGCACATGACTCAAAGTAAGGATTATCTGTATTTTGTGGACATGGGTGGTCCAGACACCCACAAGGAGATAAATAAATGTTTGAGGTGGGTCCTTCAATGATTTTTACAACTGTTGCCAATTTGGCAAGCTTGACCGGGCCCTACCAGGGTGAGGATCCATGATTTTGGTATGATGTTGGGGAATTTGTGGCTTCCATCTGCTGGTTATCTCACAAAATGTGGAGCTGAGAAAAAAAAAAAAAAAAAAATCACATACTGATTAAATCATAGAATCCCACACTTGGAAGGGACTTCATGAGATGATCTGGGCCCGCCTCCTGAAGGTCAATGCATAAATCATCTTGTGCAGATGGCTGTTTATACTATTTTTAAAGCTCTTTAAGGATGGAGATTACACAGCTTCCCTTGGTCGTCTGATCTTTCTGGTCAAGAACTTCCTTTTTTAAAAGCCCAGCTTCTCACTGCAGTTTGGCCCATTTCCTCTTTTTTTTCCCGTTCTTTGTGAATATGGAAAGTACATGCAACCTTTCCTCTTAATTATCTGTGGCCCACACTGCATACTCTTGCAATTAATTATTAAGATTTATGCTATTGCCCTCCACCCCAGGTACCTGGATGCAAGTCTCTTATTTTTCAGAAGACTTATTTTTCTTCCCTGTACAATGATTTTTGTGATTTCAAATTCTTCTCTGGGAGTCTATTTCATAGCTCACCATGTAAGACTGATAATGGCATTTTTCCTCAAGTCCTAATCAGCTGTAAATAAAGAGCAAAATTTTCTTCTTGTCTTACCCTGGTATTGTATTTGTTTTTTAAAATACAGCGTTGCCTGTTTGTTTCTAACAGTTATCTTCCGCAATAAATCTCAAGCCTTTTACTGTCCAACTGCTCCTTTCTACATATCCAAATGTGTAATTTGCCTTGGGTTTTGTGGCAGGCTAAACAATGACCCCCCCCACCCCCAAACATGTCCACATCCTGATCCCCTAACCTGTGAATATGATGTAGAAAAAGGGACTTCACACGTGTGATTAAGTTAAAGATTTTGCAGTGAGAGATTTTCCTGAGTTATCCAGGTGGAGCTGGTGTAATCACAAGTGTCCTTATAAGAGGGTTTCTTCCCCAGAGCCCCTGGAGGGAGTGTGGCCCTCTGTTCCCACTGAAGTCAGTCCACTGAAACCCATTTGAGCTTCTGATCAAGAGAACTGCAAGGTAACCAGTTGTGTCGTTCTAAGAAACTAAGTTTGTGGTAATTGGTTACAGCAGCAACGAGAAACTAATATAGCGTGACTCATGAAAATATCTGTGCCTGTCTTCAACTTCGTGATTTTATTTAGCAGACCATTTGGGGGTTTATTATGTATTCTTTAGTATTATCTTCCCATCATCCAAAACCACAACAAAACTAGTGGGTATCTACTGACTATTGATGACCTTAACTTCTCATCAATTATTTAAAAATTTATCTAGGTAATAGAGGATGCCATTTATTGAAAAGGTTCTGCATGCCAGGCACTGTACCATCATTTGGAATGTGCTATCTCATTTAAGTGCCACAACAAAGCCATGAGGTGAGGATTATTAGCCTCTCTACTGAGGCTTGGAGAGGTCAGGCGTCCTGCCAGTCTGCCAAAGCTGACCTCTGAGCCCCTCTCTGCCTCATCTGAAAGCTCATCTTCTCTCTGCCATGTGGATCTACCACTGCTCTATGCTCAATTTCTTTAGCTGGGGTATAAAATTGTTAAGAATTCACAGCATCATGAATTTTCAAGGAAGCTGTGTTACTATAGATGGACTTGCTTGGGAAAAAAATGTCCAGTTTCCTGGAAATGCCATGTATTTGTTCCAGATGTCAGATGGAATGATTTCAGACATCAAACTTGAAATTATAATTGTTGGAAAAGTGAGACTGATCACTTAAAAACATTGGAGGAAAACAGGAACTCTTCTGTTTTAGCAGGAACCTATAATTTTCTTGGGTAAAAAAATAAATGTCTAAAGAGCAAAACTTCAGAACAAGTTTCCGGCAAAGTTATGGTTCAAACTCAACATGCTGTGTAATGAAAGTCTCTGAAGCTGTGTTGTTCTTTAGTCCATTTTCTGCAGCTCAACACGTTAAGTAAGGACTGGTACTATTTTATCTCTGCGCCGTCCTCTTTCCCTTAGTTCTATTTAAAAAAGAAGACAACGCAATGCCATTTTAATACCAACCTTGTCCAGCTCTGCGTTTGTGTTGATATCTCACTATCTTCAATGACAATAAATATTTTAAAAAATCTTTAACATAGAGAAATATTAAACCTACAAAACAGTTGAGAGAATAGTGTAATGAACACTCATATGTGCTTCATGTTCTAGATACACCAATTGGCAGCATTTTGTCCCATTTGTACCCCCTCTCCCCTCTGCGAGGCTGAAGGAGGCAGGGGGAATGCTTATCATGAGGGCTGTCGGGGGAGTCGTATCAGGGACTTATATTTAATTATGACTGCTGGCTGTTATCTGGATCTTGCATTCCAGGGAATACCTAGGGTACAGTGGAATAGTTCAGCTAAATTTTCAACATATATATACAGATATGTACACTTATATATATATGTATATACACACATGTATAATTCATGTATCTGTATATGCATACATGTATGTTCATGCACACATACACATACTAATACCTCCAATATATACCCTCACAGTATTTCCCCACCTTTTCTATTCCAGATTTGTTTCTCTCTTCTCATGCAGTGAGAATCTGATTCTTAACCGTTTCAGAATTATTACCCTAATAATACTATTAAAAACAAACTTATCTTTATGAACTGAAATGCTTTCTTTTTAAAAAAATGGCTATATAGTTCCCCATTCTGTGGACGTATTCTTGATTCAGTCAACCAAGACCCTATGGATAGGTATTCAGGTTGTCAATTTATTACAATGAATAATCAATATCTGCCAAGAACAGTCTTGTTTATATGTAGTTTTTTTATTGTTGAGTGTGTATCTTCAGGGTGAATTTCTAGAACTGGGGTTGCTGGGTCAAAGGGCCAATGCATAAGTAGTTTTGATATACTGTCAAGTTCCTTTCCATAAGGGGTAATATCATTTTGCACACTCATCTGCAGTGTTCGGAAGACTCTGTGTACCCACATTCTTGTCAACAAAATGCATTGCCAAGCGTCTGAGTTAGAAAGAATATCTCAGTATCATTTTATTCAAATAGAGTTTGTATACTTAAATTTATTTATTAAGGCCTACTTTTTACGTAGTGAAATGCACAGAATCTTAAGGGTACAGTTTGCTGACTTTTGATAAATACATGCACCCATGTAACCCCATCTCAATCAAGAAATAGAACATTTCCATTACTCCGGAAAGCTCTCTTGTGCCCATTTCTACTCAAATCCCATCCCTCCCTCCCTCAGAGACCGCCACTCTTCTACCGCTATTGCTTAGTTTGTACTATTCTTAAACTTCATATGAATAGAACTAAATGATGTAGCATATTCTATTTTGTATCTGGCTTCTTTTGAGCAGTATTTTACTTGTGAGATTGTTCTGTTATCTTTGTTGCACCATGCATTAATAATTTGTCCTTCTCATTGCTGTGTAACATTTCATTGCATGAATATGCTGGTTTTTCTGTCTATTCTGTTGATGAGCATTTGGGATGTTTACAGTTTTTTTTACTATTATGAAAGTGACAGGGGACATCCTTGTTTAAATCATATACACACATACACATACATTTTTTAATGTCTATATAGTTCTCCATTTTATCGACATTGCTTGATTCATTCAAACAGTATCCTATGGACAGAAATATGGAGATTTAGGTTGTTTATAATAATATGTTTCTTATGGTTAATATATATATAAGCTTAGTGTATGTTCAGCTTTATAGCAAATTGCCAGTTTTCCTAAGTGGTTGTCCCATTTTATATTACCACCAGGAATGAATGAGACTTGCAGTTGTCCCACATCTTTGTCGCCATTTCTTACTGGCTTTCGTAAATTTAAGATAAATGTATAGTGCATTAATTCCATTTTATTGAATTTTTTTATATGAGGAATGGGTATTGATTTTTGTACAAGATCTCGTATCTCCAAGATAATGATGAAATTTTTCATTTTAGATCTCTTAATATGCTTGCTATATTACATTACTAGATTTCCTAACATTAAACCACCCTTGACAATTTTGGAATAAATTACATTTGGTCACAGTGTATTAATATTTTTAATATGTTGTGGAATTCTATTTGCCGATATTTTTTCAGATTTCAAAATCAATATTCTTAAGTGAAATTAACCCATAGTTTTCTTTTTCTAATCTTTATCAAGTTTAGATATCAATGTTATACTTATTTTATAAAAAAAATAGGACTTTCTTATTCTCCATTCTCTCCCCTAGCCTCTGGAATAATTTACAAAATATCATAATTAGCCACCCTGAAAGCTTGAAACCATCTGGCCCTGGGGCCGTTTTATGAGATAGTTCTTTGATATTTTTTCTCCATTTCTTCTATGGGAATTGGCTTATTTGAGCTTTTTAATCTCTACTAGTGTCAACTTTTGACACTAAAATTGCATTTTCCTTCAAATTTTATCCTTCTAGATTTTCAAATATATTTGCTCAGCATTTTCAATAGTCTTATGCATTTTTTAAAATTTCATCTGTTTCAGTGGTCATTTCCCAGGTCATTGTATTTTAAATATTGTTGTTTTCTTTTATTCCTCTCTTAGATTGACTAGTGGTATTCTATTTTGTTATTTCTTTTCTTAAAATCTTAATTTTGATTTAACATTTGTTCTGTTTTCTATCCATTTCTGTTTTTAACTTTATTATTTCCATCTGAGGGTTTAAAAAATTGTTAATGGGTTTTGAATTTCATCAAATGTGTTTACTACACTTATTGAGACAGTTATATGAGATTTTTCCTGTTTATTTCTGTTAATGTTGTGAATTACGGTGCTTTTTGTTTTTGTTTGCAGATGATAAACTGCCCTGGAATTCCTGAAATACATGTTATTTTTCTGTACTGTACACCTGCTTTTATATATTGCTAGACTTGATTCATTGATGTTTTATATAGGATTTTTCACCTATGTTCCTGAGTCAGAATGGTCTGTTGTTCTCATTTTTTGTAAAATATTTGTCAGATTTTTGTATCAAGATTATCCTGGTATCAAGATGAGTTGGGAAATATTCTTTATTTCTCCCTTATTTTGAAGAGTTTGTGTAATATTGGTGTTTTTTCTTCCTTAAGTGTTGAGAAAAATTTGCCTTTTAAGCCTTTTAAGCCTGTAGTTCTTTCCTGGATGATTTAAAAATAATAGACCCAGTTTCCATAAAAGAGAACTCTTAAGAGTGTTCCTATTATTTGTGTCTATTTTAATAACATTTTAAAAAGTAATTTGTCCATTTCTTCTGATTGTCAAATTTATCAGGCATATAATTTTATATAATATATTAATATCCCTTTATTATCCAATTATTGTTATTGTTATTATTATTATTACCCTTTCATCTTTAGAGATGAGCCCTTTTATTATAGGTATTATTAATTTTTTCCTTTTTCTTGTTTAGTCTTTCTAGGGATTTATTAATTTTATAGTTCTAGTCAAAGAACCAGCTTTTGGCTTTGCTTATTTTTATTGTCATTTTTTTCTGTTTCATTACTTTCTCCTATCTTTTTAAAATACCCTTTCTTTTACTTTTTGAAATTTGCTGTTCCTTTATTTCCCAGATGTTTTGAGGTAAAAGCTTAGGCTATTAATTTTCTCTCTTCTTTCCTCACAAATGCACTTAAAGCTGTGTTTTATCCTCAAACACTGCATGAGTTGTATCTCCAGTTTGTATTTATTGTATCTTCATTACCATAGATTTCAAAAGTATTTTTTGATTTCCTTTTAATTTTTTTTGGCCAATAGGTTATTTATAACTGATTGCCTATTTTCAAGCAGTTGTGAATTTTAAGATTTTTTTTGTTTTTTGTTTCTAGCTTAATTCCACTGTGTGGTCAGAGAGCATGCTCTGAATTATTTCAGTCTTTGAAATGTATTGAAGAATTGTGATCCAGCATAAAGTCAATCTTGGCAAATATTCTATGTGCACTTGGAAAGAATATTCATTCTATTGTTACCAGGTATAAAGTTCTATAAATGTTTATTTTGTTAATTGTGTTTATCAGGTCTTGCTGATCTTTCTGTTTGTTTTGTCAACTATTGACCAAGTTAATTCTTCCGCTATGATCGCCAGTTTATCTACTTTTAATTCTGTCATTTTAGACATCACCTACTTTTAAGTTATGTTTTTGTTGTATAAAGATTTAGAATTGTTATATCCCTGATTAATTTATTCCTTTATTATTTTCAAATGCCTTTCTTTGTCTTTAGGAATACTCATGTTTTAAAATCTACTTCCTGAAACTAATATATTATACAAGCTTTCTTGTGTATTTGCATGTCATAAACTTTTATAGTCGTATTTTAACTTCTTATGTCTTTATATGTATGACATGTCTCTAGCTGGAGTTTTTAATCCAAAGATGACCATAGTCTTCAGTATGAATATTTAGTTGATTTACATTTAGCATAAAAATATTGTATTTGGGGTTATAGCTGCTCTCTTATTCTGGTTTCTATTTGAATAATAGTCGATCTTCTTTATTTGCTGATCCACACTTAGAATTAACCTACTCACCAAAATTTATTTGTAAACCCAAATCAATACTCACAACAATTCCGTGGTCATTCAGGATACCCAGAGAGTGATGAATGATTTAAGTAGCTCTGTGAGCACATTCCCGGCTGAGGTAAAAAAAAAAAAAAAAAGGTGACTCTGCCTTATGTTTTAGCTCTTGTACTGTGAATCAGTGTCTTTCTCTGTGATCTATTTAGTGCCAAAGTTTTCATATTTTGTACTTTTTGTTTGTGATTTCTTTGGTTAAATGATCCCCAAGTGTAGAGTTGAAGGGTTATCTAATGTTCCTGAGTGCAAAACAAGTGGCAAACTTTGTGGATTCGTGAAATAACATCTGAAAAGGGAGTACAGGGGACAGCGTTGCTCCGTGAGACCAAAAGCCAGAGACCTAGTGGTGGGGTTGCGTGTTTCAAGAGGTGATAGGGACTGAAAATGTCTGTTAGATTCTGATCTGTGATGATATTTTTGCCATTTTCTATATACTGGAAATTCTGTATTGTCATTTCGTTTTGACCCAAGAATTGTTTAACATCATATGTCTTAAAGTCCAGGTGTAAAGAAGGCTTTAAAAATATTTTTGTTATTCATTTCTAGTTTGATTGCATTGTGGCCAGAGAAGACTATTTGTATAATTATTGAGGATTTCTTTGTGGTTATGTGGCTGGTTTTTGAGGATTTTCCATTCCATCTTGGAGAATGTGATCCTCTTTCACCAGAATTCCTGGTCAATTTCGATCCATAAGATCTTCCTAACTGATTATGTTGTTCAGGTATTCCATACCCTAATTTTTTTGCTTCACTGGATCTATCTTTGGTTAAGAGAGCAGGGATAATATTTCCTATTATTACTGGGTTTTTTTACTATTTCTCTTTGAAGTCATGTAGTTTCTGTTTTATGAAAGTGGTTGATATGCTTTTGGGTACATAAATATGAATTGCTGTTAAGATTCATAACACTCAGCTTTTTGAAGGGTCCTTCTATTCCTTCATTAATATTTTTAACTTGAGTTTCACCTTCTGATGCCGAGAGTGCAACCTCTGCTTTCTTTTTTATCTGCCTGATTCATTCAACCTGATTGCTTTACACCTTTCTCCCTATTATTTAATCTTAGTTTTATAATTAAAGATATGAAATCCTCATGTAAGTCTTCCCTGGACAGTCTCCAATTATTTCTTTGTTGGATGTTTTACTTTTATTTCATTGAATTCAGAGGGAGTTCAGCAATTTGTAAACCTGCTTGGACTTAAGTTAGGCCAACAAAACCCTAAACTACAAAGGTGACACTTGGTAAAATGAGGCTTGAGCATCTGAACCCTGACTGTGGTAATATGCTTTTTGATTTTAATTCTGTATGTAATATTCATTCTTTCCTTTTTCCTTTCTAATAGAATCCAGATTTTTGAATAGGCCGCAATAGTTCAGCTGAAAGACAACATTGTCCAGCCTTCCTTATAGCCAGGATGTGGTCATGGAACACATCTCTGGCCAACCAGACATAATTGAAAATCTTCTGGGGATTTCTAGGAATGTTTTGCTTTCTCAAAATCAGTGCATTTCCTTCCTGATTGTCAGTTCTCCATCCCTATACTCATTATTCATGTTTCCTCCTGTCTTCCTTTTTCTCCTTCTGCCCATCTTCTTTTTTCTTCTTTATCTTTGGAAAATGGATGGGAAACTGGGAGATGGACCAGTCATCTCAATCTTGAGATGACCATGGGAGGGAAGCCATTGTTACTGATGGCAGAGTAGAAGAATAAATACCATGTGCTATTACTGACATCCTTACCTTTGGACTTTCTGTTTTGCAAAAAAATATAACCACCTATTCTCTTAAGTCTCTGGGCTTGGGTTTGTATTACACGCAGTTAAACATATGTGAATATATTCAACTTCATTTCTATACTTACATGGCTCCTTCCTTAGCTTTATTTTCCATTGTCATCCTTTTGTTTGCATCTTGAACTTTAAAGAAGATTAATCTTCTCTGGTTTTGACCTTTGACATTCTTTTGGGCTTGACTTACATTTGCTGTCTTATGTTCCCTTTTTCTGTTCACACCAGCTGGGTGCCAGTTTTCTTTACTGACTACGTCCCTTCTTTTGTATGAACACATCCTATGGTTCTAAATGTTGCGGCTTAACTGGTGTGTGCACAGAGGTGGACTCAAGCTTTTGACTCTGGTATCACAAGAACAAATATCTACTCAGTTTCTAAACCAAATTTCAGTTCCATGTGGAGACTTTCAGATCACCTATGGGTACACTGGATTTTGGAGTGGTAAAGGCCACAATTTGTATTAAAGAAGAGATGATGAACATTGTAGAGGTGCTTTAAATTCCTTAGATCTGAACTTTGAAAAATATAGTACTTTGATCTTATCAACTGAATGCCTTAATAATCCACAATGCTATCTCTTATCTAAAAATCAAGCAAATGTAAAAACAAAACCCTACTTTGAGGATATATTTGTTTGGCCGATGAGCCTCTGCCACTCAGGTGCCTTGGGGGAAAACATAATGATTTTGGTTCTGGAGAAACTGACAGACAAAATCTTGATGCGTACAAAGGAGACTTCTACCCTGAGAAGCTCCATAACAATGATTTTAGGATGAATAGTTAAGCGTCCTGTTATTACTGAGACCTCATTTTAAGGCAAAAACAGAATTATAAGCAAAAAGTTCTGCAAAGTGTGGTGGTGATTAGTCAATTTTAGCCTTATTTTTTCACATGAGGAACTTAGGTTCCCAGAGCTTAAATTATCTGCTCAGGGTCCACCAGCCAGCACTCACCCTCCTTAGATAACACTAATCTTAAAATTTTCTATCCAGCTCAGGAAAAGTTCATCATTGGGTGAATGGAAGAGAGATTTCTGTTCACTCCTATCAATCAAAGTATATAAATAATTTATAAACTTTGGAACCTTACTGGTGGACAATTAGGAGTGTCAAGCTTACAGGAGCACTTTAGAGATAAAGAGAATCCTATTCAAAGTGACCTCAGCGTCACAGTGTGTTAGATGTTGCTCTTTTTGTCCCCCTTTCTAACAACTAAAAAGTGGCAGCCATTCATGAACAAAAGTACCTCGGTGGCAGTTGTGGGACTGACACCAAATTGGACCCGGGAGGAATCCCACCACCTGGGCATCTGGTAACAGGGAGACGGACCTTGGTCTACTCTGCAGAACCAGCAGGAACCAGTGAACCTGCCCCAAATACTCCAGGGCTGTGGTGGGAGACAACTTGGAGAGCTCTGAGGTGAGCCTTCAACCACAGGTAAGAGGGACTTTGTAGGAATGGAGGCTTCCTACGGGGAGATTCCAGCACTCCACAGGGGAAAACAAAACAAAACAAAGCACATCTGGGCTCACTGGCGAGCGAAGGGGAACCTTGCTGGGTAGCTCTGTCTCTCCGCTAGACCCCGTCAGCTGAACCGCTGCTGGCAACCTCTGCAGTGGGGAGAAGGGAGTGGTGGGTGAGGGCCTGGGTGCCCCAGGCGGGTCACTTCTGGAGAAACCCATTTCTCTCCAGCAGCAGCCAGAGGAAGGAGGTGGGGCCTCCATGACTGGGGGAAGTGAGGAAGTGTGGAAAGAGGCAGGTAAGAGTTTCAAAGGGTATTGAAGGGACGTGGCTCCTGCCGACTGCTCTCAGGACTGCAGCCTGAGCCTCCGGGAGAACCTCACCCGAGGATCCCCCCCATCAGGCCTGCGGGTACCCTTAATGCAAGTGCCAACCTCATCTCCCCTCCCCAACTCAGCAGCCGGCTCCTTGGGCGTGCATTCAGTGCAAGGGTGAGCTCCCGCCACCACAAAGTGCTCAGAAAACCAGGGTCTTTGGGGAAAGGAGAAATCACAAAGGACCTATAGCCGCCGCCTTTTGGAAAACAAACACTAGGTTTCTAGCAGCCCTCCTGATGAGTTGCAAGAACTGTAGAAGGTTAAGAATTCTGCCACTCGAAGGAGCAAGAACTGTGGAGCAGGTGTACCTTACAAGGTCAGAGAGGCCCCAGATAGAAGACGACCAGTGAGAAGTGCGTCCATCCTGAAGGCAGCTAGTAAAGATCTGAGGCTGTCCCTGCTGCTAAAGGGAGAGAGCAGCAGGGCGACCTGCTCAGAACGTGAAGAACCAAGGAAACATGTCGTCACCGGGAGGCGACACTGGCTTTCCAATGACCACACTCAGAGACGAGGAGTTTTGCAATCTAGCTGATAAAAATTCAAAATAACTGCTTTGAGGAAGTTCAATGAGGTACAAGAAAATACAGAAAGAAAAGTCAACGAAATCAGGAAAATGGTACATGAACAAAACGAGAAGTTTAACAAAGAGATAGAAATCATTCAAAAGAATCAAATTCCAGAGCTGAAGAATTCATTGAATAAAATGAAACATGTCATAGGAAGCATATACAGCAGAGAAGTTACTATAATTTGTTAATTGTATAAAAACACAATATAAGAAGAGGTGAATTGAGACATCAAAAATATAAAAGTGGGGAGTTAAAGGGTGATGCCTTTGTATGTGGTTGAAATTCAGTTGTTATCAGGTTAAAATGGATTGTTTTATCCGTAAGATGTTTTATGTAAGCCTCATGGCAGACACAAAGCAAAAACCTAGAGTAGATTCACAAAAGACAAAGAAAGGAAGAAGAGGTCGAGTCTTGCCTAATCCACAATGGCTACTCTGATCTTTGTTAAGGAAAACGGAGGACCAGGAAACTTGGTAGCTCCTAAGGATGCACTGAAGCTGAAGGCCTCAGGTGGGGGAGCTCAGGTTTCAACTCCACGTGTTGGCAAAATGTTTGACGCCCCACCAGCCTTACCTATAGCTGCCCAAAAGGCAACAGAGCTACAGAAAAGTCAGTAAAGCCTAAATGAGCAGAGGAACTAAACATTTGGATGTCCAAAGAGGACATTCAAATAGCCAACAGGGACATGAAAAATAAAAAGCTCAATATCACTAATCATCAGGGAACTACAAATCAAAACCACAGTGAGATGCCCCCTCACACCTGTCTGAGTATCAATCATCAAGAAGACAAGAGATGACAAATGTTGATGAGGATGCAGAAAAAAGGGAACCCTGTGCACTGCTGGTGGGAATGTAAACTGGCCACCATGGAAAACAGTACGGAGGTTCCTCAAACAATTAAAAATACAAACACCATATGATCCATCAATCCCAATACTGGGTATATATCTAAAGGAAATAAAACAAGACATTGAAAATGTGTATGTACTCCCAGTACTTTTTGCAGCATTATTCGCAATAGCCAAGATATGGAAATAACCTAAGCATTCATTAATGGATGA
Organism: Manis pentadactyla; assembly: GCF_030020395.1. Classification (NCBI taxonomy): domain Eukaryota; kingdom Metazoa; phylum Chordata; class Mammalia; order Pholidota; family Manidae; genus Manis; species Manis pentadactyla. Next base: position 11,313,847 of record NC_080026.1, on the reverse strand, counting down.
ATCGATAAAGAAGATGTGGTATTATATATAGAATATTATATACAATAGAATATTACTCAGCTATTGAAAAGAAGGAAACCCTGCCATTTGTGACAACATGGATGGACTTTGAAGGCATTATGAGACAAGCCAGACAGAGAAAGATATTGTATGATATCACTTCCATGTGGACTCTAACATAGCTAAACTGTAGAAACAGAGAGTAGAATGGTGGTCACCAGGGCCTGGGGTGTGAGGCAATTGGGGTGACATTGTTAAAGGTACAAACGTACGACAAGAAGATGAGTAATTTCTGGAGATCTAATGCACAACATAGCAATTATAGTCAACACTTCAAAATTTTGAAGAGACTAGTTCTTCAGTGTTCTCACCACAAAAAAAAGAAATGATAATTATGTGATGTGATAGAAGAGTTAGCTAAAGCTATCGTGGTAATCATATCATAATATATAAGTGTATCAAATTGATATGTTGTATGCCTTGAACTTACACAATGTTGTATTTTTATTATATCTCAGCAAAAAAAGGAGACAGAGAAAGGGAGTTAGCAATGCTGAATACAGCAAAAAAAAAGTCTCCAGCATGGCAATTAGCACTAAACTTGCCCAAGATACTGTACACTGCAAGGCACGGAGATTAAAAGTACAGGGTATAAAAGACAAAGATACATGCAAATGAGATACACAAGCAATGTGGGCCAGGGGCAAGTGCCTACATTCTTACATAATTTGGTGTGGGTGTGTGAGCACACACATGTATGCGCTGTGTGCATGTGTGCATGTGTGTGTGTGTGTGCTTGTGAATTTGTGTGTAGGGGGCCCAATAGTGAACCAAAGAGCATATATATGATGCTTCAGAAGGAGGCAGCTGGGACTCAAGCTCCAGGAAAGATTTGTTTTCTAGGTCTAATATTATCTGATGACCTAATTTTTCAAGAGAAGTCAGAAATCAATATATCTATATAAAAAAACACCTTGATTTTCCAGTGTTGGTTCAATACGTTAAAGCACCGTGCAGTCACTCAAAACGTGAAGCCGTGTCTGGGCACCAGAGTGGCTTATAAGTTATCAGCTAAGGAAGAAGCAGTGTTTGGAAGGAGTAGGAACATGAAGAAGAGAGAAAACAGACAATGGTAAAGAAGCTTGAAAATTTTATTAAAGTTTACCTTTGATATACTGAAAGCTGAGTATTTTTGTGACAAAAGTTTCAAGAAGGAAGTTCACTTTGCAGTTTCACCAGTGTGGCTTCTGGTCCTTCCCCCGTAATGCAGAGACGTTGTGACTGGAAAAATTTGTATGTACAAACTATATCATAGAAAAGTGATGTCATTGCTAAATGTAAGCAGGTTAGGGTACCATCCAAAATAAGAAGAAAATACAGAGAATTCTGAACTTTCATATATTAAGGCTCTTATTGGATGAATATTTTGATATGGTTTATTCCTTTTACAATATTTGGCTATACAATATTAAGTGAGTATTTCTTTAATGGCATGCAAAGCAATATGGTTTCAGAATACACTTCCTAAATCTACAGAGCTTAAAATTTCCAACATCCCATGCAGCTGGCTGGTAATGTTGTGAAGATGATCTTGAACACTGACATACTTACTTCCTAGAGAGAAAAGAAAAAAAAGGACAGTGATTTAATATAGCTACAATGCCCAGATGATGTAGTTAATTTAGGAACTATTTTAATGATTTATTTTGCTAGAAGTCACTCATCAATCTTTTCAGCTTACAAATCCCTTCGTCTTTTGGAATCTTCAAATATTTGCATTTAAAGATGACTTATCCTAAAGTTCCCCTAACAATAAATGTAAAATTTATGAATAACTATAAAAAGCAATTACAACCCATTAAGATAAGTTAATTTTGGTGTTTAGATTTTTGCTGTTACATGATTGCATTAAGTTTATAATACCATAAATACTAAGCTTTTGCTCTGTGCTAAAATTTCGACATATATGTGGCAATTTGAAATGTGATAATATGTTAATGACATAACATCTCCATGTTTTATTAATATCTGTGTTCCTAATGCCTTGCCCCTTTTTGACATTTAGGAAATGTTTTGGAATAAATGGGTGATTGGATAAAACTATGATAAAAAATGAATATAATGATGTCCTCTTAAATGATTCATAATTTTGATTATATATCAAAAGAGCGGACTCCTTCCCCCACATAGAGAACAACCTGTAGCAGTGTGATAATATTTATAGAAGTTTTGGTTTTCAGATTGAATAAAATAGTCACCTGTCAGTAATTTTGGTCTGAAGCAACCAGTTTATAAAGTCCCTGGTGGCAAGATTATCAAGAACTGTGTTCATTTCGTCAGAGAAAGAGCCATCGGCGTGCCTACGACGGAGTTCTTCAACAATGGCGACTTCTTCTGGGAAGCTGAGGAAGAGGGGTAAAAACGGTACTTGGTTAAATGTTTGAAGCAGATGCGTATCGACTGGCTGCCCCTGGTAGCAAGTGTGAGGGTAACTGAGGAAACAGCAAGCTTTTATTTACAGACAGCCTACTGTGAAAAGCCTCATAGAAACCAGCGTGCGGGAAAGGAAATGTTTTAGGTAGCTGAAAGCAGAGCTGGGATCTGATGCCAAGCCTTCAAAACTTCCTGCCCTTTGCAATCTTCCAGGCCACTTCAAAGATTTCAGTACATCAGCAATGCAGAAGTTATTATTGAAACTGTTCATTTGTCTTTAATGCAGAAAAATGTGTATCTTATAAAATGAGTGATTATCAGAGCAGCCTTGCAAAATGCAGTATTAAGGGATTAAAGCTTAATCTGTATTAGATTTCTTCTTTGATCAGTTTTAATGGAGCAAATTTTTTGGTATTCCCTTAGAACACTGCAAAATCTCAAGTGTAAATGCCTAGGTTACCATTAGTTTTGGTTTTGATCATTAATGTTTTAAAAATCAGCAACGATACTAGTTCCCTTTTGTCTTGGGATCTCTTCAAGTCTCAGTAAGCTTGTTTTAAATCTCACTATAAAAAACATGGAGTTGGACATGAATTTCCTGCCTGGAATATTTCAAATGTCAATCAAAATGATCATGAGAAAATGAGATGGTTCAGGGGTCTGTTTGGTTGTGGTAAGTTCCAAGAAAGTCTCTAAAAGCCTTAGCCTCATTTTCAACATCTTAAATTTGGTTCCTTTTAGTCTTCATTACATTTTTAGCTGAATATTTACTAACACATAAATATATGTTGTCCCATATGTAAATATTTAAACCTTAAGTTTTCAGCATTATTTCTTCCTATTGCTTATCCCTGGTTTTCCTGGGACAGAACTACCTGCAGTGTGTTGTCCTGGGGTATTCATCAAAAGCATTCTATTTATTATCAAAAGTGTCCTGGACTGACAAATTCATACCCTAATTGTAACAAAACTATTAGAGGAGATAATCATTTATCATAAGTAAAATGAACACTTGCTGCCAAAGATAAAACACTAGACGTTTGTAGACTGTCTCCCCCAATAGGAATTATTTCCTTACTTTGTGAGACTATCCTAATTGCTTCTGTAATCCACATCCATATATAGATAACTGTAGTCTAAGTTTTTAGCCTCAAGCAAGAAAAAAAAATGTTAAATAAGAATATACAGACTTACTCCCGCCTTCCTCGGCCTTTCACCAGCCAAGCAATGAATTCCTTGGCAGCTTGGCCTTCCAAGTAAGAACTGACATCACTGGTAAAGGTCCCTTCAGCATGTCTCTCAAATTCATCATGACGTTTGGCAATGTTACTCCTGAAAGAAATGTGAAAGTTAAATTGGAGATCTGTCTCTTCGGCAATATGGTTCTCACCTAGCCACGGAGGCAGCTTTGGGGTCGGGATTCTGTGTAGAAGGGCTTCAGGAGATCTGGGAGACAAGGGTGGCTAGGGGACTTATCCGAAGGCTGCATTATCCGGATTGAAAGTTGATGGGAGAGAACTAATAACGACCAGAGGGGCCGATGCTCCCGCACTCCACCCAGGGCACCCATTTCCACCAACCCTGCTTATCTGTGCCATTGATTATTAAAGATGCATTTACTGAAGTTGCAGTATATGAGGGCTACCCACTGTGCTATGCTACTTACAAACAAGACAGCTGTTTCTTTTCAGTAGTATGGGGTCCAAGTCAGCTAATTGATTCAAGGGAAAGCAGAGGACCACCTCAAAATGTCATCAAAAGGATCACATGATACTGATTAAAGGAAACACGTGATGGGGCTAGCAACAAGGAGAGCTAAGAAGAGGACCCCATACAGCCTCAAGTGTGCACAGAGCGCTCTGTGGGGGTGGCTGGTCAGCTCTCCTCAGCTTCCCTGGCCTACATTATCCCTAGAAGCTTTCATTTCAGACACACAAGAGAAACCACCTGAGAGTGAGGACCGTTTTACATTAGTTTACCAAGGTGGGGCATTCCCTTTCTAGAAATGACAACCATTTCCACTTTTTTTCAGATCGGTGAAACCCCACTTTTCACCAGTGGACCCATCCTCAGTCCTTCTCGGGCACTTCTCCCAGTGTCTGCTCTGACCGTGAGCACCATCTTTCCTGCAGCCACACACCCCCACTCAGAACTTTGGGTCAACTACTCCATCCCTCCTCTTCCTCCTGCTAGCTCATGCTCCTCTCTCTCCCTTTTCCATTCTTTGCAGACAAATCTGTGCCCTTTCCCTGATTTTTAGATTCCTTCAGCTACTTTGCATGCATAAGTCCCTTCCCCTTGTGGGACACACTCCAAAGAAATTGTGAAATTCCACCATCTCTGTGAAACCCTTGGGGATGATTTCCTCCAGTAGCCTAGATGCAGCAAAAAACCAAACACTGTCAGAGAAAATCCAACATTAAAATGTATGCCTCACGCATGGCTTGTGTTCTTATTTGCCTTCTTCTCTCTTTATGCTGTGCAGCTAGGCTGTAATTTTAAATGTGTATCTTGGATTGTATTCTACAAGAAAAAGACTGCATCTGTTTCCACTCCTTACCATGATTAACTTGGCGAGGGGATACCCTGAATGTGATCACAGTCATGAGTTTGAGCCCTACAAGAGAATGTGGAATTTGCTCTATCTTTTGGTCAGAAATTGGATTTCTAACCTTGTAGGTCCAACAAGTCAGCTTTCAGTTGTAAAGGGAAATGGGCAAGAGTAAATATTGCCAAGACCACAGCTGGGAAAATAATCTCAAGTCTACGTTCCATTGCAGGGTGGGTAAGGGGTTTGGCAGGGTGAGGATGTGGGCCATTCTGTGGAATAATGCAAAGGATAGCATCACTAACCTTGAAAATCACCCAAATTGAAAAGAGCTTATGTGCACTGTTTGATTGATGAACGTGGTAAGAAAGTTAGGAGGTATTTTGGACATACTACATTCACGTGCGAATTTAGGACTGGGTTCAGGAGCTTACCTGTTCCTCTTGTTGTTCATCAGCCACTGTACGAATTCCTGGGCACGTAAGGCATCCAGGTACTTGGTGTAGTCGCTGGTGAATGTACCCTGAGAATGGCGCTTGTCTTTATCCATTTGCTCCAGGTCAGTGAGCTGGTCTGACCTCAGAGCCGGAAATGATCTGAGAAGACAGTGATTAGTGCAACTAAATCTCTCTGCAAGACTGAGGAGCGTCTTTTCTACGCAATGCAGGACCACATGAAGTTGGAAGGCAGGTGCCTGGACTATTTCAGCGGGTGGTTCAGAGAGACCTTGCTTGCCTTAGGCATCCCATAATTTTATTAGAGTTGAATACACTCTGATTTTGAATTCCAATAACAGATTTTTCAACTGTTTCCTCTCTTTCTGAAATAGGATTAAATAAATCTTTTTTCTCCCTCAACTAATGCATCTACTCATGATCATGCTTATAATGAGAGAAGAGAGCAATCATTTGATTATTTTTAAAGAGTGAAGAATGCCACATCATTTGTTTGGGGTAGATGTATGGTCCCAATTCAGTTTTGCATATATTAATATAAAAAAGTAGCTCAATTACCTGGCTATGTGGTAACTGATTGTGGAATAAAGATGATTAAAAGTTTAAAGAAAGACCAGAAAAAGTGTACTCGGCAATTTGACACTGTATAGTGGATAATCTGCATGCCAGTAATCAACAGTTGGTCAATATGGCAAATATGGGGAAATATTCAATGTGATCAATACTCATAAACAGAAATGAGACATTATTTTTACCTGTCAAGTTATTAAAGATTGACTACTTGGAAGGATGGTATAAGAGGAGTACTTCCATGCTGCTAATGGGAGTGTGTGGGTGTATGACTTTTCTGTAAAGCAAACTGGTAAGATATCATTAAAGATTTAAACTCATTTAAACTCTTTGACACAGTAATTCTACTACTAGAAATCTATCCTCAGATAATAGTAAGAACTGTAGGAAAAAAATGTTATTTGCAGCATTCTTTGTAGGCAAATTTGAACTCTAAAGTGTTTAATAAAGAAGAATAGCTAAATAAATATGGTACATTTATGAGATGAAATAGTATGCAGTCATTAAATATCATACATTTAATAGGTATTTTAATTATATAAGACAAGCTAATAATACAATGCTAAGAGAAAAAGAATAATATAAAGCTATGTAATGATCTGAGGTATATTTATATACTTACACATAGAATACAGGAAAGTAATACATCAAATTTTAAAATTATGAATAGCTTTTTCTAGATAGTAAATTTTGAGTATTTGGTTTTTTTTCATATATTCTACCATGAACATTTATGACTTTTACAATTAGCAAGAAATGTTATTTTTTAAAACAAACAAAAAAGAAAAACTTGGTATGAATTATTAAATAATCTGCCATGCAGTGTGTGAGTAGTGGATGGATAGATAGGATCAGCTGAAGATTTCAAAGAGCTATAATTTCCCATGTAACACATTTTCCACATTGCTCACCCCTTTAGTCACAAAACACACATACTCTGATTCTACTTCAGAAAAGCCTTTATCCCAACGAGACCTTAAACATTTGGAAATTGTACAGAGTCTTTACTCTTAACTACTGAGACCTACTCACTAGTCACAGTTTTTACAGGCTGTGCTCTAACCGACAGCGCTTTGTTAGTATAAAGATGTCATACCTGGCTTTGTCCTCTCTGTCTTGAAGGGAACGTTGCCAGCTGCCTTGCACCAGCATGACAAGCAATCCAACCGCAAAGTAAATGCTTTTCATTTTTGCTGCCTGTTGGAGCACAGAGTCAAGGGCAGGGAAGTAGGTAGGGGAAGATAAGCAACCATATTTCAACATATCAGGTGAAATCAGCTCTATTCTCACTGAGTAGATATTACAAATAGGAAGAAAAGGCTAGTCATCAATTTTATTTTGATAATATTTTCAGCTTCATTTCAAATAGTAGATGTTATTCTTCCCCAGATTTTCTTGGTGGTGAAAAACAAGGACACAAAAGATACGTTCCACCATTAAGCTTTTTCTTGATGGTAGGACACTTGTGTTAATGATTGGAAGGCTCACTTCCAGACTTGAAATAAAAAATGTCCACAATAAACATTTAAAATATCCTCTGTAGATGATATGCTACATATGGTTCGCCTGAATGGCACCTTATCCATAATGCCACCCCTTTCACTATCAGTCTGGCTTTCAATTAATAGTCCTTCACTTCCAAGCATTTACATTATACCGCATTTCAACCAGCTTAAAGCAGCCTCAGGCTACAACTTGGCATACCAGCTGTCGGTTCAGATGTATTATTCATTTATATTTTAAATAGTGTAACTTGGTCTAGACTTTGTAATTATAAAGCGGCCAACAGATTTGAGGTATTTTAGGGTGATTTGACCTGTTCTAAATTAAAGGGAAAAAAATCATTTTAAAGACAAGCAATTTGCAACAAGAAATAATGCTTCTGGCAACTTGAACAGTCACAACTAAGAAACGAAGAGATCACTGTCAGAAAGAAAATTAATGCCTGAGTCTGAAGTCTCAGAAGTCCCCAGGTTGTTTTATAACTGGACTCAGTCCAGGACACGTCATTTGCCGTTTCTGACCCCCTGCACCTGGTTGTAGGGTACACCTGGTTGCTTGTCCTCATATCACAAGCAGATGCCCCGTGAAGCCATAGGATGTTATGGACATGATGCGGTTTGGATGGGACGGGGACCCATGTGAATGTGGGGCAGCATGTCTCCCCCAGGGAAAGCTCCTCTATTTTCTGAATGGAAACCTCAAGTCCAGTATTTGTCCTGGACTTCATTCTGCTACTTTCAAATCCGACCATGTTTACTTTGAGAAGTGGGGATTTCAATCCAAGTTTGATCGTGCTTAACCATAAATAATTTGAAAGAGTATTTTTAGCAAATGGCATTTGGTTTGAAATAAGGATTTTATAAATATTATCATTTTAAACCATCAATCTTTTCTGTAACATCATAGCCATATTTACTATCTCTCTTTGGTACTAAAACATGAAGGCTGTAATACCTGCAGTATTTCTTTGAAATATTGTCTTTTTAGATTAAGAGGTCAATTAGACAAAGCAACAAAAATAGGAATTACATATTCACCCTTCTTCATTCATTAACATTATATTGCTAATTAGGCATTCTGTGGTTGAGTTTATCCAATAGGTGAGTTGTGAAAATGTTGCCATATATGTAGGTAGAGTCTTCTGATTATAATCCTTAATTATAAATTCATGCTTTCAGGAATTAAAAAAAATGAATCAAGCATTTCTTTTTAAGATTTCACCACTGTTGGAAAGTTGGTTTAGTCCTAAGTCATTCCTTCCATGAAAAGTCTCTAAAGGTTTTACAGTAGCTTTTATTATGTTCTATGGCGGCAGGTTTAGAGCAGGTAATATTCTGCTGCTGGGGGAGCTGATAGAAGAAGAAACAACCATTCAGAAGTGAACAGTCAGTCCTCTATGGGCAGTAAAATGAGTTCTACTGAAGAAGGAAGTGATTTTGAAAATCTTATTTATTCATTTCATGATAGACTACAGAACTGTGAAAAATATAAAAGCAAGTTTAATTGATTGAATACCACTACGAGAAAACAACTATTTTATTTGTTATTTCAGTATCAACATCTTATTCAGTAAGAGAATAATTTCCAGTTCCTAAGTAGCCTAAGGAGAGAATCTGCAGTTTTGCAAATTCACACATTTCCACTCAAATGTAAAAGGAAAATATGTTAAGAATAGTATCCCCTGTGTAGAAAGTCTTTTGGAAAGATTAACCTTAAGACCTAGGCAAGGAGACGTTATATTGTATCCCTAACTATATTGGTGTTTTAGGCCAAATAAACACTTTCTAAGTTGATAGTTCATTTTCTCTCATAGGTCCTATATGTGTGGAAAAACACACACCATTTAATCATTTACTCCATTGAGGATCTTTGTAAAATTGTTCTTGGTCCTTAAGAGCTTAAGCAGGTACTTTAGAACATCTGATTTTTTTTTCTAAAGAGATTTACTAACATTTCATGTCAGAATATGGACATTTTAGGTATTTTATTTATTACTCTTGGTCCTCAATATATAGTAAATAATTATTAATCTGCGGTTTTACTCAGTGACAGCCAAAGAATCCCCCCAAATCGGCAATCTTTGTTCTCCGCACCAAACATGCTGTCTTATTTACAAAGAGCTGATTTCATGGACTTTGATTTTTTGATAGACTTATCAGAAATTTGAACATTTGAAAGATAGTATTGATTCTGCTCTTTTGGAAAACCATACATTTTCACTGGTAAGAAGCAATTGCTGTTATAGCCTCTCTAATGGACACATTTCTGCTGAATTTAAAAGACGCCTTCTGTTCAAAGCAGTATACACATTTATCAAATCCAAGGAAAAATATTTATTTTTCAAAATGTTACCACTTATTTTAAAAATGCAGTTCTCCTAACAGTTGAATATTGTAACAAGTGCGTTGATTAGAATCATTGTTTTTCTTTTTTTTTTCTATCTTCGCACTGAATTATTTCTCCGACTCACTTTGCGGTTTTATTGAACTATGTGTAAACACATTTTATATCACTCTTTAATCTCAATTCTGTCCTGCATATTCTTAGTAATAAAGTATAAGATCAAAGAACAACACTATAATGTATAATGCTTTGTCCCTAAAAAGAAAATACTTAGCTTTTCCCAGAGAAGGACTTAATCTTAACAATCACTCGATATTAATCTTACCTTCTGACCCAGACGTGGCGCGGAGCAGGTGCAGAGAGAGCCAACCCTCTTTCGGAACTTGGGATGTGCTGGTCCTGAGCGCCGCACTTCTGCACCCAAACGCCCTGCTTTTATATACACTCCAGAGTTGTTTAGCTTCGCAGATATTACGCTGACAATATAAATTTCTCATCTGTAAATAATGAGTTATTGTCACAAATGATTTCACTCGCCCACTCACTTTGCTCATCTGCATTCTACGCTAACATTGCGTGGAACCTCAGAGACCAGGAAATTTCATATTTACTTTTGTGCCTTTTTTTTTTTTTTTCCGCTGTTGTTCGGAATGGGAAGGGCAGTTTGGAAATTCACTTTCACTCTCGGTCAGGCATGAAATCACGTAAGTGCTCTAAGGTGAATTTTGATGCTGAAGACAAAAGAACTGGCTCTTACCTAGTCCACGGCAAACCGCACTTTGAGCCATGGCCTCATATGAGGGTCTTACAAGTCCTTCTGTTTCCTATGTAGTTATGAATTTATCTGAATATAATAATCAATTCATCCTTTCACCCACCCAAATAATAAATCGTTCACTCAACACATACTAAGAATATTCTCTTACCCACTGAACGGAATTAATTTGTGTTATTTTGGTTGGGAATTTTAAAGAATATCAGTAAAGACCTAATGTGTCCTATTGTAGTAAATTTGATTTAGGCAGAAGAGTAATGCAAAATCAGGATTAACCATCCAAGATAGGTGATGATAATAAGACATGGACTAGTATTTCTTTTTCCTTCTAATAGGTATTTAAAGACTCTCTACTAATAAGAGACCTGGACACTAATTTCCAAAAGAATAAGATGTGAGGAAAACTGTTGAGGTGAGATACTCAATGTCATACTTCCTGAGCTTCGTGGTCTACCATTTAGGACTTTAATGATCTACTTGATTTAAGAGACAGAGTGTGATCACTTCAGAGACAGAGAAAAATGGGAAATGATCTGGATAGACAACATGGAACAGTGTCAGTGTAACCAGATCATGGTCTGGCTATCAACAAGCCGTGCAGTCACGTCACATACTCTATGCCACAGCTTCCTGATTTATAAAATGAAAGGGCAGGTTAAAGGGTGCCTCTAAAACAAAAACCTGATTCTTCTGACAAAATCATCACAACGTTTCCTAATTAGGTTCCAATATTCCAGTACCAGAGCTGCATGGTGAAGCTGATGACTTGCACAAAAGTGAATCACTGGGGCATCTGGAGAAACCTCCCCACTAAACTGAGCTGTTCAGTGTGGATTGGACCCCCTGTTGGAGGCAGAGGTCCGTAAAGGCCATAGAGGTCAGTGAAATCGGGGGACCTCCGGAAGGGGTGTTTGGGCCAGTGATTCCTGAAGGCATGAAGCCTTGCTCTTCAGAGTGGGTTGAGGACCAACATCACCCGGGAGATTGCTAGAAATGCAGACTCTCAGGCCCAACACCTAGACTTACTGAATAAGAATCAGATTTTACCAAGATTCCCAGACAAGTCATATGCTTATTAAAGTTTGACAATCACGAACTGTATAAAAATGCCCATCTCATTTTCTTCATCTCCCTGGTGCTTGCTGTATTTTGACCTGAGGCTGCTTCTTTAGCACTACCAGCAGAGGGGGTGAAAGAGCAGAGAATGGTGGCAGGCCTCAGGGCCAACTGGAATAAGATTTATAAATACGGTAATGGCTTGAAAGTGTGGCTTAGTTTAATGTATGATCAAACTGTCCTCTCCCACCTCAATCCTCATAAGTATGCTGGTTATATTTTTACTAATTGTTTGGCATTCAGTTCTGTTTTTCTCCCCCTCGCTTCCTTTTTCTTTCCTTATCTCTCTGTCTCTGTCTCCTTGTCTGTCTCTCTTCCTTTTCAGATGCTACCTGTTCATGGAGGTAAGCTCCCTAAGCAGGGAGCTCTGCAGATGATGTATATATACCACTTAACACAGCACCTGGCATCTCAGTAAATGCCCATTCCCAATATCTCACTCCGAAAGTTTTCTTTCTTTCTATCCCACTTGCTTTCTGTTATTTCAAAAGTAACCATTCCAAGGTCTTTCAGGAAATTCCCTCTAGTTCTGTCTCCAGCCCACCAACATTGATTTGTGGGGGTTCCCAACACCATAACGGTAAGCATTCTGAGAAAGCAGAAGCATTCAGACCCCACTGTACAGGCACTGCTCTCCTCTGCAGGGGGGCAAATCAAGTTCCTTAACGCACATGTGTTTGTAGAAGTTAAGACAAACGCCAGGTGCAATTTGGACTTTGGCTTTTATTTCAGTGACTATCCGAATACCAGCTTCCACTTGGTATTCAATTCCCATCATTGCAGTTATTCAGTTATTTAGATGTGAGGTAGGGGAAGTGGTCACCCTGTAGTTATATGATTTGTGTTAAAAAGCTTATATGGAACAAAGAAGTTCTGAGAACTCTCACCTAGAGTTCTCTCATCAGACTGTATGTGGGGCGATGTGGTTGCCAGGGAGCAATGCCACACAATATGATATGCCATCCTGAAAGGTCAGTTTGGATCTATGCAAGTAATTTAGAACATAATTATCATATGGAGTGCAAAAATGTGCATCAAGTTTTAAGATAAAATAGGCACTTATTTGAAGATTTCTTGTTTTCTTTATATTGCTTAGGATCAGGGACAACTTCCAGGTGCTCACCGCCTGTGCTGTTGGATGGAGCCACATGCTTAGAAGGGCCCCATGTTTGGCTTTGTGCTCTACTCTTACCATCTTGAAATTGTTAATTTTTGAGCAAAGGATCCACATTTTTGTATTATACTTGTCCTCACAAATTATGTAGCAGATCCTACTTAGAATTTCAACTCACAAAATCATGGGGTTTGGGTTTTCTGCATATTTTCCTTAGCTGTTCAGGATGCTTGGGTTGAAATATTTGAGAACGGTAACAATCCACATTCACAGTGTACTCTGTTGCAAGACTATAGACAAGGGGGACTATCATGCATTGCTGACAGTAGTACAAAATATTACAATATATTTGGGGGCACAATCTGACAATATTATCAAAATTACAACCTATAACCTTTGTTCTGATAATGCTAAGACTCTATTCTAAAATTTTACTCCATATATATCCCTACTCTACATGTAATGATGTAGGCACAATGTTCTTCATTGCAGCATTGCGAATGATACAAACAGAGGGGAACCAATCCAAGAGGCCGTCAAAAAGAGAATTGTTTGGAAAAAGAATGAGGAAGCTCTTTCACCAATATGGAAAGACTGTAAACTATATATACATATAAAGCAAGCCACCTTTTTTTATCAGGAAAGGGAGGAGGACAAATATATGTTTACTTTTACTCATCACTGTATTTAAAAAACTTGAAGAAATGCACAAGAAACTAATGGGAATGCTTGCCTGTAGGGGACAGTGTGGAGCAGCGGGGTGGACGGGAACAAAGTACAGAGGATACTTATCAATACATATGTTATGCTTTTGGATGTTTTTTTGACCACTTGATTTAATTTTCTATTCAAAATGAAAGAAAAATACAATTTAAAAAGGAACAACGGTACAACCACTTTGGGAAAAGGTTAAACTTTATAGCTAAAGGTACAACTACCTCTGATCTAATAATTCCACCTCTAAGTGTTTTACCTGAGAGAAATGAAATATATATCCACAGAAATATTTGCACAGAATTATTCACAGCAGCTTTATTTACAATAACTGAAGATTGGAAACAAGCAAACTATCCCATGACAAGAGAAAGAATGGACAAATTAAAGCATGGAAGGAATTCATACAAAGGAATACTACTGAATGACCATAACAAAAAGAACCAATAAACGATAGTGGCAGTAACATGAACGAATTTCACAGCTACTGTCTGAGTGAAAGAAGCTGGACACAAAAACGACATAGTATATGAAATCATTTTTAGAATTTCAAGAATAGGCAAAAACTAAGGTTAAAAATACTCAGAACTGTGATTGTTACTGGGGAGAGGGGGAAAGAGGAAGTCCAGGAGGGAACTTTCTGGGGAGATGGAAATATTCTGTACCCTGAAAGGAGTGTGTGTTACTAAGGTTCATCCACTTGCCAAAATAGTGCAGCTAATATTTATGATTTCAATTCATGTAAATTTTAACTTAAAGAAAAAAACAGTGAAATTTGAAAAGTGGATGTGAGTGGAGGTAAAAATAACACACACAATAGAATATTGATAACTGCTGAAATTGGCTAATGAGTAAATAGGGTTTATTATATGATTCTGCTTACTTTACATATGTTTGAAACTTTCTAAACTATAAAGTTAAATTAAAACAATAATGTTAAGTGTGTGTGGTGCGGCATTAGTACCAACTAATCAATTACTTTGGGAGTTAGAGTTTGATTTTTGGCCTGTAGGACAACACCAAGTGGAATAACATCTGCTTTGGTATTACAGGGGTCCCAGAAGGAAAAGAGAGACAGAGAAAGGGGTGGAAAACTTACTTGAAGAAATAATAGCTGAAAACTTCCCTAGCCTGGGGAAGGAAACAGACATCCAGTTCTAGGATGCACAGAGAGTTCCAAATAAGATGAACCCAAAGAGATCCATGCCAATTTACATTGCATTTAAAATATCAAAAGTTAAACTTACAGAGAGAATGTTAAAAGCAGCTAGAAAAAAACAACTTTCCACATACAAGGGAATCCCCATAAAACTATCAGCTGGATTTTAAGCAGAAATTTTGCAGGACAGAAGGGAGTAGCGTGATATATTCAAGGTGATGAAGGGATAAAACTTCTAACCAAGAATACCCAGCAAGTTTATTATTCAGAATTGAAGGACAGATAAAGAGTTTTCCATATAAGCAAAGGCTAAGGGAGTTCATCACCACTAAATTGGACTTAAAAGAAATGTTAAAGGGACTTCTTTAAGCTGAAGAGAAAAGGCACTAAGTAATAACAAGGAGACATATGATGGTAAAAATCTCACGTCAAATGTAAATATATAGTAAAGGTAGTGGATTGACTAGTTACAGAGCTAATATGAAAGTTAGGCAAAAGTAGTAAAATTAACTATAATTATAATAACTAGTTAGGAGATATGCAAAATAAGATGTAAAATATGACATTAAAACAACATTTGGTGGGGAGTAAAAATGTAGAGTTTTTAGAATGTGCTCAAACTTAACATATCATCAACTTAAAATAGACTTAAATGATAAGATGTTATATGTGAACCTCATGGTAACCACAAAGCAAAAATCTATAGTAGATACACAAACAACAATGAGAAAGGAATCTAAATATAACACAAAAGAAAATCACCAAACCACAAGGGAAGAGAGTAAGAGAAGAAGAAAGAAACAGAAACTAGAAAAACAGTCAGAAAACAATCAACAAAATGGCAGTAGGTATATACCTATCAATAATTACTTTAAATGTAAATAGACTAAATTATCCAATCAAAAGACATAGAATAGCTGAATGGATAAAATACAAAATGCATCTATCCATGGCCTACAAGAGACTCATTTCAGATCTAAGTATACATACAGACTGAAATGAAGGGATGGAAAAAGGCCATGAAAGGGATGAAAATGGAAGCAAAAAGAAAGCTGATGTAGCTATACTATTAACAGACAGAATAAACTTTAAAACAAAGATGGTAATAAAGGACAAAGCAGAGCATTACATAATGATAAATGAGTCAATGTAGTAAGAGGAAATAACATTTGTAAATACTTATGCACCCAACATAAGAGCATCCAAATACATAAAGCAAGTATTAACAAACTTAAAGGGAGAAATTGACAGCAATATGAAAATAATGGGAACGTTAATGCCCCACTTACATCACTGGAGAGATAATCCAGACAGAAAATCAATAAGGAAACATCAGCCTTAAAAGACACATCCTATCAGATGAATTTAATAGATATGCACAGACATTCTATCCAAAAGCAGCAGGACATATATTCTTCTCTAGTGCATGTAGAACATTCTCCAGGATAGATCATATATTAGGCCACAGAAGAAGTCTCAATAAATTTAAGATTATTGAAATATCAAGGACTTTTTCTGACCATGGTGGTATAAAGCTAGAAATCAATTACAGAAAGAAAACTAGAAAAATCACAAATACATGAAAATTAAACAGAACATCCTACTGAAAAACCAATGAGTTAATTAAGAAATCAAAGGAGAAATAAATTCGTGGAAACAAATGAAAATGGAAATACAACAGTCCAAAATCTATGGGATGAAGCAAGAGCAGTTTTAAGAGGGAAGTGGTAGAGGAAGTTTAAGAGGGAAGGCCTATCTCAAGAAACAAGAAAAATCTCAAATAAACAATCTAACTCTACAACTAAGTAAACTAGAACAAGAAGAACAAATAAAGCCCAAAGTTAGCAGAAGTAACGAAATATTAAAGATTCAGACAGAAGTAATTAAAGTATGGACTAAACGACAATAGAAAAGATCAGTGAAACTCAGATATGAGTCTTTGAAAGAAATAAGCAAAGGTGACAAATCTTTAGCTAAGACTCAGCAAGAAAAAAAAAAGAGGGCGCAAATAAACAAAATAAAATAAAAGAGAAGTTACAATTGATACCACAGAAATACAAAGGGTCATAAGAGACTACCGTCAAAAATTATAGGCCAAAAAATTGGACCACTTAGAAGAAATGGGTAAATTCCTAGAATCATACAATCTTCCAAAACTAAATGATGAAGAAATAGAAAATCTGAACAGATTGATTACTAGCCAGGAGATTCAAACAGTAATCAAAAACTACCCAACAAACAAAAAAGTGCAGTGCCAGATGGCTTCACTGGTGAATTCTACCCAATCATTTTAAGAAGCCAGCATTACATGATACCAAAACCAAATAAAGATACTAAAAATGTATCACTTGTGAACATGGGAGAAGCAAAAATCCTCAAAATTTTAGCAAACTAAATTTAATGATACAGTAAAAATATCATACATCATCATCAAGTGGGATTTTATTCCAGGAATTGAAAAATGGTTCAACATTCACAAATCAAACAATGTGACATGCCACATTAACAAAATGAAAGATAAAAATTATGTAATCATCTCAATAGATGCAGAAAAAGTATTTGACAAAATTCAACATCCATTTATGATAAAAAATTCTCAACAAAGCAAGTATAGAAGGACTGTGCTTCCATACACTAAAGGTCGTCATATATGGCAAACCCACAGCCCATGTTATACTCAATAGTAAAAAGCTGAAAGTTTTCTTCCCTCTAAGATCAGAAACAGGGCAAGGATGCCCTTGCTCATCACTTTTATTCAAAATAGTATTGGAAGTTCTAGCCGCAGCATTTAGACAAGAAAAATAAAGAAAAGACATCTAAATTAGGAGAAATAAAATGGTTACTATATACAGATGACATAATACTATCTATAAAAAACCTTAAAACTGTTAGAACTAGTAAAGAAACTCAGTAAAGCTGCAGGATAAAAAATCAAAATACAGAAATGTTATGTTTCTATACACTAAGAACAAACTATCAGAATGAGAAATCAAGAAAACTATCCCATTTACAATTGCATTAAAGAATAAAATACCTAAGAATAAATTTAACCAAATAGGTGAAAGATCTGCTCATTGAAAACAAGACACTGATGAAAGAAATTGAAGAAGACACAAATAATTGGAAAGATAGCCTGTGCTCATGGATTTGTAGGATTAACATTATTAAAATGTTCATACTACCTTGAGCAATCTACTGACAATGCAAACCCCATCAGAATACCAATGTCATTTTTCACAGAACTAGAACAAATAATCCTAAAAATTGTATGGAACCACAAAATATCCCAAATAGATGAAGCAATCTTGAGAAAGAACAAAGCTGGTAGTATCAGTCTACCTGATTTCAAACTATATTAAAAAGCTATAGCAATCAAAACAGTGTGGTATTGGCAAAAACAGACACAGAATAGGGAGTCCAGAAATAAATCATGCATATGTGATCATCTAAGTTATGACAAGGAAGGCAAGAATATACAATGGGGAAATGACAATATCTTCAATAAATAGCCTTGGGCAAACCTGATGGCCACATCAAAAGAATGAAGCTAGAGCCCTATCCTAAACTATATACAAAATTAACTCAAAAAGGATTAAAGACTTAAAAATAAGACCTGAAACCATAAAATTCCTTAGGCAAGAGCAGGAAAAGCAAAAATGCACAAAGGGATTACATCAAATTAAAAAGCTGTGCAGGGAAGGAAACCATCCACAAAATTAAAAAGCGACTACTGAATAGGAGAAGATATTTGCAAATCATATATCTGCTAAGTGGTCAATACCCAAAATTTATAAAAAACTCATACAGCTCAACAATAAACAACCCAATTAAAAAATGGGCAGAGGATCAGAATAGACGTTTTCCCAAAGAAGACATACAAATGGCCAATAGGCACATGAAAAGATGTCCAACATAATTAGTAATAATTAATTACAAAATAGTGATAATTATCAGGGAAGTGTGAATCAAAACCACATTGAGACATCACCTCACATCTGTTAGAATTGATTTTATCAAAAAGACAAGAAATAACAAGTGTTGGAGAAAATGGAGAGAGAAAGAACCCTTGTATGCTGTTGGGAATGTAAATCAGTGTAGCCACTATGGAAAACAGTATGGAGATTCCTCCGAAAATTAAAAATGTAACTATTATAAGATCTAGTTATTCCACTTATGGGTATTTATCCAAAGGCTATGAAAACACTATTCATAAAAATATATGCACCCCTATGTTCATTGTTATATATGATAGTCAAAATATGGAAACAACTTAAGTATCCATCAGTGGATGAATGGACAAAGATGTGGTGCATATTTTTCATATATACCATGGAATAGTATGTAGCCAAAAATGGGGGGAAGAAAATCTTGCCATTTGCAACAACATGGATGGTTCTTGAGGTCCATGCTAAGTGAAATAAATCAGAGAAAGATAAATTTGGTATGGTATGATTTCACTTATATGTGGAACCTAAAAACCAAACCAAACTAAAAAAACCCTCAAAGATACAGAAAATAGATTGGTTGTTATCAGAGGACAACAGGGTTGGGTGTGGACAAAACGGGTGATGGGGGTCAATTGTATGGTGATAGTTGGTAACCAGACTTATGGTGGTGATTACTCTGTAGTGCATATGAATATTGAATTTTAATATTGTACACCTGAAATTTGTATAATGTTATGTACCAATTTTACTTCAATTTAAAAAAAGTTTGATCTTTCAGTTACTAAGTATGAGCTAGGTAAAGTAAATCTGGTTCATAGACATAGGATAGCAACAAGGCTTGGAGGTAAAATCAGAGCACAGGGCATGGCCCATGTAATGGAAAAACAATTGCACTGGAGGTAGAGGGAGGGGGCCACCACTCAGAGGTAATGGAATAATAATTACACCTCCCTTTTCAGTATTTTTTAAGGCCTGTCCTCATGGTATGTCCACTCTGTTACATAAAATTTAGTAGTGGCCAGCAAAACTTTCCTTATGAGTTTGAGGTCTATTTTTGCTGGAGGCAATCCCCTGAATACATCATGCTGTTCCTAGGTTAGAACACTCTTCTCCATGACAAACACCTTCTAAAAATAGGTGTGACCCTTCAAAAGATCTACCAAATAATAAATTATGTATAGCACATGGGAGAAAAGTTTACATTAATTGACTATTTTTTAGCTTTGAATAAAAAAGTATAGTCATTTAACAATAGCCTTTGAAAATTAAAAAATTGAGTACATAGCATGTGTATATGGACACCAATAATCAGATGCCCTTTACCTCTCTGAGAATGACACGATTGGCTCAGGGACGAAGGGACAAAATAGGAAGAACTTCCTGGGGCAGTTCTGAGTTTGCCGGAGGATATGATAAATGTCCTTACTGCTAGATATTTAAGAAACAGTTTGTGACCTATTCATCTGGAATGATTCCGAGGAAGCCTGCTTGGGGAGGGTGGGGAAGATTCAGTAGTAAGATCAGTGGACAGTCTTCCTGCCTTGAGGCTCTGAGACCCAGTGGACATTCCCCACCCACAAGACTGAGCAGGGGACTTGGGGTATCACAGCTTTACATACATCAGTTTTATCTTTTGTTAGATCCCTGCTATAATGAGATGTTTAAAATTGTTCTAAGTTTCAGTTGTTATTTTTATTCATAAAGGGAAAAAGAAAGAAAAAGAAAACAAAATCACATTTGTACAAAATAATCTTATCCCATAATTTATAAGCAGAATATATATTTGTATGTATAAATACATATATATCATCGAATACATGTGTTATGCTTCTATTTTTTGCATATTGTAGCTATAAAAAAACAAACCATATGTCATTGCATTTATCCAACCTCTTGCTCATCTGGAAAGACTTTTTTCTTCAAGCTTCTAAGAGTGTTTAATGTGAACCAATTAAAACATTGCAATTTTTCAAATCCTTCTGTAAAAGGAAGTAACTTCAGCCATTAGAAAATTAAAATTTGAAATCTGTATAATAAAAGAAATGCAAAAAATGCAAAATGGAGTTAGAAACACTTTTTCCTATTAATTATGCCTGCAATCAGACTTGCCCCCTGCCTGAAACTTGTTCAGTGTTGCCAACTCATATTTTATCAGCTGTATCGTAAAGATATGCTTAGTGTTTTGTTTTTTTTTTTTTGGTGATATTGAACTGATGTTTGGAGAGGAAGATAATTTATAAAGCCCTCTAGGCTATTATCCTATTTTTAAGTAGAATTTTAGCTAATTTTTGGAATTCAGTTTTTGGCTATTTTTTTCTTCAAACATAATTAATTTCTGCAATTTCATTTTGTTATAAATTACCCAAAGTAGTTGCTTTCTGCATTCAGAAACAGTTCTGTAGTCAGGAATTTCTCAGTACTGTGTTCTGATCCTGAAGTTTTCTTGTTGAAAAGTAAACCATTTTTGTGGCCACATTTTCAGAGGAGGCAAACACTGATTTTTCACTTCAATTATTATAAAAGCCTTCCTGTCTTCAAAGAGTACACTACCTTATTAACTGTGAATGCTTCCTAATGCTGAGGCAAGTAGATTCTCCCTTTCTCACAAATCTGGTCCATGCTCATCAGCATCCTCCTCCATAAACACTAATCATCTAAATTCTAGAAGTCAAAGACCGTGGCTCATGAATCCTTTTACTTTTACACCCCTTTCTATCAATACTAATAATAATGTATAGCAAAAATGGTGATTCAATGAATAGCTTAAATTTTTGTTTGATTTTTTTTGACACTTATCCTACATAAATATATCATTTAGGCAGTTGACACTGATGAAAATAATAAAGTATAAATCACAATTTCAGGACTGCATTTGACTACATACCTGGTGAAAGTGTAATAGCCATTGATTCCAGGGGTCAGCATGTAGTACCAACGTCTGATTAGGTAATCACTTTTTTTTAGTTTTCACCTAGAAGTCATATAGATAATTACAGGAAACAGATTTAGAAAATAATAATTTGAATGGAATAGAAAATACTTCTATTGTTTAATGACAAAATTTTTAACACTTCAAGAATGAGGAGTAAGTCTCTTAAAATAATACATATTGCTCCCATTTATTGAATGCCTATTTTAAGCAAAGCTCTCTGAATACATTATTGTCTAATCCTTACAATACACAGTAAGTTCAAGTAAGTTCAATGTTTTTGCATCATTTAACAAATAATGAGATGAGGCTTAGAATAGGCAACCAAGTTGCTTAAAGCCAAATCTGGATTTGAATCTAGACCATGCTGCCTTTATAGAGCAAGGCTCTGCAAAATGGTGGTGAGAGTCCAGGCAAAATCTCCTAATCTCCTTGATAGTCTGCATTGACAGCTCTCTGAATCCATTCACAGATGCCAGATGGCTGAGATAGTTAAGACATCTAAAAATTAAACCATTGGCAATTCCAGGTATTTTATAGTTGAGCTTTTATTTTTAAAGCGTATGATTCAGGGAGTTTTAGGCTAGTCGCAATGTTGTATAACCATCATCACTGTCTACTGCCAGAAATTTTTCATCTCCCCCTAAAAGAAGCCCTGCATCCATTAGCAGTTGCTTCTCATTGCCCCTTCCCCAGCCCTGGATGACCTCTCATCTTCTCTTTTTACATACTGCACACTCCATACATTTCATATAAATGGGATCACTCAATATGCGGCCTTTTCCTTCTGACTTTTTAACTCAGCATATTTTTAAGGTTCATCAATGTTGTAGATTGAATAGGTACTTTGTTCCTCTAAACTGAATAATATTCCATAATATGCACATACCGCCAGTTGTTCATCAGTTGATGGACATTTGGGTTTGCTTCCACTTCTGGGCTTTTGACTAATGCTGTTACGAACATTCAAATAGAAGTTTTTGTCTGGACTATGTTTTTAATTCTCTTAGGTAAGGTAGAATTCTAGGAATCCCAAAGAATTTTAGAAGTAGAATTGCTGAATTATATAATAATTCTATGTTTAACTTTTTGAGGGACTGCCAAACTGCCTTCCCAGAACAAATTGATCTTGGAGATTCTCTTTTTAAAGATCTAGATCCATGAGCTTTGGATATGTCTGTCATACAACTGACTTTTCACCCTTCCAAACAGCTGCAGGTTTCACTTTCTGATGAAGAAGCTGGGGACAATCAAAGAGCCTAGGACACAGGGCAGGGCATCAGGGCGGGACAGGCCTTGGCCAAGAAGATACCATTCGGATGGTTCTCTCTACATTGACGTGAAAGCATAATGGGAGCGGCAAAGAAAGAGGCTGCCTGAGGTTAGGTATATGAAAATCACTTTCAAAGAGCTGTTGTTCTGACTGTAAAAAGTTGAAGAGCAGAATTTGAGAGTCCAACAAGGGAATTTCTGATATTTTAAAGGTCTCAGAGTTTTGCATGGCTCCTCAGGCACAGGGTATGGATCTGTGGTGACCGAGGGGGGTGAATACTCTGGGTTTCCTCTCTTCTGTGTCCAAAGGTGTGGTGGTGTGAATGGCAACTGGTTAAAATAGGTTGTATAACAGATTTTAATTTTCTAAAATTGAGAATGAAAATATTCCTTCTACTGGCAATGGAGATGGATCAAATAAATATTTATGGAGCACTCAAGAGTCTAACTTTCTAGAATGTATTATTTGCTTATATCAAAAGCTTGAGTCGATAGATTCTAGAAAGGCCATCATTATTATAGATTACTTATACTGAAAATCAGTACAAGTAGTTTTTTAGAACAGATTTTAAAAAAACTTATTGAGGCAAAGTTCACAGGACAAAATCAACCTTTTCATAGTGAACAATTCAGTGGTATTTAGTGCATTCACGAAGTCATGCAACTCCCACCTTCACCTAGAACAGCATTTCCATCACTGCAAAATAAAATACTCTTGTTAAGCAGGTTCTCTTCACTTTCCCCTTCCTCCAACCTGTGGCAACCACCAGTCTGTATTCTATCTCTATGGATTTACCTATTCTGAAAATTTCATATAAATGGAATCATACAACAGCCTTTTGTGTCTGGTTTCTTTTACATAACATGTTTTTGAGGTTCTTTCACATTGTAACATCAATCAGTACTTTATTCCTTTTTAAAGGTGAATAATATTCTACCGTGTATATATACCTCAATTTGTTCATCCATTCATCTGTTGATGGTTACATGGGCTGTGTCAGCCTTTGACTATTGCAATTAGTGCTTTAATGAACATGCCTGTACATGTATTTGTTTGAGAACCTATTTCCAGTTCTTTCGAGTATTTCCCTAGGAGTGGAATTGCTAGATTGTGTGGTAATTCTATGTTCAACTTTTTGAAGAGCTGCTGAACAATTTTTCAAAGTAGTCAAAAATTTTACATTTCTACCAGGGTTCCAAGTTACCTCAAGTTTTTAACATTTTGTGAATGATAATTTCCTACTATTTGTTAAGAGGAAATATCATGCCAAAGACCCTAGGTCTACATCGGAGAACCGATAATAGGGTTTCCTGTAGCAGGTTTCACTAGGCATGGCTTCTTCACCAAAGGTTATGAAAATAATATATTATGGCTCTTGATACTGTACTTGAAAAATTAAGTAATAAAAGTAGTCTGGGTACTCTGACAGTACCTGTCAACGTGGAGGCACACAGGACTTTTTGTAAAGCATACATTGATCTCCACTAACTAAAATAAGGTAGAGATTCAAAATAATTTGAATCTTTAAAATTTTCATGGAATCTTTAAAATTTTACTTTTTGTTTCTCCAAAAACCTAATCTGCAGGAATAAAATCTCAGGTTTCCACTTGCATTGTGCTTTACTTGCAGAGCCTCTGCTTTGGCAGTCTGAGTGCCATTGGCAAGACACGGCCAATGCCAATTTGGGGACCATCCTTGCATGAAATCTTAGAAGCTTCCCCACATCTTGACGCCTTCCGTAGCTCCATGGCCATGGTATGGGAGTTGGTGGAGACAGGTCTTGGAAGCCACAGAGCAGGGATAGCATTAGAGAGAAGACATCCAGGATCCAGAAGAAATACTGCTAAGTGGAGAAGAAGTGACACTGAGATTAGAAACCTGTCATTTTATGGCCAGTCATGGGTTGGACTTACATAGTTGATGGTTTGCCTCAAAAAGTATTGCTGAGGCCAGAAATAAGTTTCAATCCATATAGAAGTCATTAATTATAGGGCGGGCACAGAACTCCATTTTCAAAGCCACCCTACAAATGTTTTTTTAAATAAACAGTCACTTATCGTTTACTTCATTAACTGTGCTTAAATTCTAGTAACGACTGACAAGGGCCTGCTGCTATGGTCGTGTTTACTTATACTCTGTATTGAGCATTTGATTAATGATGGTAAATACGGAAGAAAGCCATCTGAAAAGCACCCCACGTACTCCCGGAATACCTGGCCAAGGGCACCCACGGCCTGTATGACGTAGAGGTATAGCAGTGGAAGGAAGACAAGGGTCCAGCAGACCTGAGCCTAGGAAATCTTACGCAAGTTCCATAACTTGTACCTCATTTTCCTAATCAGAAATATACATTATTAGAATTTTTAATTTTCAGAGTTTAGAGAACTATATGGAATAATGTGTGCGGAGTACTTGGTATACAATTGGCATCAAAAAAAGGTGACTGAATTATTACCTAAAATAGAA
Source organism: Manis pentadactyla (assembly GCF_030020395.1). Classification (NCBI taxonomy): domain Eukaryota; kingdom Metazoa; phylum Chordata; class Mammalia; order Pholidota; family Manidae; genus Manis; species Manis pentadactyla. The sequence goes on along the minus strand of NC_080026.1, from coordinate 11,288,501 downwards.
ATTGATAACCACAGGTCAAATCTGGCACATGGATGAGTCTTCTTTACTCGTAAGTTAGTTTTCAAGAATTCAGAATTGAAAGAGAGTTTACACTTAAAAGTCATTTTATGGTTTTTCAAGACAAAAGTCAGGCTGGGAAACAACAGGCCCATATTTCCACATGGTAACAAGTTGAACCAGGAGTTGTTACCTGGTTAGAAATATGGGCTCACCAGAGTCCTTAGGTTGGCAGAGAACTTGCTGACCCCTGCTTGCTTTGCTTCATTCATTCTGCTGTCTCGGCCGGCCTTAGCAGCTGCTTTGGGGTGGGAACTCTACTCCAGGGCGCTGTTACATTTGCCCAATGCAAGGTTTTCAACTATCAATTTAATTCATATAAAATCTGTCTCATCAAAGAAGATAATGGAGGATAATGGTGATGGCAATTCCTTCGAGACTGTTATCATACCATCATCAAGCAAGATGTCATAGTACGTCCCTGGCCTCAATATTACTATCTAAGTCAGGGAGAACTCATCAACCTCAGTATTTCTAGGGGATATAAGATTGTCATCCCACCCCATCTCTACAGTTAGAGCCTCAAAAGAGACCAGGAGGATTCTACATTGAAACAGAAGTCCTCAGTGTAACCACTGTAATTGCAGAAGATGAAATGCAGGGGAAAGAAGAGTGAATCCAAACAGAATTGACTCCTATTATCCAAGCTATAGGCCTCTGTTTTTGGAAGATGATTTAGGGATTAGGAATTACTTTGCATTATCACCTGATTGAACGCAGAAGAATTCTTAGGGCTTGCAAAGCCATGGGTCTAGCCCACTGATCGTGGTACACAGATGAAAGGAATCTCAGGAAGAAAGGAGCTTTCCAAATCACAAGGATTAGAGTTCAGTTCTTTTGATTCTGTTTGGCAATTTTGCAGATCAACAAGGCCACACTCGGCTCTGTCAATGGGATCCTAGAAAGTCCAATTCACCCCAGGCGTAATGGTCAATTAGAAAAATGTGATCTAAAATGTACAGGTTTTGGAAAATATATTAGACTGGTTTATTTTTAATGACTCCAAGTTTATAATCTGAGCTTTAAAAGGCCAACAAACCAATCTTTCAGGGTTTGAATTAATGACCTTCCTGATTAGGAGACAGAAAGAGTAGAAGGCATGAGTAGCCGGCTTTACAATGTGAAAGAAACCACAAACACTTTAAATAGATTTATTAAGCAAAACAAATTTTTTTAATAAGCTGGTGGAGTGGTCATAGCATACCAGAGATTTATTTCACTTTTTCCAGTCTGAACATTTTGTGCCAAACTTCCTCAGTCTGCATTGTCCTGGTGATTCATCTAAAGACAGTAAATATCAAAGGTAGGACAGTGTGGTGGGTTTTGTTTCCATTTCCTAATCCAAGTTATTTTTGTTTCAAAGACCAGCATTTTTTAGGTCTCTGGCTAAGATTCATGTCCTTCCCAGCCCTTTTCTCCCAACTGTGAGTCACTTGCTACTCAGAGATTTTCTTTCTCTTTGCTTTGAGGGGGAAACGGTAAGTTCCTACTACCTACTACATCTCAGAAATGATGAGGTCTATTTCCACTGTGTGATCACACATCAGTATCCTAGTTTCATGGGCCTCCCATCCCAGAACCTGGGAATATATTCAGCAAGTATTTATCAAGCTCTTTCTACCTTATTCCAGTGGCTGTGTAGGCCCTGGATGTAGAGATGTGAAAAGTTAGCCAGGGTCACTGCCCAGAGAAACTGCTATTGGAATGGGAGAAAGAGGTAACAAGCACATATATAAATAAAATAATTTCTGATGCTTATAGGTGCTACTAAGAAAACAAAATTAGATAATGTTGTTAGAAGTCTCTGGCTGTGGCAGAAGCACATTAAATCTAGTGCCCAGAGTTCTCTCGAAGGTGGTGACACTTGAGCTGAGACTTAAATGACAAGAACACAGACAAGTGAAAATTTGAAAATTCTCGGCCCTGAAACAGAAGAAGCTTTCTGCACAAAAATCCAGAAAGGAGGCCAGTGTGGCCGGAGCCCGGGAGTCAATGGGAGAGCGGAGGGGACGGGGCCAGCGCGGAAGGCCCGTGCGGGCTTTGTAAGTTGTGCGTGAAGCTGGGTGGGTGAACTGTGCTTGTCCTTCGATCACACGTTTCCCTGGAGGTCTGCCTTCCCCAAAGGTGTTTCTGTCACCACTGTCAAATGTGTGACTCCTTAAACAGGTACTGAAATACAGTGATGGGCGATTCATTCAAAATAAAGCACCACGGTCAATGGGCTTCCTTGGACACTCATGGCTTCTATTTTGGTTATTCTTAAAAGGCTGCACTGGTTCAGAAAAGATAGAGATTCATTGATAAGTGCTGATTCTGATACACTAAATTCACTGCTATGGGAAAAAAAACGATTTGCTTCTGACTCAGACCATTAATTTCTTACGAATTAACTTATTGAAAATGTCATTTAAAAAGTGATTTACTTTATGTATCTAGCAACCCCCTACAAAATACTTACTGTAGGTCAGACATTGTTAGGTGTATGAATAACAACTAATTGAAACTCCAAATAACTCTATGGAGTAGGAACTATTTTTATCCCCCATTTCACAGATAGGGAAACTGAAGCAGAAGTAAGTATGAAAATTACACAGCTAGTATGTTACTGACCTAGGATTCAAACCAGGTAGCCTGACTTTAGTATCCACACCTTTACCTGTTCCCGCCCACTCCCTCTAAAATGCATTCTAATGAACATATTATATTTAAAAGACTTAACATATGAGCTATCTTGTATTTCATTTGGAAAGAAGGTATTTATAAATATTGCAAAGTATGACTTTGATCTACTAAAGAAAATAAGAGAGCAGACCTGCTTCCTGTTGATATATAAAGCGTCATCACTTTTTATCATCTCTTGAGGCTGGAAGTTTAGCTTAGTGCCTGTGTGATAAAAGCAAATTTTATGACATATCTAAAATTTCTATTATGTTCATGAATATCTATCTGCAAGGATGTTCCAATAACAAACTCAGTATGTATGTATGGAGAGTAGGTTTTGAACATACAAATAATTTTTATATCATTTTAAATGTTTCATGAAGACATTTCAGAAATTCACCCTCTGTAACAGTGAGAAAAATTCCTGTCCCCAATATATATATATAATGAAGGGCTAGCAAAGATGCTCCTGTCTTGCTTATCAGTGAGCAGTACTTATGAAAGAGGGAAGATGAATTGTCAAATCTTTGTGGCGTGTCGGCTTGCTTACTGCTCTTTTATTCACAGGACACAGACTGTATAACCATAGTGTGAAGGATTTAATGCTGCACCAACGAGTATTTGGTAAAACATACACTGTCAAAGCAATTTTTCTTAAGTAGTGTTAAGTAATGGAGCATTAATTAGAGGCCAACAGAGTGAAATCATACTGCTCTAGCTTGACAAAGACATTACCTGTGCATCAAAAAAAAAGTGTTTATGACCAGCATGTTAGCATCGCATGCCAATAATCTGAGCAGGTGGTCATTAGAGACTTTTGCTAGGAGCCAGATCGTTTTCCCCATGAATAGCTTGGTAAGGTCCAGGCACTTATTTCTCCCTGAATTAGAAAGTATTCTACTTCAAATTGCCAAGGTACCTCTCCATAATGGCAAGGAAGTGTTTTAGCAGTTCTTTACAAGCTAGAATGATTTACTGTGTTCAGAAATTTTTGATCTGTTTTATTGGTTAAACTCAAAATATCTGCTTTATTGGATAAATTTAACATATCTGTTAGATGCCTTCTTTCTACTTTACAAACAGCGTAATTGAAAGCATTGTTTTGGTAGAGTCTTCTCAGAGGACCACATAATCACAATTTAAATTAGCCATAATTCATTTTACATTTGCTTATTTTACTGTTAACTTTCCCAGAACTGTATTTTTTTTTTACAATTAGAACATCTGAATTGTAATTACATTACCATCAAGAAGCTCATTAAAGTCACTTAATTGGCAACATTTCCAAAAAAACCTTAGCTGGGTTTAATATATTTTAAAGAGTTACTGTCAAAGTATAATTTCACCATTACAAACAGCTTGGCAACAACATTTGCATAAAGATCTGTCAGTTTCTGAAAAATGCTCAAATGTTGGGAAAATCAGATTCGTTAGTCGCCTTTACTGAAAGAGTCTAGAAATGGAGAAATTGTCATATATATTCATATTTGCAACCCCTGCAGTTCCCAGAACACTGCCACGCACAACATAGGTATTGAAAAATGTTTCTTGAGGATGAAATAAAGGAAATAAATTACACATTTTGTACTTTTAGATTTTCAAAAGAACTCAAACCTTAATCAAAGTTTCCTCATTTGTGTTAAATTTAACAAAATACCCATTTTCCTGCTGCTTCTTTCTCATTCACTCTAAGAAATATTGGATGGTCACTTAGAATTTTGGAACCTTTTAAAATAGCTTTAAGGACAGCATAGTGGTACCAAATTTGAGATTATTTTTTGAGATGGTATAATTTTGTGACAGTTTCCCTCTTATACATACTAGAATTTTATACCTAGAGCGCTGATCTCATTTGAACTTACATTGTAGTTATATTCATTTCTCACCTATACAAGACTTTAAGTTCCTGCCTATAGACATGCATCCTGCTACATTTTTTTTTTTTTGGAAGAGGGGAGTCACCTATAGTACCTAAAACAGTGGCATGCAATTGTATTTGTCAAATGAAAGCATACAAATCTCAAGTTTGTGATCTATGAAGAATGATTATAGTTCGCAGCATTAATTAAGGTATTTGGACATTGTCCTTCCAAATATCTCATACCAAGAACATAATGTGTTAAAGGATAATTACTACAACTTGCTTCCTACAAATAGAGAAGATAAGATATTTTAAAATCATCCCTTTTAGTTTGATATTTTCTACTAAAATCTTTCCTCTTTGTCATTTATGTATCTTATATCTTCCAAACCAAAAGAAGAATCTAGCAAAGCTGTACAAAATGTGAACATTGAAAAATAAACCCTGCCTTTTAAATTGCTACCTTGCCATCACTGTTTCTTCAAAATTTTGCACAGTGTCTGGTGTATAGACAGACTCAATAAATGTTTGTTGAATGAATGAATAAATACAAAAACACATGTTCTCAACCCTGAGGAGCACCTGGCTGATTCTACCTGAGGGGGTCAGGGAAGGCTTCATTGATAGTAATGTAGAGAAATATAATAATGTAGTATTCCATGAACACAGGCATTCACTCATGTATCGGGTGGTGAACTGTAGTACATGCTAAGTTCCAAGATATGGTCATGAAGATTCTTCTGGGATAGCACCATCCAATAGCACTTGCTGTAATGATGGAAATGTTGTACACCTAATACCTACAATATTATTTTTTAGATGCATTAAGAATTACTGGAACTTTGTGCATGGGAAAATGATGGAGTTAGATTTGTCTTTCAGAAGTTGCCTCTGTGGCAGCAGGATCACAGGCATGAAGCTGGAGACTCCTTATTACATTAATATAGTAAATGCTGGCTTCATGTATTCCACAAAGGCAGAAAAGAAGGTGGAGTAGCAAGATGTTCTTATTATTTGTAATTGCCCCCTTGTCTCTCTAGATAGAATATTAGGAAATAACTGTTGGTTGTTTTCTTCTTAGTTGGAGAGAATAAATGACGAGAACATTTTGAGAAATCTGGGTTTGCATCACAGGCTGCCCCATGCAGAACAGAAAGGGAAGCTAATCATTGTCTCTCACCCTCGGTGTCAGCAGTTGCACGGATGTGGAGACAAGAGGCTGTGGCCAGTCCTGAATCTGTGAGTGTCTTGAGCAGGCTCCCCGACCACTGCAGAGCATCTGCTCCTGAAGGGTCAGGTGGGGCCACGTGGCCTGAGTGGGAGGCAGATGAGTGCCAGACTGAGAAGTGCCTGAAAACCCTCGAGGAGCCCGTGGTCTGTGTGCCCTTCGAGGCCATTCTGGCTGTGATGCTCCAGGCCTAGACTGGTGCTTCCAGCTGCAGAACATGAGAGAAGGCATGGGGCCTTCTACCCACCACCGGGGCAATCACGCCAGGGATGGGGAAATCATCTGGGGCAATCCGTGCTGGGAAACGTGTCAATGAAAATCCCCTAGGCAGTGGCTTCATGGAGACTTCCAGCATTCATTTAAGAAATGTCTTCTGGTGCCCTGGTGTAGATTTTTAAAATTCTGTGGCAATCACAGAGATGGCAAGCTGCCCGTAAGTTTCGCTTTGATGGGGACGGTTACTGGCAGAGCACCGCCTTTGGGATTACAGGTATTAGGGCTTTATTTGGTTTTCATTTTCAAAATGATCTCTATTACTTAGAACCAAAAACCCCAGAAAAATTTCATATAACAATTTTCCTCTCCAACTAGTGACATCCATTTAATTTACCCTTTGGTTTAGTTTGGTGTGGGTTTACCGATCTGAGGGCAGTTATCATTACTAATTCTAAAACGGGATGTAAAATAGGAATATTTCCAAATTTGAAGCATTTCTTTAAAGGAGCCTGAATTCAAAATTCCAACTTCACCCTTATCCAAAGCTGCTGGTAATGCTGAAGAAATCCTCAGGGGGAAATTGAGTAAACATTGAGTGCCGCCTTCAGGGTACCTCCACAAAGTGCATCTCAAAATTGATTTCTGAACAATACTTTTTCCTACTCTGAGCCATTCATGCCAGCATTTGGAGTTCTAACTACAAAAATCCAAAACAGCGTCTAGATTCTCCTCCTCCATGACCACCCTAACATCATTCCCGTACTTCCCTAGAACAAGCATTTCTTCCTGGGGTAGAAACTGGAACCTGAAATTAATGCACAGAGAGAAAACAAGAGCACTTTAATTTCTGACTTTATTTTATTCCTCAGACGAACAGGGGAAAATGCGGTTCATGTCCAAAGTACAAGGCATGGCTTTTTTCTCCTCTTCCACAGAGTGCCAGAAAATGTAAACAATATTTAGGTTGAACTTCTGAGTCCTCCTAATTTCTTGCCAGCCTTTAGAACAACATCCGTTTGTTTGTTTATACCAACATTTAACAGCATAAAAAGTAAAACAAGCAAATGGTCTGAGGCATTTATAAGCAGTGTTCAGATTGTGGTCCAGCTTGGATCTGCACCATTTTTAGTCTGACAAAGAAAAACATTGCTTTAGGAAGTGGGTCATGTGGGTGTATAAGTGCTTCGTGGACAGGCCGGAGATGCCGTGGTTCTGGTCGGAGTACCACTGAAACACAAGGGGAAGGAACCTGTTTTAGTCCCACAGCCACGCACAACGCATTTAGCTTTGACTTTTTTAGGCCCTCAGGACCTTGTAATTTTTCTAATAAATAAACACTTCAATAAATAAAATAGTTTACATGCACTGGTTTAGAACAGGAAGATTGGAAGACCTTTTATTAACCTTCCCTACTGTTTCATATTCTTTAAACTTATAGAGCCTGGTGGCCAGCATCCTGGGGCATCAGAAATCAGGCACAGGTCGCAGAGCTGGTGCGCTTAACCTATTACTTGACTTCTCTGGAGCTTGGTTTCCTAATTTGAATAATGAGGGGATTGAATTGGATTTTCTCTAAGGCTCCTTCTAGCTCCAAAATCCCACAAGGCTTTTGGCCTCTGAATCTAATTCCTCTCTAATGTGGAAAATCTACAACACATAGAAGAGTAGCCTTGTATAGGAGCTAAAAATAGTATCATTAAAAAAAAAACCAGAAGTGTATTCTAAATGTAAACGTTATTATTGGAGACATGCTATTAAGATTATTGTTTTTACTGAAGAAAGGTGGCTGGTGGTCCTGATGTAATAAAAACATACTTACAAGTTGAATTTCCTTGGGATTGCAGTAAAAAAAAAAAAACCAGAAAATCTCATCTTACCTTTTATAAACTATCTTAAAAAACCATATTTCCAAAAGATAGGGGTTTCCATTTCTGGGTTCTTGTTCAAGATAAGCCAGTGAGGGAGATTTCTGCTCACAGAAGAGGGGGAAGAGCAGCTGCCAGGGATTGTCGCCCTGGCCTTGTTTTCCTGTTTCCATTTCCTCCGTTCCTCATATAACCTGGATTTTACAGCTAAGTCACTCATTCCTTTGCTCAGTAGAAACAGGAGCTTCTGTGATGGGCCAGGCATATGCCCGGGGCTGAGAACAAGCACTTCGATGAGAGTATCCTCGGACTGATTGGAGCTGCATGACTTCCGGAGCCTGCCGGGTTTCTGCTAACATCCTGCAGTTGCTTCTTACTGAATAAACAGAATCTTCTAGCTGCTTTGGGGCTCCCAGATTTTACAGAGACTCTAAACATGCAGCTATGCTGATGCTCATAGGATCACAGAAGTAGTGGGTGCTTGAGCTAGAAGATCAGCTAATCTTGCGGCTGCCTTCATTTTATATATGCCTCAGCTGGGATCCCCAGAGGTGGTATGAACTGCCCGGTGTCCTTCAGAGAGTTAATGACGGAGCCAAGATTCAGTTGCTAATGTTCTGCTTGCTCTACCCTACAGCCTTTTTGTCAGGTTTTAGTAAATTAAAGAAAGAAAGGAAGAAGATTCCTCCATTTAGCTTAGGGGTCCAAGGCCGTGATCATGAGTAAAATGAAATTATGTACCATTGCCTGGAAATCCACTTGTGCGTTAACCAGAGCTTTAGCAATCTGTGCTGAGTTTTGAAAGTGCACATTATCTGCAACAAAGAGAGAGAGAGAGAGAGAGAGAGAGAGAGAGAGAGAGTTAAAGTGCTGCGAAATACCAGAAAGCAGAGAGTGACAATGTACTGCCTGGAAATGAACACCAACAATTATCTAGTCATGCCGTTGACATTGTCAGCAGTGAGTCATCACACTCATTTATGGAAATGTCCCTGACTCTTAGGTACTGACCCTGAGCGCAGGCATAGGAGGATGCTTAATGTTTCTTAAACAAAGTGATGTTGGCTCAGTATTTTTATGTGTAAGAGTCTTGCTTAAACCTCACCATCTGCTGTTCCGTGGATGAGAAGATAGTCTACATTTCTGAAATATTCTGCTCTTGCCATCACAGTTGAATTCTGGAAAAGAGGAAAAATTAACATTTTAGTTGCTGCAAGCTCTAATAGAAAACTAGCTAAATCATTGTGCGATGGACTTAGCACCAATACTGAAATTATGTATTGCTTTGGTTGATAAATATTTAAGAGTCAGAGCAACACATTTTCATGATCATTTGCATTGCTTCCATCTGATTCTTAGTTCGAAAAACTGAAAGTTTATGTGTCATATGTTACATATGAGTGAGACCTTAGGCATAAATGATGCCCGCTCAAGCTGTGTAGGGGTGGGGGTGGGGACGAGGATGGGGAACAGGGCGGATGGGGAAGGGGGATGGGGAAAGAGAATAGAATCCAAATGGAGTCAGTGCTTTCTAGTGAGGTGTTTTGTAGCGCACAAAAGATCATTGCATTTGCTTGGGGACCTGACAAAAGTGTAGATTCTGAACGACTGCTTTAAAATTAATTGGCACTTTTGAAATAAATTAATGACCTGAGAAGAAACAGAGAATGCTTACTTTATAGTGCTCGAGATTATCATCCTTTGTTGGGAAGCCCATGAATCGCTCTGTGTAGATAGATGCTACAAAATATATAAGAATATCTGTTTGCATGTGTTGTGTGTCATTTCAATGATCAAGCCCTCAACCTGTGAAGGGAGGTTCCTTCTGAGGACGGGTCCTCCTTTCCTTTCCTGTAGCACTCCACCCAAGTCATTTGCTCTGCAATTTGCCTCAGGGCTAGAGAAGCGATGGAGGAGGAGATCATGGGAACTGGAGCAGCTGACGTTAGAAAGGGCTGGTCTCAAGCTTTTCCAGTGCTACTCAAAGCCCTTCATTGGGGGGAATGTTGAGAAAGGAATGACCTCACCACATTTTAAAAGAAATCACCAATGCAGCCACCTCAGCGACTCTTTATTGCTGTCTTAATTAATCTGAGATGGAACTATATCCCCCAAATCCTCCTCCTCCAACACACACACATTTTTTTTCTGAATAAATATTCCTTACGAGTCATCATTGTCCCATTTCTAACCCAACAGAGGGAAGAGGGTACGATGAAAACTGATTTTTGTACAATTATCAGAGTTAATTTCAAATAACCATCCTGCACTGATGTTGATCATAAATACAGACACACACGGGCGGTGAATTTCTCAAACAAACTTTTTATTTCTTTGATTTCGGGTGATGGAGCCGGCAGCAGCAAGCTGGGGCATGGAGGTGAAATCCTTGACCTGACTTTGCATAAAATGTGCTTACAAGCCAGTTATGCTGTCCCTGTGTGCCTGCAAAAACACAGAGTTAGCTCTGCTTTTAAAGATGTGGTTCCACAGTGGGCCAAAGGTTTCTGGGAGAGAATAAGATACATTGGATATTAGAGGAGTCCTTCCTCACTCCTAAGATTTCTTTGATTTGTTGCAACATGACTATCATGAATCATCTAAACAACTTCGTTTATAGATTATATTTTTCCCAGTGATGCTGGGGTGAATTTTACTGCATAATTTGTTTTCCTAGCAACCTCAAATATAGAGTAATTATGTGTTAAATGTTTTCGCAGCAACATTTATGAAGTGTTTCCATACCGTAATATTCCCAGCTGGAGACCGGAGCCACGGCTATCCCGCATTTGAAAAGACCAGTTCCTGAAGCCAGGGCCAGCGATGAAACATACCCTCCGTAGGACTGTGAAGACATTGCTCCCAGTCAGTCCCAGATTGACTTTAATACACTCTCCAACATATTTTTATAGCAACTCTGCTCACAGTATGTGCTGATGGGAGCTGGAGGCTATGGACAGGGTAAATTAAATGTCTCTTTTGCACCCTTGGCAGCGAGCTCCACCAGACATTAGAGTAATTTCCTCCCTAGTTAATTATAAATACTTGGTGAGCTGACCACGACATGGTGGGACAATTTAAGAGACAGATATGATTGCAGTTCTTCTGCAAAAAAAAACTTCTTTTTTTCCACCCTATGTTTTTCCAACCAGGACCTTGCTGGAGCAAAAATGGGATTTTATTTGAAAGAAAGGCAAAAAAGGACATTACTCCCAAAACGTAAAGGCAAGATACTTCCCACAGTTTGCAAAAGTCCCGTGAGGCAGACATATATCGATCTATGTACTTATGTATTTTCATAATAGAACAGCAAGAGAAGGACATAAGAACCTTCTGAACAGTTTAGGATGTGGCCAGTTTGTGTATAATCTCATGTAACATGTTCTGTCTTGAGGATTTCTGGCAGAGCAGTTCAAAGGAGGAAAAGCCACTGATGTCTTTAAAAATCTTGCATATCCTCCCATAAATGTAATGGAAAAAAGAAGAAATACAAGAGGGGTTACAGACTGCTGAGTCAGGAATAGGTTTAGTTCTCGTCGATTTCCTTCCCCAAGGAACCGACTGTTGATTCAGGAATGCAACACTGACAACAGAGATGTCTGCCCTTGTCACTTGGAAATCTGAACCTTTTCCTAACAATAAAGACGCGAGCAGAGTATCCCCCTGGGGCGGCATCTCCCTCTGGAAGGCAAATCCAGTCAGTGTGAACATGCTGGAAGGGAGATGTTTCTTCTGGGAACGTGGATTAAGCAGTGTTCTGGCACATGGACCCACAAGAATGTGTATGCTAGACTAGGAAGTGGTTCTCTTCATTCATTCTTCCTTAAACACAGGGAGGTCCCTACAGTCCTAAGGACAGTGAGACCCTCCAACCAAGGGCATGCCTAGTTTTTAGGACCTTGTTTTTATTACCACAAACTTCTGGGAATCACTTTCCTTCAGGTCAGGAGAGAGCCTAGCACCCTTGGTCACAGATAAGTCAGTCCTTAGTGTGAAAGAGTGAGAGGGAGGGCCACAGGGCCCGAGAGAGACTGACAGACACAGTGACAGCAGCAGGTGAGTGGCAGGGGTCTATTCCTAATCCATGAGGTACGTGGAAGGAGGGAATAAGAAGAGAACCAATCTTGCTGAAGTCAACAGTTAAAGGAAGACTTCTTTAGCTAGCTTACAGTTTTATGTTTCCAGCTCTGGGGAATTTTAGCGAAGCCCCTTGGATACAAAATACAAAGTAACAGAGGCATCTCCAATTATACCAGGGCCTCCTTTTATGATATTTGGCAAACTAAAACATGTTTTAGTAGGGGAAAAATGGATCTTAAAAACAGAAGGAACCGTGGGGTTGAAAAATCAGATTGGTAAATAAAAATTCTCTTTCAGGTTCAAACTTTCACTTACAAAAATAATTTGTATTGATTAGCAGGTTAGCAACAACTCTTACTGGAATGGAAGAGCCCTCCTTTCTCAATCTTAGGTTCACATGAGAGTAGAGTAAGCCTGCGTCCTTTAGAAATATTATCACTCTTTATGGTTTTATTGGAAAAGTGCTTTCACTGCAAATAACAACACTGGTTCTTGCTTCTCCTTTCCTATGCTCCAGAACAGGAAAGAGCAAGACAGGAGAGTTTACATTGAAAGCATTTGCACATACAGTAAAACGGTCTTTGAACATTTCTGTTCAAAATCTCAGGAATTATTAATCTGTATCTACTCAATGATTAGATACTCGTGCTCTAAATAAAATGTTCATGTTTTCAGGATGAATACAAGTTGTGTCTAGGAATCTGTAAGAGCAAAACTAGTAGAGTAGCACAACCAAAGAAGGTGTACTTTAAATTTTCAGGCAGCTTAGAAAAGCAGTTCTTATTGTGGAAATGAAGAGGAAGGAAAAAAAAAAAAAGCCCGAGTTGACTTTTTTCTGCTCTCGCATGGGTGGGGCCCCAAAGCAGAGTGGGTGGCTGCAGCAAGAAAAGAAGCCACGGAGCAGATTGGCCATGAGAATTCTAGAATTGTGTCCTTTGCACTTAGACGCTTTGCCATTTTGTTTAAATGAAGGATTTCTTTAAAAACATTCTCAGAAGGGCACAGAATTTTGAGGGGTTTATAGAACACTCTGATGTGAGCCATCACGCATATTGGAACATTTTATCTCCTGGCAATAATAATAACTAGCTAACGTTTGCAGAGCCAAGGTTATTGCAATGTTCTTCGGTGGTCCCAGGCAATTGCTCCCTTCTCCCACCTCGGATGTCCCCCTGCTCACTGGCTTTCTTGATGTTCTTGCATTCTCCAAGCATGACCTAGCTCTGGGACTTTTTCAGATGCTACACCCTCCGCTTAGATATGCTCTTTCCCCAGAGATTGGCATGGTTCACTGCCTCCCAATTTCAAGTCTTCACTACAAAGAAAAAAAAGCTCAACTGTCCTTCTAATCTAACATTGTGCCAGCCCTGCACTATGCTCCTTTCTTATTTTATTTTGTTTTCCTCCACGGCACTTATAACCATTTAACATCCTGCACATTTTACTTATTTATCTTGCATATTATCTTTCTCCCCAAGCGTTCCCAACTCTGTAAAGGTGAAGATTTTCATCTGTCTTGTTACTGAATGCATCCCCAGCACTAGACAGAATAAACACCGAAGGCAATAGAACAAATATCTGTTGAATGTATGACTTTCCTCTTAACCCACCTAACCCACACAGGGACTTGATGAGGAAATTACTGCTCCATTTCATGATAGAACTGAGGCTAGCTGTGAACTTGAGTAGTTATGAGGTCAGTAAGTGGCAGAGATGGGTCTCAAACCCAGAACACTTGACTCTACCATCCACGCCGTTTCCTCTCTGTCCCGACATTAGGGCAACCTCCTTGGGGCACTTTAAGTTCAGAGTCTGATAAAGTCTCTTTAGAGGTACATTTGTCCTACTTTTCTTACAACGTTGATCACACATAGCAATTCAAATTGCTTATAATTAGTCAGTGGAAGAGACAGAAACTAAGATTAAATCATGAACTAATGCTTATTCAACACCACCTGGCTAGGTCTATATTAACAAAGCAGAGCCCATAAATGAGGTTGTTATTCTAATAATTTAGGCAAAACCCCCACTTCTCTTCAACTGGCAGAATAATTGCTTCAGTTTTTCTTTGTATAAACCAGGGTTTTGCAACCTTAGCACTGTTGGTACTTGGGGCTGGGCTGTGCTTTTTTATGAGGACCTGTCATGTGCACTGTGGGATATTTAATAGAACCTCTGGCCTCTACTCACTTGCCACCAGCACACTCTCCCCATCATGACAACCAAAAATATCTCCAGACATCGCCAAACATCCCCTGTAAGGGAAAATGGCCCAGGGAAGAACCACTGTTATAACAGATACTTAGGCAGAGTGCTGAATGCAGAGCGGATATCGAATATGCAGCTAACAAAACAGGCCTACCGGACTGTGGTTTGTGTGGGTCAGAAAAATGAAGGAGTAAGATAAACCTTTAATCTGGATAATGGAGCAAAATGTAGGATTTACAGGTTATTTACTAATGGACTAGAAAAAAATGTGTGTGTTTAGCTATAATATATTTCTCAGCTCACTAAAGCGCTTTACATTTCATAGAAACAGATACCTTCTTCCCTGATATAGAACGTGGCACAGCAGCTGACTGATGCTCCTGGTCCTTGTCAGTCCCCCCCTTTCCCAGCTCCAGCTTCCCATAGGTCCCCGCGCGGTCCACCGTAAAAGAGCGCTCAGAGCTACGACCTCTTCCTACCTTTGACTTCACTTCCTAAATTTGGGCCTTTCGTGTATGTCGCCAGGATTACTGCACTCCGACCCTTGGCCTGCTCTCACCCTCCCATCTCAGGCCATCCTTTACTCTGCAGCCAAGAGTCTTTCTAAGACAACAATTCTATTCACTATTACCTTTAGGGTACTTCTCAAAGAGGCACCCAAGGAATCAAATACTTTTTGGTAATACTGTGTTAAACAAAATGTAATAGGAGTCTTTACTATTCCTTCACAGAGCTTATATACACCATTATAGAGAATTCATTATTTACCAAATTACTAAATCAGAGAACCTTTTCCTGAAAAAATTTCCTGTTCCTAATAGGACACGTTTGGGGGAAAATAGACATACAGGATTAACTTCACTTTAAACATCAGAGATGTGTAAGATGGCCAAGTACCGTGTTAAACATTTGAGAATCAAAGGTAAAAAAAGAAAAAATCCTTTTCCTTGATGAGCCTACATTCTTGTAGGAGAAACCAATAGACAGAAAAGACAAAACATGGTAACTCCTATAGGAGCAGCACAAGGAAGTCATATATATGAGTTGGGTTTTAAAAAACAAGGGTTTTCAATTTTGGAGTTTGGAAGAGGTGGGAATGGAAGATGAGGATGCACATTGCAGGTGCAGGGAATAGGATTTACAAAATTATGGGGACATGGAAGCACAAATATAAGTCGAATTATTCATAAGTGTGGGGCGATGTGGAGAGAGAGAAGACTGGAAAGGAGGTTGCAGCCAGACTGCCAAGGGCCTTGCATACAAGGAAATATGGCTGGGCGCTATGTTGAGGTCAATGAGTAGCCCTAGAAAATACATAAGCAGAGAAGCAACATGGGAAAAACTGTGTTTTGGAAAAATCACTTCATTAGCAGCACTGGACCTTGTGAGGCCAAAGCAGGGAAACTAGTTAAAGAGGCAAGTGGAATAGCTGAGCTTGTACGACCCGATCTACGGTCCATGGACCAAAAGAACTATCATTACTTGGGACAGCGGCAGACATACAAACCCCTGGGCCCCATCGGAGAACTGAATCAGAGTCTCTCTGGTGGTAGGGCCCCCTGAAAGCTGTTTTAACAAGTTTTGCAGGTGATGCTTATGTGAGCTAAAGTTTGAGAAGCTCTGGCCTAAATTATATATGAAGAACATGAGCTAAGGTCATGTCAGTGGGGATACAGAGCACGGACTTAGATGTTTGAAGGTAGAATTGACAAAATTTACTAACCAACAGAATGTTGGTGTCAGGGGAACAAAGGAAGCTGAAAATAGCTCTGAATTTACCAATTTGGTGCCTAAGTGTGGGGGAGGTCCTTAGTAAAGATAAGGGCTTATTTTAAAGTAGACTATAACAAGTTCAGCTTGGCCAGGTTAAGCTAGCGGCTCCTGTAAGACATTTGGGAGAAATGTTCAGTAGCACTTGAAATATGGAGAGAGGTGGGGGCTAATGGGAGGGATTGGTGGCCCTCGTCATCTTTGAAATCACAGGGTTTCCCCAAGGAAGTGAAGAACAATGACAGTCAAGGCCAGATTCAGAAAAACACTGAGATTTAAAGAATGAGTGAAATATAATGACCTTAGGGACATAGAAAAATAAGAAGGGCACTATGTCACAGAGCCACGGATAAAGCCCACTCTCCTTTATGTGGCCCAGAAGGCTTCCTGATATCTGACTACCCACCTACCCAGACCCATTTCCTACACCTTCCCCACCACATGCCTTAGACTCCTGAAATTGCAGGCATTCCTGACCTACTCAGAGTCCCCATGTACATCCTACTCTGTTACCTCGGGGCCTGGGCAATGTTGTCTTCAAGCCCTGGAATGAAAGCCCTGTTACCAACCGACCTTCACCAAGGTCAAATGCTACCTCATTTCTGAACTTCCTATTAGCTCTCACAGAATTAACCACTCTTCTCCCTGGTGTTCCCCAAAATGAATTGCGTCTCTCTTAACACTTAGAGGATTGCAGACCAACTGCTTTTTTACTCTGTGTTTTCTCTACAAGAGAGCCAGAGCTATCATTTTTCATCCTCTAAAGAGCCTAACAGAAGACCTAGTTGAGATCCAACAAAAATTTACTATCTGGATGAAAGAATGAAAGAGTCCATGCTCAGATGGATAGATTAATAAATATGGATTGGTCTTGAACTCACAGAACTGAAAAAAACCATATAGAATTAAGGTCTTTTTTCCTCAGGACCCTCTGGGTTCCCCTGCCAACTCAGGGGCCACGCAAGGGCTGTATGCATTGGTAGACCCCTCATTACTTTCTTCTCCTGCACATGCTCTCAGGTTTTTTTCTCACAATCACTGCATCTTAGAAAGTAAGCAGTAAAGGGAGCCTTATATACTCTTTCTTCCAGAAGCATTTGCACAGACATGGTGAGAATCTCTTATTGGAGAATTTCAGACTGATATGGATGTATTTTGGGGTGATGAGTGGGTTCCTTGAATCATCCCACATAGATGGTTCTCTACCAAATGAATACCTAGAATTTGTAGAAATGAAATTTAAAGTTCCCCTTTATAGTTAAGCAAGGTAAAACTCCAAGAGAAATGTTAAGCTCATAAGTAAGTGCTCAGCTAGAAATTAGAGTCATTCAAAGATTTGCTTTAGGAAATTTCACAAAAATGGATAGGAAAGGTTTTACCTGAAATATCTTGCTAAAGAAATATTTCATTTATTTCCACCCTTGCATTCCATTCTGTTTAGGTATTTATCATTTTATAGTTTTAAGAAGGACCAACTGGCTTGAAGTAACGACTTTCCACAAATTCCTAACAGCTCTTCATCTGGTCACGGAGCTGAGAGTAGAGCCGAAGCCTGCAGATTCCTTTCAATAGTGGGTTTCATTCCCTCTGTCTTGTGCAGGCCACTCTCAAGGAAAACATTCAAGAAAAACAACCCAAGCACAAATGGCTGTTCACTGACTTGCAGATGTACAAAATCAGACCAAAAAAAGTGAAACGGGAAATCTTCTTTGAAGGACAATTATCATAATTTATAATGGGCAAGTCTAAACTCTTTCCAGTATTTCTCTAAACTTTCCAGTGACTGCGTGCCCCTGATTGGTTAAGTTTTGCCACTTCCTCTTAATGTGTATTTGAAAACCTGCTCAGCTCCTCAAACATGGGAAATTATCTCCATGACCTGTAACTAGGAAACAAAATTATATTTCTCTCTCCAGTTCACACAAATTAATGTTAGGTCTGGTAAGAGAATTTGATTACCAAAAAAAAAAAAAAAAAGAGGGATTAAAGCAGTTGACTGGGATAGGCTAGGGACTGGAGAATTTTATATTCTGAAAGTTCCTGTAATTTCAAACTTTGGCTTAGCTTTTCATAAAAGTACAATGATGAACTAAAAAAATAAAAGTTATACATAAACTCTAAAATAACAAAAAAAATTAAAGCTGAGGAATATGGTTCAGTTCAGCATACTATACCTAATACCAAAAAGTTAAGCAAAAATATCAAATAGGGAAGAAACCAAATCATTGGGAAAAAGGAACAAACACTTAAAGCCACCACTTTGAAGCCCAGATTATCCACACTGACTGTTTCCACTGACAGATTAAATTATGTTACAACATTAACATTTCATGAGAAATTTTATAAGTGAACACTTTAGAAAATGATGATTGCTGAACTGAATAACAGGCATAAAACATATAAAACAACTCACCCAGCCCCATATGGCTATTCTTTTTTCATCAATGAAACCCATTTCTATGAATTTTCTAAAGTAAAAGAAACAAATTTTTAGAATTTTAAGTGTATACACATGACATTTACTTCATTACACAAGCATATTTAATCCAAAGCTTTAATAGAAACGCAACATTTTCTTTGTTTAAACACATGCATATTGAGGCTGCATTACAAATAATTAAAAGACTATTATCATGTTTTCTGCAAAGGAGAAAAGGATTCTTTAGACTCTACAGTACCTCTATTGAATAGTACTTTCAGGACTGTCAGGCCAGGCCTCCTAATTATGTGGGTGAATTACTTGGGACTCAGGTCAACAGACAGGGTCACAGTAACACCAGAAGTAATAACAACATTACTAGGATCACATTTCCAAATACCCCAGATTTTGGTAAAAACATTTTTTGTTATTGTCATCCCAAATTTCATTCATTTCTTATGATCTTGTTTGCTTAGCAGTTAATGATAATCACCTTCTCATATTTGGTCACATCCATCCATGGAAAAATATCCATCCCTCTCCCATTTCATACTCAGTTACCTTTAATTTATCATGGTATGGACAATTATATGTGTCTTTGAGGATATGGCCATGATTCATTTGTGCTCCATCACAGGAAAGCCTCCCTTTGAAAATTAGTTTGAAAATATATCTTCCCTTAGAAGCAAGGGGCCATGCTAAAGGGCAACCTTTAAAAAGTCATGAGAAGCCCTCAGAAAAGAAACTTTGCAAAATTGCTGCAAACCAGGAGTGTTTTTGGCTGGTTTATTCCCTGCCCCCCTGAGGGCTAATGTTCTAGAGCAATTGTGATTTATTTGGGGAATGGTTGGATAGAAGTCCAAGAAACTCACAGAGAAATAGAATCGGTGGAATAGGAAGGCAAATGGGATGAGCCATCGCAGAGGCCTGGATGCCACAGTCACAGGAAGGCGGGCAGGGGACCAGAGGGACCCAGACAGATCCAGAAATACCCTTTTTTTTGTTCCCTTTAGTGAGGTAAGAGACCGTTTTCATTGTTCTCTGTTAGCAGGGCAGAGTGATTTTCATTAGTTGAATAATGGAGTTTCTTAAAGGGATTTCACAGCAACCATTTTGCTCGTTACATCGATTCAACATGCACGTTTCCGATGCACTGAGGAGTTGGGCAAATGCCCGGGACAAGCAGATGGGAAGAAGCCCCAGCAGTCACAGTTTACCCGACGCTGAGTCGGAGGGCCCCTGAGATGGCTGCGGGCTACCTGTGTGGATGCTGTTCATGAGAAAGCAGAGGAAATGTGCAGCAAATTGTGGCTTTTGGGCGATTCTTCTATAAACTTCAAAAATCAAACGAAAGATGTGAAGGTTCACTTTCTTTATCAAAAAAAAAAAATCTTGCTACTGGTGCTTGAAGACAATTCTGGGCCATAAACTCAAACATGATTTTATGATCTCCCAGAAGCTAGCAATCAGATTGCTTGCATCTGGGGTAAAAGCAAATAGCAGGTGATCCACGGGAACAGGAAATGCTTAACAGCTCCCTTCGCAGATTTTTTTCTGTAAGGATGACATTTACAGGAAATGATAGTGTAATAGTTAACATGGAAATGAAACATTAACGGTTAATGTGGCAGGACCAGATTACAGGTTGGCTGGATAACCTGAGCACTTTGAGACCAGCAAAGCTCTATAAAATTTACCTTCAAATTCTGAAGAGCTTCCAGGAGGGAGATCAGAAATACTGTTGATAATGTATTAGATAAACAAAACGTTAGTAACAAATGAAAAAGCTTCTTTTTCTAACTTGGCAGGGGGTGGGGAGGAGCTGGACTAAACTTTGCAACTTTTCTCTCATAAAAATGGCCCTGGACCAAAGGCCAATTGGGAATCCTAATGATCAATCATTATTCTATTTTGGTAAAGTTCTTAATCATACCATGTATAATAGTGTAATATGCCCTCAAGTTATGTAAAATTTCAAAATTGTGGGAATGTCAAAATGCCAAATATACCCCCAATGAGCAAAGTTGACCCTAAGTATCAAAATTTTATGGGTCTCGCATATGTACCATTTGCAGAGCCTGAAGAAAGCAGGTCCCAGTTTCCCTTGTGCTTTGACTTCACAAGCATCTTCTCTGAAGCATTCTCTTTTGTACAGTCAAAAGTTGTGAGGTTGTATGACTTCTTTTTCTTTTCCTCCTTTGCTTTGTTTGAATCTATTTGTTGACCCTGACTAGTATTTCCTGTTGTTTTCAGATAGGGACATAGGATTTTTTTTTTCTTTCAGTATGTAGAGAATTTAGCCAGATTGCATTTTATGGGATTTAAGGGCACACATCTTATTCTTTCTGGAGGGAGGTAGTTTGAGGGCTACCATAATCCTAATTCCCCATATCAGACATTCAGTGTCAGATTCCTAAAATACTTCTGGGAGGGACATGTGGTTGAATAATTCCCAGGGTTATCATTATAAATGTATCCTTTTTGGCTTTTGTTTTCTCAAAGCACTGGGCTCCAAGTCTTCCCTTTCACGTTGCAGAATAATGCTTTCAAGCAAAGTCCAGGCCAACCCCACTGGCATCTCCACTGTTGCATGTATGCTTTGCCCGGGTCACACAGCTGCCCTTCATTCAATAGGGTGTTTACTCCAAGTTCCATCTAACAGCAATGCCATACCTTTAGAGTACAGGTGGTTTATCCACTTTACAAAGACTGCAAATGCATGTATTGAAGGTGGAGATTGTAAACTGCACAATTTTATACAGAGTGTATTGCAGTGGCATATTAATATTGGATCTGTTGTTGAATGACTGAGTAAATGAGTGAATACATGCCTGCTCCGTAGCAGGAAGATTTTCCTCAGGTACCATCCTAAAAGTGGATCAGGGAAAATAAAGGTAGCCAATTACCACCTCTGGTCCATCTCCATTCTAAATGCCAAAGACATTTATGTTATTGTGAAAACTGGTAGAATTTGTGACTTTGTTTTCTATGTGTTGAACAACGGAGATATTTTTCATTAAGGTCTGTACGTGGGTTTCAGATTTAAAGTTTCATTCCATCCAGGGAACACCTTAAAACACTATCTGTTCTGTTCCTTCAGGTATTCTTAAATTTGGATGCTGCTTTTTCAGTGGTAAATAAATGCACAAAAATATAATGACATTTTGTTGTTATTGGTAGGTTGTGATAATGAGATGGTGATGCTGATGAGACTGTTTTTTAACCACTTTCAGCTATACCAACTCTGGAAAAGATCTAATTGAATTACAAATGAGACACAACTTACATCTTTGTCTTTTGTTGTAGCCCCAGGATTACATGTCCTTGGTATATTTATTGCCAGGTATAAGTACAAGTAGAAAAAATTCCTTAAGGAATGAAGTCTATAATGCTGATAGTTTTGTTAATATTCCATGAAGGCACACTACAATCTTTATATGAGAAACTGATCTCTCAGTGGGTTTTTCTTTCAACTATCTCTACCACGTCTGTCCATTAGGTAGAAGATTCCAAACAAGTTAATGGTGGAAAGGCAAAAAATCTTGATCAATAAGAGTGATGGAGCCTCCTGGAAATTAGGTGTAAATGATGCCTACAGATTGCAAAGTGTTATTTAATTATTTATTAATTTGTCAGATTTTACTCAAGTAGAGACTGTACTTTTGATAGAATATTATGTCTAAGGATGTGTATATTACCGTTCACAGAATGGAAGAAAATTTGAAAAGATAGGGGTTATGATTACTTTTCTATTTTAAAAAATGATTACTTGTGAGTCTAAGCTCTTTTGTTTCAATGAGAGAAAAAAATACACAAAAGTGTTGTCTGGACCTGGCTCCTAGTTGTTAAATACAATGTGTGTACATGTGGCATTGAAATCAGTAACTACTGATGACGTTAAAATGATAAAAAAAAAATGTACTAATGAATTTGCTAAATTGCTCTTTGCTGTGAGGCAGTGTTTGACCTTTAGCAATCATGCATCCATACGTATCCATGACTAACAGTGCCATTGGCCTGTATTTAGCTTAGCATTTATAGACTACTATTCTCTGACTTCACCCACTCACACTTTAATAACAGAAACCCAACAACTATAGACAAATAACCAGTAGAACCCTTTACACTATTTCCAAATAAGCAACAATTTTGGTGACTATATTCTTTTGTTTCAGGAAAAGATGATTGAGCTATAAATTGTAGTGAAAATGTGATTGGGAAGAAGTCAGACTGTGAGTCTGTCTTTCCTCTAAATGTTTTCATAATGTAGTTTCTCTTAGGTAAAGTGATTTTTTTTTTGTCAAGAAGAGAGGGAAACACTTTCATGCGAATATAGCCAAACTTCACGACTAGTTTAATTACAAATGAATGACTAACATCTGTAAGTGTACAGTACTGATGAAATCTTGAGACATTTCTAAATTTATGAGTCAGAATCCACAATGATTGAGCAAATTCAGATGTTTGGGCTCCTGGAGGCCATCCCTAGAGTGACACAAATATTTGTGCTAATTGTGAGCCATGCTAATAGGTGAAAGGACATTAAAATGACAAACAGCAAAAGACAGTATTTGTCACTTATCATTAGAAATTATTTTTCTACACATTTATAAGCTCTCTTTCAAGAGTAATTTGTTCTCACATCTGGTAGAAATATCCCATCAGGATTAATGATAGCTTTAGGTGAAGGTAGGAAAATAGACAAAAGAATTAAATCACTAAGGATGGAGGAACCCAGTAGTGATTGCATGACTTTTTTTGCACACCGATTTCTGTTTGAAAGAGAAGGTGCTCACCTGACAGCTGTGATCTGGTCCTCGACTTCATAGACACCCAGCTTTCGATAGACTGCATACAGGAGTTTGTCACCCTGGAAGGCTGTTCCTCGACCATCAACCAAGGCAACGACTATCCCTTCTTTACTTGCAAGATAAGATATCCAACTAATAGCGAACACAGACTTTACGCTCTGACTGCAGGGACCACCATACCTAAAGAAAAAAGAAAAGAAAGAATCTGATTCCTTTGTAAAATACAACTTCCCATCATGGCCAAGAAATGCCTTTAGTATTTCCCAGTACATTTGTATGATAAAATTTCAATAACAGTGGCATTAGAATTGGCTCAAAATCAAGAGAGGACGAGGCTTTTCCCAGAGGTTTGCTATAAGGAAGTTGTTTTGGGACACAGCCTCTCCTATTCCCCAAAACGGATACATCTAGGGTTGGCATTTCAAGGAATATGTGTGGGTTTTTCGTCATTTCTGCCACCTGCCACTTGCTAAAAGCAGGCATAAGATATACTAAAAAAAATGCATGGTGTTTTAAGCAAATTGTGTGTAGGTCAGCCCTGATTTTGGGTGTGATTCCACTAAATGTATTCCATTCCCTTATTTCATTTCTGACTCAATTACATAAGATGTTAAGATGCTTTACAATACTTTTTGGCTGCAATTTCTCTATCTCAAAGGTATTCTGACACATTAGGCAATTTGCCATACAAAGGAAATTCAACATAGCAAATGCAAGCAGGTCCATCTAAAAATCTCAAAACTTCCTCAATCTATTTTAAATAGCCATATTTTATTTACTCTGATTAGTTGAGGAATATATAAAAACAGCATCAATAGGAACTGTTACCAAGGAGAATGGTTCATTCTATCTCATAAATGTGTATTTAATCCAACATATTTTCAGTAAATAGTTTTTGCAGCAAAGAAAAATTACATACACTTGAATTAGCAAGGGATACTTCTTTGATCTGTCAAACTGAGGAGGAAGAATCATCTTGTACCATAGAGCTTAGGGGGAGAAAAGGAGAAAAAAAATCTTCATTCCACTATACTCATTGCATTATTTTCCTTAATAGCAACATACAATATAACATCAATGCATAACTAGTGAATTGTTAAGAATCAAGAATGCTTTAATTTGATTTTTATTACATACTGCTGTCTAATTTGCAAATTACTAGAAATCTTGAATTACTGTTTTTCTAGAAGCACACATTCTAAAATTAAAATTTTAAAAAGAGATAAGCTGTTTTTAAAAAATGCCAGTGTTGAAATGAAGCTATAGAAAAATATAGATCAACCCTATTCACAAACACACTAAAGATATTTTGTAAAACTCCAATTGTTGTTACAGTGAGATCATTTTAATTAAGATCTTATAATATTGTAGGATTTGGACTATAATGTTAACCTTACAATTTATTTCTAAAAAGCAAGATGTATGTTCAGCTTCATATCTATCATTGAAAAGTTTTTAGAAGATCTTACTCATTTCATCCACTTCAAGTTTCTTAATTTCCTCTTTGGGCAGCTGGATATTTTTCAAAGCATTTTCTAATTCCTTGTTTTCTTCCAGGATTTTAATTTCTTTAAAAAAATAAAGTGTTCATTTTTAATTAATAGCTTTTCCATAAGAAATAAGAAATTTCCTTTCTTAAAATTCCCTTGTGTTTAATATGTATAAAACAGAAACTGTGTAAGGATTTCTTAAGGAGTTTCATATTAACAAGCATATTTTTTATCTTCCTTTAAAGCAGGTGTGAGCTTATGAAGGACACCAATCACTGTCTTCTAGACTGATCCTTATGGCAGCAAAATACATTTTGAGCAGAATCACAGAAGCAACAGTATTTATTCAACCACATTTTTCCATCTCCAACTTTTCCTTTCATTTTTAACATGAAGCTATGACCTGAGTAGGTGACATTTTTTTTTATCAGAAACCTCTACTTTAAAATATACTTACAAAGTTTGCTTTTGAATTTTCAATGTGTGAAGTTGAATATTATTTCTATGATTTTCTAAAACTATTTCTTTCTTAACGTTTTCCTGTTTTACTTGTTTGATATAGAATATTTTTCCTTTTTTTTGTAATTGAATTACTGTGCATCCTATTCCTTCCAGGCCTTTCACTCAAGGCAGTTACATATCTTAGTAAAATAACAATATATACACAGTATGATCTCCTTCTTTCACCTTAAAAAAATCTTCTAATAAACTACTATTTATATTTTAGCTTAGTTATGTTTCACACTTTACTCTTTGAAATAATGCATTCATCTCCCTATGCTGTAGATTGCTGGTATATGCAAATGGATTTCTAGCAATAGAGGGCTTTTGTAAGCTTTGTTTTGAACTGGAATCGATAGCTGGTATCTTCAAGAGAAAAGTTAGGCTTTCATATAATATTCAGACTTGGCAGCTTAATTTTTTTCAAGAGGATCTGGATGAGTTCTGAGATATGGCAGTTTTTACAAAAGACATCTTGTGGACTTCTTGGTTTTATGCATTTTTTAAAAAGTGGCCCTTGAAGGTAGGGAACTGGAGCAGTACTTGTGACTTACACTAGGTTCTCCGGACTGCTTCCTTTGTAACTCTGTTTTTCATGTACGCATGGCATTTTGCTCCAGCATGTTATGTTTAAACTTAGAACGAGTATAGATGTTTTGGTGAGAGTTGTTTTAAGATGCATAATAAATTTCATTTGAACTTTGTATAATCCATCAAGAAAGAGATTCTTGTGGTATCTTAAAAGTTAAAACATAAATAAATAAGTAAGTGAGTAAATAAAATGATTACAGAATTCTAAGTACAGTAGCGCTGGCTCTTCATTCTCCGCGTGTGGATTCTGGATGCGGAGCTGTCAGGGATAAAGGAGTCTTGTGTTGAGCAAGTACACAGAGCGGCCACATTATTTATTTATTTCACCGACAGGTTCTGGACGTTGGAGAGACTATGCAGGTGTTGCCACGTCGGTTTGACTTTGACTGCTTTCTGTTCCCAGCTACTGAACTTTTCTTATTCACAACTTACTGAGAGGCCAAATTTAATTTAAGAACTGATTAATGTTTCTACAACCCATGGAACAAAATGGAGTTTCATGGGGCTGTGAGTAAAAAGAGGGATAGCAGTTGGGCTTCTCTATGTAGCTTTGCATTAAAAGCCTGTAACATGGCAAAGAGTGTTAAAGTCCAGACTGCACTTGTTACCTTCCTCCACTTCTCATTGCACACTCAGTACCCAGCATACTTAGCACCTAGTAGGCAACACGTAGTATATGCTTTCCATTTATACATTTGTAGACTCTTCATCATGATGAAATCAAGGAGTAAGAATGATGGACCATGTATGAAATTTTTGTTTGAATCATATTAACTAAGATCTACTACTCATTAATTAAATTACATGAAGAATATTTGGAAAAGCTCTTGACACAGGCCATTCAATCAGTTGGGCAATTTTAATGAGCACCTGCTATGCAGAAGCTATACCTCAACTGAGCCCTCAGTAAGTGCCAAGTCTTCTGGTTTCTATAGCAATTGGTTCACGTACTACCTTTTATTTTCAAATGACCTATCCCCTTTGCAGAGAAAATGAAGCCATTGCATTGTTTTCTGCAATGTCTTCAAACTTTCATACAATGACATTAATGATTTTTTTTTCTCTCTAATTGCAATGCCAGAAATGATCAATCCCCTCACCTGTCTCTGGACTCCCATCTTTTCTCAGCTTCTCAGGGATCTTCCTCTTTTATACCTTCTGGTCCCCTATTTTCTTCCATCAACACTTGACCATGCTCAAATATTTATCATCTTCCAAAATTAATAAAATTAAACCTCTATCAATCCTTTCCAGCCATCTTCCCACCTCTTGTCTCCTCTTGTCATTCAGACCTGTGGAAAATGCCGTCTCTTTTTATTTCCTTCTAGACAGGCCTACATACTTCGACCTGGCTTCCATCCGCACTGCGCCACTGAATCTGCTCTGACCCACCTAAGGCCAATCTCCCCCTTCCTAAGCTCACTGATTGAGAGCAACTCTTGCTTCCCTCTCTGCAGTCCTTGACATGGAGGAGCACACCCTATTTTCTGAGCTCCTCTTCTCCCTTGCCTTCCCCGACACCATTGTCTCAAAGCTGTCCTCTTCCTTTTGTTCTCTCTCAGTCTCCCTTACAGGTCCACGTTTCTCTTCCCATTTCTTATGTTGGTGTTCTGCGCAGTTGTATCTAGGCTCACTCTGCATGACCCCCACCCCAGCCACTTCCGTGGCTATTGTAAACATGTATTCCAGAAATGAATGACTTCTTGATTATCCTCTTCAGTCCAAACTGATCCTCCAATATCCAGACCCCAAACTATGTCACTCCAGGAAAGCTCTACTTAGATATCCCATCAGCACCTCAAACTCAGCATTTAAAACAAAATTCATCATCTCCCTAAAAACATGCTCTCCACTGTGAATCCTCTCTTTCAATAAAAAGCATCAATATCAATCCACTTGATCAAGCCAGACATCCAAGCAGCATTAATCCTTCCTTCACATTTATGAGGTTCCAGTCTGATGTAATTATCAGGAGGAAACATTTCCTGATCCCAAACACCAAAGGAGGTGCTCTGCTTATGTGCTTTCATGCTCCCTCTCTTTCTCCTACTTTAATAATTTACCCCACTGAGTTGTAACTACCCATCCACATAGTTATATTCCTTATTGATCTATAACGTCCTTGAGGACAGGGACCATATCCAACCCAGTATCTGCTCATTTTAAGTATCCAGTACAGTGTCTGGCTTAAGGTGACAGGTACTTAATGACTATCTGTTGAAGAAGGTTTTCTAGAACCAAATGTAATGCCAAATGTGTGAAATAAAATTATCATTAAAAAGAAGACAAAGTGCCTGCTCTAAAAAGCAGCTCCCAGACTCGTCTGGGAATTTATAAGGCATACAGATTCCCGAACTCAATCCAAGATCTACTGATTTGCAATTTCTGGGGAAGGCCTGCGTGTTTGTATTTATCAGATATGTCTTGGGAGAACTTCACCATTAGGCAAGTTTGCAGAAGTGTGCTCTAAAAGAACTTACATTTTATTTTGAGAGTTAGAAAACATGTAAATACATATGCTGTTTGTGAGAGTAACATGGACATGGCACCTATTTCATAAGTACTGAATGAAGTAATAAAGCTTTGTAAGCAGGACAGATACTGGTATCCAGAAGGAATATGAAAAGGATGGTAAGAAAGTAAAAACTGATGCCATGGAAAACAGAAGCTAACCTTTATTTTGCAGTTATAACAAAATGGGAATTATATATTGATGGTGATTTCTATCAAAACAAAAACAGATTTGAATGTAGTGTTGCTTTAAAATGTCTCAAACTCAAGGTTAAGGTGAGAAAGATTGAGAAATATAATCTGGCGTTATTAAAAGTATTTCATTATAGACACAAGGTAAAAAAAAAACCTTCAAAATGAAACTAAACTCACAGTCCCACTATTACAATGCCTGTCCTGCCCAGAGCTCCTGAACTGACTGTTGTTTTTCCTCAGTACCTTATTTTCACCTGTACTTGGTCCTGAGCTGGCAGCCAAACTAATCCCAAAGGAGCCTCCTGACTTGTCGCCAGAGCTGTCCGGGGACAATCACAGTCCTCGGTGCTGACGTCCCTCCCTGTCCCCCAGTCTCCATCCACTCCAACCCCACAATGTCTTTTAATAGTAAATCAAAAGATAACCAAGAAGTGCAGGAAGAGTATCAGGGCAATTATACACTTGGGTAACTCTGTTGAGAGCAAAAATGGTCATTTTTTGAACTGTGAACCATTGTGAGCGGATATCGCAAATAGGGGATGGAGGAGGACTGTCTGGATAATAGTCGAAAATGGAAAGAGTCTCCAAATTTCAGGATTCTCATAAGTGGCAACAGTGTGATAAAGCTGTTAAAATAAAAAAGCTAGTGTGAGAGTCACCCTCTGCTTTGAACTGGAGTTATATCTGGAATTTGTCTCCAGTTTGGGATGTTACAAACAGCAAAACAAAACAGCCATTCTCACTGAGGAGGGAGGTTATATTATATACCCTAAGTTTTCTTTTAATTCTAAGTTTTTGTGTTTTTTATAAGGCTGATGGGGGAAGACAGGATTAATCCCTATGATGTAACTTATCTGTTTTGGCAGGTTCTTACTGCATATAATTAATAAATTTCATTTGATCAAGTTTGATTCAAAGCATATCCAAATCTGCATCATAATAAGATACGTGATAACAGCATCTTATCACGACTCCTCCTGCTGATATGGGGAAACTGTCCTGCTTCCTCTGGGGTAGTGTCACCGGGGGTTCCGGGTTTGTGTACACAAGGTAATAGCACACGAGACAGTACCTTGATCTGTGCGGCCATCGTGAAGGGTAGAAATGGGGAGGCCTGGGCCTGTGCACAGAACAGAAACAAAAACAAGGTTTAGTTTTAAAATACCAGTTTCAGTAAGAACTGTTAGTAGTATCTGTGATTAGTGTCCAGGTCAAGTGCATCTTTTAATGCTGCAGCTATTTTTTCCCATTGAGAAATAAACATCACCTTCTAAGTTACATTTAAACAACACATGAGATCAAAGCCCAATCACAGATGCGAGGGAAGGGTTGCCGGGAGCCTTGTCCGCTGGTCCTGACCAGTTGGCATCTGATCACACAAATGGGCCCTGGAAGCTGAAGGGAGAAACAGCCTCCTGGAAGATGCCACGCTGGATAGGCTAGTTTTAGCTGCATCTTTATGATCAAGCAACTTTTACCAGTTCCTAGGTTGTATTTTCAACTTGGCTTCTTGGTTTAATGTTCAGCACATTTTGGTAGGTAGGACCCTGCATCTTTTTTTAATGTAATTAATACATACAGAAAAAAAATTCATATGGAACATATTGCCTTTTCAGATATGCTGTGGCAGGTTACACTTCCCGGGAAATAGACCCGGAAGGAGTTTTGAGGGCCAGAAGCTTATCTGGGGGGTGGCACTAGGGATGCTCACTTGTGGGGAAGGGAGGAGAAGGGTCAGAGTATAAGGAATTGAGACATAAATCTGAATTCCTTGATGTTAGTCCGCCAGCACCCGCCTACGGGGTTTTCATGGCTATGCAGTCTTGTAGCGACAACCAGCATCCCCTTTCCTACAGACTGTGAGACAAGCGATGACTGACCACCCTGGACACAGGTTGCTGGAGGGCGTGGTCCCAGTGGCATAAGCATTGTCTAGAATCCCTGCTTTGCACTGCTTTTGTTTCATCCGGTCGCGATTATGATTTTTACCTATTTTAATCCTATTATCTGGGATTTACTCATCATCTCTCTTGGATAGTTTGAAGTTACATAATGAGGCTTTACTCTTAGTCCTAAAGGGAAAGATTTCAAGGTTTCTCTTATGATGGCACGATGACTCATTCCTCTGGAGCTTCAAAAACACCAGACGATGTGATGCTTCCCACACGGTGTATTTTTTGCTAAATGGGAAATTACCATACTGCCGAGCAAGAGGGAGCGTGGAAAAGTCAGGCAATTCAAGTTCTAGAAAGGACTCTCGCACCAACTTTTGATAAGCGATTGGTCTTTGCTTCCGTCTCTCTTCAGTGGGCATTCAGGCTCAAGCAATATTAGGATGATAAGGTGTGGCCATCATGAAGGGTACAGTGCTTTCAAAAAGGGTTAAAATGCAGAATGCATATAAATATAAACACAGGTATGTAAGTGGAGGGTCACTGATGTCTTTATAAGGAAACACATCAGCCTAAGAATGAGTTTTTCGATAGACTTTGTAAAAGTCAGACATGCTTTGATCGTCTCTGGAACTTATGTCCACTCAGTAAGCATTCACTGTCTATTATGCACCAGCCATTCTTCTTGGCCTTGTGAACATAATGATTAAAAGAAAGCAGCCTCTGTCTTCGGAGAGAAGGACAGACACACAGATGAACAAACAACACAGTTAGTTCAATGACACTAAAGGCCTGGCATGTTAGCTTTTAATATATGTCACGTAAATACATAGCATGGACTTGAAAAATGTTGCATATAACCTGAGAGGGACACTTAAGGATACCTTTAAATGCCACAACTGCAATCAGCACATTTAGTCCTGAAGAACGATCTTTTGACTTTTCAAAGATGCCTTTGACCAAACATCCTGTGGAAGTGTTGAATTGAACTTACATCTTGTGCCCTCCTGGAGGAAGCATTTGGGTTAAAATGCTTATACATTTTCACATAGTCAAATGAGCTGGGGCTCAGGTTCTGGGGCCATGTGATTAGAATAAGAGATGTGTCATATTAGGGTGGCCGTTCTTCTGGGAACAAAGGGGACCTTGGGGTCCTTTGCAACTGGGCAAAGGTCTGTGGACTGTAAATTCCAAGCTTTTAGCCACCATGTTCCACAGGGACCTCAATCACTCAAAGACTTCACTTGCTCCCCAAGCTTCCCACCCCAACTGGGGAGTTGATACCAGAAGCAGAAGAGTGGCCTGAGTTTTGTAATAGCCTCCTTTGCTTTTTGTCCCCCACAGGGGAAACTCAGCTGTTAACGGGAGGGACAGGACAGAGAACAGAAAAGTGGATATTTCCCAAATCGGTTTTTCAAATCTCCCTGAAGACTTCCAACACCCCAGTATACCTCATCCATCTACCGATCACCTGACCTAACCTGTTTTATTACTTGCCACATGTTCAAGATAGATGAAATATTACGCATAAAATAAAATTATTTGGATAGAAATTACTTACTAAATATATACATGACTTAAACAACTGGGAAATATTTAGTATATTCTATCACCTATGCTTTTTTCATATATGAATGAATTACTTACTACGTTTCCCAAATTTAGAAAGGACATACTGGGTGATACATGTTCATTTTTTCATGCCCATTGAAACTACAGTTCAAAGAATTACTGGCATCTAAGGGAAAGGAGCTCAGGTTACTCGGTCTTTGTTTTTGCCTCTGGTTGTAGGAGTTTGGCATTTCTCCAGGCAAATGGCGCTGAAGTCCAGCAACCCATTTATCAGAGAATGCTTCTTTTTATGATTCTGTTCAAATCCTGCTATGATAGCTGGTCTGCATATATCATGGTGCTGTGGTACACGGTGGGTAGGAGCTTGGAACTTATAGCCAACAGACCCTTGCTGTCACTCTGGATCTGGTGCTTAGCAGCAGTGTGGACCTTGGGCACGTCACTTTGTTTCCTCAGCTGCAAAAAATGGGGATAATAATGCTCTCCTGTCTTCCTTTCACTGTTTTCCATAAGCATTAGATACAATAACGCAAATAAGTCCCTCACATATAAGAAGCATTTGAAAGCCTACAGCTAAGGATTGAGCAGAAGATGGTGGTAACGAAATGAGGGGTGGCAGTGGGTGGAAGGGCTTGGCCAGGTCTGTTTCCTACCATAGCAGACGAGTGCGTAGTACTTCGCGTGGTCACTGAAACTTGCTGTGTAATATTGGCACCTTTTTCTTCTTAGATGGCAAGTAATGCACTTCTTGCTTGGAGGATAGCTTCCAATGCTAATTCTAGAGGAAAATGAAAATCAAGCGAAGCTGAAATTTTGAGATTGTATTTATCAAGATGCACTACTCCATGTAAAATGGCTAATTTACATATTGACATCAAACCCTTTCTATTTTTCTGTTGCCAATATCATTTAAAGTGAAGGGGAATCACAGTGTTTTCATGTAGCCTGATTTTCAATACCTCTTTGCCTAAATAGGCACGAGCCTTGAGGGAGAAGCGCTCTGAGGTTTTCCGGGGATGGGAGAAACATCTACCCCCTGGAACGGGAGTGTGGTAATCATGCCTCATAGCCACTCAGCTCTGACGCTCCACAGAGTGGTTAGAATGCAGAGTTCATTACCTTCCCTTCTCTCTTTTCATACTCTCATGGCCAAACAGACAGGGAAACTTGGGCAGTCTCACCAAGAAAGGGGTCCCTGTTCTTACCATGTTTCTGGAAGGGGAAATCAGTGGAAGGCAATTCAGAAATAAGAAGCCATAGTTCTAAGCACCTCCTCTGTACCTCTTTCCTTTAGGCAGGAAATGTGGGCTCCTGAAAGCTCTGCCTGGGAATGCTCGCTCCACACATTCATACACCAGCCCACCTGTACCTCCCACAGTGGGTCCACCCCGCTCCTCCAGTGGAACCCTCATGTGGTTCCTGAGTGGGGTGACTGGCTTCAATATGCGGCTTCCCAGACCCTACCCCTCAGAATCAGGGTGTCATTTGGGGCCGACGAGGGGGTCCTGTGCCAGGATGAAACCTCACTGAGGCTGGTAAGGTTACCTGTGGCTGCCACAGTGTCCCTTCTGCTGCTGCCCCTGACCTCGCCTTGGCATGGTAGAGGGCGACCAGAGGCATTGGGCACCAGGAATCTCTCCCACAGAGAAGGACCCATGATCCAGGAGGGAGCAGAGGGATGCAGTAGTGGGAAATTTATTTCTTCTGCTATGGTTAGTATTCATGTTCATATTTTGATGTGATCTTGGAAATATTAGGTAGGTAGTTAGCAATAAGGGTTGAAGTCAGCATGCCTAGGTACAAATCCTGGCTCCAATGTCACCTACATCATAGAATTGTTGTGGGGATTAAAATTTACATATGTAAAACAGATAAAAGGTGTCTGGCATATAGCAGGTTATCAGCCCTATTATATTATTTTTATTTCTACATCTAGAAGAGGTTGTTGAAGAAACCATTCTTATCACCAAAGGGACCAGTGGGTTAACTTAAACATTAAGTTAGAAACAGAGATGAATTCCTTCCAATCATAATAAGCTCATGTCAATGTGAACCATATTAAAAGAAATTACACATTATGGGAATAAATACAATGCCTGGTACATAGTAAGTACTTAGTAAATGTGTGTTAAGTGAATGAAGGTTCTCAATTACCTCTAAATTTGGTTGAACATATTTAATATCATGTTTGTATCAGCATTAGAATTCCTTGGTTTTTCTTTTTGAAAAGAAACATTTTGAATTAGCTAATATTTTAGAGGTGTATATTTTTATATTGACGTAGTATACAACATTATCTGAATTTCTATCTAAATTCATAAATTATTTTTATTACATTTGAGTCCTTATATTATCCTGAAGACTCTGACAGATTTTCTTATTCAAATATCAATTTATAAAACCAGAGTGAGTTGACAAATATTACCTGTAGATATTTCTTCTTCCAGAATAGCCTTCAAATTCATTGCTAGAATAAAACCTGAAAACATATGCAGAAGTTATTCAATAGGTTTTGATGACTAAATGCTGACACTACGGTTAGTACAGTTAGTACTAAAAGAGCAAACAATTTTCATCCAGTGTTCACTGACATTTATGGACATATATCACTGCTGTTCATAACTCTGAATTTGGTGTACTTACTCTGATCTTCAAACCATAGGAAAAAGATTAAATTATGTTGAGTACTTTCAATTCTCCGTATATTGCATTCTGATTCATTAGTTATAAGTTATGCAAAATAAACTAGGCTATTTGACTAAGATCACCCCTTTTCTTGTCCATGATTACCAATTTACTGGTTTCTCTATGCTATCTTTGGTCTATGATTCTGAACACTCTTTGAATTTATTTTACAGAAGCCCTGACAGTAGATAAGTTTGCAAAAATTTAGGAAACTCATCCACGCGGGCCTACCACGCAAAGGGGCATATTAATTTACCCAGATGCAAAAAAAGTCACAAAAGAACATACTTGTTACTTGAGTATCAGGTCCCCGTTCTAACCTGTCTTAATATAACCATGAGGTGGGAAATCCAATTGAACGGCATGATTTTCACTCTTCTGTGAGTTCATCTGAATATCACAAAGTTACTATCTTTTATTTGTTTAAGGAGGAGAAAAACAGGGTGTGAAAAGTTTGGAATAACCAAGGTTTGGTTAACAATTTTTAATTCTTAGGACATTTAGATCCTCACTGTCATGAAAACTTTGTTATTCTCAAGGAAAAGGAAAAGACAGCAGAACGCAACCCACTCATGGAATTAGATTTATTTTCCAGACCGGCATCCTCCTCCTCCGGGCCGTTACTAACGCCCCGTGACTCCAGACCCCGCTTACCTGCACTAGCCTTTCCCACAGCCTCCCAAAGTACCTGTGAACAAACAGTATCTTTCCAAACAGCCTCCCCCCACCTACCCACCCGCCCCCGCCGCAGTCCTCCTGCTCCGTCGCAGCTCTCGCACTGTCTCCATCTCTAACACTTGCAGCAGAGTCTCCTCGCCCTCTTCACGTTCCCTTTTCCCTCACCATGTCTTTACTGCCTACGCACCCGTCCTCTCATTCATTTATCAGATATTGAACTCGAGCTCTGTGTCAGGCACTGGGCCAGGGATGCAATAAGAAAGGAGGCACAGTTTCCCCCAGAGCTCATCTTCCGTGGCGGCTGCTCTAGTTCAGGTCCTGTCACCGCAGGTCCGTGCTGGGACCACAGCTGTGTCTTCCGCCTTCTGTCCCCCGACCTCCTACGCCCGTCCGAGTGCGTCCGACATGTCTCATCTGTTTTTATCTAGCCGCTCCTCTTACACTGGTTGTTTTCACGCCTGCTCCATGTGATGTCCAAGCTCCTTTGCGGACCATTCAAAGAATTCCATAGATTGGCAATAGGTCTCGGTCAGGCTTTTATCCAATGAGCCTACACTAATGATCCTTGGTTTTTTTTCTCTTACTATTCTAGCTAATAGCAAGCAGATTATAAGAGAGTACCCTGGATTTGGGCTTTATTAGAACTGAGGGAAAGGAACTCTACTTTCATGGTTGGAGGACTTTGCTCATAAATTATTATTTTAAGATGGTTTATTTAGACAGTATGTAGGATGGACTGAAAAGGAAAGAACTTGAAGGAAAAAGTCCTGTGCTGAGGTTAACAACAAGAACCTGAGATGGAATATGTTTTGAGTTTGGCTTCCAGTTCTGTCACTAAGTGGCATTGGCCAAGTTAATTAAATTTCCAAGTATTGGTTTAGAATGAGTTACTACTTAAAAAATGTTATACTTTTTATATAATTACCTACCAAGTCTCAGAAATGACCACCTACTAAATATTCTTTCCAAAAGGAAATCCTGTGGACTGGTTATTAAAGAGTTACAGCTTTCTGAAGTATAAAGTAAGTAACAAAACGCCCTTAACTAAAGGAGGTGGTGTATCATTTGTATGTCCATCAGTGCCAATTAAAACCTGAATGGTGCATCATGTTTCATGCAATACTTACAGTGAATCCTGTGTTACTCTGAATATATTTATGGCCTCCCACTTGCCACTTGTAATTTGAATAGCATTTTCCTATAAAAAGACAAACATTATGTTGTGTGAAGCTGAGCGTTATTTGAGCAACCTCAAGTGAATGATCTTTGAGGAGATAAATCTTGGAAGGAACATACCACAGTGTCTTTGATATAGTGAATATGTTTGTAGCCATCCTTGTCGCTAAATATTTTGTAGTATGAAATGGCATCAGAGCTGAAAACTGGTGTTGAAACAAAGAACTGAAAAAAATGAACAGAGGTTATGTTCAAAAGACAAACCTAACTACAACTACAGATTTTTCAAAGCACTGTACAGCTGTGATCGCAGGAATCAGAACGTCTTGCTTCTGTTACCTTCCATCACTCACACCTGACTTTCCATTCTTTCAGATAGACAGCTGTTCTGGTGATTCCAACAGGCATCTGCACATTCCAACTACTCCTAATTGTTACCCCATTAATATATGTAGTAGGAACATATAATATATGATGCTTAATTTGATTGAATTTCTATGTTCTGAGATCATGTGGTTTGACATTGAATTAAAAGAATCACAAATGAATGTTGACATTTAACCAAATCAAACTTTAAAATGCAGTATTTGACCAAAGTGTGACTCTAATGAAGGCCATTAGTTCTTTCAGTTTGTGATTTGTTTGGTGCCAAGTACCTAACATCAATGATTCAAGGAAGACATTTTAAAGACTAAAATATGGCCTGCCAGCCACAGTTTTTAATGGTAGGGAGGGGTCTTTTAGACTTGAGAGAAACATGTTTCACATAACAAACAAGTGGGAGGTCTATTCTTTGTGCTCAGAGAGCAGAGCAGACATTGTACATCTTTGATGGCTTCCTAGGGGTCTGGCTGGCTACCTGCTGGAAGCCACCTCAAGACAGCCTAACACTCACCTCTAATGTTCCCTGGAATAGAGCAAGCTACACCTCAACATCCTGAATGCTGCCTTTAAATAAAATCCTACAAATGTCTTTGCACCAAATGTTAGCTAGTAGTTTCTCCCATTAAAAAACTGACTCATCTTACATTTGCTGGCTTCTTTTTTTCCTGGTCATCAGTTGTGGAAATACAGTAAAGTGGTGAAATGGCTGCATGAGCAAAGAGCTGTTCTATATCATGCAAAGTCAATATTCCCCCAAATAATCCATATCCAGCTCTCTAGCTGGTGTTCTTCCACATGACCGTGCACCAAGACATTCAGCTCCTTTAGAAACAACTAAGCAGCAACAATCAAAAGACCACCAGTATCTTGTAGCTATAAACCCCTATCCAGCTGACACCCAGTCTGAGACCCACTTTTGAGCCAGAGGAAGTTACTGCAGACCTCTTTAATGATGGTACCATGTGTGATCCGATAACTGATGCTTTCTGATAAGACTGAAGATTATGATTGTGTTGTAATAAAGTGCAATTATTTGATGTGGGGTCTGTAGTGTTCTGAAAAGTGCTCCCCAAAATTTATTCCCATGCAGAAGAACCTCAGATGATGACTGTTATGGACTGTTTGTGTACCCACAAATTCACATGTTGAAATTCTACCCTCCCATTAGGATGTTATTAGGAGGTGAAACCTTTGGGAGGTAATTAGAATTAAATGAGGTTGTAAAGGTGGATCTGCCTTGAATGGGATTAATTACATGATTCCCTTTAGTTTTGAAGCAGGCAGGGATTGAAAAAAGAGGAACTCCATTTTGGAATGAGCCTCCATCTTGGGAAGTGTGCCTGACATGAGAACACATCCTTGTAGAAGTTTCTCAGAGAAGGGAATAGTTATATTATGTAGGATAGACATAGTTACATGGCACTCAATCAGTCACCTGTAAATAAGAATAGCACCTGGTCAAGCCCAAGTTCTAGGTTAACTTGACCTGTGGCGATTTTTTTTTCAGTTTTTCCTTCTGTT
The DNA here is from genome assembly GCF_030020395.1 of Manis pentadactyla. Classification (NCBI taxonomy): domain Eukaryota; kingdom Metazoa; phylum Chordata; class Mammalia; order Pholidota; family Manidae; genus Manis; species Manis pentadactyla. Next base: position 11,250,129 of record NC_080026.1, on the reverse strand, counting down.
TTTCTTCTGCTTATTTCTCAAAATAATCTTTAAGGAGATGGTTCAGCTCAGAAAGCCTCTGTTCCAGGAAAACCTTTTGACCAACAGACTAACAGACTGTGAGACTATAACCGGACGTCTGTTAAACGTCAAAGTAGTGCCTCACCAGGGAGACATATTTGCATGAAATCAAGAAAGATCAATCATTGTCACACCTCCAAACCCCCGGACCTTCAAAGAGTGCCATTATAAACTCCACACCATGCCCTTTCCAGGCAGCCAACTCCCCTCTTTCTGTCAGCAACCTTGTATACAAACTGTCCTTAGTAAGCCTCACCTGATCTACTGTTTAGAGTTCAGTGTTACTTGCATAGCACTGAGACTAGTGACCTGGCTGTGGGAAACCAGCAACAGTTTCATTAATAAGACGACCAGCTTTGGTAGGATTCTGTGTCTGTGTCATCACGGAGACTAATGTCTCTAAGTGAGCTAGAGAGCCAAGAGACCCTTGAGCAGGAAATTCTGACTTGTGGTTTTGAGGATGGGATTTCATTAGTACAGTCCCGACAAATAGTTCTTTCATTGTAGCATGAAGCTTTCTTTGCCCTCTGAGACAAATGATACTCTTAACTAGGGACCACTTGACAATGCCTATGTTGTTTTAGCCACTGAAATAGAATGAGGATCACAAAATATTTCAAGGTGCCGGAATAAAGATATTCCCCTCACCCCTGTAGTTAGTTAAGGAACTTTAAAGAAAGGTTTTGTTCTAGGTTGAAACTAAAAATTTCATTTTCCTTGAAAACCAAAAAATAACAGGGCAGGGTGGGATATTCTAAGATATTAGAATCAGGCAAACAGGAAGACTATTTCTGCTAAGCAGAGACTTTTTATCTTCTCCCTTTTTATTGCACACAACCAGGAGAGCTGCTTTAGATGAATGTGTAACTTGGGTGAAGTAAAGAGAGTGTGAAATATTTCCGTATTCACTTTGCCAGAGCTGGGCCTGTAATGCATTTTGAGTTAAGTGCTTCTTGCAGCAATTCACACCTGGACGTCAGGTAAGTACACACAACTAGGTGATCCTCGTTTTTAACAAGGCCTCTTCACAGGCCCCTTTATCATACTTAGATTTTCTGACAAATTACTCATCTCTATGTGCAAAGCCACTTACGATATTTTACTTGGAAGGTAAGATTATTTACCACCAGGTAATTTCTTGCTGTGGTTGATAAATGACCTGAAGTCCTACTTATCAAAGACCGATGCTTCAACTGGGTTCACATTTAGTGAAAAGCACAGACTTTCAAGCATAAGGGAGAAAATTTTTTTTTCTGAACCAAGGGATTTTTCCAACAGCCTAAAGGAGGTGTAGTATATTGACTTTTCAGTCTAAGCATTATGTATGTTTTTTGTGTTTGTTTTCCAAATTTTAGCGATTAAACACTAGATTCTTTGATTAGATCCTCCTTTTTGTTTGCCTCTACAGGGAAAAAAAATTTTTTAAGTGAATTTTTTGTTATTGTTCTGATCAAATACCAAAGAAGAAGTTTGGTTTTTTCCCACAAATTAAGACACTGACTGTCTCATGCTGGAAGAAAGAAAGTGATAGGTAACTTTTTCAAGAAACTATTCACTAGTTCTGTGCCTTCAACTAACAGGTCAATTTTATCAAGTCATTTAATCTCACCTCATTAATTCATGGGTAATCTCTGAAGGACATTTTCAGTTTAAATCTCTTTGGTAAATTCTACAGGAACACCTGCTCTGAAATTGCTCTTTAAATTTGTAAAAGAACTGTCTTAATTTGTGAGATATAGACAAAACTCTTAATTAAAGGAAAATGCATAGTGAAAAAAAAATTTGTGCTAATATTACCAGTCCTTATACTTTATCTAAAAACCTCATAAATATTACTTGAACAAATGTCTGAAAGACACACATATTTCTAGGTTATTTCTGAGTAATTTTATTAAGTCACTGGTTTGATTACAGGTCAAAGGAAGCTACATAGCATATTACAACATATGAGTTATGACTATATAAAGTTGTGGCCTAGCGTTTTCAAAAGATATGTCAGAACTTAGAAAATCTAATGAATGACTCCATCAAAGCTGTTGCCTTGGGAGAATGTAAACTCACTTTTGAAAGCTGTTACTGCAAAGAATATTTGACCATTTCTCTTCTGGTATTTAAAAAATTACTGACTACTGTATAAATCTTAAGAGACTGAGACTAGTACATAAGAAAAGTAATTTTTCCTAATAGAATTCTAAAGCTATAGATATTAAACTTTTATAACATAAAATCATATGGTGCAGATAAATAATTCATTTATTCACTAGTTTTCTTTTGGCATGACTTTTGATTTAATGTAGGGACCTCATTTCTCAAAAGATACATATGTGCCTCCACTAGGGGTATTTAAAACAATGTTCTACAGCTTTAGAAGACAATTAATCAATTCATTTACCCAGCTAATGTTTGCTTCAATTGCAAGGTTGGTGCTATGCAGATTATAAAAATAGTAAGTTACAATTATTGACCTCAAGATGATGATGAATAGGGAGTTTCAAAAGATGCATTGTGTAACACTTCAGTGTTTTGAACATTGGTAGCTTTTGGAGAATAAGTGTGTATGGATTCCTAAGACCTTGCCTTTGAGAAGATTGTGGGTATCATTGATTATCATTATCAACATTGAAAACACAACTAAAAGAAGCTTTTAGTATCTGTTCTTCCCCATTCTTTACTGGGAATCTTTACAATAGGAGTGATTTCATAGATTAATTTTCCCTTTTCCTCAAGTTTTCAAATGCTGATCTAGGAATTAACTTTCCGGAAGGTGAGCCTCTGAGGGACAAGAATCCAAAAAGTTTAGAAAATCTTGTTCCTTCCTGAAGTTTCCCTGTGTTATTTAGCACAGTGGCAAAGAGTGGATAGGACTTTCCCTTTCTTTCTTTTTTTCTGAATTACTTAGCTCTTACCTATCCTTGTTACCTAGCTATTTAGAATGTAATATTCACTTACTGTATATAGTTAATAATGTAATAACCATTCTTTAGTTAATGAATAAAACTGAAGTATCTTAGTTGAAGACAGAGATTAAATGTATATAAACTAAAATTCCTGGATCCAGAAACGTACATAATAGACCATAACAAACACACATTTTCCTATTTGATATCACTTTACTTAAAAACTACAATGATATATATATATGTATATATATATATATATATATATGTTTATGCATATATACATATGTATATTTATGAAATTGACTTGACTTATTCATTTCAGTTTATATCAACTTTAACAAAAGGTAGTTTGTCTCTAAATTATGATGGATATCTGATATATTTATTTTTCCTGGATTCAAATGGTTAACAATTATTAAGATATTGTAAGCAGATCAGGGATTATGTTCCATTTTCAAAAGTGGTCTTTACTGCATTTGTTTAAAAATGATATTAATTATGGATATCAGAGGGTCAGGTATAAAAGTAAATGTTGGGACATGAGGAATATGATTTGTTCTCGAGAGAATTCTAAATACATAGATATGAAGATTGGCACAAAATCACTGAATGGATCACTACCTTGTTATTTTTTTCTATGAAAATAAGCAGTGCCAGTATGGAATCATTCAAGTAGTTCTTCTATATTTGAGAATTTGTTAAGTTTCATTAAAATATAAGGAAAAGATAGCAAAATCATACTCCACCAGCCCATCCAGTTCTGCTTTCTTCTATATGCTCCTGGGTCTAAAAGAAAAAAAGATCACATCAAGCATAGTATGAGGAGGATAGTTTTTCCAAAATATAGTCTGGATGTTTGAACTGGTTAAGCTTCCTTGTCAGAGTGCACTATTGCCAGTCAACTATGTAGTTGAGTTTAAGATGATTTATATGCAAGATTTTATACAACACCACTATTACATACATATAGATAATCTAAGGATTGGATCATACTGCAAACCTTTAATAATTATGATTATATTTTCCATGAAGCAGTGACTGGAATTATAATATCTATGGAGGTCTAGTACAACTTAATCACTTGGTGTTATATTGGTAAAAAGGCATTTCTCAGCGGAGTTCAGGTTCAATTTTTTTCTTTTCTCAGTCTTATGAGGTAGCTAGGAATCTTAAAATTTTCACAGAATCTTACTTTGGTATATACTTCAGCATAATACAGTCAATCATTTTATTGAACAAATATTTAATAAACCTAAAGGATGAATAGGGTTTCCTAGACAAATAGTTTAGAGAAAGAACATTCTAGGTAGAATAGACAGCATAGAGACCAGGCCAGCTTAGTAAACCATAGATAATTCAGTATGGCTGAGTGGAGGGTGACTCTGAGTAAGAGTTAGAAGGTGAGGGAGGTTGCAGAGGTATCAGCATGATCTTGGAGAAATTTTTATGTCACCTTAGTAAGTTTGGGTTTCTCCTGTAGGTAAATCCTTTGAAAGATTTCAAAATCACAATTTAGAAAATATAACTGTGAACATGATACACGAAGTGGGTAAGAAGTGGATTAGAAGTGCGTAAGGCAGAAAGAGGCATAGAGAGCAGTTGGAAGACTATTATAATGTTCAGAAAAAGGATGATAAAGACCCAAATCTAGGTAGCAGTAGTGAGGTAGTAAGGATGGAGTAGAGATAATGTAGCCAGAAATATTTAAAAGCTCAGATTTTCAGAATGAATTCTAGGGTATGTCATAAGTGAAACCTGCGGCATAGTTAAAACACTTAAAGAGAGCAAGTAGAGACTGTAAGATATCAGCAGTCATTTCCTCTTGTTGCTTGGACTATGGCTAGGCTACATTTCCCAGGACCCCTTCCAGTTGTACGTGGTTATGTGATAAGTTCTAACCAGTGGCGTGTGAGCAGTGTGACTCATTCTACCTCTAGACCTGACCTATAAAAACCTCTCGTACACGATCCTGCATTTTTTTTTACATTGTCCAGCTGGATGTTGACAGTCAGGTTTGAATGACCTTAGACTAGCCTTGGAAGCCATTGGATGAAGATAGCAGAAATCCCTCAACCTGGGTTCCTGAATGACTATGTGAAGCAGAGCACCCCCACCCCTTGCCATTCCCCACTTACCTGGCCTCCCTATTGGATGGCTACATAAACGTGCAAAATATTTCTATTATATTAACCCACTGAATTATCAGAAGGGCTTTGTTGTTGTTCTTGTTACAGCAGTTAGCCTACCTTGCAAATATACTAATTTGGAGAATAATAAGATTTCTAGAGAAATCAGAAGAGGGGCTGGAAAGGAACAGTCAGTGAAGTAGAAAGAAAAGCATGGTAAGAGCATACTGTCATAAAAAGCAGGGAATAACAAATTTTAAACACATACTTTGGATTTTCTCCTAAAGGAATAGACCAGTGCCTCAGAGACAAGTTAAGACTTGAAAATGCAGTGAAAATTTTTTATTTTTAGCCATAAAGATAGAATTAATTTTAATCACCCTTTCAGAGAAGAAGGAATAATATGATTTTTTCCCAAATTTCAAATTTCCTAATAAATCTCACTAATAAAATGATATTGCAAGTAACCAGTTTCCTTTGTCTCTTTGGGACGTGGCTCCCAGTATGAATAAAATGTTGTCAGGTCACTTAACCCTATTGTTTATTTGTTCTCAAACACACACACACACACACACACACACACACACACACACACACACACACACACACAGAGGTATAAGTATGGTTGCTGGAAAATCCAACACTTTTGTTCTTAAATCTGAAAATGTGCTCCATGTGTTTACCAGATTATCTGCAACAGAGGTTGTTTTGAAATCCTAAAATCATTCAAACCTGGTATTCTAAATTTAATCATTGTTTTGGACCATAAAACTAAAGTTTACATTCCAGGGAATTTCATATCTCATTGAATGAGCATCTTATATGTTCTGTCAGTTTGGATTAAAGTTGTCTCAGATTTTGATTAATTAGAATTTCAGATTCCAAAGCAATCACAGTTTTTAAATGCCTAGTTTTAAGAGCTAAAAATTGTATCTAAAACACCAAGCTTATAGTTTCAAACTAATACAATTCAAGTAATAATTCCTAATACCTAGACTCAAAAACATTAGAGATACATTCACGGAAAGTTTACTAATCAGATGAATGGTTTCTAATTAACTGGCACAATCAAACTTATTCCATCGTTTTTTCTCTTTTTGCCTTTGAAACTTCATTAAAGGCAAATTTTTCTGCTTTGTATATCAAACTATAAATAAGATAAAAATAAGCTTCTAGCATATTCCATTGAAATTAGTCAAGCTTCTTACAGACACAGCAGTGATTTTAAAAAATATTTTTAGCCTGAGTAATGTTGACTATTAAAGTCCTGATATATTTCCAAACAGATTCATATGACTTTTTCCTTGCAAAACATAATATCCTAATTTCTAGATGGAATTTAGTGATTTACTTTGATTGCTCTGTGCTTTTTTTCTTACTTTATAAAATAGGTTTATTCTATATTTGGTTTAATGAAGCATTTCTTCATAATTAGAAGTCTCATGAAATGTACCCATCAAATTTCCTATTTAAAAAAAGCATTTTGTATTTCTTAGTCTCTAAAATGAGTACTTATGAACAAGCCTATTTTAAAGCTTTTAGATGGGTGAAATAGTTTTCTGACTCATTAATTCAACAGATTATGTTCGGATTTGAACAATAGAAACAATTAAAACTCAACAACAACTCTGTGTAGTTTTCAAATTTTTTCTCCTTAAAATTAGCACATTATGGAATGCTGTTCTAAGATAATGGGATAGCAGGATAATTTGATCTGATATTTCATGTCATCTTTTTGGCTACTTTTTATTTTTAAATGAGAATATCTGGTTTCTTTTGATAGTATACATTTTCTTTGGAATTTTTTGATTTTGACATTGGCCAGGACATGCTGCTATTTGTATTTTCCCTCTGGTTCTTTTGACTAGAAGACATTTATTTCCCTAATAAGCCGCCTTATCTTTTCATCTTCACTATTTTGCTTTTTTTTGACTGCCAATCTTGCAGTCTCAAAAGGATGGATTTCTATCCTAACTCAGAACAAGACACCTGATTTTCCCAGTGTTATATTGGTTCATGCAGTCATTTTCTCTCTTCAACTTCAATGCTAAAGTCATTCAAGTAAACAATAAGCACCTTATTTATTTAATACAAATAATGGACATGTGAGTTGAAAGTGTTTTTTGCAATACAATCCCAAGTTGAATGCAGTAATTCTGGCTTTACTGTATAAAAGTTAGCTATAAATAAGCCCCCACTCTTGTATTTGCATCTTCAGAAATACACGTCCATGGTACCCTACCTTTGGACAATCCCATGCATGCCAATCTTCCCTGAAATCACATATGGACAAGACTGAAACATTCTGGATTCTTCTGAGCCACTGCAAGCATATTCTTTCATCTGTAACCCATGTGAGCCAACTGAAATAATAATCACTGCAAATAAATCAAAAAGGACAGTCACAACCATAAACTATTATTATATTCAAATAATTTCTTAATTTCTGTTTTCTAAAGGATGTATTTTATTATTATGAAATACTTATTCTATAGATAAGGAAGGCAAAACTTTCCTTTCTCCGTAGAGAGAGCTTAACTATACGTGTTGACTTTTAAAGAATACCTGTAAGAGAGTTCTTTTATCTAAGAAATTGGATTATGCTTGAGTTTCCTCCCCATTCTGGAGTTTTACATTTCAGGAAAGACTTTAAGACATAAAGCTATAGCTATGGTCAATCTAGAGATGAAAAAGCATTAAACTAGTTATTTTGTATAGGTCAACTTAAATGTTCACTTTTTAAATAGTTGAGAGAGAGCCAAATATTTTTCTCTTCAGGCAAGTTTATGTTGGAAGCTGAGTTTTAACTGTGAGCGTGGTTACGGATTGAAATTCGGGTTGGTATAATAATCAGAAATGATTTATACAAAGTAACTCAAATAGTGACTGGCACATATGATATAAATTAAATCATGGAGCTAGGAATGGTGTCTGGCTCAAATTCTAGCTTTACCTCCTACTAGTTCTATTACCGTGAGCTAGTTAACATATCTGGGCCTCTGCTGCCGTGTAAAATGGCAATGATAATATGACCAGTTTTAAAGGTTGCTATAAAGATTTGCTGAGAACACTATGCCCAACTTGATAATGAGTGCTCAAAAAATGTTAGCTACTACTATTATACTATTAGCATTTTATAGATGCTCAAACAAAGCTCTTGACTCTCTGTGTGGTGTACTTTTTTATCTGTTTTTCTCCTAAGGAAAATGGCACTTAAAAAAATGTATTTAGTTGAATTTTCATAGACTAGATTAGGGTGGAGAAATGACATATAATTCAAAAAATTAAAGTCATTTTTTATTATCCCAGAGTGGATTAATCTTGGCAAGGTCCAGCAGGGGAATCTGATGTAGTTCTTTTCCTCGTTAGTGATCAATCATTTGGCCCTGGCTGACTCTCCTTCATGAAGCAGGAGAAGTCAAGCTTTGGCCTGCTGGAGTTTGGGGAGTGGTAAGGATGCCCACCAGGAAAGGTACCTCTTTATCTGCTTCCACCAGAATGACCACAGAGGACTAATAGGGGGCTGGGAGGCTGCTATGATCAGTATTAATCAGATATGATCATACAGGGCACCATTCTGGGGACTTGAGAGTGTTTCATGGCCCTGTCTGCCTACAGTGAATCCGCAAACAGATAATTCTATAACCAGATAATTGCAAGTAGACTGGATTCTTGTGAAAAATGCTAATATCTGGAGATGGTTGGCTTATCTTCTCTTGATTGTTATGCACATGTGATAACCATAATCTAAAGACCCTGGGTTGGAGAGAAAGTAGGTCAAACTTGAAAGAAGATTGGAAGAAGACAGATACAAATTTTACTTTCTGCCCATTGGTCCCAATTTGCATTCACATGTCTGAAGGCAATGTCACTTAGATAAATCACCACATGATCATCTTTATATGTGTAACAAGGGGCCACTGTTTAAAAACCAATTTAAGAAACTTATTTGTAATTTTCAATTTTGTATATATTTAGCTTTGCATGCCATTTTTCTTTATGTATTTATTTTTGTTTGTTGTATACATATCTTAAACTCACTAGAAAAGAAGTGCAAATACTGATTAAGAAAGCACAATGTGAAAATTCAGTTTAAAAGTTGGGAAATATCTGATATTAGTTACCTGGAGGCTATTATCGTTGGAACTGGCACTTCTCTGGGACCTACATATTCGGGGTAAGTGGCATCGATAATAAATAACCGAACCACAGGATTCTTAGCTCCAGCCTGCCAAGAAAATGGAGATCTATAAACTCACACAATTCTAATTATCACCAACATTTTAAAGATACATTAGAAACCTAGGCCTGTTTTTATAAGCTTATTTTATAAGCTAATTTTGTTAAGTACATTACTGTTGGAAAATTCTAATTATAACATGACCAGGAATTTCATTTCATTTTCACTTGCAGGGCACTTACATTGTTTCAACTACAGTGAAAACACATATTTTAAGTGATTAAGGAAAGAACTTTAACTCACAGAAGAAATACTTTGGATATGAAAATGTAGTTCCACAACTGATATTCTCTCTCCTGACTTTCAAGACAGATATTTCCCATTATTTTTATTCATTATTAGGGTAATTATAATAATCACTTCTACCTGTGCTAGTAGAAGTATAGAGTGGAATTGGTTTGGGGAGGAGAGTATAAAGAAAAAATGATGAAAGATACTTTTTGCTTTTACTCTATAATTTTGTCTAGGACAATCACCAAACACTCGCTATCTCATTGGTCATATTACTACTGCTATCATCCTACCAAAATTAGAGAAATTTAACCTTCAAATTAAGTGTCCATGGGATTTACACTTTTCTTGCTTTGTGCTTTCTTTGCTATCATGTGCCCTAAATTTATGTAAAAGAATAGTCACATCCAGACAGCTTCTTAAGAGTTCCTCTGATATTTTACTACAGAAAAAGAGAATGTTAAAATTGTTAAAAAATTTAAATCCACAAAGTTTAGGTACATAGCTTTAAATGACTCCATGCTGTTTGGATTTATCTGAAGAATTAACTGACCTTCTCTGACCTCCCTATCTCTCTGACCTTTAGCTGGGACACCCTGCTTCTTTCCAGATATCTCACCTCTCAGTCTAATGTCAGATGTTTCAGCAACTTCAGTCTTCAAAGAAACATGAGATTTTGGGTCCCTACTTCTCTGTGTGTTAGTTATTCATCAATTCTGGGTTTCTTCATCTCTTCCTGATCCCTTACAACCTCCTATAGATTCAAGGTCTTTCCCATCTTGGGTACTAAGTATCACACTTCTCACTTCCCAACATCGCCAGCTTTCAGGATTTAAACACAGTCCTTAAGGGGACTCCTACCTAGATACTCATCTCCTGTCCATTGCCTTTTCTTAAATTAATTTTAACATAAATTTTACATAAATTTTAGACTATCTAAAATTTCTATTTCTCTCACCATGCCCCCTTTGGCTTGCTTCCCAATCCGCCATGTGTATGCCAATCGATCTCATCTTCGTCACATATAGAGACCCATTGGATCCATCCCTGGCTCTGTTCCCCTTGGCAAGTAAAAACAATGGGGACTAAAGGACAAGGAACTGCAATCTAAAATCACTTCCAGTCCCTGTGCAAGAGATCTTACGATTTGATTCTCTTTCAGATTTCTTATCTAAATTAAATTAGGAAACAGTGCTTCTTCACTGTGACCTGGCCATTCTTCTACTGCACATATGTGTTACTTCTCTTCACATGTGGAACTGAATGAAAAGTCTGTACACTAAGAGTTCTCAAGTCTTTATGTAAGAAACTTTGGGTTCATACCATGTCTAATTCCCTCAGGGAAGAAACTGGGCTCACAGGTTTAACCTACTTTGTATGTCCAGTGAAGATCATAACCCATGTCTGCTTCTCCCTAACAGGAACATCAAGTTCAACATTTGTGTTTCCCATTCTAGTCTGCATTAACATAAGAATGCAGGAGGGAATTGCAAAGCAGAACTTTACCCTGAATGTAAGGCATGAAATATGAAAAAAATTAAGTTAAGCTTCTTTTTTCTCCATCATGTAAACCATATGTTTTTCATAGATTCTGCAGTAGATTTTGCAAAGACTATTTCATCCAGCACAACCAGATGTCTAAAGCAACAGATGTCCACATAAACGACAGAGCACTGCACAATGTTTGCCTTACAATGCACGGGTAGGAAGTTGTCCAAACTTGTTGATCCCACCTCTATTCACGGTGTTGGCTGGTCATTTTGACACCAGAAAAATGAAAAAATCTGCTAAAAGTATTTAACATACCTTTGGGTATGGAATATTTATCGTTCTAGGATATTGTTCATCACCATAATAGGAATAGGCAATAACTGGTATCTCAGTATCATTAAATTCTGCATATGCCAAAAATTTTCCATTAGGAGACCACCAGAGAGCATATTTTGTAGCAAGCATTTCCTCTGAAAAATAAATACTAACATATTAATTATAATTATAGCTTACTCTTAAAATCAATGTACATAATTTAAAATGTATATAGCCATTTACTGACTGAAATAATTTTTTTAATGAGGATGTGATATATGTCATCCTTTGGTTATTTAAAGATAAATAATCTGGGTCTAAAGGAATAGTTTAACCTTATACTCCATATCAAACATCAATCAGTCTTTTAAGGAATTGATATTCAACAGAAATGTCACAAAAAATGAATAATAAACCTCTCAACAATAATTAATTTTTCCCTTTGGGAAAGCTACTGGTTTTTATAGTCACCTAAAGTGGCCTAAACAAGAACTGTAAATATACTACAGAGGGACATAAATATTGAAAGGTGACTTTCTCTCCAGGGAATATTAAGAAACAAAACAAAACAAAAACAGTCCAGCTATATATGTTTTAGTAAAAGCAAAGACTAGAAGACCTTTTAAAGTCCAGCTCAGTCCTGGATCCTACCTAGTCTAAAAAGAGGACAAAATTCACAAGAGTAACAAAAACTAAGAATATTTTCCCACAAAATAATATAGACAGTTGTTTAGTTTTTGAAAAAAGACTTATTTCTCTAGAAAAAGTAAACTCTAGAAACTGTACTAAAACAGCATCTAAGGACCAGATACTTCTTGGAATATAAATTATTACTACTACTCTATAAAATACTCCTGAAAATAAATTCTACCAGTTTGATAAGATTTTCTTTCAGAACACATGATCCTGTTCATAACCTGATAATAGCTTTCAGAAATGCCACCATTCATCACAGTAACATCCACATATCTAAATGTTACTAAATGTATATAGTTATTTTCTATTAAAAGCCTAAAACAGCAGCAATAGAAAAAGAATACAGCTTACCTTCATAAACCCAGTCAGGGATTCCATTAAATATTTTATTTTCTCTTCCATTGTATGTTATTTGAAAAGGTGGGTCTTCTGGTCTTTGTTTCAAATAGATATTGTTTTGATAGACGTAGGCCTAGAAGTGGTAGTAAGATAGTTAATAAGGGGAAATTCCATAAAATATACAACAAAATTTACAATGAAGTCTGTATATTTTTGTTAATTATTCACCTGACACCTTTAAGAAGAGTGATAATCCATATTCAGAAAATATAATTAAAATATCTTTTTTAAAAAAGGCCATAAAACCCCAACAAACTCATATTAATATAAATTATGATTTTTAAATTTTATACCAAATAAAGAATAAAGTCTACTATTAGTTGTTTTATTACCCAAATAAATGTGCATATTGACAGGAAGTGAAATAAATCTCTGAATATTAATAGTTAGCCAGATCTAATCTTTATTTAGAGTCCTTAAATAAGAGCTTGGACAAAATTTCATGTTGTCTGAAGCTAGTCTGGGAAACTTGTGAAAACCATATTTTTCCTGAGCTTTCTGGCACAGCGCATTCTGGCTGAATAGAAGGATAAAGTTTTTGACTGCGATATTTAAAGAAGTCTATCCATGAGGTTGAGATTTTGCGGAATTCTCAGATGGGTTTCGATTTATCAAAACTCTTCCCATTTTTAACCACTAAAATAGTCATGATTTTTTTTTTTTCTTCCAGGCAGGGTTATTTAACAAAGGCCAAAATCAAATGGCTCCTTTTTTATTTAAATGATTAAACACTTCTATACTTTAAACACTTACTAATTTACTCCCAACAGGCGACCAGCATAAATACTGAATTGGACGAGGAAGCTCACTTCTTAAAAATTCTCTAGAAGGAAAGAAAGAAAGACAAATAAATAAAGAAGCCTTGCTGTTCAATGCAAAAACCTGTGTAGACAGAAAATAAACACACAGTGAAAACAAAGGATCACCCTCTGCTTTTTCCATCCAAATGGAAGAACTGTGGCAACGTGGGATAGAAAACGCAGAACAGCGCGTAAGCTCTTCTCTCCTTACTTACAGTCACTTAACTTTTCTGGGCCTCAATTTTCTGACCTTTCTAGTGAAGTGAAAGGATGAAAGATTGGTAGACGGTGAATATGGGATTATCTCTAGAAATCACCTAATGGAACCCCCTCATTTTATAGAAAATGTTATGAGATGATAAGAATTTTTTAAAGCACATTGCTAGTTCTTGGCAGACCCCTAATTAAACTCAAATCTTTTAACCCACGGGGCTGTAAAATTTGTACACACCAGGCTGAGATGGTCGCTGAGTGTCTTCCAGCTCTGAAACTCTGTAATCGTGCTGCAGTTGAATATGTACTCTTCCACATTCTCATTCACAACCCCCATCCTTGTGAATGCATATGCATTTCAAATTTTTGAAAATAAGATGCCATTTGACAATCTCCCCAGGGATCTGACTTGAAATCAGAAAAGGAAAGGAACATCTGATCTCAAGCTAAACTGAAAAACAGATCGTATACTGGGCAGTATGCCTTAGGCTTGCAAAGTCCTCCACCCAGGGGGAAATTTCAAATAGCCTACTGGCCAAAAATCTCACTTTGAGGCTTAGAGTCACCCTGCAAATACTCAATCAACTGTCTTGCGCTATGGAGCTTTCGTAGTTCTTCAGCAAGAATGTGCTCAGATTTTTTGGAGTTAACAAGTCATAGGATGCCATGCTTGAGTTTTGATTATTATCTTGTTGAGGAGTGCATTAATAGTTTCATCAAGGATGCTTTTGTGGAGACAAAAAACAATGCCTGCCTCTAAAGTACTATATGGGGAGTTTGAAAAAAGACTCCTTGATCAGCGTCTCCAAAAAAAAAAAAATCTCTTCAACTTGGATCTAACATATGCCTGATATTTCTACTTTTCTCATTTTTTTTTTTAAGGTTTGGACACTATGAAGACTTGGAATAACCATTAATTTTATTTAACTTACTAGATCGTGCAGCATGAAGCCTAATGAAAATGAGAGAACATGGCACTAGACATATCAATTTTGACTGGAGAAAGAGTGCGGCCCCTTGGAGGAAGCAGACCGTTGGCGCTGACTGCCAGAGGGCAGGTGATGAGCATCAGGCTCACGGGAAGATCCCGAGCCTACTGAAAGGCATGGGAGGGCGCAAAGGAATGACCCAGGAGGGAGGACATTCTTCACCTGGTTTACCATTCTGCCTCAAACCAGGATTCACGTTCCCTTTGACATTGTAACACTGCCTTAGGCTTCCATATGCCGTGGAATCATCGATGCGATCATACAGATAGCGCCAAGCTGAAAATCTCAGCACACAGTCTCTTCATGACTGGCAAGTCACCACAGCTGCCATTTTCTGTTTTCTAAGTAATTAACAGTGTGACAGGAAGTGGGGAAGGCTGCTTCACAAAGGCTGCCATCGCCTCACTATTCCTTCTCTTGCTTAAAACCAGAACCATCTTTATTTTCTCTGTGGTAGACTTTAATAAACTCTTCAGAGGCACATCAAAGACTTGGAATTAGCAGTATTCAGTCTTGACTTGAATCTCAGCAAACTTGCCATCCCTCATTTCTAAAGTATGCTATATTTACCTGACAAAAAACCAATCTGCCAAACTAGATAGTTGTGCAGAAAAAAAAAAAACTGCACAAAAGCAAAATATTTAATTTACCCTAGGCCATAAAGCTTATAGAACCATTATTAAAATTAGTATTATCATCTTCTTTTCTGAATGTTGTTTAATTCGGTGCCCCTCAACATAGGTAAGACATGGGGAATTTCAAAATGATTAAAAGACAAACAAGGAATGATTAAAGACTTCAGAAACTGTGCTGGAGAAGTTAGGCTTCCATGTCACCAGTGTAAAGGTGTTTTGAGAGTAGGGTTGGCATGTCCAGCTCATTTGTATTTTCCCTTATATGCTTTTCACATATTTGAGCTCAACAAAAAGCAATAAATACTTCTTCTTGAATTTGGTGATGATGTGGGTACACAGAAGAGAGACTGAGAGTGCATTAGATGGATTTAGATTGTACTTTACAAAGCAGTTCCTATTTCTTAATTTGACAGTTTAAGGAGATCAGTGTTACTCTTTTCTGAACATTTAAAAGAAGTAGATAAATTTTTTTGAATTTTTGTACTCTTGCTAGACAAAAGGGGAAATAGACCATAAAATTTTTCAATACCTCTTCAAGCCATATAATTATTTTTCCCTTTTACATAACAGCAAATAGGATATCACATTAAGATGAGTAACTAAACCAATTCATTGTCCATACTTAGTCCCACCCCCCAGAGTGGTTTTTCTAAAGTGCAAATCTGATCATGTCATTTCCCATTTAAAACCCTCCAGTGATTTCCTATTGTCACCGGAACGATGTCTAAACTCTCTTTTTAATGGTTTCCTTATTATTATTTGGCCCATGCTTCTTGGCCTCAACCCCTTCCCAACCTTATACCACCTCCCACTAGTCAGCATGCCTTCCTCCAAATCCCACTCCGCTGATCTGCTTTGAGTTCTGCAACACCCCATGCTCTTCCTTCCCTTTGGGACTTTACATACTATTACTTTCACCAGGAATTCTCTTCCTCAGTTCTTCAACTACTCATTTAATTTTTTTCTTTTAAATTGTAAATATTTCAAATAGTTAAACATACAGATAAAGAAAATAATATAGTAGATGGCAATTTATCTACCGTCTAAATTTAAGAGATACTAACATTCTATAATTTCAAAAAAATTAATTTAGATTGAAGTAATGGAATATGTGCATAGATACAAGTAATGTTGTATTTTCCTCCCTTCTTCTTCCTTTCAATGAAGTAGCCACTGTCCTACAAATAGGGTTTCATTCCCATGCATGTTTTTGTACTTTTACTATATAAACTTACTTCCATAAATTGTATATTTATAATTTAGCATTCAAAAGTAGGGAAAATAAACTATATTGTGTATAAAAATGCAAAATATCAGTCAAATAAAACGGTGAAATTCCAGAGAAGTACTTTCTTGAATTCTTAAGTTTTATGGGTACATATATATTGTAAAGTAAGAAACTAAGATCAGTAACAAGATAATGTAGTCTTAACCTCAGGTCAGAGTTTGGAATGAAAAAAATCTATGTACATTAGATTTTAAGTGTATTAATAAGTAGACATGAAGTTTTACCCATTCCTGAGGTCATAGATGTGATATGTTGCTGTGTAAGAGTATCTCCAAAGCTGTCAGAAAGAAGAGAGGTAAAGACAAATTATGATTCTTAAAAGACACATCAATAATGAATAATCGTAGGTTATTCAGTTCAAGGCTCAGAATTGTAAAAGGACTATTTTCACACAGCAGTAGGAAGGGTATGTTTCAGTTCCAAGCAAGTCTGCATTTAAAGAGTTTTACTGTGGACTTTTGCACTGTTTGTCCAAGTTCCAGAACTAATCTAAGCAATGATTCAACCCTCACTCCATAAAAAGCATATCCAAACACATTTCTTAATATAAAAAGCTTTTTCTTTAATATGCTTTATTATCCTAAGAATTTTCCTTTCATTCTTTACCTTAATTGAAGTAAAACCACTATGATTTCCATGGCCCATAAGGATTATTCTCTACATGGGTAATTCATTATAATAATACCCTTTAAAAATGGGTAAAGTGAATTTCATTCAATGTATAGTTTTAATGTAAAATGGTTGCCTTTCTTTGACTATAATCCTTTTCTTAATAATATAAATTGAAGAAATAAATAGGAGATATATAGTTTATAATTCCTCCTGCTCTTTTTCTCATTAAGTATATTTGTGCCATGGTTGGTGAATAATGCAAGCATTACCTTGGATTTTGTTTTTTAAAATGCTTTCAAACTTTTGGTAAAGAAACTCTAGCTCCTTGAAACAAGTCTTTCTGAAGATTGATGGTGACTAGGATCTAAAAGTAATTGTTAGAATTTTAATTCAACAGTACATTACTTTGCCCTTTTGCAAAAAAAAAATCATATTGAAGATGTATATGTAGAAAAGATAAGATGATGAACTTCCCTCTATAAGTTCATTCAGAAAAGGGAAATTAAGTGAGAGTACGTGGTCTGGTTCGGTGGGATATTCCTACCCTCGGCTTTTGAAGATACAGATTTAAATCTTGGTCTATAACTGACTACTGTTCATTAATCTTCCTTGAGCAAGTGAGCAAAATAAGCAGTATACTTATATTTTCATTTTCAGTAATAAACTTTCATGAGATTAAAATATGGGGGGATTAACTAATGATTTATGATGTCCTATAGCTTTAGAAACATCAGTATAAGTCTCCCTTTCTGATGAATATCAGTGTTCCCAAAAGATGTTTTCTCTCCATCTGAGGAAAGTACTTTCTACCACTAGATTATACCAGACAAGTATGCCAAATTCTCAATTGCGCGTGTTTCAGTTAAGCTTTCTGGGCTCTTCTAGAACCCACATTAACTTCTTGAATATTTAGGGAGAAAAGTAGACTCTTGCTTCCTTTCACTTTTTTAACTCAACCTGTGGATTAGTAGGCAATATAATATACCCAAATTAAATAGTCAATACCTTTGAATAATCACTCTCAAGATATGCAAATTGCCGATCAGGTGATAAGGCATAATCTGAAGCATTCACACTTTTCTGAAATTATGAAGAAGGTGATTAGAGTACAGAAAAAAATACCAGAGTCATGTAAATTTGTAGTTCTAAAAGAATAATGTATCACTGATATACTCCTACATACATATATAAAATAATAATGTATCACTGATATACTCCTACATACATATATTTTCAATGTAATTTAAAAAATGTTTATTTAGTACTTTCTAGATACAAAGAAATTTACTAGATACTGTGGGAGGAGGATGTGATAATCAGATATACTTTTTGATTTCAAGAAGCTTACAATGTTAAACTTGAAAACAAACAACTTATATTACAAATTAGAAAGTTCTATAAAAGAGATATAAATGTAGCATTGAAAAAACATTAAGGAAGAAGTGATTAAACCCAAAAGAGAAGTTCATTGATTGCACAGAAGAAAAGTATCTTCTGAGTTTGACTTTGAAAGATTAGTGGGCTGTTGAGGTGAAGAAAGTGGGAAGACTGAGAGTCTAGGAGGGCAGAGTAGCATGTGTCTATATATCATCACTACCATTTATGGAGCATTTATTGTGTTAGGTACTGTCTAAGCATTTTCAAATGCTTCTTCATTTAATTCATACATTAAGCCAAAGATGTACTATTATCTCTACTCTACAGAGGAAGAAACTGAGGCACAGTGATGCTGGTGTCATGAACCTTTCTCAGGGTTCCATAAGTAGTAAGTAATAGAACCAGGATTTGAACCTTGGTTTGCCTGACTACGAGGACTGAGTTCTTCACTCTTATCTCATGCCATACTATTTCCACAGAGGAAGAGAGATGCTAGGTGACTTAGAGGAGCCTAGGGCAGTAGTCTAGTGTGACTAAAAGAGAGAACTGGGGAATTGCAGGGGGGTAGGGAGCTGACAAGGCAGGTTAGGTCCAGTTCAGGTGTAAGAATGTAGACTCTGTTTCTTGGTCAGTGAAGTGCTGGCAAGAAAGTTTTTGAGGTGGAAGATGAGGTGGGATACATACCATGGTGGTGTTACTTAAAATGGTATATGATTCTCCTGTTTCAATGTTATAAAATACTACATTATTATCTGTAGATTGATGAAGATATTCTTGTCCTTTAAACAAGAAGGAAAACAGAGCATGAAATATTCTCCGTAACAGGAAATAATACATTTATAACAAAAAGAAACCTCTCTGGTTTCACAGACTTACTTTGTTTTTTCTCCCTGCCCAGTGTATATTGCTTTGTAAGATTTAAAATAATAAATGAACGGTGGAATGCGGGAAGGATGTTTTTTTCTACTTTACACCAAAAATACAATAGATGCTAGTAGCAGCTCTATTTTAACCACATCAGGGTGCTTATAAATAAATTGGGTTTTCTCTGTGTTACAAGAGGGATGAACAAGTTTAAAATGGTATGCTTCTTTTGCAGTGAGAAAATACATTACATTTGGGTTGTATTTGATTTAGTTTAAAGTGTATTTTATATTTATGTGTTTTTTCTATTTTGTTTCCTATAGAGTAAAATGAAAATATTTGATTTTGATTAGTGGCACTGTAGATAATACCTATAATGTCATAAGCATGTTAGTTGACCTTACCATTTGTTTGATGAGACTTACTTGACATCATCCCGTTTTGATAATCTGTAAGGATATTTTGTTGAGATGGGATTTGTCTGTTCCTCAGATTATCCAGATGAACAATGGAATTTCTCTTTTGGCAACATTCTCATGACCTCTCCTACATGAGTGCATATCTACCATTCTGAAAAGCTATTCAATAAACTCAAGATTATTCTCATAACGTATTCCCAACTATTACTTCTTTTGCTAAAGCTCCAATTGACATCATTACTACTGGGAAAGTCCACTCTAAATGGTTCTGTCCAAAGTGCTTTGGTGACCTGATCAAATAATTGTTCTTTTTTCCATTTCAACTGATATAACTTGTTACCATAGAGATGTGTTGGCACTAAAAACAAAAACCAAAAATATGCATTTTTAAAAATCCCAAAAAGTCAAGAAATAATTTACTTACCTGAAATCCAGTTTGGAAAAAATGTTTTGTAGGAAAATGTCCCATTTAAAATATCCTTCAGTGTGAGTGCTCTTGTTGTATTTCCTTCAGAGTCAGGAACTTTGGGGGAGGAGGAAATATATTATTACTAAAAATGAGATAAATAACTCAAGTAAATAATAAGCCTTTGTCTCATTTGTTCTTCATCATATAATGAGACACAAAATATTTAACAACCCTAGGTTATTGTATTCTTTAAAATAATCATCTTAAATTCTCTTTGCATTTTAAGTAAAGTTGTACATGCCATATAATTTTTTATTATAAAAGCTCTTCCGTTTAATTAAATGGTCTTGAACAAAATTCATACCACTGATTTTATAATTCCCATTCAATGAATAAAAGATCATTTTACTACAACATGATTAGAATAATTGCAAACTATTTTAATTCAATTTTATTTTACTCTACTAAAGCAAATTGCAATCTGTTCCTAATGTAGTCAAGGGGAAATTCTAACACTATTTGCAGTGGAAATCATTTTCCTTTTGAGATACATTTAATTTGTGTCTATACCATGAACATATAGCTGAAATTTCCTATTTAAGTATCCTTGCATATAATTTTCCTTACTTGCAATTATGCTTAATTGAGAAATTCATAGCTTCGATTTATCTTAATTTTCATGGAAGGTTAAATTAAGTGGGCTAATTCAAGAGAAACATTTAGCTCTAGGTTTGGCACACAGCAGTCAATAATGTTAGTAGCTTTTGCTGTTGCCATAACTTGTCAGTATTCTTAAAATAAGTAATTCTGATCAGTATTTCACAAACTAATTTGATTTTGACCAGTGGGACTTCTACATTTTTGTTTTAAAATATCTAGTAAAATCATAGAGTGGGAAATGCAGTTTTAGATTAGGCTATTATACATATAATAAATGTTTACTTTTATTCTATTATAGTGAAATTCATCAGCTGTACTTGAACTCTTGTGCTCATTGTTCAGCTTCATAACTGAAATATCACAATTATGATCATAAATACATTTAGTACTAATGTCACATATATGGGTATATAAAATTCATAAAACGTAAGTTCCGCATTATTTTTAAGTACCTATTCATTTTCCTTTTCATGTCATTAATAATCATGCTGATCCTTACCAGATTTCTCAAAAAGATTTCAAGGGTTAGTTATTTACTCTTTTAGAACTTGTAACTTGGATGATCTAAGGAAGTTACATGAGAGCATATATCATATTCCTTCCTAGTTAGTCATTTATTTTAAATCGGTGCACAGTAGCTATAAATGCCAATAATCTATATGGAGAACTTATATGTATATGTTGTACTATGACTCAAAATATCTGTGAAGCAATTTTAAACACATATTAATTGTACTGCTAATTACCATAATGATAATAAGCTTTACCAGTACCCAAGAAGTGATGAGTGAATGTACAGAAAACATATCCAGAAGAGCCAGCTATTTTTGTGGAAATAGGGTTCAAGGCACAGACTGGGATTTGCAATTACTCCTGACCTCACATGTGGTGCTGCCAGGGCTTTCAAGGAGTGGTTATGCCAGAGTCAGGCTGGGCTCAGAGTGATGCCAAATCAATTGGGAAGAATTTGAACTAGGCTTTCTTTTCTTTCTGCTGAAAATGACCATGTGTTAATAAATGTAATGGAGTAATATGTCTGCCCTGAAATATTGCACTAGTCACATATTAAGAGTTATGAAGCATAAGTTTACTTAGAATTTCCAATCCAAGCTCTCATTCTTTGTATATCTGGAAAGATAATAAACATAATAATGTTTCACTAAACTATCAATGCTGACCCCTCCATCAGCCACCAGCAGAAATGACCTTACCTTTGAGCTCTAGGAAAATGTCATAGGCATATTGCTTTCCCCACACTTACCTAAATTTACTGAACATGAATCTTTTTCATCTCTATATTTATGTGACTTGTATAGGGCATAGTTCTATACCCATGAGGGTAGTCTGTGCTTGATTTTTTTGCTCACTATTATGCACCTAGTAGCTAGTATAGTGTTTGGCATAGAGTAAAAACACCATAAATATTTGTTGCATGAAAAAAATAAATCAACTGGATAGACTTTATGTCAACTTGTTTTTCAGTAATGTTCCCCCAAAGACATACCTGCCCTTACTCTCTACCATCCTGTCCATGTTGTAAATTTCATGTGTACATTCTCCTATCTGGACATTTCTTCATTTACATATGTATCAAAATTTAGTCTTTGGAATGCTTCTTTGAAAAAGATTGCTAGTCTGGGAATGAAGCCTTAGTAGTTTTCAGTTTTACCAAGCTCCCTACCCCCAGGTGATTCTTACACAAAGAATCCAAATTTAGTGATTGCACTGAACTTACTCAGTTCAATGTACTCCTGCATCTATCCATAGTTGCTCCTTGCCTACTTCTGGCAGGTGGGTGGGGCCGGCCAGCATAAATATCCACACCTCATGGACATAGATTCCCCACACCTAAGCGTTGATCATGGCGTTAAAGGAATGTTAATAGTCTCTTTCAGTGTTTCTGCCCCTCTTTAGTCCTCCGGTTCATTGTCTTTGGAGGCTATGTCCCGAAGGACACTTCTCCAGGTACATTCCCGCTGCTGATCCTTGAGGGATGGAGAGAGGGCAAGGGGATTGATTCTGCCCAGATGAGTTTTTAAACAAGACTGCAGGGAAAGCATTGGGAGTGCGGGTGGGGTGCTTTTGTTTTCCAGTGTTTTGAGTGTGTGTGTGTGTGTGTGTGTAAATCAGTATAAAATGCATCTCCATAACATCAATCACAATAAACAAGTTCCAGTCACCTGAAAAATATTCCACTAATAACTATTGAATGAATAAATTGTTTTTCATGTCTTTTTCCAAATAATGCTTTCATATTGAAATAAAATCTTTTTATTATTTTAGATGTTTAGTTTTGGCGTGTAGAATGTTAAAACTAAGCAGCTGAGCAGAAGTAGAAATGAATTCTGAAAAGCATATCGCTCTTCTATACATAGCTGACACTTGATTAACACTTAATTCCTGATAGAGCCTTTATATTCAGTTTGGCCCGTCTTTAGCACAGTTACTCATATACCACTTAAACACTCTAATTAACTGTACGTTAGTTATTTGCATTTTCAACTTATTAAAGCAAGCTTGAAGTTATTTCAATTTGGAATCCAAGGAATTACAATTCACAGAAATGAATCACAAGTATGGAATGATTTACTGTTTCCCTGATTCTTTTGTAAGAACTATGTGCTTATTCTTTATTACAATTTTGTTTCTATTTCTTTCATTTAATTTTCTGGTCCTGAAAAACTGGGACTGTGTGTCAGAGCAGGGACATCTGACGGTAGCTTTCATACACATTATAAGTGCAATGAGAAAATATGGTTTATTAAGTGAGCACACAAATGGCTTTTGTTCTCACTTTGTTACTTGATTTAGAACTGATGCTTATGACTTCACCCCTGAGGTGGGATCCCAGCACACTACACCTGTCTTTCTGCTGGCTCTACAGAGATGCTGTTTATCAGGGGGCATCATCCCCAGCGATCACATTGGGTCACGTTTGCTCACGGAATGAGCACCACAGGGCCAAGTGTAGGAAATACTAGGGTGGGAAATACACTATTCATATACTAATATGATCTCTGGGCAAAGACTGACAACTTTGAAAAAAATGGGTATCAGGTAACATTAGACCAGTAATAATTTACAAAGTTCTTATAAGGTATTAAGGTCTCTACATGTATGGTCCTATTAAATAATCGCAGCAACTCTGTGACATAAGTAGTATTATTAACATCACTTGATGGGTTAGGACATGGAAACTAGAGGGGTGAAGCAGCTTACCTAACACATAACAGAGCTGAGATTTAAATCCAGCTCCATCTGATTTTAGAGGCTGAGTACTTTATCACTATACTATGATTGAAAGTGAAATCCCACATATAAAAACAACACAAAACAAACACACAAAAAAGCCCAAAAACCAAACAACACACAAGGACGGTAGAATAATTATATCTCAAAATGTAAGTTAAGAGAAAATTGGGCAATTTGAACTTTGTCAAAGCAAAGGGGTCACTTTAAAGCTTTTAATGTCTCATTGCAGAATGTAGTTTAAGTCTCAGTTCTGAAAGCAATTTTCCATGATTCTCTCTACAAACAACACTGAACAACATGTTATTCAAAGGAATTGTTTTCTCAGGTTATTTTTAGTCCATTTGTGTATTATGTTACTGTTGCCCTATGCTATTTTATTTAGGGCTATTTTTTTCATGATCTCTAAAGCTTCAAAGATCATAGGACATATAATGCATCAGAAAAGGTATGGCAAATGCTATGTCAGTGACTCTGAGATGAAAGTAAATCTTGTGTAGTTTTGAAGGCCCACTTAGTCTCCTCTGACAGCTCATCTTCCTCTAATCTCTACTTTGAACTGTGGTGTTTTGAATTACTTACCACCTTTGTCCATCACTCAAGCCTGACAACTCTGTCTCCAAAATCTCTCCCTAGTGTGTCTGTTTTTACCTATTTCTACTGCATCCCCAAGGCCCAGCCACTTCTCACTATGTAGGCTCTAATGGGTAGCTAAACACTCCACCTGCAATTTCACTCCTGACATTTCAGTGTGGTTTTGATTTTCCTAATGACTAATGATGTTAAACATCTTGTCATATGCTTAGTGGTCACTTGTATATTTTCTTTGGTGATATGTCTATCCACTGCTCATCTTTAAAATGGCTTATTTGCCTTTTAATTATTGATTTATAAGAGCTCTTTATATATTCTGGATACAAGTCCCTTATTAGATATGTGACATGCAAACATATTTTTCCTCATTTTATGACCAAAGGGTGTTAAATTTCAGTGAACCCAATTTATGTACTTTTTTCTGCTGTTTGTGTTTTCAATCATCTCTAAGAAACTATTGTCTAATCTAGACATAAAGATCTATTTCCGTTTTCTTTTCAGAATTTTATGGTTTTAGCTCTTTCATCTAGGTCTTTGATCCATTTTTAGTTAATTTTTATGTAAGGTGTAAGGATCCAGTATCATTTTTTGCATCTCAATATCCAGTTGTCCCTGAACCACTTGCTGAAAAGACATTTCCCATTAAATAGTAAAGCACTCTTATTGAAAGCAATTAATTATAAATGTAAGGCTGTATTTCTGGGCTCTGAGTTCTATTCCATGGATCAATGTCTCATTATACCAGCACCACATTATCTTGTCTATGGAAGTTTTGTAGTAAGTTTTGAAATAAGGGAGTGTGATTCCTTCAACTTTGTTTTTCTTTTTCAAGATAGTTATTCTTCCTCCATTGCCTTTCCATATGAATTTTAGGATCAGCTTGTCAATTTCTACAAAATAGTCATTTGGGATTTGGATAGGGATTGCACTTAATCTGTAGACAAATTTATCTGTATACAAATTTATCTGTAGATAAATTTGGGGAATACTGCCAATTTAAAAATATTGTTTTCTGATTCACAAGTATAGGATGTCATTCCTCTTCTTTTTGTATTGCATATTGCTAATGTGTAGAAATACAATGGATTTTATATATTGATCTTGTGTCCAGCAACTTTTTTGAACTTCTTTATTAGTTTTAGTAGTTTTTAGTTAATTCCTCAGGATTTTTTATAAACAAGATCATGTCATCTGCAAATAGAGATAGTTTTACTTCTTCCTTTCCAATCTGAATACTTTTTATTTATTTTCCTTACTAATTGCCCTGGCTACAACAACCAATAAAATATTGAACAGTCGTGGTGAGAACAGACATATTGTTTTGTTCTTGATATTAAGGGAAAACACTAAATCTTTCACCAATGTGATGTTAGCTATGAGTTTTTGTAGATGCCCTCTATCAGCTAGAGAAAATGATTCCTATTTCTAGTCTTCTGAGTGTTTTTATAATGAAAGAGTGCTAGATTTTGTTAAATCCTTTCTTTGTACATGTGGTCTTTGTCCTTTTTTTCTATCAATGCAGTTATTACAGTAACTGAATTTCAGATTTTAAAGCAAACTTGTATTTTTGGGGTAAATCCCACTTGGTTCTGGTCTATAATTCTTTTTAGCTCTTGCTGGGTTTACTTTGCTAGTATTTGCTGAGGACTTTTTCATCTATATTCATAAAAATATTGGTCTCTAACTACTATTGGTCTATAACTTTTTTTCTTGTGACATATTTGATTTGGTATCACAGTATTACTTTGGATAAAATGAGAAATGTTGCCTACTCTTCAACTTTTTTGAAGAGTTTGTGAAGATTTAGTAATAATTCTTTTTTAAGTGCTTAGCAGAATTTATCAGTAAAGCTATCTGTCCCTGTAATTTTTCTTTGGGGGAAGTTTTAAAATCACCAGATCAGTCTCTTTTAAAGTTAGTTCTATTCAGTTTTCTATTTAGTCTTGACTAAATTTTGGTAGTTTGTATCTTTGCAGAAATTGGCCCTTTTAATCTAAGCTATCTGATTTTTTTGATATACAATCTTTCTATCCTGTTTCTTTTAAAGAGTCTTCTCACACCAGCTTTTCTACCAAGTATAAAATAATAATCTGTATGGAAAAATTTAATTTAGATACTAAGAAATCCTATTTTTTTATTAATAGGAATAAGAGTTGATAATTATTGTACTGTTATTCTGTTTTACTACATAATTTTTGTTAACTCACAAGGATACTGAAATGACAGGTAAGTTCTTTGCTGTATATATAATGACAATTTTTTTAAAAGACTGATTATTATTTGATTATTCTATGGAAAGATCATTTTGATTTGTGCCTACTATGGTAATTATTGCTATATTTTAAGACTTAGCTTGACTGTTTCTGGATGCTACAAACTTTCAGTCTTGATTCCACATTCTTGATTTGAGCTTTAGAACATGTTTTTCTCAAGGTGTATCTATGACTAGATATTCTTGTATAAGTTGTAACATAATTCACCCTTTGGAAATCAGAGACAGGTAAACTCCTCTGCATTAGAGAAATCACCCAAATACATGGATTATTTTCAAAATTACTTAGAATCTGGCCAAGCTCAAAAAGAGTTTGTCAAGAGACATTGTCTTTGATTTAAAAATTCAAGTGCAAATTAAAGAAATATAATCTGCAAAGTTGATTTATTTACACTCAACTCAAAAGCTCGTTTATGTCCATGAACTTT
This sequence comes from Manis pentadactyla, assembly GCF_030020395.1. Lineage (NCBI taxonomy): Eukaryota > Metazoa > Chordata > Mammalia > Pholidota > Manidae > Manis > Manis pentadactyla. Next base: position 11,222,862 of record NC_080026.1, on the reverse strand, counting down.
CTGAACCTTTTGCCCAACCCTTTAGACTTCCCCATATTTCCTCAAAAAGAACAGTGAATATAAATAAGCTTAAAACTCCTAAGATGTTTGAAGGAGTCTATTTCACAGTTCTGAATGTTGATACTGGGAAAATTTCAAGCCTTAAAAATATGTTCACTTCTCCTTTGATGATTATTTTCATCTCACGTACATCTTCTTTTACAAGAAGTGATTGCTGAGGTTATAGTAGTAGCAATGATAATAATAATAGTGATAACAACAATAGTGGATTTCTACCTAAAATGCAAGCATCCTAAATGATATCTCTTCTTACAAAATGTTGATTTCTGTTTTATCTAACTTGTCTGTGATTGAGACATCTTCTGAAATAAGTTATATAAGGCATTGTTCAGCTAAGTAAACAATCACTTTTAAGTTTTATATATGTGTGTATAAAATCATAAACACATATAAATGTCCATATTTTCCTGTGTTATTTTCCTTACATAATACTGGCCTCACAGCTCTCAGTGTCCTTTCAGCTCCTTGAACTTCCCAAACATTTTCTTGGGTCGGGGCCTTTGGTACCTGCTTTTCGCTCTGTATGAGGACATACCCCATCCCCCAGCTGTGTCCTTCCTGTCCTTAAGATTTCAGGCCAAATATCATCTCAGAGAAGCTTTCACTGACTACCTTGGTTATAGGCTGGCTTGTGTCCCTCCAAAACTCATAGATTGAAGGTCTAACCCTCAGTGTGATTGTATCTGGACATGCGGGAGTTAATTAAGGTTACTACCTTAAGGAGGTAGATAAGGTTACAGAAGATCATAATGGTGGAGCCCTAATCTAATATAACTGGAGTCCTTATAAGAAGACGAGGAGACACCAGGAATGTGTTTGCACAGAGAAAGGCCACGTAAGGGCACAGCAAGGAGGCAGCCATCTGTAAGACAAGGGGGTAAGCCTCCAGAGAAACCAAACCTGCCTACACCTTGACCATGGACATCTAACCTCCAGAACTGTGAGAAAACCAGTTTCTGTTGTTTAAGCCACCTAGTCTGTGGTATTTTGTCAGGGCAGCCCTAGATGTCTAACATACTCCCCACTCCAGTTGTTGCCTATATATAGCTCCATATGCTATGAATTTATTTACTTTCTTGTTTATTATCAAACTGTTTTTTCCTGAATGCAGAGACCTTGCTATTCATGCCTTAGACCAGACCTGGTATTTAGAAGGTGTTTAAGTAAATAATTGTTGGATAGCCAGTGACCAGGATCTACAGCAGACTGGACAGCATGGATGACGGATGACCATGGGATGCTAACCTCAGTTTTTTCATATTCAATAGATTGTTATTTTTTATCTTAGTAGGAATCCTATACTTTCTTCAGTTCAAGTGTTAAAGATCCAAATGTTTATAGCAGGTAGATATTGTAAACGAATATGGTATCTTACATATAATAAAATAGAAAGCTGTAGAATCTGTGGCAAATTGGGGAATGTGTTGTCCACCTAAAGACAGTGGCTGCTCCTCAGCTACCTATTACCATGGGCCCAATGTTGTCAGATTCAGTGTTTAAAGAGAAGCCAAAAATCTAAATTTCTATGTGATATTGTCTGATTGTTTTAAATTGGCAACTAATATGGCAGGCCCAAAGCAGCCACAATAAAAAGGAAAGTGATTAAAGGTAGACAAGAGGCCCGCAGGCAGGCCTGAGCTGAGGTGAGCCACGGTCTTGGTGCCTGGAGAGTCGCTGGAGGCACCGCCCAGGGGGAGTCGTCATCACTCCACACCACACACCACCCCTCTGCGTTTTCTGTCACTTAGCTTTCCTCTCCATTTCCTGCCTCCCAACTTCCCTCTTCCTTTGTCTTTCCTCTCCCCTTCTTGTCTTTAGCTTTTGCCTCAGAGCTGCCAACATCCTGTATGAGTGCCTTGCCTGCAAAAGTTTCTGAAAAATATTTGTTGCTTTCGATCCAAGGAGGTGGGGGATAGGCACACGGGGTGATACCGGAGATAAAGATCCCCTACTCTCAGAATTAAGAACATTGTTGAAATTGGAAAACATCACACAGAAGGGCCCTGTGGCCATCTTTGCATGTATAGTATATTGGGAGGAAGAACAATGAAATTCTAGCTATTGTTTATTAAGTCGCTACTACATGTTAGAAATTGTATAAAAATAATAGCTGGTATTTGAGTGTTTATTCCTTCCCAGGCACTCCGTAGAATTCAAGGAGAGGGCAGGTAATGCCTATGTTTCCTTTCACAAATGAACTTCACAAATTCGGGTCCAGGAACTCAGAAACTATAAATCATGAAGCAAGGCTGTATAGAATGTACTTTTGAAGTTCCGGAGCTGCTATCACTTTCCAATGCTAGGATTTTTTTGTTTTGTTCTGTTATTATCACCCTTGTATATCTCTTGAAAGAAGAAGGTCTGTGTGTTTGTCCTTGGGGGTGCGCCAAAGTGAGGGGAAGGCATGGAATTCGTTTGCCACTCTTAGCCTGGGTGCATCTTCACACAGGAAAAGGGGTGATGCTTAGGAAGGCGAGAACAAGTGACGAGAGGCCAGAGAATGGGAGGGGGTAGGGGGTAGGGGAGTAGGCCAAGGTCAAGAAGCTAGCCTGGTACTATGGGGTAGAAAAGCATATATACTCCCCATATGGTGAAAATATAAATCAGAACATTCGAAAGTTTCAAAAAAAGATGTCGCTTATTTTTATTATTATGTGAGTGATCTCAATGAATCTTTCTCATTTCACGACTACATTTTCTCATTTGTTCCTAAAATCCTGCCTGATTCCTCCAGAGCCCTTTTAATCCCGAGCTGGGGTCCCTGCCGGGCCCCTCTCCCCCAGTGGAAGCGCTCCTCTCTTTGCCACGTCCGCCGAGACCTTGCGGGGAAGGACGGAAATCCGCGCCCCCTGCTGGCGGCGGTGACCGCGCTGCGCACGGGGCTCCGGCCCGGCCTTTCCAGGGCAGTCCGGCCCGCTGCCCCCCTGTGTGCTCACCACCTGGCGCAGCGATGGGCAGGGGGTGGGACTTGGCTCATTCATGTATAAATAAGGGAATGAACGTTCCTTAAGTGGGCGGTAAGCCTCTCAAAGGGAGACCGCCGTTAGGCTGGAGCATAAATCCCGGGCTGAGAACCCGAGGGCACCTAAGGCAAATGTGAGGTAATGGGATTTCTGAGGAGGTGTGGGCAGCCTGGCTAGAAGCTTACTTGGCTTTTTGAATTTTCCGTTCCTCCATCGCCTTGCGCCTTCCTCCTTCCATTCATGCCACCTTAGACCCCATCCTCCCCAGGCCCGGGCACGCGTACGAGTGAGAAGTGGACAGGAAGCCGGAGACTGGGGACGGGTGAGGAGCGGGGTGTGAAGAGGAGGGAGGGAGGTCGGGGAGAACTCATCGCCAGGGCTGCCTGTCCCCTGATTTGGGGCGGAGGGGGGCCTCCACCCGGCCCTGCTCAGGAAAGTCGGCGGATGAACAGTCCCATGTGTGAGTTATTAAGTGACCTTCTGAGAAGTTCTTCAGCCAATTTAGAATGGAAAGAATGATATTATGGATAAAAAAAACACAGTTTTTAGTGTTTTCATGGTATCTCTGTTTCTGAGTGAGTAATCAAATTTCATCCAAAGTTTAATTTCCTTATTTCACTCTATTAGGAAATAATCTTGTTCTGAGAATTAATCTGTTGGTTGAATTGTAAAACTAAGTTATAGGACTTTTATAATATATATGTAGTTTATAATAGATATTTATATGTATAATAGGCATATCTAAATTTGGGAGTGTAAGGGTTAAGGTTATACATAGTTACCCCAATGTCTATTTGTGGGCATACTCATATGCCATTTGAAAATGTATAACTATAGTATATTTCTACTAGAAATTATGCCTGAAATTCCAAAGTGCAAATGCAAGCCATCCTCTCCTGTGGACATGGAGCTAAGTTGTCGGTAAAATCCACACACTTTTGTTCTCAGAACATTTCTGAGCAAAGTATCAATTTCAAGTACTGGTGAGTTACTTTCAAAAATACGGAGTTAAATTTGAACAGATTAGCATTCCACAGGTCAGTAGGACCTAATCTGTCACCTGACAATTGTTGATAAGAGGGAAATATGGCCCCCAAACCACTGAGGTGAAACACTGGTCTGAAAACAACTTTAACCTAAAAAAATATGAAAAATATGAATGCACTACACAGTTCAGCCTAAGAATAATTGTGTAGTAGCAGAGGGCAGGAATAAGGACCGAAGATTAACACCAAAGTTATAAGAACACTACTTTCACCTTATTGCTTAACCTCTGCATTTTATAATTCTGTAAAAATCCCATGAGCATTTTGGGTGTTTCAAAATACTTTTCTATATTTCATTTTTTAAAACAACAGATTATTCAGAACTCAACATTCTTTAGCTGAAAGTTTATCATTGATATTCCTTTACTGTCTATGAACTTTTAACCAAAGAAATTTCCCACCTTAGCTATCAAAAACTTTAAATATTTATTGGTACAAACTTCTCCTGTTTCCCTAGACCCCAAGGCACAAGACCTGGTAGTAATGAGGTCTTTTTTTCCTGTTTTAGAACTTGAGCTTCTTTTCATAAATTGGTTCATGAAACTTATTCCCCTAAAGTCACTGGGTTATTTATAGGTGGTGCTTCATTTAAATCCAAACTATCCCCAATAGTAGTCTTCAAACAATATAGTATCTTCCAACTTTCAGCAAAGTGAGATCAATATTAATCTTTTTTAAAGGATTGATTTATCATTAAATATAATGCCTGCTTAATACTATCTAGTCTTCTAATTTGGTTGCTCATTGCTACTGCATCTAAAACAACAATTTCACTTTTTGTATACAGCTGTTTCCAAGATTTCTATTCTCATCTGCCTTTCTAAATTTTTGGGAAGTCTCATAATAAAAAACTCTAAGTTCTAGGTTAACTTCTCCATTCTTACTCATTTTACTATTTTAGTCCATGAGGCAATCCAAAAGTGGAAAGTAATATTAATTAAAAATATTGTCTCTAAAGGCCTGTCAAAGCTTGTAATTTAGCATATATTTGGTGGGGGGTGTGGAGTTGATATAAAATAGTGCTTAGGTTTTTCTATTGCTGAAATAATATTGGAAATCTCTTTTTATCCATGCCTTAAATTCTTTAGGACTTCCGGTTGCTCAACAATTTATCTGTGAGCTTACATGTCTTCTTGGAAATAACAGACTTACTTTGGAAAATAAGCAGTTGGAAAATGTTCAATCACTCGTGGCTGTGCATTAGTGCATTTTCCAAGCTATTCTAGGCAGAGCAAATTAGAGAAAACTCTTACCTCTTGAAGGACGTAAGACAATGCACATCACCAATAGAGCAAGCACAGCAGAGATGGCAACTCCGAACACAATTTTTAACCATGTCTGCATAAAAGAAAAGTCGACATATACACAGTTTCTGATAATAGTAGAAATGGCAAGATTTTGTTTACACCTAAATCCTATTTCCTCCTCCCCACAAAGTTTTGCTTGTCTTCCACTGATCTGGCTATAATTGCTGGAATGCTTCCAGCTCCACAAGGACAAATGTTTCAACAGTATATTTAGAAAAATTTTCCAATCCCAACCCACTCCAGGAAGTACATACTTATGTACAAATCCTTTCCTTCTAAACAATAGAAAACTGATCGCTCAATTCGGTCAGTCCTCGTTCTTTAGCAGTATCTGAAGCTGCATATACTGACCTTCATTTTTCCAGATGTTTTTGAAAGTTAGCTGAGTCTGACTTCAGAGCGTGGGTCACCGGATCTGTGAAAACCGTTGAAAAGAACAAGTCTGTCTTCAGAGCTGGGAGCTGAAGCTAGAACAAAGTTTTTTTCGTTCCATGGACGTTTGAATACCGGGCCAAATTTCAAAAGATTTCTGTAAAATTAGAAACAGATTTTGGGGGCGTTCTTGGCCTCGAAATGAACTGTGAGTGGCTCAAGGGAGGTTTTATAACATTCTCATCCTTGTAAATTCTACACCAACATCTGCTTACGTTGACATGCAGAGGTTTTAATTTTTTTTTTTTTTTTGCAAGTTCAGGTTTATGTTTCGTTTTCTTCTAGAAATCACTCATGGATCATTTTGGCAGATGATTAGGTTTTGTATAAACTTTCTATTTGTGACCAAGGGAAGAACTAAAAGTCACATGACTTCCATGTATGTACAGTATATATCTGAAGTTTTAGCAGAGGAAAAAAATAAAGCTGTGTAAGATTTTATGAGAAATACACCACATAACTGCACTCTTTTCCTCCTCTGGGAGATTATGAGGTACTGCAGTCAGAAATGTATTTCTTCCAGCACAATTTCTTTGTCCATATAGCACCATATGCACTTTCAGTAAATACAGAAGTTTAAAAATTCAACTGTGTAAATCCATGACTGCTTTACTTGAAAGAAATAAAATGCCATCTGGTGAAATTTAGTATGGGTTAGGTGTGTATGCACAGGCCAGAAAGATGGAAAGATCAGTAAGAATAATTTACCAGCAGACCTTTGGAAGAATGGAAATGGCTTTGCAAAAGTGGTATTTTTGCTTCCCTCTCAGAATATCTTCTGAGAGAGAAGAACATTCAGTAATTATAAAGCCTTCAACATAAATAAAAAAGCTTTTGAAAAAGAGAAGTAAGTTTTATGTACAATTTCATTTTGGCAAAATCCACATAAACCCGAGCAATTGTTCAACTTTACAGATCAATAAAATGGCTGAATTCACACACACACACACACACACACACACACACACACACACACACACACACACATAGTTTCTTGGAGTATTTTGGCTGGCTCAGTGCAATTCACTTGAATAGATTCTGTGGTTCCACATAAATACAGTTGTTACCTTACAGCATCATTAGTTTTTCCACTAATGGTTTTCTTCTTTGGAAGTTTATAATGTTCTCAATCTGATGAAAACAAACTCTATGGTAACCTTGCATGAATTGTTCATAAAAGTTAATGAGGAAACATCACTGAAGTCCATTGCTGTTTGCTTTAGTCAACTGGTCTGGCAACCACAGGAGGCTTTCTCCAGCAAACAGCCGGACAGTGGCTTGAGAACTTCCTCTCAGACATTCTCCAGACATCCCTCCCAGAATTCCAGCCTTATGAAAATTCTGTTGAGGAAAATGAGTCACTGAGCACTTACTGGCTTCTAGATGAGCCCCTCTCCTTTGCAGTTGATAGAGCCTGGTCTTTACAAACAGAAGCAATCATTAAGAGAGATGTCCAAGTTATGCTATACACTTGCTGGTGTCGTCATGAGATTGTGAGGTCCTCAAATCCAAGATAGAAGCCACCAGCCAGCTCCCAAATGAACCACTCCTGTATGTGTCCTCTCAGATTGATTACCTTCTTTGGAAAATTCACACAGCATCTTTTCAGAAGTTCTGTTGCAGCCTGCCAAAGCCCTAAAGTCTTCCAGTACTTTTTAATGGGTTATTTCCAAGACTTTACGTTCTGAAGAGAAACTGACTGTAAGAAATGATTAGGGTATAATTATAATGGATATTATTCACTTTAGCAGTTAAAAATGCACTGATATGTGACTGGTCTGAGTACCACTTAGAATTGAAGCCAAGTGTGGGCGTCCATGACAGATTTATTTGACAGTCTCTGTGGAGAAATGGGGGTGCTTTAAGGGGGACAAATTTAACTTGAAACTGTTGGTGAGGGGGGAAAAAACTATGAGGCTGAAACATGTTTATTTCATTTTGTTTGTCTTTTCCTTGGAAGGTTAGGTCCTTCAGACTGCAGCTTCTGGAAACTTCTTATTGGTTTAAACAGCTTTAAGAGAAATGAGACTGACTATAGAAATAAAGGTGTTAAGAGTTTTCCCACCTGATGTCAGGGGTTAGAAAAAAATTCTGTCCATAATAGACTTACACATGTCCATCTCTGTGAGATAACGTGTAAGTGTTCTAACTTTTATCCAAACAGGGACTCCCACCATAAACTGGATTCTTCTAATGTTATAGCACTTTTATTGGCTTTTCCTTTTAGAGTAAATTAAAATGTTTCTGCTAGTATTTTAAAAATATTGCATGAAGTGACTACTATTCTTAGTTTACACAGTTTATTAACAAATAGCATTTTTGTCAGGAAAACAAATATGAATACACTGAAGTCTGTGTCTTCAGGGAGCTTATGTTCCAGGTGGCAAGTAAATTCTTCCATGCTTGGTTCTTTTCCTGGAGATTGTGCAGAGAATGAGTGTGAAGCTGGGTTGGGCTTAGTGGGAAAGAGTGCCTCTTGGCTGTTGATTTTGCAGGCGGGTCAGAAAGTACACATAGCACATGTTTATAACTCTTCACCCAAGTCTAATTTTTTTCAGGACTGGGGCTTTTCTTAGAAAGCAACTCTAGATCTACTCAAATGATAAAAAAAGGAAGTGTGACTTAGGCCTTGTAAAACAATTGTGATCAAGAATTAGGATAGTAAGGTTCTACTGAGCTTTTCCAGACATAGAACTTATAAGGCTTAATTTGGCATTTGGCTACATTCTGGCAAGCCCACAGGGTCAATTAGCTATAATACATATCCTTAGTTTACTAACTTACATGAGCTTTCTATAACTATATAGTAATAGCCATTGTATGTCTGCCAAAAATGCTTTTGATTTAGATGTTTTCCCAGAAAACACATTCGGCTATACATTCCTAGAGTGTGAAAGTAAAACTATGCTGAAAGCATAAATAAGGATGTTGTATTTTTATTTGTGGGTGGGGAGATAAAGAAAGATGATGCATCTATTAACCAAAAGTTAAGACAGATTATTTAAGGATAATTGATAAATAAAGGGTATGAAAGCAGGAGTGACACCAATATAAGCTTTGGTTTTATACTCTTTCAAACAGGAATTTGCTCCTTAAAAGGTTATGCCTGTCTGTTTGCCTCCTTATATTCAACAAGTAGTTTCCTGTTCACTGTTATATACAAAGTGCTTTAATGCATTATTTTACTTAACTCATCCCAAAACTCATTTTACTGATTAGGAGATAGAGCCCAGAAAAATTAAGGAACTTGCCCAAGATTCCAACAAGACCCACTGTTACTTTATTATATTGTTTCTTTGTGATACTTTCTGAAGCTGATACTAAAGTAATAGATTTGTTTTAAATTTTAATTGACATCTCACTGATAATCTATTGAGAGACATCCTGAGAGTGTGATGCTAGAATCATTACAACTAAAGTGTGCACAATCCTCACATCTTTAGAGGCCACTGTTACATATGTCTTCACCAACCACAGTTTCATGCTACAGAGCTGGTGTCCAAAATATGAACTCGGGTAGGTTTTCTTACAATTGGGTTCTGGTAATCAGAACAATAGTTATAGAGTATCAGGGGTTAAAGGGACTTCCTCCAGTGCCTTACTTAAATTAAGGAATTCAGCAGAAGAACCACATCAAAGAGATTTTGAGATCTAAGCTAGGAAGATTACTGAGATCTTCGAATAACTATCACATAGTTATAGATCTGGAAGCAGTAGTATAACACAGCATCAATGAGAAATGATAGAGTTTAAACTCCTTTTTGAATCTGGTCTATTTTCTAGAGCCACAATTGTTACAGAAGGGAAAATATGAAGCAACATGCCTTCCAGTTTGTAATTGGTACCTGCTACCTTAATAGATGTTTCAGTTAGATGTCAGTAGTTTATTATCCTATTGTAATTAGGGCAAGTTCTTCTTGGAGGTGAAGAGAATTAACTCTCAAAGTTGGATTAGGAAAAAAAAATAAGAGAAATAACCCATTTCTTTGGGTTCTTTGGTGTAGTTGAAAAGTACAAATATCACATCTCTTTAGAAGTGGTTAATCAATAGGAAGACTGATTAAATAGTTTATACTGAATGTATAAGCCCCTATATTAGTCTGATACAACTTAATAGAGCACACTGCTACTTCACAAGCATTTTTAGATTAGAGAATATTATTACTAGCTAATATTTATTGAACACTTTTATTGAGACTGACATTTCTCTAAGCGCTTTACATATACTATTTCATGTCATCCTCAGAACATAATGCTATTATTATCCTCACCTTAAGGATGAGAAATGGATGCACAGAAAATACAAGTCGCTTCTCCAAAGTCTCTGGACTTATAAGCCATGTGGGTGGTAGAGATGGGGCATGAACCCAGAGAGTTTTACTCTATAGTGCAGTCTGATTGGTCCATGTTCAGGGTTCTGACAGGAGGGGCACAATGATGGAATGTGTAGTTGAGGCTGGATCTAGAAGTAGGTGAAATGGGAGAAATTAGATGGACTAATAATCTGGAGTATCTTTACAAGGCCGAAAGCATGTGCTGTTCAGGTAGCTTAGTGACAGAGTGGAACATAAAAGCTGTTACCAGGAAGCAGCACATTTCAGTTTAAAAATCTCAGCTCAAGGTGCTGGCAAAGCCTAGGGTGTGAATACAGAGTGGTTGGCAGAGGTAGAGGAAGTGAAGATAACTAGGGATACAGTTGGCAAAATAGTGAGAGGTTAGCGTGTCATTGTGATATCTATTTGGGAACTGAATTCACCCCCAATTACGGTAATGCTTGTGAGTAGGGGAGAAATATGCTGAGTCACATTCTAAACTCTTTACAAAAGAGCTGGAGACATTTCCAGTTCAAGATGGCAAACTGAACATGCAGATCAATTTCTTTGCCTTCTGAAGCACCATTAAATTTACTGTAAAGGGAGGAAAGGTTAAAACATACAACAATGGAGAAAACATTATCAATGGGTAAAGCAAAACAGAGATAGCAACTGCCTGGGACACACCCAGAGAGGAACTTGCATGGAACAGTTCCAGAATTGAGGTGGCATTTAAAACTGAGAACAGGAGAGAGAAATGGAGCTGAGAAAAGGGAATTAGTTAGACATCTGTGTATGGACTTTTCCCCTCTGGATATAGAACAATTTGTAGTTAGGCATTTATTCCAGGCAAAAAAATAGGAGATTTAATTTTAGGAGATATTTAACTATTACTGGAGAGTACTAGAGTTTCTAGCTGGGTAGTCAGTGCATCAGGGCAAATCCAGTCCCCCGACTTACTGGCTTCCTGACCTTTTATTCTTAAGCAAAATCCACTAGCCTATAAGCCCCACCTACATACTACGGTCTCTCTATTCTTACCTCAGTCTTTTATCTACTTCAAAAATCAAGAATCACTAGACTAGGTAATAAATGCTTTTTTATTTTAAAAAAAGGGGACTCAAAACCCAGAAACATGAAAGAAAAGTAAAGACACTGGTAGGAATGTAAATTGGTGCAGCCACTATTTGAAGCAATATGGAGGTTCCTCAAAAAACTAAAAATAGAAATACTATATGACCCAGTAATTCCACTTCCAGGAATTTAACAGAAGAAAACAAAATCCCTGATTTGAAGATACATGCACTCCTGTTTATTGCTACATTATTTACAATAGCCAAGATATGGAAGCAACCAAAGTATCCATCAATAATAAAGAAGATGTGGTACATATATACAATGGAGTATTATTCAGAAAAAGAAATCCTGCCATTTGTGACAATGTGGAAGGACCCAGAAGGTATTACGCTAAGTGAAATAAGACAGGCAGAGAAAGACAAATACCATATGGTTTCACTTATATGTAGAATTTAAAAGCAAAGCATAATAAAACAAAACAGCAGTAGACTCACAGACACTGAGAAGTGACTGGTGGTTACCATACAGGGGAGGGGTGGGTGAAATATGTGAAGGAGATTAAAAAAAAAGAAATTTCCTTAAGAAATTCCCACTATTTTTTAAGTGGGGAAAACACTCAGCTACTTCATGGTGATTTTTTTTTTTTGTCAGGGGGAAACTGGGAGAGGTTGGTAAAGGTGACAAACTTTCAGTTGTAAGAGGAATAAAGTTCTGAGGATGTAATGTCGATCATGGTGACTGCAAATGGTAATATTATAGGGCACAATTGAAATTTTCTAAGGGAGTGGAATTTAAAAGTTCTCACCAAATAAATAAATAAATAAGTCAGGTGATGTGTGTGTAAATCAACTAGGTGAGGGGAATCCTTTCACTGTGTATGTGTATATCAAGTCACTATGATGTACACTTTAAGTATCTTACAGTTTTACTTGTTGATTATACCTTAATCAAGCTGTATAAAGAAATGAATAAAAAAGCTTGAATTAGTGTCCTCAGTTTCAACAAGATATTACCAGAATTTAGATACCAGGTTATGAAGAAATGACATTAAAAAAAGCTCTTATGTATTGAAAATATTTTTCCAAATTTGTAACAATCAATTTAGGTTTTGGGAAATAAAATGGAGGAAATATCTCAAAACAAGAAGGCAAAGACAGAAAATAGACTGAACAGGTAAGAGGCACAGAATATAAACTCAGGAAGTTCTACATTCAGTTAGTAGGAGTTTGAGGAAGAGTCAAACAAAACAGGGATAAAGGTTATTATTACAGAATAAACACAGGAGAATCCCCCAGAGCTGAAATACGTCTTCAGAGCCCATCACATACCCAGCACAAATATGAGAAGACTCAGACCTAGACACACAATTGCAAAATTCAAGAATATTAATTATATAGAGAAAATCCTAAATTCTTCCAGAGATTAAACAAGTCCCTTACAAAAGAATCAAGAATTGGACTAGCAACAAACTAGAGGCTGTAAAATAGTAGAGTATTGTTTTCAAAGTTCTGAGAGAAAATGCTTGTCAAGCTAGAATCTACTTAGCCAATAAACCAGTCAAATATGAAGAAAAATTATATATATATATATTTTCAGGTGAGTGAGAACTCAGAAACTTTACACCCCAAATATCTTTTCATAGGAAGGAAGCTGGAGTGATAAAACACTCCTTTCTCCTGAAGCAGAGCACTCCACTCCATACCCCCCCCACCACTGCGGCAGCCTACTGAGAGAATAAAATTAGATCAGAGGGTCAGTTGGTCAAAAAAATAGCAAGGCACTACATTTCTTTGTGGGAGTAAAAAATATTCCTATGTTATATTACACAAAGTATATGAGGCCAAGTTCAAGACTTGACAATTCTTGTCTGGTCTCTGTCTATACTCTGCCTGTAGCTTCTGCCCCCAGCTCAGCTCTGGTGTACCAGTGAAAGCCTGCGACCCTCTGTCTACAAACCTGCCAGCCCATGCTTCAGACACAGGCTTTTTCCTGCATGAATGTGGATGTTTTTTCTTGCATTTACTCCCGTGGTAAATTTGAATTTTGAAAGAGAATTGTTAATAATGCTATACTTTGGTATAATGAGTATCTTAATGGTGTTGAATTCAGACTGTTTGTCTGACCGATGAGAAAGCCACGGAAGTAGATTTTAAAACAGTAAGCATATCTTACCACTTAGGAACCATATACTGCTACCATAAATAAGGCCAAGCCTCAGGTTTTCAAGAGATAAATCATATGCTATCATGAAAAAATCAACTGGCCTTGACTTGAGGTCTATGCAGTGTTAAGCCTACATATAAATTATCTTTCATATGTGTCTAGTAAATGATATGAGGAAAGATACTAGTAGCAAAATAAGATTTATAGATAAGAAAATAGGAAAGATTTTACCAACATGGGCTCAAGTCCTTGCTCAAATATCACCTTCCCAGTGGGGCTGAATCACTCACTTCAACCTAAAGTTTTTCTTAGCTTACTTTTCTTTTTTTTCCCCATAGATTTCACCAGCTCCCAATATGGTGTACTTTATGTATGCATGCAACATTTTTATTGCTTATTCCTCTTTCCCCATATGTAGCTCCATTTTTGGTTTGTTTCACTTACATATGTCAAGGGTACAGGAACAACGCTTGGCATAAAATAGGGGCTTAATAAATATTGCTGTCTGAATGCATGAATGCATGCATGCATGCATGAATGAATGAATAAATGAATAGATAAAGGATATGGAGCTCACCTGCTGCTCACTGTGGGTCCAAGCTAGATAATGCTCAAGGAGAGCACCTCCAGGTGTGACTAATAAAAGGCCAAGCTCATTGTTGTTAAACGATCAGATATTAACCATTGTTATCTAACACAGTCATTTAATCCCTGTGCTATTGCCTCAGCGTGCCTTTCAACATGAATTGCAGTTTTGTTCATTATAACATGGAGCATTAGTAATAGGAGACTTTACTGCTGCTATTCAGATATGTTTCCTGAGAACTGAGGAACGATTACCAGCTATTTATGAGAAGTATCTGTTTTATGGATTAGTAAAGTGAGAATCAGTTGAACTCCATGTCTACTTCCTCTTGACATTCTACTTAGTGAAATTTCAATGAATACATAATTTAATCAATGCCGTGTTGCAATCTCATAACTTCTTTAGCAACTTGTAGTTTAAAAATGTATACATAAAATCGTCAGAATATTACAATTAGTTACAAGAGAAATCGTTTGATTAACTTCTAGAAATGCTAGAGATCTAGAAAAAAATCTTTGTGGGGTTCATGTGCCAGAATTGTGGTACTATCTTTTTGACAAGTGATTCTCCATGCTTGTGGTGAATGGCTAAGATGATGGAGTCAGGGAGCCTCTGGGCTCTGAAAAGCTTGTGGGACTATCTGGACCATCAGGCAGCTGAGGGATGGGGCCTTTCCTGTAACTGGCCCAAACTCTGGTGCACTAAGTTCTCCCTTTCATTCTCCTCCTCCACCTCCAGGCTCATAGTGAGGCATCATCACCTAGGAGGCAGTCAGGAAGAAGGAAAGAGAAAGCAGTGGGCAGGAGAACGGAGGAGCAGAAGGCAGACTCTGCTTTTTGGAGCCACACGATCTGCCCAGGCATTGATTTATTGTCCTATAGTGTGATTCCACAGCAATTGCCACAGTGAGGCCTGAGCTCAAACCCAAAATTTCTCTCTTGATGAACACTGAAGCCTAGAGAAATTGCTTTTTCTGTGATATTGAGGCATCACCTTTTATCCTTTTGTGATCTTGTTCCTACTGTCACAGTACAAAGGACCAACAACATTCCCTTCATCCAACTGGCCTTCTATCGTCTGATGAAAGGTCAAAGAAATCTCTTCTGAAGAGTGTAAGAGGGGCCATGTGTGGCTGCATGAAGGCCTGCTCTAGTTTTGCTTTTACTCAACTAACGGAAGTACCCAATTTCCACTGTGAGACATTCTCAAACATACTCTCAGGTCCTGAAGTAGGTTTTATTCCAGAATCTCCTTATCCCTATAATTCCTGCAATTTATCCTTCACAATGTAGGGCCCCTCCTTTGAAAGACCCCTCATCACTGACCTCTTGGTCAAACCTGATTTCATAGAAGCACAGAAACTTCCATGGTTTCAGTATTTCTAAGTCATATCTTAGTAATAGACACAATAAAAACACTCAGAAAAAAACATATTTTTCATACTTTAGGAACATATCTATCTGCTCTTGAATTCTTTTCCACCACCCCTCTGAACTATACCAAGACTAAAGTGGCAGCAAGCTTTTTAAGGATAGGAAACATCTCCCACCTCGTATAAGATTTTATCCAGTCTTCTAATCTGACTTTATAGGCTAGATAAATTCTCTTAGGAATGAAAGAGCACTTCTAATCATTGTCTTGCTACAGTCTGTGTAACAGTTAGGTAGCAGAACACCCAAGATATGAAACCAGTAACAAAAACTTCAGTAAGAGCCCAAATCAGATGGAGACTCCTGTCTCCTAACTCTCAGGTCAGGTCTAAGTTTTGACTACGTCCTCTTATTTAGGGCACTTGAGATACAGGGGAGGGTTCCCACTATATATTCTTACAAGTAATTGTCTTTTCAGATATAAAGATATGTACAACCAGGAAGGCAAGAAGACTTCAGAGAATTAAGAGAAAATTAGAGAATTCAAAGCTAAGTGATAACTTGCAGGAAGAAAAGTGGAACTTCATGTCTAAACTGAATTTTATTTATGTCTTTCTTAAAAAATAAAATAAATGTCTACAGTTGCATTATCCACTATAGAGGCCATTAGCCACAGTGGTCTATTGAGTCCTTGAAATGTGGCCAGTCCAAATTGAGATGTGCTCAAAGTGTAAAATGCACACCAAGTATTGGAGACTTAACTGGGAAAAGAATGTGAAATATCTTATTAATAATTTTTATATTGATAACATGCCATTATTAGTATTTTTCTATATTGAGTTAAATAAAAAAGTTATATAATCTCATCTGTTTCCTTTAACTTTTTAAATGTGCTATTAGCAAATTTTATAGTAGTATGTGTATCATACTACAGTTTTATTGGACAGAGCTGGCCTAGAATAATCTTGAAGTCTGACAAAGGTGGAATTATCTCATGCCACAGCCTCAGACAGAGCAGCACCAAAAAGGGCCACTGAATGGGGAGAGCAGAAACGCTCTCCTCCATATTCCCGGAAACTCACTTCCCTGGCCTTGTTAGAACAGTAACCCCAAAGCAGCTTATTCAGTTCTCGAGAGACTGAGATAGGACCTGGGTCATACAACTCGTTTGCCCCCATGAGTGGGGGAATGGATGTCCGAAGCAGACGAGAGTCATTGTCCCATGGGAGGGAACTAGAGCCTTGGGAAGAGAAAGGATTTGCTTTATTCACAAATCAAGAAATTCTGTCTCATTTTAAACCTTTTCCTCAGGACAAGGGAATTGTATCTGCCACAGCTCAGTGATCACCGTGGGTGGATGAGGAAACAGCTGGAGCCTGGTGAGCAAGTTCTAGGGTGCAGACAGTTACCCATAGGCCAGTGATAAGACTACCTGTAGCATTAGATGACGACCAAGCAGAACTATGGATCTTATTAAAAGCAAAAATAAGGTTCTTGTATGTGCTTCTATCACCAACTGTACTGTACTTTGTATTCCGTGCAGCTATGTTCCCCCCAGTCATGACTTTATATTTTACCATAGTCCAGAATATCATTGTTCCCACTCTCAGTGCCAATGACTAAGACCGGCTTTTTATTACCTCAGCCTGAATAGCTGTAACCAGCTCCTTAATTGATGTTTCTACTTCCAATTCTTTTTTTTTTTTTCAATATGATTTAGCCTATTAACTCCTTGTAGATCATCTTTCCTAAAACATGCCAGGCCACTGCTCAGAAACTAGAATGACTTCATATTAAGTAACTCTGTTAAGCCCAGTTGCAGGTTGGCATGCCAATAGATAAGCAAAAATGCATTCATTTTTGTCTTTCTTCTTCCTTATTACCTCTTTTTGGAATGCATTTCCTCTTCTTTCTTTTTTAAATTGTTTTCAGAGAATTGCGAACATCTCATAAGGCAATATTCACATTTCTTATTCTAATTCAGAAGCTTTTTTCAATTGATCCCTGACTTCTCTGAGTTCTACAATACCTATAATCTGCATGCCACATGGTTTGTTGTATACTCCTATTAAAAAAAATTTTTTTTGAACATTTATTTTATTTTTCTTTCTTTGATTTTTTGAGCCTATAATCATTGAACTCTCAACCAATTTGAATCTCAGGGATTATATCTTAACAGTTCAAATCAGAAAAGGAAATTAATCTTTACTGAATGCTGTCTTTGTGTCAGTCTCTGCAAACTGTGTTCACCGTTTGTTATCTGGAATCCTCTGCATTCCTTTTTCCTTCTGTGTGTGCTCTCCCTTCATCGTTTCCATATGGCCCTGCCAGGCCGCCCTCATGCCTGATGCCAAGGAACACTGACTCAAGTATGCAAGCAGCAGATTTACTGGTGTGTAGGGACAGGGATAGGGGAATTTCCACCAGTAATTTCCACTTGACTGCAGCCTACTGTCTTGCTCCTGGAACCCCTTCTATCTTGAACATTTTCTTCTTTCCTCTCTAGCTCCTTCTAACTGATCCTCCTTTATGCAAAACAGTTTAAGGAGCTATAAGGCAGGCTCATCTTCAAAAAAAAAAAAAAAACCACACGGGGGGTTTCTAAAACAAAGATAGTTTTCTTTAAGAGGTATTCTGTGAGTGTTACATAATTTTAAAGATGTTATATATACTTCTTCTCATTTAATCTTCTCAACAATCAGTCACATGGTCTTTTATGTAAGAAAGGATGTTTTGGTCCCGTTATTGGTATTATAAAACTGGTTGTTTGGATTCAGAAAATGAAATTACCTAGTTCCAAAATACATCCTGTCCTGATTCTAAATCGTTTGGTTAGAGACTGGTCAGATGCATTTGACTCATTTCCTATGTGAAATACAGTGCTATATATAAGAGTAGTTGGATATTTGAAAATTATAACTTCTTATGAACTAATTCTCATATTTCTTTTACATATTATTGTGTGAGTCTGAGTCTAATCTGGTGGGAGAAACTACAGAGTGATCTGAAGAGATAAAATTTAATACAAATAACTACGACGGGATTGGAGTAACAAAGGATTAGCTAATAAGAAGTAAAAAGAACTCCAAAAAATATAGAAGTAGCAGAGATTTGAAGTAGCCACTTTCCTTGGCTGAGATAGAGCGCCCAAGGCTGAGATTCAGACCTTATTGGAGAGGACAATTGTAGATGACTGAAAGCAAAGAAGTTGCCTGAAGCTGCCTTTTTGGAGCTTGCAGGAAAGTACATTCCGGATGCCAAGGAAAGCTGCTCAAGGAGAGGTGTCTCACTAAAGGCATTGTGCACAAAAACTGGCTGAGGAGATGCAGTTGCTGGCTACTGACTACCGCTGGCTGCCGTGCAAGACGATGGCGCTGGAGGAAGACACATGTACTGCAGGAACTGGATGCTGGAGAAGCCACCCACACTGCAGCAGCTTGCCAAGACAGCAGCAGAACCAGGAAGCGAAACTCTCTCTCTATATATTTTCTCACCAGCGCCCTCTACAGGCAAAGTTTAAGTTATGCCCTCATGCAGAGCAAAAATATTTAAAGGGCACAGATTCATGTTTAGGGAACAGATAAAAAGGTTGAATTTGGAGATGAGGGGCAAATACACTGATAACTGGCATTGTTAGTTTCTGATAGTACAGGAACCAAAAATTTTTAATATGATTATTCACAAAAGTTTCCCACCTCCTGGCACGAAAACTCACTTATGGTTCAGGCATCAGTCAAGCCAAGGATAACGAATGGAGAGAGGAAAATGAACACAGTAAAATTATATTGATTTACATTATAAAAGGAAGTCTTGGCCTTTCCCCATGACTGTTACATCAGAAGTCAGCATCCTCTTTCACTAGTTTGTTTTTTCCACAAACCCTTACAGAGGAGTGAACCTTAATAACAATTTTACTATTGTGTAATTAATGAGGTAAAGTTTAGTAAGATTTTACAATCAAATGTTGTCTACAAAATTATCTCAAAATAGTGTATAAACACTTTAAGCCAAAAAATATCTAAACATAGCTAGAATGACTGTCTTTTCTAAAGGGAGTTTATCATAACCATATTTGATGGTAAAATTCTCCCTTATGGATTGTCACATGTTTTCCTTTTTTCTTATGTCCACACTCTCCATATTCAACACTTCCACCTACAAATGGGATAACCCCAAAAACACATTGAGAAAGTTCCTGGACACTCCACAATCCAATTCAATCTCTCTCCTTCCCTTCTCTTATGTTATTGATCACTGTCTTCCATATGCTATTGATACTTTTGAGCATGGCTAATCTCTACAAGTGAATCCTAAAAGCAACATTCTTATTTTACTCATTATTGAGTAAAAGATCCTCACTATTGGGCAAGAGATTTTGTGAGTAAGATCATTATTTTACTCACTAGTCTCTATGCCTAAAATATGGCATCTTAAAAATGTAAGATTTAAAAATACTTAATAGCTAAAGAAAGAATTGGTCATTTATAAGGTGTATTATAAGGTGTATGTATAAATACATGTCTCAGTTAAGTATATTTTATTTTTCCTTCTTCCCTCCTCATTTCTTTGTCTATATGTTTTAGTGTGGCTATCTTTTTATTCTCTTTGTGTCTATCCCTTTTTATCTATTTATTCCCTTTCTTACCTTCATTTTCTCTTTTTCCTCTCTTGAACAGAGCATAACATTTTACATGAAATGAAACTTTTGAAAATATGTTTGTTATAGTTATTTGAGATTCACATTTTATCTCAAAATAAATGAGTGATAGAAATCAAAACACTGAATTAAGCTGTTTATGTAAGGCCTTATCTTTCTCCATGAGGTTAATGGCTTTCAACAGAAAAAACTATTTGGTCTAATTAAACACAAGAAACATCATGTTTTAGGGAAGAATTTGGGATTTACTTGTCAAATGAGATAAATACTTTGAAGGTTATGGTAAGTTGCAATTTCGAACTCAACAGGTTATTTATCATGAATTACGCAAAGTAAAGTCATGAAATTATAAACCTAAGTCAAATACCAAGGAAAAAAGTAAATTTGGTAGTAGAAACCTTGGTGTGGTATTGAATTAATACTAATCTCCGGTGGACAGCCCTAGTCAATGTAACACTGTATCATTTGTTTTGGTAATTTAGTATTATACAGATTTTTATAGCTTGAATCATGATCATTTCCAACTTTGTGAAGGGATTCAAAATGGAAGAACTAACCATTCAACAGTTCATTGATCCTATGTGTATACAATAAAATACATAAAGGACAGCAGAAGACAGGGTTTGAAACGGATATTTCAGTTGAAAAAATACTCATCTTTGGTTCATTACTCTATACATACATAACTGAATTAAACATTTAAATTTTTTTCATAAATGTCAAAATGTCAACTTTTGAAATTAGTATATAAAAAATAATACACTTTATACTTCATCAAATAATACATCTTAAATAGAGTACCATCCATATTCTAACAACTGCATGGTTAAAAACTATTGCCTATAAATAGTCTGTTCCTCTTCCCATGGCCCCACCTAGGGTATGGCCTTTAATTTGGTTTAAAAATTATGAACTAATAGAGCTCATCACTGTTCAATTTCATCTGCAAATGAGATGTTTATGGAATGAATAATTTCATTTAAAAAGGGATTGGTAATACTCTGGAATATATCTAAAAATTACAAATGATGTCTTCAATGCTTTCTATATGTCTTTCATATTTTATAACCTATGACCTGAGAAAAAAGTTCAGGGATTTAGAACAAATAAAAACCACCACCACTCTTTTGGTCAATAATTAATGTTTAGGTGTTACAACCCAATCTCTCTTTCTTTTTCATGGCATTTCTGACTGGGTGGCGTACAACAACATTATTATATTAGTCTTGAAGATGAAGACAGAATATAACTAAAATTGTATTTACATAACAGACCTAGTAAGGTCCTATAATCAACTTGATAAATAAGTGTTGAGCTCTATATTTATATTATTACCCATCTCTGTTGCACATACAGAAGACATGGACTTCATACCTTCCCTCTAGCTACACTGAATAGCATATTCATATAAACTATGCTTCATTAAATCTGCTACTTCTTGGATTAAGCCCTGCTTAGATTAAACATTGGATGTGGGGGCTCCAATTCTGTATATGTCCTGCTTATCAGCAAACACTGGTCTGCAGTTTGCTATTGTGCTACACTTTCAGCTAATCTACAAGTGCTGCTACTTTACCAGCAGCCCCTGCTACTGTATTCTATACATTAATTCCTTCTAAGTGCCAACAATACCCAAATTCTCATGACAGTACCTCAAGGTTGGTATTAATTCCCTGTAGTCCAAGAGCGATTAAGTGAATTGCTCAAGTCACAAAACTAGTGAGGATCCGAACCCCAGTTTTTCTTGCTCCACGCTCTCCCCATAAAAACAAAGATGTGATGCTCAGTGAAATAAGCGAGGCGGAGAAAGACAAATACCATACGATTTCACTTACTTGTGGAATATAAAAACAAAGCAAAACAGAAGGAACAAACAGCAGCAGACTCACAGCCACTGAGAAGTGACTGGTGGTTACCAAGGAGGAGGGGCTGGGGTGGGTAGTGGGGGAGGGGGGAAAAAGGGCACAATAACTTGCAATCACAATATAAGTTGATCATGGGGACTGTTGAACCACTGTGACGAACATTTGAAACCATCATCAGAGTGTATATTAACGATACTTTCATTAAAAAAATGGCGTATCCTGTACAACTAATTAAAGAGGAATTCACAAATGGGAGAAGACTGAAGCTTATTGTGTTTCAAATTAACTTCATAACTCTTAGAAAGAAACAAAATACTTCTCTTGTTTTTCTCTTTATTGCCGTGACTCATGCCATTGTTTAGCAGCTTTGGGAAAGGAGCACTTTGTCACGCTCAGGGTGAGTGATGCTTGCTTTCCCTGTGTATCTCTCCCTTAAGTTCTGAAAACCTGACGGGCGGGCACTGAGGCTGGGGAGGGACACATGAGCTTTTTCTTTGGAGAACATGAAGGATGTCTGCCGAAGAGGTGGAGAGGAAGGGCTTCTAGCCACTGCAAAGGCACACATTTGAGGGAGGATCAGGGTGATGAGAAAAGACTGTAGCAAGAGTATTTGGTAGAAAATATCAACAATACCCAATAAGCAATTTACTTTGGGGTAGAACGTTGCTAGCATTTTCTCACTTTCTATTGTTCTTTCCTATCAGCGCATAAGTATATTTGATTGTTTTACATCTTAAAAGCAACAATTCCTACCAGAAACTCCAAATCCTCTTTGGCTGTATGTTCAACTGAACTGAAAAAAACACACCACCAAAAGCCTCTTTTCCCCTAAGGCTTAATACTCAGATGTAGAGACTATTAAATTGCAGAGAGGAAATATTTACCTCTCTGATAGCATTTTTCACTTTTAACAATTGCCTGTGATATGGACTAACTGTCCTTTGGAACCATTTGTTACTCATTTTGTGTTGCCTCAATGCCTTACATTCAAGGTATTTATATAAACTACAATTTACTGTATTTTAATTTTACATGATTTGAAATGATCTCAAACTTCTGGCATAAACCTTACATTTCTCATGTACAAAGTTGGCCAATGATCTACCGTTTTGGAAAAACTTGTTCTAAAATTCCTAATACTTACAGGCCTTTTAAACCTGCCTTGAGACACATGCCTTTAGCCAGTGTACCTGTTTTATGAGATGCTTGCAACATCCTTTGGCAGATATGAGCTACCTTTAAATATGTATTTAGCAGATATTTAGCCCACAGCTGATATTATAACCAGTCACTGGACAAGGTCTTAAAATGAAAGCAGCCTGGACATTCAAAGCATGGATTATAAGAAACCTAGAAAAAAAAAAAAGAAAGCTAGAACAGTAAGTGACATTTGATATCATTTAATCCTATCTCTCATTTTCTAGGAGAACACAGGACTTGTGAGATAAAGTTCTCAAAGTTACCTAACTAACTGAAAATTTTGTGGGGACTAAAACTTGGGCATTCTAACTCCAGGCTGGTATCTCCATGTCATGGACGTATTCTGTAAATGACTCTAAAATACAGTAAGTGTTAAATTGTTCAGTAACAGTCCATCAAAATGTTAGGGCTATTGCAACTGTTTTTGAATGAAATACATGCACCATAGTTTGAGTTTTCAGGTACCACCTCCTATTAAAGTTTGTACCATTTGAAGCATGTATTTTAAAACTTTGAAGTAGAAATGACACTTCTTTATTGAAAAAAAAATGTCTGGAAAACATAGATGAAAAAATCTGATATTTGTTGATACCTCAAAGAGTCTATATAAGTTACAGTAGTACATTTAGCTATTTTATGCATTTGGTTTCTTGCATAGTTTCCAAAATGTTCTAGAAGACAACAGTACTTTAAATGGAGTCAGCTGGAGTTTTAAAAATATTTTCAGAAAAACCACAATCTTTTTGTGCTCTTGCTTTCCAAGAGCTCTGATTGGTTAGTATTCACCTTAATTCTTAGGTCTTATCAAGAAAAAATTCAAGGCTACTGTTATATTGAATTTAATTGATCTATCAAAACCACAGAAAAGTTTTGTTTTTACTCCCTCTAATAACTTTTTTCTCCTTAGCCATAGGAGGTAACTCTTTCCGTGGAGCAGACCATCGGTGAGACTGGATCAGTAAGTGTGGTTACAACGGTCAGCTGTGGCTCTGTCTCAGTCGTGTAACTCTTCCGTGCAAAAACAGGCTGCTAGTCTACTGGGAGAATGTTTGGAAGTGCTGGGCCCCGTGTCCATCTCCAAAAGATCACACTCAGTTCAGAAACGCTGAAAATGTCACAGCCACAGACTTACTCTTCTGCCTGGGACTAGGGACGGATGGAGGTAGATAGTTCCTCTTTATTCCTTAATAATGTCCAGTATCTGCTCCCTAAATAAATAAATCCCTATCCATGGATAAATCCTATGTGAACCCTGGACATCTCCATGGATACAGGTCATCTTGTAGATATTAATAACTAGTCAGGATTTAACCACCATTCCCGTTGTTAGGCAGTTTTGAGCATGCTGTTACATTCATGGAGGGCATGCTGAGGAGGTAAGTCTTCAGCTACCTGATGCTACTGCCTAATAATACCTTCCCTTTTAAGGAGCTTCATATTTTTTGAAGTACTTTCTTATGTACACGTATATCCCTAAATCACAAAAACTGGTGCAGTGAGAGAGATGGAATTCTAAGATGGCCTCCAAGATTTCCGCCTGCTGGTGTACATACCCTGAACAATGCCCTCGCTGGAGTGTGGGCAGCACCTAGGAATGTGATGAGACAGTCACTTCATCTTCATTCTAGCAGTTAGGACTTCATCTTAACAGATGTAAGGCAGAGACTCTTCTGCAGGCCTTGAACACCACATAGCTGGGCTACAGAAGGCCCTGTGAATGGGACATGTGGTAAGGGTGGCCCCAGGAGCTCAGAGTGAGCCCCAGTGGGCAGCCAGCAAGAAAACCAGAATCCCAGTCTTCAGTTTCAAGGAATGGCCCCCCAACAACCTGAAAAATTTGGCAGTGATTGCTTCCCTGAGTACCCAGGTAAAAACATCATCTGTCTGATTCCTTGATTCCTGAGACCCTGAGCACAGGCCCTGGCCCAGGCCTCTGACCCACGGAACATGTGCAAGAATAAACGAGTGTGGTTTTAAGCCACTGAGTTTCTGGTAATTTGTTATGCAGCAATAGGAAACTAGATAAAAGCGAAAGCAGATAATGTGATAACTCTCACCATTAAGGACTAAGACTGGTAATCTGGATCCTCATTTATACTCCAGCATTCTTCCCATAGTACTCTAATGCTCCACAGTAATAAGTGACACTGGTAGATTTTCTTTACAGATATCCACTAACAAGATAGATGACTGAAAGCATAATATACTGTCTTCCTCTATACAGCCCAATGCAGAATAAAGCGATTATTTTAATTTTTACATCAGTTCTGGAGTACAATGAAAACATTAATCAAAATCATATTAAATGTTAAATTGATGATATTTTCAAAGAATCTTGAATTAAATGTCAATCCTCATCACTAAGCAAACAATACAGTGAATACTCAAGACCAGGGAATATGACAGGTAATTCTACCCGCTTTTTGTATTGTTTCTTTGGTTTGTTATTTTTGAAAACCATTACAAAATTCTTATTTTGAGAAAAGGCAAATCTAAGCCTTTGTGCACCATCATTGTTCCCCAAGCCTGGAAAACAAAAGAGAGAGTGGGAGGAAAAAATTAGATGCACATTCAATTAAAAATTCCTTTAGGCCAAAGTGAAAAGAAGCCAACAGCCAGTTACTCACTCGGCGACATTTTGTGCAGATAATCTCACCATTTGCTTGACAGTGTGCAAACTTCTTTTTCAGTGCTTTGTTTTCTCTCACGACGTAGAGCTCCCTAAAATTATCAAGGAGGAAGGAACATCCCTGAGAATTTGCAAAGGACCGATATGCAGCCCAAAGGCACGTGCTAGCGGCCCTGAAGTTCAGCCACATGCAGGCATCATGCCACAGCTCAGGCCCCTCTCCCTCCTGCCTCCCCAGGTCAGCAGACAGGTGTCCCCTGTCCACATGCATGCCTCTTGAGGGGCATGCTGCCTTCTGCGGCTTCTTTCAAGTCTGTTGATTATTTTAACCAGGTTTAAGTTGTTCAGAAATTTGAGGATACACCAAACCAATGAACCTTGGGCCAAAATGGCTTTGGGTCTTATACTTCTCCCTCCCTGCCTGAGTGCAATATATTTGAAAAACTGACATTTGGAATAGGAATATAATTTGTAGACTAATGGAGGGGAAGTTCTGAAAAATAATGAACCTCCTTTGTACTGTTTTGGAAGGACATTTACAATACAACCTGCTTCACCCTTTATAAAGAAACTTAAAATTGAGCCTTTCTGGTCTTACTTGAATTCTGCTGTCATGTGGCTTTGGTGCATCCTCTCAATTATGTGGATACCCTCACTAGATCAGGTCAGCACACTGCAGATTTTGCAGAGGCAACTTATTAATGATGGCTTATCCCTGTATTGCTTTGCCATACTTCTTTTGATTTTGATTTTCTTTTCCATTATACTTCGCATCTGTACTTCCAAAATCTGCATCAAGAAAAAATACTTAATTGTTTTTCATATTTCACTGAAGTAAGTCTCTTGGAATTTAGAGATCTTAGGTTGTTATGAAAATATACACTTGACCCATAGTCTAGAAGTAAAAAAAATGAGGCAATAGTCCTTAAAGAATTTAGTATATAATCTTCTGTAATCGTGGATACGTGGGACTCTCGGTTGTTCATAAAACAGCCTCTTCAATTTCAGAAAAGTTCTATTGTGAGAAAATCCTTAGCAACATTCAACAACAACAACAAATCTCTCCCTCTAACCTCCCCTTGCCCATTAGGTTTAATTCTGTCTCATAAAATAAGTCTAAACCTTCTTCCATATGGAATGGCTTTAAAGAACTAAGCACTATGATCACATTACCCAGTCTTCTCTTATCCGTAATAAGGCCCCAGTTTCTTCCATCTTCCCTCCTGTTAGAATTGCCAGGCTCTCCACTATCTTGGTCAATCTCTTCTTTGCATGTTTGTGGCAGAAACTACTAGTTTGCTACCCAGTGTCCATTCTTCCTAGAAACAGAACTATAATTTTATTCTGGGTGGAAATTTGCTAGCTAAATGACTACATTTCCAAGCTAGTGGCCAATGAGATATAAGAAGAGTTCAAGCAGGATTTCCAGAAAGGATCCTTGGGGATCAGGTAGCTGCCATGTGCACTTTTGGCCTCTCCCATCTTCTTCCTCCTTCCTGTCAAAGATGAGAATGTGGCAGCTGAAATTCTAAAACTATCTTTGACCTCAGCAATGGAAGCCATGTAGTAAAGGGCAGAGGAAAGAGGGGTTTTGACTTCCTCATGACATCATGGAGCTATGGTTTGAGTCTAGATTGCCCACATTCTTTACGTGCAAGCATAAGCCCCAGTGCCCTGTCTTCCAGCTCTGCGACTAGCAGCGGACCTTAGTTCATAGCAGAAACGGTGTAGTTTGTGAGAGGTGCAAACTTGAAATAGGGACTGGCCAGTTCTCTCACCTAGGCAACTCCACAGTAGAAAAATATAGTTCCTAAACAATTTAACTCCAAACCGAACCTCTCATAGATGACGAATTCACATTAAACTGTGGAAAAAGCCATTCCTTTTCTTAAGACCAAAGGGAATTTTTCAGTAAAAGTGAATCATCAATGCTGACCAACAAAGCTAAGCAGCCCTCCCCTTTGGCTCTCCCATCTGTGTTTTTGGCTTTTATTTAGCACAGAAAAGAGAACAAAACCTTGCAAGGAAACCTGCGGGCTGTGGGATAGTTTAGTCGGACAAGTACAAAGAATAACTTCCTATATAAATGATAAATATAATAAATTGAAGTATTCTGTTTCCTGAAGGCTTAATTAGGTAGTTCTTGCAATGTATTTATGGTTCAGCAAGCTGATTAAAAGATTTGTATGGGCAATTAAGAAACACGTAATGAATGCAACAAAAACAAATACAAATAAAACCAAGGTCAGTGTCCAGAAATGTAACCAGGACACTGGAAAGTAAAAGATTAGTTCTAAAATAGTAAGGAATATGAAATAATTAGAAGGGGAAAAGAAAGGAAAAGAAAAGAAGAGAAAAAAAAATCAGAGTAAATATACAAGGAAGCTCAACTATAATCAGTCTACATCCAATAAACTGAAATAATGCAGCAAAAGTTGTTGGGTCAATGCCAAGGAAAATGTTAAAGATCTTCAACTTGCTCCTAGAAGTCTGATTTAGGAAGATTTCAATTATGCATAAACTCTGCACATGATCTCACTTTGTGTGTTGACTCTCACCATTCATTAGTGGTTTCTTGAACACTGTGTTGAGGACTCTCAACTCAGAAGAAAGGAGTGCTGTGACCCTGCAGCAGTGTCTCCTGGGGGCATTGAACAAAGCAGTGGTAGAATGTACCCCCACACCGTAGCCATTACTGCTTAGGGAAGTTTAAGCAAGGCAGGTCTTTAGCCAAAGGAGACCTAAAAGATAGTCCATTCTGGGGCTCCCAAAGGGATTGTGTCTTGTTCTAGAGATTATCTGGTAAAAATCTGACTCATAAAAGCCAAAGACTGCCCTACAGTTTACTCCAAAAAACTGGTGTTAAAACATCAATCTTTGAAAACACCCACTTGATTCATTCATCTAGGACATTAAATGTAAGGCAATAACTCTCTAGTGGCATTATTTGACCACAGAAGTTTGATTTGACACTAAAAAATGTTTGGTTTGCCTTACATTTAAAGGGGTTTTAAAATATAAGTTTGTGTAGAAACCTGGCCAGGAAACGGAGTTGGTTATAGCAAAGCACACCAATGTAAAGGCATTGCTTTCATGAAAGCCTATTTAGGGTAGAGCCAATTCCAATGTTAAGAAACTAACATTCACACCCATATGCAAGGGTGTGAATTTTCTTCTAAATGGATTGTTTGCTATTATAGTAGTTACAGTCTTTAATTCAGTGGTATGGGGGATTTCCTGGAATATTGTAGAAATGCATTCTTCCTTCACTGCCTTCCTCTCACAACCCAAATAACCCTACTTTAGTGAACTGCGATGAGGCTGGATGACATGGTATGTATTTTCTTATTACTCAGATCTGGCCTCAATGTTACCCCCCAACTTAGATGGGGCTGGCAAGTCTTCCCCAATCACTACATCTACAGTACCCATCTAGTGACGTGTTTCACATCACCCTATTCTAATTCTCCAGTATCTATCTCTATGTGATGTATTTCTTGCTTTGTTTATGTTCTATTATTTCTTTTCCTCAAATATCACCATTTACAAACTAGAATATAAGCTTCAGGCAGCAGGTGATTGTGTTGTCACCTTGCTCTCTGTTTCTAGAACGTTACCCGGCATGTAGTAGGCATTTCATAATATTTCTGGAATGAGCAATTTGTGTCTATACAAACAGAGTGGATGAAACCAAAATTACGAAGCTGGTTTAAATGGGACAGTTGCATTGGCCTTCCTGAATCAAGGGCAGGCTAAATTAATTTTATCGGACTTCATGGCTGGTTGCTCTGGAATGGTTGCCTGACAATCTCTGCTAACCACGGATCTTGATTCTTTGTATGTGAGTCTGGATGAAGCACAGCTCACCAAACTGGAGCTTCAAATTCAGTACAATTTCTGTCTGGAGACTTAGCCACAAAAATATCAATGGCAACCATGTGCAGCTATTTTAAAGTGAAAACCAACTTCAGAGAGGCCAAAAACAATACCTTATGAGCATACTCATCTGGTTTCATATTTTGAACATGGTCTACGGCTTTATATGTCATTTTCTCTTGGAAATCATTAACCGTCTCAAGTTCAAAAACTCCTGAGCCGCTGTGGCCTGCCAGGACTTAGGTGTTCTCCTCTGCCCTGGCTCGACCTCGGGCCTGAGGACACAGGGAAATCAGTTAACAAAGGGCTATGCCTTGCTGAGAACTCTCCCAGTTTGGGCCTGGAATGTATTCACTATTCAGTGTCCCCTCAAACGAGTTATCTATTGTCTATAAAGTTGGTTATTATCTATTCTTTGCAAGTTAGTTACTGGAAATTCAAAATGGACTTTCATGCAGAAACAATGTTCTAGAATGAAGACAGTTAGGTCCCCTGACCTAGCCTCAAAATCTCAATTCCACAACACCATCCTGACCAGGAGTTTTGTCCCCTAGACCCCTCAAACTCTGGAAACTGTCAACTGTGACTTGGACTGGGGAGGAAGGATGAGTGGGCGGAGCATCTCTGACCTTGACCCCGGGGCAGTTGGGAGTGCAGCTCCGTTCCTGGCACCTCAGGGCACTGGAGGGCTTTGACCCATGAAAAATGCTCAACATGGTGATCGATTTCTGTATTCCTTTTTATAAAACGACATTTAGGTACATTTTGAGGGTGTTGCAGCCTGGCCCAGGAACCTAGCTATCAACTGTAGTATTATCCACATGAAAAATGCATTCTAGGCAATAAACCACTGACTTACAAATCAACTCCTGAAATGCCATTAATTCCTAATTTAGTAGCAGTCTGGTTATCTTAGTCTTCCATGAGTTGCCTTCCATTTCAGGATGTGATTTAGATTATTAAAAGGTAACTCTGGTTAATTTTAAAGAAAGAATATATTCTATCTATTAACCAGCACAGCTGAGAACATACACAACAGAAGGTAGCAGTTACATTGTAAACACAGAATGGGTAAAAGATAAAGTGAAATTGCATGAAAACCAGGACATCTCACTATTTTTTTCTGTTTTTGCATATGTAAGACCGCCCACATTTTGTTGTGGAAAATTTTCAAACAAAAAGAAAAACTGAAAGAGTAAGGAAGAAACATGCAAAAACAGTAGGGATCCCTGAGGTGTGGATGTGTTCCTTTATCAGACGTATCAGACATTCCTGGTCCACATACACTCCAGGAGTAAAGGGCCTGTGTCATGTTCCTGAGAAGTCTCGGGACATAGAAACGGCAACCGCAGAAGAGTTGTTGTTTAAAAGCACAACAGGTATCTGGCTGTCATCTGAATTAAATAACAATATAAAAGACAGTCTCTTCTCTTTTTCTTACCGAGGTATAACTGGCATACCATTATATTGGTCTCAGGGGTGCAACACAATGATTTGATAGTTGTATGCATTGTGAAATGATTTGTCTTTTGGTAGGAAAACAGGTATATTTTTTTAAATTGTGCTGTTTTACTAAAATAAAACAATTAAAATAACACAAAACCAAAAGTTAACATATTAGAGGTATTTGAATGTACCTGGACCAGGGCTGTTTCACCTGTGGTGAGACCGTAATGGCTAACGATATTACATTCTTTAATATCCAGATCTTCTTCAGCCACTGCGGTAGCGATAAGCAGATTTATTTTTCCTGTGTGAAATTTACTAATGACTTCTTTTTGTTCATTCTGTAGAAACATTTTAATAAATTAAATTTTGTGATGCTAAACACATTAAAATCTTCTAATTAGGAGAAGAAATAATAAATTGCAACTGGTCAGTGTAAATCAAAGAATTAGATCATACACGGATTCACTGCCATCTGCTTTTGGCATTGAACAAAGACATGATGGTGAGACAACATTTGATTTCCAATCTGGGATTACCACACAATAACAAAAATATTTCCATCCTCCAGTCTGGAGGTGGGAAGACCATCATTTATGCCAAGGAAATAAACTGATGGGCGGCTTGGGAGGCAGGGAGGATGAGATGTTTGCAGTTAGGAAAAGGATAAGGCAATGAGAAACTAAAATGGGCTTTGCTTTTCACAACATTACCTTCAAAATCTTTAACATGCAGAGAATAAGATGCAGTGACACTTTTAAAGACTATTGAGTTTTGAGTCACAGAGAAAATATACCCTGCATACCATGTTTGGTCACTTTAAGACTTACACAGGAAGAAATGTATATGGGACATTTTTGGAAGGACATGGGAGAAACTGAAAACACTGGCTGCCTCCAGGGAGGGAGGTGGTGGAAGGCTGGAGGACAGTGGTATGCCCTGTGCCTTACTCCTCTGAAACGGGTAAATATACTATCTGTTCAAAGGGGTGATATGAATCACAGTGAAAGAATACATCATTAAAAACACACTTTTTAAAAATTGTATTTAAATGAAAAAAATCTGAATTTTGAAAGTTAATGTAAGTAAAGAAATTAAATATGCACTCTGGGCCTTGCATAGGAGGAACAGACAAGCACAAACTAGCCAGACACAAGCAGTGTCGTTTTATTTTCATAATCACTGTCGTCAAAGCTGTTGGCCCAGTTGGCCTTTGGTGCACATTCATACTATCTTTTGCCTCTGTATGCAAAATAAAAACAAGCACATGAGACCAACAGCACGCTCTCCCATCCCCTTCCCTTCTTCTCTGAGACACCATGTGTCTTTATGTGACTCCTAACTGCTGGGGAATCTTGCAGAAAAGTGTCTCTCCAGTCTTCTTTAATAATTTCTCCCTCTTGCACTCATGTCCACTGATAAAAACTTACATGATTTTGGACTTTAGATGAAGATGTCTGTGCCTTAATTGAAAGGAATAACTTTAATAATGAAAATTCAGACAGAGTCAGACCCTCTAATCACATCAAGTAGATGCCGACTCCCTCTCCCAAAGAGTAAGTCCAACTCAGTTTATTGTCAGTGAGCATGTGGCAAGTAAGGATTGGGAAATGTTCTATATTTTGACATGCAGCACCCAAGTTTTAAATGGATAAGGAGCAAAAAGTACCTTGAAAACACATTTTCCATTTGTACCCCATCTCTTTTCAAAGAGGAGCTGAGGCCACATACTATCAAAGTCACAAAACTAAAACTACTATAATAGAAACTTAAAAACAGGACCAAAAGTGAAAGAGAATAGATGTACTACTTGTAAGGATTAACTCAGAGGCTGTGACACAGAACTTCTGTTTTGCCTATGAGCTTCCTGGAAGCTAAGGCAAAAAGGGAAACATGTTACTAGCTCTCATCACAAAGGAGGAAGTAAACTCTTTACTGAAGGAAAACAATGCTTTCTGTGGCATAAATTTTAGAGGTAACTTTAACAGGAGTACATGTAGAGAGTATATTAAGAGTTAAAATGGGCAATTTCAAGAACTACTTTTTTTCAGGAAACAGGGAAACATTTAATTTTCTTCAAATGGTGATGAGCATAATAGAACTGAAATGTCCCCTTGTCTAGCAAGACACCAGATCAATATGGCTTCAGAAGAACATTTTACTCTAACAAGCCATCATTGCTTCACCTATGCTTATAATACCTATAAGTGCCTTTTTTTCTCATTACCAAGTGTTCTTCCTGTGCACAAAATTAGTATAATGAAATGAAAACAAAACAAAAGTCTCAAAAAGGAAAAGAAAATATCTCATAGTCCCAAATCTCTAACACATAAAATGCCTTAAGTGTTCCAAGTTCCCTTACACATCTCATCTATGCACACTTATTTTACAAACTTCTAATGTCAGTGCACACCTTTTTGTGGGATTTGATTTTTCCACTTAATATTTCCACTTATCCATTAACCATTTTCTCATGTCGTTAGCAAGCTTAAGTGTCCATCAATTTTTCCAAAGGAAAGTCAATTTTGAAAGTTCCTCCACGTGGGTGAAAAAAAAAATGACTCCTAGAACATGGCTTAGCCCATCAAATACTACAGATTAGATTGCTCTTGAACTCACATATACTTTTTTAAGAACAAGTGTTTCATTCTGTAAAATTATTTGTGGAATGGTGAGAGAATCAATGAAAAAAGACTACTGCTGGGAGGGCGGAGCCAACATGGCGGCGTGAGTAGGACAGTGGGAATCTCCTCCCAAAAACATATATGCTTTTGAAAATACAACAAACACAACTAGCCCTAAAAGAGAGACCAGAAGACGCAGGACAGTGGCCAGACTGCAGCTACACCAGCGAGAACCCAGCGACTGGTGAAAGGGGTAAGATACAAGCCCCGGCCCTGCGGGACCTGAGCGCCCCTCCCCCCAGCTCCCGGCGGGAGAACAATAGGCAGAGCGGGAGGGAGACGGAGCCCAGGACTGCTGAACACCCAGCCCCAGCCATCCGGGCCAGAGCGCAGACACAGTATATGCCCAGGGGGCCCTGGATACTGGGAGAACAGGGAGTAAGACCTCTGAGCGGGTGCTGAAGCTGATGCCCCTGTGACAAAGAAAAGCGGGGGCTTTTTGAAAGTCTAAAGGGACAGGGACTTAACAGCTTGACGGAAAAAACCCAGGTCACAGTACAGCAGCTGGAAATTACAGGGAAAACCGGGTGCACTAACCCCCTGGGCAACAGCTCTGAGACCCCTCACGGAGGCAAACAGTCAAGCAGCCCCCCCATCCATCACCCCACCGGGCGCTGCGAAAGCAGAGAAGCAGCCTGAGACAAATTCCGCCCACAGAAAGGGAAATTTCTCCCTCCCGGCCAGGCAAGACACAAAGACCCAGTCTACACGCAATTACCCAACACAAGCCACTAGGGGTCGCAGTTGCCCCAGTAAAGAAAGGCCAGTAGTA
The DNA here is from genome assembly GCF_030020395.1 of Manis pentadactyla. NCBI lineage: Eukaryota > Metazoa > Chordata > Mammalia > Pholidota > Manidae > Manis > Manis pentadactyla. The sequence goes on along the minus strand of NC_080026.1, from coordinate 11,188,416 downwards.
AGTGAAAATTTTGGCCCTCCCAGCTGACAGTCAATAGCACCTGTCAACATGAAAAGGCAAAAAAATATGATCCAGACAAGACTAACCCAGACAGCTTCGGCATCTGCTACATCTTCCCCTGAGAAGGAATCTGGGGAGATAGATTTAGCCAGTCTACCTGAAAAAGAATTCAAAACAAAAGTCATAACCATGCTGATGGACTTGCAGAGAAATATGCAAGAACTAAGGAAGGAGAATTCAGAAATAAAACAAGCTCTGGAAGGACTTCAAAACAGAATGGACGAGATGCAAGAGACCATTAATGGACTAGAAAACAGAGAACAGGAACGCAGAGAAGCTGATGCAGAGAGAGATAAAAGGATCTCCAGGAATGAAAGAATTTTAAGAGAGCTGAGTGATCAATATAAAAGAAATAATATAAGAATCATAGGCATTCCAGAAGAAGTAGAGAGAGAAAAGGGGATAGAAAATGTCTTTGAAGAAATAATTGCTGAAAATTTCCCCAAACTAGGGGAAGAAATGGCCTCTCAGACCACAGAGGTACACAGAACTCCCATGACAAGGGATCCAAGGAGGGCAACACCAAGACACATAATAATTAAAATGGCAAAGATCAAAGACAAGGACAAAGTATTACAAGCAGCCAGAGAGAAAAAAAAGGTTACCTACAAAGGAAAACCCATCAGGCTATCATCAGACTTCTCAACAGAAACCCTACAGGCCAGAAGAGAATGGCATGATATACTTAATGCAATGAAACAGAAGGGCCTCGAACCAAGACTACTGTATCCAGCACGAATATCATTTAAATATGAAGGAGGGATTAAACAATTCCCAGACAAGCAAAAGTTGAGGGAATTTGCCTCCCACAAACCACCTCTACAGGGCATCCTACAGGGACTGCTCTAGATGGGAGCACTCCTAAAAAGAGCACACAACAAAACACCCAACATATGAAGAAGGGAGGAGGAGGAATAAGAAGGGAGAGAAATAAAGAATCATCAGATTGTGTTTATAATAGCTCAACAAGCGAGTTAAGTTAGACAGTAAGACAGTAAAGAAGCTAACCCTAAACCTTTGGTAACCACAAACTTAAAGCCTGCAATGGCAATAAATTCATACCTTTCAATAATCACCCTAAATGTAAATGGACTGAATGCACCAATCAAAAGACACAGAGTAATAGAATGGATAAAAAAGCAAGATCCATCCATATGCTGCTTACAAGAGACTCACCTCAAACCCAAAGACGCGCACAGACTTAAAGTCAAGGGATGGAAAAAGATATTTCAAGCAAACAACAGAGAGAAGAAAGCAGGTGTTGCAATTCTGGTATCAGACAAAACAGACTTCAAAATAAAGAAAGTAACAAAAGACAAAGAAGGACATTACATAATGATAAAGGGCTCAGTCCATCAAGAGGATATAACCATTATAAATATATATGCACCCAATACAGGAGCACCAACATACCTGAAACAAATATTAACAGAACTAAAGGAGGAAATAGAATGCAATGCATTCATTCTAGGAGACTTCAACACACCACTCACTCCAAAGGACAGATCCACCAGACAGAAAATAAGTAAGGACACAGAGGCACTGAACAACACACTAGAACAGATGGACCTAATAGACATCTACAGAACTCTACATCCAAAAGCAACAGGATACACGTTCTTCTCAAGTACACATGGAACATTCTCCAGAATAGACCACATACTAGGACACAAAAAGAGCCTCAGTAAATTCCAAAAGATTGAAATCCTACCAACCAACTTTTCAGACCACAAAGGCATTAAACTAGAAATAAACTGTTCAAAGAAAGCAAAAAGGCTCACAAACACATGGAGGCTAAACAACACGCTCCTAAATAATCAATGGATCAATGACCAAATCAAAATGGAGATCCAGCAATATATGGAAACAAATGACAACAACAACACTAAGCCCCAACTGCTGTGGGACGCAGCAAAAGCAGTCTTAAGAGGAAAGTATATAGCACTCCAAGCATATTTAAAAAAGGAAGAGCAATCCCAAATGAACGGTCTAATGTCACAACTATCAAAATTGGAAAAAGAAGAACAAATGAGGCCTAAGGTCAGCAGAAGGAGGGACATAATAAAGATCAGAGAAGAAATAAATAAAATTGAGAAGAATAAAACAATAGCAAAAATCAATGAAACCAAGAGCTGGTTCTTCGAGAAAATTAACAAAATAGATAAGCCTCTAGCCAGACTTATTAAGAGGAAAAGAGAGTCAACACAAATCAACAGTATCAGAAATGAGAAAGGAAAAATCACAACAGATCCCGCAGAAATACAAAGAATTATTAGAGACTACTATGAAAACCTATATGCTAACAAGCTGGGAAACCTAGGAGAAATGGACAACTTCCTAGAAAAATACAACCTTCCAAGACTGACCCAAAAAGAAACAGAAAATCTAAACAGACCAATTACCAGCAACGAAATTGAAGCGGTAATCAAAAAACTACCAAAGAACAAAACCCCCGGGCCAGACGGATTTACCTCGGAATTTTATCAGACATACAGGGAAGACATAATACCCATTCTCCTTAAAGTTTTCCAAGAAATAGAAGAGGAGGGGATACTCCCAAACTCATTCTATGAAGCTAACATCACCCTAATACCAAAACCAGGCAAAGACACCACCAAAAAAGAAAACTATAGACCAATATCCCTGATGAACGTAGACGCAAAAATACTCAACAAAATTTTAGCAAACCGAATTCAAAAATACATCAAAACCATCGTACACCATGACCAAGTGGGATTCATCCCAGGGATGCAAGGATGGCACAACATTCGAAAGTCCATCAATATCATCCACCACATCAACAAAAAGAAAGACAAAAACCACATGATCATTTCCATAGATGCTGAAAAAGCATTTGACAAAGTTCAACATCCATTCATGATAAAAACTCTCAGCAAAATGGGAATAGAGGGCAAGTACCTCAACATAATAAAGGCCATCTATGAAAAACCCACAGCCAACATTATATTGAATAGCGAGAAGCTGAAAGCATTTCCGCTGAGATCGGGAACTAGACAGGGATGCCCACTCTCCCCACTGTTATTTAACATTGTACTAGAGGTCCTAGCCACGGCAATCAGACAAAACAAAAAAATACAAGGAATCCAGATTGGCAAAGAAGAAGTCAAACTGTCACTATTTGCAGATGACATGATACTGTACATAAAAAACCCTAAAGACTCCACCCCAGAACTACTAGAACTGATATCGGAATACAGCAAAGTTGCAGGATACAAAATCAACACACAGAAATCTGTGGCTTTCCTATATACCAACAATGAACCAACAGAAAGAGAAATCAGGAAAACAACTCCATTCACAATTGCATCAAAAAAAATAAAATACCTAGGAATAAACCTAACCAAAGAAGTGAAAGACTTATATTCTGAAAACTACAAGTCACTCTTAAAAGAAATTAAAGGGGACACTAACAGATGGAAACGCATCCCATGCTCATGGCTAGGAAGAATTAATATCGTCAAAATGGCCATCCTGCCCAAAGCAATATACAGATTTGATGCAATCCCTATGAAACTACCAGCAACATTCTTCAATGAACTGGATCAAATAATTCAAAAATTCATATGGAAACACCAAAGACCTCGAATAGCCAAAGCAATCCTGAGAAAGAAGAATAAAGTAGGGGGGATCTCACTCCCCAACTTCAAGCTCTATTATAAAGCCATAGTAATCAAGACAATTTGGTACTGGCACAAGAACAGAGCCACAGACCAATGGAACAGACTAGAGAATCCAGACATTAACTCAGACATATATGGTCAATTAATATTTGATAAAGGAGCCATGGACATACAATGGCGAAATGACAGTCTCTTCAACAGATGGTGCTGGCAAAACTGGACAGCTACATGTAGGAGAATGAAACTGGACCATCGTCTAACCCCATATACAAAAGTAAACTCAAAATGGATCAAAGACCTGAATGTAAGTCATGAAACCATTAAACTCTTGGAAGAAAACATAGGCACAAACCTCTTAGACATAAACATGAGTGACCTCTTCTTGAACATATCTCCCCGGGCAAGGAAAACAACAGCAAAAATGAACAAGTGGGACTATATTAAGCTGAAAAGCTTCTGTACAGCAAAAGACACCATCAATAGAACAAAAAGAAACCCTACAGTATGGGAGAATATCTTTGAAAATGACACATCCGATAAAGGCTTGACGTCCAGAATATATAAAGAGCTCACACGCCTCAACAAACAAAAAACAAATAACCCAATTAAAAAATGGGCAAAGGAACTGAACAGACGGTTCTCCAAAAAAGAAATACAGATGGCCAACAGACACATGAAAAGATGCTCCACATCGCTAATTATCAGAGAAATGCAAATTAAAACTACAATGAGGTATCACCTCACACCAGTAAGGATGGCTGCCATCCAAAAGACAAACAACAACAAATGTTGGCGAGGCTGTGGAGAAAGGGGAACCCTCCTACACTGCTGGTGGGAATGTAAACTTGTTCAACCATTGTGGAAAGCAGTATGGAGGTACATCAAAATGCTCAAAACAGACTTACCATTTGACCCAGGAATTGCACTCCTAGGAATTTACCCTAAGAATGCAGCAATCAAGTATGAGAAAGATCAGTGCACCCCTATGTTTATCGCAGCACTATTTACAATAGCCAAGAATTGGAAGCAACCTAAATGTCCATCGATAGATGAATGGATAAAGAAGATGTGGTACATATACACAATGGAATACTACTCAGCCATAAGAAAAGGGCAAATCCAACCATTTGCAGCAACATGGATGGAGCTGGAGGGTATTTTGCTCAGTGAAACAAGCCAAGCAGAGAAAGAGAAATACCAAATGATTTCACTCATCTGTGGAATATAAGAACAAAGGAAAAACTGAAGGAACAAAACAGCAGCAGAATCACAGAACTCAAGAATGGACTAACAGGTACCAAAGGGAAAGGGACTGGGGAGGATGGGTGGGTAGGGAGGGATAAGGGGGGGAGAAGTAGGGGGGTATTAAGATTAGCATCCATAGCGGGGTGGGAGAAAGGGGAGGGCTGTACAACACAGAGAAGACAAGTAGTGATTCTACAACAGGTTGCTACGCTGATGGACAGTGACTGTAAAGGAGTATATAGGGGGGACCTGGTATAGGGGAGAGCCTAGTAAACAAAGTATTCGTCATGTAAGTGTAGATTAATGATTAAAAAAAAAAAATGCAGTTCCTATGTGGTGACCTCTAATGAGTTCTACACAATGATATAAAGGACATATAAAAGTGTAGGCAAAGGGTCTGTTTGTGTTTATACAGAGGATCAAAGCCTAATTTGGCTACCCCGAAAATGAACTAAGATACGATATGAAAGAGAACTTCCAACATCAGCACTCTCGGGAAGACTCATGCCAGAAGATGATCATCAAAAAACCCCAACAAAGATCCACGCACTGCTACAGCTGTAGATGCACTCATCCCACCAGCTCCTGGACTTGCCATGGGAATGAAGGAGATATCTAAGCTGGCCTGTGCATACAGTAAAACAACAAATTTGACTGGATCTATACTGTTGGAACTCAACCAAGAATTAGGAGAAGTGCAAATTGTAGCGCTCCAAAATCTTACAACTACAGACTATTTACTGTTAAAAGAACATATGGGATGTGAACAGTGCCCAGGAATGGGTTGTTTTAATTTGTCTGATTTTTCTCAAACTACTCAAATTCAGTTAGATAATAACCATCATATCATTGATAAGTTTTCACAAATGCCTAGGGTGCCTAACTGGTTTTCTTGGTTTCACTGGAGATGGCTGGTAATTACAGGTATGCTTTGGTTATGTAACTATACTCCTATTATGTTAATGTGTGTGCGCAATTTAAGTAGTAGCTTAAAATCTATACATGCTGAAGTTACTCTACAAGAAGATATGTCAAAGAAATAATCAATCTTCCCATGTTTTCTCCCGCCTGCTACTTCTATAGCTTTTCTTCTTTCTTCCTAATTACAACGAATTCTTAAATAGAATTCGTGCCTCATATCAAATTTACCGAGTATCATAACTCCTCCAAGTGGTAAAGATACCTCAAGACAAATGCTGGGCATAGAAGCCACAGGGCATAAATATGCAAAGAAATAAAAAGCTAACCATTTCAAACAATAAGGCTTCTCTCTCACTTACCAACTTAACATTTCCCTGTATGGCCCCGGAAGATGACTGGTTAGCCAGAGACGGGTAAGATTCCTCAAGGGAGGAACAACCTAAGACAGGCACAGTCGCAGGGGGGTCATCAGGTGAGAAATTGGGGATCAACAGAGGTGAGGCTTAGAACCTCACCCCCCCTGTTCTGAGAGAAATCTTCTGCATATGTGGATGTTTTATTGCCCTTGTCTAGCTTGGATTAACACATAGTCTACAGGCACACACCTGATCATCTACATTTGCTCTCTTACAACACTAAACTATGTTTTCTACCTTTATGTTGTATCTACCTACCACTTCAGCATCTTATTAAAAATAATAAAGAGAGAAATGTGGTATCCACATATAAATCAAGTATAAAAATCAAATGTGTATTCATATTTGAACTGACTGTTTATAGTTCATAATGCATGAGCAAAACCAAAAGTTTCTGTGATGACTGCCCTTGTACTGTTCACCATGTAACTTATTCACTATGTAAGAATTTGTTCTCCATGTAAGAACTTGTTTGTTATGCCTCAGAAGATTGGAGACTGACGAAAATTAGGCTTGGGGTGGATTAATGATTGTGCATTGAGCATTGACTCCCCTATACAGAATTTTATTGTTGTTAACAACCATTTGATCAATAAATATGAGAGATGCCCTAACAACAACAACCAAGAAAAAGTACACACTTCCAATTGTAAAATAAATAAGCAACCGGGATGTAATGTATAGCATAAGGAATATAGTCAAAATATTGTAACAACTTGGTATGGTGATAGCTGGTACTTAGAATTATCATGTATATAAATGTTGAATCACTGTGTTGTACACCTGAAACTAATGTAATGTAATACTGTGTGTCAACTACCCTTCAATAAAAAATAATTATCTAAAAAAAAAAAAAAAAAAAAAAAAAAAAAAAAGACTACTGCTGCAACTCATTTGAGAAGAGGAATGACAGTGTAAGAAATCCCAAAGGCTGTTTCTACCTGAGTCACGGGCTTGAACTCACTGCTGTGTGCAGCTCCAATCAGGTGCTGGGCCTTGACACCTACTTCAGCAAATTTGTTGAGTTCAGTGATCCGCTGGGAAAGAGCATACACACTCTGTCATGTTTTTTGTGAAAATTATTCCTCAGGCTGATTCCTCAGTCCTTGCGCTCTGTCCCACGATAGTGCTTCTTAATTTGGTCAGCTTCTCATTTTCATGTTCTGGGTTTGCTGCCCAGCTTTTTCAATGTTTTCTTATTATCTTTAAGAAAAAATTAGTTAAAGTTAGTAAAATACGTGAATGATTACATAAAATTTAATGAAAAATTAACATTAAAAAGATTTTATGTAATGATGCACTGACCTGTAGATCAATACAATTCATCTTGGGCTATACCTAATGACCAGATTAGTTTAGTAAATAAAGGTACTGCAGGCATCTTGACAATAAAACCAGGTAGTCAAACGATCGATTGTGGTCATATAACTCACGGCTAATCTGATCACATCAATGAGAAACTGTCTCACTATGAGTCGGATTTCTTCTTCCAAACGAGATTTTCATCAGAGGGTCTTCTGAAGAGCTCTTGAGCAGCAGTGGGCTCAGGACAAGGACGTAAATGCATGAGACTGCACAATAAATGTTATATTGACTCTTACCAAGAAATGAATTCATGAGAAAATCATCTGCCCCATCCAGTTTCAAAGCTTTCTTTTTGTCACCCTCCCCTTCATCGCCGTTGCCACCACTGTCACCACTCTTTTCCTTTTCATCATTATAGAAAGTTTCAAGGTGACGATATGCATCAATCATTCGGATTGTACCGTTAATTTGTAAGGCCTCATTGTACTTCCTCAAATGCTCTGCACACACACGGTCTTTGTGGTTTCCTTCTTTGGCAGCTACGAAAGAATACACGTACAGGGAAATAATGGTAGAAGACACCCCCTAAAGTTGTGCTGTGGACCTGAATGTGTTTATGATACTGATTCCGAATTGGGCTTTCACCTTGTTCTTGAAATGGGGACATTTAGGCTCAAAATGTGCCATGAGCTCTACAAGTGGCAAGCTTGCCAACCCATAGACTTGCTGCATGAGTTCTGTGTTGGCAGGAACACATCCCTGATCATGCTGACTCAGAAACGCCATGAAAAACACATTACCAGAGTTTGCATTTGAAGATAGAAATGTTAATATTTACCTTAACAGTTTAAATATACAATAAGTGAAAAACAGGAGATAAAGAGAAAATGAGTGAATTGGTGCCTCTTTCTTTAGATTAGGGATTAGAACATGTTTATCCTTGTCCTATTCAGAACACAGAAATTCCATTTGAAAACACATTTGCTTTCATTTTGCTTGGGAATATGTGATATATCACCTGAAATCTTGGCTAAACACATGATAAACTAAGTGTTAGGTCAAAAACCAAATTACTTTTTTTTTCCATTTGAATGCCACATTGCTCATAAGGTTGAGTTCCAAAACCTGGCATTGGACACACTTGGCAAAAACTTTGAATACTTGTCATTATTGCTATAATTTTATCTTTAAATTGATCCTAAAAGTAAATTATACTTTTATTTTACATGTTTATACTGTTAAAGGAATATTATCTTTGTTAAAATAATTCCATGTTATAATAAAATTGATTCAGAATCTTTGTCTAGACAAAGTAACCATTTTATCTCTGACCACCTCTTTCTACATTTATTTTTCATCAGATTCTCTTTTGCCTTAAGTCCCACGCATACCAACACCATGTACCCTGCTGGAATTTCCAATTTAAAGGTCTTTCTGAAGTAAAATTAATGCATGACATACACCTTGAGTGCTAATAATAATTTTAAAATATATATTAAAGTAATGCCCCAATTATGTAGAAAGCCTGCAGTCTAATTTAAGAACCATTCCTTTTCAAAGAACTGGCATCAGTATTATTTCTACCAAAATAAAAAATTAAGAGGTAGAGTTTTGAAAAAAGTCAGACACAGAAGAGGTCATACTATATGATTTCATTTACATGAAGTTCAAAATCAGTCAAAACCCATCTTTGTGTTAGAACTCCGGATAGTAGTTATCCTTGGAGGATAGAGACTGGTAAGGGGAATGAGGGTTTTCGGGGAGCTGGCAATGCTTTGTCTCTTGATCTGGGTTTTGCTTATACAGGTGTGTTCGGTTTATGAAAATTCAGTAATCTGTATACTTATGAGTTTGTACTTTTTCTGTGCATGTGTTACACTTCAATAAAAAGTATACCACAGGTAAGTAAGTTAAAAAATTAGATGGCAAATTCCTTTTAAAATATATCCTGAGGATGTTGTGGGTTTTTATTTTTTAATGATTATGAGTAGACACATGTAAATAAAGAGAAACTGGTCAGTAAAACTGAATAATTAACAAGAAGTGAAGGAAAACCAAGTCCATTCAAATGTGCCAGTTCAGCCGGAACAGGCAGTACTCTTTTCCAGAATTGCCAAAAACACTGATCTATGGAGACTGGTCACAAATGTGGGTTTGGTTCTACTGAATTCTAAATACAATATTATCTATTATGCCTATTTCATATCATTTATTTCTAACTTCCTTATGAGGTAGTTTTCAATGATTGTACTTATTATTAAATACATAATAGCTAAAATTTATCATGCTTTTTATATTTTACAAAAGAAAGTATTGACATAACAGGCTGGTCATAATGCCCAAAATGGCTTGGTTGGCTTTTATAATCAGCTAAAATATGTCTCACAAAAGCACCATTAAAGTAAATATTTCACTCCTTTACTATTTCAGTGTTTTCCTAAGAAAGAAAATATACAAATTAGGTAGAATTCTCAATGTCATTGCTAACTGCAATCTGGAAACCACAAAATGGCTCTGTGAAATGTCAGAAAACTAACCCTGGAAGTAATTCACCAAAAAAGAAAGAGAATAAAATGAACTATGGTAATCCCTCTAGTTTAGCTATACAACCCTCCCTATCCTCACCCTTCATGGCTCATATGTCGTCAACCAACTACTGAGTTTTCCTCATTTAAACTAGAAAATAAAAATGATGAAAGAGAATTCACAGCAGTGTCTTATTGCCTAATACCAATGGAAAAAAAACACTATAACTTCTTTTGTTAAAATTTTTAAATAATATTTTTCATATGGTCAGTATAAAATCATCTTTGCACCTCTTAGTTGAGTATGACATCACCTATCAAGTAAATGTAGACTTTTAAGCACTCACTTCTCTGGTGTCATCTGAGATCACAAACTTTTTGCATGGCTCCTTTATTTGGTCTTTGAGTTGCTCAATATTTTCTTTCATAGTTTTAATGGTAAATGCATCAAGATAAGTACATATCTGAAAAAGAGACATTTTTCAATATTCAAATAATTACTTTTCCCTTTCTATTAATTCAGTGTAGAATTCTTTTTCATGTAAGAGATAGGTAGCATGGCTTGCTAAACATACCCTTTCAGTATTGCTTTACTGTGGATTTGATTAACCGATAACATTTATCCTGAGAGAATAAGAAGGGGCTTCTAAATTATGCTTATTGATAATTCCAGAAAAGAAGTACACTTATTTTCATTTCTTAAGTTCCATTTTCCAGATGGGAAAACTGACATGGAAAGAATAAAGCAAGTTGCAGAGACAGCCAATAATGGTTCAAAGATGACCTTAGTGCATGAGGCTTTATAAAGGTAGACTTGACATTCATGGATTCTATTTCCACCCCCTTCTACACTCACGGAGGACATTGTAAAGCTGGAAACAGCAGAAGCCCATGTGTCTGGATCTACATTAGTGTTAGTCTTTAATCCCAGTAATAGATTATATCTTGGAATCATTAATCGTGCCTGTCTACTCTACATGATTTTTACTGAATTCAACTTCAAGTAAGGGACTCAGAACACAAGTCCAATTGCCTTGGTATCAACATACTTCTTGGGTTACTCTGAATTCATTTACTACTTGAGAACAGTAACAGAGATTTATGTGGTACTGCCATTTGGGGGCGGCTGAAGGTAGTACATCTTTAATTGAAGATTCCCCTATCTCCATTTTCCCATCTAATTTGAATTACCCAGATTCTGAGAGTTACACAAAAGAGGCACAGAAGAAGAGACGCAATTTTGAAACCCATGGAGTACATATGAAAATTAGAACCTTTCATTGTTTAAGCATATTCCTGTATCAGAGAAGTAAGTTTAACAAAATGAGCAGACATTTAGAAGAGGATATTTTACTTGTCTCATTTTTTTGTAAATATCTGCTCTCAATCATTTTTAGTGTTGTTTCATGCCATAGTTATTTATTAAGGCCTATGAGTTTTGTAGAAGACTGAGGATATTTAATTGAACTAAAGCATGTAGATTTCACTTAATCAGTGATTGTGGAATACCTTCCGTCCTGGGCTCCATGGTACTTGGGCCTAACCTTAAAAAGCCCAAGAAGCCCTGGCATGTCCTTTAGCTTTGGTTTTTTTTTGGTTGTACAAAAAGTGGATCACTTACTTTTAAAATATGTTCTTTGGCTTGGGCTTGCTTTGTGGCCCTCCCACACCTGGTGACACTGTTAGGCCCCGTATCTGAGGGAAAGGAATCACTGGTTTGTTTTCTTCCTTGAGTCTATTGTTTTTCAACTTCTGTTTCAAATAACATCTCATGACGTTGTTATAGACGTCTTCCTTCTTGGTGTGGTGGCATTCATCAATGATAATAAGGGAAAAGTCTTAAAAGAAAATTCAAATGGTTCATTTGTTTTTACCCACAAGGTAAGGGGGAAAAAAGAACCTTTAAGCTCATAAACTGAGCCACCATGGGATGTCTTTTCTTGGGAAGAATACTGGCACAGGCCTCTTTCAGTTATTAAGAGGGAAATGTAACTATGCGAGTCACCTGTATTTACACAAGTTCATGTACATTAATAATGAAACCACCCTTGTAAAATATTATCCTGGCTTACAAGGTAGTTTCAGAAAGTTTACAGAGCTAAGAAGTGTTACGGGAAAGAATTGAAACCCTGTCTATTCCCCAAAACTCTCCAGATTACAGTTTTTTTCTTTGATAAAATATTTAATTTTAAGTTGTTGAATTATATTTTTATTACATCAATGAAAACCACTTATTTAAAGAGGGATAATTTTGCCATGTTTTAGCACTGTATTTTGATATTATGGTTATTTATGCTTCTTTTCCTTCCTGTCTTCTACCTTTTCTTCTCATCCCCCACAAAATAGAAAGGATTCTGTTTTTATTGTATAGAGAAAAGGCAGATCTAATAGGACCCATAAGCATATAAAAATAACTTGTTAGTAGCTAGAAATAAGCAAAAATCCAGTGAGTGCCTGATTTAATAGTGTTTTCTTATGCAAAATAAAGTGATTTAATAAAAACTTATCAAATCTTTTGTCTGTTTCCCAAGGAAGTACAAGATTTTAATGAAAACATAAGCAATGAAAGATGATCTAAACCAAAATTAATCTCAATCAATTTTCAAAAATTATTTAACTAATACAGCCTCTGCTACTATCACTAATATTGCTACTAATTCTTATTTTTTCATAAATAAACACTTCAACCAACCTGAAAACTGGACACCAGTATCTTCTCTATTTTCTGGGTTTAAAAGTGAGTTTTTGAGGATTTGAGCTGCACTGATAATAACATCACAGGACTTGACAACTTCTGGAAATGATATTTTCAGTCGGGTATCACCGCTTAATCCTGTAACTTGATACCATTTTTTAAAAAAGGGTTTGAACTCTTTGCGGAAGAGCTGTTTAACTAATGGTACTTAAAAATGCTGAAATTAAAAAGAGACAAAGGGAGCATAAGCAAAGCCGAAGGAGTACTGGTGAAAGGCCTACCGTGTGCCGAGCACTGTCAGAGGTATTTACATTATCAGCTAATTAGGTCGAACAACCTACCCATCATTCCATTCATTCATCTGTCAGTAAGCATGGACTGATGCCTATTAGGTGTAGACAGTGTATCTGGGACATTAACACGTTTAAGATACAGTTGACAATTTTGAGGAATTCAGTCTACCTGAGCACAGAGACCAAGACTAAATAAAATAAAACAAATGATTACAGCACAATATATTAATTCTCCCATAGAAACACATACAAAGTGATAACAAAGAGGAAGAAGCACCTGACTGCTCAAAAGAAGAGTTCAGAAAGAACTGTAATTTCCTAAGCCATGGGTCCGGGAACAGATAAGTTAACACTAAGGCTGGATAGGAAATAGATTTTGAATTTGTAGAGCAGGGCCAGGCTATGCACAGTTTTCTAAATGTAGTGTAACAGTTCACAGGACACTTGTGAGTTGTGTTGTCAAGTTGATTTATTACTGTTTCTCTTGGGGTCAGGCCAGAGGCAACATGCTTAAAGGATTGGAGGGAGCAGAGAACCAAAAGTGAGGAGGTAATAAGGCATTGCCCAGGGGAGTGGAGGAGAGGTGCTGCTGGGACAGCTTTGGTGGCTGGGAAAATAGCAAACAGGCTTGGCAAAAGAGGCAGAAACTCTTCCAGACAACTGGCACTGCCGAGTGAGAACGTGCTTGTGCTGAGATGAAAACTCGACTGGCAAGTCGGAGTATCTTCACATTTTGTATCAGGTCAAATGCAAATCTTTGTGAAGACCCTGACCTGCAAGACCATCGCTTGGCGATGCACTCAGCGATACCATGAAGTCCAGAACAGAGAGGATACCCGCCTCACCAGCAAAGGCTCTCTTGTGCAGGCAAGCCACTGGGAGATGGCCACGCTCAGACACGTCATTACTGGGGAAGAGTCGACCCTAGGCCTGGTCTTCTGACTGAGAGGCTGCTGTTAATTTTCTAGCCTGTGTTCGCAGTGGCCATTAATGGCATGAGTCCACACTATACCCTTTTGCCTCAGTTGAAGTTTCAAAATTACCAGTTTCAGTAACAGGTGAACCTGTTCAAAATGTTAAGTTTTATTGCATGGTACCAAAAAAAGACTCCTTTTCAGCTGGCTACTATATGTCATAGTATCTGCTGAAGCTAGGTGAGTTGACACCTCAATGTTAAACAGTACCAGTCATTCAGAATACCTCCTGGATTTGGGGAAAGGAACAACCAGGACATGTTGAAAGTAATATCCTAGGAAAATTTATACAGTGGAAGCCCAGAGGTGTACAATGTGGCAAAAAGACAGTTGGCAAGAAGAGTTTCAAGAGCAATTATCAAAGAATATGCATTTTATTTCTCATAATGCAATTACCCAGTAATGTGATCAGTGGTTATCTTTCCACTGGTCTGCAAGGTATGCTATTCATCTTTTTATTTGAGTTGAGCCCCACTTATGTGTAAAAGGAGGGTTGGCTAAGGAGAACAGTGTATGAAGAATACTGCTTTGTGCCATTATTTAATAAAAATAATGTCGTTTTCTAAGAGCGAATGTGGAGGTGGGGAGGGTGCGATGGAATCCATGAATCCCAGACAAGCAAAGTGGACCTAAAATCAATAAGCAAGTTTGGCAAGTGAAGGAAAATAACACAGGGCAAAGAATAAGAAGAGAAACTTTCAGTTAGTGTTGCATAAGTGAAGTCTCTGGTCTACCTAGCACAAATCACTTGAGAGACCTGGAAAATGGAGACTCGTGGGTCCTACTCAGGAACTACTAAATCTAGGGACCACCTCTGGGCCAGAGGCTTGGCCCCTATGCTTTTATGAAACTTCTTATTTGAGATTGTCTTTGAAATGTGAGAACCACAACTCTTTCTTCTCTTCCACAAAGTCATTTTGGACATATTTTTCTCTAGAACTATTATTTTCATTCTGCTTACACAAGACAGAGGATATAATCTAAGGGTGAAGTCAGAAAGATAGTAAGAAAGGGAAAGAAAAATTAAATTTATTGGAAAGAGATTACATGACCCAGAGGAAAAAGTCAGCTCTGAAAATAGCTACTCCAGCTACTTGCTTATTATATGACCTTGGACAAGTTATTGAACCATCTCAATCATCTCAATTTCTACCTTAATGTTAACCTATGGTAGGGTAGTTGTAAAAAATTATATGAAATAGAGGCTGACATCTTCAATACTTAGAAAACCTCCCTGGTATTTTATGTATCTTTTTATTCTATCAGTAGAGTATAGTGGAAAAAGACCATTTGACTTCAGAAAAATAAGGGTTCAAGCCCCAGCTCTGCTGCTTAGTGGCTAGATGATCTCTGATGGGCCAATTAAAAGTCGTCCAGCCTCAGTTTTCTGATGGGTAAAATGGGGATAATTATAGTTACTTCATAGAGTAGCTGTGTGGACTTAATGAGGTACAATAAAAATAGTTAATATTGCATTGAACTTTACATATTAATACACATAAAAACACAGTATTATTAAACACATTTAGCTTATTTCTTAGACTGTAGATTCCTGAGGAAAAGATCTGCATTTTATTTATCTTTACATACCCTCATGCTGTTGCATGATTTAAGAATCTCCATGCCATGGAGAAACATCACAACATGGGGTTCTGGCCACAGGAGTGAGTCAAGAGCCTCCAAACAAGCAACATCTTCTGGTCTACAGAACAAAAAGAAGTTGTCACAGGGGGTAGCAGGCCCTGGAAATCCTGATTCTCACTCTGGGCGGCGTTGACTTCCTACTGAAGGACACAGAGAAAGCCAGATGCAAGTGTGACATGGCTAATTGGGAGGTGTGGGGTCCTCTTGGAGCCTTTTCCTGAGATGTGACACAGTGCCTGCCAAGACTAATCAAACCCAACTGCTACCCACTTCTGCTGAATCATATGGGGCTGCCTTACAGCATCTGAAGGAACCTGGGATTTCTCTCTCGTGATGTTGAAACCCTAGATAGGAAATAGAAAGTCTGGGAACACAGGTGGTGTTTTCATTTCTCCCTGCATTTGAAGGCGATAACTTCGGAAAGGATGGAGGAAGGGAGATGAAACTAAACGGTGTCAGGGCACAGGATTTCTTGTTTCTAGATCAAGGGTTATAATACCTTGCTATTGGGCTGAACACAAAATGCGTTATATTGACTTACAGTCAAAGTCGGGCCAGAGATTTTCTGACTCAATCGAAAAGAATTAAAGCTGACTTACTTTAAAATTTAAAGAAATGGGATAATAAAGTAAACAGTTATGACATAGATGGAAGAACTAGCAGAGGGATTTCTAGTAATTCTTGGGGAAAAACAACAGGAAAACAGATCATAAATTAGATTTACGTCCTTAAATGTCTATAAAACAAAGCAGAATAACTAATGAGGATAATTTAACATTTAAACATAGCTTCAAATGTGGATTCTTAAGAATCATCCAGATCTGACCGGGTAAAGATTGTGACTAGAACACAGCACTAAGAGGAGAAGGAATTACAGAAAGGAAGGTCCATCAGATGCACGCAAAAACATGGGCCCTGAAACGATCAACTGACATGAATGATACTAAGAAGTAAATAAAAGTTTTGCATTTAGGCTCAAAAATTAATTGCACAAAAATAACTTAAACGAGATCTAGTTTAATAGATACTCAGATGAATGAAAAGGAACTGAGGGTTTTAGTTTATGGCACCTCCCGGTGAATCTGTGTTTGCCAGCCTGGTGACACAGGCAAGTCCAGTCATGGGCTAAGGATCACATCTCATTTCTCCGACATTCTGCACTGATCAGACCATGTCTATGATATTTTGTCAAGCTCCGCACACACTGTATTTTAGAAGGTCCTAAATAAATGTCTCAAAAAGTATGAACACTCAGGATGATGAAAAGTCTAGAAACCTTGTTATATGAAAAACAGTTCAAGGAACTGGGAATATGTTTCCCAGAGAACAGAAAGAAAAATAACGTAGGAGCCACATGAGGCTGCCTTCTTTATGTGAAGGGCTCTTATAAGGCAGGAGAATTAAGACTTATTCTGCATAATCACAAAGGAAAGAACTCTAACCAATGAGTGTAGATTTCAGAGAAAAAGATTTTGTTAGGATTTTCCAACAGTTTCAGTTGTTCAGAACATGGCTTGAGTTGTCTTGTTAGAAGGGAGCCCTCCTTGATATTGGAAGTTACTCAGTGGAGTGAGAGGACTATCCTGCAATGGTTTAAAGCTTGACCTTGAAGTCCTCTTTCAGCTCTGTTAGTCCATGATCCTGTGACCTGATAGGAGAAGTAAAGGAAGCAGATGAAACAAAAACAACTCCTAGGTTTTCAGGTGACATGCTTTGGAAGAGGTGGTACAACAAACAGAAATACTGTTAAGTAGGGAGTGAGAATCTTTTTGGAGGGTAGAGAATGAGGCTGAGTTTGAGGAAATTGCAGAACATTCGAATGATATCAAGAACATCAGCTTAAGTAGCTTCAAATCACATAACTTTGTTCTTTTCTCTGGACCTGGCACTTACGATCCTGTTCTCTGGTTAAGGAATTCCATTTAATTAGTTTAAAAGGTGAAGAAGAAGGAGTGGTAGAAATAATTAAAATGTATTGGGTCATACTAGGCTTATGACAGATTATCTAACTTAAAAACTTCAGGGCAATTGTATAGCGTAACACTCTTTTGTTCATTTTACAAATGACAGAACTAAAATGACAGGACTAGCAATTTGTCCAAGGTCAGACTATTGTCAGGTAGAAAGAGTATTCAAAACTAGATTTCTCTTATTCCAAAAAATAATACCCTCAATAATGGGAATATATGAAAGGCTATGAACAATTAAATTCTAATGTATCACCATTATCACAAAGAAATAAAACTATTCTAATAGTAGGCACGTAAGTATAAAGGTGAATTCAGTCTTTAGACTTAGTAGATACATACAAAATGCATTTGGAACTATATAATGGAAATTATTCAGATCATGGATTCTGAGAATGTTTCTTTAGTACTGAAAAGCAAGTTGCAACTAAAACTTTTAGCATAATGGAAATCCAAATAGTATAGGAAAGTTCTATAGTCTATTACTATATTTTCTACAAAGGAAAAGATGAGAATCTAGTTACTATAAGTAATGGAAAAAAGATTATTTCTGGTCATGGAAAAGTATACTCAATTTTACTCCATAAAAGTAAAGGTTGTATCTCTAATTTATAAGTGAATAAACTCATTTATATAAATAAAGCTCAAATAACTAGATTTTGTTTTACAGCAAAAGAGAATTATACCTGTTTATGAAGACTGGTCTTCAAATACTCCAAAATATGAACTAACAAAGGAAACCTCAGTTGTATTTAATGTAACATGTATATCTATATAGTTCTGTGACATATATTATATATATATTCTGATATGATATTTGAAAGTTAATTATTTTTATATTTAACTTGCCAAAGATCAGCCAAATAATCACTTAATTTTCTCTTTATCTTCAAATTGAATTATATATTTTGGATAGACTTGTCAACTTTGATTAAGGGTCAACAGTTAGCCTCTGAGAGACAGTATTTGATCATAGATTCCAGTGATACTTTGAGGCCATTCATGTCCACAGACAATGAAAACTTGAATTTGTAGCAGTTAATCTTAAAGAGTACCTGGATAAATATACATCGATTATAGCTATTTGATTTAATACTCTGGTTTCATGGAAAATTTGCTTCAAAGGCTAATAACAGATATTACACATAACTGGAAAAATAAAATAAAATAAATTACTTATTTTGATATTCCTCCTGATTAAGCTAAATCTGGGTGACCCATTGCTACATATGTCATTATACCAATGTTTCAGAATAATAAAATAGAAAAAACAGACAATTTTATACTATGTGGCATTAGAATACCTTGTTGACCAGGACCATGACTTTCCCAGGCTCAGATGCTTTTTCCTCTTGTCCAAGTGATCCTTGGCCATGTAGCCACTCTGGTTTTCCCGCTCCCTGTAGGGAGGAGGCATATGATGGTATTTTTCTCCTCCAAGGCTGGTAGGCCACTTCCATTTGGTAAGGCCCGAGAGGCAGTTCTGGCTCAGGAGATGACCTTCCTGGCATATTCTCCTCAACGGAAGGAAGTTATAAGAAGGAAAAATAAGGGAATGGGAAACAACATAACTAAGGCTGGGAAGCCATCTGACGCTGAACATAGGCCTCTTGTGCTTTAAATTCCTTTTCATGTGTGGTCCAAACCAACCATTTTCTGTTTTCTCACCAAATGGATGCCAGCTCTCTGCTTGCATTGGCAGGAAATAAGCCAGGTGCTGATTCATGGAAGCGGTCTGGGGTTGTGGGGGTGCAGAGGGAGTGAAGGAACAGGATGCACAACTTGGGGGGCAACATGGGGCAGTCTTTTCAGAGTGGGCAAACCAAGGGGAAATTACAGAACAGTCAGTGGTGAAGAATTGGCAGTAATGGTGCTGAACACATCAGACTCTCTATTTCTTTGTTGAGCCACTATATTCTACTTCTTTCTCTTAGTCCTTCCACCTACAAATCAACAGGGATTGGGAAAGTGGGAGTCAGTCCCCCTCATTCTGTATCCTCCTTTTTTTTATTGCAATGAAGATATTATAGCTAATGCTATTTCCCTTCATTTGAAAAAGTGACGATCTAATATCCAAGAGCATAAATCTCTACCTACCTGTCTACGTATCTCAAATATCTAAAAATAACCCCTAAAGTCCCATTTTTGCCATTTGAGGCAAACAGATTAAATAGAAATCATATTTAGGGAGAAGGGGAAACACTCGTCCCATTCTAGCCTCTAAGTGATTTGTTTTCATTGACAGATGAAGACAATTTTGTTGGTTGAACCTGAATTGTGACTATTTTGCCACTTAGTTTTGAACTGTAATCTTTATGATGTCCTTACATGTATGTTTCCATGTATTCATATTTTCCTAAAACTCAAAGCACAGTATAGTAAAATATTTCCAATTAACCTAGTTTTCTAAATTTAAAATACTGATAAAGTAAATACTAAGATACATTAATTTTATGAACATTAGAATCAAATCATTATAACATATCTTGGTTTAAATATATTTTGTTTAGAATGGCCATATTTATCTATATTAGCCAGGAGGAAAAGATCTAAAAATGTATAACTTATTATGTGGAATGCACTAAAATAAATATCATATCAATTTAAAAGCCCATCCTATGCTTTATGTAATCATAAAAAATGAAATGACAGCACTTATCACTATTTCATTACACATGAAGCAAGTGTTCTTTCTCTTATCAACGACTGTAATAAAACTAAACTAACATAATTCCATTAACTTCAAAAAAGTTGCTGACGTTTCCATTTCAGCCACTGGATACTTCTATTTAACTGCGTTTTTAACTTGTGATAGGACTATCTGAACAGGTAGGAAAATTCACACCAAATACCACTTAGTAAGAGTTGCCTACTGACTTGACAGGAAATTTGCCTTCTGTCTGGATGAGTAAGTACAGGCACAATACATTTAAGGGATCATTGGATCATCTGCTGATTCACTTAATACGATTTTCAGGAAAAACTCATTCAAGATTACCAGCACTCAAAAGTACACACTTACAAGTTTTCTTTTTATACTTGTTTTGAACTCTATAACAGTTATAATCACTTATCTTCTATTATATTCATGCAAGGTTCAAATTTATTTAAGAATATTGTAACTTCTCTGCTAAGTGGATTTTTTAGGTGATCAAAATCCTAATATTCCACTAATATTACAAGCATTTGTCATCTAACTTTTCCAAAGGAGCCAGCATATTTGCAAAGGGATAAATATTTTCATTTGAAAATCCAGGAATTTCCTTTTGCTAAACTGCTATTTGATCTATTTGTTAAAAGACATTAACAAATTCTCTTTGTTTAATTTCATTCTAGGAAGATTTTTGCACAGATTTTAATCAAATAATAAAGTTCTGCTTATAGTAATTGCATGCACTTCTTAAAAAGAATCATTTTCCCACTTCGTATTTCATGCTTGCTACTATATCCTTGGGTAACACAATATAAAGAGAAATTTTCTAAGTGTTTTTACTAGGAATCTAAAACTAAGTCAAATGAGTAAAACATCAATGCCACTTATGCATATTAGATATTTATTGTGCTAATAAACTTAAAATGAGTTAACAAGTTGAAAGGGTTATTGTGTTCAAAACTTAATTCTAGAACTAAAGTTATGATTTTTACTGCTGCTTAACTAATCATGTGCCACTAACTCATTCTGCAGTAAATACTTATGGGGTACCTATTATATGCCATGCACTCCCAAGAATACACCCCTTATCCTCAAGGACTTCAGAGTCTAAGGTACTGTACTGCTGTCACTAAAATTATCTAGATATTAGATAGATAGTTCAATACGGTTCCTTATTTTCCTGTCAAGTCTAGGAAACCTGATGGGTAGCCCCAAGTTTAAAAGACAAGTACAGAGTGAATATGGAAAAAAAAATTAAGAGTTGGATTCATTGTGAGAATAGCATCCAAAGAAAAAGAACTGGGTGAGTGCTAAATATTCAGCCTGATTCTTGCCTTATCACATCCTCTGACATAGGGATGGGAGAATTTATCCACATAGCAATGAAAAGAGAATTTTCTCTTCTGTGTACCAGAAGGAGAGAACTGGGCTGGTGTCAATGAGCCAGGAGCCAACTTCCCTTATAAAAGAAATGTTTGGGTTTTTGTTTGTTTGTTGTGTCTTTTTAGCTCTCTTCGAAAAGCAAAATCAATGAAATGCAATAATGAAAACGTTATTTAAAATATGCACAGGCTTTGAACAATATTGTAACCTTCCTCTACAACAAATACTGATTAAAGACCTTAAAATTATACTCTTCCATATAAATGGTCAAAAATGAAATCAAATAGGGCTTAAATAATAACATTTTATTGGAACTACACCATGTGGCAAATTTCATTCTCACATTGATTTTGACAGCTGAGTTATTCTTGGAGAGAAAAGGTCTGTCACTGCATGTGTTTGGAATCGACAAAGTATTCTTTTACCTATAGTCTGTAACCACAGAAAAATACGCCATTCCAGCTGGACAAATATTAATAGGTATTACCTCGAAATAGTAAGGAAACACTTTCTACATATCAGGCCAAGATGTATTGCCAAAAATATGGCCACTTTGTGCAGTATATCCCTCTGAAAATGAGAGACAGAAAAACAAAAAGCCTTCCGTAGTGTAATTAGAATATTTAAACTGTAAGAGAACCACTAATTATGTTTTTCCACAGCAAAATACTTCCACAAAGGAACATAATGCTATGGCTTTGGGTCATGTCTGTGATCCTTATGGACCATTATGTAATTTTTGGAGGTGGACAAAGGACATGTGGAATAAGGTCCCTTTGATGTCAACCTCAAACTCTGTAATCTCAAACATTGTAATGCTTTTCTCAATTCAATATGTTTAACAACTCACAATTTATATAAGCCCCCTTTTAATTGATTGCTATTTCATCTATATCATGCACCTGAGGGAAAGGAATTTCATAATTTTATAATTTCAGAATTTTAGTACCCACTGTGCAAAGTAATTCTTTGTTTCTAAGCACTGACCCCATAGAGAACATCAATGGGTGCCCTTTGAAAATGTGTTTGTCTTTAAATGTATTTGCCTTTGAAAGTGTATTTGCTTTTAAAAAGTAGGTTGCAAAAAGACTTATCGTCTTTCATGCCACATTGAGAACTGAAAATCAGTTAAGTAGCTACATTTGCTAACAGCTCTAAATAGACAAAACGCCCTACACATAAAGGATACCCATTAAATGTTTGTTGAATGAATGAATATTGTTGAAAAGCCCTTACTTAGACAAACAAAAATTATGATGAGGTCTAGAAGTTTAAAACAACTGTAAAGATGTTAAATATTAGCTAGAGTGTATTCTGAGTGTTAGGCTCAATATCATTTAATAGAAATGCTAACTATTAAATTTAACAATTGTATAACAAGCATAGAAAAAACAAATACAATCCACAGAAATTGTAAGCACAGGGTAAGAACTTAATAAACACTAACAGAATTGAACAGAAGGTGAATTAACCTATTAAAAGCTTGGAAAGTTTTTAGGGCAGATGACCATCTTATGTAAATTATTCTGCCCCTTTAGATGTACTGTAAATCTAAATTTTTATAATTATCTGACAGTGTAGGATAAATCGAAGTACACAATATTTTCTAAGTGTTTTCTACAACTTAATAACAGGAGAAATGAGGAATAAAGTAATTTGTGTACTTGTGTTTTTTAATTTGCCAACTTTTTACCTATCCTGAGCTGATCACACTGCAAAGCATTTTTTGTTTGTAATTTATCCATTTTAATTCTGAAGTATTTCAAACATACAGACAAGTACAGCAAGGTATATGATAGATATCCAAGGACTCATCACCCATTCCTAAAAGATGTTAACAGTTTAGCTCAGACGTGATCATGGAAATGCACCAAGAACAGAAGGAAGCGATTAGAAATCAGACTGACAGAAGTTCAGAAGTCTGATAGTGGGGAGTATTGCTGAAGTGTGGAATTGAGAAGAGGCACTCTCATTTGTTATTGGTCAGATAGTCAACTAATAGGCAAAGCAATTTGGGAAACACCTAATAAAGTTGTTACTAAATGACAAAAATATTTTCAAACTCTACTTCTATGCAAAAGATATTTATACAAATGGAACTATTAATTATATGGGTGATTTCTAGCTCTTTCTTTTAAGAGGGACTCTTGTTATCTGCAGTTATCTACAGAGTCACACTCATTGATAGTATAATTTTTATTTGAACTGTATTTTAATTTAAAAAAGTAGGGAATACACGTACCAAGTTGAATACATAATTTGAATGCAGTCAAACTAATTGAAAAAGATAGCATAAATAAAACAGATAACATGATTCTATGGAACGTGGCATATGCCAGACCAAAAAGACAAATATTGGATCAAAACGAGAGAGCTTGATTCTAAGACTTTTGTAAGTTGTACTTTTAAAGAAAGTGAATGGCAAAGTTCCAAAACTAGTTCAACTGTAGAAAAGAATTGCTTTAATTGCATAAATACATTAGGGAGGGTATGAACAGCCCCCACGCTTTCCACTATATGGCGTCTTACTTCACACTTTTTAAGGTTTACACAACAGTCAGGCAGTACCTGAATCACTTCCCGCGGTGCCTGAATCACTGCCCATGTTGCTGTTATGTCCAAGACTTTCATCTAAGCAGCTGACACTTCCTTCTGCCAAACTTGTGTCTGATTCTGCAAAGGAAAACATTTTAAAATATTTTAAAAATATTTCTGAGAATAAACGTATTTTAACTGCACACCTCTACAGTACACAGCACATACATACAGTTCAACGCAAGTGGGGAAGGCACACCCAGACAGTTAGGAATAAAAGGTAAAAGTTTCTGGCAAGCGACCTTTAAAAACTCCACTATGGATGAGCAGCTGCCACGGAGGGAATCAAAAACATATACCTACTTAAAGTACCACTGTCCAATGTGAGAGCTAACGAAAATTGTAGGGGTTTATCACTTTTGTCATTCCTCTACATATAAATTGTGTCCAAAAAATGACCTAGGTTTGCTAATGTCATGTAAAGAAAAAGTATCCTACAGAAACCACTGAGTTATCTTCATGTAAAGTGGCAGGGAATTAATAAAGTATAAAAAATATTAATAAAGTACATGGTTCGGTCAGTTATGAAAATAACAGTTCAGTGATAAACGTAATTTTAAAATCTCAAAAAGAATATTATCAAAGCCTAGCATTGCAGTTGTACCAGAAGCTTATGTGAGGATGGAAATAAACTTTGTTTCTTTATTGTAAATAAACTAAGCTTCCATCAAGGAGTTACAGTTAAGGTAAGATGCAAGGGTATATCCTTTTCTTGTTAATCCCAATTTTCTGTTTGCAGTACTAAGTATCAGTGTCTTCTGTGAGCCTTCTTCCCCTCAGGAGAACACTTCCCTCCTTACAGTGTATCTCCAAGGATTTGTGCAATCCCACCCTCAAGGATCCGAACTGCTGCTAAACTGGTAAAAATAAATGAAACAACGTTACAAACGTTGGCTTCGGAACCAGAAGGACTTGTGATAGTTGCCATTGCTGTTGCTCTGAGTGTAACTTCCCCTTATTTAAAACGGGGGTAGTACAATTCACCTCACAGGAACTAGCAATCATTAAGAAATATTAGGTACAATAAGCTCTTAGCATTGCAGATTAATTGGAAAGTGAAATAAAAATCAAGTATTGGCATATTATCCAGGCAAGAGTTCCATTTAATAATGTCCTTACAATCAATAACATTTCATAATATTTGCTGCATGATTGCTATATCATGCTAAAGTTCCCAAATGTACTAATAAGTTATGTTAAAAGTAGCCTTTAGCTAATGTGAGCATCACACATTTAGGGCTGGAAATAGAAATGGGTGAAAAGCATACATGGTATGTTATCAATAAGACTCTGGAAAAAAGACAATATACAACTCAAAACTTCAAGCATCTTGTTTTTGTTTAACCCGTTGCATTTTTTTAAGTGTACTGAGGGTTAATTTACATACTGTAAAAATCATCTTTTTAGGTAGTTTGACAAATATATGCAGTTTCATAACCACCCTCACAATCAAGATTTTTCCATCACCTCAGATAAAAGGGGACCCCTCAAGCCCCTTTTGTTATTTCCCTCCTGCTGTGCCCTGGCAGTCATGATTTGGTTTCCATCCTTACAGTGTTGCCTCCCCAGAATGTCATACAAATGGATTCATGCAATATGTAGCCTTTACGTTTGGCTTCTTTAACTTAGCATAAGACGTTCGCGATGCATCCACATTGTTGTTTACATCAGTAATTCGTTCCTTTTTATTGCCAACTAGTATTCCATTGGGCATCTGTGACATCTACACTATCTCCCTTCCAACTTGGAGAAGCCTACGCAGCTTGGGAAATATAATAGAATTACAGCCAATGCCAATCAAGTATGTATGATTATCTTTCTTAAAAGTTAAAAGAAAGCTGATAAGAAATTTGTAGAAAAATTCTCAATGGACAGACATACTGTTTAAGTATATTAGCACAACATAAATATACTAATGTGAAAATACTGTGCTTATCAGTTGTTGTAGATTAGCTCTAAAACTCAGATTTGAGGAATCCCTCATGATCACACGGGAAAACCTGCATATCTCACTGAGAGATTTTAAACATGGCACTTGACAATTCCCAAAGGTGCCTTGTTGGGAGCTCAGAGGCGAGTGTGGGATAGAACTGTCAAGTAAAGAGCGTTTTGGGCAGATGTACTGATGAAAAGAGAATATGATTTGTAAGGAAAAGGCAAGGTGTAAAATGAGATGGGGAAAATGTCATTGCAAGAGTGATTGCAGATCTAGAAATACAGACCAAGATTTCTGAGGTAAAAAAGTAAATTTTGACATGCTTTACTTTTGTTTTAAATGTGGTATTGAGAAGTGAAGACAATACCAAAAATACTGAAAAATACCAGTAAATATTATCTAAAATCTAACACTGTATCTTTAAGTCTCCCATTAAGTATAATACAAAGGGAAATTATATTTGATTTTCATTTCATATCCTAATCACTAGCAGTTAAACCATAATCTTAAACCTACTCCGTGATTTTCCCCAAGCTTTGTTCTAACATATATAAGGTTTGGGGGAGCTAGTTAAGGCAATGTGCACAAACAATTTATGAATATTAAAGAAAGTTGCTACCAAAATAGGGTGTTGCCAATTAAGCTTATTATCTGGATTATTTTGATCTAACAAGCAAATCTGCAGTGCATCAGGAAGACACTGAATGCAGTGGCTTCACAGATGTGATGTAAATTACATTTTAAGCTCTTAATATCCTTGGCTACCCATTATCACCTCCATTTTACAGATGAGAAACCAAGGCTCAGAGAGGTTAAATGATGTATCCAGATCACACAGTTAGAATGAGGCAGACCTAAGAGTCCTATATTCTGAATTCTTGTCTAATACTGCAGTGCTTTTTACTCAATACCAAGCGTGGTGATGGTCTGTGTGAAACTTGGTAAACAATCAAAGTATCCTGTATCCACAGTGTTAAGTGACATGAAAGTTGGGGCTTTTTTTTAAAGCATATAGACATTTTCATTGCAATGTTAAATTATCTATCAATCTTGAAGCAGTTAATATTCTCAAGATAAAAAGTGAGGATTGTTTTATTTTACTAACATGCCTTATTTCATCAATAGAATTTCATTTACATTTAAACATCCTCACTTATTTTGAAACTTTTCTTTCTGTACACAAATAAAACAAGAACACATATCCTTATAGAACAAAATTAATTGGAATACTTCTTCTAGAGATCATTATGAAAATGAAAGTGAATATATAGAGGTCTATTTCTTTGTAATTTTAAGGATGTATAAATCTCCAGTTTCTCAACACAAAAATAAATTTGTTTCCTAGGCAGCAAATTTTTATGCATTTGATATATTTTTTCTGACTCCATAGAAAGAGAAGCACTAAAGGAGACAACTTTAATAATAAAATGAAATACATTGTATCTCCCCTAACATTGAGAATTTCTTCCCCAGAGATTTTTCTTTCTGCATTCACTTAAAGAAATCATGGTTTACACACATACCAAAAAGCCACATAAAGTGATTACATGATGCCAAAATTAAATCAACTTATTGAGTTTATAAGCCAAGAATTCCTGCAATTGGTTTATATAGCATTACTTTGTTACATTTTTTGTACTTTTCACAGTTTGTCAATCTGGACTTACGTCCTGATGAATAAAGTCTATGATTTTAAAGCAGATGTGATAAAAGAGTCAATTGGAGGCGGGGAAAGAACATGTACTATGGTGTCAAACAAATCAGTCTCCAGATTTGAGCTCAGCCACTGCTAACAAGGGACTTAACCTTTTTTAAAAAAAAATTAATATAGATAATAGTGTCTACCCTCTTATTTATTGTGAAAATAATAATTCCCTGATTGTTAGATCTAGGAAATATATCTGGACGAGAGACAAATCTTAAAGTCTCATGAAGTTGCTGCTTAAATGGACTTTGAATACTGAGGTTATATTATATAATAAGTTTAGTTAACTTATATAGGTGCCATTTCCTCTAGGAAAATTAACAAAGCTAGCTATGAAACAGATTAGACAATACTGGTAATTTCTCACTGTTAAAGAAAAGCTGTAACTTGTATCAAACTCTACTGGAATGACAGAAAACAATACTCATCCTAAAAGGTAGTATTTTCCAATAATTTTGTAAACAACAAAAAAAACTGCTTTGCTTACAATAATAGTAAATGCCTAAGACCTGTCTATAAGCCATGGGAAAATTGCCTCATTTAGCAATCACATCTTACCAATAAGGAAGAAATATTAACTGGAATTTGAGAAATTTCATATTTAACATCCTCTGGACCTTAAATACTTTGAAATATTTTTAAACCATGTAGAAACCAAAAATATTGAAGTTAAAAAAAATTCCAAAGGAAAAAAACCTCTTGCAGACCTTTTTAGATCTATTTCAATGTAAGTATGCCCTCTGCTGGAAAATGCTATTATAACAGTTAATTGATAAGTACATTGTTTATTCAGCCCAAGGAGCCAGTATAAACGGGTTATTCTATTCCTGCCAACGAGTGTCCCTCCTTCTCAGCCTAGATGTAGTTCTCACCCCAAGAAGATTTCTCCTTTTTCACCCCTTGCCTCATGCATCCTCTTTGTGGAAAAGTGGTTTTCCATTACAGCAGGAAGCAGTACCGGGAGTCGGGCCTCTGTTCGCCTTAGGAACGAAGGGCACCAACAGTTCCCATGCTCTAGAGAGGCAAAGCTCAAGGCTGGCAAATAGTCTAATTTCACTTGTCATGGTAGTATTATGTTTATTCCAGTTCTGAGCTCTTGATGCAGTGTAGCTTCACCTCTTTGGTTATTCCCACCTTCCCTCCAGTTTCAAAATCCCCACAGCCTGGGATGTGAGAGACCATCCCTAAGGCTTCAAACCCACGTGCACATATGCAGGCCAAAGACTGCATGGGCTTCGTAAGTGTGCTTAATTTCATACTATGAGGTGTATTAGCCCAGCTCTTCAAGATCACCAGTAAAGTTACTCTGGGCTCTTCTGTCATTTCAGACTCCTTTGAACCTTTCTTGTGCTTTTCTGTGGGCTCAGAAATTGGATCAGACACGTTGTTGAGACCTCTTGTCTTTTTTTTTTCTAAAATGCAAAATATCCTAACGCTCAGACACTCCTTTTCTTTTAAAATAACTTATTCTTAATCTTTTTTGAGAGGAAATAGATGACTTTTATTTTCAGCTCTATGTATATGGATTTGCGTGTGCGCGCGCACACACACGCGCTCACATTTTGGTCTGTCAGATTCTGCTCTCTGTGCCAGGGAACATGTGTTCCCGCAGAATGGAGAGAAGCCACCTCCACCCACCTTGCATATTCTCTCCTGGATCCAAGCTTCTAGGAAATGAGTTCCCCAAAGAGAAAAATCTCTCCGAGAGCCACAGGCCCACATAGCTATCCACGGAGCTCCTTGCACCTGTTTGTAGAATTTATACTGCTGAAATGTTTCAATCAAATATAAATTTTAATTGTGTGTAATGCTGTCAGCTCAAATTGAATCATCTGTGCCCTTTAGCACTGGGACTTGGGTCTCGAGTACAGGGTGGTGCGGATAACCGTGCCCACTAGAACGACCTGTGACTGCCAGGACCAGAGGCAAAAAGTGCCCGAGCAGAATCAGTTATGAGTGATAAGGCAGATGACCACATGGGAAGTAAGTCTTAGTAACAGTAAGGTTTGGGAATGGCAAAATAGGAAAGAATGAACTGGAAACTTTGGTTGATAGGCATCCTTCAAGAACATAATTTGAGTCAAGCAGATTTAAGCAAACATTAGTACAGTACTGGGAGAGATACATTTAAGGGTATCCTGGTAAATGTTCAGTAATCAGCTCTTTGGTGGGGGAAACACAAAAGTATTTGCTAGTTTCAATGGTGTAAATACTTCCCCCATGGCTGATTTCGAGTTACCAGTGGGACATCACTGAGTGGAGATGGGAAAAGATTTGCACATTTGGCTCCTGCAAACCAGTACAAGCCAGTTCCAGCACCCCAGCAGCCACATCTGTCTAACTCAGGACTTGCCTGCAAACACCTGACACAATCACACATGCACTGAGCTAGTGTTTCACAGTCATCTAAATAACGAATGATACACTTTTAAGAGCATGGTTTTTGGGGTTTTGTTTTGTTTTTGCCTTAGGAAAAGCACTTGTAAAAAATCATAGTTTGAGAAACCCATTAACTCTCATTGGTCCCACAAGTCTTATCTCTCACTGACCTCCTCCATAAATGTTCTCTTCTAATTAAATGGCTCCCCTACACAAATTCTTTTACGGAATTTTGCTGTGTTTATTAGAGCCAGAATTTGATGTGTTTATTATAGCTGGATTGATCTTTTATACTTTATTTTTTAGAACAGTTTTTGGCTCACAGCAAAATTAAATGGATGGAAGGTGCACAGATTTCCCATATACCTCCTTTCCCCCCAAGAAGCATAGCCTTCCCCATTATCAACATCCCCCACACTGAACGTATCTTTAACTTTCCTATGCCTGCACTTTCCCTCATGATGTCCATGCAGTCTGAAATGCTGCCTTCCCCTTTTGTTTACAAATCTAACACAGGCCCTTCAAGGCTCACATGAAATGTCTCCTATGCCCCCTCTGGAAAGCTTTCTCCAAGTCTTCCTTCCAATTCTTCACTCCGCATACTTCAATACTTTCTCTTTTGCTCTAGATAGATTGCTGCTTCTCTTTGGGGACACATAACTTGTTTTCCTGGACTACATTATAAATGCTTTGAAGGTGAGGATAATACCTCAGTACTTGGTTCTCTCAATAATATGAGCGGGCTAACTTAACCTCTGACTTCTAGTCCTCATTCACTAGCCAAAATAGAGAAGGGAAGGTCTAATAATCAAATTGAAATTAAATTAATCACATTTGTTAAACTGCTATAAAAAGTTCTAAGGAGGCAGCCATAAAAGGATGTCATGAAAATAAACCCAGCATGTATTAGCTGCATGCTAGGGAGATTTCTTTCCATCAAAATACAGATGTCCTCATTCCTGAGATCTGAACCCTAAGCTTCCCAGAAAACAATTATACAGTTGAAGTGAAATAGGTGGCTCCTGGTAGGTTTCAAATGGAACCCAAATCTAGATTATCCTTTAACAAACACCAATAGCCACATCAGGAGTAGCAGCTCGCTCTCTTATGCTTTCTCAGTTAAAATTAAGGTTTTCCTTTTTTGACTGCCTCAATGATAAATATTCTGGATCCCAATAATCAATGTAACTACATTTAGAAAATACAGATAAAGAGCTATCTTAATTCAAACCGTGCATGAATCTGAAACAGTATTATTGTGCACTGCTGCATCAATTATCTTTTCTACTAAAGTTTCAAGTCCTATAGGTACTTATTTCTAGAGATTCTAAAAATCTCTAGATTTCTAGAGGTTAGTGCTACAAAATGTTTTTCTGGTCTGCAAGTGCAAGGATAAATTTTGTGGCATTTTTACAGAAATCAGTATAGACCAAATCTAAGATTGGACTTTGGTCTATAAAAAGGCAAAAGAAAACAACAACAAAAAAGTGCTAAAACAGATTGGGCAAGGGAGAAGGAGGCTGTTTTATAAAGGTCAATTTTTAAACCCCTCCTACAGAACATGATCTATGCAAAATATATCCACAATATATTCCAAAGCATAATGTCACCGGATAAACCTAAAGAGTGGAACATATGGGGGAATATGAAAAAGAAGGTATTAAAGTCTGAAAACAAGCAGGTTGGTAAGCTCATTAGCTGGGGTGGAATTTTAAAATCTTCACGTGAACGAATATATAAATCAAAATATACACATGCATTCACAGTCATGCGCACTGTATATTCCCACATAAACTCTACACTTACATTATAATCTTTCACACTCAACAGCGACATTCCATTCTCTTTATAAAGGTGAAAGCGCCCTCTGCTGGAGGTCCTGAGGTATTTGAATGTTCTAGTTTCATAAAGGGAAGGTTCCAGCATAGAAAGATAAAAGAATTTGGGGGGATTTTCTGCGGAACTCTGTGTAAAAGTAAGTTCATTCCAGATATAATAAATTGCATTTTGTTTTTAATCTCATTTACTTTACTTTTATTTTACAATAGAGAATTAATTCTTAAAATAGTATAATAAAAATTAAGGTCAATGTAAAATAACTATTCACTTATTTTGACAAAGCACAACAGCCGATCATTAAAAATGATTCTACAACCCATTTTTGCTGTCAGCATATAGCATTACAATAATCCATATTATTGTGAGTTGGCTATAATTAAGATATTTTTAATAGAAGAAGATGAATGTGGGCTTTGTGTCCCTCTGATGTTTACTAGGGAAGTGTGGTCTAGAGAAACACCAGAAGTGTTCCAATATTTTCTTGTTATAAGATGACCAGTGACTTCAGAAGACAGAGTGATAATACCCAGCATGAAAATTCCACTGGTAATCTGACAACTATTCAACCATCTCTTAGAAATTATTGTGTACATTTGGAAGGCAAATTAACCAAAAAAATTTTGGTATATCTTAATTATTAACCACTGTCTCATGGGAAGCAGTTGGAAGGAGGGAGGATGAAGAAATGCCAGCCCCCACTGTGGAGGTTTGACAAAATCACTCTCCAGAATGATGCATAAGGGAATTCTGATCTATCACTCCCAGGGTGAAGGATAGAGAGGTCAAAGTTGGTTTCAGGGTGGGCCACTGTTACTAACGGTAGTGTGTCTTACCCATAAGGTATATTAAGGAGTGAAGAAAGGTTAAAAAGCAATATATAAAGAAACATTTCATTAAAACCATAAATAATTAACATTTGTATGCACCAAGGCGACTATGCACTGAAAAAAAAAATTTAGAAACTGGTTCAAAAATAAAAGTTAAGAGATATTTTAACTTAAAATTAGAAATAATTTGAGTGACACTATTTTCTTTCTGCACAGGAAAATTCATATATATAGAATGTGTGCAGTTTCCATAATATGTTTCTTTCCATGCTACTTTGGTAATTATACTTGAACTCTTAGCCCAATATATTAGAATTCAAAATAAAGATTATATCTTATCAATTTGGATAAGATACATAAAACAAAACCATGCAATTCTTAGTAGGGACTATGGAATATTTTCACATTTATTTTGATTGTTAACTCTATCAAAGCATGATAATGTAGGCAAAATCCTTCTATGGTACACTTTGCAACAAACACTTCAATCAAAAGAACTCCAATAACTTCTTTGGGCTAATGGTACTTCACAAGTTATTTATATAAATAATTCTGGGTTCTGAAGAGCAATAAGAAAACTTGGAATGATCCATAGCATCTATCAGTAGCAGTGTAAGGCCTAGCGTAAAGGCATTACATTTTCACAAATATGTCACCCTTCACTGTTCTGCAAAGGCCAGAATGGATTGGACCAACATGCTCCCAAATCCTCATGAGAAGTCCAGACCTCACAAAGATTCTGCAGACTAGTTAAAATCTAGGAATTGGATGGGGTACTTAGACTTCAGTAGTTTGCTACGCTCTCATTTGTTCTCAGACTAGTTTGTATTGCAATAGCCTGTACTTTTCCTGCATAGCACTTGCTGTGTAGCTGTATAGCAACTATGGTTTGGCTGACAGGCCCCTCAGTTGAAAGCTTCATGGGGGCTGACACTGCCTCTGTTATGCTCCCCCCCTGCATTGACAGAGCTGAACACTGTGCAGTACATGCCTAGCACTTGACAGGAGTTTAATAAATATTTGTTAAATGAAAGAAGTAAAGGGAAGGAGGGTAAAAGGGAACCCAAGAATAAAACACCCCTTTTTGTCCCCTAAGGCCGGTAAGATCCAGATTTTTTATCCTAAGAAGCAGCTTTAAGCTGTACATTAAATAGTAAGAAAATACAAATTTTTTAGTTTGCTTTCACTTGAGTCCACTTTCAACTCAGATTCCTCCAGATAGACAAACTACAGGCTGACACAATGCATCAAGCAACCCTGGGTGCCTAACCTTAGCAAGCTGAAAAACCTTGGGTGAAAAACCCTCATTTGATATGCAGGATCATCTCCCACCCTCAGTCCCTCTTCAGTTCCTTCTAGTGTGGATTTAGAAAATAGCCAGCAACCCATAGAGATGTGAGATAGTCTACCAAGGAAGTTATCTCAAAATGTGAAAAACCCACACGCAGACAGTAGATTTTTACATTCCAATAAAAATCACGATTTCTGAAAAAAAAGTACAACTGCTCAAATGAAAAAAACAAAATTCTGTAGAATTCAGGTTAGAATTCAGAAAGCTTTGCTATTCTAATGCATTGAACCCTGCTTCTAAAATGTGGCCCAGGGCCAGTAAAAGCAGCCTCACCTGTAAACTTGGGAGAAAGGCAGACTCTCAGACCAGCAGAGGACCTACTGAATTTATCTGCATTTTAATAAGACCTCTCCTCGGGTGATTCACAGGTGTATGAAAGCTTCAGAAGCATTGTAGTTTAAAAAAAAAGTCAAGCACCATAAACAAGGCTCAACAGCAAGCAAACTATAAAAAATATTGATATTATTTATGACAAACGATTGCTATCTTATATATCTAAATAGTTCATATAAGCCAGCAAGAAGAATACGAATACTTCAACAGAAAAAGAGATAAGTAGCAACATCACAAGGATAATCTTGTAAATGTGTTTTTCATTAGAAATAAAAAAATTTAGATTTAAGGAGAAAAATGCCAAATTGACAAAGTTTGAAAGTTATATTTTGTAGAAATGTATCTTCTTCAGAAGAGACTTGAGGGCAATAGACACTTTTCTGTATGTTAGAGGTCATGAAAATTGGTAAAAGATCCTGGAGTGAATAAGTATGAAATGTCTTAGATGTGGAAATCTTTTGATCCAGATATTCCAGGTATAAAACAATGTTTATAAAAATTAAACTGAGACATAAATACAAAGAAAGTTATTGCAGCATTATTCACCTGGTAGAAACATGTGGAAACATCCTAAATGTTCAATAATTGGTTTATTAATTATACAGCAGCCAGTGGGTGGGACTATTATTCACTTGTTAAAAAACACGATGTAGAAGAGTATCTAGTGAATACTGGAGAAATGCCATCATATATAAACATCCAGATATATAAAAAGACCAGAAGGGTGGATACCCAAATGTTAAGAGTAATATATCTATCTATACTGTGGGATAATCAGTGATATTTTTCTTTGTAGGTTTCTATGTTTGCAAATTTCCTAGTGCAGCTATATGATTTTTCTGATTAGAAAATAGTAAACTTCACAGTGGTGTGATGGAGGTGGCTCACAAGAGCCAATTGTTAAAAGTTCAGGAATTTTGTGTCAATTGTTAAGCATAGCCGTTCTAAAAAACTAAGTTATATAAACTTACAGCTAAATAAATTATATTAAAACAAATGTCATAATTACTTGAAACCCATAAATTGTTAGACAACTGCCTGTATTGTACTAACATCTGTGCTATTGAGGTTATTTTTATGTCCATTGTAGCTGTATGGTTGAAATGCTACTGCACGTCTCTTCCCAACTTTGTGTTCAGTGATATGCTGCAGGTTTGAAATCAGCTTTAGTGGGAATATTTACATCATAGCAATTGGCAAATGCTACAAATCAGGGCTTTTTTTTTTTCTTTTCCCCAGAAAGCTACTTGTTAAACATTTACTAGCATACACAAGGTTTTAAAGATTTAAATAACGATTTCTTTTATAGAGCTATTTCTTGTGAGAATAGAATTTGGCCCTTTAGCGGGGAAGGGGGTAAAGAGAAGAATTTTCCTATCATGAGCAAATTATAGAGGGGAGCATAGTTAAATCATTTGATTATTTCAGGTATGCTTGATATTCTGGTGGTACATATCTAGTTCTCACACCAATTAGTTACTGCAATTCAAGCCAGCCCAGTTGAGCACATGTTCACCTTTCTTTCTACAGCCTTAGGTTTGATCTCTATGACCTAGCTGAATCTTTCTTAGACATACCAGTATGTAAAAGAGAGAAAAGGTATTTTGAATTTATTTAATTCTCATAGCTTTTTATGAATCAAACTAATTAATATACTTGAAAGTAGATGAAATACAGAGCATGCTTCTGATACTACATTACAAGGAACATGAATATCTTAAAAAGTATAATTAGAACCAAGTGTGTTCGTATTCATAATAGATTAATATCGCATTAGTTTTGGAAACATTTTTAGTCACAGAGAACTATTTTTATTTAATCTCTTCTAGATGTATTATTTTAATGAAAAATACTCACAAAACCCCAAAGTGCATATCTTCTCTCTCTGTTTAACAGGTCCTGATGTCACCAATGAATTGATTTTTCCAGAAGTAGTAATTAGTGTATGTAAAGTATGTATGTATTCCAAGTACCTGAAACTATAGAAGAATCCATAAAAGATGATTCCAGGGGGTTATTCTCCACGTCCCAGGCTTCTTTCTCTGGACTTGGCTGAACTGTGGCTAAAAGATGTGACTCCTTAACTTCAGGACCATCTTGTGATAAATTCTCAGTTTCTATGAACAAAAGTATTACAATATAAACAGAAGTGCAATGTAAAATTTTATACAGTGCAATGACTGTTACTGTTATTTTGAAAACCAAGTAGGGGTCCCTAGTAGAATGAATTTTAATACTTTGACATTTTAAAAGGCTTGGACCCTGTTTTTTGCTATGACACAATATTTTTATTTTTAATATGGACACAGTGAGTAATTCCTTTGTAACGATTACATGTTATCTAAAAAACAATAAGGTTTATGCTAATCACAAGAAAAATGCAATGATTTCCTATCTGACCATCACCTTTGGGAAGTAAGCCACTTATTAGTAATGCAAAGGTGATTTAAGGCTGAATTAATGAAAATGCAAATTTGGTGGTGTTTTTTCTTTAGCTTGTGCTCTCGCCATTTCATTCCCTCGCTGTGCGTTCCACATGAGATGTACATATGCTTTAATGTCAGCCTAAATTCATGTATTCTAAATTTCTGGAGATTTTTTAGAAATTCCATGAAATATTCTGTACCCTTCCTCCCGCCTTCCCTCCGTTTCTCCTCTCCGCCTTTCTTCCTTCAACCAACATATATTGAAATGTTTTCTTAAGGAACAATGTGGGTTACAAAGAACAAGAGTTTCTGTCCTTCTGAAGTTACAGTCAGTCGGACAAGACTGATGCTATAAAGAAATGTCTTGAAGTATCATTTTGGGTTAGTCCATTTAACGAATAAGGGGAAATATGTCCTGTGTATGGAGAATTTCCTGAAGAAAACCACTGTGACTTCGGACTTTGTTTTTGGACAGCATGACAATGTTTGCAAGTACCTATTTAGTATGTTTGGGGTTTATAATCACGAGTGTCTTATTTTGTACTTATTTTGTGCCTACCATATAAGCGCTTTACAAA
Source organism: Manis pentadactyla (assembly GCF_030020395.1). Classification (NCBI taxonomy): domain Eukaryota; kingdom Metazoa; phylum Chordata; class Mammalia; order Pholidota; family Manidae; genus Manis; species Manis pentadactyla. The sequence goes on along the minus strand of NC_080026.1, from coordinate 11,150,725 downwards.
CGTTAAATTTAATCCTCAAAATAACCCTAAGAAATGTTATATTATCCTCATTCACAGAGGGGTAAACTGAGACCTAGAGAGGAGAATCGTTGGCCAAAGCCACACATCCAGAGGAGTGAAGGAGCCCAGATTCAATAAACATCAGGATCCACAGCCTATGCTCCCGTGTCTGTCAGCTCGGGCCACCATAACAAAATCCTATAGACTAAGTAGCTTAAGCAACTTAAGCAAGAATTTTATTTTCTCACAGTTTTGGAGATTGGAATCCTAAGATCAATGTGCCGGCAGAGCTGCTGTCCGGTGACAGCTCTCTCCTTGAGCTGCAGAAGGCCAGCTCTCACTATATCCTCACATGGTAGAGAGAATGAAAAATAGAGGTCTCTCTTCCTCTTCTTACATAGCCACAGTCCTATCAGATTAGGGCCCACCCCTCTGACCTCATTCAACCCTCATTACCTCCTAGCAGGCCCCATCTCTGGGAACAGCCACAGTGGGGAGAGTGGGGCTTAGAGCCTCAATATATGAATTTTGGGGGAAATAATCAGTCCACGGCAGCTTCTAACCACAAGAATAATAACAGCTAGCTTTGTTCTGCTCACCAAGGCCTGCCCGAAAATGCTCAGAGTCCCATAATAAGATGTACAGCTCAGCAAGCAAAACTTCACCCCCCACCTCCTCTGATGGAATTTTCTGAGGAGATGAAAAGTAAACCTTACTGATTTTGGATGAGTTGGTCAGGAACCACCTGATGGCATGTTCGAATGTAAGAATGCTGAGCCCCACAGAGAGATTGCCACTTTCCATCCAACACTCAAAGGAAGGTCACAGCCCCCTTTGTACTCTGCTCCTGCCCTTGTAAAAGCCCACACAGCTGAGTCAGTCACCCTCCGTCATCACCCAGTTTGGCTGAACGAGGGAGAAGCCCCAGCTATGAGAGGATCCTGATGGGGGATGGGGAGGGCGAAGAGGGTGATGAATAATTTGTGTCACACTGTTTCTTTTCACAAGGCTTTTCCCCCTTCCATAAAGTGCTTGGCCTTGGCCAGCCAGGATATGTGTGTGAGCTGGGAGAATTTGGATATTCTAGTCCCTATGTCATTCTGAAACAGACACCTAAGAGCTTAATCAAAATACAAAGTTATGGCATATAATAAAGAAAAGTGGAAGATCTATGTAATGAGGTGTGTTATAACACAGATATCACATGGGATTTACTATATATACTCTGCCTAGATTGCTATTGTTCAAAAACATAATTTCAAAATTTACATTAAACTTCTAATAAGTCACCTTTTAAAACGGAACTTAAAAATATAAAGAAATACGGCCAGACATTGTCTATGTCAGGAGAATCTAGAAGACACTAGAGAGCCAATCTCCTGGATTCTTTCCTAAGCAAGTGTGCCACTGCACATGACTGTAAAATGAGTAGGTATTCCCTGATTTGGGAGATGGGTATGAGGTCTTTTGTGATCCAAATGGCTGCTCTAATATCCCTTGACACACTGAGGACAAAAATTCCATGGGAAATAAAAAGGTCTAGATGGCAGCCATTTCTCTTCGAAGTTTGAGTCCTAGCCTGTTTGTTAGGGGTGGACATGGTCTTTCCCACGAAGTCTTGAAAGGGAACTCGTCATGACAGTTCCATTGACTGCGTCCAGCTCATCCTTGTAGTGTGCAGAAGCAATCTGGCCCCATCATTGTTTGTAACATTGGCCGGAAGTCTCTTCAGACTCAGCAACCTGACCTTAGAGTTATGCTATGGAGACAACGGCTGGGCCATAATGTATAAGCACAAAAAACCAGAACCTTGATGTTACAAGTCAGTGGCACTGCTGAGGCCCCTCCAGAGACTGAAGCAAAATGAAGATGCTTACAACTGAGAAGGACTTTTTATATAGTTAGACTTGGCTGTAGACACAAAGCAATGACAGTAGAAACAATGGAACTTGCTGGTAGAGATCATGGAATTACTGCCAGGCTTTTAGAAGTGGGATTAGCCACTTCTGACTGAGTCAGCATCCCCTTTCCCTAAACCCTTAGATGATTCCAGAGAGAAGGGAGAGCTGCGAGGCCTCTTGGGTGTATCTCATCGTGGTGGTCTCGACCAGATGATACTGTACAGCATTTGCTTTGGGGTGAAGTCAAAAGACCTTGCCTACATATCTTGACTATACTTCACTTCCCACAGTTCATTTGCACACAGGTCCATTAATGCCATTTTAGAAGTCATTAGAACTTTTTAATATCTCATAGTAAAAATACTCGACTCTTACTTCCTCTCTCTCTCTCACATATATATATATGTATGTATATTCCTAAGTACTGGGCAAAATTAACCTATTTCTTAAATAATACAGCATAAAAACATAATGTGTTGTTTAATAATTTAGTAACTTTTCATTTTGCATAAGTAACTACAAAATTGTCAACTGTGTATCTTCTTCTATTAGACAGCATGATATATGGGGATAGGGACTTTATATGTCTCAATTAAGTTGGTATCTCCAGCACCTACAACAATGTCAGGCACATCATTGGCACTTATTACATATTGAATGACTGACTGAATGACTGAATGAATAGAAGTGAAGTAAGCTTGAAATGATTGTAATTCATCTAAGTCATTCATCGCCAATTAACATTCAATTTGCCGTACCTACAGTATTTTTGAAAACATAGGGTACAGACTCCATAAAGAAAAATAAAATGGCAGTTTACATTAGTTTTGTAAATAATGTATGTGAAAGGGCTATACAATGTTACTTTTATCATAATTGAATTTTAAAAAGTCACAGAAGAAATATTGAGATGTGTTACAATTACAAGTCCTTTAGCAACTGTTAATAAATTCCTTAAAATTTGTATGAATGTCCAGGATATTATGCAACAGAGTTGTAATACCTTTAAAATATTTTCTTCCAGTTAGTGTCTATTCCATGTTAAAGTTACCTTGACAAAATATCAGGCAATTACCTTGTTTCCAAAATAAGACGGGTAGTGGAAATAGTGTTGGACTAGGGGTCAGCAGTCAGCGTTTGAGCCAGTTTGCTGAGTTTTGTAATCTTTGGTAAATTAATCTTTTCCCAGGTAGAGCTTCCTCATTTGTGAAGGGGATGAAATGGTGATCTCTCAAATCATGTCCAGTTCTGAAATTTTTACTCTAAATTATCTTAGTGTTTGGCATTGTGTCTACAGGTTTCATTGAACTCCCAATCATGAGGCAAAATGTACATTCTCTTCTTTAGCAAAATTAGAAATACCTGCATTGCTTTCAAAGCAACTGGGGCCTGTTAGCTCTTGGACAAGCCCATCATATCCCGTTTAGAAATGTAGAATAGTCAGAAACGTAGAAAACCAGTTTTGTTTCTCCATGATCCTTTTCAGTAACTCTCTTATACCTGATTCATTTCCAATGTTTTCTGCAGCAACAATCTGTTTTAAGAGAAAAGTAGAATTAAAGAATATCAAACATCTCCTGAACACATTTAAACAGGAACTAGCCTTTAGAAAAATTGAGCAATTAAGCATAAATATTAAGTAAGGCATATATTCAAACACTAAAGAAAATAGGATGCCCTCATGATAATAAGAGGGATTGAAGGGAGAAGAAAATATCTGGTTCAAGCCCCCTTTTAAATATGTACCCATTTTTAAAGCCATTGAGATAGTCAAACCTGACACTTAGGAAATAAATTTAACCTCAGAAGTCCTGAATAAGGGGTACAAGAGAAAGCGTCTTTACTCCCCAGCTATGTCATGTCTGTTTGCATCAATTTCTTTCTGTATGCCTGAGGCTTGCTATTTCTTTTCAACCCATGGAGTCTACAAATAGGAAATGAAACATTTCTTATCCAACTCCTCTTTCTTCATAATTACCATTATGAAGTAATTACTATCACAAAATTTATGTTCTTGCCTATTTAGTATCTGCAACATTTATTATTACTATAATATTTTTCTCTTAAGTTTGTATTTATTTAAATTATAAGGCAACTTTGTATCTGTATCTATTCCTTTTTTAAAGTATGTGGAAGAATTATTTCTGTCCATTCATTATAATCTTTAACCTTTATTTAATTTCCCTTTTAGATTGATCCAGCAAGTATTTTTAACTGTGGATCATTTGTATAATCATTATCAAGTGCATCTCCCCAGTTTCTAATATAGCACCAAATATTTGGAGAAAAGACTAATATAAGCCACATACAGACAAGAAAGAAATTAGGACATTATCAGCTTGCTGTGTTAATGGCACAAGCCACTGCACCTCTCCAGGCCTCAGTTTCTACATGTGTCAAATGAGGCAAATGAAAAGAAATTCCAAGGTTTCTCTAGCTGCACATTAGACTAACCTGGGTAGCTTTAAAAAATACTGGGACTTACCTTCAAAGATTATGACTTGTCTATATTGGGAAACCAGAAAATTTTCTGAAAGCATCTCATGATTCTAACCGGCAACTTCGATGAGAAATACTGACTTACCTACTCTCAAAGGTCTTTGTCAACATCCATCTGTCTTCTCAGGTGTACTCTGGATGGTTTAGCTAGATTAATTGTTTTCTATAAAATATGTGTATTTTCTAGTCCTATCAATATATCCCATAACCTTTTAGGGTCAGGAATTTTTCATTTTTTGGAACAATGTTGGGAACACTTTACAAATTCAGTGTTAGCTGTTACGGGTGACTTGGGAAAGTATCTACATTTGTAGACATTTCACCAATGGACCCCACTTACTACACAAGTGTACAGCATGACCTCTACCCAATGCATATTAGTCATATTAGCTAATAGTTAATAATGTTGTTATAAAGGCTTTGTATATACGAAACCAGAAACCCTGAAGAAGGTGCCAATATAAATTCATTCTACAAATCAGAAATGCAAGGTGCAGGGAAGTCCAGTTACATCGCTAAGGCCACAAAGCTAGTAAATGGCAGAGATAAATTTGATCTCAGGCAGTTGGCTTCAGAGCTATCACCACCTTCCTGAGTTATAATTATAGGTAATAACTGTCTCCAACTTTAAGTTCACATTCTGGCAAAAAGTCATTAAAATGACAATTTGACTTAATAAAATTCAGGTGATTTCCATCTACTTCTCCGACACCATTTTCTAAGCAGATTCTTGCTTATTTCCTCCCTTTTCTCTAACTCTATTAATCTTGTAACGGAAATTCTTTGTCTGCTCTGGTGTTTGTAGCATCTTTAGTATTATCTGCTAATTTAGGCGATACTTGCTAAAGATATTAAGTAAAACTGGTTTGAGCACCTACTTTTAATTCAACCAATTCCGTCCTTGATTCAGCTGTAAATTTACCTGACAGAATTAATCAGGAAGAATTTCTCTAAAAAGTGAGGCACTATAATGAATATTTTATTAAATACCTAAGCATATTATATCCACTAGATTTTCTTCAACTATTAATAGTTGATTTATTTTTTACTGTAGAATTCCATTTGTTGAGTTTGCTTTGTTCTTATGAGCTCAAGTTTGAGGACCAGTATGCCATTATTTCCTGGGAGTATTTTATTTGAACGTGGAACTTCATATAATACCTATGCAATTTTAGCAGCTTCATCAGGAGTCTGAATTTTTAAGAAGTCTTCCCAGGTTTGGTGCTAGAAAGTAGACCAATTCCCTTTGAAACAGCCATATTTTTTTTTCATACTTAATTTGTTCTCCTAAAACATAGTAAAGATATTAGATCCCAATATATAAACTCGATTACTGAAATTCTTGAGAGGTGACTATTTAGACCTGAGACTGCAACAGGACATACAATGATTTTCCACTCATGTTCCTCCCCTACTTCCTCTGAAAATGAAGTTAAAAATGTCTATGCACATTTAATGACCTTAGATAGCTAATTTATGGAATACAAAATAAATATGAATGTGTGGGTAATGTAATTCAATGCTTTCATATTCTAAATTCTTTGATCTATGTTTGTTCTTTCCAACAAAAACCAGTGAAGAAACCAGTGATATTTCCATTAAGCAATGGTTTGCCAACACAATTGCAAAGTTTGATAAAAATGCTTATTCTCCCTCTTAACGACGTTAGATAGCTAGTTAAATATAATACTGATTTTTTAATACAGCAGAGCTCAACTCTCAGTAATTTTAAGTCAGGAAGCACAGCTGGTACATTGAAAACAAAGAATTTTAAAGAGCTAGTTCCCCATAAAAAGTCAGTTTTGTATATATGAAACCAGAAACCCTGAAGAAGGTGCCAATATAAATTCATTCTACATTGGGTAGACATTTCATCAATGGACCCCACTTACTACAGAAGCATACAGCATGGAAATCAACCCAATCAATCAGTCCTTATTAAGTGTCAACCCTAACCCTAGTCCTGGCAAGGTTCTTAGAGATGAAAGACATAGATTTTCCTTTGAATAACAATTTAATCCAAGGACTTTAAGAAGTACTTTTTCTTGCTGATAAAATTCTTATTCTTATACAATGATATGGGGGAGATGAACTCAAGTACTCAACTTCAAGTAGGGAAACTAGATTCAGTTTCTAGCTGGACTGATCATAGTATCTCTGGTTCTCCTATGTAAATTAAGGGTGTATGGGGTCTTCTAGGACTATAGATGTTTAATGCTTTGAACTGACCAGGGCTGAAACATGAATCTCTCTTCAGCTGTTCAGATTGATATTAAGACACTGTGGGAATGTTTAAATGATCACTTCTTTTCCAGAGTTCATGGCTGTCTAAGCTAATGAATGTGTCAAGATGTCAACAGGCATCCTGAAATAGAACCAGGCCAGTACAGACTTGTTAAGGATCATATTACAATGATCTATAAAGGGATTCTTGTATTTATTGCTGAGTCTCCAGTAACTCCAATAGTGCCTTGCATACAACTAGACATTCTTTATTTGTTAGAAGAATGAACACTGATCAACACTACAACATAAGGCCCATGAAAGCACTGACCATATCTGTATTGCTATCTAATCTTTTCACTACTAGCATGGTGTCTAGAGGTGATATCACTCCTTAAATTTAAACCAAATGAATTAATAATCAATCAGTTAAGTAAGTTCATTGGATACTTGGTAGACACAAAACTATCTAAGATCATGTTCAGAAGCTCTAATGTATGGGGGGCAAGGTTTGAGGGGAAGGGATGTGGCAATCCTAAATGAAAATAAGTAGAAAATGTCTAATGGAAAACAGGAAAAGAATTAAAATAATTTTTTTAGAAGCCCTGGTTTCTTGATTAAATACTACTTTAAGCTGTCAAAAAAGTAAATTTGAGGATCTTCTGTCCATCATCCGCTCATTTCCTAGTACCTGGCAGGGCAATTCATTGAACCATGTGTCCTCATCTCTCATCTCAGACTTTTTGGAAATCAACCCAATCAATCAATACTTATTGAGTGTCAACCCTAAACCTAGTCCTGGCAAGGTTCTTAGAGATGAAAGACATAGATTTTCCTTTGAATAACAATTTAATCCAAGGACTTTAAGAAGCAGATCTCAATTTCAACCTGGGAGATTCACTTGAAACCCTTAAACTTTGAATTCACAAGGAAATATGACCAAATGAATGATAATAACAGTCATCATTATATCAAAATAGCTATTATTTATAAAACTATTTTATAATCATGATTTCTCATTCATATACACTAAAATACTGTGAGAGGAAAAATTATGTCCATTTTCCTAGGTAAAGTTAGGATCGAGGAACTTAAATAACTTAGCCCAAAGTAACACATATAGTATGAAATACATACCTCAAATGTGGGTCTTCATATTCCAAATTCCCATGTTTGGCTCCTTACACTTGCTGTTACAGATAAAATTTCATTGATGACCCTTATCAAAATAGATTCTTCTAAACCTACCACTTCCTTCCCATCACCTACCATAGCTTATTTTTGAGACTGATGATACATGTAAAATGATGTGTACAAAAATTATTCCAGAATCTCACAGAGATACTATTCATCTTTAGAGATCCTCAAATACATGGATCCTCCAACTTTCAGAGCCTCCTCTGAAATATGAATCTGAGGGAGAGTTTGGGCTGCTCTGGTCTGAACTGCTACCAGTACACAAATGTCCCTTTACTCTGTATCTTCTTTGTGTCAAATCCCTTGCATTACTGCTAGCTGCCTCCAAGCTTGCCAGAATCAAGAACTTGGATAAAATCTAGCTGGCGGAAATTCAATCCAGGCAAGACAAAAGTGATGCTGATAGGCAGAAGTATTTAGAGTAAACAAGAAGAAGTGCTGTGTTGCTGGCAATCGGGACATCATCCCCACCAAACACAAACAGCTTTGTGGTGTTACTGGACTCTGTTGCTTCTGGACTTCCTAACAGCTACTGTGGCTGGAAATGCCATCTTCTATCTCCAGCTGGCTTGAAGGCTGCATACTGTCTTCCAAATTAAGATTCTGCCACAGTGATGTACACATTTGTCATATCCAGCTGGACTACTATAATGCGTTCTAGCTGGTTCTCAATACACAAAACTACATAGACATTACAGACAACAGTGTAAAGTAATTTACTTGTTGGGAAACCAGCTGTCAAAATTAGATGCATGCTTGGGTCTTTGGACACACCCTATGGCTGTCGAGTTTACAAAGGGGCATTAACTTTATAGGCACTAAAAACCAAGTCACTTCATAGGCTGATGTGAGACCAATGCCCAGAACTTTTAATGAGGATACAATAAATTCATGAATAGAAAAGAAAGAAAAAGAAAGGAAGGAAGGAAGGAAGGAAGGAAGGAAGGAAGGAAGAAAGGAAGGAAGGAAGGAAGGAAGGAAGGAAGGAAGGAAGGAAGGAAGGAAGGAAGGAAGGAAGGAAGGAAGGAAGGAAGGAAGGAAGGAAGGAAGGAAGGAAGAAAGGAAAGAAGGAAGGAAGGAAGGAAGGAAGGAAGCATCAAAATCACAGCATTTTAGACAAAGCCTTTGACTTTTCAGTCATGGGTTTATTTGCCTGTATGCCTTTCAAAGTAAGATGTTTTTGACTTACCACCCTGAGTAAGTCAGATTCAAATAGGTCAGCATTCCTATACTTCACAGTACATTCTCACTCATCAGTAAACAAGGAACAATAGAACATTACATTGTGTAAAGTCACCTGTAAAAATCACCCTGTCAAAATGCTACCTAAAAAATCCACTATTTCTTTACTAATATGAAAAACTGCAACTGGCAATCTTTTTTTCAATGAATTATTTCCAACTTTTGATTCCCAGAAAATGTTGAAAATTTCATTTAAAAAAAAGTGTATGTGTGTTTGTGTGTGTGTGTTTTAATAGTTTCACTATTTGGACCAAGATTAAATGGCATAATGTATAATATAGGCTATCGATTGGCAAATTTTTTTCTCTAAAGGCCAGATAACAAATGTTTCAGGCTTTGTGATCTATATGGTCTGTCCAACTGTTTTTAAAGCAGAAAACAGTCATAATATGTACATGAATGAGTACATCTGTGCTCTAATAAAATTGTCTTTATGAACACTTAAAACTGAAAAATCTAAAAACCACTCTTAGTTTTTGGGTCTGCAAAAGCCAGTAGCAGACTGGACCTAGCCCATGGGTAACGGTTTGCTGGCCTCTGTTGTTTGGAACTATATAAAAGGAGACATAAAATTGCATACCATCAGGACTTAAATCACTAGGTCTGTCACTGCTTTCCTGAGAAACTATGGGCAAATTATTTAACCTGCCTCAGTTTTTTATTTGTAAAACAGAGTTAATGACATCAAAAACCTGAATGGATTATTGTGAGCAGGAACTCTGATAATACATTTTGTAAGTGTAATTGCACATATTAAGTTATTCAATAAATGTTATCAATTATTATTCTAGAGTTAACTCCTCTGTAGACTGTTCCAGGGAAGGGATTAAAAAAATAGCCCTTTGCGTTTTAATTTTTTAAGTTATGTTTTTAAGTGTCTAAATATTTTCTTCTCAAGGTAGGAGGGAACCAAATTTACTCAAACATGTCAGAGAACGTCGAGAATGGGGTAAATGAAGGATCAACCCTGAGTTGCAAAATCTGCCTAAAGGCCCAGTTCCAACCAAACTGACACCTACCCGGTTTCTGTCTTCAGTTGCTCACAGGTCCTCCTCCGCACGTTTATCCACAACGTCTCTGACCTCAAGTGTGTCCACCAGAGTGGGCTGAAGGCGGCTCATCAGCTGGGGACACTCATCATGAGTGTTCCCAAAGGACGGAGACGAGCTCAGGGTTCACGCAGCGGGCGGCTAAACGGCTCCCTGTTCTCTCCAGGGCCTCCACAAATTTCCTGGTCCAGCCCAGGGGCCAGACCCCGTTCTCCAAGGTGCTCAGGAGCTGTTCAACCGCGCACAGGTTCCCAGCGGGGGCAGCCGGCCTCTGAATGGCTCCCTCATTTCTGCAGGCAGAAAGCCCAGGAAGTCCAGCACAGGCTCCGCCTGGATGTCCCTGTTACCTCCGGGTGTGAAGCACGAGATGGGAGAGCGGAAACTTGTCTGCGGAATATGCGTTCAACATCTTTCGCTGGTTCTCAGCAAAGGGAGAGGATTCTCCCAGGTGGACCGACAGGTGGCTGATGGCCGCTCGGCAGGAGGGATGTGTGCGGCCATCGCCGCCCTGGAGAGGGAGGGAGGCTCCGCAGCCACGTGCCTGATCACCGGGCCGCTCGCGGAGCCCCAGGTCGGCGCGCGGGGGCGCTGTCGCGCCCGGGCAGGTGGCAGGTGGCCTGGGGCCTCGGGGCCGGCGATGCGCACTCCCGAACACTCCGGGGAAGCTGAGGCCGGCCCTCCGCCAGGCAGTTCCTGTAGTTGGCTGGCTTTGGCTCGCGTTTCCATTCTCTTCTTCAGGACTTGCCAAACGTTATCCCCGGGCTGGGAGCGTCTGTTCTGTCGGGGGGCGGGGGAGGCCCCCTTCGGTCGGGCCTGTCGGGGAGAGTCCTTTGGTTCAGGGCCCCGTGGGAAACAGAAAGGAGGGCGGATTCTCTTTCCCAGCGAGCAGGGCAGCGATGCTCCGGCAACGCTCCAGCAATGTCCCTGCTGCGGGTATTTTGTTTTCCTCCCAGGTGCTGCCTCAAAAATCAGGCTTCCTACTCGCAGCCGCCTCGCATCACCCCTTGTCGGCAAAAATGTGGACGGCGTGAAAGCGCGTTATTTGGGACTTCCCCGGTCCAGAACTGGAGTGAAACTGCCGGACCCTGCTGCCAGCAGGAAGAAGTCACCCTAGACTGTCAATGCTGGCAGGTTCTGGCCCCCAGGGCGGGAAGACTGCCAGGGGACAGACAGGTAGAGAGATGAAGACATCTTTGCAGAGGCGCGTAAGCACAGGACCCCAAGGTAAAGTAACGTCTGCACTCCTTCCAGCATGAAACTGACCTCCTCCCAGCCCCCAAGAACACTTTCCTCTTGGAAGTTGTGGGTGTGAAAAGAGTGAGTAATGATAAACAGTTAACTTTACTGCCTTAAGTACAGACTGTAGTATTTATTTCGCTTTGACCAGGGAAAAGTGACAGATACACAACTCAGCTTAGGAGGAGGAAGCCAAGACTTAAGGATTCCTATCTCCTGGTGTGTAAGTTCTCCATATTCTTTAATATACAACTTCCCTTTAATAAAACAAAACAAAATCCCTAACAACTTATTTTTTACATAGCTGCCATTCTTTTCTTGGATTCAGTACAGCAAGTTTTGGCTGAAGCAGCTAGGAACTTAATTAGCAACTAATGTACCAACTTGTAGTAAACATCAACATTTGTCTATGTCATGAGGGAAAAACACACTGAAAAATGGCAGCTTCAGTTCAGTACAGAAGCCACATAAATGTGAATCCTTCAGGTTGTTACTCATTCACATCCTGTGGCCCTTGGTAACTGTGGGTGGTAATATATATGCTTCATAATTAGAACCTGACTGTCCAGAATTATACAGAAGATAGAGGAGTTATTTAGGTTATCAAAAAGATAGTTAGGAAAAGTCATCTACTAGCAAAGCACATTCAATGACGTTTGCATTGGCCAGGGAAGCCTGGTCATGTTTTCCACAGGGTAAAAGAAATACAGTCTGTGAGCATTTACTAGAGGCATATAAAATATCCAATCGAGCACTTTATAGCATGTTGTCTAATTTTATGCTGTAATTATGAAGCTAAACCTTTTTCTTCCCAGCAGGATTGTAAGCTGCATGAAGAGAGGACATATTTACATAGTAACCAGTAAAATCAAAACAGTAGGCCCTTGATGATTTTCCCCCTGAATGGGAATTTTATTTACCTTGACTCTAGCAGCTGGTCTAATACCAAACACAGTGAAAATTCCTGAAGTGAAAGGAAACCTTGGTCTTGTAGGTGGGCCTGATTTGCATAGTTGTTCTTGTTGTTTCTTCAAAAAACACCGTTGTTTCTTTACTTAATTTTGGGAATTGACCCTGTGCCTAGGTAGAAAAAGACAAATTAGATATTTCAACAGAAATATTCACATTATTAATTGTAGTTACTGGGTCTACAAATGTATCTTTAGAGCTATTACCAGAAAGTCCCCAACCTTCAACTCCTCAGGTGTCAGCGGGTTTCATTGTTAAAGCAAAAACAGATAAAACAAACCAAAAAAACACTGTCCCCGATACCCACCCTTCTGTCTTGCAGTTTCAAATGCAGGGGAATAAGAAGGGATTGCTGGTTCAATATGGGGAAACGATGTCATCTTCTTAACACCATGGGAATGGTGAGAGAGGGTCAAAAGTAAACGTTTAAAAGTTTAGTATTCAGATTATGTCATTCATTCGAAGAAATATTTATTAAGGAGCTACTCTCTGACCAGCACTGCTCTAGTGCAGTTGTTAAAACTGAACAAAGTTCCTACTTTTATGGAGCTCGTACTTTAATGGGAATAGGAAGACAGATAATAGAAAAAAAAAAACCATTAGAAAGAATCAATGTTCCAGATAAGGATAAATGGTATGAAGACTATAAGTTCAATTCCTAAGTATTTTATTGTTTTTTATGCTATTGTAAATAGGATCATTTTATTTCTTTCAGATAATTCATTATTACTGTATACAAACACTATTGAGTTTTGTGTGTTGGCTTTATATCTGACAACTTTACCGAATTCATTGCTCAGATCTAGATTTTGGTGGAGTCTATAGGGTTCTATGTATAAAATTATGTAATCTGAAAATAGAGACAATTTTACTTCTTCCTTTCCAATTCTGATTTTTTTTTTTCCTTGTCTGATTGCTCTGGTCAAAACTTCCAGCACTGTGCTGAATAGAAGTGGGAAGGGTAGGCACCCTTGTCTTGTTCCTGATCTTGGTGAGATCTAGATAACAATGCACATTATAGTTTCTCTGGTGTTTTTCCATGTAGATATCCTTTCCTTATCCTGACAGTTACCATCACATAATATATCCATCAATAACAATTTACATTTACTCTCAAGCAAGCGTAACTTTGCTGGGTGAGCACTGAGTGATAAGGACAGAGCATAGGTGGGAGCACTTGAAGGAAAATTAAAAGGAATCTTTTTTTAAGGAATATACCATAATCTTGATGGGACCCCTTCTGGAGGAAGGAGGTTAAGGGCAAAAAAGCCAAGCCACCATCTCTCAAAATGTATCCTTTAACCTCTTTTTCCTTACAGTTTTGCATAATGACTTAGTTTATTTTCTGGTTTTTGTTTGAATAGATGTTTTCGTCTGCCAAGTTTCTTCTAGTAACTTTCATTTTCACCATCATTATTTTCCAAATGTAAGTTTCTGTTTCCTTTCTCTTTGAAGTAGGAAATTTTGTTGACCTTTATCTTTTCCTTTTTTCCAGACGTGCCTTTTCTTTTTAAACTCAAAAGAAACATTTTTGTCTCCATCAGTTTTAAAGTCACCTTTTAGCAACCTATTCTTTAAATAGGAATTCAGGAAGATAAGAGATAACAGACTCCTGCTGTTATCCAACTTTTCTTTTGCTTTTTCTATAATTAAAAAGTAGTAAAAATCATAGCTGCCATTTTTTGGCAAATTTTAACTACAATTTAATGGCCACACATGGCAGGAAGGTCTTTTCCAAAGAAAATGATGAGTTTAGTTTGATGAGGGAATCTTCTAGAATTGTTATTCTGTTCCTACATTTGTTTACTATATTGCATCAGTAAAGAGCCTACTCTGTAAAGTTATATGCCCTTAACCTAGGAAAACAGAGTTGGGATTAAGCATAGAGACTGGAGCTCAAGATGTCAAGATTCACATCTCAGTACTGCCTCTTGATTGCAGTGTGATTTTAGGAAAATCACCTCAGATTTCTCACTTAAATGAGAATGATACCAATGCCATGTCTTAAGGCTGTGCCAAGTATGGACTACAAGACAAAGCACTTAGCACCAGACCTGGCATATTATATGTCTAAGAAGTGACTGCCAGCATTCTCATACATTGAGTAAGACATAGTACTAGGTCTCAAAGAATGCACAATTAATAGAGAACGAAGCTAGTTACATACAGAAATACTTTATAATAACTAGCCGTGTAATTGAGTTTTTAGATTGGATTGCTTTTGACAAGAAGCAGAAGCTGATAGTCTGATTTAGCAAAAAAGTTTATTGAAAGGATACTATCATAGCTTTATAGTTCAAAAAGCATAAGTAGGTCTAAATACAAAAAGAAATTTTGGCTAGTGTATTAGATAAGTGTTAAAATACTCATTTCTTAATTACTTCCACCAAATCAGTTGTAAAGTCTTAGTTTTTAGTGTGTTTTAAGTATATAAAAGTCTACATAACGGTTTGGGGAAAAAAAATCAGGTGTCACTCAAAAGTTTTCCAAACATCTATTTCTTCAAATGCTTCCTCCATACTTAGGATCTTTCAAAAAACAGTTACTTGCACATGTTTTTGCTAAAGCAGCACCTTTACCTCAAAGGCATAGATTAGCCATGTTTCTTTCACTTTACTTTAAAATAAATGTTGAAGAGCAAACTACAGTCAAATACAACTAGAATGCCAGTGTTTTTTCCTTGAAATCATGCATGACAGAATATTTTAATACAATTAATTATTTTAAAATAATTTGTTCATTGTAGAAATTCTGGGAGGAAAACACATAATATTGAAGATCATATGAATTTTTTGCAATCCTACCACCCAGAAATAGGAATTGTTAATACTTAAACTATTATATTAAGTATATTACCAATATTTTGTGTAAATATATGTGTATGTACATGTTCTGTGCACATGAGTGCACACATTCAACATCCATTCAGCAGACAGTGGACCTGAGATGTCTCAGCCACGAGGATGAGATCTCTAAAGAAGGGATCTCCAAAGGGAGTTGATACCCAAGAGAACCTTTGAGTGATCCCCTAAAGCAGGGATGGCCAGGATGTGCAGGCAGCAGTGCCTAGTTTTGAGGAACAAACAAGTTTATTCCTGTGTAGCACAAGTTGTGCTGACCCTTCTTGATCCCAGATCTCTCATACAAGTCGGCCACATATACCAGGTTTGGGCTGTGGTGCTCTGGTTAACACAGGGGAGGCAGTGGCCCCATCTGGTGGGACAGGAGCTGTGTAGAAAGAAAGCGCATCTGTGGAAACTGACATGGGAGCACCAACTGTGAATTCCACACAAGGGAGACCAAGAGAGCACAAGCCCTCGAGAAACTGTCAAATGTTTTAGGAATTGTGCCAGACCTACCAGTGCTCTGTGGGGAGGGGAGGGCCAGCTCAGTGGGCATGCTTTCAGCTGCAAGGTAAAGAATTCCTGAGTCGGTGTGACTCAGCTGGAGGGGCTGGTCAGAACTCTGGGATGTATACCCTGTAATTTTCCTGGTTTTCTCTCACAGATGCAAACTGACTTCAACTATTGGCTACAAATATCATTACTTCCTCAAACTTCAGTTAAAACCAGGCTGTAACGGAGTGGAGCAGAGTTTCTCCCACTTGCTTCTTCCCAACAATGAAGGAAAAAAATTGTCTCCGAGGGCCCCAGCAGAATTTCTCATATACCTTATTAGCTAGAACTGGGTTGTGACCACCACCCCTTCTGAAATAAAGTGGTATCTGCTCAAGACATTAAGAAATTCTGATATCTAATAGTAAGGCATTGTTTGCTATAGGAGCTCAAGCCACTTCATTTAAATATTGAAATACAAAGCCAACCTAAGGAAGACTGATAAACTCGATTTCCCAGTGTTTTCCCTACCTGAGAACACACACTGCCTGTGAAGAGTGTCTCCACTAAGGAAGTGTAAGCAGGCATTCAATCCCTTGTGGTGGTCACAGAGCAAGCTAGGGAGTTGTTCTCAAGCCCACCTGCATATTAGACTCATGTGGGATGATGTATATGTGGAATTATAAGCATCTCCTACATTGGAACTTCAGTGTCAGTTATTTTTCAACTCCACTGGTGAGTCCACTCTCCAGCCAATGTTGAGAACTAGGGCCAAGGGAGTGCATAGGTGAGTCTCATTATTTGCAATAGTTATGCACTATAAAGATGCACTAAATTAGCAAATAGTGAACCACTGCCCCTGGGGAAATACAGGATTAGGTTCCTGCGAGCCTCTGATCACATTTCTAAAACCAATCAATACATGACCTCGTTTTGTGTGTGTCTCTGTTTAAAAACACCTTACTTACTACACTGATTCATTAACATGTCATCCCTGAACAAAGCTTTCCTAACACATATTTTCTGTGAGATGCATCACAGTTTTCCTGTGCTTAGAAACACTAGGTAACACTTCAAGTCTGTGCTTGGGGGCCATTTCAAATAGTGAAACCATTATAAAAATCACAAAAAAATGTGAAAAACTGGCACTAAATAACTCTGGAAAGGATCCCTGTTTACAGTATGAGAACTAAAACAAGAAGGCAGAACTTCGCCTTGTTTGAGTTCCTCTAGGAACATGCGAATCAGGCAACTCCAAGTGCTCTGCACACATCCACAAAGGACCATGCAAGCACCGGAAGTCATGATTTGGTGTTACAAATGCATTTTAATGAGTAGATAAATGTCTGGTCTAACCAGGAGAATATGGAAAACCTGATTGTGCTTTGTAAACATATTCCTGAATCATTCGTACTGATTCAGTTTAGCTAAAGCTATGACAGAAATGGACACACATTTTCAGCAATCTACAACCTGAGAATTTTTGACTTGTGACATTCATCAGCCAAATCTGCTGACCTGGGCACTGTCAGGTATTTGCTTAGATGGTTTTATGTGTCCTAGAAAATACATACTTTCATGGCAGTAGCACCCTGAACACTTCATAATGAAAAATCTTCACCTTAATTTGGAAAACTTGGATCATGTATGAATTCAACTAAAAAGTCAGCATATGACATCTGTAAACTTAACACAGTAACAAGTGCAGGACATCAGAATCTGAGTAGCTTCAGAAGAAGTTTTGCTCATCCTATGCCTGTTACCTAGGTCCCTGGTAGTTCTCCGACTTGTTGGTTCAGCAAGAGGATGTGAGGATGAGGAAGAGAGAGGGTATCTCCTATGTCACCCAAAGCGCTGTCCTGCTTACAGTAATTGGTGTTCCCTATACATTTTCTAACCATGAGAAGGGAATTTAGGAATATTAACAGGAAACTCAAGTTCCATGCAAAATAAGCTCCACAGTGGAGCCACTTTTATTGCAAGTTTATCATACCCTAGGTGACTAAGATTCAAACTGTGTTTTGAGGACCCTTAGTGTGACTCAGTGAAACCTGCCAAGGGAATGGAGAGCAGCTCAATGGGCGGTTCTGGGCCCATCTGTCCCCCACTCCAAAGAGAGCAGGTTGGCTTCCACTGGCTTTATATTTGGGGGCTGAGATTGCAGGTGCATTTGGAGGGAGAAGAACACTCTGGTGGTGGCAGGGAGTCTGGCAGTGACACCTGGAAACAGTACCTGAGAAGATCTGCTTGTACCATCAACTAGAGTTAAGGATCTTCCTTTGGCTCAAGGAATCAAGTTGCAGTAAAGGTGTTTTAAATGGACATCACTCCCTCTTTTAGGCATTCTTGTGGCTCCTTCATCTGAGGAAGACAAGGTAAATTAAGATTTGCCCTGAATAAATGCATCATTTTGAATAGGACAGTGGCTAATACCCTATGCCCCAAGGCTTTGACTAAATCAAGGGACTCATTTTTCTTAAATAAACATAAAATTGTCAGGACAAGAATTGTCATATTATTCCATATTTTCGTAAAGGTATTTGAGGATCCCTGTGATAAGAGATGAGAACATGATATATAAAGAATTCTTACAAAAACAGAAATATTGTATCAGAGCCTTCTTAAACTATCTCATATGGATATACCCCCAACAAGGAAAAGGTAAGATTTCAGGCTAGGCAGCTGCCTTCCCTCCATCATTTCTCATAGAACCAAACATCAGAATAATTGGGCAAATTCTGGAACCAGTATTTCCTCCATCATTTCTCATAGAACCAAACATCAGAATAATTGGGCAAATTCTGGAACCAGTATACCATATTTTTGAGGGAGGCAAAGGGACTTTGATTACATTATGCTGCTGTTATAAATGAAAGAATACATTAAGTAAAATCAGTAAATGAATGGAAGCATGACACACCAAGTTATTGAGGCTACAAATTTTCCCACATTATGTAAAGTAGTATTATACTAAAATTTTCATTTGTTATAAGGAAAATGGAATTGAATTTTAAAATATTTTAAGATAATTTTAATAAAATATTTCCTGATTACTTCTAAAAGAACTTAATTTTTTCTCCTCTGAATTCTCATTTAGAATGTGTGTGTATGTGCTGCATTTCTGTGTCTATATTCATATCTGTGTCGAGCATGTTAGAATTCAGCAGCTCTGGGGCAGCTTGTATAGTCCTTCCCAACCCTTAGAACTGGAACAAAATTTTAGAGTTTAGCACAGATGGTTTCATTCACTGATTCTTTCTCCCTCAAATGCAGTGAAAACCTCAAGAGGGACATACTGTGCTATGCGGAAGATTTTGTTTTAATTATAAGAATGGTGGTCCCAGTGACTTCATTGCTACAAATGATCTATCTAAAAATACTTCAAGATGAAAGATTTATTATTTTAATAGAGGTATGAGTGTAAATAAGGTTGCAAGCGTAGACTGTGAGTGATATTGATTTTTACATATTTCAGAAATGTTTTGATTTTCAGGAATAGATTTAGTATTTGTGGAATGCCACAGTGAACTGTAAAGAAAACCAGTGCTTCCCGACAAAATGAATTCTGAAAGCTGACCCAGGTTCTCAACAGCTGCCTGTGGCTCACTGTGTTCCCTGGAACCTCATGGCAATGTGTCTCCTCTGAGGAGCCAGCAGTCACAAGGCAGCGCAGGCCAAGTGCTAGACCTTCAGCGGCACCCACGCCGATCTCAGAAAGGGTGTTCAGTGGGGAAGTCGCTTGCTTCCTTCCTCAGACGTGTCTGTACTACCCGCCCAGGATGGTGTTGACTCTGCCGCCACCTTGTGGCATTTTCACTGTCAACTCCTAACTGCATCAGAACTGGTTTGGCTGGTATAAAGTAAGCAACACTGTAACTATGTACCATTACAGATTTGTGAACGGGTAACAGAAAAGGGAAGTCATCTGTATTTCCCAATGGGAAGATAAAACTGTGGCTATAATTTAGTATAAACTTAAAGCACTGTATTTTATAAATGCAGAAAGCAACATAAAGAGGACAAATTGATCTACTAGGGAATATCCCATTCTGCAAAGAAGGTACCAAGATTCATGGAAGCTGTATTAAATTGCCAAATGTCACACAGCCAGCACATGAATTCAGAGTCAATCTGCATTCTCTAAAATTTTTATTACACAGTCCTTCAAGAGTTAGACAATAATGTCTAGAATCAATTGTTTAGCATGCACATTTCATTATTTTTCCAGTATGGTGAGGTCAACAGATCAGGAGGTGATTATCACTGAAAAAATTGTTTGCTACAGTGCCCAAGAGGAGGGGGCGCACCACACTGCTCAGGGCCACACAGAGAAGCCCCAGGGCCAGTCAGAAGGCAGCAGGAGCATGGGCAAAGCACGGGCATGGGCCTTTATCAGGGTTTCCAAGGGCAAGGCAGGGCAGGGGAGGCAACGTCAGAATTGGCTCCATGATGTAGGTAACTGTTGAATCACTACATTGTATACTTGAAACCAACAGAATATTGTATATCAACTATACTTCAATAGAAAAAATTAAAAAGAATAATTGGCTAGTTTAAATAATCCCTGGGCTCTGAGGCATAGAGGCTGTCCCTAGTTGCCTAGTGGTATCCGACCCTGGGGAGTGTAGTGCAGAGAAACATTCCTAAACAGCCAGAGAGAGGCAGTTGTGCAGAACAAGGACTGTGGACTGGCTAGTTTGCGCATGAAAGGTGAGTCATCTGCTGTCTCTAAGAATTAGCTGGTCCTGGGAGGGACAGATTCTCCCCAGTCAGAGAGGGCCCAGAGGCCAGAGCATCAGACTATAGGAAATAAGAAAACACAGTTAACACACCCATTAACATATTCTCTTGAATTCATAATGTGTGTGTGAATAAATGAATTCAGTAGGACTACTAAAGAGAAATTGGCCTAACTCTAATGTTGGTTTTAATTTATTATCTGGTTGAATGTGTCCCAAATATTAATCAGGAGGAAATATAAAAATTGATCTAATTATCAATTGTCTTCTTTAGTATTGAAAACCTATTATAGGGGCATACTTTTGTTTCAAGCTTGACAGCATAGTCACTTGATTTTTCAAATTTATATTGAAAAAGCTACATTTTAGATACATGCTTTTCCAATAGAAATCTACTTTGTTTCCTTCAGTTTTTACTTTATGCATAAATTTATTTAAAAAGTATACAGGAAGACATTTCACATCAAAATTTTAATTTAAATAAATATTTTGATCTTCCTTACCCATATACCTAGATACTCGCTATTTCCCCACCCACCCCTTTTGGGTACCGTCTCTTTATTTAACTATGTTTTCTGATACCACTAACTACATTTTTGACAATATGTGAGTACACTGCAGCCTCAAGACCGTGCTGCCTCTCCTTTCTCCACCCCTTTTCAGCCTGGTTGCCATAGTGCCTCTTATAACGGGTAGTACAAGCCCTTATTGGGATCATGATAGCTGAATAAGAAACCTAGGTTCTCTCTCTTTCTTTTCTATATAGCCTACTTGCTCAATCAAGTATTTATATTTAATTAAAGGTTCGTCATTCAATACAATTATTCTATAAATATTGACTTTATGCATTTTACCTGTATTTCCCTCTTATCTTACAGAAACATTACATGGATTAAGTACATGGCAAGACTGTAAGTGTAAGTTGTGGAACTTCTTCTTCGCTGTGTTTGGTATTTGCCCCTTCCCCCTGAAGATCCAGAGTGCCCCGGGAGGCTGACCTCTGTGGACTACATCCATGAACTCTTTTTTCCTTTGGGTTCTAATTGGGATCAGCCAATAGAAGCACCAGCAGATCAGAGTCAGGGGCAGAGAGTGAGGTGGTAGTAGATGTGCCCCCAGCTCCATTCCATCCAGATCATTGTGCATCCTCCACTGAAGGTCGTATGTCAGGCCCGACTCCGCACACAGCTGCTCTCTCTAGGATTCCGTAACTACCTCCTCGCCTTGCCCCTCAGCCTACGGGTGGTAACAGACCGTCACTGTGGCTTGTACTCAGATGCTGAATAGTCTTTTACTGGTGCTTCTTAATTGTGTCAACACCTTGGTAAATAATGACCTACTACAGCCCCTCGGTTACGGAGCTGGAGTGTGCTACCTCATTTTTTTCCTGGCGGATGTGGCAACAGCTGAGGTTTATGGCTAACGGTCAAAAAGCAAAGTGTGCAAGGTAGGCTAAACCGAGCAGGTCTTGGATGGGGCATTAACTAGGCTGAAAACGCCCACCCAGGTTGCCACTGGCACCATCACTGATCATGCATCCTCATCTATGTCATATATGTCATGATTCCTACCCTTGGGGACCTTATAAACAGAATGCCAAACTTGTTTCATCTTCTTTTACTTCAATTTTTAATTTGAAGTATCTCAAGCAATGAAATGCAGACAGCTTTTCTTAGATTTCTTAGATTTTTTTAATAGCTTTTCAAAGATTTTTCTTAAATTTTAAGCAACTTAAAAGATTCTAAGCATGGGACTTCATTCGTTCATTCAGAACTACAGAGGCCTTGTAGGTTGTCATTTTCCAAGTATGAAAATTAGTCAGGTCATGTTTTGTTATATTTTGCAACTATTCTGATTTGGGTCTACATCCATAGTACAACTTATTTCTATCTTAGTTTCCTTTTAAAATGCAATTGGTGTTATTATTTCACAAAATTTTTGTGAAGCTCAAATGTAGTAATGTGCAAAACAGCTGTGAAGACCATCAAGTGATGCATAAATAAATAGATTTAAAATTTTTCATTTTTATTACCAAGTCTTATTCCCACCAATAGGTTTACATTGACATGTGGGTGGGTAATCTTATCTTCATACATATGCAAAACACTTGAGGATTAGTGTGGATATGAAATGATCTTAGCTTTTAGCCAGTCCATAGTCTATTGAAGCTACGGTCCACTTTTATGTTTTTGATTAAAATATTTTTAGTTTTTTTAACAAGACTACTCTAACTTAACTCACATTATAGGTAAGCAAGTTATGAACCAAAGGGATAAGCATCAGCACAAAAAGTATTCAGTCAACATTATTTCATTTGTATCTTTCTAGAAAATCAGTTTCGTGAGTGTAGGATACTACATTATCAATATTGAGCCTAATTGATATTTATAAGCATGACACCCGGATTTAAAATTTCCAGTAATTTTTCAGTATTGCCTGAGTAACAGAGTATTTTATTGAGCCTATTAATCATAGTGGTGCTGTTTTTATAGAACAATAGTTGTGGACACATACTGTGGTCAACATATTATATATATATATATATCCTATATATATATATATATATATATATATATATATAGCTTTTCTAAAAATGTTTGTATTGAATCCAAATTATTTAATAGGGCTTAACAATCCAAGTGAGGAAGTATATATTCAGAAACTATCATTCCCCACCTTTCTGAAGAGCCTTGTTGACAGTTTTCATATATGCATTACTACTATTAAACTGCTTTTCAGTTTATGCTTCTGACAAGAGAGTACTTAATATTACAAAAATTAGAAACAGAAAATAGTGTTGTTGAAAGCTTAGCCAAATAAGGTCATTTTGTCAAGTGGTTGGTCTCGGTAATAAATGGCAAATGATATTTACCTTTGTCTTACTTGGGAAGCTTAGTATTTCTCTGTCCTCTCCTCACTAGTGGGCAGCAACCCTTGGGAAGTTGCTGAAACAGTCTTGGACTTAAAATGAAATTATTACTGATGGCTTCATTTTATACTGTCATATTTTTATGCTTTATATAAATAACACATACAGATAGTTCATTATTCCATATTAAAAACACAGTCAATAATTTCTGGAAAAAGTATGATAATTATTGCACGTATATCAATTAAAACTATGGCTATACATCTTACCATGAAGTAGATAAAAAATAGGGAGGATCCTAGGGGACAATAGTAGATGTTCTAAATGTCTCCTGTTCTTCACCTTTCAGATTTTGTGTGCTATAGACTTAACTGTGTCTCCCTAAAACTTACTTGTTGAAACCCCAGCCCCCAGTGTGATGGTATTTGGAGATGGGTGTCATTGGATGGTAATGAGATATACATCTGGTTAAGAAGGAGTGACCTTCACGATTAGTGTCCTTATAAGAAGAGACCACACAGAGCTGCACCTCTGTCCCTCTCCACCCACATGCATGGAGGAAGGTCCATATGAGGAGGCAGGGAGAAGGCAGCCATCTGCAGCCCAAGGAGAGCGGCCTCACCAGACACCAACTCTACTGGCGCCTTGATCTAGGATTCTCAGTCTTCTGAACTGTGAGAAATAAATTCCTGTTGTTTCAGCCATCCAGCCTAGGGTATTTTGTTAAGGCAGCAGGAGCTGACTAAGATGTTGTATATGTGTGCGTAGTTTCTCAAGCTACATGGATTTAAAGGTTACCAGAATCATTATGCATGCATAATAAACTGCATCTTTAATCCATGAAAGCTATTTCTATTACTTATTACTCTTTACAGACAATGATATCAAAGAGGCATTAATCTTTGGCCCCTCTCACTTTCATTACTGGAATTAGCAATTAATTTTCATTTTAGGGCCAGTTTGGAGGACACCCTCTGCCTCCCACTGAGTTCTTCCATATTTCTCAACAGTTGCTGTATACGTATCAAGTGGAGAATAACAAGGCTTATTAAGATGCAGATTATGGGTGGTTGGTTGATTTCCTCACTAGCTAAGCTGTTCACTCCAGCCAGCCTCTTATCAACAGCCTACCCGACACTGTCACTTAGTTTCATAGTCGTCTCAGAGCA
Source organism: Manis pentadactyla (assembly GCF_030020395.1). Taxonomy (NCBI): domain Eukaryota; kingdom Metazoa; phylum Chordata; class Mammalia; order Pholidota; family Manidae; genus Manis; species Manis pentadactyla. The sequence goes on along the minus strand of NC_080026.1, from coordinate 11,126,297 downwards.
ACATGTCCACCACGGACATTGATCTGGCCGTCCCAACAGCTCTCCCCCCAGTCTCCACCATTGGCAAAGATAAACAAAGCTGGATACTAAGGTGGCAAGATTGATTTTCATTGGTAATATACCACTAATAATAAGGAAATAATAATAATAATGATAGAGAAAAGATTCCAGCATGAACCGAACTCAACTTTGATTTGTACAGAGGTGACTAGACATTTTTAAAGGGAGAATGAGGGAATAAAGAGGGAGAGAAGTAGAAGCTCTCTGTGTGGAGTCAGGGAAGAGAAAAATGACAAAAAGCAGGAAGAGGGATTTAGTCCCTGTGAACCCTCTCCAGGCCCCCTGCCTCCTCAGAGCCATTCTTGTGGTGGTCTCGGGTTTTCTCGGTTTTCTCACATAGGCCCTTTAAAAGGAGCTAGAGGCATCCTAGGGAGGCAGCCATGAGCTGTCATTATCTGTATGAGCATTTCTCAAGTGGTTTATAGGCCAGGATTAAGGCCTAGTCAAGAAGAGGGATCAGGAGAACCTGGCTAGAGTTTGGTCAAGGAGAGAACCTTTGTCACCATGTCATTAAAGGGCAAATCCAAAACATCAGTAATGTCCTGAGGGCTGTACCTTAAAAATCTCACCACTTCTCACCATATCTACGGCATGCCCCTGGTAAGTCACCATCATCTCCAAGTTACCAACAGATTGCTAACTGACCTCCTTTGGTCTATCGTCAACTTAGCTGAAAGAGTGGTCCTTTAAAAATTAAGTCACATCATATCTCCCTAAGGCTCCAGGCCCTTCAATGTTCCTTATCGCACCCAGAGTATAAAAGAAAGTCCTTCCACTGGCCTACATAGGCCCAGTGGGATCTGTCCCAACGTCCCTGATCTGTAACCACCCTCACGACATGACTTTCCCTCTTGCTCAGTCCACACCGGACTCACTGGCCTCCACTTGTTCTCTAAACAGGTTAGTAGGCTTCCGCCTTAGGACTGTAGCACTAGTTCTGCCTGGAATATTCTTCCTATAGATAATTACGTTTAACTCCCTCATGTCCTTTAAGTCTTTGCTCAAACCTCATCTTTTTAAAGAGGTCACCTTGAACATCCCATTTAGTACTGTGACCTACCCTTTCACCTCCCTACCCTTATCCCTGCATTCATTTTCCTTTTGTTCCACAGCATTATCTAAGAGGCCATACACTTTATTTATTCATTATCTTTACTTATTATTGTCTGTTCCCCCTGCTAGAATGTATACTCCAGAAAGGCAACGACATTCCCCCCACCTTGGTATTTTTTTTTTCCTTCTAAACTACATCACAGAGATTTAATAAATATTTGTTGAGTAAATGCATTACTCTAAGTGCAATTTCTTAGTGATATAAAATAAGCTCTATCAATGTTGTTTTTCAGTAGTTAGTGTGCTTACTTATTTATTTAGTTATTGTATTTAGCATATGAACAAATTCCAAGACAGAGGTAGGCTCTGGCTCTGGAAAGGAGGTTTGCTGAGCAGTGAAATCTTTACTCTTGTCTCAAGTCCTCTCATGGCTCTTCCCTCCCCACCTCCACTGCCATTCTATAAGGAGGGAAAGAGGAAACGAGGTGGAACAGGAAAGGAAAACATAATTAATTGTTTATATTATGCTGGTAAATGGAGCTAGTTATCTAAATTTATGATAAGATCAAAGGCCACCAAAGTTCGGAAGAAATACCATGAGTAGACATAATCATGAAGGCTTCACAGTCACCAGAAAACATGTATCTTGTGTAAAATCAATAATGTGATTGGCAAAACTTAGTAAAAACAATGCATTTTCTTGTTTATTCATCTAGTTTCTGGTGTTATTTTTGTACTCTTTAAACCCTTTCCTCTCATCATGTAAATTATATTTATTCTCTTTTGGAAATAGTATGGTTGGGGGTGGGGAGGGAAGAGGAAATGCAGTGTTTAAGAGACCATATTATTCAGCCACACTGGGTAAATATCTCAGCTTTGCTAACAACTATGCAACGATGGGTAAGAGACATGCAACTACCAACATTTTCACCCTTTAAAATGGAAATAGTAATTGTATATACCTGACGGTAGTGTTGGGGAGAATAGCACCTCACAACATACCGTGCCTGTTACATCACTGTCAGTCCATAAATATCTATTTTTATGGAATAATGGAATATTTTTTATAATAATGGAAAAGAAAAATATATAATTAAAAATTTATTTTTATACAGTAGTTTCATAAAATGATGTTCTTCATACAATACTACTTGAGTCAAAAGGCAAATTTTCATTACTATTATTTTTTTTTAACTCTGTATAGGCTCATTTGAATTTTTAAATTCCTACAATAGATAATTTATAATTTGAAATACTAGGTTTAGAGAGAGAGGTGCTGCAGACTGTGGTGCTGAAATCCCTCTCTGTATCTCACGGTACACGGTTGTGCTCAGGAGGTGAAATAATTTTCCCTTCACCCTTCTGAATTCTTGGCTGAGACCCCCGTCACAAAAAACAGATTAATAAGAGAAAAAACCCAGAAGTTTATGAACATGTATTTTCATGTATACCTGGTTAAGTACTCAGGGAGAAATGACTAAAACTCTAAATGGCTTAGAACCCCAGTTTAGATACCATCTTCAGCAAAAGAGAAAAGGGAGAAAGGGGTTGGGCAGAAGAGCTATGGGCAGGTTACCAGGAAAAGCGGTGTGAACAAGTGCGAGGTTTGTTATGCCGACCCAAATGTGTGTGCAGTCTTCATGGATAAGGGTCTAGTTGCCTCAGAGCAATAATCTTTGTCCTTCCCGGCAGAGAGGGGAAGAGGGACACTTTCATAAATTTCCTGCTTTTAGGCAGACAGAGGGAGAGCAGAGCCTTTTTTTTTGCTGCTGCTGCTTCTCACTGCCTTCAATTCAAAATAACCCTTAGGCCAAAGTGTTTTGGGGATGGTATATTCTGCAGCTGTTCAGTAGCAACTCCTTGGGTAGCTCCTTCTCTAAGCAAGATACACTGCCAGGAACTGTGAAGGATGTGGTATCATCTGATGTTAAGGGAACGAATGCACATTTTCTCCAGAGTAGCTTGTAGATTAGCAATCTTCCTTTCTGTGTGCCTCTTCCTGATAGTTAGGTTTCACAAGGTTTAACGTGTTCCTCCTCTGCAAGTACCCAAGCAATTGTTACTCAGCTTTGCAAGGCTGACTTCCCCTACTAATAGATAGTTAACACTTTTTTGTCCACATTCTTATTTTTAAGAAATGTTTTAGTGGTTGGCATATTCTTCAGAGATATCCCAGAATAACACCACCCTCATCTTTCCTTATTTTAAGGTAAAGCTACTGCTGTCCTGTTTTTTTCAAAGCCAGAGAGAGGTATACAATTCATTTGAGTTCCAGAGAAAAGCAGAATTGTCCATTACTATTGCCTAATACATTAAAATAATTGAGCATTTAACTTCTCACTGAGCTGTTATTCCTCCAGGGGGATATAATTGGGAGGAACATCTTCATGACTTTGCCCAAAGGTTGAGTCAGTGGTAGGGTTGCCCCCTGTATATTACCAACGAAAACCAGCGAATAATTTTTTAGTGTAAGTGCGTGTCTCCTGCGATATTTGGGGCATACCTACATTAAAAGAAAAATCATTGTTTACTTGAAAATTAAATATAACTAGACATTTGGTATTTTTATTTGCTAAATCTGGCAACTCTAGTCACCACTTACCTACCAAAATACAAATAACCCTTTGGGAAAAACTGGCATCAAGTTGGTTTTAGCTCAGAAGCACTCACCTTGGAGCAGAAGTCAAGGCTTCAAAGTTTCTGATAATGTGACATCAACTTACGCAAATATAAATCTGAGTAACTGCTAAGTCTTGAAACTTACACACATGTATTTGGAACTCCCGCTGAAAAGAGTAGAGGAGTAGGTTAACAGAAGTCATGGAAGGGCTGGTTTTGGGGGTTCCCGCAGAAGAAGAGAAACTTTGGCCCTGGGAGCCTTTCCCAGGTGGAAATCACCGAAGCAAAGGCTCCTTCGCGTTTTAGTGCGGAGAGCGCGCGAGACCTGAAGGAACCTATAGGAACCGAGGAGGAAGGGGCTGGGCTCTGGAGGCCAATTAGAGACAGGAGGGTGGGACTGGACGCAGGGTAGGGTCAGGATTCGACCGGGTGAACTCCGTAGGGCGGGACTCGGCCAATAGGAGCCGGGCAGGGCGGGGTTTGCCCGGGAGGGGGCGGTCCCGGGGAAGCACACGGCGCGGCCGGCGCGTCTTTCCGCCTCACCTTGCACCTGCGCCTGTTTGCATCTGAGCCTTTGTGCCAGCGAGGCGTGCGCTGACTCGAAGGGTGACGGGTGGCGGGTGACGGTGACGCTCGCTCGGCTTGTCATGGCATACCCGGGATACGGAGGAGGGGTGAGTCCTGTCCGCTTCGTCGCGTCCTGCGCCCCCGCCCCCGCGGGCGGTGCCTACACGCCGGGCCCGCCCTCCGCCCCTGCTCCCGTCGCCCGCCTCCGTACGGAGCAGCCCGGGGATCCCACGGAGAGCCGCAGGGGTTCCGATCCCTCAGGGCCGCTTAGACGCGTCCTTATTGGGCCAGCGATGTAGTGTGTTATTAGAAATTTCCTTCCTGGACTGGGGGAACAAAGCACCCTTTTCTTGTTCCAGTAATCTTTTGTGGTTCCTCCATCCCCCCGCCCCCTGCCGTTAGCTTTGTAGACATCCTCTTTCCGAATTTTTTGACCACTTCTTTTTTTCTGTCCAAAGGCAGTCTGTTCCCCTAGACCTTTTTTTTTTTTTCTTTGGCTGGGGTAGGGTTACTCTTTTTTACATACCTGTTTATTCTGCATCTCTTTTGAAAGTTGGAAATTGTAATTTGTGGTTATATACTCTATTTTTGAAGGTGACAGATCCTTTGATGGTCTCCGCTTTTCAAAAATCAAGATTAACCATCACATCTATTTTTTATGTTTTTAATCCATTCTCTTAATGTTTACTGTTTCCTTTTTTGTCCTTCATTGCATCATAATCCAGTTTTTAACTACCTCCTTGAATGCATTTCCTGGAGCTCCCATACTTCTTGCATGCCTTTGCCCTTAACACATCCCGCACCGCAGCTGTTCAAACTACTTGTAGTCTCTTACTCTTTGTCCTTTCCTAACCTCATACTTAGAATTCTTTTCCGTTTTTGCCTTTTGGAAATCTCTGCTCATCCTTCGAGGATGCAGGTCAAGATTTTGTTCCAAATGGAATAATGAACAATCACGATACTAATTCCTCCTTCAGACTCATAAAAATGCTGAGTAAAATGCCTTTCTAAGGTATTAAATACGTATACAACGTTCCAAAGTGAAGAAGAAAATAAGAGAGGCCCATAGCCATAGCAGGAGACAAACAGTATGTGGCCTCTGGGGTCAGACTATATGTGAACAGTGATCTCCTTACTAGTTATTTGACCTTAACAGGTCAGGAAACCTGAAGTTTCAGGTCCTCAATTGCAAAAAGGACATAATACTTACATACATCATAGAGTTGTTGGAAAATATATCACATAATAGATGAAAAGTACTTAGAATAGTACTGGGATATATAAAGCTCTCAGTAAATATTAGCTGCATATTATTATTGTTGGTATTTTTGTTGTTCTATGCTTACTGGTTTTGAAGAGGACTGTTGCTGGAATTATCACTTTAATGATCTGTTTTTGGCGTCTTGCTTTTTAAAAAATGAGTATTTTCTAGTAGAGAGAGTGTTTCAAGCTTATGCAGTTTCCCATGATTAATTCACAATTTCATTGCATATTGCATTTACCATTGATTCTTTTATGTATGTGTCTTGAGATACATTACTTATTAGTTTCACTGCAGGTGAAATTTTTTTTTTTTTTTTTTTTTACTTTTTCCCTAATGATACGATGGCAAACTCTTTTTAAATTGTGCCTCATATTCATCTATTAGATGAAGTTTTTAGAGGCTAGAGGGTTTTTTTTTTCTTTTATACTTCTTTTGATGCTGGGTAACATATTAATGTCCTGAATTATGTCTTCATGTAGGATATCTAGCATTTTGTAGGTAACAGCTTTTGGGATAGTGAATTTGGTAGCTGATAATTTTTCCTGCTTTTCAGTGTACTCCTCATAAATGTTTTCTTTTAAACTGACTTTGGTGGGTTATAGGTAATAATTTGCATTTATATTTGTGTAAATTTTATAATATTTGTAATTACTAGATTTCTCCTTTTTCACTCTTACAGTTTGGAAACTTTAGCGGTTATGTGGCAGGAATGCAGATGCAGAGGGGACAGCCGCTGCCAGGGCCTATCTTACTCCCTGGTGCGTGCTCTGGGTACCCTGCATATTCAGACAGTTATTCCGCAGCAGGAGACCCCATGTGGACGTATTTCTCTGCTATTGCCGGGCAGGTGAGATTCTCAGTGTAATGCACAAATATCAGTTTGAAAAAAATGATTGCTGTTTAAAAGAAATATCAACTCTTTTATTTAGGGTATCATTTTAAATATGTACGCAATTTGTATTATAAACTGATCCAGACTAATCTTCTTCCTGAGATCAGAGATAAGGGTGGTGAGATTATTTCAGTTTTAAGAGTCTGTTAGTATGATCCATGACGCATTATTCATTGCACTAAAAGAGGAAACGGAGTCAGAGACGATCTGGAAAACAGAGATCTCAAGATAAAAATCTTGAGGAAGCTAGGCAGAGTATCAAAAGGGCGACATATAAATTGTGGATGGTTCTGGGAGAGGATTGATAGTAGAGTACATCAGGAGCAGGTAAAGACAACAGGGCAGAATGGAGGTTCAAATATCGGACTAATCAGCAGAGCCAGATTCACACTTGAGTCTTAGTCACATTCCATATCTCCTTTCTTTTATACTGTTCACGAAAAATTTATTGCGTTTTGAATCTCATAGAACTTTGATAACATTTTTCATTCATTATTCATTCACTTAAGCATTCACTAGGTCCCATATGCTTTGCTAGAAACAGATGATAGACACAGAATTAATATATGTGTGCAGACACTTTGTTTTTGTGACCCCAATTTCATTCATAACCTTCTTTTTCCTTCTCTTCTGTAGCAGAGGTTAGAAAGCCCTAACACTCACCGTCCCAGACCCCTTTGTAACTAGTAAAGGTAGCCATGTGCCATAGGCCTGGCTATTGAGATGTAGATGCAATTTCTTTGGGATGCTTTCCTTTTCCAAATGAGAAAAACCATGGAAATTAGTGTTGTCCTTTGTGTTCCTTCATTCTTCCTGCCTAGAAAGGAGACTTGGAGGTAGTGACCTTAAGGCAACAAGCTTGAGATAAAGACTCATAGATAGGAAATGTAGAAAAATGTGAAGAGGTTGATTGCATCATTAAAGTGCCATACAGTCTTGTTCCGCCTAGCCCCAGACATCTTGCATTAAACAATAAATGCTATTGTCCTTAATAGCATTTTCTTCTGTTCGCAGCTAAATGCAGTCCTGTTACATTATACTATTTTTATCTGTAAGGAATTCGTAAGTAGTAGAATACTGGGAATAGGTCTACCTATTTACTGACAGTAAAATAAATCTGTTTTATGAGATTACAACTTAAAAGTAACTGGACATGCATATTCAGAGACATATCTGACATCTGTTACAGCTGTCAACAACAACTTGCTATGTTTTTACTGTTTGACACTTTTCTTAAATTATCTACAGTCTTGTGCTTTTGAGTAATTAAATTCCATGAGGACTTAGCCTTTGTCATAGTCCCCCTTATCAAGTAGGCACTAGAAATATATTTGTCATTCAGTGTGTCAAATAGATGCATAAACTATCTCATTTTCAATTTTTAGTCTACATATGTAGATTTCATATGTTGAATTTTGCCTAGCTTTAAAAGATTAGGTATAATACCAGACCTACAGACATTATGGTCCTAGAGCCCAATTACTAACTCTTCTCTGCAACTGGAGTCTTTTTGATCGGCCTCATGAATAATGATGCTCTATGACAAATATCCACTTAAAGGTTTCTGCAGTGTTCCTTTTTATGGGATGATGTTTTCTGAACAGTAGTGATTCAGTCACTAGTTGATTAGGGGAAATTCTGTTTTGTACCCCATATAAATACACACATGTGCATGTCAGTAGTACTAACAACTATAACTCTAGTATGCATGCTGCCTCTACTTTTCCACAAAGCAGCTCTGTGAGGTAGATCAGATAGGAATTAATATAGGGAATAAGTGGTGATTAAGATTGAGTAACTGAAAAAATGGGACTTACACTTGAATATCCTCTCAAAATCTTCCTATTAGTTAAGCTAACCAATGACAATTGATTTTTTTAATAGTGATCTACCTAAAGCTCTTATTATTTAATTAGAAAATCCTGTTTTCTACCACTAATGCTGTGTGATTCAGTTGAGGGTATACAGTTGATCATGAACATCAGCTCAAACTGTAGGTAAAGAAATCCAAAACTATCACTTGGATTTTCTCCATAAAGTTTAGGAAGACATTTCTTATTTGTCAGTCAACTAAGATAACAAGTTTTCATAAAATGTATGAAATGTTAGTATGAAGTAGTGTGCTAGGAGAATGCTTTCTGATGGTGATAACTTTTGGCAAAGCTGTTCAGGTTGTTTTTCTGACTCCAAAAATTCTATAGAAAGCACATGTAAAATAGAATTTAATTAACTAATTAGATTTTAGATTTTTTAATTAAATCCACACTTCAATGAAAAATTTTAATCTTTTCAACCTTTTGGAATAGTAAATGAACATGGCCACAGACTGTAAAAAATGTCTATAGTTTAACCCAAGAACCGATGGTAATTGTCTCCATTCTACTGAGCAACAATTTTGTACCAGGACCAGAGGATGCAAAGATGAATGAAATTTACAAAGATCTCTCTACTCAGAGGGATTGACACGTATGAAATGAAAATGACATAGGTAAAGAAATGGTAAAAGGTGAACGGATAAAGATTATAGCAACACCAAGAACATACTCTGATCTTTATACTTACTCTCTTTGCCTAGAACAACAATGTCCAAAATGAATATAATATGAACCCCCAGTGCAAGCCACATATGTAGGCTTAAAGTCTCAAGTAGTACATTTTAAAAAGTAAAAAAAAAAAAAAAATAGGTGAAATTAACTTTAATAATAATTTGATATATTGAACCCAATATATAAAAAAATACTAGCATATAAATATGAAATCAATATAAAACTTACAAAATATTTTACTTTTTTTGTTACTAAGTCTTGAAAATCTGTGTGTATTTTTCACTTACAGAACCTCTCAGTTCTCACTAGTCACATTTAAGTGCTCAGTGGAACATAATCGTTAATGGTGGCTAAATTGGACAACCCAGGCTTAGAACTCTTTCCCTCAGACGTCTGCTCCTTTACTTTCTTCATATCTTTCTCAAAACATACCTTATCAGTGAGGCATTCCTTAAGCATTTATATAAAATAGCATTACTTTTTAAAAAACATAATATTAGTGGCAAAAAGTCTATGATGAATAGATATCCAATTTTTAAATTAAGGATGTAGCACTCAACTCAGTTGCTGCCCCTTGATATTGACCCTGTTTAAGTCTGTAAAGCCTGTCCGACTTATATAACAATTTTGTATGTGTAAGATATGCATATATATACCAGTTTACTTATGTTTTAATCTGCTTGTTCTTGGAAGACAAGCCCAAATATTTATTAGAACAATGTAAGGTAAAGGATTTTATATTTCAGTGACTTAAAAAAGTTTTGTAAGATGAAGAGTTTATAAAAGATAAGAACTTATGTTGCTCTGGGATGTTTTCATGAATTTAATGGAAAATTTCCTGAGTTTTACAGCATTTAGTTCTCGAGTCTGATAAAATAATAAACTTAGTTTTTCATGAAAAAATGACACAATCATGTCTGTAGTACGAGACATATAAACAGACTGTCAGCCACCTTGTCACAGGACCGAGAAGCGGGGGAAAGGACATGTGGGCCTTGCACGTAAAGGAGCAAGGAGAAATTTGACAAATGAAGTTTAAAACTCTTTTTTATTTTGTGGGAGGGGAAATAATAAGATTTTCTCAGTTTCGTTCCATTCCAAAAGGGTTAACAATGGCTAAATAATTTCATATTCTTTAATTCAAATTGAATTTATACTGACCTTTGATGTGTATTTCTTAAGCCTAAAACTTTTCAGTTTTGCTTCTCTATAAACTTGGTTCTTTCTCTACAAAAGAACTTCCATACTCTTTCTTCAAGGTTCCTTCTTTGTCTCTGGAAAGAGAATTTAGAGAGAGGTCTTCTGTGCACTAAGTGGACTTTTGTAGAAAACATAGAAGAAACTCTTACTAGAACAGATATTATCAGACCACATAGGATTGATTTCCCTTTATTTTAATTGGATTGGCACAGATTTTTAGTAAATTCGAATTTCTCTTTTCTAGAAAGCTTCAAATTTGAGCCTTTTGTTTGCACAGTATATTATTCTTATAATTGAGATAACAATCAATGAAGCATAGTAATTCTCAAGCAGAATACCATCTTCCCACTTAAGAAAGGTTAAAGAAAAAATTATATTATTTTCAGTGTACTAGCAGACTGGAAACATTTTTTTTTAATTAAAAGAAAGAAAATCATTTTCTACCTCTACTTCTATTTTAATAATTTATAAAAGATTGTCCTTTAAAATTTACTCTAATTGACAGTGACCTGGCATTTGTGTCATCATTTCACTGAGATATTGTTGACACTGGTATCTGTAGACTTCATTGATTGGTCTTTTTTTTTTAATCCATAATTCCTTTTTGGGTGACATTAGAAATATGCTCATAGTTTTTCATTATCTTGAAATATAGTAATTGGAGGGAAATTGAAAAAAGTATCAGAGAAAAAATTTCTAACCTAGCTCCCTATCTAAAAATATCTGTAGTTTTTTTTTTAAAGTCTAATTTTCTAACTACTGAATTAAAAATTTCATAAGCAAAATCTCCCAAATATGTACCCATGTAGGGAAAACTACATGGATAGTCTATTGAGAAGAGGGCTTCTCAGTATTTATTCCTGTTAGAACCACTGGAAGTTTTGTTACAGTGAATTCTTTGCTAAAGATCTATTAGAATATGAACATTTAGAGTGTTCCTTAGAAATAGTTTGTAAAAGTTATTTTTATTTCTTGGGGCTCTTACAAAGCTCATTTTAAATTTGCCTTCTTGATCCTTTCTCAGAGCTACTGTTTTACATTTGTGATAATGTTTGTGATGCTTCCAAGTAAATTACTCTGTATTTTTGTAGAAAATAAGATGAAGTACTGAAATATAATGAGAATATTCAACCTGTTTCACTTCTATTGTGATTTCTTGTTTGTTAAAAATTTTATTTCCCATAAGAAGTTCACACAAGAATGTTTGGGTGATAATCTGAAGAATAGTAACAAAATGCAAGGGACTCTAAAGTTTGCTGGAGGTAATGCTGGGGGGAAAAAGATAATTTTTCCTCTCAGTTAAAAAAGCTTCAGTATTCTTTAGAAATAATTTCCCCCAAAATGAACATGACGGAAACATTTTTTGACACTTTTCTGAACACATTTTGGGCATTTCTAACTATTTTAAATAGAAATACAATGATTCTTGCAAGATAGTATTTTGAGCTATTATAAGAAAAAGTGATTATGCTATTTTTCAGAAACAAAAAATTTTATTTGAAATACTTGAAAAATTAATAGACTATAATTTGTGAAAAAATTACTCGTGTTGTATGATCTGTAATGTGCCTTTTCTGTCAATAATTCTCTCTATAATTTTATAGTTGATAATAGAGTAATATTTTGAAGAATACATATTTATTGATTGGCCTAGGATAGCCAATTAGTGTTTTAATATGCTTTTACACAACTGTGCATTACACCAGGTTATAATTATTTTTTAACAGGATGGTGAAGTGGATGCTGAAGAACTTCAAAAATGTTTGACCCAGTCTGGAATTAGTGGATCTTATTCTCGTGAGATCTTCTCCCCTCCCTCCCCTGCCCCTTGAAATTGGAATTGGAAATACATTGTCTAGCTTTTTGATCCCATACTTAAAATACTTTAAAAAATTTTAAGTCACAGATATACATGCACATAGTTTAAAGAGTCAAAAGATTCTGCAAGGCTTGTTTAAAAAAACAAGAAACAACTGCTCATTGTGCGTTCCTCTCCCTCCAGTGTGAACTACTTATAGGGGAAAATCTCTTGTGCTTTTTCAATTCAGAGGATTCTTGTGAAAGTTCCCACCTGATCTCAAAATAGCATGCTTTCTCTTTTTTTTTTAACTATTGATTTTCATTTTGAATGATTCTCAGTTGATGTCCTGATTTGGAAGATAAAGATTTAACTATTTTTCATTATTTAACTCAATGCTGTCCCTGCACTCCACACAGGAACAAATCCCATCCTCCCGTCCATCCAATGTCGCTAGGTAGTAATTTCAGTAAATAGGTCAGTAATCAGTATTTGCCTTATTACTATCAAAATGCTCTTTCTGTATCTTGTGATAATGTATGACTGATTTTCCTTTTTAGGTGTGGCTTTTTGCTTTTCCTGAAATTAATCACCATCCTGGATCTTTTGGTTGTGCTCTACTTTGCATAGCTGTCCTACTGGCCTGCCTTCACCTTCATTCTGGAACCATCTATCCCCTCTCTTTTGAATTAGATCCCCCCTTTAATTCATCTCTTGCCATCTTTTTTAATTCAATAAAATATAACATTCATTAGCTTGTTAATAAAAGAGTGCATGAGAGGTAAATTTTCTGAGTCTTCATCTGAAAATGCTTTTATTCTATGCTCAGAATTAAGTGATTGGCCAGGTATAGAAAGCTAGATTACAAATCATTTTCACTTAGAACTTTGAAGGTATTGTGCCTTCACATTAGCTTCAATTATTGTTTCTAGCTTCCATTATTGCCTTATTTTTCTGTTTCCTGCCTGTGTGTCACTTGTTTCCCTTTCTGGAGGCTTGTGAGGTCTCCTCTTTGCCCCTAGTCTGAAATTTCACAGTACTGTGCCGGGCTGTGTTGCGTGGGGACTCAGTGGGCACGCCCAGCCTGGGAACTCATTTGTTTAAGTTCTGGGAACATCGTTGTGATGTTGCGTGCACTTTCCTCTTTCTGGAATGCCTATCATTTGGACGGCATCACTTTTCTTACCTTTTCTTTTCTGTGTCTTGTTTTCCTCTCTACTTTTGGGGAAATTTCTGCTATCTCCAGATCCGCCCCCTACCTCCCCCACCCCCATTTGTTTGATTGTCTTTCTTATTAGATGCTTTTTTCTCAGGGGTCTGATGATCCTCAGCTGCTCATGTTCAACTCAAAGGCTGGCTGGAAGCCCTGAGGCTGTGCTTAGGTGCTGATGGTAACTTCAGTGTCTGGCGGTTTGGCCAGGCAGTTGTTGTTCAGCTCTGGTATCGGTATCTTTAGGGATTTCCTTTGGGGCGGGTTGTCCACTTGATCTTGTGTCTGGGAAGAAGGAGTGAGGACTCAGCAGCGTTCTCAGTCTGTTGTAAATTGTCATTTAATTGCCTTGTTTTTAGTAGACAGCCCTGTTCTCAGTCGTGCCTGCTATCCTGCAGTCCAGAGACCTCTCCGGAGAATAAGGCCCCAGACTTGTACTGGGTGTGGGAATAGCATGGTAGCACCCACGGAGCTGAGACACGGAGGGGATTTGGGGCTTTAAATTCTTCCTAAATATTCAACCTTCACTCAGATCTCTACGTTCACACCCATTTTCAGAAGTACTGCTAATTCTTCAATGTTTGGGGTCTAGGATAACTAGATTTCTTCTCAACTTTTCTTATTGCAAGTTGAGGAATGAAACATCCAGTTTCATCTTACTTTGTATTTTGTTGATTGTGAATGAATGTTTTAAAATGGAGATTTTAGAATTGCCCCTCTACTTAGTGAAACTTCTCAGTGACTTCCATTGCTCTGAATCTTAGGGTGGCATTGAAGACTTCCATGATCTGGTCCTCATCTGCCTTTCTGATGTCATCACATACCAGTTCTTCACCCCGAGCTTTAGCCAAATCCCTGACTCCGTAACTTCAGCCAAAACCCATCTTGTCTTTTGTGTTAGGAAGACTTAAGTCCTCCTTTTCCCCCTGTTGGTTTTGCTTTTATAATCACATATTAAATTATGAGGTCTTTTTTATGAGAAGTGAGTAGTTTGAAGGTAGTAATTTTTATTTTAGTAACTTTTTTTTTTTTTTTACCATGGACACTTAATAAACAATGAAAGTTTGTTGGTTGGGGTGGTTGCGTATTTTGGGCAGTTTTTAAATGTTTTGTTTTATAAAATAGAAATTGTCATAATTTTACTTGGTCAGACTCCAATTCAAGTAATAAATATGTTTTACAGCCTTCAGTCTGGAAACCTGCAGAATTATGATTGCCATGTTGGATGTATCCTTGAATAAAAATAGAAAATAGGAGAATATAGAATAATTGCCTTCTGAATATTAAGGCAATTTTGATTATAAATGACCATAGTAAACCTGAGAGTTTAAACATAGTTTGTGAGATCCTGTTTGAATTCCATATTCTCATTCTACATAGAAATCTACTCATGCTAAATTTGGCTACCTCTTGCAGAAACATACTAACAAATTTTTAGTCAGTTATTTGGAGTTTTGGGTTGGGTCAGTTCTTTTTGGTATCAAAATTAATTTTTGTTAATAAAACTATCAGAGAGATTACACAGGAAAAATGGGATTTAATGAATTCAAAGAACTTTGGGCAGCTCTTAATGCCTGGAAGCAGAACTTCATAACTATTGATCAAGACCAGAGTGGCACAGTAGAGCATCATGAATTGAACCAAGCCATTGCTGCTATGGGTAAGAATATTAAAATTCTTTAGAATCCACATGATCAGATGAATCGTGACTGTTTAAATTTGATAACTAAAAAAAGATACATTATTTCACCAGCTGTTAAGTTGAAGATTATAAATTCTGACTAAAGATCTTTAAAAAAACCACTTTATGATTTTTCAAAAGATGATCTGTTATACATTCTGATTAATAAAATAATTTCTGCATTTCCTCTGTTGAGTATATTTAAATTTATTACTTTCATTGCTAGTACTCACCACTAGTGTTGCATTCTTTTGCAACTTAGTGAGATCTCTAATTTGACAAGAAAAGCTTACCTAAATCAAGTACAGGTTTCCATATCGTAGTCTAGCTTTTCAGCAATAAAAACCATATTTTTCATTTTTCCTCTTCTTGTTATGTAGTGTGGAATACACTGTAGACTCCAAAATGCCTCAGAGTGGGAAGTCTGCATTTTATAATATTTTTAAAGAACAACTTTTAAAAATCATATTTCTGATAAACTAATGTTCTCAGTCTACTTTCTTTCAAAAAGTGATAATATAAAATGGTGTTTAACTTGTTTACAGTTAATATAGTTTTATGTCATTTTCTTAATTGTTTACCCTTGTGATATTATTTACATTCGTTTCTAAACAAAATATATTTGTAAGAAAATAAAACTCTTGGAAGTTAAAATCTGAACCCAGTGCAAGTTATCTCAAATTCCAACTTAAAGAAGTTAAAACTAATGGTTTGTTTTATCTTATAATTAGACATTTTAGCTTAATAGATGGTCATTTTAGTGACAATCCTGGCTATATCATGTGTAGCTCAGTTATAGAGCATTAATACCTAGTGAATTAAACTTGCTTCTTAATTCAGCATAACATTGGAAAATAAATATAACCTTTTGCCAAAAAAGCTACCAAAGAGTTCACATAGGCAGTTGAATGTAACAAAGAAGCATTGTATGTTATTCAAATTTAAGCTCTTCAGCTGTATTTAAAAATACTCAAGGTATTTTGCTGAGAATTCTGTGGGAAATCTTAAGAATTTTATCAGTACCATTTACATATAATTGTATCAGTTTGCATGTTTTAGTTGCTACTTCTATTAATTTATGCCTTTTATTTACTTATAGTAAGTTTCCTGGATTATATTTTAATTATAGCTACACACAGAATTTTTTCCTATTATGTTTATTATTGTTGTTTTCCACTCTGAATGGATTACTATCTTTTTTCCAAATCTCATCCATTAATATATAAGACAATAATTCTAGGTCAATATTTTTACAGTGAAGTGTATACATATATAGAAGTTGCTAAGAGAGTAGATCTCAGTTCACCTCATAAGAAAAAAAAATTTTAACTGTGTGGTGATGGATGTTAACTAGATTTATCATGGTCATCATTTTGCAATATGTACAGTATTGAATCATTTTGTTGTACATGTGACACTAATATGTCAATTATACATCTATTAAAAAAGGGGGAAATGTAGGCTTTAAATGATAGTAAAGATCACTATTAATTCTTGATATTCATTAAAGAACTATAAAATTACAGAATTGAAAATTTGAAGCACTAAAATGTGTGAAATACTCTAGACATTATTTCAATCAAAATACATCTTGAAAACACAAAAAGTTAATAATTTCCTCCTTAGCTTCTTTATTATAAAATTAGTATTGTGATATTTATGTAACACTTAACTATTAATAATGAAGACTGTGATCATTTCTGTGTGTGTTTTGTTTCTAGTATATGTGTGGAATGAATTTTGAAAAATTATGATTTTTTAAAAATGAATTGTGTTAATGGTGTTCTTATGGTACTTAGTTTTAGAAGTTTTAATCTACCCATCTCTTTTTCTAGGTTATAGGTTGAGTCCTCAAACATTAACTGCTATTGTTAAACGGTATAGTAAGAATGGCAGAATCTTCTTTGATGATTATGTTGCTTGCTGTGTGAAGCTTCGAGCATTGACCGGTAATGACCTTTTTAAAATGAGTACAGTATTGTATAGCTACTTTTCTGAATAGTGTCTCTCATTTCCTTCACCAAGTTTATATTATGTATCTTCCCCCTTTATTCACCATTAGACCTAATCAGAGTTTTACGGCTTTAAAAATTTAGGATTATATAAATAGTGAAAAATTGTTATAGCTCAGTTTTGCAGTTCTCTTCATGTCTCAGTTGCCTGGGACATGGAATCACTTAAAATGTAATTGAGTATGAAATTAGTCATTTTTTAGTACCTGGGAACACCAAGTATTTGAAACTATAGATTTTAAATCATAATAAAAAAGTACCTTTTTTGTTTAAAGATTTCTTTAGGAGAAGAGATCACTTGCAGCAAGGAGTTGTGAATTTCATGTATGATGATGTGAGTATTCTGAGTTAACATTTGGTATTTACAGTGTTCTGATGTGTTCATAGTTGTCAACAATTTGTAAATGCTCTCTGGTACCAACACTGGGAATAGTATATTTTACAGACCATTATTCCTTTCTTGTATTTTTCAGCTGAATGCATATATGTAAGATTCAATATAGGTACAAATACCAATCTTGACTTCATATTAAACATGAAAATATGCATAAATTTTATGAACAGTTTTGGCAGTTCATCTTCAAAATGATTTGTTAAGGTAAAAATACCTTTTTCATAAAAAGTAGTTTGCTTTTGCTGGTCTTCTAAGAGAGACAGGAAATTTTCATCTATGATAGGTTAACAAGCTATTCATTTCTCATTTCAAAGTTGATGATTCCATTTTTTTTAGTTGAAGCTATAGGAAAATTATGTTTCGCATGTGCTTTAGTGTTTCAAGGTTTTTTTTTGTTGTTATGTGAAAGTTTTAGGATATGTTGGTTTGAATTACACTTTGGAGACTTAAATTTCCCCTCTTGTGAAAATGCTTTTATGGAGTATTAAAAATAGTACTAATAAAAAAAAACATTTTATTATTACCAGCTGATGATATTGCTTATATATTAGTTTTTGCAGGGTACGATGGCGATTTAAATGTCTAGAATTTGAAAGATGAAGAGATACTGTGAATATTTTTACCTGGAAGAAATGAACTGGACTAATTTGAATTAAACTTTTTGGGGCTTTAAGCATGTTTCTACTTGTTAAACTCTCTTTCCTTTCTGTATGCTTTTATGTTAGTGCACAGTTCAAAGCAATATAAGAAATGTTTTTGTATTTGGGATATTATTTCTTTTAAAAACGTAATGACTTTCCTGATATGTGCATAGTGACAAAATATTATGTGATTAATTGATGTAAATATCTCTTAATTTTTAACATTATAACCCTAGAGGAATGTACTTACAAGATAGATTATATAAGAAGTCAAATAATCAAAGCCTCACTAAAACTAATTTATGATTGTGTGGATTGCAAATTATACTTTGAAATTTTGTTGGTAGTTGGTTTTTGTTGGTAGAATGAGCTAGAAGGGGAGCCTGGATTTTGTACCATATTTGAAATAGGGCTTATTCCTTAAGTACATAATTAGAGAACAGAAACTAACAGGTTTTTTCCTCTGTAGAAGAAAATTGTCTGTCCTAGATTTATCTTAAATCACTTTAGGTAGACTATAAATTAATCTGTAGTGAAATAAGACTTACAGGAGCTATTATTTTTCCTTTTTTATTTTTTACAAATTGTGTATTTTTCTTTGATGTGGTTTGTTGTCTTTTGTGGAAAAGAAGTTCTTAAATAAACATGACTTTCCCTCTGTACCTCATTTTGTTAATGGAGACATAGATAACCTAAAATAGCATCTTCTGCTAAGTCTTGATTCTTTGGGAATGATACATTTTTGAAATGTCAACTTTCAGGTTTGTTCTCTTAAGTACCTTGTTGTTCACACATAATGGCAACTGCGTATAAAGTTTAAAAATCAAGTAATCTACCACTTTGTTTAAATATTCAGAAACTCTAAGTTTTACTTTGTTGACAGCATTAGCTGGGGGTTTGGGCATTTTTTTTGAACCAGTCTTTTGAACCCATCTATGTATGTGGGTCCTGAGTAGAGTGGACACCACAGCAACAATTTCTAAGTGGTGTTACTATGGAAATTGCAAAGTCGAGTCACCAGGTCCTTAGCATTTAAGATCCCTGATATAAGCTGTTGTAATTGGCAAACACTCTAAGTCTTTCTTAATGAAGATTTAATAAATCACATATTTTTCTTACACTTTATCTGAGTGTCTTCAGCTTAAAGGTGAATACAAAATATAATTATAGTATGGCTGGTGACCAAATAATACATGCTTTTTATAAAATTCCATGTTTTTTAAAAGATGGAGGATAAATAGAAGTATCTTGAAAAAAGTCTTTTATAAACTTAAAGAATTTTAAATCAATTTTCACTTTTAACAGTCCTGGAAAGAAAGAAATGTGTAACCATTTTGACATTGATAATTTTATTTAATTAGCTTTTGAATTCATTGGTCAGCTTCATAAAAATGTGTGAATAAATAATCCGTATAATTTGGTCCTCTGGCTACTAATTTTTTTCATGAACATATATTTGATAATGTGAGAGGACATTAGCAGCCATAAAAAAATAGAGAATTCTAATTAGAAGTGTTATAGGAAAAAGCTAACATAAACACTATTGCTCATGTTGAATAAGGCTGATAATGTGACTCAGCAGACTGGAACCTTAACATTCAGCTTATAGGTAGTTGAGTTACTATACTGTTCTGATATCAGTTATAGTTTTTCTTACTTGGAGGTGTTCATGGTTGGGGTAAAACTTTAAAAATGACATATGGTATTATTCATATGTTTCTGCCAAACGACACTTTGTATTAGAACTGTACACAATTCTCTAACTCATCTTTTTCCGAAAGTGTTCTCATGACTTCTGGTCATAAAAGATCTATGAAGAAGGAGTCCATGGCCAAACATATATGGGAAATTCTAATCTTCCTCAGGAAGCTTGATAAATCCTACTGTACATAAACTCCTGCTTAATTTTTTTTGACCCAGTTTTTCCCAAACTTTTGACCAGAAAACTCCTTTCTCTAGCATACTAATGTTCCATGATATTAAAAGGAAAACTACAGGCCCAAAGACACAGTCACATATGTTAATATCCCTATGTCAGCAAACCAAGACTGAGTATCTAACCCAGCTGAAGTCTCAGAACCCCCACCCCAGTCACCAGACATACAACTTTTAATTAGTCAACTTGGACTTCCCTTGTCAGCACTAGAAAATTTCCTGATAGACACCTTTTATTCCCCCTAGGAGGGTGACCTGGCTTAGAACAATGGATTATCTACTGCTAATTTCCATTTTTTCTGCTCCCTCTCTACTTTTAAAAACCTTTCCTTTTCTGCAGTTATCAGAGCATCTCTACTTGCTAAATGAGATGTTGTCAGATTCATGAATTACTTAATAAAGCCAATTATATTTTCAAATTTACTGGGTTGAATTTTGCTGTTTTTTAACAATGCCAATCCAACTTATTTGTTAGACAGTTCTTTTATCCTTTGTATTAAATAGATAATCTTATTAAATACATTAAGCCTAGAGAATATTTTACTGGGTTTTTTATACTGAAATGCAGTTCAGTTTTTGATGCTTTTAAGATAATTGTAAACAGACACCCCTTACTATGGTATAATTAAATAGTTTTATGACATATCACTGGAATATGAATATTGTATGGTGGTTTGTATTGGTTAACTCACACCCAGTTTTCTTATGATGTAAATTATTGAATAATGTACACTCAGTGTTTAAGTGCTTTTATTTATACCATAAACATGTTTCCATGTCATTTTGAGATTTTTTTAATAAACATTCAAATAGCTTGCTGTAAAGATTTTCATCATACAAAATCTGTCACATATATATTTTGAGATGCTTCAGTTCAAATAACAGTGCAGTAATTCATCTATGCCTAAAAAAACTACCAAAGGCTTAAATGTCAGGTATTGCCCTTCTATTTCAAGTGGCAGTTTACACATTTTGAATTATATCAAGGGGAAATCAATACGATTGAAATCTTAATTTGGTCCACTTCAAATATAATTTCAAGGATGTGCTCATTTGATCTATTTAAGCATGCATTCAGAAACAAAAAGTAATAAAAATCAATCTCAAGTGATATGTTTATTTCCAGAAAAGACATTTACCCTGGAAGAAAGAATTTATTAAAGTAGCTTAAGGTCTGTGTAATTAAGTGACAAAACATCAATTTGTGATTATTTTTTTAAATAAAACAAATGAAGTTCACTTGTAATCTTATGGCATAACTGAACTGGACAAACAAAATAAATACTATTTGTCAGAAATGTGCTTTTCTTTGTCCTTTTATGTTTGACAAACTCATAGATGATATGTTTTCTATTTGTAGCCATTTTTGGTGAAATTAATAGAATTAAGTTTGTAAAAACAGGATAAATCAAATCTATTGAGTAAAGATTTCTTTGTGTTAGCGTTTTTTTCCTCTTAAATTTTAAAATGAAACCGTGAGTGTCTTATTACGTTGAAACATATTAAAAATCATATTTTTTTGGTCTTAATCATTTACATAGTAAATTATGCAAGCACTGTGAAACAAATGTAAAATGTTAAGGTGTCTAAGAGTATGTCTAGACTTCATAATAATACATGATATAAAGAAAAAAATGAAAATTTAGACCTTCTGTTATTGTAGTGATGAATGCAGACAGAATTTTAAATGAATACTGTTCAAATAATTTGTAGCCTAGACTAAGGTCATAACATCAAATATGTCCATCTATTAAATTTAAACTTCTCTTGTAATTTAGAATACTGAGCACAAAAGTACTTTCCAGCAAAACATTGGGAAACTTAAGAAAAATTTCTCATCTGACTCACTATCAGCTCATTATTTGAATCCTTGGAAATCTCTGCTTTTAATTGTTTCTTGCCATGTCTTCCCTGCTTGCTTTTTAAAAAAACATGTTTCACTGGCAGTAAAGAAAATCTTATATTACTTAACATTCCTTTACCCAGGTAACTTGGTAGTACGCAGCTTTGTGTTTTATTTTGCAGGCATTCAAAACTAGGGGTGCTTCTGTCTATCTGAATATATAAGAAGTAGACACTGGCAGCACTTCTCTGATATTACATGTGCCATACAGTCGGGGGATGAGTAGAGTCCTTGCCTGTATGCTATGTGTGTTTTCAGGTGTTCTATTCTGCAACCTCAGAGATGTTGGCAATTTGGAAAGTTTGCAGGAGTGAGAAGAACTGGGCTAGGTCATTATTTAATATCTATAGTCAGAGACAAGTATGCTAGGAATTAGTACCTTCTGATACATTGTGTGTGTGTGTGTGCTTTGGGGCTGGAGACTGGGGTGTCTGTCTCAACCTTATCCCTCAAGCATTAAAATATACACAGTATACTTTACAAATAGATACAATCTCTTGTATTTTAAGTGACTATTTAGTCACATTTTATCTTACTGTGATTACTGAAATTTCAAAGGATAACCTGAACAGTGCTAGTGTATTTAAGAAACAGACTAATTAAAAATCCATATTCTTTTGAAAATGTCAGGCCATTTTAAAACAACTTTAGGAATAATGGAACTTTTGGATGTGTACTTAATTTCCCAAAGCTTGTTCATACTTTCTCATTTTTTGAACAGCCTCTCTTATAGCTACCAATACAGTGCTTTCTGTTAATCTGTATTTGGTTTGGTGTTTCATTTATTACACAGGGCAATGTACTCTTGGTTCTGGTTTTTCAAACCTTAAAAATGGAGGGGAATCTAAACCACTGAACAGACTAAATAGTCTTTAGCTTAGAGAAGTCATATTATGACCAATAGCTTACTTACAAGTGTTCTTTGAAGATAGTTTGGATTTTTCTTCTTAAATAAGAGAGAAATGATCCTAGGGGAGGAATTAAGACAGTATGAAATTTAGATCAATGAAAATAATGTTATCTGGATATTCTCATTCTTGCAAAAAAAGCATACATTATTTTAAAAGTTCTTAGATGTAAGTTAGCGCCTGTTTAGCCACCAGAAATTTTAAGTAATCAAACAATAGATGATTTAGTAAATTGCCATTGTGTTCTTGCCAGGCAATAATAAAAGTGAAATGTTTTTATGTTTGTTTGATTTTAGATATAATGCTTTCTGCCACTCAATCCAGCTTAACTAGTGTCCTGGTGGAACTCAGCAATGTGGTAGCACTGTTAAAGTAATGTGACTTTGTGAAATACGACAGCACCACCATGCCTATATTTAGTATTGCACTTAGTAAAGTGTTGGAAATAGTTGGCTTCTCTAATAAAAGTATCCTAACTAGCTAATGAGATTTACTTTCGTTTTCCCCAAAATAATTTTGTTTACAAATTCTTGAATTTTCATGTATAAATAGATCAGAAATTATATGCTTCATTTTTAAATTATGTATATATACTATTATTTTCAATTTAACTTGTACATTTTGAGCTACCAAAAATTTGCAACCATTTGTACATGATATTTACATTTTTCTTATTTACAGTTATTTGTAGGTTATTGCAAAACTAGTTGTGCAAGTAGATGACACTGTCAATACCACCTAAAGATCTTTGAAGAAAATATTTGCTAAAAAATAAATATTTCTGCACAAAGTATTTCAAAAGCATCATGATTTCATGCTACATTATGTGCATAAAGACTAGGAAAAAAGTGTTTTGGTAGATTGTTTCATTATGTTTAAAGCATTCCAAGCTGTTAAACTACTTAACCAGTGTGAATGAGCTTCTTTATATCAGATGACTGACATTTCAAAGTGATTACATATTATTTTTTGAAATGCGGTATTCTTTAACTGTAAACATTCTGATACACATTTTCCTAAACAAAATTATGGAATGCAAATTTCAGCTAAAAAGAGGTAATGTGCCTTTAATTAAAATCAGGTATCTAGGAGATTAAAAACTAGAGAATCCTCACTATTCTTATCTTATTTGGAATAAAGGGTACCAAATCATTTCAATGCTATTCTAATTATAGGGGCATTTTGATGAGACTATATGGAAGAATTAATTATAAGATTATTGATCCTTACATTTTATTCCTAAATAAGGATGATGGAATGATGTGGAGTGTTCTTATATACTCAAACACTTAATATAATGTCAGTATGAGAAAAAAATAGTTTAAAAGGTAACAGTTGTGATTATTTTCATTTAAAAATAAATACAGAGGACATACAAAGAATATAGGTTAAATGTATAGAATGCTTTAAAACTCACAGGTATACCAAATTATTTTCTCTCAAAATATAAATTAACTAATGGAAGTCAAGATATCATGACTACAATTTAGCAGTTCAACTAAGTTTTGATATTAGCTTTTCAAGAATAACCACATTAATAGTGTCAGTTCTTACTATACAAATATTTTATTGGGAGCATTTCTGTAATAACATTGCTATTCTTTAAAAAGTTTGACAATGAGCTTGGTCATTGATTGGTTCTGTTTTCCTAACATTGCATTTCTATAGATGTTTTATTCTATTTATAGTAATGAGTTATTTTTAATAAGCTTTCTTGTTAATCTCTCTCAACCTACACTTAATAGTTTACATACATGTCTTGTGATCATTTCTTTTTGTGCTTTCGGTTACTAATAATTCAAGTCTTACTGTGAATTTTCTTTTCTGTATTGCAAATTCTTAAAGCAAAGTATAGAGCATTTAATGAATTATTCTAAGCATGAGCACTGATCAATGACAATACCTAATATTTTATAAAGAATTTTAATGCACGATCCTTTCAGTTTTTAAAATGTTAATATCACTCCTTTGTAAGTTAAGTAGAACCGTAAGAAAACAGCTTTGAATGAGAATTCTTAAGAAATGAGGGAGTCAAGATATAGAAGCAACCTAAGTGTCCATCAGTAGATGAATGGATAAAGAAGATGTGGTACATATACACGATGGAATACTATTCAGCCATAAGAAAGAAACAAATCCTACCATTTGCAACAACATGGATGGAGCTAGAGGGTATTATGCTCAGTGAAATGTCAGGCGGAGAAAGACAAATACCAAATGATTTCCCACATTTGTGGAATATAACAATGAAGCAAAGCTGAAGGAACAAAATAGCAGCAGACTCACAGACTCCAAGAAGAGAATAGTGGTTACCAAAGGGGAGGGGTGAAGGGGTGAGGGGGTGTGGGTGAGGAGGGAGAGAGAAGGGAATTGTGGGGTATCATAATTGGTGCACATGGTGTGTGTGGGGTTATGGGGAAGACAGTGTACCTCAAAGACAAATAGGGACTCTGTGGCATCTTACTGCACTGATGGACGGTGACTGCAATGGGGCATGGGGGGGAGACTTGTTGATAAAGGTGAATTTAATAACCACATTGTTTTTCTTGTGAAACCTTCATAAGAGTGTATATCAATGATACCTTAATAAAAAAAAAGAGGGAGAGGGGGAAGCCATTGCAGACCTAGAAAACAACTGTGATGCAAATTTATAATTATGCATGTAGGATGAAGTTGATATTTGACAAATTTTGGTATGCTACAGCACAGGAAGCTTCCCTACTGGTATTCTCCTATTCTGAGCAAATGGGTCTTTGAGAGTTGTGTAGGAATCACTGTATAGATTTTTGTCCCAGAGGGTAAATACAGTCAGGGTTGGGTAGGGGAAAGGGCCGTGGAAGTGCACTGCCACCAAATACCATCTTTTTGATGATGCACAAGTTGCATGATGACCTTACAGCTATGTGTTGCTTGATGGTTTGCAAAGCATTTGCACATGTATAACTGAAGAGGGTTCTCAATACCCCCTCAGGATACTTAAGATGTAACCCCCATTTTTATAGTTTTGCATACTAGGGCTCACTGAGGGTTTGTTTTGAGAGTAAGTGGAGAAGGTAGGATTTAAATTCAGGTTTACCACGTTGAATCATCCCATTTCCATCCTTGCACACTAGAGCTGAGGCAGTCTAAGTCTTATAATGTATCTGTGCAATGAAGGAGTGGGTTTAGACGCCTGAAGAGAATCATTATCACTGTAAAAGTCTTTTTCTGGAAAAAAATAGAAGGTGTATTTTCTATAAAAATTGTATTTTGAAAATGTGTTTTCAAAGATCCATTTGGGAACTCCATCATGAGTCTAAAGAGGGGTTTCCACAGGGAGCCAGCCTGTGCAGAGCACGTTCTCATGGTGCTGAATCTCAGATCACCTCTGCATACTCGGCATTTCATGGGGATTCAGAGTAGATATGTTTGTAACGAGATTCATACTCTGTTATTATTATAAATAAGTACTACCTTAAAGCTATAAACCTAACAGTGCAAAATACAATTAAGGGAGAGAAAACAGGTCCACTTGCTTTTTCTGAATCAAAAACTTTAGTCTTGGCAACAGCTATTTATTTAGTTGGACTCATAGCCTATAATGAAAAGCTAAATTGTGGGAAATTGTTTTTCTCCTGATTGTTTTTAATGTCACATTCCTAGTTGACAACTGAAGAATCCAGTATTTTTTTGAGCACCTACTATGTGCCAGCCACTTTGCTATCTCATTTCCTCCTCAAGCTTCTTTGAAGCAGAGACCAGCATCTCATTTTTACAGATGCAGGAAAAAGACTCAGAAGTTAATGAACTTGCTCACTGTCACACAGTTAGTAATGAAAGAACTCATACTGAGACCCCAGCTGGTTTAAGCACAGAGCTGGTGCTCTACATTGGTGGTTCTCAAATCTTTGTGTGCATCAGGATCATAAGCAGGAGGGTTTGTTAAAGGATGATAGTAGAATCCCACCCTAGAGTTTCTCATTGAGTGGAGCCCAAAATACACATTTCTAACAAGTTCCCAGGTGGTGTTAGTGCTGCTTATTATAGGACCACACTGGGGGACACCCATCATCTTGACATCCAAGTGCTTCTATGGACTCACTTGATGGGCACATTTGTTTTCCCGCAAAAATAGGATTAGAAACCTAACAATATTTGAACTGTTTTTATAATTTGCAAAAAATTTTGATTTGCAGCAAGAAGTCTACTTAAATATATTGATCTACTTTTGGTTTTAAATTTGGATAAGCAATTTAAAGATACTATATTATAAATTAGTCAATGTTGCAGTTCATTTTTTATAACTAGAGCTACAAATTCCTTTTTTTAACCATGAAAAGCATTTAGAGGAAAAAGATTGTTAAAATTTTAGATATGCTGATGAGGTGATAGAATTTATCCTTTGGTAATATATGATGGGATTTTAAATGACATTTGGACAAGGCCATTGTTCTTTTAGGCATTTTGGAACCATTGCTAAAGATCAACCTCCAAAAAAGATTTTATAAGCAACCCTTAAACACACATATTCAACCTGACACCAAATGTTGCTATGTCCTGACTTAGTTTCCATATCTTCTGTCCAAATGAGTTGGAAAATTCAGCTCTGATGACCAACCCATGATACGGATTTAAGAAACGGTGCTGTCCCAATTCTGCCCTGGCCTTCATGTTTGCTGAGTGATTGTTAATTTAAAAACTCTGCAAGAACCTTGCTTCAGCATTTTTCATTCCTAGGTTTTTTTCATCAGCTAATTAGAGTATGGGAGTCCCCTTTAGGGTAAAATGTTAAGTCTAACTTTCAGCTCTCCACCCAGCAATTAATAGCAGCATGAAAACATCCAGCCCGAATCAACTTTAGATTTTAGATGGCATTTTATTTAGGCCTGGGGACCAGGTAACACTTTTAGAAGGAAAGCAGAAGGTGTTATGTTAGTGCTTTTAATTACCTAGAAACTGAGCAGTTGTTATACGGGATTATTATTGGCTGCAGCAGTTAAAACTCTCATCAGGATTCCAAGATGGATGGGTCAGACTGTTTTTGATACAGCCCCTGGGGAAAGTGACAGTGATTTTAGGCTTTAGATCTTTGGCTGGGACAAGGAACTTCATTTTGTAAATTAAGGTAATTGTTTTGATCATGTATAAGTCATTTTAACCATTGAGTCTTCTGACATTTAAAGCAACATAAAGTCTCCTGCATCTTTATATTGCTCAGGTTTTTATTAAGCTAAGATCCTGTAGGAGGGGACTTTCCTAATCCTGTCCAACTCTCTTGAGATTTATATTTTAATATCAAGCAATTATTTTGCATCAAGAAATTAAGAATAAAAAAGGTTTGTGTTATGCTAGAATTTAAATTAGCTGGATGCTTGCACACCATTCTCCTCTTCCCATTCCTTAATGCTCAATTTTTATAAAGAAGTATTCAAGGCTTGATGTGAAAGGCTGAGTTTTATGCATGTCGTATCAAATGTTGCAGCTGAAGCATTCACTAATCAAACAATCAGATCTAAATTTCTCACCTGCTAAATCCTCTCCCTACAAATAACCGTCTCTGGTGAATTCATTTTGTATTTCCCTGGAATTTAGGCCAGCAATCCTTCTGAAATTTGTTGCAGCTGCAAAAATATGCCTAAATATGGTCATAAAATCCCTAAATTGTCCTGTGAATCACAGTTAGCCATTTCTCTCTACCCTGCAAGGTACCCATCAATGTTTTTAATGAGGAAAGAAAAGTATCAGTCCCTAAATGTGTATCTGCATTGCACCAAATGGCTTGGAAGCTGGTTCAAATGATTATACTTGTATTGAATTGATTAGTCATTTTGTCATACATACTTGATTGCTTATGTCTTCATTTCTCAAAAACTAAATGGGGAGAAAAACATGCCTCCCACCCAGATTATTAATTTATGTGACCATTTAAAAATATATAGGGAGGGATTTAAGGTCACTTTAATCATATTTTAAATAGTGCAACAGTTTTTGTAGATTTAAATAAACTGCTTGTATTTGAAACTAACATATTAGTGTCACATGTAAAGGTAAGTCAATTGCTTATATTTCTAACCTGAAGGGCTAGAAATCAATCCATTCAATAATGTACACAGATATGTTTCTTTAAAAATATATGTGAGTGTAAGAAATGAAGAACTTCCAAAGAATTTCAAAATATTGTTCAAGGGAAAGGCTATAAAGGATCAGTCCATAATAAGTTTAAAACTGTACTCAAATGAATTGTAAAATAAAACTTTATAACTAGAATTGACTAATCAGAATCATAAAATAAGTTGCAATATTTTCTGAACCCCGATTTTATGAGAGGCATATACCCTACCCCACCCCCAAAACCAAACAGTTGAATATATTAAAATATATTCCATTGTATGTTTGATATTCTGGGGTTGACATATATTCAGCACAATCTCTACATAACAGATTTTTATTTAATCTTCAATTAGCAAACGTGTCTGAATAGCCAAACGAAACTTCACTGCTGGTGTGTGCATGTTCTGTATAGGCAGGCAAATGCCATTGTTTTCTCCATAGCTGGGATTAGAAAGCCATAGAACAACATAGACTTAATGGAAGCTGGTATTGCCATGCAGACTCACTCAGACTGCATTTTTTGAAAAGAAAACTATGTGCATCTAGTCTGTTGATCAAATTCAGGATTAATCTAAAAATGAGCCAGGAGAAAGCTGAAGATACTACTTTGTGTCAATCACACATTCACAGTTCTTAAGGAGACTTCCTTCCTGCCCACCTCCCCTCAAAAAGAAAAATTAGAGAAACTGGTTTCTAAGCATTCGAGGAAATTGCCAGTGGAAAGTATTTTAGGTAGTTTGTGAGGGCGGTTAGAGATAGAATTTAAAATAGGCCTTTTTGTCTCCATTCCATTAGAGCTGGCCCTGTGTTCATGCATCTGGAGATAGCTTTCTGTATTGTCAGAGATGTGTAACTCTAAAAGTGTATTTTTTTTTTCAGTGTGGTGGCATGGATGTTATTAATTATAAACATCTTGATGGAGAAGGGTATCTGTTCTCAAAAGTGACCGAGTTCCCTTTCTCTCCCTTGAACTTGAGAATCATCTGAGTTTCATCCATGAACAGTTTATCCCTTGGTTTCTTACTTGCGTGGAAGGCATTTTCATAACAAAGTACTGATTTAGTAAAAGCAATAAATAGGAGTCTCCATGCAAGAGAAAGTGGAGTTTCCTAACATGCACATGATTTAAAAAATAAAAATAAAAAATAGGTGCCTTGAGATGCTGGCAGTTGTAACATTTGAAACAGAAGAATTCATATGTATATTTACAACCTAACTGCTCAATTTTACCTTACAAGCTTCAATTTAGGAAAATATACAGTACTTTTGCATATAATGGTACCTTGTGAGCCCCTGAGTCAAGTAGAGAGGATTGAAATACAAAAAGGAAAACAGCCATTAAAAGCACTTACATTGTATGTGGAGTAAATAGTACAAAATAATTATTTCCCTGGAAGACCAGGATCAGAAACATGCCTATGAAGACCCAAGATTCCTACAGTGCTTAGGGATGACTCTGTCAAAGAAGGGTGCCTAAGTGGATGAAGGGAAGTTTTTCTTTGCCGTGGGTGAAGCTCTAAAGAGAGATCACTGTCTTGTTTTAAAAGTGAAGTCAAGTTGTCTTCCGAAGCTGTGTTGAGATGCACCCCACTTGAGAGAGATTCTTTGGATTTAAGTTTAGATTTTTCAAGGTCTAGAAATTCAGGACACTGATAGGAAAAGAGAAAACATGTTTTATAATTCATTTGAACAGATTTCAAAAACTACACTCATGAAATCTAAATATGGTTTGTTTGCCCATTAACCTGTATTTGATTAGTGGTATTAACTAATCTTCACATCTTTTTCAACATTTAAGACAAAACTGGCATTGGAAATGTGGGTCATCCGTTGAATAGAGAGTACAAGATGGAGATAAAAGAAAAAGGAAGGAAAATCACCATTTCTAACTAGAATATATTATCTAAATCCCCTGAAAACACAGTACATGCTTTTGCTTGTTTCCCAGACATTCCAAGCTAGTTAGGAATAAATAAATTTCTACTTTCGTATTTCAGGAAGACTGCATTATTTTCCTTCTGTACATTTCTTCCCGTTATTAATGTAGTTTCTGTTCCCAGAACATTTTTCGTTGAATTCCCAAACTTCTAGAAAAGTTTTACAAAATCGTTCTGTAAATCCTTATTCAAATCATTGTTTTTAGGCACAGTTTTGCTATAGCGTGTAAGTTATTAAGAATATTTCCTAAACAAAATTCCAAGGGAGTTAGACTTTTCAGATGAACATAATTCAAAAGGGCCTCAAGGACTTCAGAGGCAGGAAAAAGGACACTTACACATTCCTCCTCTTACCTTGTCATCAAAGTGAGGAAAGTTTAGGGATCTCGTGATGGGTGGGGTACAGACCAGATTGCTAGTTGGCCTGCCCTGGGACTCCGGGCTTCTCTGGACAGCTGCTATGTCCGTTCACTTCCTGACATGGCCTCTTGTCAGCCATAGCAAACTACAGGCCTTTGTCTGAAATACTTTTTGGACCCAGGGTTATTAGATTTTAAGGCTCTATCATACAGAAATGTAAGTAAATCGATTCTCAAAAAGAACCTTTTCTTAAAAACAAATAAATAAAATATAGTGTTTTGAAGCCTGTTGAAATGCAGATGGAAGGGTCAGTCCATAAAACACTAATTGTGCAGGAATAGAGATGGGGATGTGGGTCTTTATTTTCTACAGCGGCCCAGGGGATTCTGACTCTGGGGGGGGCCCTGGGAACACTGAGAGACACTCGGCTGAGTGTCTCACTCACTTGTGAGGAAGGACTGTGAGGAGTACACTGTACTCACTTGTGAGGAAGGACTGAAACTTCGGTCTGTCTTGATGGATGCTGACGGATGACTGGCTCTCATCAGGCGGAGGACGGGTCTCTGGTACTCGGCTCCTGCGGTTACCATACTGTAGGCTGGGGGGACCACGGTGGTTTGTTTCTGCAGCAGCTGTAAGATGGTCTGGATGTCAGCTGTCATTTGGGATTCAAGTCTGCAGGACAGACAGAAATGGGGGAAGACAGTCCTAAAGCAGCGCAGGATTGCAGAACATTGGAGAAAATTTCAGCACCACTAACCCTGCTTTAAACAAGAAGGACAGGAGAGGGAGCTGGGAGATTCTGTCCAGCTGATGCTCACTTTCTGTGTCTGATGATTCTGATAAAAACCATCGCCTTCCAGCTCATGTAATAGATCGTAGCAGAAAACAGCTGAATGGAATACGCACATATTTACTAACCTTTATTGATTTCTAAATGTAAAACACACTAGCAGTCTGTGTTTAATCAGTACTTTGCTTTGCTTTTTAATCAGGCTTTGCTCAGTTTCTTGTGAGCATTTTATTTACTCTTTAAAAAAGAGATTTGCTAGCTCATTTCTTTCACAGTCGCAGCCACTGGATAATTTCTTAAGTGTTCGAAATTTAAATTACCTTTATTTTACCTTGCCTCTCTCCTGGTTCACAAATTCCACGTATTTTTCATTGCATTCTTTGTTTCATGCTAAGTGCTGTTAAAAGCTAAATTCTTTTGCCATCTATAGTTCAAGGTCTTTGATATTTAAAAAACAGGCCAAATGTGTAAGTTCACTTGCTTTTATGAGCTGTCTGGCTTGCAAAATACCAGTCTAATGATTTTTTCCTCAAAGCTCACCTGTCCTGTTAATATCATTCTCATTTTAAATTAAAATTCAAGAGAAAATAGCAAAATACAATAGGCCTAATTTCCCTTCTTTGCATGTGTTAACATTTAAAAAGAGATTTTGTGAACATAAGACCAGAAAATCTTCAGAAAACCTTATTTTAACTCCTTACATATTTGTGCTTATTTTTTGTCCCTGCATGGAAAATGCAAAGAAAGGTAAATCTTAAAAAAAGTTAAAATCATACAACTAATTGTGCCCAATTATATACATACTGTATTTGTGGAATTCAAAGTGGAGAGAACTTAGCCTTTAATTTGAAAAAGAACAGTGTAAACCTGGAAAACATGAGAAAAGATAATTTTTTCTCTTTTTAGTTTTTACTTGACACTACAAATTTTCCTTCTGTGTATCATAAGAACATTTTTTTTTCAGGTTTTCTATATTTGGCATATATAGCCATATAGTGTTCTGTCTTCTAAACCAATAGCTATAAATTATACATGATTGCAGCTTGCAAATACCAAAAACACACACTGAAAAGCAAAAAACTGAGTTATCAATTAGTTTACTTAGCTACTTGTTTATGGCACCAACTAAACTGAGCAGACTTGTTATACATCACATTTTCCTTTTGTTCTTCAAGGTTCAGCTCAAATTTTATTTGCACCCAAAATCTCCCCTTCTTTGACCAGTTCAGAATTAATTTCTCTCTCCTCTGAGTCTTCAAAGAAAACCCTACATTCAGATTTCATTGTAAATATGTTTGTACAAATTTTTCTACCTTTAACAGCATTTAATATTTAGTGGATAGCTCACACAATGTTTATCACCTTGAATGTAAAAGGATTCAGGGAGTTAGGGTAAGGGATAGAATAAAACTTCCATCTATTCATAGGATTCAAGACCCAATTAAGACTCAAAAATCATAATACTGTTTTCAAGTCCTGTAAAGCCTTTGTCAAACAGCAGTGATCTCCCAGAATCATGGATTCCATCTATTTGAATAGTGTCCGTGAAGAAAAAATCTATTGGAAGGTGGGGCTTCAGTAAGTGCCACATGCTGTCATGAGTGGGGCTCACCCACATGTCTTGTGCAGGTGAGGGGGCTGGTACAGGTGAGAACTGAGACCATCTGTGTCAACATGACTTTATTGTGTGTTCCAGGGAAACTTCACCTGGAAAAAAGTAAGACTAAACAAAAAATAATTTCACTCTTTCAGGCATTTTTTACAGATCAACTCATTGGAGACAGCAGTCTGTTCATGTGAGCAAATTGCTTGTTTCTCAAACAAATGTTATTGATCTGGACTTTCTCCAAGATCCTCACCTCACTGTGTCCATCAGTCCTGAACTATTATGTCATGAACTTTGCCCAATTCCAATGAGTTCCCCACCCTGAAAAGCCCAGATTCTGAAATCCTATAAATATCCTACTTCTTACTTTCCCTTCTGAGACACCACTTAGACTCTGTTAAGGTGGTGGTCAAACTTGCTGCAGTGATTTTGAATACTTAGGTTTATTAACTGGTCATCTGATATTTTGGATACTTAGGTGCCATGGATTGAAAGGCCATGTCCCTCCAAAAGTCCTATGTTGAAATCCTAACCTCAATGTGATGGTATAAGAGGTGGGGCCTTTGAGAGGTGACGAGACATGAGGGTGGGGCCTCATGAATGAGATTAGTGCCCTTATAAAAGAGACCTGGGAGCTTTCTTCCTTCCTCTGCTTGTGAAGATGTAGTGAGAAGACAGCCATCTATGAATCAGGAAGCTGCTCTCACCAGATATTGAACTGCTGGTAACTTGACCTAGGAATTCCTGGCCCCCAAAGTCATGAGAAATAAATCTCTGTTGTTTATAAGCCACCCAGTTTATGGTATTTTCAGTACAGCAGCCTGAACAGACTAAGACATTCAACAAAGGGGAGCTCTAGTGAAGAATTTCTTTACTATGCATCACTTACATTTTCCTGTTTTATGAGTAGGGTCTGTTGGCTTAATTGGAATAGACTCTTCCACTGAGAACAAATAATCTGCTTTACTCAGAATGCACTACAGAGAATTAAAAAACAAATCCAGCTTGGTTTTTAAAAGGGAAAAGAATAACCGAGTTTTATAACTGTTTTTTTTTTTTGGTCAGTAAAGAGTATTTAAATATGCCACCCCAAAATATGCTACTTTGCCATATTGAGTCTTTTGACCTGGAGGTACTTGAAAAGCAAAAGCAACAAATGCAGAGAGAGAACTTTTCTGGATTCTCCTTATCTGCCTAAACACATATCTTCCAAAAGGAACTCAATTGTCATCAGTCGCCTCCCTGGGAATCTCATCAACCAGGGAAGATTGACTGTTGTCAAAGTAAAGGAGACCAGAATTGACACCAATCTCAGGCAGACAATGTCACAAACTCTCATGTTTCCTATGTATTTTTCTAAGGGGCTGCTCATCTTCCCTAAACCTCATTTATTCTCCCTCCCCTAAGAGGCCTACATTCCCTCACCCTTTCCCCTATGAAGATGATGTTTAATCTTGAATTCTAAGTTACTTCTGGAAGTTATTCGTTTCCCCCTGGGTATCTCCCATGAGGTGTATGTATTAATACATTTCTCTTTGTTTTTCTCTTGTTAATCTGTTCTTTATTACAGGGGTCTCAGGCAAAACTCGGAAGGGGAGTGGGAAAACTGTTTTTCTTCCTTTACATCAGCATAGCTATACAACTGTGTAAAATGTGTATTTTCATTCACTTGTTCAAAGACCCACAATGTAATAGGCATGGTGTTGGTAGGAGAGGAGAGAAAGTGGTGATGAATAACTATGGAATCTGGTCTCAAATGCTGACAGTGCTGACCTCACAGGAAGGAAAAATGGAGGAAATGCATAAATACCTATAATGTCAGGTGAATCCAGTGTTCAATGCCAGAGTAAAAGCATTGATAAATTGCTCTGGGTGTTCTGCAAGGGATGGAATCATTGCTAAAAGCTTTTACATTCTCTAGGGCTTCCCAACTCAAAGTGTGGTCAAAACTGGGAGCTTGTTGAGAGAGGATTAAAGATGGCGGCGTGAGAGGAGAGACAGAGGCTTCCTCCGAAGAGTTGATACAATTAGAAAATTTTACTGGCGCAACTAATCCTGAGAGAGCAACAGGAAAGAGGACGCGTCAGACTGCACACACCTGGAGCAAAGAGCAGACCTCAGCGAACGGGGTAACGTATCAGAGCTGTGACTCCACAGGACCCGAGCCCCTCCCCCACCCCAGCTCGCCAGCGGGAGGAAGACAAACGGAGCAGGAAGGGAGTGGAAGGCCTGGGACTGCTGAATACCTAGCTCCGGAGATCTGCTCTGGGAGCACAAACCTACATTTCATGGTGCTTTCATGAGACTCGCATGACTACGGGGTTGGAAAGTTAATACAGGCAGAGTTCCTGGGGAGACTGGGATTCTGGCTGCTTGTGGAAAGCAGGGATCCATATCCGGCTGCTCTGGGACAAAAACTTATACCTGTGTGACCTGCCCACTGGCTCAGGCAGTGAAGACAGGCACGGGAGCCATGAGGCGGGGAACAGCTCTTTCCTCCCCCCAGTACTGCTCCCCTGCGACCCCCTACATTGCTTCAGGGGCTCAGCAGCTCCAGAATAGAGCTTCTGGACACTAGAGGGCGCCATATACAAACATGAAACGCCAAAGGAACCTTGTCCAGAGTAAAATTGTTAATACAACTCCCGAGAAAGATTTAAATGATATGGACCTCATGAGTCTTCCTGAAAGGGAGTTCAAAATAAAAATAATCAACATCCTAATGGAGGTAAGGAAAGACATCCAAGAACTCAGGAATGAATTCAGGTCAGAGATCCAATCGTTAAAGAACACGATGGAGGGTATTAAAAGCAGGTTGGATACGGTGGAGGAGACAATAAATGAAATAGAAACTAGAGAAGAGGAATACAAAGAAGCTGAGGCACAGAGAGAAAAAAGGATCTCTAAAAATGAAAGAATATTGAGAGAACTGTGTGACCAATCCAAGCAGAGCAATATTCGCATTATACGGATACCAGAAGAAGAAGAGAGAGAGAAAGGGATAGAAAGTGTCTTTGAGGAGGTAGTTGCTGAAAACTTCCCCAATCTGGGGAAGGAGATAGTCTCTCAGGCCATGGAGATCCACAGATCCCCCTACACAAGGGACCCAAGGAAGACAACAGCAAGACACATAGTAATTAAAATGGGAAAGATCAAGGATAAGGACAGACTGTTAAAAGCAGCCGGAGGCAGAAATAAGATCACATACAAAGGAAAGCCCATCAGACTAACATCAAACTTCTCAGCAGAAACCTTACAGGCCAGAAGGGAGTGGCATGATGTATTTAATGCCATGAGGCAGAAGGGCCTGGAACCAAGATTACTTTATCCAGCGAGATTATCATTTAAATTTGAAGGAGGGATTAAACAATTTCCAGATAAGCAAAAGCTGAGAGAGTTTACCTCCCACAAAACATCTCTGCATATTCTGGAGGGACTGCTATAGATGGAAGTGTTCCGAGGGTTGGATAGCTGTCACCAGAGGTAGTAAAATCATGGTAGGGAGGGTGGAGCAGCTGATTGCTAGGCAAATGCAAAATTAAATTGACTATCCCCAAAAGTCAATCAAGGGATAGACAAAAAGTACAGAATTTGATACCTAATATATAAAGAATGAAGGAGGAAGAAAAAGGAGGAGAAATAGAAAAGAACCTTTAGAGCATACTAAGTGAGTTAATTTAGACTCTTAGATAGTAAAGAAAGTAACCTGGAACCTTTGGTAACCACGAATCTAAAGCCTGAAATGTCAATAAGTACATACCTATCGATAATCACCCTAAATGTAAATGGACTGAATGCACCAATCAAAAGACATAGAGTCACTGAATGGATAAAACAACAAAACCCATCTATATGCTGCTTACAAGAGACTCACCTCAAACCGAAAGACATGCACAGACTAAAAGTCAAGGGATGGAAAAAGATATTTCATGAAAACAATAGGGAGAAAATAGCAGGTGTTGCAGTACTAGTATCAGACAAAATAGACTTCAAAACAAAGAAAGTAACAAAAGATAAAGAAGGACATTACATAATGATAAAGGGCTCAGTCCAACAAGAGGATATAACCATTATAAATATATATGCACCCAACATAGGAGCACCAGCATATGTGAAACAAATACTAACAGAACTAAAGGATGAAATAGACTGCAATGCATTCATTTTAGGAGACTTAAGAACACCATTCACTCCAAAGGACAGATCCACCAGACAGAAAATAAGTAAGGACACAGAGGCACTGAACAACACACTAGAACAGATGGACCTAATAGACATCTACAGAACTCTACATCCAAAAGCAACAGGTTACAAATTCTTCTCAAGTGCACATGGAACATTCTCCAGAACAGACCACATACTAGGCCACAAAAAGAGCCTCAGTAAATTCCAAAAGATTGAAATCCTACCAACCAACTTTTCAGACCACAAAGGTATAAACTAGAAATAAATTGTACCAAGAAAGCAAAAAGGCTCACAAACACATGGAGGCTTAACAACACGCTCCTAAATAGTCAATGGATCAATGACCAAATTAAAATGGAGATGCAGCAATATACGGAAATAAATGACAACAACAACACAAAGCCCCAACTTCTGTGGGATGCAGCAAAAGCAATCTTAAGAGGAAAGTATATAGCAATCCAGGCATATTTAAAGAAGGAAGAACAAACCCAAATGAATAGTCTAATGTGGCAATTATCAAAATTGGAAAAAGAAGAACAAATGAGGCCTAAAGTCAGCAGAAGGAGGGACATAATAAAGATCAGAGAAGAACTAAACAAAATTGAGAAGAATAAAACAATAGAAAAAAACAATGAAACCAAGAGCTGGTTCTTCGAGAAAATAAACAAAATAGATAAGCCTCTAGCCAGACTTATTAAGAGAAAAAGAGAATCAACACACATCAACAGAATCAGGAATGAGAAGGGAAACATCATGACAGACCCCACAGAAATACAAAGAATTATTAGAGACTACTATGAAAACCTATATGCTAAGAAGCTGGAAAACCTAGAAGAAATGGACAACTTCCTAGAAAAATACAACCTTCCAAAACTGATCAAGGAAGAAACAGAAAATCTAAACAAACCAATTACCAGCAAAGAAATTGAAGCGGTAATAAAAAAACTACCCAAGAAAAAAAACCCTGGGCCAGATGGATTTACCTCAGAATTTTATCAGACATAAAGAGAAGACATAATACCCATTCTCCTTAAAGTTTCCCAAAAAATAGAAGAGGAGGGAATACTCCCAAACTCATTCTATGAAGCCAACATCACCCTAATACCAAAACCAGGCAAAGACCCCACCAAAAAAGAAAACTACAGACCAATATCCCTGATGAATGTAGATGCAAAAATACTCAACAAATTATTAGCAAACCGAACTCAAAAATATATCAAAAGGATCATACACCACGACGAAGTGGGATTCATCCCAGGGATGCAAGGATGGTACAACATTAGAAAATCCATCCACATCATCCACCACATCAACAAAAAGAAAGACAAAAACCACATGATCATCTCCATAGATGCTGAAAAAGCATGTGACAAAATTCAACATCCATTCATGACAAAAACTCTCAGCAAAATGGGTATAGAGGGCAAGTACCTCAACATAATAAAGGCCATATACAATAAACCCACAGCCAACATCACACTGAACAGCAAGAAGCTGAAAGCTTTTCCTCTGAGATCGGGAACTAGACAGGGATGCCCAGTCTCCCCACTGTTATTTAACATAGTACTGGAGGTCCTAGCCAAGGCAATTAAACAAAACAAAGAAATACAAGGAATCCATATTGGTAAAGAAGAAGTTAAACTGTCACTATTTGCAGATGACATGATATTGTACATAAAAAACCCTAAAGACTCCACTCCAAAACTACTAGAACTGATATTGGAATACAGAAAAGTTGCAGGATACAAAATTAACACACAGAAATCTGTAGCTTTCCTATACACTAACAATGAGCCAATAGAAAGAGAAATCAGGAAAGGAATTCCATTCACAATTGCATCAAAAGGAATAAACCTAACCAAAGAAGTGAAAGACCTATACCCTGAAAACTATAAGACACTCTTAAGAGAAATTAAAGAGGATACTAGCAAATGGAAACTCATCCCATGCTCCTGGCTAGGAAGAATTAATATCATCAAAATGCCCATCCTGCCCAAAGCAATATACAGATTTGATGCAATCCCTATCAAATTACCAACAACATTCTTCAACGAACTGGGACAAATAGTTCAAAAATTCATATGGGAACACCAAAGACCCCAAATAGCCAAAGCAATCCTGAGAAAGAAGAATAAAGTGGCGGGGATCTCACTCCCCAACTTCAAGCTCTACTACAAAGCCATAGTAATCCAGACAATTTGGTACTGGCACAAGAACAGAGCCACAGACCAGTGGAACAGATTAGAGACTCCAGACATTAACCCAAACATATATGGTCAATTAATACTCGATAATGGAGCCATGGACATACAATGGGGAAATGACAGTCTCTTCAACAGATGGTGCTGGCAGAACTGGACAGCTACATGTAAGAGAATGAAACTGGATCACTGTCTAACCCCATACACAAATGTAAATTCAAAATGGATTAGAGACCTGAATGTAAGTCATGAAACCATAAAACTCTTAGAAAAAAACATAGGCAAAAATCTCTTGGACACAAACATTAGCGACTTCTTCATGAACATATCTCCCCAGGCAAGGAAAACAAAACCAAAAAGAACAAGTGGGACTATATCAAGCTGAAAAGCTTCTGCACAGCAAAGGACACCATCAAGAGAACAAAAAGGTACCCTACAGTATGGGAGAATATATTCGTAAATGACAGATCCAATAAAGGCTTGACATCCAAAATATATAAAGAGCTCACACTCCTCAACAAACAAAAAGCAAATAATCCAATTTAAAAATGGGCAGAGGAGCTGAACAGACAGTTCTCCAAAGAGGAAAATCAGATGGCCAAGAGACACATGAAAAGATGCTCCACATCGCTAGTTATCAGAGAAATGCAAATTAAAACCACAATGAGATATCACCTCACAACAGTAAGGATGGGTGCCATCCAAAAGACAAACAACAACAAATGTTGGTGTAGTTGTGGAGAAAGGGGAACCCTCCTACACTGCTGGTGGGAATGTAAATTAGTTCAACCATTGTGGAAAGCAGTATGGAGGTTCCTCAAAATGCTAAAAATAGAAATACCATTTGACCCAGGAATTTCACTTCTAGGAATTTACCCTAAGAATGCAGCACTCCAGTTTGAAAAAGACAGATGCACCCCTATGTTTATCGCAGCACTATTTACAATAGCCAAGAAATGGAAGCAACCTAAATGTCCATCAGTAGATGAATGGATAAAGAAGATGTGGTACATATACACAATGGAATATTACTCAGCCATAAGAAGAAAACAAATCCTACCATTCCCAACAACATGGATGGAGCTAGAGGGTATTATGCTCAGTGAAATAAATCAAGCAGAGAAAGACAAATATCAAATGATTTCACTCATCTGTGGAGTATAAGAACAAAAGAAAAACTGAAGGAACAAAACAGCAGCAGAATCATAGAAGCCAAGAATGGACTAACAGTTACCAAAGGGGAAGAGACTGGGAAGAATGGGAGGGTAGGGAGGGATAAGGGCTGGGAAAAAGAAAGGGGGTATTACGATTAGCATGTATAATGTAGGGGGTGGGGGAAAGGGGAGGTCTTTGCAACACAGAGAAGACAAGTAGTGATTCTACAACATCTTACTATGCTGATGGACAGTGACTGTAATGGGGTTTGTGGGGGCACTTGGGGTAGGGGAGAGCCTAGTAAACATAATGTTCTTCGTGTAATTGTAGATTAATGATAACAAAATTAAAAAATATACATTAAAAAAAAAACTGGGAGCTTGTTATTATGTGGGCAGAATCTCTGCAGACTCCAGACCTACCAGACTTAGAATCTGCATTCTCACAAAATCCCCAGATGATTTCAATGCACATTAAAATTTGAGAAGCCACCAGTTTAGGATCACATGTCAATGATTTCCCTAAGTGTACATCTAGGCATAGTATATCAATATCAGTATTAGTTTCAGATATATTAATATATACATATATATTCCATTGATATTAATATAAATGATAAAATAATAGAAATAATATTAAATATAAGAACATTTCTTATGTAAATCTTTAACTCTACATGAAGTTTAATTGCTGGTAAGAACATTTCTTATGTAAATCTTTAACTCTACATGAAGTTTAATTGCTGGTAAAGCAGAAAAACAGCAGCATAGCAGCAAAGTTGATTCAAAGTAGACCATTTGTGTTCATTTTTAATACATTGCATATGGAGATGAGACAAACGGGATAGGGATTCACAGTTCTATATTTGAACAGAACGCTAAAGTGAAGCAGGGGGATAGAGCCAACTCCAGAAAGGGTCCCAGGATTCTCACCCTGCAAAGTCAAAGTCTAGATGGCGCTCCCTTCTTCAAACTTGTCTTCCACACTTTTGCCTTCTTAGAGTAAAGTGGAGGAAAGATGTTGTTGGAGATGGCGGTGCAGTGGAAATGCAATGTTTTAGGTTTTCAGTCCAAAAGTGGCTAAGGAGTTAGGCAATAAAATGTTTGTGAAAATATCAGAGATAAATATGAGTTAGTCAAAGTGAGAAGAAGTATATCAAAGGACATACAGGTGCTGGGAACAAGTCAAAAGATGTCAAAAAGTTTGAATTGCACTTTGGAGTTGGAAAAGTTTCATGTGATAATAATAACAACTAAGGCATTAAAATAGCAATAACAATTATAATTATGAAGGGCAGTTGTTTGCATCTAGGTCCTTGTTGTATGGGCCCTTAAATGTTTCCCAGGGAACTTTCAGCCCTGGGACACATTGAAAACATAAGTTCTCAGTAATCATTGATTTATCGTAGCAGCAGTGATTGGTACCTATGGCAAGGCAACAAGGGACCCTAAAATTTCCATTTTAGTCCTGAAAAAAGGTCCAAATCAGTAAATATATGTAAAGTAGAACTCACTCAGAGAAATGCTAATAAAAGAAGTGAAGTTCAGCATTAATCAGACTTTATCTGGCTGCAAGAACAACACCTCCCATTTTGTACAGCATACACAGTCCCACAGCTATTGTATTAGTCTTTACAACAACACTACAGGGAGGTATGAATCAAAGAAAGAAACTGAATCTGAATGATTTAATCCAGCCATTCTGTAAGTAGTTAAGTAGCAGAGTTATGACTTTAATCTAGACCAACCAATTGCAAGTGCTGTGCAAGTATTGTGCTAAAGATTTCACTGCAATCTCTGTCATTCACCCATTCATTCACTGCTTTTTTAATTTACTCAATACACTGAATACATACCATATGTCCTGGCAGTAAAGAAATGGGCAGTTATTTTTCTCTCTTTAAGAGCAATAGAAGTTTAGGTTCAGAGATTACACATATTAATTCTTATGTATGTATAGTATATATTTTTATATATGCTATGGTTAAAAGATCAGTATGGCTTGGCATAAATAGTGAGAGAAAAAATAAATGTATTAGTCAAGTAAACTATGCTTCTCTGACCAATAATAAGTATTATCATGCCAAGTTCTTACACTTTAATTAAGGATTACTGGTTCTGAGTAAATGATAGTCTGTTTTAATTTTCTCAGGTATGTTTCAATTTCATAAGACTTGCATTTGACATTTGGGAATGGGATACAGATCTTAGCACCAGGAGACTTTAAATTCAATTAACTAACATGAAAAAAATAAAATATAAAATTAAATCTTCAGTTCATGCAATATTTTCACACTTTTGTTTGAAATTAAGGCATACAAATTTATTTCAATTTAAAATGTGTAAGTTTTCTAATTCTTTTTCCCTGTCTTAATTCCTAATTCATCTTTCATGATAAGGTATTTTGTGTGCACATGTTTTAATGCAATTACTGTATTCTTTGACACTATTCTATGCTGACATAAACATTAAAAAAAACAATAAAACAACAAACAGCATGGATAAAACACATAAGAAATGTTAAGATATGAAGTAAACCAGTAGCATGTGGTATAGGCAAAAATCATAGCATGAGTTAAGTATAGATAATGAGTAAACAAGTTGCTTCAGCACGGGCAGAATTCATCAGCTGTAAAAAATATAGACAGCATGCTAGTAACCTGTAATATATGCCAAAGGTAAAATAGAAGTATGATGTAACAAACTGGACTGTGGCTTGCACAGAGAAATGGGAAGAACAGGTTATTCTCATGTCACTTCCGGGCAGACAGCTGTCACCCTCAAATTTGGTCACCCACTAGTGACATACGATTTAGGCTCATTTTGGCTCCACATGTTCTTTACCTACAAAAGGGCAATAAAACACCTGGCTTTTGAGCAGGCTAACTGTAGAGCCAGAGCTGTAACCAGCTCTACTTGTTCTTACACATCTGTGAACAGGCACATGTGTGTCATTGGCATAGGATTTCTTTTCTTTGTCTGTAAACCCTTTCGTGCAAGCCTCACCTCTGATCCTAGTAGTCACCCTGACAGGGTAGGGTGGCGCAGCATTTACACATTGTGTAACTTATGATTCAGGTAGCATGGTCCTTGAACCCTGCTTTCCGCTTGTTAGAAAAGTATGAATCGCTCCATCTGGCTCTCCTCATCTCTCATTGCATGTTTTAAATTGATTTAGCAATTCCTGCTATTTGAACATTATAGTTTAATCCATGCAGTTTTCCTTCTGGAACCACTGGAATACCATCCTTGGTGGTGTACCCAGAGGCTGAACTTGATCCATGTCAATCCCCACATGAAACACCACTAAAGAAGCTATGTCATACTATTCATGTATTTTTCTTTCTGAGTCTTATTGACTAGTTTAATTTTAAGGAATCCATGCATTTGGGT
Organism: Manis pentadactyla; assembly: GCF_030020395.1. Taxonomy (NCBI): domain Eukaryota; kingdom Metazoa; phylum Chordata; class Mammalia; order Pholidota; family Manidae; genus Manis; species Manis pentadactyla. The sequence goes on along the minus strand of NC_080026.1, from coordinate 11,081,895 downwards.
TAAGGAGTTCCATTTTCCCTAAAACCAAAATGTATTCCTCATCTTAAAAGGGTATAGAATCAAAGATGGAGGGAAGACAGAGAAGAAGATCTGGGCTTCAACTCTGTTTGAGTTGGGTTTTCAGTTCAATCACATTTTTAACAAGGCTGAATAACTAGATGTTTAAATAGGCATAAAAGAAGAATTTAAATGAGGAAGGGTGCTAGTCAACAGACTCAGTATGAATTGTTTTGAGGAAAGAAAAGGAGTTTTCTTAAGCAGCTGGTGTGGGTATCCCAATTTTATGACAAGTAACGAAAAAAATAGGATGTATACTGCCTGAGTATGAAGTGTTCTAAATAAATGCTCCTTGCAACACAGATTAATAAATCTGTCAATTTCTAGTCTTATTTTAAATAAGCAAGGGTATAAAGAAAAAATGACATTATGATAGTAGGAATTTGCTGTTTACAAGGAGTAAGGCTAGACCCAGCTAAAAGCTTGGTTATGCTCTCTCTCTCTGCTTATACCTGTTTAGTTGTTCTTGAAGCAAATCTAATCTTTGCTCCACTTCCCCACACGTGAGGTCACTCTCCGTTTCAGAAATTCCCCAGGCAGCTCGCTGAAGAGCTGAGGGGCTGGATTCGTCAGCCTGAGTTCCGACATTTTCTTGTTCCCAGCTTCTTGCATCAGCAGTATCTGTGGGAAACAGCCAAGATGAATGTCAGCTTCTCTGAATGGTTCTTTGCATCATAACACAGAGAGACATCTGCAAGATGAGCAGAAGGGAACTTGAGTATAATCCAGAGATGCAGAGACCTGCATAGGGGCCACAGCCAATCAGTAGCTGAGTCCCACTTTGACCCTGCTTGATCCCTCCCCTGCCCTCTTGCACAGGTGTAAAAACTCATAGCAGGTCTTGAATCTTGAACATGATTTTGTCCTCTGTGTTAAAAGGAAACATAGATTGTCAACCACAACTTTTACATTTGAATAGAAACAGCACATTTTGTTTGCACTTCTTCATATTGGGTTTAAGATTTTAGGGTTGTTCCCTCAGGGTAATTTTCATACTTCAGGATCCAGGGTGGGCCCAAGGCAAGAGCCCTGGGGAACTGCTAATCTTCCAGAGAATTCCCTCAGGCCCACCCAACCCAAGGTAGAGCCAAGGACCCACAAGCCATTAAAAATGAAAAGGTCCTCTAGCCCTAAGACATAGTTTCTTGTTTTTATGTTTCCTTGCAGCTCCTGAACTGCGCTTTAATATATTCACATTCATTTCCAATATGTTTTCTGGTAGCTCTTTTATTTAGATTATTTTAATGTCGCTACACTTTAAAACATATTGGTTATCTGTTCAAGTTCACTTTTCAAATGCTCTGCATGTCTGTTAATGTGCCAGACACTCTGCTAAATGTGGGGGAATTAAAGGCAAAGAAGACATAGACCCCATACTTGAAGAAGTCAATCTAGCAAGCTTTTTATCATCTTTCATACAGAAATTCACCTTCTGAGCTTCTTTTAATTTGCTGTTTTTCCTGTAATCTGTATTTGCAAGTTATCAGTATTTGAGGGCAAATATAATATCTTTCCTCTTATTTTGTCATATACTTTTGATGGCTTGTGCTATATTTTTTATCCTCTATCATATTTACATGTCCAGAGAAGAACTTGAAATGACTAAAGGGCTAGAAAACAAAGCCCATAAAAAAATACTAGTGGATTTGGGAGTTTATTTCAGAGAAAAGAAAGGGCAACATCTCTTCCTCACTAGGAAAGCTGGTAGGAGGAAAAGGGGATCTAAAACTGGTCTTTTTCACATGGGAATACATTTGAATTACAGAAAGTGATTTGGTTTGATTGACTTTTTTTTTTTGTTTGGACAAGTAGCTATGATTAAACATGGACAAAAGTTATGTAAAGTTAAGGAATTTATATCCGTGGCTATTTTAAAAAAAAGAACAAACAAAGCTTTGAAGGGAGAGAACTTCCTTGCCTATTGGGACCAGGCCAAACCTGTCCCAAACAGGTCCCAATGTGGGTACAATGGAACAAAACTAAGAACTGCCCAAACCACACCTGAGTGCACAGGGCATGTGCACTCAGAAGGACGGCTGTACAGATGGACCTGTCAATCAAATGACGCCCCCTTGTCAATCAAAGGGGGGCCTCCCAGCCAGAATATAATATAAAGGCCTCCTGCCTCGTGCCCACTGGGTGAAGGCCTTTGTCTACCTTGACTCTGACCTGCTCCTGCGTTGGAGTGTATTCAAATAAAACTTAACGCTTGGCTTCACTATTGTGACTCTGCCTTTCAATTCTTTGTTTCAGCAAGGACAAGAACTGAAGAGAACAAACACAGCCCAGTAGCATATCCAAAATCAGCATTAGAAAAATATGTGGTCAAGACTCCTTGTTCTTCTGAAATGGCTTAACAGACTTCATAGAGATGCTATCAATTCCAGAACTCTTCTCTGTGATTAGGGCTTCCTTAGCCTATGGGATCCTGATTTTTACTGAAAAGTATGATTTATTATTTTCAGACATGAGTTTATTTAAAATGAAAAGCAATAATATAATATCTTAGTATCCCAAGCTTTCAGTTTTGGAGCAGCAATACCACACAAAGATTCCATGCTGGCCCTGTTTGGCCACTAGACGGTAAGAACCGACAGGACGGAAGTTACAAAACTATGCTCTGAAGTTTTGTGTCAAGAAAAGGCTTACAGAATTTCTGCCTTTGCTTAACAGCTCTCTCATTCTCAAATCATATACAATAAACTGATTTTTAAATAACAATGGTGAATCACACAATAAATTATGTAGGATTATATTTTTTCTTCAGTACTCAAGACAAAAACTGATTATCTTCTCTCAGCAGAAATGAATAAAATGAAAACTATTAAACAGAGGCTTCCTTGATTATAATTTACTTTTTTGTTAAAATCTGGATATGTGTGATTAACTTGTTTTAACAGCAATATGAAAAAAGGGGACTTAGAGGGGAAATCCCAGTTAGTGGTCTTAATCGAAATGAACATCCTTGTAGACACTTTCTAAATATAGCTCGGAAGGAATCTGCACTTGGTTGCCTTGGAAAATGTTGCTATAGTTGCAAGACACATTTCTGGAAATGGATAAAGAGAAAGTAAACTTTCTCTTTGCTCCGGGTACACAATTTTTCTGGAGTCAAATTTTGACCTCAATCTACGTAGGGTCAGAGTCCATTTAAAACTTTTTTTGTCTTTTTAGATTTGCCTAAAGGTACTCTTCTGTTGGCTTCAGCATGACAAGTGCCAGCAATGTTAGTGAAATAAATTTCTTTTTATTGATAAAACTAAAATTGTGGTGACTTAGTACTTCAAACTATAGCAGTTATAGCTAATCCTTACATATTATACATTCTTAAACATCCCAGGGGACTTCACCTTAAAAAATTATTAGGAAATGAAATTTGCAGTGAGAAATTTTAGAACTTTCCATTGGTTAATTATATTAACTAATCGAGTTAACCATATGTCACACTCATTGATGCTATATGACATCAATTATTTTATTCAATTGACATGAATGTTTGGTTATGCATTTTCAGGGTAATTATTTCTTTGAATAGAGATTGCACTGCAAATTTTTGATAATTAAAAATTTGTAGATGTTAAAATTATTTATTAGAATATGATTTTACATTGTGCATGTAGAATTGTGAATTTAAAGTAATTGGAAGAAGTGGCAAAGAAAAATACAAGATGAAGGGCATGAGAATTCACTGTCACTGAGTCATTATAAATTCAAATAAAATCCCCAAAATGCATCTTTAATGACGTGTCACTTGAGATTCTGAGACTCAAGATGAAAACAACAGAAAGCATTTTTTAAAAAAATCAGGCCTACAATATGCTGACTTTTGGAGAAGCAGGGATGGTTCGGCAGGCTCTTCAGAACTTCTGACTTCCGTGATACAACCTTTTTCTATTTTTTAGTACTTCCCAGAATCCGTTTTCATAAATAACTAAAGTAGGACATTTGTTAATCACATCTAATATTCCATTCTTCCTTGATGATAAATGAGGTACTATTTTCACTCACTACATCAAGATTTTACATTGTCCAGAGAACATCTGCATATATTCTTAGCTTAAGATAGGGAAAGTAACTGGAAAAATTTAAAGCCTAAACAGCCTAGAATTCATAAAACGTTTGTTATGAGATGTAGCACTTTGAATAATGGTGATGATGATGGGTAATATTTATTTACTCTGTGCTGTAATTTTCTATCCCGCTAGGATAAGAACATTCTGTTTTTTAAAATTTCTTTTATATTCTTTTGGTTATTTGCTATGCCTTCTTCATCTCTACAGATACAGAGCTGTATTTAATGATTAAAGGGTTAGAAACAAAACATGTGAGAAAATACTAAACTGAATTGGGGTTTTATTTCAGAGAGGGTAATTTATGCATGTTATCTTGTTTAATACAACCAACTAGTTAGTTAGGAAATATTATTCCTACTTTACAGATGTGCAAACTGAGTCATAGTGGGGTCTGTTAAGTCATTTATTCAAAGACACAAAGGGAGCAAGTGAGCAAGTGAAGAGATGAAGGTAGTCGTGGCTAGAAGCCAAGCGGTCTGCTCACACCTGCTCTTGCACCCACTTAATGCCTAAATTTAACTAGATCTGTGCATCTAGCTCCTGTTATGCCAAGTTAATTGTTGTTCCTTGTAAGAGTTCCCATTTACCCAAGATCACCATCCTTTGGCATCAAATATGTGTATGTTAATCAAACATTATTATCCATCTCATGCATATGTTTTTACAACAAAACCCATGTATTTGGGTATTTCTTTTGGCAGACATGTTCAATATATGTGTTCAAATGAGGTAGATAAAGAGCATACTTTATTTAGGGATATTTCTCCCCATTTCCTCATGATTCCCAGTAAACTGAAATTCTTTCTCACATTTGTACAGTGTCATTGTATTGGTCTTTCATACCGTAAAATGACTGAGTAGGGATAAGGAAGGGTACAGGAGATATACATAAGAATCGACTGGTTCTCTTAAAATACTCAGTAGTGCCCTATTTCTATTGGAATTACTAAAAGAGATATTCCCACGATGTTCTATGTGACATTACGTTTAGTCTGGCTACAAAAAACCTTTTCTGCTATGTTTGTTTGGGAATAATTACCACTGTTTCAGAATTGTGCACTTTGTAGGTGATCTGAGAGCTGAACTGCAAACATTTCATGAAATCGTAAAATCTTAACATTTGCTAGTACAGTTCCTCATTTGTGAAAAGCCACCATTTTATGATGAACCTCAAAGAAAGATTACCTGATTCCTGAGAAACTTGGTTACCTTTGCAAGAGCGACTTCTTTTCTCTATGTGAATTCTTCCTGAGGTGGGCACTGTTTCTTCAAAATTGAGGCCAGTTGCTTTTCCTATTCCCAGAGGAGAATCTACTACTCCTGAGAAGAGAGGCTTTTGTTCATCGTCAATGGATGAGATGAAAGACGAAGATCTGCTTTTTTTCTCTTCAAAGTGTTTCTGGGAACTCTGATAATGTCTTAGAGCATCTATGGAGTCTTCAGGACCATTCGTACTGTTTCCTCTGCCAAAATCTATCAAAGAAAATTTATTTTATAGAAGATAATCAAAGGTGAGACTCAATGCATATTACACTACCTAGCTATGTATAAAGTACATTTTTGGTAGTGATGTTTCTGGAATCACTTTAACATAGGATTTTCTATAAAACCACCAGAAAAGCTGTTCTTTCTTTTTCCAATTGAAAATGTAACTACTTAAGGAGATTTCTTTCCTGAATTCGAGGGACATTAGATTATAATGAAATACATGATTCTTTTCAAAATTAAAAGAATATATGCAATAGTAATGAAATTTGTATCTGAGGAAAAAAAATCTATACCTTACAACCTTATTTATACATGTTCAACAATTATTTCTATTCTTAAAATCCGATGCACTCTTTAAAGAAATGAAAAAGGGAGAGAAAACGTGTCCCAGTTCTAAAATATCACCACTGTGCAGTTCGTTGTTTGTTTATTTTAACCTTCATGCCCTCTCATCTGTGGAGGCCATTTACACATTACAAAGGTCAAAACTGGAAGCTTTCTCATAGTAAGGACTGACAGGCTGAATTTCAACCTTAGTTCAAGGCATGTAATGACCTTGAGATTCCAGGCAGCTTAGCGTATTGCAAAGAATATATAGCTTAAATATAATAATTAAGGTAGGTTTACCTAATTACATTACAGCCAGCAGTGCATATTTTGGCTGCTTTATGCTGAAATATCAGAATAATTTCAGCCCTAAAGGTTGTGTGAGAGTATATTTTAGCAGGCAAAACTCAGAGACAAATCCTAGAACTTGTTTCCATTAGTGTCCTGGGGAGACAGGATAATTCTCCATCTGGTTACTGCTAATAACTAACCAATCAACTCTAAAAGGTATATCATTTTCTAAAGAAGTGGTTAAAGCAGTGTCCCCAACTACCCTATGCCTGGTTGTGCTTACATTGTTACTTATAAAAGACCACGTGAACTGATTTAAGGCCACGCCAGAGAACCTTACATTTTTATAAAATTCCCAAATACCATCAAAATTAAACATTTTTTTCCTTCATTCAATAAAATCATAATTTAAAATATAAGAAACCAGAAAGCGGCCCAAGGTAAAAAAATGGATAGGATTTAAAAATCAGCTTCATGTAAAATTGTTATCAAAGAGTTTACATTCTGGGAGGCAGAGCCAAGATGGCGGCATGAGTAGGACAGTGGGAATCGGCTCCCAAAAACACACATAATTTTGAAAATACAGCAAATACAACTATCCCTAAAAGAGAGACCAGAAGACACAGGACAACAGCCAGACCACATCCACACCTGCGAGAACCCAGCACCTCGCGAAGGGGGTAAGATACAAGCCCCGGCCCCGCGGGAGCCGAGCGCCCCTCCCCCCAGGTCCGGGCGGGAGGAGAGGAGTCGGAGGGAGAGGGAGACGGAGCCCAGGACTGCCGAACACCCAGCCCCAGCCATCCGGGCCAGAGCACAGACACAGTGCATGCGTGGGGTGCCGGAAGCAGGACAGTAAGACCTGTGAGCGACTCCCAAAGCCGGTGCCCCTGTGACAAAGAAAAGCGAGTGCTTTTTGAAAGTCTTAAAGGGACAGGGACCCCACGACTGGACAGAAGCATCCCGGGTCACAGTCCAGCAGCTGGAAATTCCAGTGAACTCTGGGTGGACTAACCCCCTGGGCAACAGCTCTGAGACCCCTCACGGAGGTAAACAGCCAAACAGGCCCCCATCCATTACCCCTCCGGGGCCCCGCCCTAGCAGAGCAGCAGCCTGAGGCTGGCCACGCCCACAGCAAGGGAGCTTCCTCCATACCAGCCGGGCAAGATACAGAGACCCAGTCTACATGCACTTGCCCAACACAAGCCACTAGGGGTCGCAGTTGTCCCAGTAAAGAAAGGCCAGGAGCAAGTGGAAACAGTCTTGGCTGTCCCAGCTGACAGACGAGTCAATAGCACCTATCAACATGAAAAGGCAAAAAAATTTGATCTGGACAAGATTAACCCAGACATCTTCGACATCTTCTACATCTTACCCTGAGAAGGAACCTGGGGAGATAGATTTAACGAATCTTCCTGAAAAAGAATTCAAAACAAAAGTCATAACCATGCTGATGGACTTGTAGAGAAATATGCAAGAACTAAGGAGGGAGAATACAGAAATAAAACAAGCTCTGGAAGGACTGCAAAGCAGAATGGACGAGATGCAAGACACCATTAATGGACTAGAAAACAGAGAACAGGAATGCAGAGAAGCTGATGCAGAGAGAGAGAAAAGTATCTCCAAGAATGAAAGAATATTAAGAGAACTGTGTGACCAATTGAAATGGAACAATATCTGCATTAAGGGGTACCAGAAGAAGAAGAAGAGAGAGAAAAAGGGATAGAAAGTGTCTTTGAAGAGATAATTGCTGAAAACTTCCCCAAACTAGGGGAGGAAATGGCCTCTCAGACCACAGAGGTACACAGAACTCCCATGACAAGGGATCCAAGGAGGGCAACACCAAGACACATAATTAAAATGGCAAAGATCAAAGACAAGGACAGAGTATTAAAGGCAGCCAGAGAGAAAAAAAAGGTCACCTACAAAGGAAAACCCATCAGACTATCATCAGACTTCTCAACAGAAACCTAACAGGCCAGAAGAGAATGGCATGATATACTTAATGCAATGAAACAGAAGGGCCTTGAACCAAGAATACTGTATCCAGCACGATTATCATTTAAATATGAAGGAGGGATTAAACAATTCCCAGACAAGCAAAAGTTGAGGGAATTTTCCTCCCACAAACCACCTCAACAGGGCATCTTACAAGGACTGCTCTAGATGGGAGCACTCCTAAAAAGAGCACAAAACAAAACACCAACATATGAAGAATGGAGGAGGAGGAATAAGAAGGGAGAGAAATAAAGAATCATTAGACCGTGTTTATAATAGCTCAATAAGTGAGTTAAGTTAGACAGTAAGATAGTAAAGAAGCTAACCTTGAACCTTTGCTAATGACAAACTTAAAGCCTGCAATGCCAATAAGTACATACCTTTCAAAAATCACCCTAAATGTAAATGGACTGAATGTACCAATCAAAAGACACAGAGTAATAGAATAGATAAAAAAGCAAGACCCATCCATATGCTGCTTACAAGAAACTCACCTCAAACCCAAAGACATGCACAGACTTAAAGTCAAGGGATGGAAAAAGATATTTCATGCAAACAACAGAGAAAAAATAGCAGGTGTTGCAATACTAGTATCAGACAAAATAGACTTCAAAATAAAGAAAGTAACAAAAGATAAAGAAGGACATTACATAATGATAAAGGGCTCAGTCCAACAAGAGGATATAACCATTATAAATATATATGCACCCAACATAGGAGCACCAGCATATGTGAAACAAATACTAACAGCACTAAAGGAGGAAATAGACTGCAATGCATTCATTTTGGGAGACTTCAACACACCACTCACTCCAAAGGACAGATCCACCAGACAGAAAATAAGTAAGGACACAGAGGCACTGAACAACACACTAGAACAGATGGACCTAATAGACGTCTATAGAAGTCTACATCCAAAAGCAACAGGATACACATTTTTCTCAAGTGCACATGGAACATTCTCCAGAATAGACCACATACTAGGACACAAAAAGAGCCTCAGTAAATTCCAATAGATTGAAATCCTACCAACCAACTTTTCAGACTACAAAGGCATAAAACTAGAAATAAATTGTACAAAGAAAGCAAAAAGGCTCACAAACACATGGAGGCTTAACAACACAATCCTAAATAATCAATGGATCAATGACCAAATCAAAATGGAGATCCAGCAATATATGGAAACAAATGACAACAACACAAAGCCCTAACTACTGTGGGATACAGCAAAAGCAGTCTTAAGAGGAAAGTATATAGCAATCCAGGCATATTTAAAGAAGGAAGAACTATCCCAAATGAATGGTCTAATGTCACAATTATCAAAATTGGAAAAAGAAGAACAAATGAGACCTAAGGTCAGCAGCAGGAGGGACATAATAAAGATCAGAGAATAAACAAATAAAATTGAGAAGAATAAAACAATAGCAAAAATCAATGAAACCAAGAGCTGGTTCTTCGAGAAAATAAACAAAATAGATAAGCCTCTAGTCAGACTTATTAAGAGGAAAAGAGAGTCAACACAAATCAACAGTATCAGAAACGAGAAAGGAAAAATCACGACGGACCCCACAGAAATACAAAGAATTATTAGAGAATACTATGAAAACCTATATGCTAACAAGCTGGGAAACCTAGGAGAAATGGACAACTTCCTAGAAAAATACAACCTTCCAAGACTGACCCAGAAAGAAACAGAAAATCTAAACAGACCAATTAACAGCAACGAAATTGAAGCGGTAATCAAAAAACTACCAAAGAACAAAACCCCTGGGCCAGATGGATTTACCTCAAAATTTTATCAGACATACAGAGAAGACATAATACCCTGTCTCCTTAAAGTTTTCCAAAAAATAGAAGAGGAGGGAATACTCCCAGACTCATTCTATGAAGCCAACATCACCCTAATACCAAAACCAGGCAAAGACCCCAACAAAAAAGAAAACTACACACCAATATCCCTGATGAACGTAGATGCAAAAATACTCAACAAAATATTAGCAAACCGAATTCAAAAATACATCAAAAGGATCATACACCATGACCAAGTGGGATTCATCCCAGGGATACAAGGATGGTACGAAAATCCATCAACATCATCCACCACATCAACAAAAAGAAAGACCAAAACCACATGATCATCTCCATAGATGCTGAAAAAGCATTCGACAAAATTCAACACACATTCATGATAAAAACTCTCAACAAAATGGGTATGGAGGGCAAGTACCTCAACATAATAAAGGCCATATACAATAAACCCACAGCCAACATCACACTGAACAGCGAGAAGCTGAAAGCTTTTCCTCTGCGATCGGGAACTAGACAGGGATGCCCACTCTCCCCACTGTTATTTAACATAGTACTGGAGGTCCTAGCCAAGGCAATTAAACAAAACAAAAAAATACAAGGAATCCATATTGGTAAAGAAGAAGTTAAACTGTCACTATTTGCAGATGACATGATATTGTACATAAAAAACCCTAAAAACTCCACTCCTAAACTACTAGAGCTAATATCGAAATTCAGCAAAGTTGCAGGATACAAAATTAACACACAGAAATCTGTGGCTTTCCTATACACTAACAATGAACTAATAGAAAGAGAAATCAGGAAAACAACTCCATTCACAATAGAATAAAAAGGAATAAAATACATAGGAATAAACCTAACCAAGGAAGTGAAAGAACTATACCCTGAAAACTATAAGACACTCTTAAGAGAAATTAAAGAGGTCATTAACAAATGGAAACTCATCCCATGCTCGTGGCTAGGAAGAATTAATATCGTCAAAATGGCCATCCTGCCCAAAGCAATATACAGATTTGATGCAATCCCTATCAAATTACCAACAGCATTCTTCAATGAACAGGAACAAATAGTTCAAAAATTCATATGGAAACACCAAAGACCCTGAATAGGTAAAGCAATCCTGAGAAGGAAGAATAAAGTGGGTGGGGGGGAATCTCTCTCTCCAACTTCAAGCTCTACTACAAAGCCACAGTAATCAAGACAATTTGATACTGGCACAAGAACAGAGCCACAGACCAATGGAACAGAATAGAGACTCCAGACATTAACCCAAACATATATGGTCAACTAATGTTCGATAAAGGGGCCATGGACATACAATGGGGAAATGACAGTCTCTTCAACAGATGGTACTGGCAAAACTGGACAGCTACATGTAGGAGAATGAAACTGGATCACTGTCTAACCCCATACACAAAAGTAAATTCGAAATGGATCAAAGACGTGAATGTAAGTCATGAAACCATTAAACTCTTGGAAGAAAACATAGGCAAAAACCTCTTAGACATAAACATGAGTGACCTCTTCTTGAACATATCTCCCCAGGCAAGGGAAACAAACACAAAAATGAACAAATGGGACTATATCAAGCTGAAAAGCTTCTGTACAGCAAAGGACGCCATCAATAGAACAAAAAGGTATCCTACAGTATGGGAGAATATATTCATAAATGACAGATCCGATAAAGGGTTGACATCCAAAATATATAAAGAGTTCACGCACCTCAAGAAACAAAAAGCAAATAATCCAATTAAAAAATGGGCAGAGGAGCTGAATAGACAGTTCTCTAAAGAAGAAATTCAGATGGCCAACAGACACATGAAAAGATGCTCCACATAGCTTGTCATCAGAGAAATGCAAATTAAAACCACAATGAGATATCATCTCACACCAGTAAAGATGGCCACCATCCAAAAGACAAACAGCAACAAATGTTGGCGAGGTTGTGGAGAAAGGGGAACCCTCCTACACTGCTGGTGGGAATGTAAATTAGTTCAACCATTGTGGAAAGCAGTATGGAGGTTCCTCAAAATGCTCAAAATAGACTTACCATTTGACCCAGGAATTCCACTTCTAGGAATTTACCCCAAGAATGCATCACTCCAGTTTGAAAAGGACAGATGCACCCCTATGTTTATCGCAGCACTATTTACAATAGCCAAGATATGGAAGCAACCTAAATGTCCATCAGTAGATGAATGGATAAAGAAGATGTGGTACATATACACACACAATGGAACATTACTCAGCTATAAGAAAAAAACAGATCCTACCATTCGCAACAACATGGATGGAGCTAGAGGGTATTATGCTCAGTGAAATAAGCCAGGCGGAGAAAGACAAGTACCAAATGATTTCACTCATATGTGGAGTATAAGAACAAAGAAAACTGAAGGAACAAAACAGCAGCAGCAGCACAGAACCCAAGAATGGACTAACAGTTACCAAAGGGAAAGGGACTGGGGAGGACGGGTGGGAAGGGAGGGATAAGGGCGGGAAAAAAGAAAGGGGGCATTATGATTAGCATGTATAGTGTGTGGGGGCTACAGGGAGGACTGTGCAACACAGAGAAGACAAGTAGTGATTTTACAGCATCTTACTATGCTGATGGACAGTGACTGTGAACGGGTATGTGGGGGGTACTTGGTGAAGGGGGGAGCCTAGTGAACATAATGTCCTTCATGCAATTGTAGATTAATGATACCAAAATAAAATTAAAAAAAGAGTTTACATTCTGTCAATGAAAGGTAAATATAGCATAAGTGGAGTGCTTAATTTCCTTTAATATTTCAGACTTGCTCAATGATTTCATCATTGCTAAGAGGATGAGAAATTTTCCAATTTCAAGTATTCTAGCCATCACTGACAACTTGGTACCACTTGTGTTTCTCCACTAAGCACTAACCTAATTGGTTACAGATACTTATATCAGCTCTTCCTTTCCTCTACACTGTCACTGATAGTCTACCTTCAGCCTCTACATTTTCATTCTTGTCATCCCTTCTTCCCTCTGTTTTGATTTTTAACTCCTGAAAATTTGTTCAACAATATTTCATTCCCCTGAAAATAGTAGTTTCCAATTTTATGCTAGTAAATGAGTCAAAAAAAAAAAAAAGAAAGCCTCATTTTTCTAAAATATCCTTATACCTGCTTGGCGAATTACACCTGTTTGCTGCTCTTAAGTAAGCCTTTGTGCAGTGTGGGTCCCAGGGGAATTTGGATCATTTTGGGCTTCTCGGTTCCCCAAAGTGTCTTTTAAACTTTTTCATGAAGTCTTTTCTAGCAGATTAAAATGTCAACTGAACTAACCATTAAGTCACATACATCCGATCTAAGCACGGACAATGCTAACGTGGATATTTGCAATGAATGTGCATTATAAATTATTAAACCATTTTGTCCTTTTGACTTGAGAGGTCTTATGAGTTCTCTGTAGGTTTTTAAATCCCCACACACGGTAAAATGCCCTGTCCCACCTACTACAGGCCTTGGTCTTTGTAACTATGGCTGATTTTGGAGGCTGAGACACAAATTCATCAGTTAATATATATTATTAAATTGAATGATTACTTGCTGATTTTAACTTAGGACGGGTACTCACAAAATGTGATGCATGAGTGATTATAATTTAGGATGATAGTGAAAATGGAGCATATGACTTCATACATGTGGTATCTAAATCCTTGTGCAAATATTCCAGGTAAAAAGAAAATCATGAAAGAAGAGAAGGTTTGAGATCCTTGAATTTTTTTCAACCTGTAAAGGGAATTACTGTACATGTATTTCTGTGCTCATTGCCATCAGATAATCAGTCTTCTGCTTCCTGGAACCCAGACCACTGGAACAGTTTCTTTGAGGCAGCCCCAGTGCAACAATATTTTTTCTCCTCCTTACAAGATAAATCATAGTCTATCATACAAAATGACAGTTGAAATGACAATCTATTCGGGGGTTAAAAATGGAAACTGCTCAAGTTTAGGTTTGAGGCTGGCTGATGGAATACATGAAATTGAACCGAAGTCCATTATAATTAGCCTCCAGATACCTCTAGATTTTGATAGCCTGTTCCATTTCTGCTTTTCTCTAGCTAACTGGTTTATTTGATAGCTATTATATAGTATTAGGTACTATTTCTTTCTCAGTGCCATTCTTTCTTCTTAATCCTACTCTTATTTTGTGTAGAAATTGTATTCTGAGGGCAGTAATCTGAGGGAGTTTTACATTTTCCCTTGCACTAGAAGTGAGATACATAATCACTCCTATAATCACCATTTTACAAAGAAAAATTTTTCCTGTTTAATTAAACATCAAATTTTCCTTCTGATGTAGATGACTGAAAACCTTTTTTTCTTTATGCCTTATTTTTTTGGGCTAACAGTTCATTTCCTCCCTTTTTCTCATAAGACACAGTTCTAAAGCCCTTGTGATTTGTCATAGGGACCTATCTCTGGGTTCAGAAGCAATTCAAGAGCACAGAATAAGAGTGTCCTGGTGGAGTGGCTGACCCATCCATCTTAAGAATGATACTATAAAATTCTTCTTTTTCAAACAATCTGGGAACAAAAGCTTGTGCTTGCTCATCTTTTATGGAGTCTCTCTCTCAGATCAATTACTATTTTTATTTGTAAGACCCAACAGGTAGATCCAATTTTTGGTCAAAGAGAAGCATTGATTGTGATCTTTCAGCATTTGAATTTTAGATTTCCTACTGGTAACAATTTTGAGACAAGCTGAGCATTTTCCAGCCAGATGCATTTAAAAATTAATTTCATTGGAAAATTAGGGTCTAAAATAAATTTCTTCATTTGATTTCAAGTACCTTCGTTCCTTTTTAGCTTCAAAGACTGCTGAAAGGTGACTAGTGTGATTTTTCTTTTCAAATAGAAGATAAAAATATTTGAACTATCATAAAAATTAAATAAAGGAAGATGCAGTTATATATTGCTAAAATGGGTTAAAAAAAAGAAGCTATCATTATTTGTTATTAGAGAAGGTAACTGCAAAGAGATGCCAAAGTATAATATCAACATATTTAAAGTATTCATTTAATAAAATTAGAATTAGACTACTTCTTTCTACAGGAATAAATTTAAGAATGATGTATTTATTCCTGACTTCAATATATTCTATAGAAGTTGTTTTGGAGAAACATTTTCAAAATACTGATTTTTGAATGACACTGTGAAATCATTAAACTAATATTACAAAGAGATAAAGCTTATTGCTGTCCTTTGAAATGCAATGTGCAATGAGTTCAAGACATTTCCACTCTTACTTTCTGGAATATTAGATTTTCCAGTGAAATATATAGAAGTGCTCATTTTAATTAAAATTATATGGTTAATGCAACAAGAAAATTTTGGTCTTTCTTCCCTACTCTTAGGATGTATATATCTCTTAAAATGGGTCCCTGTTTTTTATAACATGTGTGACTCCATCCAAGTCCAGTGGAAAGAGGATGCTAAACATTTTTTGCCTTGATTATCACCCCTTTGCCCGGCACACTCACATCTATAACACTATTTAAATTTTTCCCTGTTTTTTTTTTTTTGCCTGTTATATTGCTGTTCTAGTTAGATTATTCTCTGCTAAAAGATCACTGGGCCCCCAAATTAGCCATTAGTAGGTACTTGGATATTGCATTTTCTGTCTCTAGGGAATTGAGCAGAATATTCCAAATGTTTGATCACAAAACCCTATCCGTAAAAAAATACACATTTGTGTGCGTGTATGTTTATGTGTGCATTTCTCGTGTGCTATTATGCATGCTACTTGAATATATTATACATAGCACACAACATAAAATTTTAAAAGAACTATTCCATCACCCAATGAATCATATTGGCGTACTCTGAAGTAAGCACAACCCGATTCTGAAGACTACTTGAATAGAGCCTATTTTGCAACAATGGCTGTTCCAAATAGCTATACATCATTTATTTTTGTCCAACCATCTTAACAATGCTCATATTCACTAAAAAGACCATTAAAACAGCAGTTTTGTTCTTCACTTTCTGTAGCAATAGCTTTATTTCCATCTCAGGAACTGTAACAATTTTTCCTACAATGACCTTAGTCAAGTTGGGGAGGTCCTGGGCATATCCAGGCTAGAATTTTAGGAAGGAATGAGAACTACTTAAAGATCCTTCAAAAAAGTCAAGATATCTTCAAATTCATTCCTAAATTGACAACTGTATACTGTTGGGAAGTGGGTTTATTTCCTCAGAAGAAATGTGAAATCGATGAGGATAAACCACTTTCATTAGTAAACTGATTATAAAAGAGAGGTGATTCAATGCTAAGTTTCTATTTTGTTCAAGTTAACTTGCCAGATAGTCCATGTATCTTTTACAGTGAATCTTTTTGAATGCTTAGCACCATGTGGCTAGCATGACTGGAAGGGGAATGGGGTGGTGGGGACTCAAGTCTGGAGAGTTCCAGGGCCTTGATATGCAGGTAGTGAGGGGCGATGCAGAGCTCAGCCTCCATCTCCAGGGCTCAGGAACGTGTTCTTCCCTCTGGTGCGGATGCTTCTGCTGCCGGATTCACAGTCGGCGCTCGTGGATGTCTGTCTGCCTTCAAGGCGCTGTTTCACAGGAGCCGTGATCTAACTTAAATAATCAGTGCATTTCATGGGAAGCTTTCAGTTTATGTATTCCCATATCATTTAGCATCTTCTGAAAGCTCTCTGCGCTTTATACAGAACTTCTGTGTGTGTTTTTCTCCTAGTTATTGATTCTACATCAAGAAGTATAGAATGAGTAGCCACCTTCAGATTATTAGATTGGAGTGGTGGGAACTAAATTGCTTTCAGCAAATTTTATATGCACCTATACCTCCCTGGAGTCCTGAAGACTGGAATAGGCTCTCAGGCTCTGGATAATTGGAGTTAATTTTATTTTCACATCAAGGGAATCATACTCACTTACTGACATACCAGGAAACTTTAACAAGCTGTAGGCAGGCAGACAAATCCCTTACCATCTATACTTTATATAAAATAGGTCTCACAGACCAAGGCTGTGATTAAAGGAAAAGTTTTCAGAATCAATAGAAATGTCTACTTGCATGAGCACAATATAAATGGTGACATGCTCTCAGGGCCTTATCAGGAGATAGAAACATTAGATTATTTAGCTTGAGAATGAGGAAACTGAAGATTGAAAGGGGATTTAATAAATCTTCAACTGTATGGGGGACATTATTAAGTAGACAACTTGTCAAGCTGTTCTTCATTTCCAGTGCAATCAAAATAAGAGATTAACTTCAGGATAAGGGATTTAGCTTAAGTCTAGGGAAGAACAGCTTAACAATAATGGTTCTGATTTTAGAAAAAGTCACCAAGGGAATAAAGAACGACATTGCAGAAATAAATTATCACCTATCTGTGAGTGGCTTATTGTTCCACAATCAGCCAGATGATTGAACAATTAGCCCAATTTAACAAATATTTTCAACCATTCTTGACTAAAAGAATTCACAGTTTGGTAGAAGAAAAGAACAAACACACCAATAACCACTGTACAGAGCAGATTTTCACAATATACAAAAGAAAAGTGACTTAGGAATTCATAAGAGGAAGAAAACCTATACGTTTGAGGAAATCAAGAAAAAAGTTCATGTTGAATATGTCATTCTAGATTAACTATGACCAAAATACTGTACTTTTAGTGGATGAGAAAGTGGTATGGCGTGGTTGCATGTATGTGTATTTGAGGATGGAAGGTAAATTCCAATTAGGGAAATGATATGAGAAAGACACAAAAAACAATTTACATGGAAGAGAGAGCACTTTAGTTCACTTGAAGTGTAGAGCAAGTTGAAGCTAGTAGTTGAGCTCCCCTATCGAGAGAATTGAGAGAAAAGAGGAGGGCATAGAGGGCCAAGAAAAAAACTTGGGTTAAGAAGGTGGAAGGAGGAAGAAAATCAGAAGAAAAATGCTCGAATTCTATTTCATTTAATTAATCCGTTCTTTCAACACATATTGGGTTGAGAATCTGCTACAGGCAGGCACTGTAGTTATAGATGACCGAGTATTTCTCACCTCTATGGAGCCTATGATCTAAGAGACAACGCTGATTAAATAATGATGCAAATGAACAGAAAAAATAAATGCTGCAAAAGAGAGGAGCTGCTGGGGGAAGGCCAGATTAGGGAAGTTAAGCAGAGGGTAGTGTGGAGAAGACTGCAGAATAGGCATAAATCCACCTACTAAGGATTTAGGAAACATTAAGTCCTTAGAGGGCTTTAAATATGTGGATGACATAACATGATTGCATTAAAAAATAATCACCAGTACGGAGAGTAGATGAGAGAGGGGCAAGTTGGATGTGGTAAAGGTGAGTGACAGATGATGATAGTTTTGGCCCAGAGTTGTGGCTGTGAAGATAGAGACAAACCAAAAGGGACCTATTTCAAAGACTAAGTGGAAATGTATTGAAGGTGACAATAACAAGACTTGTTGCCAGACATAATGGAGGGGCTGGTTCCTAGCTGGATACTAGTTTGTGCAATTGATTGGATGATGGTGACATTTTGAGGCACAGCAACTGATGGAGAGACAGGTTTCCAGAGGAACATTATGAGTTCAATGTAGGAAATACTGAGCTTGAACAGCATTTGAGATTTCAAGTAGATGGTTTAATAGGTGGTTAGCTATCTGAGATGGAAGCTCAGATGATTTGGGATTTAGAATGAAAATATACACATCTATGTGAGAATAAAATTAAACTATGGCCATAAATGATTTCCCCCAGGGAAGAATATGTTACAAAATGAGAAGAGAAGGCCGAGGGTCGTACCTCGAGAAATTCTAATAACTGGCTTATTAGAAAATGATCCTGCAATTATCTGCAGGGAATTAGAGGAAGTAGGAGGAAAATAGGAAGAGTACAGTGTCAGGATGCCAACAGTATTCAAGGGAAAGAGGGGAATTGATTCAGAGTCAGATTCTGCTGAGAGAAAACAGGCAGATGAGAATGTTTGCTGCATCAGCTGAGGCAAAAGTGGAGGCTGCCTTGGGAAGCCTTGTGGCATCTGGCCAGACACAATTAAATGTACCCTCTCTGGGTTTCCACTGAGGGGTGCTTATTCTTGCTACAGCACTACCTATTTGTATATGAAATGATAACCATTTCCCTTCCCAGGGAGGGCAGGGGCTGTTTTACACAATTTATTTCTCACAAATTGAGTAGCTCTTTAAAAATGTGAAGTGTGAAAGAAATATTTGTGGAATAAATGAAACACAAAGAATAGAGGGGCAGAAAAACCTAGAGAGGAGAAGTGGCGAGAACTGTGGAGAGCAAGAGGATAAAGAGGCCTCACACCTTCATCCACGTCATCCACACGTGTGAGAGGACTGAGAATTCAGGCTGTAACCAGAACCCTCCCTCCAGAACTCTCTGCTCAACCTTGGAGACATAGTTATTCACCTGCTATTAATTGGCCCACTTTTTAAAAATCTTAAGCCAACTTACTCTGTTTCTCTATCTGTGTTGTCCTGGTAGCTGTCCGCTGGATTTGTGAATGACATCACCAAGGGCTATCAATCAGAAACCCTATCACTAGCTACTGAAAAAAACGAAAGATTTACCTTCCTAAAACCTGAAAGAAGTTTACTCTTCAAATCTGAAGCATAATGAGTAAGAAGAGCTAATAACCATACGCTCTACATTTAAACTTTAGAAAAAGAGTGAATTACCTTTCTCTCCTTCACTGTCAAATGATAATTTCCTTCTTCGGAGTTTACAGTTGTCTCCTTCAGAGTCATTCATGGACTGTGATGGTATTAAGAGAACAGTCTTTGTTAATGAGGATGAAATGGAAGATCATTCAATTTGAACATAATGTATTATTGGTAAACTCTTTACTATCTCATAATTTCAACCATTTTGAGATTTAATTATTAGATTGTAGTCAAATAGCTACATTACTTTGCTTAATGGTGTCTCTTTATTATAAAATAAACTGATAGAATAATTTTAGTAGCTTCACTATGTGATGGGGAAATCATAGTTATAGAAGTAATTTATCAGAAATTTTGGGGATGATCTTGTCAATGTGTAGAAACAACATATTCCTTCCAGTAGAGTGTATTTTATGTATCTTGGTAAAGTTAAAGTAAAAATAACAATAATTTAAAAACACTGCAGAATCTGTATTACTGAAAAGAAAAAAGTATAAACTAATTGTAATTAGCTATGATGTTTAAATTACATGGTAATGATTGCAAGGTTAAATTTCACAACAATAAATATGAGGTTGAATTCAATAAACACGATGCTTTGAGCCCTTTATTGTTTTTTGTTCCCAGTTCCTCTTTCCTTCCTGTCTGGTTCACTCTGTAAAATATTATCAGCCTTTTAAATAAAAATAGAAGCTCCAAAATACAGGGAACAAATGGAAGCTCCTGCTTTATTTATTTGGTTGCTTCACTTTTTATGTGAAGAAGTTACCTTAGGTAGATGTTCGTATTTTTCAAGACAAAATCAGAATGAGGTTAGTGACATTAAACTGGAATTTGATAAAGTACCAAATTAAACCCATTATAAAAAAACATGCTCTTGATAACTTGAACCTCTTGCCATCTAAATATTTTTCAACATTTTAATGTTTTGAAAAGACATAATTGTTTGGTGCTTCAGGTTATGAAGAGGGTGACCTTAAACGTTTAACCCTGGTACCTTAAAAGTTGATCTTTCTAAGTCTCTCACAGTACCTGGGAATGACTGTGACTCCAGGGAGAATTGAATTTGGCACCTTTTACCTAACTATTGAGGATCCTTTTTCCTGAGAGTCCATTAGTAGCAATAAAATACAACGGCATGTGTCAAAAGCTCAACATTTGATTTATGGGAAAAAATATTTAGAATTGGAGTTGGGGTTCTGGTTTTTGGGGGGCAAGGAAATGGAGAAATAAGTAATAAATTGTGGGCTGCAGCCTAAGTTCTATATTCTTAGAATACAGGCAGGTCATAAGGACATATTTTCCTAGCAGAAGAGAGTGAAGAGTATAGTGCTACAAACTCAAAATTCATTGTAGCCAAATTATATGTAGAATCTGTTAAAATAATATTTCTAGTAGACCATATGTTATTCATTCTACAGCACTAATTTTGACTCAGGTATAAGCCTGATCAATTTATCTTTCTGTGATTTAGAAATTGTGTTAAATATGGACAAATATATTAACTTGACTGAGTTTAATTTTTTAATTATTATTGAAAAGATTGCTACCCAAAGTATGGTGTAAATAATAGCTGAGGGAATATTTCAACCTCTATGTAAGATAAACTCTTTTAGGGGATTTTCAATAGCCTAGAATCACCCATATCTTACAAATAATTGGCACACTAAGTATAAACCAAGGCAATTTTTTAAAACAAGTATGTCACCTAAGAGTTCCTAAAAAGGTCAAATTTAATTGTTATTCAATATATTTAAGTCATTAGACTGAATTTCCTCTCTATAATTTAGAAGTTCTGGTATTAAGTGGGTTTTCCCTTCCAAATATTCAAAATTGGTAAAGTTTTGCTGCATTATTTTGCTTGATCTTTCAGAGGAAAAATATCAGAAGTATAAAACTAAGCAAGGGGGAATGTAATAACACTGTTTTTCTTGTGAAACCTTCATGAGAGTGTATATCAAGGATATCTTAATAAAAAAATGTATTAAAAAAATAAGCAAGGGGTTAACATATACCTTTGCACTCTCATGCCTTAGGTTGAAAGTCAACTCTAAATTTGTGAGAAAGTGATCTGAAAACTCGGGATACATGTCCAAAACCTCTAACAAGTCTTCTCTCTGGATCTTATGCAAGTCACAGTACGTGAGTGCTCTTACGTCTGCATTAGATTTCCCAGGTTTGGCATAAAGATGAACCATTTCTCCAAATATATCATTTTTTCCTAAAAGAAAAAAAAAAGAAAGAAAAAAATGAGGATGTAAAAGGAATCTGAACTTAAGTTTTCTTTCTTTTTATGTGTCTAGAATGCAGCAACCATGGTTTAAGTCAGCTATACCCCACATTGCTAGGAAAGGGTCTTGCCACATAATAGATATGGTCTAATTTTGTCAATGCAGGAATATTGAGAAAGGCTGCAGGGAGTCAGATTCACAAACTTTCTGCCTGAGGATGGTCTCCGGAGGAGCTGACAGGCATGGGGGTCTGGTGGACTACTTTCAACACTTAGAGGACCCGGGGTACAATTTGAACATACTGTTTTCTTTAGTAACCCCTTTCGGATTTGTCCTTAATGGATTTGCGCAACTGTTAAATAAATCTAGTTGTAGTTTCGTAACATATGCAGTCATGCTTTTTTGTCATATGGGCTTTATTCTAAAAGTATGTCCTTCTTGTTTTCTTGCCAAACCTGGGGTCATTTCAGTGTCTGGCTTCTGATGGGCACCTCTCCCGCCGCACCCCCCCATCCTCCCCTCTGCTTAGCCACATGCCACCTGCTGTTCCAGGCCTTGTTCAGTGATGAGGATAATGAGAGCCACAACAAATACTGAGGACTAAGTACATGCTAGGCATTGTATCAAATGCTTAGGTGCATTATCTCATTTAATCCCTAAAATAGCCTCATGAAGAAATTATTAATTATATCCAAATTTTATGAATATGGAAAGAGGATTAAAAAGGCAAACTGATTAGGTCAAGGTTACCTTCCTAGTTGGGTGAAGTGAAGAGAGGAAGTGAGTAGCTTTGATTAAATCCAATGAATTCTGACTCAAGTAAAAATCTTTACACCTGATGTATTTAATCTCCTCTCAATATTTTCCTTGGATGTTATGGTCACTTAGATATTTCTGTCTCTGAACATTGAGACTCTTAAAAATTCTACCCATGTAGTACATGCTTAATAACTACCGAAAGATTATTGATTGTACAACTTTTAAAGATCATGAGTGGCAGTGTGAAATAGTACTTACTTACATACATTCTGAAGCTTCTTTTCAGATTTAGAAAAAATTCCTTAGATCTGTTAAATTAGTTCTTGGTAGACAAGCTCAAACTATGGAAATTATCAAAGACTTGTAAACAGTAAGTTCTAACTAGTCAAGAAAAATGCTGTAATGTTTTATTTTAAATGTGAATTTCATGGGGAGAAATCAGGTACTATATCTTTATAAGAAAAATTAATAGTGGAGAGAATATACTAAATTTAAATAAATACTTATCTTTAAAAATAGAATGAATAATTGTAATTTGTGAGGATTTCACAAATTTTTGAGGATTTCAGGTGGGATTTACATGGAAATGAGGATGGAAAAGGAGAATCTCTTGAAACACTTTACAGTTAATACTTCAGTATAGATATTAGCGAAGAGAAGTTCAGACCTAATTCAGCATAGGCTTTGTATTTTAATTAGCTGATGTGACTGTACATGAACAAAAAGTAAGCAAGTCACTGTGTAGAGCTTAACTACACTCCAGAATTGCTATTTTATAAAGCTAAGGCTTGTTACCTTCCTGTAGAAGCGAGGGCTGGATGATTTGAAGACCAGAACGCAATGCAGAATGCTTTGGTCCTCACAATAGACCAGAGTACTAAGGCTAAATATGGTGAAAATCCAACTTTATTGTGTAGCCGCTAAGGATGTAGAATATGTCTTTATTGTTTGCCTTCTTATTGATTGTAAACCAAGTTGCACATCTTATAAATCTTGGAAATCATAAAAAAAACTGTACATAATAAAATTATCAAAATATATATAGGGATCACTCAAACATCTTTGTTCATGTATTGGATTCTGTGCTGTATCATCACCTGGGTCCCCACAGCAGCAAAGAGACCAGGCATGTCCTTGTCCTTTGGGATGTTAACATTTGGAGCCCAGTGAAAGGAAATCATTGAATTACATGTTTGCTATTTAAATGGACTTGGATTTAATCCGCAGGAAACAAAAAGACTTGCAGGAGTTCACAGACATTGAGGATAGGTGTTCTCGTGGGGAGACTGAGGCTTAAACCTACTGGCTAGGTGGTAGGAAAGAACTGATCTCGTTGCTCTCTCCTCCCTTGTTCTTCCCCATTGTCCTAATATTCCAAACAAATCCTACACGTTCACACTGACTAAATTTATTTTTGAAGAGACAGATTGGACAGATGGACTTTCTTTGGCACCCAAACAAATTTATTACAAATTTCAATCTCAACCCCTTTATCCCCAGGTGTTATGTTCACAGCTCTGTATTACCTAGGTAAGGACTCAAGTAATTCCATTTGATGGGACACAGCAGGTAAAAGTACATGGCAAATAAATGAAATTTATCAAAACATACACTGAGTTCATGACAGGGCACCGGCACAGCAAGTATGCTAACAATGTATACATTTTATTTAAAGTGTTAAGAGATCAAGCATGAATCCAAGATCCTCTAACATGAAAGGAAAATGCTGACTATCTTTATATATTTGGCGTCAAATGCGTAAGTAGCTGCCAAGAACTGAAGTGTCATGGAAGCGTTTACACATTTAAGAAAAAGTGAGAGAGTCAAGAAAACATATTTTCTTCAAGGTTAATATGATTTGAATGGAATTTTAAGTAAAGCTTTAAAATTACCTGTCAGTCTTAAAGTAGTGCTCATAAATACACAGATCAGTCCTTTTTTTCGGGGATTTAAACTATGCACTGCAACAGCTAATAACTGAATTTGTCACCATCCAGGTTAAAACACTCACCCAGAATAGCTACCACAATGTCCTCTTTGAGGATTTCGATGGAGCCTCTGGATAAGAAATAAAGTGCAGTGAGGACATCACCGCAGTGAACCAGGGTGTCTCCCGGAGGTGCGTGGGTGGTCTTGAACTTCATTGCTAGAGCTCGGAGGCAACCTTTACTTGCCCCCCGGAAGGCTTTGCAGTTTTGCAGCAAAGTCTGGTTGAGATGCAGACAAATGTCAGCTTGTAAACATTCTGGGAAACCCTTTAGGACCTGAAGAAAAAAATACAGAGTTTCATACTACCAGCGCACAGAGTACTTCCACGTGAAACACAGTGCATTTCTTGCTCACAGAACCGCAGTAGAGTAACTGTCACGCAAGAGTCCTTACAATGCTTCTACCTCGCCTCCCCTAAATAGGACACTTGGTTTGTTAAACATGTCAGAATTTTAACTCAAATACTTGCTCTCTGCATTAATTGCAGGCACTCAGGCTCAACACAAATGCTGTCTCATTAAAATGGAATGACTACGACGTTTCACACTGCGTCTCATTCCCTGCCTTATGTTAGGTAACCGGCACCCTGTGCACGGATATGACGCAATGTGACAATAAATAAGACGCAACTAACGGAAGGTGGTACAACTAGAAAGACAAACTTCTGAAGGAATCTCAACTCAATTTGGATTGGTAAACATCATAGTATAATTAGTAAAGAGGATGGTCCCGAAATAGTCATGGTATTTGTAAATGTCATACCAGAGAATGCTCTTACCTAACAATACTTGGAGTATTTGTGTTTTGTAGGTAGATTATCAATACTAAGTATTCTGATATTCTGATAAGCACTGAAAATAGGGCAGAATTATAAAAGTACAGTTCCGTTTTCAGAAATGGCCTCTGTGCCACAATTTACAGTGCATACATAACGCTTCTAACAGTGTTACTGTTTTGACAACTGATTCGTTGCAGAAGAGATTAAACAATTGCCTGTGACAAGTGGTACTCAATTTAAACTGAATAAAATTTTATTTTTCAAAATAATTTTTTTTTAAAAAGTTATTTTATAAAATTCCCAGTATGCAATGGCTCAAAGACACTCCAGTCTTTCTTCTCTATATGTGTCTTAGCTATTTTGGGAGTCATATACAGATTTTAATTCCCATGAGGACTTCCCTCTGTCAGTAAAAATATGTCCATTTAAGTATGAGTTTGAGGTACAGGGAAGAGGCCTTATATAAGTGCCTAATAATGCAATTTTAGGATTTCCTACCTTTTTGGATCAAGCTCGCTATCTTAAATTTTTCAATTTTAAATCCTAAAGCAGCCACAGGGATCCTGCTTCCGCAGGAACACTGTGTGATGCAATTGGTCAGGCTGATCCAATACAAAAAGGTCAATTAGACAAAGACATGAAATATAACAGCCACTATTTCTGATCTTGTTTCCTTTATTTTATTGTCACTCGCAGAAACGAGTCAAGGGTGTTTCAGAAGACAACCTACAGAACATGAGTTCCAGTCATGGGTTTGCCACAAGTTGGTACTTGTGCAAGTCACTTCAGCCGTCTGTGTTTCTTTCACTGAAAAAGTGCCTTTACAATATTGAAATTTGTCATAAGTCACCAATAAATAGTGTGCCAATTGTCAGACACTGCTCACCCCACTCCTCCCAGCTCTAGGAACTGACTCTGGTCCTGAAGTTTCTGCACTGCCTGGCTCAGACTTACAAGTGCCTCCCCGTTTTCTGAGTTCCTGGGCATTCCTCTGAAACCCTCCATCTGTAACTACCAGCCTTCCTATACATGACTGCACCCCTGTCAGGTTTCCAACTTGGACTGAAGACCTCTCCAAAAGGACAGCTTTCCTAGTTCTTGTCCCTTCTTGACTTTATGGGCTGGTGGTTCTTTTCCCGCTTTTTTGGGGGGACCCCAAACAATTCAGCTCCTTCCATGGAACCAACCGTCTAGGTCGCTGATCCCTTCTACGCATCTGAACTCTCACACTGGATTCTTTGACAAGGGAGTCAGAAACTAGGTTTGGACACTATTTTCTGAAATGGGGCCACTTTAAAGTAGGAAACAAACAAACAGTTCACTGGCCTCCTTGCATATATGACTTACATGTACTCCCTGGAGCCCACAATTGTGGTCTCAGCATAACTCTTAGACATCCCCATAGAGAGAAAAATGTAAAGGCATTAAATCAAGTAACAAATTAGATATGCTTATTTGTTTCTTAAGATTTGGCTGTAACAATGTACAAAAAGATTTTATATTTCCCATCAAGGGGGGAGATACTGCTACCATATTTCTACCATCATCGTAGCTGGGGTGGGAACACTGAGTTTGTAGGTGCTATTTCTGACCTTTTCCTGAAGTTTCTCAGTAATACTTTCTGAGTACTGGTTATAGCCTGGTTATAGAAGGAGAAATTGTGCACATGTGTGCATGTGTGTGTGCACACATGAGTGGGTATGCACTTTGAGTTGGATGAAGAAGATAAGATAGAGGTTTGGCATCATTCATTATTATTCTGAGTGTTTTATATGAGCTGTGGAATCAGATAGGCATAAGTTGAAGTCCTGGTTCCCATC
This sequence comes from Manis pentadactyla, assembly GCF_030020395.1. Taxonomy (NCBI): domain Eukaryota; kingdom Metazoa; phylum Chordata; class Mammalia; order Pholidota; family Manidae; genus Manis; species Manis pentadactyla. Next base: position 11,054,590 of record NC_080026.1, on the reverse strand, counting down.
ACTTACTAGTTGTGACTTTGGTTGAGTCAATTACCGGGGAAATTCAGTTCTTTTCTATTGCAGAAATAATTAGTAATATCTACTTCCCAGGTCTTTCCCACAATTAAGTGTGATAATGTGTGTAAATCATTCCATGCATTTTTGATATCTATCAATAGATGGTTTAATTCTGACTTTTTCTGTTGGCTTTTTTTGTTGTCACTTGATTGTCAGACATATCTGGTATTCCTAAAGAACTGGTATGTTCTCTTTAGTTAGAAATTGAGAGATACAAGATCCATGGTGTTCTTCTCTTTGGTCTCTTTGGTGAATAGAAATTCACCAGTAAGTTTTGTGTTCCATTTGCCTCAACAGAGTCTAAATATTCTGTGCTCCATTACCTCAAAAGAATTTAACAATTTCGTTACCACTCATCTCTTTAACTTTTGATTCCCGTTTCTGACTTTTATTAAATGTTTTGGCTTATTTTACTTAGGTTTTCACTGTGAGTTGTCTTAAATCCTTTTTGAATGTGGGCAGTTACTAAATGAATTTACAAACACGTTCTTGGAATTCCAGTAGTCTTACAATCACTCACAAAACCTTAGAAGGCACTTGGGAAAGTTCTCAACATCATTCTCAAGTGTCCGTGTTAAATGTGATTTCCTAACATTCATTCTATTAGACGGGACACCCGTTAGAAGGAATGACCCCAACTTGGAGGTAACCATACAGGTTCATGGAGAGCTATTTGTTTGCACAGGGGGAAGGTGCACAGATCTTGGCATGTAGGACTTGTCTAGATGAAGGAATTCTCCTGTGGTGTTAGCCCATAACTGACTTTCTTAGTTTCCCTGAGTCAGGTGCATAGATCACTCAAATAAGCCTCAGAAGTTAATATTCAATAATTGAATGTCCTACTAGCTCTGAGGTTTAGACGTTCTAAATAAGTCAGAAGCTTTGGAATCTGAGATATGCGTCAGTAATGGGACTTGAAAAAGGAAGTTGAAAGAGAGGGAGCTGTAGTGGAGAAGAGGTGGGCGAACATTGCAAAGAGTGGCAAGAAGGCGGTAGGATTAAGTAAATATTTATCCCAACACCCCATTCCATTGGTCTCAGCTGTGTTTCCTTCCTTGCTTCCCAATTATTGTACTTAAAAAAAAAAAAAAGGTTTGGTGCCTCTGCAAAATTACCTGACTTGGAACTGTCTCATTTAGCACTCAAATATTGGCATTTTACTGGATCTAGTGTATCTCAATGCAAAGCGTAGCTATGTCAAGTAGGCGAGTACAGACCTGGTCACCAGCTGCTTTGGTGACGGTCATTTCCCCTCTGCTCTCTATGGCCTTCCTGTCAGGCTCTGGAGCCCTGAGCACAGATAGCACCTTTCACTGTGCATCCAGAGCCATTGTTTATGGAGTTAGTATGATTTCAAAGACCAAGGAGCATCACCCAGAATCACTTGCATGGCCTGACACTTGGAAAAGTAACCCTTGGTCTTTCAGCAAGTCTGTAATAAATTATCTACTCTAATATCAGAAGCTATGCTAGGCATGGGAGCATAATAATGAATAAAACATATTCTGCAAATATACCGGCTCTTTCTATAGATTCCCAGATTTTAAAAAAATTATAAATTTAACCAGAATCTCCCACATTTTGCTTTTCATGCCAAGTGTGGACATTTATAATAATGGCTGTTCAAATGAATCTTTAATGTAACAGTTAATTGAAGGTGAATAGAAAGTTCTAATTGCACTTTCCTGATGTTGGCTTTTAAGGGAGCAGATTTTTAAAACTTCCTGAAGTTCCTGAAAAATGTTTCAAGACATTTAAAAATCCCATGTCTTTTTTATTGTATAAGGTCACTGGACTATTTTACAATGTGAGGTTAACTTCCCTTTACTTGAATGTATCTAGATAAAGCTCTTTGGGTCTCTCAAATTATGCAAGACAAACGAGACATTTGTCCTTTTAAATGAAATATTTTCTGTGATTGTTAAAAGAAATCAACCTGGTAGCTTCGTGCTAGAGGACCCAAAGTTTAAGGACATTCAACCAAGAACAATCCAATAACTACAAAACAAGAGAGTATTAAATTAAAGTAAACTCTTTCAAAAGTATTCATATTTCAAAAATATGAAGAGCAGAAATGTAAATAATGAACTATTCTATAGTTAGCATCTATCAAATATGATCAGACATTAATTGAGGAGTATTCAACTTTATGTTAATATCCCTCAAATGTATATTTGCTAATACAGCACCTAATGGGATAAATATTACACTATTGTTAATGTCTACAATTATGTGGTGTGTGAATTCAAATTTTCCCTATATTGCGCAATTTCATCTAGAAATGAATGGATGCTGAAGTTAACATTAGCCTCTGACTTTTTAAAATGAGGTATAATTGTCATACAATATTCTGTTAGTCTCCGATGTATATCATAGTGATTTGACATTTTTCATAATGTAAACCTGCAACTTCTGATTTGATATATGTGTGCTCATCAAAATGACAGTAGTCTATTAACTTTTTAAATTTAAATTTACATAATAAAGCAATTATACCATGCATTTAATGTACTGGGCCTTACATGAAAAAGTTTGGCTCAGGTCTATGGTAGATCACAAGTAGAAAAATGTGTCCTTGGCTTCAGTCAGTGGCATCTGAGTAGAGGAAGATCCTAATCAATGAAGATTTTTCTCTTTTTTAATGTGACACGTTATGTCACCATTTAAGGTAAGGCCTGCCTTATATTGAATTTTCCTCTTGGAATAATTCTTTTATAGTCAAATTTCAATATAATTTTGTCTTTTTCATAGTAACTATATTCATGTGGCTAGGAGAGGTGATTTACAGCCTTACAACCATGATTCTCTTCTCCCACCAGAGGATGGAAGGTCTCCCTTTGTTCCTGTGACACAGTCTCTGTGCTGCCAGACATGTTCATCATGTCCATGTGATCAAGGAAAAGAAAGGATTGCAGGAGAGACACTTTTTCCCTGTTCAGCTTTTGCCTGGCTGCTGGGCCCAAATGAAGTTAAATATTCATAATATATTGACAATAAACTCTATTATTCCTTCTCAAATTCAAGACACAAAATTCAGTGTTTGCTGTTTCTTAGCCTGGATTGCAAAGTACTTTCTTATGGTGGGTACACCTTCAGGGTTCTGTGGGAAGAGCTTCAACAACTGAGTTTTTACCAAGACTCCTTCCAGATTCCTTCTACAGTGTTTTGAACCCTTGCATTTGCTTTCAAAACATTCTAATAGAATTGTCGAGAATTTTCTAATAGACACCCCTACTCAGATAGTATTGGAGTGTTGATCTATGTTGTAATGAATGGTTTTTGATTTGTTTTTTTCGGTGTAGCTGCAGAAAAGGGTATTCCTAAAGGCAGGCTGAAAAAGATACATTGAGAAAGACAGTCTGAGTGTGGCAAATGGTTCCCCTAAACAGCATATTAATCATAAGAATGACCTCAGTAACTGTGATAACTGACTTAGGAAATTTTCTCGGGAAATTCTCTGGGCCATTAATACATTTAAATATCAACATATTAGGATTAATAAAAACACAAATTAACACTCCCTGTGAAACACTAAATCTCAAGTGTGATTATCAAATAGATGGTGCAAGCAATATATTAAATCTTAAGTCTCTGACCTATAATATAGTCATAATATTTTATAGCATTTTTCTGATTCTTGTGGAATCGTTGTTTGCCATGTGGGCTACTCAGTGTTTGATAAATCTTTACCACTTGTAAGATACTGAACCTTGCCTTTTGTCATTTCCAGAAACCAAAGTCCTTCCTTAATGGATTTTCTAGCTTTGAGGTTATCCCAGATTATATTATTTCTGTGGTTATGATTTGTCATTAAGGACCAGGAAATACATATTTTTCACGTTTCTTTGGTGATTACATATTTAATACTCCATATTTAACTACTGATCATGACAGGTGGATTCCTTAAGTAGTTTTAAACTTACAAATATATATAACATTAGTCTGAAGTTGAAACTGATTTGCCACCTACTTAATTTTCCCTTCGAGTAGCTGATGAGAATAAGGAATTATTTTATTCTCTAAGGCTGTCATATCTTGCCATATTATTGACAAAGCACAGGATTATGGAATCTATGACTAGGAGCTTTCATAAGCCATGGGGAAATTAATTAATTTTCTGCATGTGACATTTCAACATTTATCATATGGTTACATCATTTATGGAAAAAGATGAGCACAACAAAAACTTGCAACACACAGACGCGGAAAAGAATTCATAAATCCTGGACCAGTTTTGGTTCCAGTGAAGGTTCCTTGAACAATGAAACACAGTCCTCCCCTCTGCCTCTTTCCCTTCCCTCTCCTGAAGCTCCTGCCCCTAGTCAACAACAAAACTATGAGACGTTTCTTTGCTTTCAGAAGGACACTCAAACTTTAACCTACTTAATTGAAGCCAGGGCGAAGGGTGAGTTGCAGCGTGGGTGATGATGTGTAGGCAGAAGGGATTTATCGCTTTTACATACATGCCCTTGATACCCAGATTCTGGAGTCTTTCTGCTAATTCAGCAAAAGGTTGACTTTAAAAGTTGTATTAGAATTTCTAAAGTAAGGTCTCAGGGGGAAACATTGGAACCCATTAGTGTTTCTGAAGGTAACAGGAGGGAGATCTGCATCCCAAGAAGCAGTTTCAGGACTTGCCCTCAACTCCCTAATTACTGAAGAGAGGGAGTGAGGAAGGCCTGAACAAAATATAACTATAGTGGCATCTACTGGGTACTTTGCAAATACTTCTTCCTAAATGGATGATTGTAGATGATGTGAATTTGCTTACAAAGTAAGGAAAAGGGAGGTGCAATCTGCCAGATGATGAAAAGAATGATTTAAACACCATTTTGAACTTAGATTTTGTTTTATGTTTCCGAAACACTTTTCATGTAGAATCAAATTTTAGAATCAAATTTTTTGAATGACTTATTAACTTTATATAAGGAATATAAAATTATGATTACCTCATTTTTCGTATGTGAAAGCTGAAATAGAAATGCATTAAGTGATTTTATTTGCGGAGTAATTAAGTTGCCAAATTTAGTCCAGGATTCATCCACCTAGTAAGACTCGCCACAGTGGTCCATCAGATTGGATTTGTAAAGTTGCACCCAATATCATAAGGTAAAAACGTTTCCCATTCATTTTATTAATTGGTTTTATCAGTAAGTAAAACGTAATAGAAATGTAGTATAAATGTCATTTTCACTTTGTACCAGTGTCAGAAAAGATTAAGGCCAGACAAAAACTCGGTTGTTTTCTAGGGAAAGTGATGGATGTATCAGAAAATACGTAACTTTTTGCAAAATAGCCAAAGCTCTCAAATTAATAGAAGTTTTCTTCCACTAATGAGATTCCTCTTGTGTAAAATGTAATGATCCTTGTTGTCTGGCACAGTCCAGTACTGTTGCATTCCTGCACATTTCCACTTCGGCCAATAGAGTTACAAACCAGTTGTGTATGTTCTGAAATTTATTTATGCCAGTTGTACTTTTTAGTGCAATTGTAAAACTCAATCATATTGTGCTCAAATAATAAAATCTTGTAAAGAAAGAGAGCAGCTCTTTCTCAATCCCCAGGAAAAGAGAGCTAAATGCTTTAGAAACTTAAATGAAAATGATTTTATAAAAAAACATTGAATTGTTTAAAAAATGTAACCACAGATTGCTTTTGCATTAGATGTGGTCCTTACACATTTATAAAAGTAGAAATGTTATATACTCCATTAACTCTGATTATAATCTGAAAAAAATAAGGAAAAGATTATTAAAAAGTGACCAGAAAATCAGAAGTATATGGAAATTAAGGACCATACCCTATGATAACCTTTGGATCAAAAAAAGAAATGATTTAGAAAGCAGTAAAAGGACACTTCATACAGAAACCCATGGAACTACAGAAAACTTGCACTGGAAGGAAAACATACAGTCTTAATGCTTTTGTTATTATAGAAGAAAGACTCAAAACAACAAATTACCTTAAAACAAATGATAAGAATAATAAGACAACCCAAGGATATGAAAATTAATGAAGATAAATAGTAGCAAGGATAAATTAATCCAAAGGTTAGTTCCCTGAAAGAAATCCAATGAAATTTATAAATCTTTCAAAGGCCTTTCTAAATAAGGGGAGTATAAAAATATACAAGTTTAGGAATGAGAAAGCAGATCCAGCTGCTGGTACAGAAAAGACCAAATCAATTAGGAGAGAATCTTACATGCAATTTTATTACAGCTTTGAAAGGCTAGGAGAAATGGATGAATTAATCATGAAATATAAATTGCCAATACTGACCAAGGAAGAAATAGAATAATTACCATAGTAGAGTTGAAATGGTGATTAGAGATTTACTATTAAAATCACTGGGACTATATGGTTTTACAGATGATTTCTTTCCAACACCTAAAGAACATAAAACTGTTGACCAATGTCATTATAAAATAGATGAGAAATTCTAAATAACTTACTAGCCAATAAAAATCAACAAAGTATTGAAAAGAGTTTTGACCAAGTAGGATTGATTTCAGGAATGCAAGGAAATTTAAAAAATATCAGTCGTAACTGTGAAGCTACTTTCATAAAAATCAGCTGTTACTAATCAAAATTGGAGATTTTAGTGGACTCACAATCACAATAAATAACATTTAAAAAAAGATAACGGATGTATCTGTTTTGGTTGCTTATATGATTGCATACTTAGAGTAAATCCTCAAGGAACTATCTCCCAAAACCAAATTAAACCAAACAAAAGAAAAAGTACTATCAGAATGAGGCAGAGAATTTGTTAAGGTGGCTATATATAGTTTCACTGCATATTATCTTTAAGCAGGTAAAAATGGAAATATGTAATATATTTCATTTGTTTGATCGACTAAACTGTAATTGAAGAATAAATTAAATAACAGAAATAGGAATTTCTAAGCAGAAAATTATAAAATCTTACTGAAGGGGACTTTCTTTTTTAAGATGCAAACCAGTGGTTCTCAGTTCTAGTTGCATTTCAGAATTGACATATAAAAACACTGATGCTCAGCAATTCTGATTTAATTGCTGTAGGGTGGGACTGAAGTGCTGAATTGGTTAAACATATTTCAGATGATTTTAATAGGTTAAAATTAATACACAAGTCATAGGAAGGAAAGGGTTAGCATCCAGCTTACAATCCATACTCTGTCTTACATAAGGAACATCTGGAAAGAAAAGTCACCAGCTAATGACAGCTTAGTGGCACATCTTAGTGACTTGCTTCTGGCTAAAAACACTTAGAGCATGGGGTTGTTCCCGTCTATGGAGTGTCTTTAGCAGGATGTATCTACTATAAATTGCTTATGGTAAGTGAACGTTCCATCAGTAGATTTATAGGATACAGTTTTCTGGAAACTGTCATGTACATTATGTAACTTCCTGACTATGAAGTGCGCATGTTTAATGGCCAAGAGAGTTCCATTCTGCCTAAGGGTCGTGTCATCACATACACTGTTTAGGGACAGCCTATGCTAAATCTGAGTTGAAACACATACTAATATGGCAAGAGAGGCTCTCCACATTTTGCTTATGCCTTATGATTACAAATATTCCTGAAATTTTTAGTAAATGTTGATACCGGTTAAAATTTCTGATTCTTGTAAGTCAGAGTTGACAATCTGATCTTTGGGTTATGTCAAAAGCCAACATGGGGTTTCTTGTATCTGAACAAAAATAGTCATGTGCTTTATATAGAAGAATGAGTTCTCTCAAGTCATCAAGAAAAATAAGAAAAACAAGATTAGTAAGGGTTGACCTACCTTGTCAGATATTAAAGCATGGTATAAAGCCACCAAGTACAAAAACTTATTATATTGCCATAGGAATGGACAAATACAGCCAGTTTGAGAGTAAAGATATGTATCCTAATTATGTTTGATAACTTATTATATAAATAAGAGTATTTAAATCAATACACAAAAAATGACTTATTTAAATTATACAGGTACTATCCTCTATTCATGTGAAGACAATACCTTACAAAGCTACCTTGTGAACACATTACACAATTTTCTAATTATATAACAAACTTACAAGAAAATCTAGGAAACTACATATTAGTACATGGGTTTAGTGGACCTTTGAAAAACAGGGTAAGATCTCTGAACTACACAAGAAAAGTTGACTAATTAGACCATATTAAAAAGTAAAAAACAAATCCAATAGATAGATATCTTAGACAAAACCAACATTCTGAGATGTGATTAGGAACAAACTGCAATATGGATGACTGATAAAAGCATCAATATCTATAATTCACAAAGCTTTCTTATAAAATGAGAAGAAAAAGGCAACCATAAGCTATGCAGAAATGTTGTGAATGGGTAAGTCACAGAAGAAATGTCTTAATGAACCATAATTGCTTTATTATAATGCTCTGATCGCAGTGCTGGTGTTACCTACTCTTAAATATTAAGCACATATATAAATAAAGCAGATAAAATTAGAATTAGATTCAGTGCTAAAACTCCCATCTTAGATAACACTAAGGCCCCATTTCCCCTGCATACACATGTTGTTATTCATGGTCAGAACTAGACGATGGCTGGAAAAAGGTGTCTGTGACTCAAATACGATTATTTTACTGGTGTAGAGTGAGTGTGTGGCTTATCTTTCCACTGTGGTAGATGTTTCTAACTACTGATATGTTTCAGTTCCATGTGTTTTGTAGAGCATTCCGATCTCAGAAGATTAACAGTGGAGTGGGAAAAATGAACTGCAGCATATGTGCAAATGGTTTAGCATAGCTCCGGAGTATTAAAATGTACCCTGTGAGTTGCTGGACCCTGAATAAGGAAGATTATCAGGTGGTCCCTAAATTGAGGGTAGACTTCTACCGGGGTGGCTCACCTAATCAATAGGAGCCCATGACACAATCTAAAAGAGGTTCTTTAGGAACATTCTGCACGAAAGAAGTAATTATATATATATTTTTCCATCCACACTCATCCCCATGGATAACAAAATGTCTACACCAAGGAAAACCATTAAAATATATGCAACTTTCTTGCTGCCTTAGGGCAGCAGGATCAACTGGCTTATGCTTATTTTCACTCTTAAAAATGATTTAAAAAATCTGACCTATCGGGTGGAGCACTTACACATCCATTTTCAGTATAAATTCTCAGGCCATTGGGAATGTCTCAGACAATGCGTCCCCTACAGAAAACATTGGACTTTTATTTTGGGAGAAATTGGTTTGATTCCATTAAGTTTGATAAATGGGGTGAGTACTCTAATTAAAATGAACTTAAAGTCATTACTTCCAAAGAATATTCTGAAACTGAACCTTGATATCTCTCTCTATTTTTTATTAGTGCCTAAATCTGAGTTGAATATTAAGTGATCTTAACTTGAATTGAGTTTGAATTACTTGCGTAGTCCCGTCACTGCAAGGAAAGTATCTGGAAACACAACTCACTCTTCAGCCTAAGAAATTGCACTCTAGAGTCCCGTTTGAATAGTACCATTACTTTAAAGAGATAAAAAATAATTTGAGACATCATTTCCATTTTCATACCACTGAAGGAGGAACATTATTAATAAATGGAGAAGCTGAAGCATGGACGTGTGTTCACAGTCTCAGTGTGGTCTTTCTGCAATGACTGTCTCTCATGTGTAAAGCCCCAGGCCATGCTGTCATTACATTGCTTGGCTCAGGACCTGCTAAAGATTAGATCCCACTTCTGACAAATTCCCTCGGAGGCATCCTGGTGGCAGGTATGAAAAAGTCCTTGCTGATGGTTGGAAACCAGGAAGAAGTGGCCATTAATCATTTGTGAACCATGATTGAGAATATACCATTTGTGACCTGAAAATACCAGATGCCTGTCTTAAGATTAGTTTTATATTGTTCATGTCAGGGAGCTCCAGATGGTATTTATTGTACTCTGTGCTACTTTTGAGAGTTTAGGGTAAATAACCATGGTAAAAAAATAGGAAGGGCTTGGACCTTGCCTTTTCTTAAGCACCTGCTGTTCAGGCACCAGCTAAGTAGAATGCTTGCTAGTGCAACATTTTACTACCTGCCAGTGTCTGCAGAGTGAGGAAATTCCTGTCAACTAATCTACATGCAGATGAAACATCTTTTAAAGTAGATTATAGACAATTGTTGTTTTAACTCAACTCCTAAATGGTAACTAGGTATTTCTTAACAGAGAGCTAAAAGATGTCACCAGTCCTGACGTCCACTATCACTTAAATGTAGGCTTTTGACACTCTCCACGCTCCCATTTCTAAATGTGTGGATTTACTTGTTGGTCACTTGGATCTAAGTGTAGAGAATGACCATATCTCTTTCAAATTAGGGAATATTTGCAATCCTTTCTGCACATGGGCTACTAATTTTGAACCTATGCTTTTTGTTAGAATTTTACTGGTCCAACAAAAAATAACAATCTAAACTGTACAAGCTCACCCATGTAAAAATTGTATTATGCTGTTGATATCTTTAAATGTGAGAGTTTTTGTTTTCTGAAGAATTCTCAGAAATTGGATCCTTGCCCAGTAGAAAGGAAGTCAAATATGAGGACACCATATTTTAGTCATTTTACTGTAGTTCTATGATTCTGTTCAGTCGAAGGTTTCTCATTGACCATATATGTCAAGTTCAGTGTATAAAGGATGATTAGAAAAAGGTAAGGGGGATAAAAACAATAATGGTGAAAACAAGCCATGCTATTTCATAAATTTTGCTTTGTATTTCCAATGGTGTTTAATGTGACAAGGATTGTTTTTATCTGAGTCACTGCCCTGGACATGACTGCAAGAGCTCATCATTATATTTCACTACGGTGTATCAAAACAGTCCATAAGTAGAATATCTTTGAATGTGAAGGTCTAGCGCAGATGAAGTCATTTAAATATGAGTAGAGAAATGCATGCAGCAAAGTTTTAATGGAGTAGAGTTAGATCATGGATGCAGAAATAATGTCATCAGTAGTTTGCAGTTAAGTAGGCAGTACTTAGTAGTAAGTAGTAATAGCAGTAAGTAATAGGGTCAGTGTTAGCATTAGCAGAGGCTATACTGGCAGGTGACAGAGGAGCTGGAAAAGGGTAGTGGAAGGAGAGGAAACCAGATTTTCATTATAAAATGTTCCTTAGAAATCACATCAGCCCCAAGAAGTAAGAACTTCTATTAAACAATATGTCATTTTTGTCATTTTCTTCTCCATTTTAGTTGGCCTTGTTTATTGGGTTTATTATAGATGATGCTTTTTCATCAGAATCCCACTGTGATTCTAAGCCTTCTTAGCTTACTGGGTTAACTATGGATTGAAATCTCTAAAAATTCTCCCTGTCTTCAACTCCTCTTCTATATCTCTTCCTTTTCAGGGACTTAATTTACTCTCTGGTTGACAAAGAAAACTGAACCAAGTAGTGCAGATGCCATCGAGTTCCCTTTCCCCTTTACTCCTGAAAGCCAATGCCTTTAAACCTTTCTCTTTTCTTTCCTGGCTGTCTTTAAGGAAAACCTGTCTATGTACCTAGCTGAACAATTCACCCTTCTTCCTAGGTGCTTATTCCAACTCCTTTCTATGTCTGTCTCTCAAAATTTTCTCCATTAATGCCTCAGGCTAAAAATTATATTGAATTGTTCCCCTTTCTTCCTAAAATAAGTCAAACAAAATTGTCTCTGGACACCCTGCCTCAATTCTGCCTTATGCTCTCCCAAATATGAGCTTCTACTGTCCTAGTTTTTTCCTGAAATGGTCCCCTGCCATTCTCTGCTATCAACAATTTTACCACCCGCTTGGTTCCAGTGGTTTTTTTCATAATACTCTATGTGGAAGCAGATGTTCCACGGAAGAGACATAGAGGCCCACTACAGGGAGTAAGACAGTGGGCAGCAGGTAAGTTAGATTCTCCATCCTCAAGCAGAAAAACTGCCGTAATAACTGTTTACACATTTAACATATTTGGTTCTGGTGTTTTAAAAATATTGCAGAAAGGTTAAGTGACTTGTTCAAGATTAGTGGCAGATAGAGAGCTAATTCTTGGGTCTTCTGAATTGATTTTCCATATTTCATTTATATTACTTAAGCATTACAAAGGGGACATTTTTAGGTAACAAAATTTTTCATTAAATGGTCATAAAGGCTCTTTTTTTTTCCTCATACCAATATAATTTTAAGTTATTGAGTGGTTTCTGTCATAAAATATTTAGTTTTCTCCATTCAGAATGATGCACAGGCCATGGTTACTGGGGTCTTCTTCATTCAAGCCAGTCTTTTGTGTGTGATGTGAAGAGACTTGATTCTACTCTGATCTGGAAGATGATTTTCAGTTCTTGGCAATGTTGTAACTAAAAACAAAGTTGGAATAATGGCAAGCTTCAGATTGTGCCAGAAGACAGCTTTGATTTGAGGAAATTCCTTGAGATACCTAAATCCTAATCTGAGAAACTATCTTCTCCTTCCTAATTAGTCAAATTTCAGGGAGTAGAAGAGAGTTTTCCAGAATTGATCTTATGGACATTGTTGAGATAATTTTTGCTATTTCTAAGCCTGACACCAGAGACAAAAGAACATCTTCCTTCACTACCTTCATTATCCTGATCCTTTTCTGTTTGAACTCTGAACCATTTATTTCAACTGAAAGTGCATAAGTGTTCCCAGAATGCTTTTGGTTCTGGAACATTCTGGCAATAGCTGTTTCACAAAAGCAAAAGATTTAGGGAATAAAGAATATGGCTGCACATTTTAGATAAATTCTTTCCTATGTTTTATGATCTATCAAGGAATCAGATGTTTTGGGTTATGAATATTAACTTTAGGTCAATGAATACAATGTGATTAGAAACCTTGTACCTCCTTTTGACGTGGCTGAACAGCAAAAATGACCTGAAATGTTTCATGAGAAATTAATACTTAAGGTTATACTTAAATGAAATAGTGTGGAATGTTGATGTAAAATACAACAGTTTGATGTATTTTTATGTATCACAATAACTTTAAATTATTATTAAATTACAAATTAGTTAAAAATAAACTAACGAGACACAGGTATTTTAACAATGTGGTTTTGGAGGTAAAAAATCCACTTTGTTTTTTTACCTCTCAATAGTCTAAGAGTACAGTTGCTTTTTCCTAATCAACTTTGTTTTGTTTTGCACACCGTGCTCAATAAGCAAGCATCTTCCATTTGCTGAGTTTTTGAGTTATCTTGCACTTTAATTTTTTACTCACTTTGCAGTCACAAGATGAGAAATGTAGACACTGTGTACAAACAAGAAGTTCGTGCAAAGTCAAGCTCTGGAAACCACATGCAAGACTCAGTGGCACATGGTTTAGAGCTCACACACTCCAGGGTCATGTAAGACAGGCATGCAGATGAGAGGAAAGAAAAGCACCTACATCATGAAAATAGAGGATGATGAAAGAGAATGACATTTTCTTTATGACAATTATCTAATGCAAACCGTATACCCATAACCTTTACCAGAGTGGAGGAAGGAGCGGGTAAGTGGCTGTTTGTGGGATGGGGAAACTGTATACAAATATTACTAGAGGTCAAGATATTTTTAAAGTTAAGAATTTCTGTTCTGTACTTGGCCACTTCCAGGTTGTCTTCCCCAGTTTCTTGCTTTGTATTTCCTCTGCTACATCATGCAAAAAAGATCAGAACTAGCATTGGAAATCATTTAACAAGCTCTAAACCTGACAGATAACAAGAGTGTTCTCCACAATTTACACGAGAATTAAATTGGATATAAATACCTCCTGTTCTTACCGGTGGGTGTTGTGATTCCATGTATTAAGGTGTGAAGCAGACAGGAAAGAGATAAATCTTTCATAAGTACATTGTAAATAGCAAGTGGTATATAAACCATATTAATAGGTAATAGAGTCAAACAATGAAAGGTAAATAGTTGTCAGAAAATAGACTTTATCACAAAAAATGGCCACAAAACTAGAGTTATACAGAGAGGGGATGTACAATAAATAATTGTTTTCTACTGTTATTGAAATAATCTGCAGTTTGGAACAACAAAATTGAGTCACAATGTGTTTTGATTAAAAATTCTTCACACTGCTTGAGTCAACCCAGCATGAGAGAATCCCCAACAATTTCTGAATGCTGATATCTTTGTTAAACAATCATATGGATGGGAATATATAGAAGTGATCAATTTGCAGGTCCTTTCTTATGAGATTTAAGTGTTATCTTTATGAGAACCATCTATAAAATGAATTTCCACAACTACTTTTGGGATAATTAGAAATAACTCATGGAATTCAGTCACAGTTTTATATGAAATGTGCTTACTGATTAGCTCGTAAAATAAAAATTTTATAATGGCGTGTCCTTATTTCTCAGTCAAACAAATCACACAGAGCTTTGATAAACATCCATAGATAAAAATGTCTTCCAAATTAGGCAATATTTGCCATGCTTTCTGCATTTTGATTGCTAGTTTTGAACTTTTGGTTTTTTGCTTGAATGTTACTGATTAAATAGAAAAAAATGACAAACTAAATTGTACAGGCTCACTTAGGCAAAAATTATATTATATTTTTGATGTCATTAAATGCGAGTGGTTTTATTTTCTGAGAAATTCTTAGAAACAGGTCCTTGCCCAGTGAAGGAATAGCAAGGTGGTAGGGCATCATATTTTTTATCTCTTTTCAATAGGTCTGTGATTTGCCATAGAATTTGAATCTATCACAAAATTTATCTTTAGTAATCCATCTCAATAGGTGAACAGATAGGTCAAAAGAATGTGTGCATTTATGCCAATAATAGAAAGAGCTCTTCAGACCACAGTCATGTTGTGTTGATTTTTGAGCATTGACAGAGGTTGGAAGAGTTATGCTTAGAAGTTTGCTTAAAAGTTATGAAGCAATCCATATTTCCCCCTTGAAAGGAAAGATGCATTAAACCAGATACAATAAAAGGGCACATCGTTAATTGCTTAAAATATAGAAAGATCCTTAAACAGAAGCATGACATTTCCTATCATAAAATGTTTATGGCTTAAGTACCTAAGCTCCCTAATAAACCTTTAGAGCATCCTGTGTTTTTAAAAGACTGTTCATATTGGATTTCTGTCTGGGGCTTTATAGTTGTTACTGCTTACTTGCCATATCTTCATGCACATGGGTCCAACTATTTTTGTGGGTGCTGACAGCGGGCCATGTGGTGACAGCCCAAGTCCCAGCTGAGCAATGCTCTCTCTAATGAGAAGTGGGAGGTCTACACACACAGTTATATCAGTTTGCATCACGTTATAATGCCTTTGCCACACAGTATAACTAGATACAACATCATGCAATGCCATGAATTGAAAATGAGAGACTATCTCCAGGGTAGAAAATAAACATCTGAGAGAGGAAAACAAAAGCAAGGGGTCAAAGCTGGTGAGACCGGCTTTTCCGTTCTGGCTGCAGCTCTAATGCCTGTGTCACGTCCGTTTTGGAAAACAGAAATACATACCATGTTCATGTCAATGCCATTGGTGTATGTCCACGCGTGCTGGAAGTACTCTTCAAGCCGTTGCCTCAGAGGGTTGGGGATTTGGTGAAAGCGAATGAACTCTTTTACTCGCAGCATCTGCATGTGGTACCTGGCAGTTCCCGAATATAGTCTTTGGATAATTGCAGACACGTTCCCAAAAATGCTTGCGTACATTAGGGCTGGATTGGATAAGAAACAAAGTTATGGGGGCAGACTGCACGTGGGCATATTATATCTTGTTAGACTCTCAAGTCTGTAGGTTTTTGATGATCTTAATTCCAGTTGTGAGGCTTTACCACTGGTCCATGTGGAAAAACGAAGGCAAGCCAATACTGTTGTACATGTCAGAACTTTGATGACAAACCTGGATGGGGACAGTATCCAAATTCACCATGGATTCTCAACTAGAGTAAAAACTCGGAGTATTTACAGTATCAGCCTGTGACCTAGAAGGCTGACTAGAGATAAAATGCACTGACAATCATATTTTGTTTGTAATATACTAAGAAGGTCTGTCATGGGGTTACAGCAGATTGTTTTTCTGGAATAGGCATTAAAAGGTTGAATTTTAAATTGGGACATCTCTGCCTCTTAGCCTTAAACCTAACCTTATAAAATTATTATAAACCTTAAGATTATTTTGAATACTTCAGATTTTTCTAAGGAATGATAAATTGTTTTAAACAACTCACAGATTCCTTGGAATATATAATTTTTAATCTATCAAAATTCAATTTTCCAGTGTTTCTACATGATAAACATACTCTGGCTTAGAATATGAGAATATAGTTTTATTTTTATAGAGAAAAATAGAATACATTTTGTTCTTTCATCTGTGGGAAGAATGAAACTGCCATGACAAACCCTGCCGTATATCTAGTATTTAGGTGAAATATCATTTTTAGTGCTCCTGGGGCTAAATATTTATGATTTAAGCTTTTTAAGCAACTTCTCTTTCCTTTTAGATTTGTATTCAATTTATAATAGTCCTTAAAAACTATTTTGTCCAGAAAGTCACACCACGTAACCAGTGTATATTTTGATCTTTGGGCCTGTGTCATGACCTTAGAGAGGATGTAACATGTTTAAGGCACCGAAACCGCAACATACCAGGAAGGTGGGGGAAAAACAGCTTGAAGTGTGTGCCTCAACTGTATTCAACCAACCCATTTTTTTTCCCCACAGTGCATTTTATAAATCATTACCTCTATAAACCACTTAATCATTCTTAAAGAAGATTCTGGCCCAATTTTGGCTAAGTATTTTAAAAGAACTTATCTTCTTGTTCATTTGCTTATCTTTGTCTCTTTGTCTCTATGGTCCTCGTTTACCATAGATGTCCCAAGAAAGAATGTTCCAGAGAAAGGGGTGGCCCTTTGTTTTTATCTCTTTGAAGGGATAAAAGTTGGGGAGATCTGTAGTGAGATGTATTGCAATATGTGAAAGACAGTGACTTTCAGTAAAATAGACAAGTTGTTCAGGTTGTATCTTCTACAGAAAAAAGGCACAAGCCAAATTTGAGTACATTAATAGTTAATTAAGAGGAGAGTAAGAGGAATACTTGCCTGAAACTGATTCCTGTACTTAAGGAGATTCATGTGAAAACTATTTTACTTTTCCTAATTTTAGTGTTGGAAATATTTATGCATGCTGTTATGTTTCCAAAGCATCTGCCATGTTCTCAGGTTATAGTTTAGTTAATTCACATTAAGTTCACATGATTTAATCAGAGGACACATAGTCAATGTTAGTTATTTTAACTAAACCACATAGTTACTCAGAGAAGATTCAGGGAAAACATTCTTATTCCATTTTTAATAAATACACTGGGTTTTACTTTCAAACTGCCATAAAAATGAACCAAAACATTAGTTTGGGTCATAAACACTTTTTTTTCACTCATTGACAAGATGACAAAATCTATCTTATAAGTACATAATTGAATACATGAATGACATGTATTTCTCTTAAATTCTATGCTGATGGCATGAATCTTTTTTGATGAATGAATGAAGGCGTTAATTTTTTTCTATTTTTTTAGGAAGCAGATGGAACTAAAGGATGTAATCAAGACAGAAGCACAAAATGATTATATTTTGTATGATTATTTAGTTACTGCCCATTAGCTGACATAAAATATGAGTTGAAAGCACGTTGGCCGACCATATGTAAGCATTTCTCTCCTTGAGTCAATATTTTATTTAGCTTTCCTTAATAGAGTTCTTATTTCATTAAAGTGATTTGCTTTAGGCTTAGATATTATAGAATAAAACAGGTATATCTTAAAAACTTCCTTCAGCATACCAAACCCAAAATTTGGTATACTAACCAAACTAATGAATTTAATTGGTCATTGGGTGTTAGCTGAAACAGGTAATAGAACAAATACATTTGCTTTCCTACCTATTATTTAAGCTTTAAAAAACATTGTAACTTAAACAATACATTTTATTGATGTGTAATTTACATATAATGAAAAGAATCCATTTTAAGTGTGTAATTCAGTTAATTTTGACAAAAGCATATCCCTGTGAACACAAGATACAGAACATTTCTGTCACCCCAAGGTTCCCTTGTGTCCCTTGGAGGGCTGCCCACTGATGTCAGATCCTAGACAACCACTGAGCTCCTTTATGGAATTACACATTAGTTTGCATTTCTTAGGATTTCATCTCAGTGGACTCCTAATGTACATATTCATTTGTCTGATTTTTCTTGCTCAGCATAGTTATTCTTGAAGTTACTTCTGTTGCTGTATGTTTCAGTAATCTGTTCTTTTTTATCATTGAGTAGATTTGCATTGCCTGGCTCTACCAGTTTACCTATCTCTCTGTTGACAGAAATATTGTTTCTAGCCTTTGGCTGTTATGAACAAAACTGCCATGGACATTTGGGTACAAATCTTTGTGCATGGGCATATATTTTCATTTCCTTTTTAACTATCTAGGAGTGGAATTCCTGAGTTGTGTGATATGTTTAACTTTAAAAGAAATTGCCAAACTATTTCTTCAAGTGTGTCATTTCACACTCCCACCAGCAACAAATGAGAATATCAGTTGCTCCACAGCCTCTCTGACGTGGGTATTGTCAGCCTTTCCTTTTAACCTCACAGTGGATGGACATTGCAGGAGGGCTTTAATTTCCATTTCCCTGATGGCTGAGAACACCTTTCCATGTACTTATTAGCCATTCATACATCTTCTTTTGTGAAATGTCTGTTTAAATCTTTTGCTCATTTTTAAATTGTCTTCTTATTAGGAAGTTGTGAGAATTCATGATATATTCTGGATACAAGTCCTTTCTCAGATCTGAGTATTGAGGGTATCTGCTTCCAGTTTATCATTTGTCTGTTCCTTTTATCAGTGTCCTTTGAAAAATTCGTTACAAAGTTTAATGAAATCCAGTTTATCATTTCTTATTTTATGGCTCAGGATTGTTTTGGTAATTTGTATTTTTCAAAGAATTTGTCCATTACTTCTAAATTATCCTATTTGTTACCATAAAGTAATTTATGATATTACTCTCTTATCCTTTTTATGTCTTGAGAATGAAGAGTAAAGCTTTTCTGTCATGTAGGAGATTTGCCTTCTTATTCTCTCTTTAGTCTAGTTGGAGGTTTATCAATTTTATTGATCTTTTTTAAAAGCCTCTTACAAATTTTGATACATTTTATTGTCACTGAGTTCAAACTGTTTTCTAATTTTCCTTGTGGTATTTTTTCTTTAAAACTAGGGCATTCAGATTTGTGTTACTTAATTTCCAACTGTATCTATCTGTTGCTCTTTCTTTTCTCTATCCCTTTAATTTTTTTTCTTACTAATTTCTGGTTTCTCTTGTCAGAGAAATACTCTGTATGATTAAATATTTTAGATTTATTGAGATTTATTTTTGGTCCAGAATCCAATCTGTCTTTGTGATTTGTTTTGTAGTCCAGTGTATTGTCTCTCTTAGTGAATGCTCTGCATATGCTACAAAAGAATGTGTGTTCTGTAACTGCATTGAAATATGCTACCAACCTGATGTTTTCCCCTTGTACATGATGTGCCTTCTTTGATCCTCTAGTTGCTTTTAAGATTTTTTTCTCTTTTTTGTTAGTTTTCAGCGATTTGACTATGATGTGCCTTGGTGTGTGTGTGTGTGTGTGTGTGTGTGTGTGTGTGTGTGTGTGTGTGTGTGTGTGTGTGTGTGTGTGTGTGTGTGTAGCCTATTTGGGATTCACTGAACTTCTTGGATCCGTGGTCTATAGTTTTCCTCAATTTTGGAAAATTTTCATCTGCTAAAACTTTTTTTTTCTGCTTTCCTCTCCCACTTTTTGGGAGTTCACATACACATTTGTTCAAATACTTCCTGTTGCCTGCTAGTTCCATCATCTCTGTCATTCCACTTCTGGGCTTATTTGTTTGTCTGTTGTGTTTTTAAAGGTGTAATTGACATGCAACATTCTATTAGTTTCAGGTGCACAACAGAATTATTTGATACTTGTATATATTGCAGAATGATCACCACACTAAGTCTAACTAACATTCATCACCATATATTGTTACAGTTTTTCTTGTGATGGGAACTTTTAAGATTTACTCTTCTTAACAACTTTAAAATATGAAACACAGTACTATTAACTATAGCCACCATGCTGTATATTACATCCCCATGAGTTATTTATAGGTGGAAATTTGTACCTATGACTCCCTTTACCCATTTCACTCACTCTCCACACCCCATCTCAGGCAACCAATCTTTATGTATCTACAAGCTTGGCTTTTTTTTTTAGATTCTACACATAAGTGAGATTATATGGTATTTGTCTTTCTCTGACTTACTTCACTTGGCATAAAGCCCTCAATGTCCATCCAGTTGTTACCAATAGCAAGATTTCATTCCTTTTTATGGTTGAAATATACATATATATTTCAACCACAAAAATATATGCATATATTTATATATGTGTGTAGATTGGTGGTTTCTTGAGGTGGGGAGTGGAGAGTGGGTGAAATGGGTGAAGGGAGTCAAAGGTACAAATTTCCATTTATAAAATAAATAATTTATGGAGGACGTAAGGTATAGCATGGTGACTATAGTTTATATATAATTATGCAATATATATCTATATATACACACACACACACTATCTCACACACTACTTCTTCTTTATTGGTCTAGGTTTTTAAAAAAAGGGGTTTTCTCCTGCTTATGCATCACATTTTCCTATTTCCTAGCATATCTATTAATTTTTTAATGTATGCTGGGCATTGTAAAGTTAACATTTTCATTATGTATATCTTTAATCTTCCTTTAGAAATGTCAGATGGTGTTCTTGCAGATAGTTGAACTACTTGTAGAGTAGTTCCTTTTGAGGTTTAATTTTTTAGAGCTAGACTAGCACTAATACTATGGTGCTACTTTTCTGAGATTTCTATTGAATACCCTCAATATTCAATGAAGGATTTCCACTCTGGGGGCAGAAGGTTGAGTATCTCCCACCCCTGTATGAGCTCTGGAAATGTTGTAGCTTACAGTGCTTCTGTATTTATTTGCCAGCACTTGAAGAGTTTTACCTTATGTACTTGCAACTTAGTGTTCATCTTTAGACTCAAGGGGATACTTATATAGGTTTCTGGAGGTTTCTTTTGTCATAGCTGCCAGGCTGTCTTGCTGATTTTAGCACCTCAGCCTCCATGACCTCTGACCTTGTTTTCTTGATGCAGTGAGACCGCTGCTGTCTACTTGGGCTGCCTCTCCTCACAATACTTCAACAAGGGGCCCAGGCAGGAAGCTGTGGATATCATGGGGCCCATTTTGTTTGCTTTCTTTCTCTCTGGGATCAAACTTCCCTATTGTTTGTTTCTCAGTATCTGAAATATTTGCCTTTATTTACTGGTGTGTATGTCTTAAAATTAAATGTTTATACTATATTGATAATATTTGAATAAACATGTGACATATTAGAACACATAGATATAAATAAATGAGTGTAACTTATATTTACACTTATTTAATAGCTGCTTAAATTTTCCTGTGGATATGCCCATAAACGTCAAACAACTAAGCAAATTTTAGGGCATCCTTATTATTGTTAAGTTTTAAGTCTAATTTCACCTTTTTTCTTTATTTATGGTATAATAGGCCATGATGGAATTTCTATGAATATTTATAAACTTTTTCCTGGGAGAGATTAAGCTTTGCATTATCCATTTTGATTGTAGAACCACGTCTACTATTTAAATAAAAGATATTATGTGGAATGTGGATGTATCTTACACTACCCAATTAACTAGATTGTTTTCTCTTCTTAAAAGGTGAAATTCCTCTGCAGTAAATAAGTATTTTTCTTAAAGATTCAATGGAAACAGTCTAGTGCTACATTTAAAAAAGAAGGAAGGAAGGGAGGAAGGGAGAGAAGAAAGAAGGAAGAAGAGGAAGAAAAAAAACTACCAATTGTCTTCTGATTTAGGAATTAGACATTGGGTATAGAGCTAGAAAAGAACTGAGTTTTCTTTAATTTAAAATAGTTCACATGATAAACAGTGCTATATATTTCACTTAAAGCTCACAATGCTCACAAATGGTAAGGATTTCTAAGTGTTGAACAGGTTAAACTTCTGTGAACTTCAATTTTTTTGGCAAATTCTGTTTCAAGGAGGTTTTGTTTTCTTAAATGTATACATATTTTTTCTACACAAGCATTTAAATGATTTAAAACATTTTTTCTTTTCTTTACCTATTCCATTAAAATTGGTAACCTCTATAATCTGTATTTTCTCTGAGACTGTATTTTCTCTGAGAGATTGTATTTTCTCTGAGACTGTACTTTCTCTGAGAGATTCAGTCTCTTGGAATGTTTTTCTATTTTTTCCAGTAGGTTCCACATCTATTTCCTTCTGGGTATAATGTTACTTTTGTGTTTATAGTCAAGACTTAGCCCAAATTGATAGAATATCTTGAATTTTTAAAATGTTATGTGTCTATTCAAATCTTACTAAAATCAAAACACTAAGAGATACATATGAAAAGTAAATTTGAAATGCGGTGAACAGTAAACTGGGTGAATCTATTTAAGTTTTGTAAATGAAGCTTATCTGAGCACATTTCAGTAGTCAATATATTAACATTTAAAAATCAGTTTTCTGAATTTGTTTTCAAATTTGTTAGCAATCTAATGATGATGCTCTTTTTTAAGCTTTGAAACTCCATCATACTTTGTCAATTGCTGCATGGTATCAGTAAGGTTATCTTTAGTGGTAGCATGGTGTGATTTAAAAAAAAAATTAACATTAAAACATTAGTTTAACACAGACTTTTTTTCTTATTCTAAAGTATATACCTTATAAATGATGCTAATGTTAATACCCCATAACAGGGTAAAGCAGAATCGTGTAGGCCTTGGCATAATGTCACAGGGAAAATCATTTTTAGCCAATGACAGGAAAATATTTACATACAGAAGATTAGCTTGCATTATAATTTAATGTATAGTTGAATATAATTTACATTATAATTAGTACTGGTGAAATATATTTATATCTATCTACCTAGTAGTGTAATGAAAGCTAATCTTCCCATTCTCACCTGGTCTCAGGTTGAAATAAAAAATAACCATTGATAATAAATGACAGAAGCCTTTCTGCAGCAGCAAAAGTGAACTTCTCGTTTCAGCTCCTGAATCCTACCACCCATGTCACTCCAGTTTTTTGCTCGTAGTTTTCCAAGATCTTGAAAGACCTTTGGTGCCTCATCTTCATGAGAGAACCCAATTTGAGAGAATACACTACTCATACAGGTAATCCCATTATCTCTGCAATTTTCCATAACTTTTTCTTTGCCTTAAGCTAAATGTTCTAGAGATGTCAATTTTGTGATATTATTGTATCCTAGTAGATAACAAAAGAGAAGTTTACTTACAGCCAATCAACATGACACAAATTGAAAAGATTTTCTCCGAATTGGTGTTAGGAGACACATTCCCGAATCCTACACTGGTTAGACTGCTGAAGGTAAAATAAAGTGCTGTGACATATTTGTCCTTAATGGATGGTCCAGAACTTGAATCACTGTCATTGTAACGTTTCCCAATTTGTTGTCCTAAGGAATCCAACCATCCGATTTTGTCAGTCAGGTAGGGCCTCTCTACATTCCCAATTGCATACCATATGCAAGCCAGCCAGTGAGCAATCAGGGCAAATATGCACATTAAGAGCATTAAAACAGCAGCACCATATTCCGAATAGCGATCAAGTTTTCGGGCCACTCGCACAAGACGAAGAAGTCGAGCTGTCTTCAAAAGACCAATTAATGTCGTTGTCTGTGGAAATAAATGTGCATGGTCAGAAACAGAGGGCAATGTTCCCATGCAGCAAAGTAAATAGAAAAAGCTAAAACAATATGGCAGCACTGAAGATAGCTATATATTCGAATTAACTATTAGTTTTTTTTGTGTTTTACACCTGCTTTGGAAAATACTTTGAAAGTGTGACATGCAAGACCCATGGGACACAGACTCTATTTTATTTATGCTTTAACCAAGTACCTTGCACATGAAGGGTACTCGATAGGTCGTTCCTTCATCAACAATTGGTCCAGTGTATTATGGTTGTGCCTAACACTGGCATTATGGTGTTGAACAAACAGACATGCTCTGTTTCCAATAGAAAGAGGCAGTTATTTACTAGACACAGTGTCTTCTCTAATGAAGAGAAATAAGATCCACTGTTTGTTGGGGATAGATGGATATTTTCAAAATAAATAATGAGATCATTTCAGAGAGTGAAAAGTGTGATGATGATGATGATAAAACAGAGTAATATGATAGAGGAGGTTTGGGGGCAAGGGTTGGGGTGGGGACAGCCTGCGAAAGGAAGGCCCACAGGCACTGGCAGCCAAGTCGGGAAAGTCCTGCGTAGCGAGAAGGAGCCGGTCAAGCAGCTGACTGGGACACTTTTTGGATGGCTGCATGCATGCATTAGGCACTATATTTAAATTCATTTTTCCTTCCCAAATGGGTTAAACTGGTAAATTATTTCTTGATATCCAATGATAGTATATATTTTGCTTTGGGGTGTGATATGTGTAACTAATTGTATGATTATTACTGACCAGGTATCTAATGATAGGACACTTCCATATAATAACAGGATACTTAACTGGTTGTTTGGATTTGAAATCTGATAAGTACAAATTACAAGTTCATTTCTTAGGTTTCCTCAATAATGTCAACTATAAGTACTATATAATTCACAGGGCATATAATTATTCCATAGTAACATGGTGTTTACCAATCAATTATTGAGTCATTTCATGTTCATTGTTGGTGTTTATTTCACAAAGTACATCCAAGTGAATTAACAACACATATTTTAATTAAGGACAGAGCACATGGCATAACTCTCACCCTATATCTATTCATACTGACTTGATAAAAAAGACCATGAAATATCAAGAAAAATCTTTTCATTAAACTTCTGTGTAATAAGTGTTACAGTTTTCTCTTCTTGTGCTAGAGTGGTCACAGGGAAGGGAGAATCCCCAGGCCCCCTGAATTCTTCCCAGTTAGTACTGGAACCCTCCAGAGATGAGAGGGGCTTGTAGTGGAGATGAGATGTGCTTATCACAGTTGAACTCTGGCCTTTGCACATTTAGGGGTAGGTGGAGGAGTAGCTCTTCTCTGTTTCCAATGCTGAGGTATTATTCTTTAGGGTGCAATGAAGGAAACATTATTCTTTTTTTTCTTCACAAGTTTAAAATTATATCTCTTCTCAATGAATAAATGGAGAGTCTAAGTATTAGGCAGTTCTGGGGAGAGAGCCAACTTTACACTATTTGTATTATCAATATTCTAGCTTAGCAATTGTGTTCTACTGGTTTGGAACAAACTTATGTTCAAATTATGCATTCACATCAGTATGTCACCTCAGGTTATTTATTTAATCCCTATGCATCAATCTCTTCATCTGCAGATGGGCATTATTAATGTCTCCTCAGAGGGCTGTAAATAATAGCCAGTAAATAGTAGCTCTTTGTGTCTCTATTTGAATATTCCATATACTGTTGTTTCCATCAGTAACTCAGAACTTTATCATTAGGAGCTTGGTAGAAATTACGTATTTTCCAAAGGCATTGCTTAGACATGTGGAATTCCAAGAGGAGGCCTGTCAGCATGAGCCCTTTAGCCACCTCAGGAAATGACAGGAATTTCAAAGACAAGAACATCATCTAGATGTGCTGACCACTCACACTCTGGACCCAGGAACCATCCTGGTTCAGTCTAGCTTTCTGCACTTCACAGCTTAAGTGTGTGTGTTTACTTTGTCTCCTAACTCTGTTCCCTATTTTCTTGTGTGGAAAAATCAGAAATATTTGAGGATTATTGTTCAAAATTTCTTGTCATTGGAACCGAATTTCTCTTGGAACCTCAAAATAAATGAAATACAATGAAAATTCTCTAAGTATTTGTTTAATGAAATGAAATGCTTCAAAATAAATGAGCTGTTTCAATATTATATTGTAATAATAATGACTCTTCTGGCTGCAAAGATGGTAGAGTAAAAATGAGGCTATGAAAAGAAAAGGAATCCGATCTGCTGTGCATGCCACCTCCTTTCTTTTGCCCACCCCCCAAAGAAACCTCTGATGTTTCTTCTAGGTTTAGATCAAAATAAGGTAGAACCTCGATGACAGTATGTCCTTTAAGCAGATAAATGGATATAACTAATACAATAACACACAAGTGATGTGTTTTCTGGACAAAGAAAGCTTGAGAAATATGTACATGATGAAGTGTCAACCCAATTGACATTACTCATACAAAATAACTTAGAGAGACAGAGAAACAGAGACAGAGAGACAGGAGATGACACTACTAAGCATTGTAAGGACGAGTGAGTGTTGATTTCAATAAAGACATTCTCTTGTGATTCCACACATGTATCCAAGCATAACTGCATATGCTAGTTTGACAATGTAACAAATGACTTTGCCTTTTTTTCTGTTGTTATCAAGATGCTACTAATATACCTGGGCATTCTTCCTCAGCTATAATTGTGTATAGCACACCTTGTAGATGACATTTAGGATTGCAATAACTCTTTGCTTCTTCTGTAAACATCTCTTTAAAGATAAAAGGTGTTTTACCCAAGATTACACAATAGAGAGAAGTGATTGCCTCCAAATCTCAGAAAGAGTAGACTAAAGAATAATCAATTTCTTCTTGATGACTTGTTAGAGACTCTTGGACCCCACTGTTTAGTTCAACGTGCTATCATATTATTTGCAAGTGGAAAATGGGACCAACAGCCCCTTTATAATATAGTTGTGTTAACATCAGAATTTGGCTGAGTAGAATGTGTTCAGAATGCATGGTCATCTCACAGTATATCTAATTTCACGTAATATCCAGGCATAGCATGGAAATCTACCTTTGTGGGATATTTTTCCAATTTTTGAAAATAGAAATAAAACTACCTTAAACCCATCACAACAATTTTAAAAATAGTTGGGGTAAAGAATTTTCTCTTAGATGTTCTTTCTAGCATGTTCACTGGTGTTAGAAATATACTGTCTGCTTATTGTTACTTTTGGTAGAAACTTAAAAAGCATAAAGGCTCACTAGAGGTAAGTGTGTGATTATTATTATGAAATACAAAGACATCATGATAATAAATAAGATATAGAAAGAGGTGACTCATTTTGAAGTAGACGGAAGCAAGGTCCTTTGCTAATCCTGCCTATGAAGCACGGAGCAAAGGAAGCAAGTCTAGTCTCCACTTTGTCGGGGCCAGAACTCAGCTCCTTCACTGTGATTGAATGATATTTCAAACACTTTTATGTTTTGTTTGAATACCACAATAAAGAAAATCTACCTATTTAAAACTTTCATTTCTAGCACATTTTGGCAGAAACTTTTTTAATGCAAAATGACTCTTCTCCTGGACTCAATTTTTCAAATTTCTAGGTGACTGATGAATATCATCAATTTCATTTTTTAAAGAACATACCTACTTTCATAGCTATTAAAGCCCTTGATGCTTTCTTATCCTGATGGAGAAGTTAGTTTCCTTTATTAAGTACAACTTTCTTCCTAGACTTTATTTTAAAAATATATACTATAAACAACTACAATTTTGTAAACATTTTAGATACTGGACCCAGACTCAAGAAAACCACGTGATTTTTTTTTTTAACTAGACATTTTATAAGAGATGAGGCAATATTTTTTCTTAACATAAGTGGAATTCTTTTTGAAGGCCTGAAATTAGAATAGGTGACTTTGGAGGAGTATTAGGCAAACTCTATGCAGGAGTAAATTTGGCTACAGTTCAACTGAGAAAGCATCATCAATAAGAGAAAATCTAATCAAATTTTTTCTAAAATAATTTTGAAAATAATTCTACTTTCATTATAATAAGCACTTTCGACTTTTACATTTAAAATGTATCATTTCAGAGGTTTACACTTAAAAGATTTGCCAACAGGAAGTGCATAGAATTATTCTTGTATAGTAAGAAAATACAAGTATGAGATCTTTGGTTTTATCTACTGGGTTGATAGAATGAATTATCACTGAAACTTTCTACCTAATCCATCATTCTGCCCTGTTTGTCAAGAGATATTTGGGAATAAGTAGGGAAATGAGAACACTTAGTGAGGACTGCATTTTGTAACTGCACACTCGTGTTTTGCTTTAGGTTTCATTTCCCTTCCCTCTAAGCTCTGGGACTTGCCCACGCCATTCAGTGGATTACTTACCCAATAAAACTCAATACTTTTGCAACTAGTTTCAAGTCTTTTGTGCAACTTGAGTCACACTACTTCAATATTTCTAATAAAAATCCTTGGGGAATCACCTCGCTTATCCTTTCTTTATTCATACCAAACCTCACAAGTTCTCCACAAACTGTGGCTTTTAAAGGGTAGATTTTACAATCTCTCTGGGAAACTCACTCCAATACTGAACAGCATTTACTGTTGAGATGTTTTTACTTTTGTTTATAATTAGCATTTTGTTTTGCTGCAATTTAAACTCACCTTCTTTCTTTATTTACAATAACGTGGAAAACTGGCTGTCAAATGATTTAAATGTTGGTGATATAACATGGAAAAGGGGTCATCAAATGGTTCTAAATAGTAGTAGGCAATGTTACAGTAAATAAACAACTATGGGGTATTATATTTTTAAAATGGGAATTTGACTTGTTCTGAGAAATGTTTAACCAGAAATTATATCTTATGCCATCTCTAGCAAATGGTAGTCAATAGATCCCATATACATAATCAACTTAATGAAAAAACTTTTTTTTTGTGGAATGTGCTTCAGTTAGAAAATTATTCCATTGGGGATCTCATGCCTCTCTGGTCATGCCACAGACTTTTGGAGTCATAATCAACAGCCTCAAACATAAGCGAATGGAAACTTCTGCCTTAACTCCCAAGAACTACCTAGAGACAGTTACTCTGTACATACTCTGTACATAGATGCATACAGGTCTTTGTAAATTATATTTGAACATGAGTATGTCTCATGTTTTAGAATTTCCTTTCAACAAACTAATGACAACTATTGTAGATACCAGATTAAAAAAAGAATGCTGACAGATGATCAGAGTTCTATGTGACTGCCTGCTAAGTTTTTCCTTGTACCCATTCGATGATTCATTTACCAGACTAGTAAAGCAAACACATCAATGTGATCAGAACCTTCCCTTTTCAATCAGAACTTTCTCTCAAAGAGTACTGTATTTCAGAGGCTTTGCCTGTATTCATGATTCTTGAAAAATAGGTATGAAAAGAGAGAGGTTGATAAGCAAGTAATTAATCAAAAGAATACTTATTTTCAGAGGAGGAAGATGTTCTGAAGGAGGTATTAACTAAATAGAGTGCTCTAGATTCCATTAACATCTCTAAAAGTAGTATTTGCCACAGATAAGCAAAATATGGGAAAATTTCAGGCAGATACTGAAAAGTTGACCTTCTGGGAGACTGAGCCAATAATATTAGTCCTCTGAATCAATGATATTGAGGTAATTTGCTATGGATGGCATGATGCTTGATGATGCAAAAATTAAGAAAAATAGAAAATCTTTTCCTTGGTCTATCTGGATGGAATTAACATCAGGAAGATATTTATTAATGACATAGGCAAGCCTAGTTATTGCCAATATTCATTTTCTTCAACATGTTTTTTTTGAACATTATAGAAGATCCTATAGTTATTAGTAGGTGATTTGCAATACTTAAGCTAAAAAATGAAATGATTATTTTAACATAATAAACAATTCTGCTCATATGTCAGCTTTAGTAAAAATGTATGTGCTAAGCTATTCTGTTCACATACATGTTTTGTAGATAAAATAATATAGACCCACAATTCAAACGGTTTTTCTTTTCCAGAGTGAATATAAATAAAACTAAAATGTTACAGTAGCTAACTGTTTAGGGAAATTGGCAAGAAAAGCATTAATGTTTAATTGACATTGACAAAGTTGTTTCTCTAAGGTCACCCGTGATGCTGAGATGCATGGAAGAAAACATTTTAATAATTCAGTTTAAATTAAACAGTTAAGAAATCATGACTGTCCTTTTATTTAGTTGAAAAATCACTCCTTCACTTATTCATTTTGTACAAATGTTCATCTGTGTGCACATGAAAGCCCTCTCTCTCCTGGACTTCCTCTTTGTCCCTGATAAGGCCACCAGATCTCATTTATCTAAATAGCAGAATCATTCCTGCCACTCTTAAAAATGCAGGGTTCGAGATTTTACTTCATACCTACGAAATATGAATCTTCAGACTCTTTTACAAATTCCACTTGGATATGAGTGTATGGTCTTGGTGTAGAAACATTGACCCAAACCAACTTTTGGTATGATTTTATCTAATTTATAATTATGAATCTCATTTCTTTTTCTTATATTCACATAATATGTCTTTCTACTTGCCTATGTGACATCTGGATTCATATGATTAAAAGGCATCTCAAACTTAACATGCTCCAAACAGAGATTCACCCCCATAATACACCTCCCTCTTCCCAGGTTTTTCCCATCTGG
This sequence comes from Manis pentadactyla, assembly GCF_030020395.1. NCBI lineage: Eukaryota > Metazoa > Chordata > Mammalia > Pholidota > Manidae > Manis > Manis pentadactyla. The sequence goes on along the minus strand of NC_080026.1, from coordinate 11,024,029 downwards.
ATAAATGCATGACCATTTATAAAGGTTATTTAAGTCCCCTTGCCCTTGGCTGAAATAATGTTTAGAACAAGAAAAAAACAACAAAATCTCTGGACCATCATTAATCCTGCTTTTTCTCTTACTCCTCTAACAATATTTCGTCAGTCAACAAGCCCTAACAGCTCCCCTCTAACATATTCCAAATGTTTCTATTTCTCTTCATCTCTATTGTAGTCCACATAGTCCAAGATGTTGGTTTGTCTCTCTTACATTATAGCAAAAGCTCTGAAGTGGTTATCCTGGTTCTACTCTGACTAAAAACCATCTGTTGGTTAGATCATTCCCTCCCCGCAGGCCCCACTATAACCAGCATAAACTCTAGTCTGACAGCTCCAAGCGATTTGGACCCTGTCTCTGCATCCTCCTATCTTTGCATTCCACCCCTCACTCACTGTGGTTCAGCCTGCCTGACACTGGCTTTCTGTTCTTCTAACAGAATCAAGCTATTCACCAGCTGAACCATTTTCGCTAGTGTTTTCTTTTGCCCAAAATGCTCCCTTTGTGGTTTCATGAGACTGGTTTCTTCTGGGCAAGTCTCAACTCAAATGGCACCTCCTCAGAGGTCTTTCCTACAGTTCCCATCCAAATCAGCCACCCAGCCAAGTCATTCTGCATCACATGGCTCTTGTTAGCTCACAAACATTTTAAGAGGGAAAACAAAATCAAAACAATAACCCATTCCTTCACCATGTGTAGCTTTCTAATCACTGCCCTTTTCCCTTCTGTTTATTACCAAGATCCTAGCAAGAGGAGACCCTATTCACTTCCTGTTAATATCTGAAGCTATTTCAGTTTGGCTAGTGGCCAACATCTGATTCGATTAATACCAACACATACAAACCTAATGACTTATTTTCAGCCCTCATCGTTATGTCTTTATACTATTTGATACCTTCTTGAATTTTCCTTTACTTACAGGTAAAGTGAGGTAGCTAAAAGTCCTATAATGCCCAGAGTAAGCTTTAACAGCAACAAAAAATTGTCTTGTGTCCTATATAAATTTTCAATGACCCACATTCATCTTTATAGGCAGAAAACACATTTATACTTAATGAGCCTTAAAGCTGGGTTTTATATATAAACAGAAGTTCATGTTTGCATTCTTTAATATTCATTACATTTTCCAGGAATTTAGCTACCATGTAAATTAAGAGATGATTAACTTGTTTAGTTTGTACCTTCACTAAGAGTTGTTCACTGTTTCATAAAATTACATCTTCAGTGACAACAGGTCATATGATATCTGTATACTGTGTGGTATACAACATGACTGTATCAGTCTACATTTGTGGATCTTACAGTCACAGGGTCTGTAGGCATGTATAAATGTTAATATATGCACATATGTGCATATGTACATATCTACCTGTGTATGTGTATACACACACATATATATATATATACACAAGCACACACATACAATATATACCCAACTCTTGTGTTTAAATGAAAATGTAAAGAAAACACCACATTCAGTTTAATACTGAATTTACTGTTTAAATATAAACTTCCTCATCTGAAAACTTCATTATATCATTTAATGTAGGCATGCCTGAAACATTTATATATTCAATCAGCTATTTTATTATGAATATTTATTTCTTCTTTATATTAAGTGTAGTCATCATATATCTTACTTGGGAAATTATGCGTGTAAAAAGGCTATATTATCTATGACTTTTCTTTAACCATATTAAAAGGGAGCAGTATAAAATATTTCTTAAATTGGGTCTGATAGGACTAGAAAGCAACACTTTATAGGTTCATGCCTCTAATGAGTTCCCCCCTAACTTGCCTGATCTTCCTACCCTTTGCTGAAAAACTAGTAATCAGGACCCCCCTTCCATGCTCACATGTCCACTTTCACATCGGACTATGGATCATTGTTCAGATAGCACTCTATCTGCTTATTTGATTTTCTCCCATTCTAGACTGCAAGCTCCCAGATAGTGGGGTCCTCATCTTACTTTCTTCTCCAAGCCTAGTGTCTAGCACACTGACACACAGTAAGTTCCCAATAAATGCATATAGAATGAATGAATCTGCTTAAGGAGGGGATTCTCATAAGCCTTTTCTGGAAACAGCAAAATGAATTAAGTCAATTCTCATTAACATTTGAGAAAATATGCATGGACTTCTAATCAGTTAAACAGAAAAAGCAAGCTACTCTTTTTGCAATGGAGGTGGATGGCTGAGTGTCATCAGCCTGTCCTGCTATGGATCCTTGAGGGACTCCCAGCTCAGGCCACAGTGTTCAGAGCACCTCGGTGAAAACCCAGCTTGGAAAACACTGGGCTAGGTGACTGTTCATCCAGGTGATCTCTAGCTTAATGACTTTAGGATTTGCCAGTTCATCTTGGAGTAAAAAGCACACGGTGTTATATTTTTTCATATTCATATAATAGAACTTTCCAACTTAGGCTATTTGAATATAAAATTTCCTTTCCCTGGAAGCATTTCCATTTTTTTTTTTTTTTGCCTCAAACAAACATGGATGCTGAATATTTTTAGTACTCTTATTTATTATGTGACACATTATACATTTTTGGAAAATTATTATTTTGAAACATCACTATGTCCTAAAACATCTGACTCTCTCTCTTTCTATATATATATATATATGTAAATAGCTATATAATATAGTTTGTATATAAGCAGAATATCTTCATTGTCACTCCTGTCGATGTATGAAGTGGTCCCATCCATTGATGGTCTTGTTCCCTTCACAGCTGACTCAGCCCAGTCTCAGCCCTTCCAGATCCCCCTCTATTTGACACATCCTACATGCTGACATACTTTCCCCACCACATACCCCATGCTCCTGTGCTTTGTAACCCAATAACCATCCTTAAAATACTTCTTTTCCATTTTCCATTTCTTCAGGATTCCTAGCTTTAACTAGGCTAATCAATAACTACTGTAAGGTAATGAACACTCAATAGCTATTTGTTGAATAATGATTAATAGGAGAGTTATCTGTTTTGTATTGTCAAATTGTCATTTTATTCTTATTTGTTTGATAGGATATAGTTATAGTCAGTGCTGTGGAGTAAATCAATTGTGAGTAATCGAGGCATTTATGGGTTAATGTGGTAAGATGTAAGTTTTTAAGGGAAGACTTCATTAACAAACAGGGGCTGTAATCTAGGGGTGAGAAGGAAAAGTGAAGTTATCTTTGGTATGCAATTACTGTGTACCTGGTACTGGGCTAGTTTCTTCATACACACTGCCTTATATTTAAAAATCAGAAGGACCTACTCTCACAGTTTTACAGAAAAAAAATGAATTATTAGAGTTAGATCTCTGACCGGAATACAGCAATTAAGAGGCACAAAGGAGAATCAAACCCAGGTCTGTCTGATTCCAAAGCCAGATCTTTTTCATATCACAACATATCTTAAAAGAGTGAGAAGCAGTTTGGGGAACATGTGGAATCTATGAACTCATATTGGAGAGGTCAGTGGGCATTCCTTTCTCTGTGGCAAACTTCCCCTCTTCTTTGATGCTACATGAGAAAGGTGATCTGTACGCCATTTTATCCCAAGACCATTTTAAGCCATACTAACGTGAATCACACAAATATTCTCTTGCTTCAGCTCACTTGAAGTGCTTGCTGTCTCTCATAGGGCTTATCTAAATTACATATTTTAATGAATTTTATTATTTTCAAGTGATACAGTAAATGAAATTAAACTAATCAAGTGTTGCAGCCTAGAAATTCTACCTTAATGGCTATAATCAGCAAATCTAAATCTCACTAGTTTGACTGTTGTTAATTAAATATCAGCAGTAAATCAACTTCCCTCAACAATGCTATTTGCCTATTTATTTGTTCATTCTTTCATTTCACTAAGATGAAATTTAATTTGTTGTTGGTGTATATATTTCAAAATTTGGAAGAGTGACGTTATACAATTGTTTATCCATTGTTTATCAGTAAGGACTTATCTGATGTGATTACGTGTATCACCCATTGTAAGAAACTCATAAGGATCAATGTCAAAAAAGAGGTACTTTGCTTTCCTTTCTTTTAATTAATACCAAAGTTAGGAGTTTCTAACATTAAACGTTCAACTAATTTAACAACGGCTGACTTGAAAAAAAACCTATTTTGCTAAAAGTTTCTCACATATTATCTCATTGGAGTATCAAGTTTAAAAAAAAACAGCTTAAGACAGGAAGTTAATACCATCCTTACAGGTGAGAGTCAGGTTTAAACTTTTGTCTAAAGTTGTAGAATCCAGGAAGAAGACATTGTTCCGTGCCTTGCTTTTAACTGACTCACAGTTTGACGGACATATTTTGTAGGGAAAAACTTACTTCTAAACCTATTCTTCCCCTTGGCGGAGGAAGATTCTTTTGTCCTGAAGCATTAATTGATCAAGGAGCAACCATTTGCAGAAGACATCTGCAGAAAACATTTTTGATATTTGATTTCCTTTTGGAAAAAAAAATGGTGAGAGGGTAAGGGGTTTTTAGGTAGAAAAGGACCTTGAATTTCAAAATTCAACTTGTCTCAAGGTTTATTTTGTTGGCTAATGGATAGTCTTTAGTAACTCTTAGCAAAAAAGAGAATTGTGAGTTATTTCCAATGGCAAAATGGTTCCATATTTCATTTTATAGTATATCCAACTGAAAATGAATTTCATCTGTGAGATACAGGAAGTCTATGAAGCAACCATGCCTTTTTTTCTTTGCAGTTATAGCAGATTCACTTTCATAATTGCAATCTTTCAGAAAATAATATTCTTAAGCATCTTAAGCAGCTCTTACCTCATCAGAACCAGATCCAAAAATCAGTAAGTCAAAAGGAATCGCTGCAACCATGTCAATCAGGAACCAGCCTTTGAAGTAGTGTATTGCTATTTTGGCTGGATCACTTACCACTTCTTCGTTCTGATTTACATATGTTGTTCTGAAGTTGATTAGAATATCTATGATAAACATAATATCCACAATCAAGTCTACCACGTTCAAAGGGCTGCAAGAATAGCCACATTCTCGTCTTTTCTGTTCTTCTCTGTCATTGAGGAGAAAGGCTGCAGAGTACGGGGTGAATATAGCCGTGTATATGACCAGCAGCAGAATAAGCCAATCCCAGACGGCCTTGAAAGGACTGTAGTGTAATATTGTAAACTTGTTGATGCGCGGCGTCTGCAGTTTATATTCTGGCAGGACATCTGCTCCTAAAGAGAGAACCTGAACAGATAAAAGAGAATCTTACAGTACATAAAAATGCCATTATTTAATTTCCAAGCCTATATAAATATTAAAGTTCTTATACAGAAAAATGTACTAGAAAATTTCATGTCGTTTTGAAGTATGCATGAAAAGCACACTATATAAAGGAACCCATAAACATCCCAAGTATATAGTGTATTTGACCCTGGCATTTCTTGACAAATATGACTTCCACTGAAAAATGAATATTGTCACTGAGATACCAAGGAATGGTTACTGGATACTTTGAAACATACTACTACTCAGGAAACAAATTTGTAGCTGTTTTTAGAAAATAATAAAATCAGTTTGATACATGAGTAATTCTGTTTTCAAACCTAAAAAAGGATTGGCTATAATGAATTGAAGCAGTCTACTTGGATCCATGGTCATATTTAATTTACATGTATTTAATTTATAATTAAACTTTGATAAATTAAACCCAACTCATTCAAATCTTTAATTAAAAATTTCTCACCTGCAATCTGTTTTTAGCATTAGAAAAAAAAGGCACATGAGATTAAAATAAACACAAAGCCCTTTTTTTTTCTGGGACAAATACACTTTCACTCCAACTTCTCCATCACATTTAGAGAATCATGAAGAGAGAATGGGACCAGAAAATGCTCAGAATTTTAATCTGGAAATGTTGCAAGATTCTTAGCCACTGAGGAGTATTTAAACTCTAAAATTTATTCTACAGAGTAAGGTGTTGGGTAGTGAAATAGTTCACCTTTTATAGTCCCAGTTTATCTGAAAAAATGAGAGCTAAACTTGAGTTGCTGTGACCCAATAAAATAGTTCATGAGGTGATGATGTTAGACCAAGTTTCAAGAATAAAGATCAAAACAGAAAGGTATCTAGCTACCCAGGAAATGTAATTAGTTTTAATATATGAGTTTTAAGTAATTTAAAAATCTTAATCACTCCACAAATGGCACATGGAAGCATTTTTTTAAAGGGAGGGGTGGTTTACAATCTCATATTGTGAATATCTCTGCAGTGGCCCTATTTCAGTTAATTTCATTACATAAATTTTCTTGAGACTAAATTCTTCTAAGCACAGTTGATACATTAGCTTTGCAGCATGGATCTCAGGCAAACCTACATTGATTAGTCAAAGTGTGTTATTTCTGTGTTCTTCGTAATTCTATCCATGTAGGTTTTAACTTGGTTATAACAATAAATTACCTCAGACAAATTTCTATTTTAAATCTTATTTTCATAGTCATAGTTCATACCTTTTTTCCCACATAAAATGTTACCGTTCCTATTTTAAAAAGAACTTGAGAAATCAAATAACAGCCTCAAATGAGGTACAACATGACTTTTAAAGGTACCAAGAGTTCAGTTAAAATAGGGAAAGCTGTTTTTAGATAACAGCAAACTGATTTTATTAGCTTTGAAAAAGAAAATAATAGAGAATCTAGCCAGTTTTTCGGCCCACAGTAAATGTGAACTGCCAGTATATGGAGGATACAGGGCTGTATTTTAAGCTATTACGAGGAATGACAGGAATTAATTATTAGTAAAATAGAAATCTGAAAAATAAAGTGATTTTATTACTTATGAAATACTAAAAATCCTCAGAGTCCAAAATCTGTATCTATACCTATATCCATACCTATATTTGTATCTGACTTCCAAGATCCAAATAGGAATGATGTTTGGCTAATTTGTCACTTGATAAGCACAGACTGATAGAACTCCAGTCCTCTTATGCTTAGTACACAAAATGAGTGGGTGATATTTTAGTCTAGAAAGAATGAATCGTCTCTAAAGGTGTCATTATGTCATTATATAATATTCCATTCTCAAAAACCAAGCACTACTCAGAATATAGAAAGTAAAATCCAAAACATTATTTTGGCCTTCAAAGTCTTCTAAAATAGGGACATATGCAGTCTTTCTAGCTCCTTCTCCCATTAGCTTCCTCTATGCATGCAGTGTACTCTGGCAAGACATGACCAACATTTTTGAGCTGCTGAAATCTTCCTAAGTACCTAAATTGATACATTTATCTAATTAAAAAAGGGAATGTAGATATCCAAAGAGAACAACATAAAAGTCATTTTTAAAGGAGGTTGTTTATCTGAGCTTGCTCCGTGCTAAGTGACATGCTTCTGATGCCAACTTCTTACATGGGGCAAACTGCATACTTGTTTTTTAGCAGAAGTTTAAGTTAGAATGCATACAGCACCACGGGACTTCCTCTGAGAAGGAAAAACTGTAGATGGAACTTGTTCCATCCTACCTATGCAACAGTCATTTACCAGTTGGATGAGTACTGGGCAAAGAGGTGGAGACAGAAAAATAGGGAAGACAATGCTGACATCATGGAGTTCATGGTCTATTAGAAGAGACAGATATGAAGGAAAATGAGAGCCCTGCGGAGCTCGGGCACTGTCTCTGGTTTAAGTGATGGCACTGATGAGGGGGAGGTCTCCACTGAGGACTTTTGGGAAGAGATGGCACTTGAACTGAAACTTTGAGTAGGAGACAGAAAAGAATGCACCTGGGACTGAAGAAACTGGAAAGGAAAAAACAGTAGAGGTAGAGAACAGAAAGAACAAAGGTAGGGAGGCAAGAAATGATGTGTGTTCAAGAATTACAAGCTGTCTTCCATTGCTGATGGATAAAAAGCAAGGGATATAGTGACGGGGGAGGGCAGTGGAGAGGGGAAGCGACAGGCTGTGGGAAATCCAATGTGACGTGATAGGATTCACAGGCTTTTTCCTTTAGGTCGGAGTGTCTCATACTTGAATAAGATACTGACTTCTTTTAAGGGAAAATTAGTTATTGCAGAACCCCAGTTATGATTTATATTATTTTTACTTATAATGTTAGGTTAATATGTACAAAAAATCTAGGTCAAAACTTCTTATGCTTTATACCTCTTAATATGACTGTTGTGGATTGAATTGTGTACCCCAAAAAGATATGTTGAAGTTCTAATCTTTGGTACCTGTGAATATGACCCTATTTGTAGATGTAACCAAGTAAAGATGAAGTCACAATGGATTGGGGTTGACCTTGATGCTACAACAGGTGTCCTTATAAAAAGAGGAACATTTAAGTACAGAGACACAAAGACACACAGAGGGACTGCCATGTGACAATGAAGGCAGATACAGCTACAAGCCAAAGAACACCAAGGGCTGGTGGCAGGCAGCAGAGCCCAGAAGAGAAGCATGGAATGCATTTTAACTCAGACCCACCAGAAGAAACCCATCTTGCCAATACCTTGATTTTGGAGTACCAGACCCCAGAATTGTGAAAGAATGCCTTCCGTGTTTTAAGCCACCATTTTTTGGTATTTTGTTTTGACAGCCCCAGGAAACTAATGCAATGACAGAAAGTGACAACAAGTTATTAAAATATGTGCAAAACTACTGAATTCAAACTCTCATCACTGACACATATGTTATGTCAAAAATGATATGGCTATTCATGTGATTTGATCTAATAGGCAAAATATTTTCCTCTATTCTAACCCCAATGCCTTTTTGTAGAAGTATCTTGTTAAAAAAGTAACACAATCCTTACAGATTTTATGACTGTCTTAGGGCAATCTAAACCTTAATTCAAATTTTTCTTCTACTAGGCTTAAGAATCTCATTTAAGTGGTGTTACCTGATACTGTATAAAAGTTTTTGTCTACTTCAAGTTCAGATTAACTTTGGGGGATTATTGTATTCTACATTAAGTGGTTATTTAATCAAATTATCTCTGGAATTGGGTTCATAAAGGTAATTAATTTGTTAATACTGAACCACTGAAATTTGGTATTTACAATATGGAGTGTGTATTGACAATGCATTTGAAGTGATTGGTTTGGGCCAAACATTATGGTACAAGTTCTTTTGACTTCTGCGTGCCTCTGTCTGTATAGTATGATCACTCAACTCTCATAAATCTTACTAACCAGAGGACTTCAAAAACTTGCTTTATGGCCTGCTTTAGTATCACGAGTTCTCACTATGAATCCAAATGCATTCGTAGGCACTGGAGTCAGATAGGTGACAGTATTCTTTTATTAAGTGATTGCATCATTCATTTGGAAGATTATTATACTGTGTAAGGTTTTCACCAAGACTCAGGAATTTGTGAGATTTCCCAGGAGAACTCCTGGCTGTTTGAGAATGTTTCTTGCCATGGATACTGGTTTGAGAATTGCCGCAGGGTACCAGGAAGAGAAGGTAAGGTGGCCAAGTTTAGTTTTAGGTAAATGCATCTGGCAGTGGAAGGGAGGAGAAACCAGAGGGAGCAGGACCAGGGGCTTCAACATAATTAGGACTTTGGTGCTAAGAAAGAAAGGGGAATAAAAAGAGGCCAGGAAAGCCTGTATAGTAGGGCAGGTGGCGGAGATGGAGAGGGGGACACAGCTGAGGAATAAATACATCTCAGTGTGAGGATGGAGAGCAGAGAAACGTTTGTTTCTTTATGGTTCTAATAATGAGTCTCATTAGAGGCAGTCTTAGTAATACAAATCTCTGAAGGCTCAACCACATTTGGAATAAGGGAAAGAGCCCAAGACTTCAAATTGAAAGGCCTGGGTTTGAGTTCCAGATACAATTTTTATGATAAGTTATTTAATCTCTTGTATCTCAGTTTTTTTATCTGTGTAATGGTGATAATAATCTTTGCTCAGATCATCTATCTATACAGACCTATCAAGTCCCATCAGATACTTTCTATAAACATAGCTGATAAAATGGGAAATAGTTACATAGAATAATTTCATTATTGTTTAGAGTTCTAGTGTTACTTACTTAAATCCTGATTCAAACAAACCAACTATAACCAAAACATTTATGAGCCAGTTGGGGAAGTTGAACAGAGCCTAAATATATAGTGATAATATTAAGGAATTGTTTCAGTCATCCACTCATTGGAATAAACTGAGCCAAAACATCATGGCTTAAAACAATAGTCCTTTTATTATTCCATGTTCTATGGATGAGAGATTTAGAACGGGCTCAGCTGGGCCATTCTTCTGCTCCACAATGTCACCTGGGGTCACTCAGTGATATTCAGTTGGTGACTAAGCTTGGGTGGAGAATCCAGGAAGGCTTTACTCCCATGTCTAGTAACTTAGTGGGGACAGTTGGAAGACTGAGTTCATCAGGATGCTAGAACAACTGGGTCTTTATCTTTCTCTCCTTCTCTCTATATAGACAGATACAGATATATAATATAATTTAAAAATATGTATCTACATCTGTATGTAGATATATATGTATATATAATATGTATAAAAATATCATATTTTACTGGAACTATAATTATAGCTATAGATATAATCTGTAACTCTCTCTCTCATATATATATATGTATATATATTATATAGTTTCTGTATTTAACTTCTCCATATAGTCCATTCCCCTGGAGTCCCCCATATTGTCCCATATTGCAGGGTTGTAAGATGTCTGCTGTGGAAACTCAGTGCTCCCAGGAAATAAGTGGAAACATCCAGTTGTCTTCAAGTTAAGGGCTGGATCTAGGACAGCATCTCTTCTGCCATATTCTTCTGCCAAAGCAGTCAGGCCAGCCTAGACTCAAGAAAGCGGACAGATAGTGTTCACCTTTTGACAGGGAGTGGCAGGCATGTGGGAGGGAAAGAATCAACTGTGGTCATCTAAGAGACAAGCTATCACAGGAATTATTAACAATTCTTTTAGTTATTTCAATTATTAGTACTATTATTTGATGATACTGCGGTTATGTTTTTAAAACATAGCTCTTACCTTTTAGGGGTACAGAGTGAAATATTTATGGATAAAATGTCATAGTATTTGGGGTTTGCTTCAATATACAGCAGTCCCTCCTTATCCATGGAAGATACAGTCCAGGACCCCACCTGAAACCTCTGGATAGTACTGAACCCTATATATACTATGCTTTTCCTATACATACATACCTATGATAAAGTTTAGCTTATAAATTAGGCACAGTAAATGATTAACAGCTAATAACAACTGAAAATAAAATAGGACAGCTATAACAATATGCCACGATAAAAGTTATGTGGACGTGGTCTCTCTCTCAGACATCTTATTGACTCAACCTTCTCCTTGGGATGACGGGAGATGATAAAATGCCTACGTGAGGTGACTTAGGCTTCATGACAACATTAGGCAACTACAGACCTCTTGACAATTGTCAGAAAGAGGATCAATTCTGCTTCCAGACTGCAGCTGACTGTGGGGTAACTGAAACCCCAGAAAGTGAAGCCACAGGTATATGGGGAACACAGCAATTCAGAGTGGGATGGAACGGGGAGAGAAAGTCTGGTTGTATGCCATGTCCGCTGTATGCTGATCTTTGTTGAAACTGGGTGATGAATATATATTATTTCCTCTATTTTTATAATATATTTAAGATGGTTCACAATAAAAAGCAAAAAAGAAAAAAATCTCTAAAACTTCACCCAGAAAGATCTCGGCCATTTGAAGGTGTAATTTCCTGGTGGAGAAAAGATCTGAGTCTACACACATCACAGGGGTTCACTGAATCAGAATTCAGTTTGTTCCTTATCAGGCAACTTCTGATTACTGTTTTATACAACAGAATGTTTACTTTGCTCCCTGCACATTTAATTCATATTATGTTGACCTCCATTCAGCCACACAGACATCACACAACACCAACTCTGCCCAGCCTTGAACTGTTTGCCTTCAAATTTCTGTCAAATCGGTAGCTGGGACAAATCCTTACAGAGAAGATAGACATGCTAAAGGTGAGGGTGCTTATCCTCTGAGTATATTTACATTACTCATCAAGTTAGATTAAAATACCACCACTTTTCAGAGACTCATTAGGTGAGACCTCTTATTAAAAACTTTGTTGGCATGTCATACTCAAACTTCAAGCTTTCATTCTGGATTGATATGTTTTTGCATTTCCTCTCCCTCCCTCCATAAAACTATCACTAAATGCAACACTTAGGCTGTTTAATGTCATTTTGGTAAATGTTGCTTTCTATATTCCTTTTATAATTCATTTCCAGAAAACAATTAATCTGCCTTGAAGAATCAAAAGGTTTCACCTATTTTTCGTTTCATAAAGTGATAAGAATTATTTCATTAATTATAGTCCCTTTTGCCTTCCTGCAGAACACTGAGTTTATAATTTCAGTGCAATTATTTCTACTTTCCCTTACTGTGTTCTACTCGCTCTATTTCCATTTTCATGGCCTAAATGCGAATCTTTTATAATGTTTCCTCATACTCCTTTGGAAATAGGATAAATATATAAGTCATATGTCACAAGCAAGTTAAAATTCATGATGAAAGTACTATGGAGCCATTCTGTTAGAAATGAAATATTAGATAGGTAAATATTTGTTTTAAAAATGTGAGTAGGATTCTAAGGGGCCAGTGACTAAAAAAACAAAAAAAACAAAACCCAGTTGCTAACCAGTCTATTAGGTTTCCTTAGGAGAGCCAACTTGTCCCACACATTTGAGAAATAACATACTTTAGAAAGACAAAACATGATTAATTGAACTATTATAAGGATTTTCTTTTAAGAAGGAAAGAAAAGAGGGGACAAAAACCTCACCATATAAAAAAGGGGAACTCCACGGTCTCCAGAAAGACACTTCTATTTTCATTCAAACCACCAATTAAATGTACAGTTTAATACAGACCAAAATACGGTTTTCTTTAGCAAATACAGTTTTTCTTCTTGCTAGCACATTGCTATTTGTTTAACTTTTCACAGCTAAGTGTTATATAAAACCACATTCTTTATATAAAACAGCACTATTTATTCAATGAAGATCTGCTGTGAAAATTTTGTGCGAACACCAGGATTAATAATTACTCTTCTCTTTTGAAAAGTGCAATAGGGAACGATTAAGCCTTCCAAAAGATTATACAGTACTTTTGGCAGCTAATTCAATGCCATGCTGAGGTGTTTTTAGAGACTGTTCATCTGTTATTTATCCTTTACTCGGGACTTGCAGTTAACTAATAGGCTAGTTGTATTTTTATCTATCGGGAAGAGTCGTCTGTAACAAAGTGAATCAGATAGATTATATAGCATCAGGAAAGATCTAAACTCCCCTGGCTTTTTCAGCAAATGATTTGAGAAATACAGCGAATCCTGAATAATTTTCACTGAAAGAGGCACCTCCATTGGTGATTACCTTGATACAGAAATCAAAAGATGAAACGCATTCACACAGTTAAAGAAACCTGACACATAAAAAGATTTTTAAAATAACTGATATATTAAAATTAGGTAGAGAATTATTGTAGCATTCTGTATTCAAAGAATCTCCTAAGACTTAGTTTAAAGTCGACATTTAACCATGTGTGCGCGTGCATACATGTGTGTGCTTGTGTGAGTGTTGGATCGAGTTGGGATGATTGTAGGATTTTGCAAAAAATCAGAGTCACCTAGGTTCAGCTGTGTCAGGTTGTGTTTTGTATGTGCTGTGAAGTATAGACTAATATGAAAAATAGCTGCTTCTTAAAATATGTTACTCAGAATATGAGAGACATAGGTTAGATAATATGTTAAACACTTACAATATGCATAAATTACTTCAAATATAGTCATATTAAGAATTACGGGAAACCATAATTACTGTAAACTGTAAACGCTTAGCTTCCATGCCAGTGACCAGCTGGACAGTGGCCCTGCTTTCTGGCCTCCCCGCCCTGTGCCAGACACCCCTGAGGAACTTGCAGCAGCATCTTGTTGCTGATACCAGTTGCCCTCTGGCCTAATGTTTACCTCTTTGCTTCTTCCAAGTTTCCTTTCTCATGGAAACTGTACACATGCATTCTTCTCTCCATTTCCTTTATCTTTAGCACACTAGTTGGTAAGTAAGCCTTTCAAAAATGTTTTTCAAAAGCACAGATAAGCGAGGAATGGGCTTAGAGATGGGAGAGGAAAATGAAGGCTTGGCTAGGACACTTTGGGGTTGGTGAGCCAGGTGCCACTAGGAAGAGGGGCCTGACATATGGAAAGTTTCCAAGGGGACTGGAACTTGAGATTTCTTCCTGCAGAGGCAGTGACTCAAGTTCTGGAAAGTGTATTTATTTGCCAAGAGACTGTAAACAGAGAGGAACACACTGGGAGTTGCTAAAATGTGGGCTTGAGAAAAAAATACATAGCCAGTATTCCTGGGGCTTAGCATAGCACCTGGAATGTACCTAGTAAGTACAATGGGCATGTTTGTAACTTAAAGGAAAAGAGACAATGGACATGGAAAGACAGAAGACTCCTGAGGGAAAGGATTATGGTAGAGACAGCTGGTGTGCCCCCAAATGTGGTGTTCTCCCTGCCGTGGAGTAGAGCTGTTAGAAGGTGTCTGCCCAGCCTAGAACCAATGCCCCGCCCCATTTGTATGTATGGCCCTGTGTCTGCTGAAAGCTTTCAAGAAGCGGGTAAATCTTGCCCTGCTTCCTTTTTCCTTCTACTTGGTAACCCAGGTGCTTACAAAGCCTCAGGCACTTAAGTCCTATGGGGCAGTGGAGCCTTAAAAGGTAGAAAACCTGGGTCACCAAATTACCAAGAGGAGGAAAATCGCCCTTTGTACAGGAATACCAGCTTCTGCTACTGCTTGACAATGAAATAGAAAACTGGGTAAAACCACAGTATTATGGGGGTTAGAAGTTCCAGCAGCTGTCATTACCCTAATACATGAACTTTCTCCTTGAAATATGGTACATATGATGACACTGCGATTCCCGAGAGAGCGCCTGCTCAGCTCCTCAATCCTTGGTCTTGGAGAATGAGGATAGTTAAAACCAAGTGTCCTTTATGTTAGTTACCAGGCCCAGTACTGAATTATGGCATTCAATTCTCTCAACAGCTCTTTGAGGTAAGCATTATTATCTCCATTTTTATAGACAAGGAAATTGACTCAGAGAGGTTAAATAATTTACCTGAGGTCTCAGAGCCAACTATGGTATCATCAAGCATAATATTCCCGAAGCTTAGTGAATATCTATTATTTACTGAAGGCTTGGTGTGCATTATCTCATTTGAATGTTAAAATTTTACAATGCTTGCTGTGGGTTGAATTGTGGCCTCCCAAAATATATACTCAAGGTCTTACCTCCAGCATCAGTGAAGGTGGCTTTATTGCGAAATATGATTTTCATAGATATAATCAATTTAAAATGAGGTCCTACTGGACTGAGGTAGGTCCTAATCCAATGTGGCTGGTTATCCTTATAAAAAGAGGGGAAGAGAAAGACACATAGGAGGCACACCACGTGACAACGGAGGTAGATATCAGAGTGATGCATCTATCAACCAAGGAATGCCAGGACTGCCAGCAACAAAGAAGCTAAGACAAAGACAGGGAACAGATTTCCCCCCAGAGCCTTCAGAGAGAGAACTTGCCCCTGCTGACACCTTGATTTCAGAATTTTCGTCTCCAGAACTGTGAAAGAATAAACATCTGTTATTTTAAGCAACCTAATTTATGGTAATTTGAAAGGCAGCCCAGAGAACTGAAATGGCGTTATTGTTTATTTCACTGTACAGATGTGAAAACCAAGGTCAGCTAACTTTCTAGGACTGTCTGGTGTCACAGGGCCTGTGCTTTTCTCCTTAGCAGCATACGAATGTTCAGTTCACTTCTTCATGGGGATAAAGTCTATATTTTCTTACTATACATGCTGTTTCCAGAAGACATTTTTAAAGGGTTTGTGTGAACATTTCCATAGTTATCAAATGCTTTTCATAAAATTCTAATTCCCTAGGCAAAATAGTGAATAAAGAGAATATGCAGGACCACTTCTTGCCAAGAACCTACGTGGCCCTTGTTTGGATGGGCACACATGTGTAAGATACAGCAAGAACACAACAAAAACGTCAGATGGTGATGATGGGCACCAAAAATAAAAATGAATATCATTTCCACTAGTTGGAAACCCATAATCTGTCAAATATGGCTGAATAGGCCAGGCTGGGGACCGAAATGGCCCTGCTTTATATCCCAACTGTGCCATGGTCATTTAAAAATAATCTTCCTGAATACCAAATTCCTTAGCAGCAAAATTAGGACAGCAATATCTACCCAATAGGGAACTGCACAGTCAGACGTGTATATGAAGTTCCACAGATAATCCTTGTCTCACCGTAGGCAACCAATAAGTTAGTGTTACTATAAATGTGGCATATTTACCTTGAACAAGTCAAAATTAAATTATAAATAACATTCAGTGTCAATTATAAATATTGACTGAACCCAGTTCTCTGAGTGAGCCCTGTAGCAAGTCAATTTATTCAAAGATAGAGACAGCAGAAGATAAATGGTTAGAATTCTTGGTTGTGCTGGTAATATAACAATTTTTCTTTGTTTATGAACATCTCAGCTATGCTGTATTGGGCTGTGGGCTCTGTGTAAAATGGTGAGTTAGGGACTCAATTCTTTTTTAAAAGCCTTCATAGACTTTGAAAAGAACCAGTTTAAGCAAACGGTAGCATATTTCCTCATAAAAGCATTTGTCCTGGACTTAGGGAACATTGACTTGGTCTGGTTGAAATTCTTATAAAGAATTGAATATCTGATGGGTGGGGTGGTTGGGGAAAATTACTTTTCAGCATCTTTGGAGAGTGTATTGATTTCTCTATTTTGCTGCAAGTAATGAAATGTATTTCTTCAAAATGAATTCAGTATTTACAGAGTCCCTATCAGTTAAAATTTGAATATACTTTCCGAAGATCCTGTAGAATTATATAGATAACAAAACCAGTATAGATGATCTCTGAGATTCTGCAATTCTATTTTTTCCTTATCTAACACAGTTCTTTACTCAGTTACACTAAATTAGTGAGATTTTACTGTGTTTGCATCATCTACAGGTCAAAAATTAATGTAATTAAAAAAAATAAATCAGAAACACTCTTCATGAAAATTCTGGGATGATGAGGAAATATAAATATGTGTATGTGCATGTGAACAAGCACATAATTATCAACCACAGTGCTTTATCCTGGGATGTACCACTGGGCTTTGTGAGCTCCTGAAATATCCTAAAAGAATGTAAGATGTGTGGTGCTATTTACGTCTCAGGGAATATGTGTTCATGTCCTTTATTGGATTCTCAGTCATCTGTGATCTACAGGTAAATAATTAAAAACCTTGACTTAGGCCAGGAACTTCTATGGGTCTCTGAATCCCTTAAGGCCACAAATACATTGATAATAATCAAGTGAGAGAGAGATGGAGAGAAGGAGACAAAAGAGTAAGAAAAAGAAATGTTTAAAGAGTAGATGAAGCATAAGGCAATGGGATGACACCAGCAGGAAATAGGAAAGTCTCCAAGCCACAGTGAAATTAAGGGGTGGCATCTTGACTGAAGCACAGGTAAATTGTTTCCCCATTATTGATAAAAATTTTCTGAGTATTTACAAGATAATGGTCTGCTAATTCTCAGCCCTATGCTTTGCTTTTAAATAACTTGGCTTCAGGGACAATTTCCAATTCCTGCTAAATTTCCAAATGAGAAACATCTTCCGGTCAAGGATTGAGTACATTCAATTACTAAGTAGCCTTAGCAAGTGTGACATGCCCACCACATTTCTAGTTGACGAGTTTTACCTGTTTGGGCCATATTTCATTATTAAGAGTCAGTTAAGAGTTTTTAAAAACCTGACTCTCATCTCAGGGACCCCCTCAAGTCATTTACTTCAATAATAAACTCTTGGAAGGCTATTATTTGCCTCCTGGACTTGTGGAGTTGAAGGTTATTAGGGACCCAGAAGATCAATGAATAGAAAACATCAGAATGTCTACAGAATCAGGTGTTAAATCATCTGTTTTCTCTTTTTTCACCCTCACTTTCTTTCTTTCTTCTCCCCTACTTCCTTCCTTATTATTTGTTTTAAGTTTGAAAGGTCCTATGCAAAATGTCCTGCTAGGATTCAGAACAAGTCCCCAAATATGATATGGGCAATTCAATTACTAAAAATCTGAATGTCTTCTTCATGTTAATAAAATAATAACAAACAAACAACAAAAGTAAAAAAAAATCTGTATTAAAAAATTACTAAATAAGCATGCACAATAAGGGAAAATTTGAAAATAATGTTAGATTTTAATTTCGATATATTATCTGTTCTTCTAAGAGAGAAAACAAACCAAATATTCTACTGAAAGCCTTGATGGATCTTGGAATTAAATCTGAGGCTGATTCAATTATAGTCAAGAAAGATTTATACATAAATGATGGCTAGAAGGGTCAACAAGGTAACTTCTGGACTCTTTGATAACCAACTTATCAAAGTCTCAAAGTCATGTAGATGAGTGTTCAAAATAATCACTTTTTATCTTTTAAGTAGCTTTCAAAATAATCTAAAATACATAAAAATAAATAAATATGGGGAGAGATTTCTGTAAGACGTCAGTGAAGGAACTGACCCATCCCCACAGACACATCTAATCTACAGCTATATGTGGATCATTATTCTATGAAAAAGATCTGAAAATTAGATGAATTATTTCTCCACAACAAAGGGAAAAAAAGAAGATTGAATTGGGAAGGAGAGGTAGAGACGTGGTCTTGCCAAAAACCACCACCAGTGTGACAACAGACAATAGGAAGGAATCTCACCAGTCCAGCAGCTTTCCCAGAGGAGCAGGGGTTGGTGTCCCACATCAGGAACCCCAACTCATGGGATCTACATTGGAGCGATGAACCCCCAAAATGTCTGGCCTGGAAAACTAAAGGGGCTGACATCCAACGGACCCAAACAAGGGACTCAAAGTGCTACAGGAAACTGAGATCCCCATTCTTAGAGCTCATGTGGTCTCACTCGCCCAGATTCTCAGTGCAGAAACAGCAGTTGGAAAAGTGCCTAGATTATATATGAATGAGATTTATTTCTTAATCTAAAAGCATCTGGCGGGGCGGTGGACAGGTGCAACTCTCCCTGAATATGGAGGCACTGGTGGATGCCATTCTGTGTAGGCCACTCACTCAACTGGCACTTACCCAGGGCAAGCCCTGAGGGGTGCAGCACTCTCCCACTCCTTGCTAGGATAGGCAGCGTGAGCAGCCACAGAGGCATCCCACACCTTGCTGAAGCTGGATGGCTGCAGCATTCTCCTGCTCTCTAGCTGAATGAAATCAGTGACATCTGGGCAACTGTGATGCTCCCCCACTTCCTGACTGGGTCTGTCCCTGGTCGTGAGCAGTTGCAGTATTCTTCCACTTCCAGCCAAAAGCCAGGGTGCATGCACAGACCAGGCCCTTTTCTGATGCCTCTGGGGGTGTATGGTCAAGAAATTTCCTGATGCCATTCTGAAGCCAGTAGCATGCCCTGTCCCCTATACTCTCCATCTGCCTAGCTAAAGTCAGCAGGTGCATGTAGTGTCCACAGGCATGCCCCCTGATTGCCTGGACCTGGTGGCCAAGGGGACTGGCATTGCTGAGCTCCACAGGAATTTAACAATTGCAAAGACAGTTCTTGGTGGGCCACCTCCCTCCTCTCCCAGGGCACTGCACAGGCAGCAGACTGTAACAGAACCCTACTTTTCCTGTTAAAAAGGCCTTGCTATAGCTTAACAAGACTTCACAGAAAGGAGAAATACACACTCATGTGGAGCTCCTGTTTTTGCAGTGTCATCAAGGGGATACCTCCAGATTTCTTGGTTTGGAGACCAGCAGGGATAATGATGTGGTCCCAAAGGACTGCATATATTTGCACACTTTAAAAGCTGCTGCTTGAGGGTCTAGCTTATAATCAGCTTGAAACTTGGTACTAAATGAGATTCCTTCCCTTGGAACACTGACAGGTCCTGGCACGCCCTCAACAATGGGGACATGTTGAGAATAAATCAGGCAATATAGACTATCACAAAGATTCAAGAGACAACCAAGAGCTAGGGCAAGGTTGAACAAAAAATTTCATCATCTACACAGGTCACTCCTTCATGATACAGAGAGATAGCTACTTCACCTAATTCACAGACACAAACACAGAGAATTGAGCAAAAGGAAAAAACAGAGATAGGTGTTATAAACAAAAGAACAAGAAAAAATCCTCAGGAAAAAAAAACCTTAGTGATATGGAGATAAATAATTTACCATTTAAAGACTTCAAAGTAATGGTCATAAATATGCTCATCAAGCTTGGCAGAATAATGCTAAATACAGTGGGAACTTCAAGTAAAAGGTAGACAAATATAAGAAAGTACCAAAGAAAATTCACAGAGCTGAAGAGTACAATGACCAAACAGAAAAATTCACTAGAGGGGTTTAACAGCAGACTGGGTAAAGCTGAAGAATGGATCTGCAAGCTGAAAGACAAGGCAATGGAACTTACCCAGACAGAGCAGCAAAAAGAAAAAGTAATTTTAAAAAAATGAACATAACTTCAGGACATATAGGACATCAAGCAAAATAATATTTGCATTACAGGAGTCCTGGAAGAAGAGGGTAAGGGGCAGAAAACTTATTTGAAGAAATAATGGCTTAAATTTCCCTAATCTAGGAAAGGAAACAGACATCCAGATCCAGAAAGCCCAGAGTTCCAAATAAGATGAATGCAAAGAAATCCACACCAAGACACATTCTAATTAAAATATCAAATGTTAAGGATGGAGAATCTTAAAAGCAGCAAGAGAAAAACAAATTTTTATATACAAGGGAAACCCCATCAGGATGTCAGCAGATTTCTCAGCAGAAACTTTGCAGGCCAGAAGGGAAAGACATGACATATTCAAAGTGCTGAAAGTAAAAACTTCCAACCAATAATACTTTACCTCGCAAGATTATCATTCAGAATTAAAGGAGAGAGAGAGAGTTTACCAGACAAGCAAAGGTTAAGGGAATTCAGCACTACTAAACTGGCTTTACAAGAAATGTTGAAGTGACTTCTTTAAGCTGGAAAAAAAATGCACTAACTAATAATAAGAAATATATAAAAGTAAAAAGTCTCACTGGAAAAGGTAAATACATAATAAAGGTAGTGGATCAATCACTTAACTTCACTTATAAAGCTACTCTGAAGGTTAAAAGACAAAAGTAGTAAAATTAACTAAAACTACAATAATTAATTAAGTGATACATAAAATAAAAAGGTGTAAACTGTGACATAAAAATATAAAACATGATGAGGAATAAAAATGTATAGTTTTGGAATGTGTTCAAATTTAAGTTGCTACCAACTTAAAATAGATTTTTATGTATATATAAGATGATAATATGTGTGGTTACCTCAAGTAACCACAAAGTGAAGACTTATAGTAAATACACAAAAGAAAATGCGAAAGGGATCTAAACATAACAGTAAAGGAAGTGATGAAACCAGAAGGGAAGTGAGAAGAGAGGAACTACAAAAACAACCAGAAAACAATTAACAAACTGCAATAAGTACATACTAATCAATAATTACTTTAAATGTAATTGGACTAAATACTCCAATCAAAAGACATAAAGGGCTGAATGGATGAAAAAAAAACAGACACACCTCTATACCACTTACCAGAGACTCTCCTCAGAAGGGACACACACAGACTGATGGGATGAAAAAAGGTATATCATGCAAATGGAAATGAAAATAAAGTTGGTGTGGGTATACTTGCATCAAAAAAACTGGCTTGAAACAAAAGCTATAACAAAAGATAAAAAGAAAACTATTATAAAGTAATAAGGGAGTCAATCCAGCAAGAAGGTAGGACATTTCTAAATATAGAAGGCACATATTAACAGACCTAAAGGGAGAAGTTGACAACAATACAATAATAGTAGGGGACTTTAACACCCTTCATATATCAATGGATAGATCATCCAGAAGGAAAATCATTAAGGAAACATAAGTCTCAAATGATACATTAGACTAGATGGACTTAATAGATATATACAGAACATCCCACCCCAAAATCAGCAAAGTACACTTCTTCTCAAGTACACATGGAACATTCTCTAGAATAGATCTTACGTTAGGCCACATGAATTTAGGATGAGTCAAATCATATCAACCATCTTATCTGACCATGATGGTATGAAACTAGAAATCAATTACAAGAAGAAAACTGGAAGCACAATGAACATATTGAGATTAACTTACATGCTATTGAACAACTACTGAAGCATGGAAGAAATCAAAGGAGAAATTTAAAAAATACCTAGAGACAAATAAAAACAGAAATGTGATATATCAAAATGTCTGGGTGCAGCAAAAGTTGTTCTAACAGGAAATTTCATAGCAATACCAGCCTACCTCAGGAAACAAAAGAAATCTCAAATAAGCAATTTAACTTTACACCTGCAGGATTAGAAAAAGAGCAAATGAAGCCCACAGTTGGCAGAAGGAAGAAAATAATAAAGAGTAAAGAGTAAATAAATGAAATAGAGAATAAAAAGACAAGGGAAAAGATCAAAGAAATTAAGAGCTGATTCTTTGGAAAAAGAAAAGGAAAATTTGACAAACCTTTAGCTAGACTCACCAAGAAAAAGAGAGGGCTCAAATAACTGAAACTGGAAATGAAAGAGAAATTACAACTAATACCAAAATAATACAAAAAGATTATAGGAAACTGCAATGAACAATTATAGGCCAACAAATCGGACAACTTAGAAAAAAATGTATAATTTCCTGGGAATTTACGGTCTTCCCAGACTGAATTGTCAAGATATAGAAAATCTGAATAGACTGGATTGCTAGTAAGAAGATTGAATCAATAATAAAAAATCTCCCAAGAAAATACTTGAACCAGATGGCTTCACTGATGAATTCTACCAAACATTCAAAGAAGCACATATTAGCAGATCTAAATGGAGAAGTTGACAACAATGCAATAAGAGTAGGGGGCTTTAACACCCCACTTATATCAATGCCTACCTTTTCAAACTCTTCCAAAAAAAATTGAAGAAGCCGATGGCTTCTAAACTGTATGAGGTCAGCATTACTCTAGTACTAAAACCAGACAGGATTGCAACAAGAAAATTACAGGCTAATATCCTTGATCAATATAAATCCCCAAATCCTCAACAAAATATTAGCAAACCAAATTCAACAATATTTGAAAAGAACCTTATACCATAATCAAGTGGAATTTATTCCATGGTGCAAAAATGGTTCCATATTTGCAAATCAATCAACATGATATACCACATTAACAAAATGAAAGACAAAAATCACATGATCATCTCAATGGATGTAGAAAAGGCATTAACAAAATTCAATACCCATTTATGATAAAAAAAACACCTCTCAACAAAATGGGTATCACGACATAATAAAGACGATATATATCAAACCCACAGCAAATACACTCAATGATGAAAAGCTGAAACCTCCAAGATCAGGAACAAGCCAAGGATCCCTTCTCTCCCCACTTTTATTCAACTTGGTATTGGAAATCCTAGCCAGAACAGTTAGAGAATAAAAGTGATAAAAGGCATCTAAATAGGAAAAGAATTAAAACTGTCACTATTTGTAGATGACATGATACTATACATAGAAAATCCTAGACTATACCCAAAATACTTTTAGAATGAATAAATGAATTCAGTAAAGTTGTTGGATATAAAATTAATGTACAAAAATCTGCTGGGTTTCTATACATTAGTAATGAACTATCAGAAAAAGAAATCAAGGAAACCCATTTACAATTACATCAAAAGATTAAAATACCCAGGAATAAATTTAACCAAGGAAATGCAAGACTATACACTGAAAAATATGAGACATTGCTGGAAGAAATTGAAGAAGACACAAATAAAAAATACATTCCGTGCTCATATATTGGAAGAATTAATATTGTTTAAAGGTCCATACTAGCCAAAGTAATCTTCATATTCAATGCAGTCCCCATCAAAATACCAAAGGCATTTTTAACAGATGTATCACATCACAAGTAATTCTAAAATGTATATGGAACCACAAAAGACTCTGAATAGCCAAAACGATACTGAAAAAAAGAACAAAGTTGGAAGTATTATGCTCCTTGATTCCCAGCTATACTATAAAGCCTATAGTAATCAAAAAAGTATGGTACTGACATAAAAAAAAGACATCTGGATCAATGCAACAGGATAGAGCCTATAAATAAACCCACATGTATTGGGTCAACTAATTTACAAAAAGGAGGCAAGCATATAAATTCAGTTAAGGATAGTCTCTTCAATAGGTGGTACTGGGAAGCTACATGCAAAAGAATGAAACTAGACCATATTTTACACCATATAAAAAATAACTCAAAATGGATTAAAGACTCGAATGTAAGATCTGAAACTATAAAACTTGTAGAAGAAAACTCAAGGTGGTAAAGGCCTTGGCATCAGTATTTGAAATGATTTTTTGGATCTCACTCCAAAGGAAAAGCAAAGATAAACAGGTGGAACTATACCACAGTACAAAGCTTCTGCACAGCAAAGGAAACCAGCTACAAAATGAAAAAGCAACTACTGAATGGGAAAATCCACTTGCAAATCACATATCTGACAAGGGGTTATTATCCAAAATATATAAAGAACTCATACAACTCATTAGCAACAATAAAAAAGTGTGATTAAAAATGGGCAGAGGATCTGAATAGACATTTTCTCCAAATAAGACATACATATGGCCAATAAGACAAGATGCTCAACATCAATAATCATGGAAATACAAATCAAAACCAAAATGAGATATCATCTCACACCTCTCAGAATGGATAGTATCAAAAAGACTAAAAGTAACAAGCCTTGATGAGGATGTGGAGACAAGGAACCCTCGTGCACTGTTGGCAGGAATGTAAATTGGTGCAGCCACTATAGATCACAGTAGCAAGTTTTCTCAAAAAATTAAAAATAGAACTACCATATGATCCAACATTTCCTTTATTGGGTATCTAACCAAAGAAAATGAAAACACTAATTAAAAAAGATATATACTCCCCTATGTTTTTTTGCAGCATTATTCACCACAGCCAAAATATGGAAACAACCTACGTATGCATTGATCGATGAATGGATAAAGTAGATGTGGTATATGTATGAATGGGAATGCTTCTCAGGCATAAAAAATAATGAAATGTTACCATCTGCGACAATACAGATGGTCCTTGAGGATTTTATGCTAAGTGAAATAAGTCAGATGAAGAAAGAAAAATCCTGTATGATTTTACTTGTATGTGGAATTCCCCAAAATAAAACAAAGTAAAACCAAGACTTATGGAAAACAGATTGGTGGTTACCAGAGGGGAGGGTTGTTGATGAGGGTGGTAGAGCAAAGCAGGTGAAAGGGATAAAGACGTAAAAGTTCCAGTTATAAAATAAATAAATAAATCATGGGAATGTAATGTACAGCATGGGGTGTATAGTCAATAATATTGTATAAATTTACATGGTGACAGATAGTAATTAGACTTTTGGTGATCATTTTGCAATGTACACAAATGTCAAATCACTATGCTGTCCACCTGAAACTAATATATTGCATGTCAACTCTACCTCAAAAACAAAACAAAAAAGCAAAAAAACCTTGGTCCTCATGAAGCTCATTTTCAACAAAAGTTTGAAAAATAGTGTTTCTATTAACCTGCCAAATGGACATAGAAAAAAATTGGTAGCTTATAGTTTTCACATAAATATTTTAAAAATAGGACCCATAAACAGCCCATGTAGGATTCTTTTGTGCAGATATTAAATAAGACTGGAGGAATTTCTTACTTTTACTGTTTAAGAGTACTGCTTGGTGTACTAGTGAGGCATATTTATGTAATTACTATGTAACATAATTTACATACTTTACTGTGAGTTTGCAAAACTTTGGATCTAAAACTATAGAACAACATACTTTGTTTTAATATCCTCAAGAGTATAAATAGACAAATAGCAGCACTCTCCTTTTTATATCAGGAGTTAATTCAAGTTTTAGAAATATAACTGCTATTATATACTAAGTTATATGGTTAAAAACAGTTTTAATTTGAATAAGGGGAATACAGAAAATGGACACATGTTTAGAATGTGTCTAAATTTAGAATGGTATGGTGTTAAAAAAGACAAAATTTTGTCTGATCGTTTTCTGATAAAACATTCTTGGACATTAAGTTTAAAAAAAAAAAGAAATAAATGCAGCATTCTTGCTTATTCAGAAGACTTTATGTAAAAGCATAACTTTGTACCACAATTCATTAGCTTCCTATTTTTGTGCAACATATCTGGCAGGAATAACTTCTTAGGAGGTAATTTATCCTGATTCTAAATGGTCTTGAATTCCACTTGGCTGATATTATACTTTATATCTCATTAGAAATCTTTTACTCTGACAGTTTGGAAAAAGAAAACCTACTAAGATTTTTGACTCCTTCCCATATATCCTGGGGTGGGGGGAGGATGAATCTGAAAACACCTGTCTGTAGCAAGAAGCAATATTCAAGTCACACTGGACAAATGAAAATCAAGCCATTTATGTTCCCTGATGGCAAGTGCCACCATCTCCACAACCTCTATTCTAATAAATGTGTAACAATATGATTATGTCCACACTTCAATCTCCTTGGTTTCTTTATTCCTGCAGTTTTTACACCTTGTTGGTAGATAAAATATGCCATATTTTTCAAATACAGCTAAAAACTGTTACATTTGTTCTCTTGTCTGAGACATGAATAGCAAGTGACATGTATTTTTTCTTTGAAAACTTGGTTAAGTTTTACAAGGTAGATAGGTGCAATGTCCTTTAACATAACTTATTTCATAAATAATGTGTCTTAATAATTTTGCTTTATTCAAAAGTTTAAGCTTCTCCTATTTAGAATAGTCAGTGGATTTAATTGGCATCTGTATCAATGGTTCCCCAATTCTTGGATTTCATAGTCTGGTAAAATAAAAAAGAAATGGGGTATACCACAGGATCGCCAGATTTTTATTTGGTTACAAAGGTTAGGAAAAGCAACTATCTTTTTTTATCACCATCACTTCATGTAAGTATGCTAATACAAAGAATCAGGGAGGGCAAAATCTTAGAATAAAAGGCAATTAATTTAAGTGAGTAAATTCTGCTTTATGTAAACCTTACTATACTCTTTCATTTTTCTGATTTGGTTCTGGACAGTATAAACTTTGTCATCAGCAAGCGCTGTTCTGTAGACCAGGGTTTGGAAACATTGTCATGCAAATTATCTCAATTATAACATATGTGGGTTGAATTAAGTGATCTCTAAAATCCCTTCCAGCCCTAACATGCTCTACGTTTCTGATTGTTACTGTACTTTTTGTACTGTAAATTACTGGTAAAGAGCCATTACTGTTTTGATGATATTGAATTCAAACTTCATTGTAAAATGGAAGATTTCCAATATATAAATGTAATTTTTTTAGGCATAAAGTTGTATCCTAGACACTAATAGAGAGGCAATTACTGTGTTAGTGCAGGACTTAACAGTGGCAGGCTACTGAGTACTCAGATTTCTGTTCAAGTTTATTTTGTGTTTAAGTCAACTATCCCAGAGTGAAAGCTGCCTCTGATCAATCATTTTGGTCACAAGGATGTTATTCTGTGCCAGTATAATTTGGTGAGTTTTGCTGAGTAATGGTGTGCACTGTGTTCTTGCTGAGGGTATCAGCAGGACCTGACTATAGTTAACTGTGTATGTGAGCTTTATACCTTTACCCCCAAATCCATGAAGTATCACATAAATGTGTATCATGCCAGGTACTCACACATCTCTTTACCTTTTCATCTTTTTTTTACGTAGCTACAGATCAAGAGGAGGAATCTATTTTCCTAGATGACAGACTGGCTATCATCATTCAATTATTTTTCAAATCCATCTTCAATATTTCTTTTTATAGAGTGTTCCTTTGAACTAAACTCAACCTCTGAAGATAATCAGAACTTACCAGCATTGCATGAAATCAAACTTAACATCTCATTTGTGTGCTGTCTTCTCTCTCTCTCTGTGTAACTGAATGCACCTTCCTAGCTCAGTGCTTAGGGTGTCAGGTTATAACTGTGTTGCAAATGAGTATGTGTGCGTGTGTTTGTGTATACATATACCTATCAATGTTGAGATGTTCATTAGAGAATAGCAAGAGAGAGAAACTACATGTTAAATGTTCTAGGAAACTCTTACCTGACAGTATTGTATCATGAAAAAAACTTAGAACATATGAGAAAACACATTTCTATGATTAACTATCCACGTTGTAGATTAGGAAAGGTTAATTCTCTAGTAAAACAGGTGGCAGCTCACATGCCATCTTGAACAGTATTCACTGGTAACTAGTTTGGACCCTCCTTCAGGGTGAGGACTCATAATAGGCTTTAAGGGATTGCTGCTCAACTAATTATACATAAAATACTCAAAATTGTGTGATTGCAGGAAATTCTGGGACAATTTAACTGAGCACTAACATTATAAATAAATTGCGGAATGAGGAGAGGTGATTTTAATATATTAAATGTAAAACAGGGTAATAGTGAATGTTTTAAAGAGAAAAAGAATCACTTACAAGTGGAGGAGAAGCATTGCTTTTCCAACCTTTTCTTATATCCACTTGTGAGAGAAAGACGTGGATTACCATAACCATCATATCATTTCCAAATAATTCTGTATTGACTTCAGGATAGATTTGAGTTCCTTCCTACGATAGCGGGAGGCTTTGCTCAGGGAATTCAAAGGATATTAAAAGACAGAGGACCCCACAGGGTCTGAGGACTGGAAAGCTATGCAAATTACCTATCTTTAGGGAAGAGTGTAGTCAGCAGAAGTCATCATGTCACAGAGAAGAGGAAAGCGATTCTTTGACCAAGGTTGAGAAATCAATGTGCTAATTGAATTCTAAATGTAATCCCCCTTGCTTGATCAGTTGGTGAACTTGTACACTAATGTGCCAGGAGCCACTCTGTCAGCTGCTCAGGGGTTCTGAAGCCCCTACTCATTGGTCCCCTCTGTCCTGGAGTAGCCATCCTGGTGGTAGTGGGCTCAGCAGTGACTTCACTTAAATATGTTTGGTTATGAATCCTGGCAACTGTTTACCTTAAGTTGGAGGAGTTTGATTACTGGCCACCTGATACACTCCACGTTCTAATTAGAGAAGAAAAATTCAGTACCAATCTCAAAGCATTAAAATAATCAGGACAATAAAATATAAATAAAAATGTCAACACAATCTGTCTTATGCCTTTGCACTAAGGGAGATAAGATTATTTGTACATTATCTAGTTTGCAGATAGCTCTTCCAAATCATGCAAGACTGTTAACAAAATATCTCGGCATAAGAATTTAATTTCCTGCTATTATATATTGAGCAAGTTACTTATTCTGCATTATAATGTACTTGAAAAGTTAAGGTGGCAATGTAATGGCTAAATACTGTTATGATATTTTTGTATTGAAAAAAGTAAAATCTTACGGATTCACACAAGACAACACTTTTAAGATAAAAAACATATTTTAATGTAATAGCTAAAATTTCAGGAAAGGCTGACTAAGCAATGATTATTTTTGACTTTGTACCAAATGTACCTTCTGAGGTTGTCCTTGCTCTCAAGTTGCTCTTGAAATGACCCGGGGAGTGAATTTGCAACTAATAATTATTATAATAAAAGCCAAGGGCCAGGCAAACGGGATCCATCAACTGCTACGGGGCCACCTAGGGATGCTGGATAAGGGTGCTATTTCAGTAAATCTTAAAGGGTAACTGGGATTTTTTTCTCAGTTGGAAATCAGAAGCCTTTTCAGAAAGAGGTCACAGCACTAGTAAAGCTTGGAGACAATGCTCATCAAAATCACTCAGTGGGCTAAAGGCTGTGGCTTTCAAGCCTTTCTGTGTATGAAGACTACCTTGGAAGCTTGCTAAGAGGCTGGTTCTCTGAGTCAAGGTGAAACTGAGGAATCTGGATTTCAACAAGCATCTCCTGTGTAAATATTTGTGTTTGTGGATGTGTCTGTGTGTATGCTTGCATATGTATTTAGTATATATATATATATGTTTATCTGTGTGTGTGTCTGAGTGCATGAAAAGGAAGAAAGGAACACGGAGATGGCACAGATGAGCAGGTCTGTGGGGAGAAGACTGTGTGTTTTAAATGCCTTGCTGAGGAGTTTGGCTTATGGAGCGATGCAGTTATTATGAAGCCGTAAGCTTCAAAACCTCAAGAAATAGGAAGTCGATGAAAGAAATGTTGCCTTTTACCTAAATTATGTTTTAATAACTGCAAGTGAAGGGAAGGAGGTTCTTTGATCTAAACTCTTGTTTGGGCCATAGTTTCTTCAAAGCCATAGTTGAAATATTCTAATGGAACCAGAACCTGTGGGTGAAGGGATGAGTTAGTGAGGATGAGAAGTAGTATCAAGAAATGGAGAAGGAGAGAGACTGCATTAGAAATCTCTCACCTCCCTAATTCATTAAATCATTCAACCCACGTGTTAGGGACTAGCTATGTGCCTGTTATTGCTCTGCAGATGTAGAAATGTAAGATTCATTCTTCCCTTTGAGAATCTCACACAATAGGGCCATAGAGAAATAAACAATGGGTTAAGAACCATAACACAGTCATGAGAGCTGAGGAAGTACAAGAAGGGCCACCTAACACAGAATTGTGTGTGTGTGTATTTGTGAAGGTTTCCTGGAGGAAATATGAACTCCTGAATTGAGTATTTAAGCATAAATGAAAGTTCTTCAGATAAAGAAGAATGGGAAAAGGCTCTCCAAGCAAAGGGAACAGCCTTGTAAGGGGCCAAAATGGCCTCCTCACTGTAGGCTGTTGTAGTTAGTTGCACTACATTATGTGAAATGGATTCAGATAAATTGGTGGAGTTATAATAAAACCTATCCTTTTGAGGTCTTACTATGTGCTAGACTCTGTGCTAAGAGCTATACAAGGATTGCCTTATTTAATCCTCACAATAATTTTATAAAATAGGTATTATTATTATTTCAGGTTTCAGTGATGAAACTGAGGCCTGATGAGGTTCATAATTTCTGGCCCAAGGGCATAAAAGTGAGAAATTGTGGAGCCAGGATTAGAACCCAGGCAGCCTGATTTTACAGCCCATGACTTGAGAGACCACCTAATATTGCCTTAAACACTGTTTATAAAGGGTCTTGTTTGTCACATTAAGATCTTAGACATTTTTCTGAGGACGATTAGGAGTTGCTAGAGATATTGAGATTTGCAGTGTTTAAAGACTGCTTTGTTGTAGCAAGGGTAGTTTGATTGGAGGGGATCAAAAGTAACCTCTGAGACTAATTAGAAGTGGTTGTTACAATTTCAGAAAGAAATGTTGGGGTCTTGAATTAAGATAGTCCTTCAGTATGGTAGACAGCACCTATGACGTGATTTCTGCCTCCCAGTAGTCAATGTCCTAGTGTAATTCCTTCCCCTTGATTGTAGGACTTACTGACTTATGTCTAATGCACTGACTATGGCAGATATGATGGAATATACATATCTCTCTCAGTGTTAGATTATAAAAAGACTGAGGCTTCAGTCTCTCACTCTCCTGGACTTCTGCTTTAGAGGAACCAGCTGTCATGTATGAGAGAGCCCTGGAGGGAGACCCACGTGAGTTAGCTCAGAGGCAGCTCTTCTGAGGCCAGTCGTCAGCCCTCATGAGAAAGCTTGGGAGCAGATTTCCTTCCTGGTCTAGCCTTGAGATGCCTGCAGCCATGACTGTCACTTTTTTGCAGTCTTGTGAAAGACCCTGAGCAGACCACCTAGCTAAGCCTCACCTTGATTCCTGACCCACAGAAACTATGAGATAATAAATGTTTTCGGTCATTAAGATTTTGTAATTTGTTTCTCAGCAACAGATAACTAATATGTCAGGGACTCTCACCATAATCATCTTATATACCACAAGCTTCTGGAGACACTTGCTATCGATGTGGCAGGTTGACACTGTTTAATGATGCCATTTATGCACAGAATATATTATGTAGGTGGATTTTTCCAAGAGGATATTACTACCTCTAATTGACAAGAAAGACCCGAGGAGTTCAGATTTCTTTGTAATAACCTGTTTTTGTCTACTTTTGTAACAAAATGTATTTTGGGTATTTCTAGTAATTTTGGAAGATCTGACAGTGAATCCTCATGTCAGTTAGCATGGTGTAAGACCAGACAATGTGCTTGCATCCCCAGCCTCCACCGCAATTGCCCTGCACCCTGGAAACTAAGCCGGCTCTTGATCCCACATCTGGGTGTATAGTTATATGTAATATTTATATTGTAATACGTACAGTATGGCCAAGTTAGTGACTGCTGAGATACATGGCAGATGCACATTGATAAAGATGAGATTACTATGCAATCCTATGGCTGAATTTCATGACTATATGGGATATTTATAACCCTTAAATAACTGCCTTTAATTATGTATTCTCTCCGAAATAGTTGACAAAGAGGGCAAATTTAAAATGGAGTCCTTGAAGGCCCCCCCTCCACCCGTGCTGTGCACTTTCTGAGTCGTGTGAGTCATGGGCTGTGTGCACACAGTTGGCTCGGATGAGCTGGCATCCTTGAAAGTGCAGCAGCTGCACTGCACAATTACCAGGCTCTGACTGAGAAAATTTCCCATGGGGGACAAAGAGCCAGCTGGGCATTGCTGGTGCTTGTCTGGTAGATGTTTGTTAGTTTGCACGAACACTGAAATTCCCAGGGCAGCAATCACTGGGTGGGATAATGCAGCCTAGAATACATTAACCCAGAAAACTGCAAATGGAGAAGACCTTTTTGTGGGGGAATTCTGTGCCTTCAGCAGAGCAAACTGGCAAGCCTTGTCCCTCATACTGAGAACCTGGAGAAAGCTCCTGAAGCTTGGCATCTCATTAAAGGAGTCTGGTGCCCATTAATGAAATTCAATCTATCAGTCCTTGGCTTTCTCAGAGTAACCTACTGAAATAATGTCCTTAAAACTTTCTGGTCAAAATTACACTGGGATTTTATATACAGAGCTAACTTCTAGTGCTAATCTTCCAAGACATATTCATTATACCAGAGGCTTTTTCAACATATTATTTGCTTAGATTACTGTCAGATAAGAATACCTCACAGAAAGCACCTTTATACATTCAGTAATTCAGAAAAACTCATCATCTTGAAGGAATCATTTACCTTGTCATGATGACAGATGTTGAAATTAGGTGATTTTTATAGTAGATTTTATACATTTAACATAATATGTATTTAAAATCAAGGTTATAAATCTTAAATGAATGAAGAATTTTCTTACAAGTTCATTTCAAATTAGTTCCATTTTGCTAAGCTATATATCATTTGCTCTGTATCTTTAAGATTATAGATTAGTTAGTACATTTTATTAATACATTTAAAAAACATCTTTAAATGCAACTAATTTTGAGATAATCAGTGAAACAGAAGTTAGCCCCTACACTATCTGTAGTTAATGACAATGGCAGAAAAGATTTTGTGGTTCCCTTATGAGTGGAAGAAAGAATGCCCTTCCAGAGAAGATTTGCAAATTTGAAGCTTAAAAAATACGGTCCCGTTATTACCTATAGTAGAAACATAGCTTCTCAGATATTAAAAGAGG
The DNA here is from genome assembly GCF_030020395.1 of Manis pentadactyla. Taxonomy (NCBI): domain Eukaryota; kingdom Metazoa; phylum Chordata; class Mammalia; order Pholidota; family Manidae; genus Manis; species Manis pentadactyla. Next base: position 10,990,305 of record NC_080026.1, on the reverse strand, counting down.
CTGTGCATATGATTAAGTCCCACATTTGCAATAGAAGCTTGTAACATAGCAATCAAAATATGCATTAGTCGGAAACAGATGAACCCCTGAACATCATCTATGTTTCATTTACTCCAGGAGTTAGGAAATTGGACATCTAACACTTGGGTTAGGCGTATCAACTCTGGCATTCATTAACACCTGTTAAAACCCATTTCTTAAGGATGTACCTACCTCTAACTGCCAAGAAAGACCCGAGGAATTCAGATTTCTTTGTAACAATCTGTTTTTGACTTATGATTGCAACCATAAGATTTATCTTATGGTTGCAATGAGAAGAGAAAGAAGAGTAAAAGAGAAGTGTGAAACTCTGGGACTTGGTAACAATTAAAGGCAGCATCTTGAACGTTCAGGGGCTATGACCATTCTCCAGATTTTCCTGCCATGATATTTCTTTGGGGTTGAGAGTTCTCACCTCCTGGTTTGGACTCACCCAGTAGGAGACTAAGACTCCGCAGGCATCATAAGTGTTCAGAGCTTCACAGAGAGTAAAGAGGCCGTGGGGGCGGTGGGGGCGGGGTGGGGTGTGGGGTGTGGGAGGGGCAACAGGCAAAAAAGCCAAGACCCGGGGTTTGTGGAGTACAAAGCTGCCTGGCGGCCTCACCAGACACATTCTTAATACTTTGACTCTTTTTCCAAAACCAGTTCTATCTTCCTGGACTAGCAGACTTGAGAAAAAAAATCAACAGGATCTTCCTTGTAGACTTCAGAGAGGATAGAGAAGGAAAGATTTTAAATGGGGTAAGTTTTACTTTTCTTCCCACAGTTGGCAGGCGCTAATAAAAAGCAGTCTGTCATTTCTGCCTTCACAGGAATACTGATGTACATGTGAAGCAAAAATGTTATAAACTCTCTGACAAAATACTTTGTTCTCTGTCTCCTTATTTGCAGTCTCTTTATATTACTGGATGAAATATTCAACTCCTAGAAAGCTAAATATGATTATAGATTTAGGAGGGGGCTTGGTAGGAATCTGGTTCCACCTTGTATCCTCAAACATCTTTCTATATAGCCATCCATCCATCCATCCATCCATCAGATGTTTACTGAACACCTACAATGTATCAGACACTAGGAAAGCCATTAGAAAGAGAAAAAACACAGCCCCTATCTTCACTGAGCTTATATATTAGTGGGGGAAGGCAGGTACGACACAGATAACTCCATAATAAAGATTGACTATAATTGTGATATATGTACTAAATAACAGAAAGGAGATACAATTAGAATGTGAACGGGACGAATTTAACTGAGTCTAGTGAGGGTGGGGGTTGTTAAGGAAGGCATCCTTGAGGAAATGGTATTTAATCTGAAGAGGGCTACACATGGTGGTAGGCAATGGGGGTGAGACTACAGACAGGCAGGGCTCACCTGGAGGAACTGCCCTGAGGCTCCCAGTCATTCCCTGGACCCAGGAATCCCGGCTTCTCGGGTAAGAAGCTATCTCCATCTCCCACCAACACTCCATCTCTTCCCACTTAGTTGTTCTTTACAGCTTTGGGAGCTTTGGTGCTTTGCCCACACGGATCGGAGTACTGTGGTCTATTGGAGATAGAAGTGAGCCAACAGATTGTCCAGAAAGCAACTGTGACCTGCTTACAGCCACAGAGCATCACGTGTGACCTAGTGGTGAACATCTTGTAGATTTGATCTACTTGTTTGGTATAAACATTTTAAGTTTAATGAGATCCTTTGTAATTAGCATATTCGGTCTGTGGCTCTTCTGAAGTAACCCTTAAACTTATTTTGTTGGCCTCCACTCTCACAGGCTAAATATTTCTTTAATTCCTTTTGCAAATTCTCCCTACCACCCCAATTCAACCCTCTTTAGAGAATGCACAAAACTATTTGGAACCAGGTCATCTTCTGAATTAATTCAAATTCAGAATTGCATAAGTCTGAATGAATTAGGTTTTGAAGGCTTTATTTCACATTGTAGTTCCCCATCTTCCATTCCAATATGAATCCACCAAATCATGAGTCATTGCAATTTCTGGGGCAAATTTAATTCCAAATTTGCTTGCCTTTGGTCTCAGGTAGGCCCTTGGGCAGTTTAAGTTCCTGACCTACTTCAGAGTTCCTTTTATGCTCTGGAATGCAGAACATTATAAAGCAGGTTAGACTCTAGAACAGTTCATTAATCATTATAACTCCTGGGGCTTTCCTGGTGCTTTTGAGAAGGAAGCAGAACGGATACAAATAAAACATGTGGGGAATTTTTATTTTGTAAGCTTCAGATCTGTTCACAGAAATCACGAGGGAGGGGAGAGAGGCAGGTAAAGGGGGATGGCTCAATTACTGGAAAATGTCAACTTTCCCTACCAGGAATGGGGAATATGGGAATTTAGCTAAAAGCCTTCTTTTAAATTATATAAAAGGTCACTCAGTATCTTTAATTTATATAGAATATTTACTGATACATTGAATATAAATTATTTATCTTTTAAAGCTAATGCTAATTATTTGTTAGCTAAAAAACACTCTTAAGCATTGATCAAAGGTCTTATTGATGTTACAGGACTATCAGAGCTTAGATTTCTGGTGAAGTGGAAGGCTTATGAACTTTATATATTCTTATGGGTTCCAAGCAAGCATAATTATTTATTGATGAGAGCAAATGGCTAGTACCCAAAGTAAAAATGCAACGGAATGAGCAATTAGCTCTCACAATTTAAGTGTGAATCCAGTAATAATAATACATATTTTGCTCCTTGTTAAATTTGTATAGATCAGAAATGGAAATTGCACTTATATACTGGACCTTGGTGCAACTGCATCCTCATGTCTGTAACACCCTCTGCACTTTTCCCCATGCTGCTCATCCCTCAAGGACCAGAACAAACCCTCTCTTTTCCAGGATGCTTCTCCTGACCATGCAGATATAACCTTTAACTGAATGCTAAATGCAGACACAGTCTGGCCCATACATGTTACCCTTTAATTATATACAACTCTATAGTATATTTTCTAATGATACCATATATGATAAAGAGTGTTCCCTACTAAACTCATCAAAGGAAGTCACTGTGCACAGTAGGTAGAGTCTTATGTGTCAGAGGTACAAATAATGTCTGCAAAGTATAGAGGCAGCAGAATTAAACTTGAGATATAACATCAAGGAATTGTGTGTGTATATGTGTACCTAACCTACTAAGTGTGATGACAGAAGTACAGACTGGAATCAGATCTTAAGAGCTGAAGAAAAAAAGTAATTTCCCCACATGGGATGCCTTTGGAGAGGCTTTTAAAGAATCCCTAAGCCCTTTTTAAAGTTCTATTAACTCCTGACTTTTCATCTTAGAATGAAAAGAAGTGCAGGCTGATTCTCAGGATAGAGGGACAGACTTTATTTTAATTTCTACTATATGACAATGTCATCTTAGATTGTATTTGAGGGTATTTCAAATGTAACCTGATATTCTGTGAAGAGTGATTTTGCCAAGGAGACCATAATTTCTCAAGGGTTTAGCAAAGCTATTTCAAGATCTTACAAGAGGAAAGAAAATCTGCAGTTGAAGGCAGGCATTAGATTGAGCCAAAAAAAAAAAACCTGAGTTCTGATTAGTTAATGTAAGAATTCTGTTTTTTAGAAAAATGTAGGTTTATTGAAATACTATTTTTAATAGATACCTTGTGGTGCATGTATTTTTCTTAATTTTCCTGACCAATCACTAGATACGGATGGTCTAGTCCACAGTAAACACAGGAAGCCCACCACATTCAAAACTTCATATTGAATCACGATTAACACTTACTTATCAAGAGAAGACTGTTTTACTGAGCCCCTAACCCCTTGTAAGGTGAAGAAAGGGGCATGGTGATGGCAGGGGGTCAGATGTCATTTGAGGAAGGTGAAGTGTCAGGGAGCTGGGGAGGTACAGACAGAACCAGAAAACCTGCTCCTTAAAAATATTTTTTCTCTCGCCTGTCATCCCTTCTCCTCCTGCCTCATGTTTCCATCAGGAAAAGATTCATTTGAGTTAACGAGTTTCTCCTTCTAGATGCAAATACAGCCCAATGCGAACACAACTCCCAATCTTTCATGTAGCTTTTCATATGAATTACTCTAATCAAATTAGCAACATTCAGAAAACATGGATTTTTATCACAATGAAAAGGACTGAGGGAATTTCCTTTTAACCAAACTCTATTTATAATTTTGTATATTACTTTAAAACACTTGGAGAGTCTATCAAATAGTCATCCGTGATACAGAGGGAGCCTTATGGTGTAGAATGCAGGCCAGGTAGAATGGTTGACCTTATAGGGCAAGAGGTGAGTAGGTGCAAGACGGTCAAGGAAGAGGAGCGAGCAATAGAATGGCGGTTCAGAAACAGAAGCTATCTTATTCTACTCAGCCCAAAGCAGCTTCTGGAACTTTGCCTCCCAGGTTCACTTGGCTTCAAAACCTCCATGTTTGTGTTTTGTGTGTATTGCACCCTAACTGCCCATGTTTCTAGGTGGCTAACATCCTCTACCTTCTCACTTCCTTCATGTTTTAGTGTAGGCATGTCACTCTGACCTCTCCAGACAGGGTTAGATGCCCTATCTCTGCTCCCAGATCCCCCCTTAATCCAGTCTGTAACCTTTATCTCACTTGTTTATGAGTTCTATTAATCTTTCTTTGTTCCCTTGACTAGATGGCAGGGATGTGTTACCATTGTAACCAGACCTTCTAACACTGTGCCCTGTTCAGAGTAGGCACTCCATATCTATCTGGACAAGGAGAGCATCATTTGTGGTCTTGCCCCGAACCTGCACTAGGAGATTTATGAGAGCTTACAACAAGGAAGACAATAACCTACCTACCTCCTTGCCTACCTATTTCTAATCTGTCCATCACCCAAGAGAAACAAAGAAGCATGGAAATAAATTTAGTTGTGTGGAAACAGACCAAGTGACTTAGAGTTTAAGGATGAGGTGAACACGAACCATGAAGCCTGAAGCTACCTCAAGATCATAGGATTTTAGAAATGGGTAAGATTTTATATAAAGAGAAGAGGCTTTGACCTCTTGAAAGTCTAAGGGTTGCTGCCTGCAAACCTCCAGGTCTTATCACAAGATGGAAGTTGATTGCAAAGTATTTATTAAAGTGAGTTCATATGTAAAAAAAAATAAATTAACCCATTAAAATAAAGTTTTCTCTCTAAGGCAGTGCTGGGAATAGCTATTTCAAACAATGCCAATACTTTTAAATAGCTACATTAAGCTCACTGGTTGCAATAGAAGCAAGGTGTGCCGCAGATCACTCAGGGTAAGCATTAAGCCAAAGCAAGAGAAGAAAATGATATTGATGTCTGCTGCTTTCTACAGCTACGGAAGTTTGGGGAATTGAAAATGTTGCAAAAGCAGGTTCTCCTAATCTTTACAGATTAATCAGGAATCTTTCTTTCCTCTACTGGATACCTATACCAAAATAAATGTTTCCCTGCAAACTCCAGAGTCTATTCTTAATGTTTTCTGGAACACAGAGTGAATGTCAAATGCCAACTAAATATAATTATATCCTATTAGCAGATTAATTTTCACATGTTGTAACTGAAAATTCCTGGAACTGTTATACACCAGTAATTGTGTCCTGAGTATTTTCTGAAGGGCTGAAGATGGGCAAAGACTCTCCGTAAGCTATGGAAATAAAAAAGGATGCATAATAAATAATAAAACATATTTCTGATCTTAATATGTTCTCAAATCTCATTCTTGAATTTCATACATTTTAAAATAGCTAACTTAGTACTCTATATGGGTGGAAAACAGAGATGTATGTATTAAATACATAGGAAATATTTTTAAAAGTCTTACCTTAAAACAAATAATTTCAAAAGTTTACATTTCAAGCTCTTCTAACAGTGTGGACAAGAAGCCATCCTGAAATAACCTGAAACTTTCAGGTTATTTCTTCTACCCATGGGGCATATATTTCTGTATTTTGCTACATAATCTTATGATATGGATCTCAATTTTACATCCACCAAAAGAGGTGTTCAGCAATGCGGAATAACTATACTTGACAACACTTAGGAATCCTATTATTCATGATAAGATGACTAAACATAATTTAAGGAACAGAAATTCCCTGTTTCTTTACTGCATTTTTTATTAATGTTCTCACATACTGTGTCTCTTCTTGACAATGAAGATCAATTCTATGTTTGAACCTACTGGCACAAAACTAGCATCAGATTCTTTTTTTCTGTGAATATCTTCAGAACAAATGAGTAATAACAGTCTACATTTTAGTGACTGGGTTAAAAAAAGTTGTTTGCTTTCCCACAGAGTTAATTTTCTGTCCTATTCCTGAGGCAGAGAATAGAATATTCAAGTTGAAAATAAATAGCCTATTTGATCACTTGAATTTACCCAGCTATGAAAACTCACTTCTGGTAATGATTCTGTACTTTTTGAGCCAATTATCTTGTAAAAAAGAGGATTGGTGTAGTAGCTGGACCAGGAGGCTGATGGGATTCTGGGATGCTGGCAGTTTAGATTGAAAAGAAAGAATATATGAATTAAAAGGGCCCTGCCACTGAGTGGGAGTAGGGAGGGGAAAGACCCTCGAACTCCACGGTTCTAGTCTTGGGTGTGCAGTTAACAATTTTTGGGACTCTGAACAATTCACTGAATTCAACATTTTCTATAAAATAAAGACTTGGTATTCAGAATCAGTGAAAAAGCCTAAGCAGTTTAGATAGAAGAAAGCACAAAATAAATAGCAGAACTACACCAAGGTTGATTAAAAATTCTTCAAAACACACACACATGCTCACACACACAATCTTAAGAGAAAGTCATTATCTAAAGTACATAGGATGCAGCTGGCCTGACTGCATCTGGACATCGGGTGGAGGACCCAGTGCTGCGTGGGATGGGGGCTCCACCCCCTTGGGGTTCTCACGTGCTAATCAGCACCTGGTACTCTTACTGAACACAAATTTCAAAACTACTGGAACAATCGCATGAAGGCAGTTTTATATTTTGTAAAGATTATCTCCAAGTAGCACTAGAGTAGTACTCTCTCTTACCTTCTTTCTCTCTGTATTGCTATAGCAATAACACAGTGAAGAAACCAGGGGAGCCCCAACCGTCAGGACGAGCCCTCATCTGTCCATACAGTGTGCGGTTTGATCTTTGGCAGTTTGATGTATCAGAGAAGATGACTGCATGGAAATGAAATAGGAACCAAGGAATCTGTGTCTCTGGTATTTTCCCTGACCTTAAGTGTATGTGTGTGGAGGTGTTTGGAAGTTCAGAAAGGAACAAAAATGCCTCCAAGGTGAGATTCCTTCAACTTCCCTGAAGACTGATTATTTTCCTCTCTACTGTAGTGATTTCTAAAGGTGTAATTTAGCTTTGACTTGCAGACAAATTTGGGGGAATCTGTGTAAGATAACATACTCAAAAATCTTAAAATGACTAGCTGGAGTCCAAGCTGAGGGGTTATTTTATTATGTAAGTAATATAAAATAATTCTAAAATGTAAAAATGTGATGGTGATCTGTTTTTAATATCCAAGAGGTTAATGCCTTAGTTTTTACTCCCTTTCAGGTAAAGGCTATTTGGAAAAGACAATAATACCTGTCCTTTGCAAAAGACTTTTGTCTTTTCAGTTAACTTTATCTGAGACTTCATGCATGCAGTAGCCCATTTACTGGAATTAAAGCACTCTGTTCATCAGGATTTATTCACTCATTTCTATGCATCATTTGAGACACAAAGTGGGCTGGTGGGATCTGATGGGAGGCGAAAAAAAAAGCAAGAGGGCATGAGAAGTAATATAGTCATCAGTTTCTGAAGGAGTTCAAGTGCCTACAGGTAAGAAAATTTAAGGGCCTGAAATCACTACTTTCTATTACCAACCCATGAATAATGGAGATGGCTATGGGCATAATTTACAAATGATAGCTTTTCACCTGAAACAGGAGATACAGCTCAACTGACAGCTACCCTTCAAACAAGAAACAGCACCAGAGTACTATTTTATTAAATTCTTCTTTTCCTTTGACTTCATTCTATTTCACCGAGCCTTGTTGCCATGAACTAAAAATTAACACTGTCTTCCCCAAAACGGCATGGTGATTTGCCAGCCTGATTTTTCATGTTCAATGTGAGAAGGATCAATGGGCACCAGGAACTAGACCTGGCTGCAGACCATTTTTTAGTATTTTCTGCTAAAGCTGTAAAGGAGAACTGACAGAACAACAGAACATAAAGGAGCCAAGGACGTGTGGAAACTAGCACTGGCCTGGGTCACTTCACACCCCAGACCACTTCACCTCTGTCCCCACCATTAAATTGATGTGCTTAGCTCCAACAATAACCTCGGGATATTGGGACAAGGGGCAGAAAAAGAGGGTTCTCCAGTCTCAACTTATGGCCACTAAGATACAGAAGAAGGTTGAATTTAACTCTGTTGCTCTTAGAAGAAAGACTTCAATACTTTTTAATTCTCTTCTCCATGATCTACATGCAATATTTTTCTATTTCTACCTAAGTGACTCTAAGTCACTTCAAAATACAGGTGTATTTATAACAGATATATTTAAAACAGACAAGGAACTATAGATGGTATTTAAAACAGAGAACAAAATACAGATGGCATTTTCTCCAGCTTCTCTAAGTTCTATATTTAGTACATGGTTGGAAAGAAACCTAAGTGGACTTCATTAAAACAAGGAGGATAAGGGTATTTCCCATTATGTACTGCCCCCTTCCCACCGCCGGTGCTTCATGCCTATTTAAACATTTCTAACACATCCATATTTGGGCTGAACTATAGTGCTCATGGTTCTCTGTGAAAAAGCATTTGTCTATGCTAGTATTTCCTGAAGAATCTCCCCTCAAATATGAATTCCTCAGGATATCAATAGATGTTACTTATAAATAGACAATTAAGAATGGGTCTGTCCTCAAAAAAGTTCAAGGAATATTGGGTAAAGTTTTTTAGATTTAATTCAGGACTTCTCAGAGATTTTAATATACTCATTTGCTGTGTGAATTGGGTGGGGATGGTATTATTTGACTAAGAAAAGTTTTTGTCTTGGAAACACTTATGAGACCTATGTTCTGGAGAAATCACTTTGGAGCACTCCAGACTAGGTGAATTCTTTTACATGGAGATTGTTTCTTAGAGGGCTTGCACACGACTTCAAAATGGCAGCAGATCCCTTTGAAATCAGTTGTCCTCCCATGCAAGTAAGCCTGCTTCTCCAATATGAATTGTGTAAATAGGAATTAACATGCTTTTTCAACAAAAATATTGTAATTAAAACATCACAAGAATATATAACTGAACCAGTTATCTTATTAAGAAATCTACAGAAAGAGATACAATATACAATAATAACAAAGGAAAAAAAACCCTAGGTTTCTACTGGGATCTCTTTTTAACTTCTTTAATTATAGAATGAAAGGATTGGGCCAATCCATTTTTCCCAAATTTGCCTGATCTTAATAATATGCAAGTAGAGGTTGAAAATGGAATGGAGATGGTTAAAAATTCAGAATCTTCAGGCTTCTTTGAAACTTCCTGAATTTCCAGGGAGTGAAGGGGCAGAAAGAGATAGACATAGAAATAGGAAGGGAGAGGAAGAGAGAGAGAGAAAGAGAGAGAGAGAGAGAGAGAGAGAGAGAGAGAGATGTTCCAGATGATTCCATTGATAAGGAAGTATTGAAAAAAAACCTGGGGAAGATGATATCTAAGGTTCCTTTGAATTTTAAAATTCTTTGATGATTAGCTGCTTTTTAATGAACTCTTTCAAGCAATTGAGTTTCAAAGGGTTGATTATCTATGTATTTTCCATTTATAAGTGTGATTTGCACAATATGGAGAAGTAGAGCTAGAAGGGAAAATATCTGACCCAAAATTTCACCACCTAGATAAACAGTGGGAACCTTTTATTGTATTTTATTTTATTTCACTTTCTTATCTCTTATTTTCTAAATAAGGTTCCATGGTTGAATTCATTTCCTAACGCAGGGAAAATAGTTCGCAGTCTTTTAACATCACCACACCTCGGACTCCCTGGGTACGTAAATACGCCATGTCTGCTCTGGAATTTCCATACTGATAAAAAATCCTTGCCCTATTTCTTATGCTGTGAAACATGAAAAACTTATGCTTGTCCCAACCTCAAGGCCGTGAGGGCAAATGAGCAAAGGAAATCTCCCTTTAGTGCTTCCTTTCTGTCTCTGGGTCTGATTTTAGCCCAAAGCTCACACTAAGTTGGGGGATAAAAACTGAACCATCTTGGCAGCAGATATCTACAATCTTCATGCATCTCTGCTGCCATAGCAACCCGGCTATTGCTATGTATGCTAAGCTAAATTATTTTTACCTGTCTTTTCTGACCACTGTTATTTTACTTCTTTACTTCAAGCATCTATTTTCAACCTGGTTTCTTTGGCTGACAGAACTTTTAAAGAAGGCGATATTATTTTCCTCCCTTCATTTTAAGACGTGAGATGAATCTACACAACCGAACAGCTGCTTTTGAAAGCAACTGCACATAAAAGCTTGCTCTACAACCTATGGCTTTTAATCAGTGTCTACCAGGGTTTTATATGGATGTTATTTCTTCATCAGCTAGAGTGTGGAGAAGCATGACTTTAGAGCTAGTTAAGGTGTTTCACACTGAAATGAAATTTTATTTTAATTTAGAATGTAAGCAAAGCAAATGATCGGTTTTGATATGCATATAGTATTTAGTGAAAATAGAAAATAAATTTGTTGCTTTTGTAAATTACACATTTCTCTTTTCAAAATAATGAACATCCTTATTTTATATTTAATATGTATATGATGTATAGCATTCTTGGTGTAACCAATTGCTACTTAACTATCTTATAGTTACTTTCTATTTTTCCATCATCATTGACTAGATTATAAAATATATTTACTTGCCCAGAGAAAACTAGACAACATAATCTCAAAGATCAAAAGATCTCGAAGATCAAAGCTTTGCATTCAGTATAAGGCCCTTGAAGGCAAGAACCTTGACTTACACAGTTTTGTACCACCATTTGTGGGTAAAATTGCAATATTTCCAGAATCTCTCTCCTGGCCTTAGTATATCACCATATCAATAGGTGTTTCCAAGGGGTGAAGAGAAGTAGCCCGACTCTGTATCTATAGGTAATTACAAGGGCCAGTAGGGAACATCTGGACCAGAGAGGTTGGGTGGAGCCCCTTTTTCTGCAGCCAGGTCTTGAGAGACATGGGGGAGCAGAAGTGGATGGATGAGTACTTGTAAGAAATAAATAGATTTCTCCCACTTTATTTCTCCCTTTGACTGATTTCAGTTTCAAAGGTATTTTGCCTCCGGATTTCCCCCCCGTCCCCAGAGTTACAACATTGTACATAACATTTTGACTTACATTTAGTAAGCCCTCACAAATACTGAATCTATAATTATCCTGATTAATGTGCTTTATTCCTACTGGCCGCATCTACATATATTGTTTTTCATTTCAATTTACATGTATTGACTGAAATCAAACCCACAATATGGGAGAAACATTGGGTGGGGATTTCTATTTTGCTGATCCAAGTGTTATAGTTTACTTATTTCACAAATCACAGTATGGTAATGAAGGCAAAACTAATGTCATGTTAAACTGGAAGTGTTCAGAGGCAATTTTGGACTCCGGTATCGCATTTCAAGTTTAATTTGGAATTTTGTGATTATTACTATTTCTGGCAGTTCAAGATGATCTGTACAGTTTTATTGAGGTTAGCAGGATGTTTGCATTAGTTTAGGCAAGCAGTGAAGTTTAGGAAAATACTTGAAACACACTGAAGTAATACTGTGAATTTTGTTTTTTGAAATTTCAAGAGCAAAGCATCAATGAGGATTTATAAAAATAGCTGTTGAAAATAGAAGTTTCAATCAAGTGTAATTTTTCAATCATAATTGTGTTAATTTTGATTCATAATAAATATATATTTGGTCTTCCTGTTGCTAGCACAGAGCTCTTAAATCCTAGGAATTTTCTAAGTGATGAGAACCAGAAGGGTGTCCTTGGTATGTTAATGAGGTGACTTGGGAAAGCCCCTAGGTCACCTAAGGTCACCTCAGGAGGAACCAAGCAGGTTGGTTTGCTGGGAGAGTGATGGGCTAAGAGTGGGCATGAAGGCTCCCCACCCCTTTCCCCATACTTTGTCTTATGCATCTCTTCCACTTGGCCATTCCTGAATTACGTATTTTTATAATAATCTGATAAACATAAATAACTGTTTCTCTGAGTTCTGTGAGGCACTCTAACACATTAATCAGACCCAAGAAGAGGGTCATGGGAACCTCCAGCCTGTAGCCGGTGGGTCAGTAGCACAGATGACAACCTGGACTTGCGAATGGCCTCTGAAGTGGGGGACAGTTTTGCGGGATGGAGCCCTTAACCTGTGGAATCTGATGTTACCTCCAGGTAGAAGCGTCAGATCTGAGCTGAATTTTGGGAGACCCAGCTGGTGTCAGACTCTGAATTGGACTCAGTGTTGTGACGACATCATTATTGAAAAGTCTTGCTCTACTTAGAGCCACTTTTAATTTGTAGTTGTGTCTGGAAGATATTTGTTAATACTATCATCGAAGAAAGTTCAGGACTAAATTTATCCAGTATGAGGGAAACTATGGAAAGTGTTAAGAAATTCTTTATTATTAAGCTTGAGCTGATAAATAATTTCTTAATTTTATTGGAGCATAACTGATATACAAAAATTGTACACATTTATAATTTTAAACATTACCTAATAAAATGAAATCTATGTTCTCTCTTCATTATAGATTAATCTCCATTTCTAAAGAAGTATTGAATTATAAATAGTGTTTTGGATTTCTTGTGAAAGTATGTATAAAATGAGAGTCATTGAATCACATGAAGAGATAATGAGCATATTTAGAGAGGATCAAAGTGGAAAATAAAAAGCCATAATCCTTGAGCTCTTCTTATGTCAGTATTATCGGTGTAATTCTCCTTTCCTGCAACTGAGTGGCATTCCACCAACAAAAAACAAAGTTCTTTATCCTGATGTAAAATTAGCATAAGAAAAATTAGATCTCAACACAAGAGCTAATGCTGAAATGAAGCTCCCCTGTTAAGGATTGTTTACTTTGGCTTTTTGGAGTTTGAGGAGGCCTGGAGAAAATCTACCACATTTTCTTCCCTATTTCTGTAGATTCAAGATTTAAGATTTTGGCTATACAGACAAATGTTACAGGTATATCCAAATGCCCTGCTAATTTCTGAGTAGATTGAGGGAACAAATAGGGCAACAGAACAGAATCACAGACAGGCATGCATAAGCGACTAGTAACTTCTCTTTGGGAGTCAGATGACCTTGGTTTAGAGGCTACTTTCACCATTTCCTATGTAATCTAGACAAGTTGCTTCCTCTTTCTAAGTCTGATTCCTCCTCTATGAAATGGAGGTGATAATAATAGTACCAAGTCATAATCCATTAAACCACAAGTAGCACAGAACCTGGCAGATAGTAAATGTTCAATCAATGTCAGCTATTCTTAAGTCTTCATAATTCTATTTTCATGCCAATAATATGCTTAAATGAATCCTAAAAAATGAGAATCTATTCTGGCTTTAGAGTTCTATGCAGATTTCAAGATTTTTATGGCCATTTAAACATTCAGAAACTTTTTTCTTATGACCTAAGTCTCTGCAATTACTCCTAAACTATTTTCTTGAGTTCTGTCCTTGTGGAGCTATAGGGAATTATACTTGTGGACTGTCAGCAATTCTCCTCCCCATCATCTTCTCTCTAGATTAAAGTCTATTGGTTCATTTAGCCCTTCACATATCTTATTTGTTATGATCATAAGGGTTTCTATTAAACTTACCAGACAGTCCCCTTAAGTAATCAAGTAATAAGACGTAGAACAATTTGGTCATAATTTGAGCAGTACTGAGTGTAAAGGAAATACAAACTATCTTAGTTTTATAATAAACCTTATTATTTCCAGCATTTATTATATTAACACTTGTAAATGCTAGTATTATATATTGTTATATAGTATTTCTCCAAGTTTATAACCCCTTGAGTATGGTACTAAGTTTTCTACCTCTGTGTCTCTACTGCCTATCCAGCATATAATGCATATTAATAAGTGTGCTTGCATATGTGCGTGTATGTGCATGTGCATGACTGATGCATAGTCTGAATTACTATCTTGATCTTGTAATGGGCCACCGTGCTTTGTTCTCTTTCCTTAGAACCTTCTAGCCCTTCCCCGCTGCATTTTTCTGGCGTGGTCATCAGTCACAGGGCTATGCTTCCACCTCAAGGATGAGCGAAGGACTCAAATTGGCCAACCATAGTCCACCTTGGGAATGATTTGGACACTAGAGGATAGAAGGCTCTGTTCACCAGATCATCACCTGTGAACATTATATGGGACAGAAGAGTCTCAGGGCCTTGCTTCCATCGAATGTGGAGTGAAATCAGCAGAGAAGAAAGCATGGCTGAGACAGTGAGAGAATGCTATCATCTCTCCAAACAATGAATGCAGCCACCGCCCAAAGCAAATGTGCTCTTACACTTTCAGGTCATGTTACTCCCCACCCCCAGTAAACTGCCCCACCTCCTTTCATCCTTTGCTGAAGATGGTTTCAGTTGGGCTTCTGTTACTTGCATTCTGTTACCATACTAGCTGATAAAGTCTCATGTGACTGGCTGATAACTGATTTGGAACCCACAGTGCCATCTTCTTAAACCCTCCTGACACGTTTATGAATGTCCAGGGAATGAGTTAATACAAAACTGGTAAAAGCTGAATATGACAACAAAATGATACATGTTATCCTGAAAATTAACATAACATTTGAACTAGAACTGGCCTTGTGGAAGGATGGACAACAGTTCAAAAGTCTGGTTTACCTTTATTTAAAAGGGGGCACATATAGCCAAGAATCTGATCCTCAACTGAGAATCACTATTTTGCATGGTAAAAGACATTCTTTGTTCTTTACCTACCCAACTTATCTTTCAATACATTGTTTTCTTCCCACTACTGTACTAGAATTTGGTAGGAATTAGCTAACCAAGGCCCTGCCCCTCCAAAGTGGACCCTATTACATATCAACCTGTACCAGTTGGATTGTAAGTTAAGGAAAAAAAAGACCCACTCCTTCTGACAGTTATTTTCTGTATTCTCCAATGAGTGGAGTAGATCAGATAGAATATGACATAAAGAGCTGCATCAGTCCAGAGGTTTGGCCTGAGACCAGCCAGTAAAAGGAATCTCTGGACCTGAAACAACAGCAAGAATCAGAATTTTGCCTGAGGGGAGAATTTAGGAGGCAAGCATTTGCTTTGGGGGGTTTCTGTCCCCCAGATTTACTCTTACTTTATTCTGTCCAGTACCTTCAGTGGTCCATTTCTGAGTCTTTTAATATTTTTCTTATGTGTTGTATACTATGGCAGGCACTAGTGATGCAGACACATCCTGCTCCATTCATTTACTGGTACTCACAGTGCCCACTTGAGATACTAATTCCTAACCTCACAAACTTCTCGAGCTTCAAAACTCATCTAAGAGTTTATACTCTGCAACCACTACCCCAAATTCTCAATATAGGTAATGTTTCCTCTCCCAGCACCCTCTGCACCCTGCGTTTAATCCTTCATACTACACTGTAACAACATGTACTTATCTCCCTCTTTTCTTGAAGGCAGAGAATTTAACATTTCCCATGAATTCCCAGAATCTTGCACTGTACATACTAACTCTCAATAAATGCTTGTTGAGTGTACAAATGCAAATGCATGAATGCATGCATGAATGAATGAACATCTAGGTCCCTGTTCTGAAGATTCTCACTCTAGCTGAGAAGGCAAATAGCTAATGGTTAATTAGAAATTAGTGTATAATAGAGATAAGATCCAAATGATAAGAGATCATAACATGAGAGATTAGTCATTCCTTTCATTATGTTTTTTTTCTTAATATCTGCTTTACTGTTTGTGTTCAGAGCAGTATTTAAACTCACTGTTGAATGACCTATAAATAAAACTCTGATATTTTCTGATGATATAATTACCATACAAATCTATTAATGATGTAAAACAAATAAAAACAATAGATAAAGAAACTACTGTTGGCTGCCTATAGCAAATATTGTGAGAATATTCCACCCCCAACTACCACTGCTGTGAGAATATATTGACAAGGATAATTTCCACACAGCCAAATCTTTGGGTTATTGCCACGTTATTTTTAGTGACTAGGGCACAAGTGAGGTTATATGTTGTGAATATGGGAATCCCAGAGACAGGTATGACCAGGAAACTTTACACATACCAAGTGAGAAAAGAGTTACAGGATTGCCCTGCTTTCAAGGATTTTATTAAACAAAATTTCCAGAGACTATGTCTACAGGAGGAAATCCTTAACATGTTATTTCTACCTTGTTTGGTTTGACATGTAGACAACTGAAGGGTTGGTTACTGAGAGCTAAAGGTGGCACTAAAAAGAAGATAAGAGTCTTCTTCCTTATCCTCTTCTAATTACCAGTCTCAAGCTTTATCTAGTCCCTCATCATTTCTGGCAAGAAAACACAGTTGTTTAAGTTTTCTATCCGCTTCCAGAATCTTTTTCCTATCATTGTATCTTTCAAAAGAAAAAAGAAAAACTGATTCTTTTTCTCCTGCATCATATTTCTCCAACTGGGGTACTTTGGAGATTGTGGAGAGGGGTGCTTGACAAATCAGGTGAAGTATGAGCAGTTCTAAGAAAACTATGGGTCCTTTTGGTGGGCCTCAGATTCCCCAAGCGGTGAGCAGTGAAAAACACTTTTTAAAATGTTGTAACAAATACTGTAATATTATGGAGCTAAAAATAAAAATCACAGGGATTTTAAAGAGGAAGTACGAAACCTTAAACAAATGCCAGACTTTTGAGGCAGTGGTTGCATTTTACTCAGACACCCAAGGCACTTAATATGAAACAGGTGGTGAAAAACCATCTGGAAACGTCCACCTGTAACAAGCTCCTGCCCCGTCTAGTCTCTGCCTGGCCCAGGAAACCACTTGTTCGCAGAAGACACATGGACTTCTGTGCCTCCACAGATTTGTTCTTGCTGTTTTCTCTACCCAGGATTCTCACCCTTCCCTTGTCCAACTGGCCAACTTCTCTTTTCTACTTCCTGTCCTCTCTCCCTTTCTTTCTTCCTTCAGTAAACATTTCATGATCCCCACTCTGTCATGATCTTCTACTGGGCCCTGGCAACGTAGGGATAAAAGGATCCTGCAGAGATGGTGAGGAGGGCAGGGAGGCAGTCACACAAGAAGATTAATAAACAGAACAAAATGCTTGTTATGAACTTAGCACTGATGAGCACTTACCACACATCATTCTATTTATTTCTTACATCAGCGCTGAGAAATAATTTTTGTCATCCCTAAAACTTGCCTCAATGGCCCACAATAAATAGCACTTGTCTCCAAGGTAAAAATAATTGCAATTAAAATTCAAGCTGTCATTACAATTAGCACACATAACATGGGGGGCAGGGCACAGGGAAGGCAGTACAGCTCAGAGAAGACAAGTAGTGATTCTATAGCATCTTACTACGCTGATAGACAGTGACTGTAATGGGGTATGTGGTGGGGACTTGATAATGGGGGAATCTAGTAACCACAATGTTGCGCATGTGATTGTACATTAATGACACCAAAAAAAAAAAAATTCAAGCTGTCAACACAGTGTCAATTCATGAATAACAGTAGACTATTCATTTACCACTATTAAGCCCAGTTTACTAAAAATAGGTTAAGAAAAGCAAAATACCAAGGCTGGAAAACCTCATTACTACATAAATATCAAAATATATACTGGGGTGTGGCATATATGATTTCTCATTTCAAATAAATGTCGACTGCTAGGTATATTTACAGCTGACTCATGGTCTTTCCATAGTTATTTCAGCTCACACATAAAAGGTTATTAATGGTACTATAGTGCTGTTGGTGGTGATAATAGTTACAGAAAAAAAACTTTATTAATTCAAAGCCTCCAATGTTTGAGATAGAGATTGGGGCCAAGTTTACCTTTATAATTTTGACAGTTTATGAAAAGATTTGCTAAGCCAATATAGTAAGTAAATTGAAAAAGAACTATTTACTTGACACAAATTTTAGAGTCATGAATTCACAACACTATAAATGCATTGTAAGCCAAAAGTCCAGTATGGCTTAGGTTGGTATTTTGATAAAATAAGTACAAGTTATTGTAATTTATTCTTTAAAGCAGGACTCCTGCTAGTACTTCTTCACTCTAGTTCAAGTTGCAATAAAATATTGCAATAAATTGCAAAATAATAAAATACTGTTCATGTGAAATATATTATTTACTCTGATGTTTCTACGTCTCAGCTCTTTTCCCCATGTCCACTACCTTATATCTGAGTCTACTTAGTAAAGTACAAAAAAAAGGAGGCCACATTTAAGAGTATATTCCAATTAGTCTCCTAAATCTCCAACAAACACATCCATTATATTAAGACATAAAGCTTTAATAATGCAAGAGTTGGCAGTAAAACAATAAACGTCCACTCATGATGAATAGCAGGTTAACCACCTCTGCAATGAAGGGAACAACACCAAGTTAGCTGATTTTTGCTTAGTCTTGTAATAGATAAAATCACAGTCTATAGTTTTATTTATCTGTTACATTTGAGGGTCATCCAAGATCTCAAGATAAACTGGAGTGCAATAAATGGCTTACCTCTCTTGATAGTCATTCAGAGGAAAAAGAATGTGTTTTATGGTGCAGAAAAGAACCTTGAAAACAGTTGAAATTGACAGCAAAACTGTGTCCTACCTGTGTAACTTTCTCTGTCACATTGTGTGTTCGGTCTTTAACCTTGGGTGCAATAATGGTTTTATCTGAAGAAGGAGGGGATGTGTTCTTTTTTTCAGTTTTGACATCTGAAAAATTCAGAGTGAGCTGTGGAATCTTGTTAATGGTGCTGTACTTGTTGAGGTTTGAATCCGATGTGGATCCCAGGAGGCTTGACTTGATATGATTAAAAGGCCCTAAAAAAATTGGAAAGCATTCGTGAAAGCAGAGCAGAAGAAACAGGAGAGAGAGATGGGTCCTGAATGACCTGCTGGTAATCCGTGACTGATCTGACTCTGATTCAAGAGTGACTGAATGCAACCAGCTGATACCTGACAGGAGTTAGGGTCACCATCTGCCACGTGGGAGCAGTGTACGCATATCCGTGGATAAGATGGGTCCTCGGCGTGCAGCCAGAGAGCAGACTGAGTCTTTAGCCCTTACTTCGCATCATTCATTAATGGCTGGAATAAAAGAAAAACCTCCACTTCCTATTGCTGGCCACATTCTACCTTCAAAGTTTCTCAAGAATTTCTTTTTATAATCCCAGGGTTATTCAAGGAAGGACTTGCCTATGGTTAAAATTATGTTGGCATGGCTGTCTACTCTGCTCCAATTTGTATTATCGCCCTCTCTGTGCCATACCAACTGACAAACCAGCTGGGTTCTTCATCTGTTTCTGTTACCTGCATGGGACAGTCCACAGAGTTTCTAGGAGAGTTAAACCCAGACAGAAGCATTTCAGGTAAGCCTGAGAAGGTGAATGTCATTTCTTTTTTGGTGAACACTGTGGAAGATTCTAGGATCCTGTGCGGGATAGTAAAGCCTTTACTATCTCTTTTACTTTCTTTTATCCTTTACTTTCTTCTTTTTTTCTTAAATTTAGGTTGAAGACTACTTTTTCAGAAGAAGAAGAAAAGAAAAGCTTCTATAAAAACCATCCCAGAAGAATGCTTTGGCAAATACAACTTACAATTGAAGTGACCATAGCTGGCTAATAGGACATGCCTAGACATGGTAGGACCTGGTTACTTCCTTTTCTTATTTTTTAGAAAACACATTGTACATTAGCTCCTTAGAATTTCCTCATCATGGAGCTGGAAGTAGTTCCCTTTGACCAGTGACCAACTCCAGTCACTTCTCACATTGCTTTCCTAACATAATTTGGCAGAGCGCCAGGACCCCTGGGCCCCTACTGAGGGTGAGTTCTCTAAGCAACAACAGCCTTTGAGATGAACTGATTGTCAGTTGCTTATGGAGTCAGGGAAATGCTCCAAACAGTTTCTTGCACAATAAGTGATATTACTTTAACCGATATGTTGCATCAGGAAGAATTTTATAAATATCCTCAGCCCGCAAGTGTTGTACAGATGTTATCATTTCTGCCTCAGAGAGTGTTTAAAACATGCAAACCACAAGAATGAACTTGGTGAGCACATTTTGCCTTTCGTTATTTTTTTTCCTGTTCAGAATGAAGCTATCGCATTTAGTGATCAAAATGTACTTTACGCTCCAAGTGGGGTATAAACCCTTGGAAATGAGATCAGTCGGTTCAGGTCAAATATAATGCTGAGAAGAAAATTATCCATCACTTAGTTCATAGTTACCTTGGAGAAAAATCACACTATTTTTATTTATGAAAGTTTATGTTTCGGTATTATAAAAGTTTAAAGTGATTTTAAGAGGATTTTTATCTACATAGCAAATACCATGTGTTTCCTTAGGTATATTTTTGTTCTTTCCCTGGGTTTTAATCCATGATGCAAACAGAGTCCATGTAAGTGAAAAATATCGTTGAGTTCTCTGGGCATTTAATGCCCAGTATATTCTCATTTGCATATAGATTCTCACTGTTTTCTATTTATATGACAAGGAGAGAAATAAAAGCCAAAGTGGTACAACATTCACCTAGCCTTCAGCTACATCTCTGACAGAAGCTCCGTTCTCCAGGTCTTTGTACAAGTCTCTACCTCACGCTATTAATTTGCTGTTGTGACATCCTGGAGAGTGTTTCCTTTTCGGTGTCATTTATGGCTACATTCCAGGCCTATATCTTAATATTTAAAATTTATAAAACATTCCAGGACTTCAGCTTTCTTAGATAGGAACTCTAATGTCATATTTTCACTCCTTAGGTAATTTTACTGCACATGGGGATCCTTACAAGAGATTACAGGAGATGGAGCCCACATAGATAGTTAAATTGTGTTTAAAACACTAAAGCTTAGTTTTCCATTTTCATTCTCTATCATCTTTTATGTTGGACTTCTATAGCAGACTGTCTGCAGAGTTGTTTTAAAAATCGGGTAAAAGCAGGGATCTCTATGTCGTCATGGTAGTAAGGTGCTGTTCAATATACTTTGCTTGTCATTATGACCATTTCCAATAATCTCCACTGAATTGGCCGCACTGATAAGCAAATAGTCTCAGAGAGTACATCTCCATAGTGGTATTAGTGGGGGCATTTTTGTTTGTCACAATGATGGGAGGTGGCTATTCCCTCACCTTGAAAAGTTCCCCTTATATCCCAGTGAGCACTCATGTAGGTGAAAAGCCAGTTCATAATAATCTCAGTCCTCAACCTAACCATTTCAAAGAGTACAATGTGCTTTTAACATGATTTTAATATGCATTGAACTTTCCACAGCGACAGCTACCATGTAAAGATTTTTACATTGTTTTGTTCAGAACATTACCAAAAGCTGTTCATTTTGGAAAATAACATCACTCGGAGCTCCACTACTTGTGACTGTTGGGTTGCAATGAGAAATTGCAGACATCACGTTATAGACCATGATGGTACCTGCCATGTGAAAATATGCAAGTGAAGAGATTTGGGTCTTTTTTCTAACAGTGTTGGAACCAAATGTTATTAAATTTGTAGAGAAATTACAGGAAACACATTAAAAACTATTAATAAAATCTCTTTTAAAAATGTCTCATATTGTTCTCCTGCACTTGTAAAGGGATATGAAATAATTCCATGGGGTAAAAACTAAATACTCGAAATGATTTTTTCTAGGATTGCCTGTTGGTTTCAAATCTCATCCTAATGACCCCCTAGACATCTGCCACCCCTTCTCCACAATGGCTTGATTGCCATTTGTACTTGCAGTGCGTCGTCTAATTCTCATTGCTTATGACGGATTACGGTTCACAAGGTTTTTTTGAAGTGTGAAGGGTGAATATATGCCCTGACATCTAGTGGGATTTCTTTCTTCTGTACAGCTCATTACTATTGCCTGTTATCACAAAAGGAATCGTTTTGGCATTACACTTAAAAGCAAGGGCCAGCTCATTTGTGAGAATGTCGTACTTCCTCATCTGCTCCCCAGTTTATCTTGGCATAGTATTTATAATTCAACTATGGTTATTTCCTACTTTAAAAATTCATGTATAAACAAGTATGATCTATTATTATTTATTCCAATAATGGTTTTTGTTATTATCCACCCATATTCCTGCTCTGTCATTTTATACAGTACTTGGGACAGTTTTTTCATGTCTTTAATGCTCTTAATACAAATTATTTTTCTTATGTCTGATTATTGTATTATGTTTGCTAGTGTAGTTGTATTTGAACATTAGCATATTAAGAGAAATATCATTTTATTATAAACTGTTTTCCTTTGTTTCTTCTTTATAGTACAGGTAAGGAGTCATGTTGATCTTTTAGAAATAGGTTAAATTATCTCAGAATGTTGTCAGGATAGTAAAATGAGTATAACAAAGCAAGAGGATACTTGGTCTGACAGGGCTGAGAAGACATTGGTCCTGCTCAGATTTGGCCTCAGAATATTACACATTCATTACAGTCCATATTTTAGGTTCTTTCCTTTACTGGTAGAAAACCTTTCCAAACTGTTACTCCACATTTTTTTTTAAAGCTCTTAGTGTTAGATATTTAATCTAGTTTTTCTTTTAAATCCATACATTTAAAGAATTCAGCAGAACTTGAAATAATTCATGCATACTACTTAGATAAGACATTTACAGTCTATTTCACCCTGCATAACAGAGATCATCATGCTCTTTTCTGCCAATTTTGAAGCAGATGTCCATATGTGGAAGTCTGTTAGTGTCTGCAAGATTGATTCGTTTTGGCTTAGGTTCCTCTAAAACCTGTCCACATTCTGATGAAAAAACTTCCCAACACTTTAATTAAGAGAGGTACTAACACTTTGCTCATTTTACCAATTGTAAACCTTAGCAGACAGAATATGAGGCTAAAAGGGAATAAGAATCAAGGACTAGAAATCAGAATACAGGGTTTCCTGCCTCCCAGGTCTATATTCAGAGAGGCCTTGGTTGAGGATTTTAAGGTGAAAGCCAGCCTCCCTGAGAGTGATCACGAACAGAGGGGATTTAGGATTCTAATGAAAGAAAAGAGAATAACCTGAAAAACAAAGTAAATGAATTTAAAAAATATAAATGGACAGAAATTAAGGGAAATAATAGATTTAATAGAAAGTAACCAATAGATGCAAAAGTATATAAGAGGACCTGATGTTCTTTAGAGAAACCTTTGCCAAATGGATGACCAGATTACATGTTCCAATATACTGGGAGGAGGTAGAAAACAGGTGACCAAGTGGACTCAGCCAACAGCTGGGTAAATCTCTAATGTGTTACAAGTGTTTGATTAAATATAAATTAGGCCAAGTCCCAGCTACAAAGGAATGTTCTGCATTTAGAGATCAAGCTAGAGGCTAAAACAACTGTGAAGAATTTGAGATTAAAGGTATTTAAAATTTTTATGATAGGGCTACTTGAATTTATCATGAGTTACAAGATGCTAAAAGAGAATATGATCTCTCTTAGATGGTACTGGAAATATAGAAAGGATATCTGATAATTTTTTCAAAAAGTAATGCTTCTTTTCTTAAGATAATTTCTCTTGAGGACCAAATGAGACAAGACAGAGGGAAGCAAAAAGATTGAGTTGTTGCCAAATCATCAGGTCTTTATACAATATCTTTTAGGGCACAGAGTTTATTTGGCTAAAGTTAATACAAGTGAAATTGCTGGTATGATTTACCATTAAAGGAAATGCAAATTCAGTGTTTAGTAATTGGATTTTGTGAGAAACACTGCCAGTAAGCATAAGGCAACCAGTTTAACAGAAAGATATATAAGAAGTAATCATGAAATTATATGTAATCAATATCCATATTGTGTTTCAATGCATGATATACACTTTACAGAAGAAAACTCTCACCTTTGAAAATCAATTTGCAAGTTCTTATAAGATTACAAATATTCGGTAATGGCCAATGTACTTTATGAGAAATATGTTGTATCAGATCAACTGATTTGCTTTTCGAATCTGATAGGCTTTGTAGCTAGAGAGGAGGTGAAACCTGTAATAATTCTTGAGAATAGTTTTGTTTCTGGCTCATAAAGTAGATTCATAGACAAGTTGGAAACTCAATAAACCATTGTTGGTGAGATACAGAGTTACTTGGGATAGTAAGGAGGTTGAAAAAAGAGAACAGTGAAATTACACTAATGATTTACTTACTAGGTAGGACAAGTGGGGTTAATTTTTATTGATGACTTGGAGAGTAGATAGGCAGAGAAACCATGAAATTTGAGGTGAAAATCAGTTTATGAGAGATTAAAGTAGGAAAAGGTTCACCTCTCCCATGTTAGAGAAATTGTTAAAAAATATTATGTACACACACATATAAATAGTATATGAAATTTACTTGAATTAACTTTTTTACTCTTCGATAATAGGCTATATTTTTAGATCTCTGACATTTCAGTGTCAGAGTGCTAAGGGAATTTATTAAAGGGAAACAGAGGTGATCTTAAGAAAGAAGGCTAAATGGAAACTATTCTGTTTTAGGAGAAAAGACTGAGCACCAATTTGCTGTTTTTATACTGTAATATCACATCAAGATTGGAAGTAGCCAGCTAGAATCTGTCCACTGAGGACAGATGAAGGAAAAAAAAATGCACATTTCTGCAAGAAGGATTTAGGTTAGCTTTTTGTGTAAAAAGAAGTAAAATAGATTTCCCAAGAAAGTTAAAAAATGGGCTCCTCTAGAAATACAGATTCACTCACCACCTGGGCAAGAGATTTAGCCCACACACTGGTCTGAAGGTAATAAACCAGATGATCTTGAAGGTCTTTCATATGTGTGCCTCAATTACTTATTTTATTTTGGTAAAAAAATTTATTTTTGGTTGAGTTAGTTCTTGAAAAACAACTGTAATTATGCATTTATATTTCTTTCTTCAATAAAGTGAAGAAATTCATCTTTTGTTTTAAATCTTTTAAATTTAAATGTGATTTAGAAACAAAGCCAAAAAAAATTTTTTAAAGCACACTTAATGTATTTGTCCATATCTAATTGATATAACTGTTCTATAAAAATCTTAACGACCCAGTCAAATATTTTTTAATGTTTTCAAAACCAGAACCTGAACAAATAAATAATGAAGACATTGGAGGACACATTTACATTAAGTGTGTATTAAATTTGTACATGTTTATCTAATTATTTGGGGGTTTAACTTCATAAATTCTAATACGTTAAAGCTTTCTACAGTGGTTTAGAATTTCCTAATCCCAAATTCTGACTTTGATGATTCATTTTTATTCTAAGACTGTTGCTATTAAAAAATGAGTCATTGAGGGAAAAGGATAGGAGATTAAATGGATTAGTTTATGAGACAAAAATATTAATGTAGTTTGAATGACAACTATGTGAACTACTAGTTTGGAAGCTAAGCCAGCTCAATGTCTATTTATTAAGAAAAATCAGATTTGTTTCTCACTGCATTTAAAAGATCATGGGGAAATTAATGTCTAATGCTTTATATCTAATAGCTAAATGCCAAAGCCAGTCATATTTCACACAGGCAACTTGGCAAGAGCTCTCTGTATTATGTTTCTTGAGGTTATATTCTGAATTACACCGAAACCGCCACCACAGCTGACACTAATTTGTTCCCTTTTAGAAATCACAGTGGACAGGCCAAGGAGAGAATAATCATGTCAATGAAATCGCATCCCACTACTGGAAGTCACTTGCACGGATTCTTTATGAAGTGCTTACAAAATAAAATTGGGATGGAAAGGAGCTGCCACAATTTCCCTTACATACAAATTACCCTGGGCTGCTGACCAGAAAACATCTTTAGTTTCTAGTGCTATTAATTCATAACTGTCACTAGTTCTGAATTAATTAGGGAAGCAATTGAGAAATAAATCAATATAAAAACTTCAGAGTGATCAGAGTAGCAGTGACACACAGAAGAGGCCCAAACAATGACTTTAAAATAACAATGGTTACTGGTGGAGACGTGTTCATGCAACACACAAGCACACATGAGTCACTGTCACCATATGTGCACAACCACAGCAGCATGCATTGCTATGTTAAGACAAAGCCCCCAAATTTTCAATTTGATGAGAATAACATGATTATTATAATGTTATGATTCCTTGTATCTATGACAACATTGTAGAAAAACAGGTAAATTTCAAATTTTTAGCTGAATCCAGATTTATCCAGAGGGATTGCCCCCTAAGACATTACCCTACAGTAGCTGTAGGTCATGCCAGTGATTTTTAGACTATTATAGGACACAATTTAAAATGACTGAAATGTAATATAGAAAAATAGAAGATGACTCTCATGCATGTACAGTTTACTACTACAGTAAGCTTAAAACCATACCCCCTGCCATCCAGGAACGTGAAACTAGTTTTAAGGAAACAAAAGAGGAACAAGTGAAGTGATGCTGTCATGTAGCACTTTGATTATTTAATCTTGTATTCAAAAACTTTTTTTTTTTTTGGCTGAAATAGGCTAATGTGCCTCTTTCACCCGGGAATATATTTAACACAATATTTGTTTCTTTCCAAATGGCTTAAATATCTAGGAAGTGTTCATTGTCAACCTAGACTTCTCCTTCTTGCAGGAAAAGGAGTTCATAATCACTTGGGCAACAAGCCAAGAAAGTAACAATGTCTCCAGCAAAATCAAGCCGTGATGTCTCCACCAGGCACTTGGACTAGCTAAGGTCAGCATGATGCACTGAACAGGGCATACAGCAGGCAAGTTAACATGCTGCGTAAAGGGGTGCTTGGAGCATCACATGATGAAATTTGAGTTCGTACATTACCTTTGACATTGCGACCATTGTCTGTTTTGAGCACACAAGGATAAAAAAGAGAGAAATATAAAAAGAAGACTAAAATTATGTACACTGAATTATCTCTGTAAAAACAATCAGAGAAAACAGGATGTAATGATTGGAAATTTATCTTCAAAATTAACATTTTGTACTAGTCAACCAAGTTATATGCATCGATCAAAAATACCTGCCATCTTAAGCATTCATGTTCAACTAGGTGATACATTTATCTTAACTTAAATGAACTCTAAGACACCTCTTTATAGTTAGAATAGTTTGGAGAAAGAGATCCCCAGCTGCCTTCAGTTGTGATAAAAATTTTCAACCTTGTCAGAAGACAATTTTTAGTGTCATTTCAACCATTGTTTATAAAGAAAGACTACACACATTTTGCATGTAACTTGAAGTAACTTTTTTCATATAATTTAACCTAGTATGTGAATAAGGAAACATGTTTCTAAGACAATTTACCTTAAACCAACTTGTGTTATTAATTACAATTTCATTAACTACCCCTCCCACAAATGTTCTTCAATATATATTTAGAAAATACTAAAGAGTGCTCAAAGAGTGATTCTCAGCCAAAAATAGTTGTAAGGAACTCAGTGAAAGATTTGACTCTTTGAGATAACAAGAGATTTTTAACTTTATGTTGTTACAGTGCACTTAGTGTAAAAGCACAGTATTCAGGAAAATCATGTATATTAAAATAGGCTTTTATTCCAATCTCTGAGTGGAATGTTTTCAGAATTGTTTTGAGATTAGCAATCTGACTCTGTTGCGTATTTGCTACTAACAAAATATGCCTTACTAGTTTTGAAACAAACAAGCTTAAAATAAATGAAGTCATGTCAAAACCATCCAAATATACCCAATTTGAAAAATCTGTTCCACACTTGTGGACATCTATTCTAAAGTGTGCATATTTAAAATCTTGGGATATATTGTGATTTTTTTCAAAGTTTAAACTGAAGCAATTTCAATAATGAAGCATATTGTATTGTTAGCACAGACACTGCCTCAGACAGAGAAACACAAATAAAATTGTGACCTTACTTGACAACTGTCTATGCCCTTTAAGGAACCATGAAAAGCAAATAGGGATAGTGGAAGAGACCTTGATTACATAGGATTAATTATTTCCATCAGGTGCTAGTCCTCAAAATCATTAGTAAAGTAACGCTTGCAAGTGATTAAAAATTATAACTTCTTATCAAACCTTGAAATTATACATAAATATTTGCAAATTTCAAAAAACCTGACCAAAAGTTAAATGGTTAATGTTGCTTTCACATACTAAGGTAGAACATGAGGTCTGGTGTTAGCTGAGATCTTCTTGTTATTTTTCCATGACAATATAGTGCACAAATTAAAGTAAGAATTTAGAATTCTGTTGCAATTTGACAGAATAATTTTATGTCTGTTCAATCTAATAATAAAACAAATGAGGTTTACATTTTTCATGCCTGCTTTGTGTTTTTAACTTCATTTCTCTAGTAGTGCATTTTTATTGTATTTACAAATGTGTTGGTCCATGACACATTAGAAAAAGATTCTGGTCTTTCACCTACAAATGGTTTGAAAAGTACAATTCTGAGATACTGGTAATGTAGATTAAATGAAAGGATAATGTAAAACATTATGCATTAATATATTTTCAAATTATTTAAAGTTCTATAAAGATATCCTATAGAGGGGCTAACTTCTCTCCTGAATGAGGAGACAACAATCTAAATTCAAAATATAGAGCACATGGGATTTAACTGATTAACTAGTTACATGGATTCATGAAACTAAAATCAGTTTCAAAGTATTCCATCTTCACTTATAAGTGGTTCCCTTTCTAAAACACATCAAATTCTGTAGCCTTAGGAAGTGTAGCTTCTATGATAAGTGATTTTGTAGCTAAAATTGCTCTGAAGCTGTAAAAATACCCTCAGAATTTATCAATCAATAGCCAGACATTGACTGTAGCATTGGCAAGAAAGTGATACTTTTTTCTTTTTAAATAACATAGCTTGAGTGGGGGAATAAAATTAAGAATGATCTTAACACCAAGCCTCCATATATAGAACCTGTACTGAAAAATCCAAAAGTATTAAATTATCCTTTCTAAATGGAGATTATGTGAAATTGAAAACAATGAAGTTGAATCATGAAATCTGATCTAACCTATTCAGTGCCACTGTTAAAAAACAGGCTGAGTCTTTAGCAAGCACTGATTAATCATTTAATATTCAAATTTACTGTTTCTGAACGTTATTATACTGTAATTTGGGCTCTAGGCAATAGACCAATCCCTGAAAAATCAGTATGATTCCTAAAGATGAGGATGCTGACTGGGCTCACTAACTGAAATGGATGTTGGTCATTTGAATTATCGTGTTGAACTTTTTGTTGTTCATTCACAGGCTCCATTTTTTGGGGGTTTCATTCAGTCAGGGGATGCTGAGCAGGCCATCACTAGATGGCATAGGGCCTTTATGATTATCCAGTTTAGGAACTGTCCTTGATTTATTTCCCTTTCTACTTTCTTTGGACTAAAGATTAAAATGGAAGTGCTAATTGCTCCTACACTATATACAGTTTCTCAACTATTTTGTATAGAAAACTGTTCCTTCTCTTTTTTGTGAAATTGATTTATTTTTCTTCAAAAGTTCCTGCCAATTCATTTTCTTTTACCCCTTCTACCTTCTCCACTTCACTGTGCCCTTAATAAAGATCCTTCACATGATTCAACCCTAAGATTCTGGGTTAATTTCAGAGTATTATGGAGTAGATAGCTCATCCGTTCCTGATGTGTGTGTTTTTGTAATATGATTCATGAACAAGATCCCCTCAGTTTCCCATCAACATTTATTGAGTTCCTGCCATGAAACAGGCAGTTGTGCAAAATACTAAGTTGTGCAAAGCCAGCTATGCCAGGGCTCCCATCCTCGGGTAGCTCTCAGCAATGTGTTATTTGCTTGTATATTTAACAGGAATGACAGACAGACATATGGACTAAATAGAGAATGTAACAAATACTATAATATATGTAAACACCACTGTGCACACTCAGGTGTGAAATCATTTAATTCTTCTGATTTGGGAAGGGAAAATGGGTCCTTCTGGCTATAAGTCGTAGTGTGAAGAGGGCCAAAGTGAGTATTCCTGCCAGAACACACTAAGGAAGTGAGAAAATGGGTGTTACATTTTTGGGAAAAAGCGATTATCTTTGGCAGGTTTAGAATAGAGCGCATAGTACAGGAAGGAGTCTTGCAGGGGACAGAAATGAGTCTTGAAAAACAGCTGCGTCCAGCTGGCAAAGCGCCTGGGACCCTGCATTATGGAGCCTTGATCAGATCTATGTTTTAAAAGGAGGACTAGCAGCAGCATCAGAGAGGATGGGCGTTCACGGAGTGAGTGCCACGGATGGGACAGTGGGCCTCTCAAGAGCCCAAGTCTATGGGCTTCATAGAAGTGGGACTGACATATGCATGCAACAGGTACTCTGAATCTCTGGAGCCCCTGGGAAAAGTTTCATGAGTCAGCAGACCCCCTCTAATGGCAACTTTCACAGGGCAGGGGTGCGGGGAAAGAGCATTGCATGGATGGATGGTGGAGGCTGGAGGCAGGCTCATGGGTTTGAAGGCCAGCTCTGGCACTCCGTAATCTTGGGCCACTGATTTATTTCACACATCTAAGCCTCAGCAACCTCATCTATAAAATGGAGCTTAATAATGGCTCCTAACTCACAGGGTTGCTATAAGAATGAAATGAAAGTGAATATATATCTAGCATATACATAGCCTCATACATAGTAAATAATCAACAAATGTTATCCATTATCATGTTAATGATGAATTGTTTTTATCACCGCCCTTTAAACATGCTCTTCGCCACTGGCTAATATAAGAATGTGAATGTGAAGAGGCCAAAGAGAAGTAAATGAATTCAAGTTGGTTTTGGCTGAGATCAAGAATTTAAGGCTTTTTTCCCCTCTAAACCTTCTCCCCTCCCCTTACCTGTCTCCTCCCCACCCCCAATCAGTTTATAGCTTTCTGATCACTGAGTACACCACATTTCATACATCTCTTCCTTTGGAAAGAGTTGGTCAATGAAATAGCCCTGTGCTGGCACAGTGTTCTTCCAGCCCAGGGCTTGACTATTTGTCAAATGCAGCAAGATTAGTTATGCTAAGGCTGATGGCGTCATCATCTAGTGCATCTTACAGGAGGCACTGAATAGTTACCCCTCCATAAGGTAGGCAGATGATGGTTATGTACAATTTCAGAAACACAGATAAAGAAGCCAGAAGAAACCAAATTTGACTAGGATTTAAAGTGGAAATCAGTAACAGCTCTGAATACAGAATTCATATTTGTAATAGCCTTTACTCACATTTCTTCCCTGAACAAATAAAGATTAATGTCAAAATTAAAAACAATATGGAGATTACCTTTCATTACCCATTAATATATATATTTCCATATTTAAAATAAACCTACCTTCACTGGCATGTCGGTCTCTAAATACGTTCTTGGGGTGGACACTGAGGCCTTCTATGTCATGAACTGAGGAAGCCCTCCGGATACTACAGATGCTTTCTTTCGATCTGGAATGAGTCAGTTGGGAACTTGACTGCAGCATGTCAGGGTAAAGTCGGTCCCATTGCCGTTTGGGAGAGGAATGGTCAAGAGGTCCAGATATATTCACCAAGGGGGAACATTTGCTGGGTTGTATCAAAGCTTTTGTATCGTCTGCTTCGGAGGGGCTGCAGCTCTCTTTCGTAGGGGACTTAAAGTGCTTCATGGCTACTGAATCATCGCTGTGTTTAGATGAATCGATTACTACCACATCAGGGTCTTCTTGTGGTAAGGACTGCTTTCTGTAAGTGAGAACTCTCAGACCAGGGAACTTGAACCCAAAAAGCTTCCCTACAAAGAGAGACAAGAAAGAGCACTATTACAAGATAAAGGGTACATCCTTTAAAACAGACATTGTTGACTCATATTTACATGCCACGTAAAAAGAATTATTAATCAATATTAATGAAGTTGTTTACAGTTCGAATGAGGGATAGTAGAGAAAACTTCTCCAAGACCAAAATGAATTATCATATAAGCAGTAAGAAAATAGTAAAATAACTTTATCATATTTCTGATGCTCACTCAAGTGACATGAAAGCATTATTTGGGTAACATGAGGTTTTTTGTTTTAATAAATTAAAAACATATATCTACTCTACATCCATTTTTTAAGGAAATTTGAAGGGTGGAAAACAGTAGAAAGGAAAAGAAGGAATGGGGCATCATATATAAAAGGGTTAGACACAGAAAAAAATTATAGTGTATGCCTGTGTGTGTGTGTGTGTGTGTGTGTGTGTGTGTGTGTGTCTGTGTGTGTGTGAGGGGCTGGTACTGTATTAGAAGTAGAAGGGAAGGGGAGGGGAAAGAGTTGGCCAGACTATTCTAGAAGGTTTGTATTGGATAATATTGTGAGTCAAGTGTGGTTGGAAAAAGTGGGGTCAACTGTGTATGAGACATTTCTCATTCTATTTGGAATCCTTGAAATGCTTTTGGTTCCAAAGAGGGATGTTGTGGGGACAAGCACTACCTGCTTACAACCTTTTGTCCCAGAATAACCATGTGTCCACATGGCTCTCTCCTTCAGGCCGCATGCTAAGTACATGGTACCTTGATGGGCTAGAGTTGGCCAAATCCAGGCCCTCCTTCTCCATGGAAACATCTTATTAGGAGGCAGGCCCCTCTGGGCAATGGTCACACAAGAATGATTTGTTTTAGCAAAGCATGTCATAGTCTCTGTCCCCTCTCCCTTGGCACACATGTAGTCTTTGTCTTCTCACCCTATATAAGCAGTTCCCTCCCTGTCCACAATAGTGGTGCACAACCTTGAATAACATTCTGATCAAACTATAAAAATGCCCTACTCTATCCAGCTGGCTGCTCCTGGACTCCCTGTAGGTAAGTCCCGTAAACCCTCATGTCTCATACGGCATTTCTGGGTCTTTTCTTTGGTCTTTTGAGAGCTTTCTCCTTGCATTTCAACCACTTGAGCACGTAATCAGACTTGTGATCACAAAGATGAAAACATAAGAATTTCTTTATCCTGATTTTTTAAAAATTCCAAAATCTGAGAATATGGCATGAAATGTTATATGTATCTCAGAGTGGATAATGCTTGGAAGGGGAAGTAAATATAAACACTAAAAGGTGGACATTAAAAATTAGAATACTAGCTAATAAACACATAAACTCACTTTAGCAAAGATGCAAATCAAAATAAGAGGATAGTATTTTCCACTCTTCTCTTCAGTTTAGCAGTAAACAAAAAAAAGAACTGTAGCATCTAGTGCTGGAAAAGAATGCTGGAGAACATTCTGACACTTTGCTCGTGGGGTTGCAAATTGCTACAAATTCTTTGGAAAGTCATCTTATAAAATCTATTAAAATGAAAAAAAATAAACTTCCCTTGACTCAGTGATCCCATTTTTGGATATTATAAAGGCACAAAACTTAGACACAATCTGAATATTCATTAGAAGGAGAATGGCTGAACAGAGTATGGCATTTTTATACTTTGGAATCTTACAATGTTCTTTAAAAAACAAAAATATGCATATGTTTTGATCAGAAGGTTATTCAAATACAGTGTAAATGAACAAGCAAGTTTCAGCTTACTTTGTTTATGATGATATTATTTCACTAAAAATAATAGAAACCTGTATATTTCTAAGTTGTAGGGCAGTAGATAAAGATGTGGAAGAATATACTCTAAACTTTTAATGTTGATTGGCTAAGTGGGTTTAGAAGTGTGGGAAGTATAATGTATCACATGCTTCTTTACATATTTCTACTGTGTATTACCTAAACTATGTATTCCCATTTTTTAAAAAATCAAGGTATCATTGATATAGTCTTGTGAAGGCTTCTATCCCTCAAAGAAATGAAAAGATGAGAGAAAGCATCCAAACAATATTGCATAATTCAAAGCTTTCCAAGTATTTTCTATAAGAAAATGCAGTTTCTAATTGCTAAAGCCAGCACAGTAGCCCTGGTCCACAACACCCCATAGTTTTATAATTACATGTTGCCATTCTAATCAGAAAGTTGTTGTTTTGGGGTTACACAATCACCTTTTTATATTCTTTAAGTGTCACGGGCAACATTATCTTTAATATATTCACTATGAACTTTCCCTCCATACACTGAAGTCAATTTTAAAACATGGAAGAACACTCTCAAAACTCATGAACATTTCTGCATTTTAATTGAGTATACTCTTCCAGTAGATAGTCTTATCTACACACATTATTTTCAATTCCATCTTTAATCCAATGACTCATAAATTTCTGTCTCCAGCCCAGACCTCTTCTTAGTTCCAAACATGGATATCTAATGTCCTCATCAACTACCTCACTTAGAAGTTTAAAAGATACCCCAAAATCTCATATCAAATCCAATCTCATGTTTTATCCTTCCAAGCCCAACCCTGCTTTTTGGTGATTGCCACACAATCTATCTAGTTGTATCAGCCTGAGACTTGAGGGCAATTCTAGCTGCTACTGTTCTATCTCTCATCTCCATCCCCCATATTAGATTAATCCATTCATTGTGTTCACCTCCTGAGTATCTTTTTAATGGTTTTACCTCTTTTATCTCCACTGCTTTCACTTTCGTGTAAGCTACCATCACGGTTCACCTCATTTCTTGCAGTAGGATACCAGCACTTTCCATGGTTGAATCATACTGACTATCCTTTAAAACAACGTTTATCTTTTAAAAAGTTCACATCTGATCACGTAGGCTACTGTTTAATCATTCACGGCCCCCAGAACCTTCCTGCTTCGGGAATGAAGACAACACTACCTCCATTCTCTGCAGCTCCATCTTTTCTCCCTTACTTTCTAGGACCCAGCCATACAGACTTTTTCATTTTTCTGCAGTCTTGTGCTTCTTTCAGATTCAGTTTCCTTGTATTTGATACATTTTACCCTTAAACTTACCACATCCTTTGGATTTTGGCTCCAGAGTCATTTCCTTTGAGGAGCTTTTCATTCCTTCTGAACTGGATTAGCCCCGACTACATAGCTTTCACCACAGTTAATATATAGTTATACACTTGTTGGTTTTCTGATTAATATTTTTCTCTCTTAGTGGACTGTAAGCCTCATAAGGATGGGGCCTCTGTCTGTTTTGCTCTTCAAATCCCAGCTCTGACAGAATGCCCGAGCATGGTATCTGAACGTCCATGAGCTGATTCTGAATTGACAATGTGCTTCGATTTTGACTACGGAATAACAGAATACTTAATTGCCTTGACCAACTTAGAGAATTGTAGCCTCTTAGAATTGTATTGGCCTTGTTCACCAAAAGTGATTGACTGAGTAGAACTTACAGATGATGGAAATGATGAACTCTACTAGGTAATATATACTTGACACAACTTCTATTGTTTCATCTTTTTTCAGAAATTACTAATTGTTACCATTCTGATTCTAGCAATACACAGATGTTTTTCCAGACTCCTCATCATCTAGTGAATTTTACATAAGACCTCCGTTTTTACAATTAAGCAGGCTAATTTATTACTATAAGCTTTCATTTGTGGGTAGTAGTTAACAGTGTTAAATATAATTGAAATAAAATGAATTTTTCTGATGAAAGACATGACACAGCACACGAAGTCCAAGTACATTCAACATGAAACTCTGGATTAATAAAATGGAGATGAGAGTAACAAATCTGTGCAAATAAATCAAATAACAGTGCATCAGGGTAACTGTCTTGTAAGCATTCTTACATAATTCTACTAACAACTTTTAAAGGCTCAAGTGAATTGCCAAGTTAAAAGTCAGTGAACTGCATCAAAGTCATCTGATTAGTTTTTAATGCACCCAGAATTGACTTATAAAGCAGTTTACAAATCAATTCTGCAAGCTTATTACAGTGCACTGAAGGTCAGTGCCTACTTTTATTCATTCTTTATCAACTACATTACCCTCCTCCTTTAAAAACAATTCACTGCCTTCCTTAAATTAATGACTGCACAGACATTTAGTTTTCTCCTATAGTTTAGTCATATCCAAAGTGGTACAGATGGTCTTTTCTGCATCACTAGGTTAATATGACCATGTTATACTGCATTACAGATTTAGTTGTCTAACTGTTGTTCACCCAGAGAGAAAACATATTGAGAATTTTGTTCAATGCAAGCACTTTCAGGCACAAAATATAAAACATAGATGAGTATAATCCTGTTACAGTTCTTAACACTGATAAACACCCTTGATAAGTTAGATCTCCATAGTTGACTGTATTTGTTTTCTGACTTGAATAACTAAAATAGATAACATTTAGCCTATTATCTCCTAAAGTGTTCAATAAATATGAGAAAACAATAACAAGATTTTTTATACATTCTCCCAAACAATAATAAGTACTGATAAACTCCTTGCATGAACATGATTTTGTTTAAATATACCATTTTTACTAAGAGGACATATAGTTTCTAACATATGTGCATTTATAATTCAGACTACTGAAGTGTCTTTCTCAGGACATGTCATTTCTGTGAATCTACTGAATATAAGTTTGGAAACTGCATCTCCATGTATCCTGTGTCTATTTAACTAAAAGCTTTTTACTTCTCAACCAATCAGGCACACAGATAATCCCATCATCTTTCTCTTTAAAAAGTAGAATCATGACTCCAACCTGTATTTGCAAAGATGTTAAATACTAGGCCCAAAGTCAAATAGGAGATAAGAATAAAGTCAGAATAAAACAGCAGGTTCCTTGATACCTAGTTTCAGTTTTACCTAAGATATTATATTTTCTTGGGCCATAAAGATTTATAAGAGAATCTAGCGAGAATCATATCTGTCTTCCAAATAAATGTAGATAAATACATACACACAATTTAGCTTATGATCTCACAGGTTGAAAAACAAAATTGCTTCCCCCAGTCAACAGCCTTCCATTAACCTCTCCTAGGATCCCCTAGTATTCACTGGCTTTTAATATTCTTTCCAGTTTTGAGTTTGTTCACTTATATGTTTATGCTAAATCACAGTTCTCACAAAATTGTAATGATCACTGCTACATTTCTACCCTATCTCAGTGGAAATGAGATTATAGTAAATGGTTCTTCTGAACTTCCAAATTGAGAAGACCTCATTAGTCTGAAGGGTTATTCCTCCCCTCTTCTCTTTCCTGCTCTCTCTCCCTCTCTGGGAGCTGGTTCTCATTTACTAGAGTTTGGAAGAAAACTATTGTGCCAATTTTGACCTCAATCACCTTTTCTAATTTAGGAATATACCTAGGAATATTACAAATAATAATATTTCTTGAATAAAAACAAATAGTTCTGAAATATGCTCCATACCATCCTAATCATTGAATTTCCTCACAACCACAAATTCCCAATCATTCCCTTGGTTCAATTTCTAATCACTTCTACAAACTCTTAGAACTTTGATTATCTAATGATTTTACTACCTAAAACCCAGTTAAATATAAATTACTGGTATTTTGCCCTTTTTTGGTTCTGCTTTTGTTGAATTATGGGCCGAAAAGTAGAAAGAAACTTAAGATCGGTCATGAAAACTAGAGAACATAGTGGGGTCAAGAGAGGACGTATGGGCAGAGGTGGGGTAAGTGTTGTGAAGGCCATGAGTGGAGATATTTCACCGCACAAAGGGTTAGGGGTGGTGCGTGGTATCTCGGATTGGATCCCTGCAAAAAAGACTGCAAAATGTCTATGGGGAGTGTTTGCAGGAGATATATAGGCATGGAAGGGAGAAGGGCAGGACTGAACAGAAGTTCAACTGTTATACAAATGCACTGAAGCTCCAGTCAGTCCTCCAGGGAGCTCTGGAGCAGAATAGCCTTTCAAAGTTAGGCTAAATGGATGTCAGAGTATCTGGCCTTGGCCCCCCACTCACCAGTCACTGGCTACAGCCATTCCATGGGAAAGGCCAAACCTTGGGTAGGACCGTTCCCTGCCTTTGACTACAATTCTCAGCGAGAGGAGGAGGAGCTGTGCACCCCCAGCAGCCATTTCTAGGGGCCGGGTTGCCCCTGCCTGAGGACGGTGTCTGACTGAGTGACACAGTGTCTGTCCACAGTACAGAGGCGGAAGGACAGTCAGCACTTGGTTTGAAAAAAAAAAACTGATCTGAATTAGGTCTACAATCAGCTATTATCACACAGCATAAGGATTTGTGAATTAGTGTCAATTCACCTTTCTAAAATCAGGGTATTCACTTAAGTCTGACACTTAAATTGGAAGCCTTAAAATCACTGTGAGAACTTTACCTCCAGCCAAATAGCTCTGGATGTGTGGAGAAACGTGACTTTAATCTCTGAGTCAGAGAGCGCAACAGATCAAATCTGATGGGAGAAACAGGGAAGATAATTGACATATCTGTCTTCTTTTTAGGGAGAAATTTCCATAGAGGCGCCCTGCAAGGAGATGTGTCTTTTCTTCTCTAATTGGTAAGGAGTATATGATGATAGTTCATGATATTGTCACAAAAGGCAGTACTTGGCAGTTAGGCTGGGAACAAGGACCATTCAAGTGAACTCAGTACTGACCTGGGAGCCTGCTTAGAGGATGACAAACGGGGCGGGGCAGTCAGTGCAGTCCTGGTAGTGACAACAAAAGATCACCAGGGAGCACACCAACCCAGTCAACCTGAAACTAAATTTAGGACTCTTGAAAGGAGAAGATGTGGTCAGTAATGCCTCGAAAGACTAAAACTCCTGGGACATTTCTTAGGGCAAGAGACCCCAGAGGCAAAGCAATGTCTTACAATAAGTCAGTAAGTACAGGCCCAGAAGTTGCCCTGAATTTTGGGTTCAGTAGGCATGCAGCGGGGTGAGAGTGATCACCGTAGCTGCAGCAGCAGAGACCTTCTGGAACAGGTTCACCAAGGCTGACGACGTCTGAGACACTGCTTCCAACCTGGCCGTGTCCTCATGGGAGCAAAGAAGTAGAAAACACAGGTTTGGGATAAGGGAGATAAGACAGAAACAAGACAGGCAGTGGACTGCTTTTAGCCACCCACCGGTAAACTCCTCAGTGAGGAGGCTTTGGAAATGAAAGCAATCACATTGGTATTACATGTACCTAATTAGGTGTCTCTGTGATAACTGCTTAATAAATCCATGCATGATTTGCTAATACTGTTATTTTGTTTCTCTTTGATAGATTTCTTACTTTTCCAAATGCCAAGTTAAAGCGTCCATGAAAGTAGAAAGAAATAGTATCTTAACTTAGATTGACTCAGGATGTAGTCATTTCATTGACAGGACCTTTCTTAAAGGTATTCTAACCGCAAATGGTACAGACGCCAGTTACCCAGTGCTTTTATGCATAGGAACTGTCCCTGATTTGGGTGTTGCTAGGTAACAAATTCTTCCAAATGATAGTCACATGAGGACTCTCTGGTGTGGATACGCCAATTTACGTGGTCATTAACATTCACTGTTAATGAAGCAATAAAGCACAATATTTTTCAATTATCAGTAATTTTCTTGATATTAGAAATATGTATTTTGCCCAAATCCTGGGGGGTGGGGGAGGAACATGATATAAAGCTGACTGCAGTCTGAAATTTTCCCAGACTTCTTTTAGCAAGCATGTCATGGTTCCTTTTTCTATATCAAATTTAATCTTTAAAATGAGGTAACTTCCAAATGCATGATAATAGTAAACATTAGTTACATTGTAAAGCCTTTAATTAAATTCATCTGAACAATAGACTGTTTCTGAAGTCATGCTTGCAGAATGGAAAACTCTATATTACTACTGAAGCTTTCCGTTTTTGAGTTAAAGAATGACTTTCAGCTCCAATGGAGAATAGTAAAAGCACTGTGAATGCCCTTTTAGAATACACAGCAAATTTCTTTGTTTTTAGCTTGAGGCTTAAACACTGAGATTACAAATTTGAGGGAGTAATGTAGCTATTTAGGCAACTATATGTTTTATGTGTCAATTATTCAGAATATTAGGACCAAAGTACATGAATACATTTTTGGTGGCTTAATTTAGGTTTATATTTGCCTAAATTACCAACTGCATTTTGTGTGTATGGACTTATCTTCAGCCAAAGGTTTTAAAGCAACTCAAATTTTTATTTTAGTAAGCATAGAAGTAAAAATTCTCTTCTGATTTAGAGACCATAACTTAAATAATCTCAAAGATAATGGAATCTCCTTTATAGTGCCTTAATAAGATTAAATAAAAAGTTCACTTTTGAAAATAACTGTGAGAATAAAATACTATAGAAATTTTACTTTTTATTACATTTTTTCATTTAGTTCCACTTAAAATCTATCTTTATACTTTCATCTAAGCATTAATCAACTTAGGCCTGTCGTTCTCAAAATATAGTGGGTATTAGAATGATCTGAAGGGTTTGTTAAAACACAGAGTGTTGAATTTCTTTGTTTCTAATCAGTTGTTCTGGTGTAAGATCAAAGAACTTGCACTTCAAACATGTTGAAAGTGATGCTGATGATCTCTGATTTAGACAGTCTGGCTAATGAACACTCAAGAGGGAAAAAATAACTACTCATGTAAAATTAACATTTAATTATATATTGTAGAAAAAAGTATGAATATTATTATTTGCAAAATTTTGGGGATGCATGGAAGAAAATACAAATAGCCCTGCTGGGAGCTGGAGCTGAAGGGGTTCCTGGCTACTGTAAATAAGGTAGGTGTTCTCTAGCTTTCCATAGCCCACACCTCCCTCTTTTGTTCTGAGCCTTTTTCAGTCACTCATGTTCCTTGTCAACTAGGTCAGCAGAAGTGACAATGTGGTAGTAAAGACCAGTCACAGGGCAGGTAAATCTGGGTGAGTTAGACATGCTCCAGAGGCGAGGGGTCCTCTGGAGGAGGTATTCTAGAGGAATGAAGGCACTGTAGCCGAGGGGGCACCAGGTCATGCAAACCAGGTAGTATAAAGTGTACAGTGATTTCAAGGGACCACACTGAGATCTGGGATGTGATGGGGGCAGCTGTGATGGGGGATGAGGCGGAAGAAGTTTCTGAGGCAGTACCACAATGGGTCTTCTGTATGATGCACAGGGCTTTGGAGTTGTATGATGATAGGCATCCAGAACCTCTGTAAAGGATATAAACAGTAGGATACTCTGACCTGGGGTGCAGTAGTAGGATGCACAGTCCTGAGGAAAAGGGTCTGAGAGAAGAGATTCCAACTATAAGACCATTTCATCAGCCCAAGAAAGATGTGTTGAGAGTCTGAGTAGGCAATTATAGTAGGCTGTATAAGATATCTGAAAGACATGTTTGACAGAATTTGACCACTCTTTGGTTGGGAGAAAGGGGGATTAGAGAAAAGGAGAACTTAATGCCCAGGTTTCTGGCTCAGGTGGCATGGAAGATGACACCTTTTACGGTGCATGAAGAGTAAGAGTTTTTGATGGTATGGGGTGGATGGTGGCTGGAGATGGAAAGATAAGACTTAGCTTGAAATGCTGAATCACCCAGAAATGCTAAAATCTTCCAAAGGAGATGTACAGTGGGCAGTTGGATATATGAAGTCTCTAGAGTCTAGAGAAAGGTATGAGCTGGAGACACTGATCTGGGAGGGGGTTGTACCCTGTAGGTCATGGATGAGTTTACCCAAGCAGGTGTAGAGAGAAGATGCCTAAGAAGAGAGGGATACTAAAAGCAACTGCTAGGGGGTAAACAAATCATGTTTAAGAGTAGTAAGAGAAACAAGAAAATGGTATTAAAATAGCTGTCACAGACATTAGAAGAAGTGAGTGTATATCATGGAATGTAAAAGAAGGGAGAGAGGGGAGTCAAACTTTATAAGGTACATTCAACCCAGAGAGCTACGTAGAGAGTACAACATAGAGCTTAATTACAGTGGGCAGAAGAATGAAGGAGACGAGGGAACGAATGAGCTGGTGTGGCAAATGCAAATGCCTATAGGAAGCGACAAGTAACATGAATGAAGAAAGCCCGGAATAAACAGAAAGGAGAGCTGAGGGCTGCAGCAAGTAGAGTGTGCACACCCCATCTAAAGGTGTGGCCAGTGTCCTGTTCCAGACGTGTGGACAGATACTCATATTTTTTCGAAGTAAGCCAGATGTCTCAATTTTATAAGTAGTCTTTCAATTTTTAAGTGTTGGCAACAAATTCAACTAATGTAAACTTTGAGAAAATACATGATATAAACAGAGTATGTCTGTTGAAGTCTGTTGAATTCATCTTCGCTTACCATGAGTATGAGCAAAAGGGAAAGAGCCAATAGAAAGCGTTGGTGAGGGGGTATTGGGTAGGCCAGGTTCCCAAGGGACTGAGGAGGGAATGGCTTTCAGGTGCAGATTTGAGCTTCAGGTAAGATTTGTCACCGGGGGTTGGGTTATACTTTTTGATCATGGGCTGATTAAAGGAGGTTTGCGCACCCTGCCTCCCATGCCCTCTTTGCTTTGAGGTGTGGGAGTTGAAGTTATCTGTGGACACAAAAGAATGGATTTGATGTAAGGGTCATGAGGAGCCTGGTGAAAGCTTGAAATGCTGTTGAGGGAAAGAGGTGAAGTATCTGGGAAAAAAATTTAGGATCTTTTGTGTAGTTTTGACAATGCAGTATAATTGTTTATAAATTAATAACTGATAAAATTCATTATTTTCCTGTGAGTAAAGCAAGCAACATTGGCCTGTTTTCTTGTTGGGAAGTGTTTCAAGTTTAGTAAAATGAGAATACTTCATATATATTTGATAATGATGGTAGATTAAGTAGACTTAAATTTAAGCAAAAGCTATTTCAAATTGATAAGAGGAGTTTACTTGTTATTAGTTAAAATTTAATCAAGGATATGAGTTTAAGTAAGGTCAACTTTTATATATTGACTCCAATTGAATATTTGACTTTAAAACATGATAAAAACATAGAATGCATTCATTTTTTTGTTCGGATGTATATTGTTAAATCAATAATTTTGTTTAATTCAGGTTCCCCTAATCCCCTTGAGAAATTTTTAGCAAATTAAAATGTGTGTGTGTGTGCACCAGACTGGTGATCTTAGATTCCTGCTATAAAATAGAAGAAGTATAAAACTCAAATATACTTGTAAATAATTTAAAACGTAAAATAATTAAAAATAATAAAAGCAAAAGTCTCTTAGACGATGAGAATTAAGCAGTGCAAGCAAGAACACATAATTTTGTTATCTTCAACAATGAGCAAATACTTCATAACAATGTATATTAGAGCAGAAAAAAAGAAAATACATTTTCCC
This sequence comes from Manis pentadactyla, assembly GCF_030020395.1. Taxonomy (NCBI): domain Eukaryota; kingdom Metazoa; phylum Chordata; class Mammalia; order Pholidota; family Manidae; genus Manis; species Manis pentadactyla. The sequence continues at coordinate 10,946,987 of NC_080026.1, read as the reverse complement.
ATTGCATTTAGTTCCTTTAGATGCGGCCCCCTTTTAGTTGGCAGTAAATGTACATTTTCTCTTCCACTTGGTATTATTCCCATTTTCCATATCGCAGAATTTTTACAGAAACCATCAATGAGAAAAAACTTAATTCTATCTTTCATTTGGTATTTGTATTTATTATGCAGCAATTAATTGACCGACTTGTTCAGTATTTACCCATTTCATAGTTAGACCTATCACATTAATATTCTCTTCTTGTACTTGTGGCTGGTCCTGTATCTTTGAGCATCAATTTGCTACACATTAGTTCTTCCCAGAGAAAGTTGCTCACTCTTGCTTTGTTGTTTTGTATCTGAACCAGAAACTAGACATGTGTACTGAGAAATGATCCACCACTTCATTCACTACAAAACAAATCTCCAGGTTTCCCCGATTTACTCAGCCCAATTTATCATAGTCCTTTTTATGATCCATCTTTTCTATTGTGTATCTAGCTCTTTTTCTATTACTTCTCTTCTCTTCTTTTTCATCTGCATTTCCTGTGTGTGACTTCACATATTTTTTCTTTTATTTTGACTACATTTCAGAAGAGACAGCTAAAATTACAGACACCCACATCTTCTCAAACAGACAGTTGCCTTTTCCTTACTACTCTCACTTAAATTTTATCACTCGGGGGCACATACACACACACTACCTCACACTTACACACCCCTTATTTAAATAAAACTTAAGCATTTTTAAGGTCAAGAAGTTTCTGTAAAAAAAGAAAAGGTGTATTGAGATTTTACTTTCTTTTATCTCTTTGTTTTTGTTTGTTTGTTTTAGTGGCCACCATGGGCCCAACCGTGTTTGAAATGGCCAACATTGTTATTTTTTAAATTACACTTAAAGGAAAAAAAATCATCAGGAGTTTGCCAAAGATCATAGGGGAAATTGGATGGTATCAGAAGTGACTAAATATAATTTGTTTGTCTTTAACTTTTCTGTTCGATTTCAATCAACTCTTCAAAAGTTGACACCAAAAAAGGAAACTTTGGAGGATATAATGACAGAGGGTATAATCAAAACCAATATACTGGTTGTAAATAACAGGCTTCTGTGACGCTCTGGGAACAGTTGCATCTGCATATTTGTACTCTCTCCAGTGATTCCCTATAGGAATGACAGCTGCACTCATGTTCATAAAATAAGATATAATCTCTACTTAATTTGCTATGACTTACACATGAGATGCTATTTTAATCACAGTGTAAAGTTGCATATATTATGTATAATTTCCTGGGAGGCTATGTACAGAATATCTTCCATCCAATAAATCAAAGTTTCTATTCTCCACTTATATTTGTTTGAAATGAATAGTTTATTTAAAAAAGAAAAAACCCTCTTTTTGCCATGCTGCTGACACCCATTCCCTTTATCACCTCCATGCGACCTGATGGAACATGCAAGGCAGCTATGCTCTGGGAGAAATAAAGAATTTGTGAAGACAATGAAGAAACAAAACTAGGCATCCCCCTACAACAAATTATTTTATTGACATTTATGACCAAAACACAGGCTGACATTACCTGAAGTATACTCTCAGGAATCATTCAGTAGTGACTGAATTTGTTAGTGGAAAATATAAAGAAATCAAAACACTTATCAACTTAAAGGAACAAGACTTTGGTATTACAATAGATTTTTATAGTACATCAATTTTGCTTTTAAGTATGTCACCTGGGAGACTGACAAATTGGTGATTTTGATAGTTTTTCCCAAGTGTGCTATTGTTCACAGTAAAATATTCAGAATATTAGACTCATATTCATTAATATTTTTGTCACAATATTGCTTGAACAGAATATTGTACTATCATTTAGACATACCTATGAAAAATTATCAGCTGGTGTACATTTGATTTAGTATTATACTTGAGTTTATGCCATAGGCTTTGGGACTCTGTTTTTTAATTTTACATATATCAGAATTTATATACGGTATATCTTTTTTTCAAATATTAACATTTTGATAAAGCTTTTGTCTTCTTACAGACAATGACAGATACCTAAATTCCAGTTTCTTCACAGATCTTCCTAAAGACCATGGAGATCAAGAAGGGAGGTCAATAATATGTACAAACTATGCTTACAAAGTAATTACAGAAAGAGAAATTACAAAATTTAATTTCTATGTCAGCGGGGAATAAATGCCTAAGAATTGGCTCAGGAGAACACGCTGCAGTAGTCAGCAAGTCAGTGAAAAAAGGGGGAGGACAAATCCTCCTTGCAGTGATGGAACACATATCAAATGCGGTTTATCCTTAGAAGAAGAGGTCTCCACACTCGGTAAGAAATAACGAGAGTGGGTCTGTGACGTGAATGGACAGAGCACTGGGAAGAACTCTTGAAGAGGTAGAGGGTACTTCCAAGGTAGAACTGTCCCTTGAAAATGGGGAAATAAGGAAGCAGATGAATATAAGATCCCCTTTCTGATATGAGAGAGAATATAAGGGTCAGAAGACAAAAAGCAAACACACAAACAAAGCCAGGAAGTGTCATACATTTTAAAGGACAAATTATAACTTTATACTTTAAGTCTATTTTGGTTTGAAGAAGGAGTATTAAGGTCTCCTATTATTTATTTTTGAAATTTTCTGAGATTCATTATCATTACAAAGGGCACTCGAGTAAGTGAGCATCAGACTTCCCATTAGCAACAATGGATGCAAGAGTAAAACAAGATCTACAAGGTTCATGGGGCAATAAAGTGTGGGCCAAATAGGTTATATCTACCCAGGCTCTCCTTCAAGGATCAAGTCTACAGAAAAATAATGTTGAACATGAAAGAACTCTGGAAACAGTTTAACCTATGAACATTTTCAACAGGATGAACTTTACCCAAGAAGTTATGTTTGAGGAAATTTTGACAAAAATGTTAGTGCTGAGTACTGAATACTTTTCCCTAGAAATTAAATATCTAATCAGAAGGGAGAAGTATTTAATCATCATATGCTCTGACAAGCCAGAAAAACACAAACAAACAAAATGGGAGAACGAGAAAGAAGATAATATAAAAGAAACTCATTGGGTGACTTGTTGGTAAAAACTGGGCATCAAATGATATAATTTAAACAAACAAATTAGTAGGACAAATAAACCAAGCATACTTACTGCAAAGATTAGCATTAAGAGAAATGATATTAACTAATATTGCAGGTGGAAAGGGGAGGAAAAGAATTGCAAGCTAATTTTATTCTTTTTCATAGTAAGAAATGAAAATACAGTGTCTGAGGAAAAAGGGAGAAGGATTAATAACGTTATGTAAAATTTTCTTATGAGGGTAAACTACTATAAAAAATATAAATATTCCAAAATACAAAAATAAAAGCAAAAACAGGACAAAACAAACCAAAGAACACAGTTAAAAAAAGCAAAAAAAAAATGACACGAAGTATTTTAAGAGGGTGTATTTAATATAGAACATGTTAGTACTAAGAAAAAACATATTAGTTATATCAATAAATGTAAATAGCTGTGATAGTAATAAATTAAAAGAGAAATACTATTTTTTCTTATAAGAGACAAGGGAAAAAAAGACTCCACAATGTATAAAAAAGACACAGCTAAAACAAAGAAAGAATAGAAGGTGGTTTAAAGCTATAACAACAAAATGGAAAAAAAAATTGTGTGTCATGATTTAAGATAAGTAGACTTTAGATGGAAAATTATTAAATAAAAAAGAATTATTCAGCCATAAAAAAAGAAATCCTGACAGTTGTGACAACATAGATGGATGTAGAGGGTATTGTGGTAAATGAAATAAGTCAGATGGAGCAAGACAAATACTATATGCTTTCACTTACTTGTGGAATCTAAAAACAAAACAAAACAGAGTGAACAAAACAGCAGTAGACTCAGACACTAACAAGTGAACTGGTGGTTATCATAGGGGAGGGGTTGGGGTGAGAGGATGGGGAGGGTAAGGGGGGTAAAAAGGTACAAAAGTCTCAATCATAATATAAGTTGGTCACAGGGATGCAAGTGCAGCATGGAGAATATAGCCAATTATTCTGTAACATCTTTCAGTGTTGACAGATAGTAACTGCACTGGTTGGGGTGAGGATCTAATAATGTGTGTAACTGTTGAATCACTGTGTCTTATACTTGAAACCAATATAATATTGTATATCAACTAAAACTCAATAAAAATTTAAAAACCCATACCAAAAAAAAAAAAAGGAGATACCTTAGAGGCTACAGGTTAACATATAGTATAATATAAAATTATTTAGATGAGTATCTATGAAATAAGTAAGACAGCAGCAATATTCATAAAACAGAAATTAACAGAGATACAAGGAAATACAGAAAAAATTCCCTAATAGTAGAAAATTATAAAACAGTTGCCAAAAGCTACACCACAGATGAGTACCAGGCCTAGATGATACTGCAGGGGAAACACATTTAACTTTTAAAGCCCAGATAATCCTCATACTATTTCACATTGGTATCAATACCTGATGGAATTACACATGAACACAAAACTTAGAGATTAGTTTCCCTAATGAATATTGATGCAAAAATCCTAAATTAATTTTAGATAAAAAGAACCAAGCGGCTTATTACAAAATGAAATACAACAAGTTCAACGGTGGCTTCTTCCAGGGCTGCAAGAATGGTTCCATTCTAGTTAGTAACTCTATTAAGAAAATGTACCATATAAACAAGGAAACAGAATAGCACACTCAATTCCACAGATGTTTAAAAGGCAATTTACAAATCTCAACACCCATTCTTAATGAATATGCCAGTGGAAACTTCTTAAAATTATAAAACACACACAACTTAACCTACATGCCATCATTTGAATTAATGGGGACCACAGGTGGTAGTCACAGAAAAATCAGGAACAAGGCATGATGTTCACCATCAATTTCTTTTTTAATGGTACATTTTGGAGGTAATTGCCATTCAATTAGACAAGAGAAAACCATTAGATGTATATAGTAATTGGAAAGGAAAATGTAAAACAATCTTGATATGATATGATAAGAGCATTGGAAAAACTCATGACAGCCAATGTAAAAAACCACTGTGAACTAAGAAAACTCACTAGTGTAATAAAATACAAAATTCATATACTCAGCAAAAAACAGTAGCCTTAAAAATAATCAGAAAATACAATGAAAGAGAATATCCTATTTATAATAGCAGCAAAAACAAAAAAGTTAAATGTGAAGTAGCAAACCAAACAAGGAGGAAAATGTTTATCTATTCTTGAAAGACATAAAAATAAAACTTGAAACATTAACATACATAATAATATTTTTGTATGGAATGACCCAACCTCATAAAGATGCTAATTTTCCTCAAGTTGATTTGTTAAGTTAATGTGAATCCAATAAAAATACCAGAAGACAACTTGTTTCTAAATTTAATATGAAATATTCAGTAAGAAATAATCTCAAATCGCTGAAAATTATTATCAAAAGAAGCATATCATATCAAAGATTAACTGTATTTAAAGCAGTATGAATCTGAATGACAAATAGAATAGAAGAGAAAGTCTAGAAATACACATAAGCACACAAGCAAGTTTAGTATGTGATAAAGGTGGTATCTCCAAATACTGGTGAAAAGATTGACTTTCTAGTAAGTGATAGAACAATTGGAGAGCCCTTCATAAAATGAGAAACTTACACTATAAGCCAAGTTAAAATTAAAATAGAGCAGAGATTCCAAAAAAAAAAAAATCCATACAAGTTCTAGAAAAAAAAAGAATTTATTTGCAACCTTGGAATGGTGAGTGCTTTTCTAATTATGACTCAAAAACCCAGAATCAACAAAAAGCAGCAAAAAGATAAAAGATGAATTATTTTCTGAGAATATGATTTGCCACATATCCTACAATTTGAAGAAAAGGACAGAAAATTTGAAAACATGTGAGAAATGCCCAGTTGACAGAACAAAAATTGTCCATAATGCTTAAATATATGAGCCTCACTCATAATAAGAGAAATATGAACTAAGACCAATTGGGTGGTGCACTACTTCTTACCTATCATAGTGACAAAAATGGGCAAAACTAACTTATTCTGGTAGCATGGCTTTGGGGAAAAGATCTAATAGATTGCTGGTGGTTAATATAAAGTGGTTCAAAATATAAGGGGGGGGCATTTGGTAATATCAAAAAGATTAACGTAACCATTGATCTTTTGACCCAGGAATTCCACTTACAGAAATTCACTTGGAAGATACTTGTTCAAGGATATGCACATACAAATATAAAAATACATGTGCACAATTCTCTCTGACATTATTTGTAATAGTCAAACTTTGGAAACAACCTAAATGCACATCAATAAGGGACTGGTTGAATTAGCTATGGTATAAGCAACTCAGATGGCTTTGAGAGCAGCTGATCAATACTGTAAGGCACGAAGGGGTAACATCTACTACGACTTTTTTTTAACATGAAAGTATTTTATATGCAAACATATTCTGAGACCTGAATCAAAATAAGGAATACATTAAAATTACTACCATACCAGAATATCAAGAGCATTATGTATACTGCCTTTTACTTACGGTTTACAGTTTTGATCGGTAGTATTGGGTTTACTCTTTCTGGAGAGGCAGCGTTTTCCTCATCTGTCACATATTCAAAATTAATGATGAACATCATGGCGACGCCCTCTTGGTTTTTCACTGGAATTATGTGAGTATTACAAATGAAAGTGGACCCTGTGGAGGTGAAAAATGAATATTAGGTCAAAAGTACACCTTCATTTTGAAGTGTCGGTAGTAATTCCCTTTAAAATTTTCTACCTTACATGACCACTGAAATTCAATTAAAATTTTTTATTTTATATTTTGTTGTACATAAATTTATCTAAAAAATGCACAAATTTTGCCAGAAAGACTTTACAGATTCAGTCACTAGATTATAGAAAAGCAGAATATCAAATCTCATTTGTTTTCACACCCACTACTATAATAATTAGTACAAAAAACAAAAAGACACATACTTTAACTTTCTAGATGTAACTCTTAGACTTTCCTTTCTATTTCGATTAATTCTGAATCCATGTAAAATATAGCTGTATAAACACATACTTTTTGTGTCATCTAGATTTTAGTGTTAAGAAAATCATTTACTTTTTCTCCTTCAATACCTTGAATATAAAATAGTGACTTAATGACTGTTTTAAAAGTATTCCAATAATTCTTTCCTTTGCTGTACAAAGTTCACAATGCCCACATTATAATCGTTTTGTTTGGTTTGTGATGTTAGAAGATAAGAACAAAATTCTGTCTATGTGATTGTGTTAATTTGATCCCTTCAACCAAGAAGATAAATTTTAAAAGCACAATTATAGGGCATACAAGATACACTGTAGTAGAATCTTCTAGAAATGAAATGAACATAGGAATGATTCATTTATAATTAATTGCCACCACACACCCTTGAACAGATGACCCCAGGTTCAAGGTTCAAAGAATACAGTCCAGATGTTGACTTTTAAAAATCAACTGACTTCTGACTGACTTCTTGGACTGACTTATAGAACTGAGTATTTCCTCAAAGCACTTTCCTCACATCTTTATCTTTGGAATATTTTCCCTAGTCATGGCGATGGAAATCTCACAGGTTAAGCATTTGTTTGGGGTCAAAATTATTGTGTTTTTAAAATGCAAAAACTTCAGGGAGAGTTCTTAATTTCTCAGGCTGTACAGTGTATTTCTATGGTATTCTTTTAAAATCTGGCTGGGACCATGTGGAATCTTGAGGAAAGTGATGGTTCAAGGCAGAGGCAGGAGAAGGTTGGGAGCAAGAAGGGTTTGGCATGGGATTTCAGAGGAAGATGTGCGAAAGTGAGATGACATCAAGAGACTAGGGACAGAGACTAGAGCAAACAGCAGAAGAATGTAGTTGGGTCCCCAGCATCTGCCAAGGCCAACTGGTCCTTCTGTTCCAAAAACGGTGTGTTGTATTTATGTCCTATTAAAGACAAAATAAATGTGAGAAAACTTTTTCTTCTCATGCCTGCATAACAAGGAAGGCTCCTTCTACCAGAAATGAGAACAAAGACGATTGCTAATACTGTTACAGATTGAAACATCACAGGTTGAAGGGTGTGGACCTGGAGATCTAATTATTACTTATGAAACTATTTCTGTGGGTGAACATATTATAATTTTTAAAGCTGATTTACAAATGTACTTTTAGAACATTTGACTCTTTGTAAGTTGGGGATGCCTACATGCTAGTTATGATTTGAATTTTCAAATGTGGATAGCCTCCCAGATTTGAAATATAGAAGACATTATTTATAATTAACTTCAGATTTTCTATAAATGTGACCATGGCTTTACAGATGTTGGAATGGATGTTTTAGGAATGACATGCGGCACTTTCACAGTCTTCAGATATCTCTGCGAGTCATTTTATAAAATAGTTAGCTAGAGCACTTGTCATAGTTTCCATGGTAACAAACAGGATGACTTTAGTAAACAGAAAATAAGCAATTTAAGGCTGTTCCATTAGAACTAAAAATAGAATTGCTTCAGACCAGACATCTCAATACAAACTGGCTAAACGGAGAATCGGAGGAAATGCTGGAAATAGCCATTATGTATTTTGCTAATGAATGAAAATACATATTGATATTACCACTTAAAATGACATTTCCTGGATCATTTAGAATATCATTGCCAATTTACAGATTTGTTATTTAGTGGTTTCAAATCTTTGAACAATTGAAGCATATCACTGATTGTATAACAAAACATAAAGCACAGATTTTGGAAAAATCCATAAAAACAGTTGTGATGATGGAGAGCCAATAGGTCTGTAATAGAGCAGAATCATGTCTTTCAATACTAATGCTTGTAAATTTACTGTCTAGGGCTAAAAGTCATAAAATTATAGGGCTTTATAAAAAAGTTCAGCTATAGCATTGGCTTGTTAGCATATTGAATAAGCATAATTAATCTGGGATTTACTGCCCACTGTTATTGTTTCCTGCATGTTTCTATTAAGCAATATATCTCCTCTAAAGTTAACTGAAGACTCACATTTACATTTTTTTCCTCTTTTAGTATTTGGGTTTTATGTCACTATCAATCTTGCATAGCTGCTGGAAAGCAGATATTGAGAGGAGATACATGGAATTTAGAAGAGGAGGAGAATCAAATATATTGCACAGAACAAAAACATATTTTTAGCTGTGTAACTTTACAAACTCCAAATTCTGTCAAGATACTACTTTTATGAAGTGACATAACCCTAACAAGTCATTACCATGTGCTCCTTAATATTTTTCTTGAATGCAACACTGGGGACAAGGGAAATGGAAATATAATCCAGCAAAAATAGCAATGAAAAAACTAGACACATTCAATAATGTATAAATAAGAGATCCATCCAAATATAGAAATAAAAAATTCAGGCCTTGTTAGGACAGATCATGTATTCAAATGAAATTAATAATGCTTGTTAAGAAGAAGCTTATCTGCTATGAGATCATCTAATAATTATAAAATTATCATGCAGTTATAGTAATAATATATAGTTAGACTTAGGTTCATTGGCATGTTTTGTGTACTGAGTGAAAACATTCCCAAGGTGGAAAGCCTGCTTAGGAGGAACAGTGCTCATTTTAATAAAATGTCCGGAATATTAATTTTTAACTATAGCCACAGAATGAGCACACTCAGGGTAATCTGAATGATTCGTCACTTATCCATGAATTGGTGGCATACTTCTAGCTGCATTTTAAAATAAAAGGCCAGGCGTGCTCCTTTTCATCTACTTTAAAGATGTTTTATGCCACTGTTTGTATTCTACTGCTCTAAAACCTAAGCCCTCTCACCTTCCACCTGGAGGAAAGAAACAGCAGCCAGTCTGTGGAGAAGGTCAAGGGCATGTAGCTGGGTCCCCACTGCATTCTGACCTGAGGCAGGTTCGGATTGGCATTTTAGAACTGACACTGTTTTTATAATTGGAAGTTGCTGGGAGGGAAGGATCTGCCCAATCACTGTCTAAAGACAGTGGTCGGTTACTCAGGAGAATACAGTTTAATGGGAGGACAAAAACACAAACAAGCTGCCTTTTTTCACAGGCTGAGCTTCACACTGTCGAGTAGAACTCAAGCAGGTGTAGGGCTCTTAGAACAGTACTTGGCATGGAGTGAAATTCAATAATTAGAGCTGTTACTTTGGCCTCTTGTTGGAGGGTCTCCAGAGGGGCCTCTCGACTCTCATGCTTCTCTCTGTAATTTCCTCCAACGCTCTGCCAGTCTTGGAACCACATGTTCCACTGCTGGTTGGCATTCTGGGGCACTAAGCGGAGATTATTTTTCTCTGAGCTGATTGGTTTAGTGAATACCCAGCAGTTTTTAATTCATTTCTTTCTAGTAGACTGTGGTGCCCTTTGAAGATGAAAAAATACCACTAGAGATCTACCCTAGAAGAAAAATAAAGCAATCAGAATACAAATGCCTCGTCACAGAGGCAGCATTGCTCATCTTGAATTGAAAATCTTATTAAAAATGCAACGGGACTGGTATGTCTCCTTGGAGAAAGTTACCCAGCCATGAATGACTTAATGTGGATCCACAATGAAGCAAGTAATATTGTGCTTCTCTTTTCTGCATCTACTGTTTCCTTTCTTTCTTTCAGCACTGTTCCCTTCTTCTTCTGCTCTCTTCAGGCTTCCAAGGTGAAATATTATGAACTTCCTCTTATCAAGGAGGAACATCACAACATACATGACTTTCTTGTTGAACTGTTAATGACATAATGGATTACCACTCTCAGAAGTTTTTAAGGAGAGCAGTGAAAAACAATTAACCCAAGATAAACTCTAATTATAGTCTCTATGTAGAAGAAATAGTTTGGTTATGTGGATAAGACCTTCCAGATAGTCCTTAATTTGTACCATGTAAGTAACTGCATGCTGATATCGATGTCACTCTTGAATAAACTGTGGCCCAAAGAACAGGAGAGGATCATGACAGGGCCTTGGAACAGAACTGGAAGAAATTTCTATGATTGGAGAGTGGGTCTGATATTGTTTAGCTATTTGATTATTTTTTAACAGATATTAGCCCAGTCCTGAAAAGAGAAATAAACACAGCAGGGACTTCGTCCTCACTCATAATCCACTTCCAGAAGTCATCCCAAGGTTTGTAGAATAACAGAGCAGTGAAAATATTCCATTCACAGCACATTTATAACCAGACTATAAGCTCCCCAAAGACAAGATGTTATCAGCCTATCAACACATGATGAGAACCAATAGATATCTGCTGAATTAATAATGACTCCTTTTGCCTCTCTGACAGTGAGATGATTCATGAAAAGCTGTCAACAGGAGGTGACCTCTGAGCCAGAACAGACAGCATTTGTGCCTGTGGTGGGTATAGTAGCCTGTAGTCTTAAGATGGATTTTGGAGTTAGAGACCTGGCTCCTAAACTTGACAAATTATTTAGCTTCTCTGTGTTCTGGCTTCTTTTTCTGTAGATTTAGGTCAAATAGTATCTATCCTTTAAAGTTTGAGCACTAAATGAGAGGATACATTTGGAATGTGCCTAATACATAATAGACATTCAATAAATGGTAGCTTATGGAAATGGGACATTTTAATGTAATAGGTAGATGTAGAAAATGGATATGCCCAAAGTATTACTCTTGTAAGAGACCAGGAAGTGCTAGCCCTAAGTTTTTAAGGCTGAGCAGGAGTAAGGTTACAGATAATGGGAGTTCCATGGACAAGAAACACATGCACAATTCAAACCCATTCTACTTTAACAACTACTTATTCAGAAACCACTACATGCTGGGCACTGTTCTAGGTACTATAGGTTCAACAGGGAATCGAACTGGCTTAAATCCTTGCCAATGTGTAGTTACAATCTAGTGGAGCTGGGGGAGCCAGAAATAAGTAAAATACAGAGTAGGTTAACTGGAGATGGTGTAGAATACCATGGAGAAAATAGAGAAAGGGGATAGTTAAGTGCCAGGAGTAGGGGAATGCTTGTAACTTTTAGCAGAATGAGAAAGACCTCCCTGAAAAGGTCATGTTTCCGTGAGGAATTGAGGAAGACTGGGCATGAGTCATGAGGATATCTGGGAAAGAGGTAACAGCACAAGGAAAAGCCCTCTTTTGGGGCTGAATTGTGTCTTCCAAATCTGTTGAAGCCCTAATTCCCACTGTGACCAGAGGTAAATAAAGTTAAATGAGGTCATAACGGGGGCCCCTAATCTGGTGGGTCTAGTGCTCTTACACGAAGAGGAGGAGCGACCAGGAGTCTACACGCACAGAGGAAAGGCCGTGAGAGGACTCGGTGCCAAGGTGGCCGTCTGAAGCCCACGTGGAGTTTTCACCAGGAACCACCCTGGCCAGCACCTTGATCATGGACTTTGAGCCTTCAGAAACATGGGCAAATATGTTTCTGTTATTAAAGCCCTCTAGTCTATGGCAGCCCAAGCTAAGACAGGCTGAAACACATGCCAGGACAGGCTGCCAGCATGGCTAAAACTGAGGGGAAAGCTCAAGATTAAGCTTAGGGGAAAGCAACAGGAGACCCCGGCCAGAGAAGCAGCAGCGAGGCGGAGTGGGGAGGGTGGCCGAGGAACTAGCCCTTTGTGAGCATTGCCATGTCCTGGGCTAACAAAGGGAAGCCACTGGATGGATTGAGAGAGGCAATTTTTAGGCTCTGGCTTCTGTGAAGACATAGACACAGATACGCTTTGTTAGTTGGTTAAGCAATTTGATTTCAGCAGACCAACAGTGTACTAGAGTGTGGACTGTAATTGGGAAGCGACGGATGAGGACTGAGGAGCAGGAGGTCATTTCCTGACGATCTTCTATTTTCTTATAATTCAGTCTTTCAGTGTTGAGGATACAATGGTTTGTTTTAAGCATGAAGGTATCTTCAGAAGAAGTATTTTAACATACAGACTTAGCACATGGGCTGTTTTAAGTACTAGTGATGTCTTAGAGAAGTTAGTTCTAAAGCTTTAGGAACTATTTATTTGAAGAGACAGAGGCATTTCTGAGACATTTAGAAAGACTATTAACTCATATCATATCGACAAGAATAAATGGTACATCTGTTCCATTGAGCACATATGATCTGTTTAACTTTGTGGATCAGAGCAAACTTGATTGTTTATGGGAGGTTAGTATTTTAATACTGTCCATTTCTTTTATTTCACCAGCCTAAATGAATCTAGTGAAAGCAAATAGTAGGGAGTCATGTGAGATAATAAAAACATTTTATACAGAAGCATTATTAACAAAAGGACGGAGCTGACAAAAAATTGCCAGTCCTTCTGATAGTACAGTCAGTCTGAAGAAACAACCTTAAGGTAATAATCACCAACGTATGTACATTTGACACAACAATCACAGACATAATCAAATTACGAGAGTTGTGAGCATGTCAGATAGTTGATGTAGCTGATGGGGCTAGACACATCCTTCCAGAATTTTCAGAAGAGCTTATGTATAAACATCTCCTTTGAAAAATTAAGAACTAACCTGATTGACACAAACCTTGTTGTCACATTCTGTGTGGTACTATTAGCACTGTGTGAGATGTCAGCAGCATGCATTATTTATTTTTAATTACTTTTTATTCCAAACAATTTTAAGTGCTCAGGAAATGGTGAGGCGGAGCAGTAAATTTCCTACATATGTAGCTCTGTAGCCTCTGGAATTGGCCAGACCTGACTCTGCTTTATTCCCTGAGACCTTGGGCAGGTTCCAATCTCCCTAAAACTCAGATTCCTCATCTGTAAAAAGAGGAAAGGAAGAGAGAGCCCTCCATTTCATAGTGTTGTTGGGAAGGTGAAATTTGATAATACATGCAAAGTCCTTAGAGTGAAACCTGGTGGATAGTAACCGGGCAATTAATGAGTGTTACTCTTATGAGCTGGGGTGGAAAAAAATCAATTTCTCAGCTCGAAATGGTGGTTAACCTTGTTTCAAAGGTTCAATGATAAAATTGAGCCATTCAACTTTTAAGAAATTTCAGAGATGGACTCATTGGCTTAGTTTCCTGGTCTCAAAAGCACATCAAACTTTTGTGCATCTTGTCTTCAAAAATGCATCAAAACAGTGATTTGAATGGGGTAGGGGCTCAGTAGAAAGAAGCAGCTTCTATCATCTAGTGGCTTAAAATATGTCTCCATAATTTTGCAGTGATAAGGCCATTGGTTTACTTCCTATATTTCTCTGGTCCCTGAGGTTTGTCTTGTTACCTTTAAAAACTACACCATATACTTGGTAACTTTAATGATAGCAGAAATCCGCCTCTTTCGGCAAGCTCCACAGTCAGTGGAATTTGGTATATAGTAGAAATGTATGAAACGATCTGACTTCTGGTTTTGCTCTAGGGCACCACAATCAGTCTTTGACAGCACATTTTAGGAAGAAGGGTCATAATAACAGCTAACATTTATCAGGGTCAGCCTCCATTCTAATGGCTTTACATGCTTTAATATCATTTGCGTCTTCACAAAAGCCCAATGATGATGGCACCATTACCATCTCTATGATGTAGATGAAAAGCAAGCCATGCACAATTTCTCCTTTGCCTTGATCTTGGGTCACTTCTTCCCCTTTCCATGATTGGGGCAGAATGTCTAGATTCCAATTCCTTCATTGTACTAAGACCCTAAATTCCATGATTTTTCAATCCGGTGTATTCTATGAAGATTTGTCTCTTATAAATAAAGTCCTGATAACTAAAATTCTTCCTACTTCTTTTTTCAGTCTTGCACATTTCTGCAGCATTCCTTTATGCTTAAGCACCATTCCCTTCTCCCACCACCTGGCAGGCAGCAAGTCACCATGTATTCACTCAACCCGCCCCAATCCTGCATTTCATTTTCACCTCTTCAGTCCTATACTGCCTCCTAACAGTTTCTATCGACCTTCCATTTCATCAGCTTTGGGATTTCTAAGAATAAAGGTGCTCTACTCTGCTCCCTCAATGCCTATATATTATCTTAAATACTACTATTCACAGTTACAGAATTATACTATGACTGCCGTTTTCTGAATGTTTTCCATGCACCACGTGTTTTGCATAATAAACCATTATTTTAGAGAAGTTTCTCAAGTAGAGCAGCGCCAGGGTTTGAACTCGGACCTGTCCAGCTTTCCTTATTTCTCCCACATCAGTGTTTCCCAAACAGTGAAATGTTACTGGAAAAGGCTTTCTGTAATTAATCCAGTTTGGAAGTTTCCTCCTCTAGGAGATGCTCAGTGCACATTATTGTTTCAGAGGTTTTGAGACATTCTGCATAAATAAAAATAGTTACTTTGTTTAATGCAGCACTTTCCAAATTTATTTGACTCTGAAATCCTATTTTAGAGAAATTTGCAGTCTAGCTTCTTGGAATGTCATGGAAAATGCTGAGTTGTGTTACACTCCTTCTCTGTTTCAAAGACACCCTTCTGAGAAGAAGCAAAGCAAATATCAGGGGTGGCCAAGATGCGTATTGGAGAGAGAGAGGAGTTACAGGAACATAAGCCAGGCAGGAGGGGGAAGATGATGGCAAAGGCCAGTGTCACCTCCTCAATATATTTTGCTTGGTATGAGCACTGATCTGAGATCTCAGAAACCCAACTAAAATGGCATTATCATATTTGGTCACATATCTTGCAGCAATGATTTCTCCATAAGCTAGCTCTAAGTTGCAAGGTTATCACTAACTAAAATACAATCGGTTGTTTCACATCCTAGATCCTGTTCATACTATTTGATGGAGATCAGGTTTTAGGATGTAAAAGACCTAACTCAATAATCCATTCCTCTCCTCCCTCAAAAACTGCATGAGATGATTCTGACACCTACAAGGAGATATTCTCACTGTATTTCCTCAGGAGTCCTTCCCCTTCATTCTCAAAATGTAGGCATATGTGAACTTATAATTATTTACTGACTCTCCCTCCTTCCCACTAACACATTTTCTGTTAACATTTTTGCTTAAGTGTTAGGTTATCTCCATATTTATAAACTTGAGTGTTGAAAAAAGCAAGTTCATTTGTTTTTCTATGCTTGATGAACTACTAATAAATTATTTGGAGATTGAAATTAGAAAGGAAAACTCTTACACTTTGTCTGATTTATGAATCAGATTATCTCTTAAAATGTACTACTGTGATTTCCCACCTCCCAGCCCCAGTTCCAGTTTCATTTGGAGCTTTTGAGATTGAAATTAGTGTATTGGAACATACGGGTATTAGAGCAAGCTGAGGCTGATTTACAGGCTATTCTTAGTATCCAGGCAAATTGGGTCTGTATTTGTAATCAGGAACTTTGGGACATATTTGTAACAATTTTTAAGATTGTGGCTTTTATACTCAAGCAAATATTTGGTTATTGGGGTCATTTTGTTTTTCATAAGACACATTCATGTTACCAAGCCTCAAATGTGCCTATAGCAAGCCCACCCCACTAAACTGCTATTTGTTCAGTAAAACTGTACTAACACTGAATCTACTGGACTGACACAGAATACGAGTAAATGTGCACATCACCCTGGTATGTCCACACTCAATACAATTAGAATCCTGAGGTCAGCCACCACTGTGTGGATGTCATTGCAAACTAGGGCTTTCCATGGCCGGACGGGTAGTACGCTATGATGCTCATGGCATATCTGTGATTGTTGAAAATAATTATACTTTGATTGCTTTTGCTATGTTTGCAACTTTGGAGTGGGAAGAGAAGTTGTAAGTAATGTGAGTTTGAGTAAAATATATTTTAAATAAATAAGCTTTCACAAGCATGTTAGGTACCTAATGTGCTCAAGTTACCACACCACAAACTGTAAGAGTTATAAACAGGGATAAAACAGGGACCCTTCGTGAAAAGAAGAATCCTCTCACGACAGTGTGCTGGAGTGCCTCGGAAGGGAGCAAGTCATTCTGCTCCAGGATGTGGACGGTTTCCTGGAGGAAGAATCAGTTAAGCTGGGTCTTAAATGATTATGATAGGTAGAAATTGAGGGGTAGGCATCTCAACTTGAGGGAAAAATATGAGCGACGGAGGAATGTAGTGACTCTAGGGCAAACTGAGTGGTGTGTGGCCCTTCAGGGGCAACCAATTTAATTACTCTTATGCCTGGTATTTCTGGTTTTGATAAAAACAAAAACAGACTTTTATTAAGCAACTGTTATGTGCTAGTTATTAGGATGAGTTCTTTACATACTCTATCTTATTTAATATTCATAAGAACCTTAATGAAGTACTATGCTCAATAGCCTCATTTCATAGAAGAGGATCTTGACACACAGAAGAAAAAGGAACTCCCCAAGTCACGCAACGCAGGTGGTCGGTGGGAGAGCAGGATGCCAATCTACATGATCTAACGCATGCCATGGTCTTCACGCAGCATAATGAGGCCTTTGTTTCTACTTATTTGGGGTGATATAAATGACTCCAGCCACACTGACCTCTATGTTTTTCCAACTTCTGGTTGAATTTAAGGTTTCACCTTCAGCACACATTGTCAGGATTCTCAGAGATACTTCTACTTCATCCAACACCGGAAAAGGTGCATTTAAAACAACAAACAAATCATGGAGAGTGGCTCGGCTCCTCTGAGAGTCCTTTGCCGTGAGTACAGAACTTGACGGGGTTAAAATTAGGCTCTGAGGGCCTGTCTGGGACACCAGATGCAGAGAAGAGTGAAATTGAAGGTATTTCCCCAGGTAACAGTCCTTCTTTCTTGTCACAAAAATGTCTTTTTTGTTTGACCACTATGACTTAGGATTTTCATTTTTATTTTTTAAATGTGTACACTATTTTTACAGAAGAGCAGAGGAAGCAGAAAGGATGTCCTGGAAACTAGCGACGACAGGGCCTTTCCTGCCCATCGGCAGTGTTAGTGAGGGACACCCTCTCCTAGGCTTTGACCCTAGGCTTTTGGGGCACGTAGCTCCTAAGAGGTTGTCTGCTTCCAAACGCTGCGGGAGGCATGGCCCTGCAGCAGGCACCTCATGGCAGGCATTCTTCATCGTTGTTCATCTTGCTGTGGATATATTTTTTCCAAATATGGTTGAACAGCAAGAGGGAAGGATGTTTTATTTCAAATTGAGTGGGACATTTCTTGCTGATTTCGTGTTTTAGCCATCCCAGGATTCCAGGCCCAGCCTAGAGCTCTTCCAAGGTATCAGAGTGATGGCTGCTGAGGTCTAGCTGAAGACGGAGACGACGGAGACGGATGCACATGGGGATGACCCGATCTGGGTACACGGCAACATACTTTAGCTGAGGAGCAGGATGTACTTCCTGAGTCCGTGAAAGGCTGCCTAGTATAGTGGTTAAGCCTAAAGTCCATGCATCGATTGCTAAGGGTTAATTCAAGGATCTGCCACTTTTCAGTGTTTGATCTTGGAATAAGTTATTTAACTGATGTGAGACTCGGTTTTCCCATCTGTAAAATAGGGATTTATGGAGTGGCTAATAATGGTCAGCCACTTTATGGAGTCACTGTGAGGACTAGATGAGCCAATTACCTGCATCAAGCTTAAAGCACAGCCTTGTATTTTGCAAAAAACTCTGTTATTATTATCATAAAGGAATTACCAAGGAATAATTTTGAGTTTTGTAGACAGCAAGTGATTGACTGAAAAATGGAGCCTGAGATTTTTAAAAAATAAACTGTGGTGGGTGGAGGGCGGACAATATGTGCTTGTAGTATATCCATTTCCCTTATGAGCACCCATATTTCTGGTCCTTTTGGCTTCTAACCATGCAGTTGCCTCCCAAGACATTGCCTCTTCCTTGCCTCCAGTTCTAAACTTCTCCTGGGTCTTATTCCTTATAAAAATTTACTGTTCAATTGCATTAAAAAGAATAAAGTACCTAGGAGTAAACCTAACTAAGGAGGTGAAAGACCTATACCCTGAAAACTACAAGACACTCTTGAGAGAAATTAAA
Source organism: Manis pentadactyla (assembly GCF_030020395.1). Classification (NCBI taxonomy): domain Eukaryota; kingdom Metazoa; phylum Chordata; class Mammalia; order Pholidota; family Manidae; genus Manis; species Manis pentadactyla. Next base: position 10,928,052 of record NC_080026.1, on the reverse strand, counting down.
GAGGATGCTAATAAATGGAAATACATCCCATGCTCTTGGGTAGGAAGAATTAATATTGTGAAAATGGCCAGCTTAAAGCAATCTACAGATTCAATGCAATCCCTATCAAAATACTGACAGCATTCTTCAACAAACTAGAGCAAATAGTCCTAAAAGTCATAGGGAACCACAAAAGACTCTAAATAGCTGAAACAATCCTTAGAAAGAAGAATAAAGTGGGGGGATTATGCTCCCCAACTTCAAGCTCTACTACAAAGCCACAGTAATCAAGATAATTTGGTACTGGCACAAGAACAGAGCCATAGATCAATGGAATAGAATAGAGAGCCTAGATATAAACCCACATATAAATGGCCAATTAATATATGATAAAGGAGCCATGGACATACAATGGAGAAATGACAGCCTCTTTAACAGCTGGTGTTGGCAAAACTGGATAGGTACATGCAAGAGAATGAAACTGGATTACTGTCTAACTCTATAAACAAAAGTAAATTTGAAATGGATCAAAGACCTGAATGTAAGTCATGAAATCATTAAACTCTTAGAAGAAAACATAGGCAAAACTCTCTTGAATATAAACATGAGCAACTTTTCTTGAACATATCTCCTTGGGCAAGGGAAACAAAAGCTACAATGAACAAGTGGGACTTTGTCAAACTAAAAGGCTTCAGTAAAGTAAAGGACACCATCAGTAGAACAAAAAGGCATCCTACAGTATGGGAGAATATATTCATAAATGACATATATGATAAGGGCTTGACATCCAAAATACATAAAGAGCTCACGTGCCTCAACAACCAAAAAGCAAATAACCTGATTAAAAAATGGGCAGAGGATCTGAACAGAGACTTCTCCAAAGAAGAAATTCAGATGGCCAACAGGCACATGGAAAGATGCTCCACATCACTAATTATCAGGGAAATGCAAATTAAAACCACAATGAAATATCACCTCACACCAGTTAGGATGGCCAACATCAAAAAGACAAGGAACAACAAATGCTAGCAAGGATGCGGAGAAAGGGGAACCCTCCTACACTGCTGGTGGGAATGTAAACTAATTCAACCATTGTGGAAAGCAATATGGAGGTTCCTCAAAAAACTAAAAATAGAAATACCATTTGACTAAGGAATTCCACCTAGGAATTTACCCTAAGAAAGCAGGAGCCCAGTTTGAAAAAGACATATGCACCCCTATGTTTACTGCAGCACTATTTACAATAGCCAAGAAATGGAAGCAACCTAAGTGTCCATCAGTAGAATGAATTGCTAAAGAAGATGTGGTATGTATACACAATGGAATATAATTCAGCCATAAGAAGAAAACAAATCCTACCATTTGCAACAACATGGATGGAGCTAGAGGATATTAATACTCAGTGAAATAAGCCAGGCGGAGAAAGACAAGTACCAAATGATTTCACTGATCTGTGGAGTATAACAACAAAGCAAATACTGAAGGAACAAAATAGCAGCAGACTCACAGAACCCAAGAATGGACTAGCAGTTACCAAAGGGAAAGGGTTTGGGAGGGTGGGTTCGAAGGGAGGGATAAGGGGATTAAGGGGTATTATGATTAGTGCACATAATACAGGGGGGGCACAAGGAAGGTAGTATAGCACAGAGAAGACAAGTAGTGACTCTACAGCATCTTACTTTGCTCATGGACAGTAACTGTAATGGGGTATGTGGTGGGGACTTGATAATAGGGGGGAATGTAGTAACCACAACGTTGCTCATGTGAAACCTGAGAATAAGATTGTATATCAATGACACCTTAATAAAAAATAATAATATTTATCATTCTATGTATTTATTTCAGAGTCTTGCCTAAGCACTTGTTAACAGATATACATGGGGTCTAATATTCAGATAAGGGAATAAATCTCATTTCTGGTGTCTGAAAATTTTTGGCAGACGAGCCTTATGCTCATTTGGTTTTATCCATGACTAGAAATATATTGGACATAGAAGCTGGGGTTAATTTCATCAGATGAAGCTTAAACCTTTAGCTTCTCTAAACAGGATCTTCCATCAAAATACCAATGGGTCCTTCCTGCTGCCTGATAACGTTGAAGCCGGTCAGTGACTCCGTAGCAGCATATTACCTCTCCTCATTAATCTAAGCCAACTTGATAGGAACTTTCTGGAGAGAAAGTCCTATATCAGAGAAGTTTCTCTGATGATAGAAATGTCAGGTACTATGGTGAACCAATGGGAGAGACATTTTGGAAGCGATGGACCCGTTTATCACTACTCGAATGGTAAAGAATTGAAAACAAAATCCTATGGAACACACTGGTAAGATTTCAGTAGAACTTACAACATCACTAGCAAGGCTGATCTATTATGTATTATACATGAGAAGAAAGGGATTGAAACTTTTAAGATGAAAATAATTAATTTCCTAGATCCCCATCCCCACCTGCCACTGTAAATTGGCAGTGACAAGGCAACCAGGCACTACTACATGGCATTAACACGAACAAGAATGAGGAAGGAGCCCACGTTTGGTCATCTACTAACATCAATGGAAAAACAGAAGGCCCTGTCCCCCAATCTCAGATGACAAGAGGAGACTAAATTGATTTCATTGATATTCTTTAAAATACTCCTCCTTCTAAGAACTGCACCTAAGAAGAAGTCAGTATTTCAAAGCGTCTCCATGTGGATTGTATGGAAAGCTTCCCAGAGAGGTGACATCAAGGTGCATTTTAATGGAGAATGAATAAATATTTCCAAACTCATTTCTGAAGCCAAGTTGATGTAGAATGCTTGGCACATACATAGACAGTAAATGGTGTTTCAGAGACTTGCTGGAGGAAAAATAATGGAACAGTGGCATATGCTGCTCCTAAACCACACCCTCTCTGGGACAGTGCTGAGATGGGAGTGTAAGGAGTGGTGTTATTCCTGCTGGGTTTGTTCAGTTTGCCCTTCCAGCCTCACTCTCCATCCTTCTCCCCCTGCTCAGAATGGAGATAAGATGCTAAAAGAATCCCCCTATCTTCTTGGTTTTTATCCAGTGGCAATTTTCAACAAGAGATGGGGAGGAGGAAGGAGAGGATGGGGGATTTTTTCCTAGGATCCGTGGCTGGGTTATAGTTTTGGATGCATTCTCACTAAACTTCACAGTTCCTGTCCGTGCTCAACAGACAGTGCCATCCTAGGGTTCCAGTAATTATCATGCCTGCTGCTCGCCCTGTCTGGTTGCTCTTTACTGTTACTAAGACAGAGACACCAACCATGTCTGGTGGCTTCTTGTAAATCCTACCTGCACTTCTGTACATTGTTCTTTCATTATCCAATGTGAGTGTTCCAAAAACAGGATAAAAATATTACTGGACAAAGAAAGTCAGCAGAAACTTGTTAAACAGATATTCCATGTTTAAAGAATGAAGAATGTAGTAAAATACTGGGATAATGAGAATCAGTTGGATATGTTAGATAAGACAGAAAGAGTCTAAAAAATTAGGCCAGATAATTAATTGCATAGATATTCTTTGCAGATGCCCCTCAAATTATTTTTGGCCTAATTTGTCCCCATAGAGATTGGTAGAAATCTTAATCAGGACAAAATGTTAAGTGTCATGTATTTGGATAAGATAAATGACTTACTGAGATTAAATTCCTTTAGAATTTCAAGGGGAATGAAATATAATAGATTTCCTTCTGAGCAGTGGTCAAAAGAATGGCAAGTTACAAAGTGGTAATAACATGATCAAATTCATTTTAGTGAAAGTGAAGAAAACTAAAAATACTTATTGGAAGAGTGATTACTGATATAAATGAAAACAAAGAAAGAGCAAAAACTGCCAGAAGATTTAAAATATTTTTAAAAGCCCTTATCAATATACCAGGAGAAACCTTTCAGTCGTTTATAAGCACAATGTATTTCCAAGAAAATAACATGACTACAAGACTTCCATGATGAAGTGGCAAACTATACCCTCGGGTGAAGAAAACAAACAAGAAAATGAAGAAAAAACTGTGAAAGAGAATCAGGCATCCTAGTGAAAGTTGAAGGTCAGTGTAAAAAAATTAAGCCAAGAATAATTTGAGGGGCATCTGCAAAGAATTCCTAAGCAATTAATTAAGTTAAATAAGTTCTTAGAAGATTAAGTTAAATAACTTATTAGAAGATTAAAACAGGAGATGAACTGGGGAACAAACTTGATTACTAAAGGCATATGCAGCGCAGAAAGCGAAAATCAGCTGAAAATTATTTCCTGAAATATGTAGGAGTTCTAGAACCACATTATATAGGTAGAATGCATTAAATCTATTGTACAAAAACAATATAAATAAATCACCTCCCATGATTGATATTTAAAGTATTCAAGGTGTGATGCTGGCTCCTGAATTATGTTATTTATTACTTTGATGATCAGTGGGCTGGTCAGTGTGACTCCTCTGATAAGGATTTAAGAGGGATCGACAGATTAGAGCAGGGCTTCCATGCCGGGCAGCTGTTGACAATGGTAATCAATTGTAGGATACTGAAACCCTGTTGAGAATAATGTGTTGGTAGAAAGGTAACATTTTTCTGCAAGGCAAAATGTATTCTGTTGGGGATTTTAGAGTTTAAATAAAAACCAAGTAGAACCAAAATGAAAAGAAAAGAGAAGTAAAACAAAAGAGTAGGAAAGAAATTGCTAGCTGGCCACTCTAGACCTAACACTGTGGTAAGAATTTTAGCACACACATTAAATACTGACAGTGTTCCAGGGGTAAGAATTATTGTCTCCATTTTACAAAAGGAAGCAGACTAAAAGGGCTCCATAATTACATCACTAGCTGACTAAGGTTGAATTGCTGTGAAGAAGTATAGTCCAGACTCCTCCCCAGGTCTGTCTGATTCTAAGTACCCTGTTTCCTTTAGCAATTTTATTTAGACTTAAAAAAATTTTTTGACAGGTATTTATCAGAGATTTTAGAAAGTTAATGACAATCTGATTTGGACAGAATTTTGCAAAGATAAGAAGCTGATTCAAAAATAAGAAGGAAGAGAGGATAGGAACCATTAGGTATTTCTATGCCTGGGACTCATTAACAGTGTTTGCTAGGCAGAATTCTAAGAGAGTCCCCAAGACTTTCTGCCTCTGGTGTACATACCCTGCATAATTCTAAAGACTGAATATGATGGATCCACCTTTCACAATTAGTTTATGTCATGTGGCGCAGTTGATTTTAAGAGGGAGATTATCCGGCTGAAGCTAACACAAGCAGGTGAGGCCTTTTTAAGAGAAGAGATTTATTTTCTGGGTGGTTACAGGGGGGGAAGCCGTCTTTGACTGCTGTCCTGGAGGAAAGCAACACCACCTATGTTTGAACAGCTGAGAGGGGAAGCCCTCAAAAACTAAATGCAGTGCTCAACTGACAGCTAGCAGGAAATGAATTGTGCCATCAGCCAGTGCACTGGAAGAGGACCGGAGCCTGGATAAGAACCACAGCCCTGGAGTGAGAGCTTGATTTCAGCCTTGAAGTCCCTGAGCAGGGAACCCAGTTTTAAAATGCTAATTTGTAGTATTTTATCATGCAGCTATAGAAAACCATTACACAGTGAGAACTCCTTCTAGAATTTTCTTCTCTGACATTTTTACAAAAAGTTCAGGTGACTGAACAGTAAAATTATGGAAAGCTTGACATAGAGTAAACATTTGATCTTTGGGGAATGCACTGAATGGAGATTGAGCTGTGTTGACTGTGTGAAATGGCAGAAGGTTCAGTGTGGGCTTAAGGTAAGACATTTTAGGAAGAATTAATCTAGGTGATATTTGCAAGATGATGGATGGGTCCTAACCAGCACCTGTGATTCATTAAAGAGTTACAGTGAGCATTTTCATTGTTCCCTGTAGACATGGGCTCAACGTGCTACTTGTGTGATGACTAGCATTTCTGTACATCCTCAGGAAGGGTGCTAAAACTGAAACAAAAGGTCTGGGAAAAAATATGGTCATCCCTTTCCCGGTATAATGGGAAGAGTTACCCTTCTTACCTAGACTTCAGAAAATGCATAACTGATAGAGAAAGTTCCTGGATAAGCAACTAAAACAAGCAACAGGTCAAACTTTCTTAGGAAGTACATTTTACAAATGTTCTTTACCTGGAGAATTAAAGATTGAGGAATTATTCTCAAAGTTTATAAAAATTAAGAAGTGCATTGGCAGCAATCTGAAAGCCCAGTTAGTGGTGAAGGAGGCTTTTTCTTTCCTTGTCTGGATGTTTTCAGGAAGTTAAATTAGGATAATACTCCCAACCCCTATTCATCCCTTTGGCCATAGGAAGGCAGTGTGATTTATCTGGTTGGTAAAATTGGGATGATATATTGGGCATGCTTCACTCAGCTCTTCTTTTTTTCTTAAGGAGAAACCTGACCACAGAGAGCACATTTCCTCCTCTGCATGTCTCTAACTGGGTAAAGTCTCTCTTATTCTGAGGCTTAGTATGAAGAAGTCTAAGCTCAAAAATACAAGCCATAAACTCCATCCTAGCCTTTTTTCAGTAATAAAAGGGAAGTGGTGCTCCAGAAATCACAGTTTTTGGTTTTATTTTCCTACTAGTTTAAAGTTTGGTGTGTGTAGGGAAAAAGTGCTATTTCCTGGGTCTCCTTAAAGGTCCTAACAGAACTCAGTAGCTCCTCCTAATGTTACAAAGAATTCTAAAAATCGAAACTAAAAGCATAGTTTTATTCACAATTGATAATACCTTTAAGAAGCTTATTACTTCAAGAAGTTGTACTGGATGAGATTACAAAGGACTTCAAGAATTGTTTAATGAATCTAAATTTGAAAAGGATTGAAGCTCTGGATACATCCCCACATTTTTGAGGTCATATAACTGGGTTATTATGTCATTTTGTGTAGAATCCCTGATATATTTTAATTTGTTTGCTCATTAGTCATGCAACAGTCTAAACCCATGTGGCATTTGACACTCAAAGAGATTTTCACCGTTGGAAAGATTTTTAGTGTCAATATGTGAAGCATAAAAATTACCTTTCAGCCTCAACGAGAAAGATTTGCAATCCTAGTTCTCTTGAGTTTTTCCTTTATTCACTACTAACTTTAGAATTCAGGTTTTAATTACCAAATTCTTGATACATACTGTGGATTTCCATTTCATGATTCGCCTATGAGTTGTTATGAGCACTTCAACCACAGGAAACATATGACAAAGAGTAACTGACCTTTAAACACAAAACTCCCAATAAGACAATGACAAAAGGAGATCTAAATCGAAGACCCTGAGGAGGTGGCCATGGTAGACATCTCGTTATCATCGTTCCCGGGACTTAGCAGGGAGAAAGGAATATGCTGCCTTCATTGAGGAAACAGTGTAAGAGCTGTTGCATTTTTTTCCTCTGCAGGAATTTAAAGGAGTTGAGAGCAATTTATTGGACAGTTCCAAAGGACTCTAATTACCCTTTTCTCTGCTCTCCTTAGCACTTTTAAGAGGTACCTGCACTGTATTTAGTTATATTATACCATTATACATTGATGGTCTATTTTGTAGGCTTTTTTAATTGTATTTGAATATAAGTTAACTTGCCGGTTTATGTGTAAGATGAAGTTATTCTCCTTCTTTTGTTTATTTAGTTTACTGGAACCACATAACTCTCTAAAAGGTTTTGATTCAAGTTTAATGAACAGATAAACTTCCCCTAGTGGGTCCTAACAGAAACTACATGGCTGTGATTCATACTGGGCTCAGACCTCAAGTACCCATGTTGTCGCATCTGCCTACACACCCCAGGTTTACTTCCTCTTGCTGTTTAGGGAGTATTGGGTCATTATCAGTGACTTAGCGACCCTGGCTTCAAGAAACAAGGCACTTCATCCTTGGAATAGTCACACAGGGAGTTCAAAATCATTAGTACAAAAAGGCAATATAAAGAAGGTAGAATTTACTCTGTAAACTTTGTACCATTTTGGAAGGATACAACTGGAATGAAAGCTTCTGCAGGAAGAGAGGGAAACCAGTGAGGGTGAGATTTATAAAGAGAGGTAGAAATTACAATCAATCACATTTGTGTTTTCATCAGAACTTAACACATTGCGAATATTTGTATGACAGGTGTTTCTAGCTAGTCACACTCTCCTTATCAAACTTTACATATTTGGCTACTTATTAGGAAGTAATGAGCTATTAATTCATCAAAATATACCTCATTGGGAGTGTTTTAGCTTCCTATTGCTGCTATAACAGATCCTATACACATGGTAGGTTAAACCAACATTAATTTATTATCTTCCAATTCTGAAGGTCAAAAATTCAAAATGGGTTGGCAGGGCCGTATTCTGGAAGACCTGAGGATGCATCCATTGTTTTGCCTCCAGAAGCTTCTAGAAGTCACCTGCAGTCCTCAGTTCATGGCCTCTTCCTCTGTTTTCAAGTAAGTAATGTAACATCTTCAAATTTCTCTCTATGAGCATTGCTTCTGTCATCACATCATGTTTCCTCCTTCATCTTCTGGAGTTATAGCACCTGCCTCCACTTTATAAGGACACTTGGGATTGTGCTGGCCCACATGGAAAATCCAGGAGAATCTCATCCTCTCCAGATACTTAACTATCACATTTGAAGAGCTCATGCTGTCATGTAAAGTAATATATTCACAGGTTCTTGAATTCAGGACATGGATCTCTTTCTAGGACTATTATTCATCCTACCACAGGTCACATATTTTCTTTATTTTTGTCCAAAATACTCTTAAAAGAAAAGACTTCATATGACATTGAGAATTTTCTGGTAAGACATTTTGAATGTGCATCTGCATGACTCCATGTGAAAGATACATTGTGCAAGTTAGCAAAACAGCTAGCGGCCACTGGGGACCCCAGAATTGCCAATTGAGAGGAGCATAGGGGTGGCAACTTGACTGGAAGGAGAAGGCTAGGCAACTTCCAATTGTGTTTTCATAGCAAGCTTGATATTTTTACATGGATTTTATGTTTATCTGTGGGCAGGCTGAGGTCAAGGACTAATGAAACTACTGTAAAATTCTTCCCTATCTGTCCCCCATCAAGCTAAACCCTTGTCTACCACTGCCAGCGTTAGAAAATCCTGCTTACAGGAACGAAGAACAAGAAACAAGATAGGCAGCTTGTCCCACTGTGTGGACTTTACATGGGTTAACACTGATCAGATAAGTCCTACTCTCTTTGACAGTTTCATTTTATCCATTAGGTCAACTCAATGACAGAATGCCAGTGTACCTCAGCTTCTCAGGATCTGTGATTTGATACCTTTATCCACTTTCTGTCTTCAGATGTTCATGTATACTTGAGATTTACTTAGCCTTTGATTAGAATTTTATATGGCATAACAAGGCAAAAATTCTCTTTGTGATATGCTGAGCTTAACCTTGATGCAGGCATCCAGACTTTTACATGAAAGTTGATTTATAGGAGGCTTAATCATGATTTTTATAGGAATTTTATAGGAATTTTAGGTTTTAGGGTTTTCTAGTTGTTGCGGCCTTTGTATATTGGTTTCATCAGTATTTATTATCTGCATATAGATTAGCAGTCTCATGGTATCTATAAGGATTTAGATCTAATAAAGCACTTGCTATACAGTCGTAAAATATTTTAATCTATTTGTGTAAAAATTTCCATACATTTTAGGATAGTTATTTTTCTAGTTTTCTTGTTTACAGTATCGTCTGTGTAAGATAAATTTAAAAAGAAGGATGTTCATTGCAGTGTTTTGGATGCTACCTTAATTTGTTAAAAAAAATATCGAATAGAATCCTAGGTCATTTTTCACATATATTGTGTTGTTCATTAATTAGAATATAATATGGTTATAAAAAGGAATGAGGCACATTTCTATGTTTTGTTATGAAACCATGTTCACATGCTACAGTAAAGAATTCAAAAGTCAGCTTGGAAACTGAACATTTATGATTCCAAAAATTTTTGCTAAAAATATATATATATAATTATGTGTGCTTAGAATAGAATCTGGAAGGAAACACACGTATACATCAAACTGTTACTAATTAACACTAACATATTCAATACTTACTATATTCCAGGCTCTGTTCTAAATGCTATGCTTGTATCATTTTACATAATCCCACAGGAAGCCTATGAATTATTATTATTGTCTTGGTTGTATAAGTGAAAGCAAATCACAAAGAGATTAAAGAAGTTGCCAAAGACACTTGGTTATCCAACACTATCTTTGGGATGTGAATATTCGAAGGACACTTACGTCTCATTTGTTCACAGTCTATGCTGAAATTCTCAGTAATGAGTGTGTATTATTTCTACAAGTACGAAAAAGAAGGCTGGTACTTTTCATTCAAGAAAAGAACCAATTTCCACAAAAGAAGAAACCTGTAGCAAACACCTGACATGATGTATTACTAAAAATGTAAGGAAACAGATACGTGAAAACTCTGACTCTTTAAAATTCATACTTTTGAAAAATAAATTCAAACAGATCCTAAAATCCCCACAAATAACTGAATAAAAATTCAATGATAGTTTGTGTTTGCATGCAAATTCCATCTTGTCCTAAAAATTAATTTTCATGAGCTGCAAAACATATAAAATGATATCTTCACTTTAAAAATAGTTTACCGAATTTTGAAAAACATAGCATAAGTATGATGAAACCACTAAAGGATTTGTTTAAAAATCATGTTGGTTTTACTCAAATTGTGTTAATGGATTCATGGGAAGAAACGAAGGACAAGTCATACACCCTCAGATCTGTTGGTGTTCTCGTTATCTGTTGCTGTAACTAGTATTTAACCACCTCAGTAACTAGTAGCTTAAAATGACTATTATTACTGTGCATGGTTCTGTAGGTTAAGTTCTGAGCTGGGTGGCTCTAACTTAGATTCCCTCATGTCGCTGCGGTTGGATTTTGATTGTGGCTGCAGTCATCTGGAGGCTAGACTGGATTGGATATACAAGATGGCATACTTCACATGACGAGCAGTTGAAGCTGGCTGACGGCTGGGAGTTTAAGTAGAGCTATAAACTGGTATGCTTACATACGTCTTCTCCAAGTGGCATGGGTTTCTCAGAGAATGGTGCCTTGGTTTCTAGAGGAAGCATCCCCCAAACGAGCATTCAGTTATTGTGAAATTTAGAAGGGGTACAGAGTAGAAGCTGCCAGGTCAATTACTGCCAAGTCCAGAACCAGCATAACATCACTTCCTTCATATTCTATTGGTCAAAGAGGCCAGGGACCCGCCTGTATTCAAGGGATTAGAGAAACAGACTCCCCCTCTTGAGGCAACAGTTCAAGAGAAGGGAGTGGGGGGGGGGGCGGAATACTGGTGCAGGTGTGTCTGGAAAATGCAACATGCTGCATTTAATTAAAAAGCCAACTTCACCTACACTTCGCAAATTATATTTGATGTAAAAAACGTACTATGCCATTGACCAGAAAGGGTTATCCATCCTGGATACCACAAGTGATCTCTCTCCCATTGCTAGTGATTATTATAAATAATGTTAGATATGCACTTTATATTTCTGACTGTCTATTTTTCCATCTCTGTTGCTTTTTTTTTTGATTGTTGGAAGTTGGGAAATATAGATGCACAGAGTGGGAATGGAGTTTGCAGTAGAGTGAATCCACAGAGAGAAACCATAAAATCCTAAAAGAAGTTTGAGGATAATTGCTATTATTCTAAAAATAGAGGGAAGATCATTCTTTCCATATAATTAGAGTAATATACATTTTGCACAATGTAATTTATAAAGAACTTTCCTATATATTTCATGTTTGGAGATGCAACAAATTTGTATGGATCAAGAAACTGAGGGATAAATAAGTTAGGTGATGTCCTTCAAGTCACATAGCTAGGAATGGGGATTGAAATGAAGGTCTTCTGTCTTCAGGAGCCTGCCTTTTGCATCACAGCACCTTTATAGACATTTCTGTTTAAAAAGCAGGTGAAGAAACAAGGATGGAAAGTGTCAGTGGGTAAAAGCAAAGACAGCTATGTAATTTTGGACAAGCTACTTGACCTTTTTAACTGGACAATAAATATAATAGAGATGATAGTAATAGGGCGTGCCTTGTATAACTGTTGGGAAGATGAAATTGGAAAGTGTAATAAAGTTGAAGAGAGGCCTCTGATAGATGTTATCTGACACTCCTACTATGGCAGCTACATTAACATTACATTAGAAAGACAATATGGTACATTACAAAGTATGGAGTCAGAGTGATCTAGTTTTTTATTTCAATGTAATTGGTTAAAAAAAAGCCATTTAGTGAGAATACCTTTCTGTTACTAAAATTGCCAGGGAAACTGTTGAATTTGGATGTATATTAGTCATCTTCGGAAGACTACATTATAGAAAAAGCAGCTTTCCAAATCTCATTGGCCTACTCCAAAAATAGCTTATCTTTTGCTCCTGTTAAATGTAGACTAAGGCAGCTGTGGGTTGTCTGTGACTCTGCTTCAAGACCCTCCCTTAGTCCAGGATCCAGGGTAAGGGGATGTCACTATTTGGGACACACTGTTCTTATGGCAAAAGGGAAATGCAATGACTGAACCACATAATGGCTCTTAAAAGTTTTACTCACATGTGATATATGTCATACTCACACTGCATTAACCCAAGGTATGGTATGGTTAAGCTTGACATCCCTGTGCAAGAATGCTTAATTCTCTTACAGGAAGATGATTAAATAAATAGAAAGAATAAAATAGTTATTGCAGTCCAAGACAGGAATCATGTGGCTGTCAGACTGAAAGTTCCTGGAGGCAAAGGAAGTATCTGAGATATTTAAAAATATTTCTTTCTCACTGCCTAGCATACAACTTCATACACTGTAGGATTTCATTAAATATTAATTGGTGAGTTCATGATATAGGTAAAGATGCAGCAACACTGTGACCCTGTATCTCCCCATACTACAAATTGAAGTAATGATTAAAATTAAAATTTCTGTTGTTAATCTAGATGTGTATTCCAACATAATCAGAAAATAAATAAGGTGTCCTTTATATGATTGCAATCATAATGAAGGAAAGTAAGCTATTACAGGCAATTAGGTCAAGTTAAAGTAGTTAATTCACTCATTAAACAAACAGGCTATTAGAGGTTTCTATATGCCAGGAAATGAACAAAGTATTTAAAGATGAATAAGATTCAGGGGTAGCTCTTGTTCTTCATGAGGTGTAGGAACACTTAATCTGGTCCATAGTAAGTTTTATAGTGACAAGTCTTGCAGATTAGTTTGTTTTGATTTTAAGTGTCCAGACTAGAGTGGGGAATGTATGATGTATGTCTGTGTGCAAGTATTAATTATTTTATAATTAATTCTTTGAACATTCTTTGAATAATCTGTCTAGTCTAAAGAACATGGTAAATTTTTCTAATGTGCTTAAAAATAGGAGGTAGCATTGTACACAGATGTCAAGAGGCCTCCTAAATCATGAGCAATATTATCTTTACATTATGTGGGAAACAACTATTTAAAACATATTCATTTATACACAAGGTGTTAGAGTTCAAGCTTCCAACTTTACATCATCTTGTGACTAGATTTTAAATGCTAAATTATTTTGATAAGACATATGTGTGTGCAGAATAACATATAGTGCTGTAATTAGCACCTTCTTCTGCAAAGAGACCATATTCAAGAACTTTCCATTTCCCTTTCTTATATTAACATAACAATATATATCTCAGCTACATACCCAAGAAATGAGATATCTAGACACTAATGAGGGTGCAGAGTGGGTACTGGTGGAAACAAAAGGAATATTTCCAAACCTAACTTTAAGCATTAAGCAAATATTGAATATAATTAATAATTAAATTATAGTTTCCAAAATATCTTCCTAATTAACCACCTGTTACATGAAACAGATGGGGTTTTTGATATTTAAATTGCCTAATAAGTTATTAAAAAATCGCAAAAGATGTATCATGTCCCTGGCAAAAGTTTTACATTTAAAGAGCATTCTTAAAAGTGGCTTATTGTTTTAACTGTGGGATCTGTTTCTATGACAAATTGACACATTTGATTTTTTAACAATAAAAAGTAGCACAAACAATGGTTTTTAAAATTATTATGACTTGATGTTAATGACTTAGGCTGTCATTTTGGGAAGTTTATCAGTGCTCTTAAAATAAATGTTTTCCCCTCATATACCACAGAATAATTTTGGAAATATATGTAAGCAAAATACAACAGTAAGTTTACCTCCTCCCAATAGTCAAATGGCCAAGTGAGGCCTGTGCTGAGGGCAGTGATCCTAGGGGCACCCGAGTGCGCATGCCACCCAGGGGCTCTCTGCTCCTCAGCAGCTGACTGGGGCTCTTTTTCTCCCCAGACTGCTTGAGTTGGGTGTTCATCTTCCCAGCTGGCTCCTCCATTTCTTCACCAACATGGCAGTTGTCTTGCCTGAGTGTTTCAGCCCTGGGCAAGTTCACTATGGATTCAGTGAGACCAAGAAAGGATAACAGAATGTTCTTGGCGTGAAAGGGTTTATACCTGGCTTTATTTTCCCGGGGGTAGGTTGAGCACTAGAATCATATTTGCATCTGTCACCCACTGCCATCTCTGCCTCCACCCAGAGCACTGGGCGGAGCTCTTTACTTAGTGACTCAGTCAGTAATAGCTTATTCTTGTGGGTGTGGGAGCAGTAGCCTAGCAGCAGGTGAATTACATCATCACGTAGTTTAGGGTCAGGTGAGGATCCTGGCCATAGGAACTTCCATTTGCTCCCACAGTGTTCTTGATCTGAGTTACCTGTCTACATTCCACTGCATTTTTTTAAGGACTTCAACTTTTTTCTGCCTCTCTGACCACCTCCCCTAGACCTATAGTGAAACCCAATTGAGGTGATCATCAGAAGTACCTCACTTTTACCCTCAAAATGCAATTATCCACTGCAGCTTTAAGCACATAAAGCACAAATACAGTGGGCTATGGTACCAATGTTTGTTTTGAGTTTACAACCAAACATGTGAAGAAGAACTGTACCACACTATATTAATCAAACTAGTTATATGTTGCAATGTACAAAGTATGATTAATAGCAAAATAAATATTTTTAAAGTCCTACTTAAATTTGCATTTTAAGTGTGTCTCTACTGTGTCCTATGTGTCGTGCTCAAATTGAGTGTTTTTAAAAATAAAATTTGCTTTGAAATTCTTATAACTTTTGAGCTCTGTTAAAGGAAACACTTTATAGATATTATGGTCGTGAGTTATTTTAGATGAATTTTAGTTTGTCTACAACATAAAATAAATAATCAAAAGAAGTGAATAGTATTGTGGTAGGGTATTTACAAATGAGGATAAAAACAGTCACACAAATATGCTTGTTTGGGGAATTCACACCCAATCCTGAACTTTTTCCTGCTGCTTTGATACACTAAAAAAATGTGCAGGGAATCAGAATAAAGTATATGAAGTGTGATGCAAAACAAAAATGCAAAATAAAGTCTTTTCTAAGTCTTTTACCGGTATAAGAGAATAAGGAGATGTTCTACAGGTGGGAAAGGCATACACATCTTTTGATACCAAATGGTTTAGAAGTCATAGAACCATAGCATTTTAAAACTCATCAAGTTTAAACTCCTCTATTAACAGATGAGCAATCTGAGTCAAAGAACTTAACAATTTAGGACTTAACAATTTAGGAAGCGAGACTCCAGAGTAAGAGACAATTTTCAAAGAACTCAATTACAAGACCATGTTTAAAGGACTCTATATCAAAGAATCCCAATGAATCATTTGGAGGAAAATCAATGTGAGAGGCAGCTATGATCAGTAACGGCAAAATTAGTAACAAAGAAAGTGCTGAATTTTGCCAGAAACTGAATAAAATGTTCTCAATGTTTACTGTTAATCTTAGTGCTGATATTATAATTTGCAAAGATATATTACTTTAGAAAGTTTAAAGCAAGTACATAAAAAACAAAAGCTAATCTCAGTTTACCATTTCTTTGAGTTCACACTATGCATCCAAGACACCCATAACCTTTTTATAATACTTCCAAATTGCCCAATTGGTTCTTTATAGAGTCATTGCCATTACCAGTCTTTGTTGTAACCATTTTAAAATGGAAGCTTTAGGTATAAATATAGGCTATGACAAGAAAGCAATCAGAACCAGTGAAATGAGAATGGTATCTATATTGACAAGGTCAGGTAGCCCGGCAAAATGTGTGTGCCTAGACTGTATAGCTGAGCTGTGGTTGTATCTACGTGGTCTGGGCAGGTAGAGGGTGTGATTGTGTGCCTGAGGTATGACTGTCACAAATTATATTTAATGAATGAAGCTCTGAATTATGTGAACACAATTTACAACAGTAGAGCTGGATCACATACGTTTATTAGTAACAAAACAGGGTAAAATTTGTTCTCATCTTTAGAAACACCCACTGTGAGCAGTAGTTATAGCTTTCTAAAATAATTGTTTTCTGACATATAATGACTCAAATGTTTGGCTGTGAACTCCAAAGTAGTGAGGGGTAAACGCCAAAAAGTAATGAGGACACCAACTGTAAAAGTAATTCCCATGGAACAACTAGCCAGAACATCGTGTTCCCAAAATGCAATAACAGAAATGCCAAATTGCATGGCTACAAAATTCATGAATTGGGAATCAGCTCTTTGTGTTTGGAAGTTCACATTTCTGAAGCATTTCTATGCTATTTCAAAGTTTCCTGTGAGTGTAAGACTCTGGTTCTAGAGATGCCTGTGCAGAAAAGCTCTTTTTAACTTGCCTGCAAGTCACTAACGTAAAACCACAACATTAGAGTGGAAGCCAAAAAAAAAAATCTCAAGGAAAATTCTGGGGAAAGGAAAAGTCATAGGTGCAAGGGAAGGGCCCACTTAGCCAGGCTGGGGACAGCGAGGAATCAGCAGGTGGCCAGCAACCAGGATGAAAGAGGGGACAGAGGGACAGATGAGAATGTGTCATGACCCAGCTTGGACTGCTTAACCTTTGTGTATAAAAGGACACCCTCAGTATTCAAGGGTAAAAGTGTTACACCTTTGAACTAGTGAAGCCGGGCCAGTATGAAAGGAATTTGAAGTTTTTGGAATATCCACTTTAATGTCTATATCATACTTCTAACAATGAAACCAAAGAAAAGCCAGGTAAAACAAATGTGCTTTCATGAGTTGCTTGTTCAAGATAGAAATATTGCAAAGTTAGAGAAGATTAAAGGAGTTGTAATCAGACTCTTTAAAAGGTGACTCTTCAGGCCATAGCTCATTCCATGATTCACCCTTCCTGAAATAACCAAGTACAAGCCGTGTTTCCAGTTAGTCTCTGCAAGGGTTCTGTTGTCAAATTGGAAGGATTCTTCTATAGAACCAGGGTGGTAGGCTAGCTTCATCCTTAAAATAGTGAACTGGGTTAACATTTTTTTCTGGAAATACTGTTTCCACTGAGTAGTGGATTTTCTAGCATCAAAACTTTTGCTCAGATTTCTCTCAGACCTGTAATTTTTATTTATATTCTAGAAAGACCATAATTATGCATCTAATTTATAATGAAAATCCATCATGTATAACATGTACGCTTCTTTTCTTTTTTCCTTTTAAGAGTTCATACTTTAAATGTGTGTCACCCTTCATGTGTATGCTTCCTTTTTCTCCGTCCTTTATTTTTATTTATATTTTTTCTCTGGCTGTTACTTCCACTATCAAGTAATAATAACAGTTGTTATTGTTGCTGAAAAGAATCAGCATCTCATTTACAACAATTTTTTTTTTTTAGGTGAAAATGGAAACTGTTTTTTCCTTGCAATACACAACATTTTAATCCAATTTTTAATTAACATTTATTATTGATTTATAATACAGAAAAATGTTATGAAACTATTGCTCATATAGAATTAAAGAGTTAGGTAACTCAGGCAATTGTGAGGATACAACTAGCTATAGCTGTAAGGATATGGGTGCAGCAGTATAACCGACAGTTCCTTCTACGTACACATTTACCACTGTGTGAAAACTGCTCCTATTTCTTATATGGAGATGGAGTGTCCTGTGTATTATTCTCAACTGGCTAAGCAGAGGCTTTGGGATGAGTCCCGGCAGTGAAAGCAAAAGCATAGGGAGTAGGTATTTCTCGTGTCGGCCACCCATGGAAAAGAGGTCAATCTGCAGCTCAGATGCTAGCCTCGTCTCTCTCTGTGCCCTGCTTACTTGGGTTGGGCTTTGAGGAAACAAAGGGTGCTGCCCGTTGGTCAGGGAAGGGCAGCTTCCGCTAAAGAGAAGTAGCTTGCTGGGGATCCCAAACGCAAATGGATCTTGCAAACTGGGTCTTTCTTTTTTAACATTATTTACTTTCTTTGTCTTGCCCACGTTGCTCTTCCTGGGCCCTTAGCAAAGTCTGATTTAAATGTTCTAGCATGAACTCAGCTCTCCTAGAATCCACCTTTGAGTTGGGTATCCACACTTGGCCACAGAGCCCAGTGTGGTCATGGCAGCAGGGAAGAATGCTTGCCCTGGGGAGATCCTGCTGTTAGTGCTAATATTTGAGGAAGAGGGTCGGGCTTTAGTCTTTCTGCAAACTGTCAGTTATCTGACTCATAAGCACAAGGTCACTTTTCATAGGGTAACTATTTTCAACCCTTGTAATTTAAGTAACTGCCACTAAATGAAAGACGGCATCTTCACTGAGTTAAAGGTGCAATAACGAGCACCTCCCAGGCAGGAAGGATGGCCAAGTATTTGAGTTCATCTCTGTCACTGTCTGTGGAAACTCACTTTCTTCATCTGGGAAACTCAGGTAACAGTAACTCCCTTGTGGGTGGTTTTCATCACAAAAGCGTCTAATGACTTACATGAAAGTGCTAGACTCATCAATGGTACTCTTTAGTAAGCAGCATAGAACTGCTAACAGTTCTAAGGCATGCAGGCATTTACATTTTAATTACTCCATCTTGTATTTCTTGATTAATACAAAATGGAAATTTACACACACACACATGCACCTTCTCAGCGGTGATTTTATTTGCATGGCTTGGAACAAACACACTTATGCTTTTTTCTAGCTAATAGTAAATCCAGGATGAAATAGAGAAAATCTGTCACAGAAAAGCATGCCTCTGCAGATTCAACAACTTCTTGTGTTCTTAAATTTTCAGATATGACTGCTTTCCTACTATTAAAAAAAAAAAAAGAAGTGAAAACTGAGTTCAAAGTTTATAAAGGGTGAGCTGGAAGAACGAAGTCTGCATGTTGACTGGGTGCAAACATATAATTAAAGTTCTGCAAATGAGATGTTTTTAGATATTAAGTGGTAACTTCGTGGCACTGTCCCCTTATGGTTATAGACAGTGTCTGAATCTAGCAATCTGTCAGTTTACAAAAAAGCATTAATTCTTAGTTCTCTTTTCCCCTTAATATTCTCTTTTGCCTGGTGTTTAATGCAAGGATTTATTGTGGACTTATTTAGGAAATATTTTCCCATAAAACTCACAGCTATTCTAATCAGAGGCTTTATCTAGTATAAAATTTTCATTGGGCATTCATTTCCTAACAGCAATAAACTAGTAAAATTCAAAATTACTTTCTCTCAAAACTTAAAACATCTGCAGTAAACTTTTTTCTTCTATCCTCCTCTCCACATAATTCATTTAAAAACAATTATTACTACATATATGTTGCTTCTTTGATCCTGCTTTCCCAACTCCGTTTCCAACTTGTTTTTTTTTCTAAATCTTCCTTTGCAGAATCCATGTGTAGCATGGTTAGGACCTGTATATTTTTCTGCCTGATTTAAAGATATGACCCAGAGAGTTTAAATGACATCACCAAGGTTAAGGAACAATGTGGACTTTTCATAGGTGCTGAATTCCATGAAAAACATTAGTGCAAACCTTGAAAGAGAATGTTATATTTGCAGAATTCTTCTCAGTGAATTTTCTTAGCTCTGCCAGCATAAAGAAGGCCATGTACCCCTGAGGAAATTGAGGTCCAAGGAGGTGAAAGAGAATTCACTAACCCTTAAATTACTTATACAATTGATTTGTTCTGCTTTTCTTTCTTAGAAAACCTTGGGCAGACCCTTGGTGGTAAATTGAAAGACACATTTACACAGTTTGTTTTCCCTTATTATAAATTGCAGAATATTTTATGGGTGACCTTGACCACTAATTCTTTGTAACATTAAGAATGAGAAGGGTTATTGATTTGGGATGAAGGAAGTGCAACATAGTATTTTTACATCTGTAAAATTACTACATGATTGTACTTCTGAGTTCATTAGATGCCATATCCCTAGGTCAATATAGCTTCTTCTGTGCTGAACTTCTTATTCTCTATTTCATGAGCTTGGAAAATTCGTAATAGCTTTCTACAGTTTCTCCAAAACCCCATCTGGTTAAAATAAGTTTAGCATTAGATTAGACATGTTATTGGGAGGCATTTTTATTTCTGAAGGCTAATTCAGCTCAGCAATGGATTAGTGATGGCATATCCCCTTAACCTCCAAAGTAATTTGTTTTTATGTTCTCAGCTTGGAATCATGCCCTCACTATTAATATTTCATACTGACAAGTAAGGGTTTCAGTATGTCCATCTGCTAGACTGGCATAATGCCTGATACCCATATCTGAATGTTGCCCTTGTGAATGAGTAATGATTTTCAGCCTCCTTCAGCTGCCATGTTTTTTTCTCATTTTCTACATGATACTTAGTCTAAAGCAACATAAGATATGTTTCTGCCTGATCAGCACTTATTTAAATAACGTGTGTAAATAAACGACTTTGAAAGAAAAAACTAGCCCTAGGAAATAAATCTATTTCTGTAAGTTAGGTAACATAAGCTATTTAAATAGATTTCTAATAATTTAGTATATTCTCCCACTAGGTCTGTTTTACATATTAAATGTTGAGAAAAATTAGTAGTGTACAAAAATGTTTTGGTAAGAAGTACCAAAGATATAAATTTTTAGTGAATGATATAAGAAGATGGAAAAAGTCAGTATTATGTTGTGTGAAAGATCTCAACTTGTCCCATTAAAACTGTCGCTTGCTGAGTGGTGATTTAGCTATCCTGATGATGCTGTAGAGTGGAGACTTGCTCCCTTGATTGATTCTAAGAACCTGCTAGAATATTGCAAATCTGAAGTCAATGCTTGGTCTCCCAAGATTGTTACAAAGGATATTAAAGTGTATTAATAACATTTCACCATCTGAAGAGTTTTCTCGATGTGTTGGGAATAGGATAGTGGTGAGGAATGTCCTGACATCTCAGATTCAAATATTAGTTTCTTTATTCTGAGGTGTAT
The DNA here is from genome assembly GCF_030020395.1 of Manis pentadactyla. Classification (NCBI taxonomy): domain Eukaryota; kingdom Metazoa; phylum Chordata; class Mammalia; order Pholidota; family Manidae; genus Manis; species Manis pentadactyla. The sequence goes on along the minus strand of NC_080026.1, from coordinate 10,906,802 downwards.
GACCTGGGACAAATTACTAAGCCTTTTGTGCTTCTGTTTCTTCATCTATAAACATAAGGATAACAATGGGTTTTTGTAGGAATAATTAAAATAATGGTTATAAATCATTTGGTATACTAAATACTAACTAAATGTTAGCTTGTTATGTATTCCCTTAACATACTTACAGGTCACTTCTGTCTGTCTGGGAACCATGCCCTGCCCAGTTAATGCTCACAGTGGAGGACTAAACGTCTTTGAAACAACTCAACATAAGAAGTCAGTGCCTTCTGGGGAGTCGACTAGCACTAACCCTTCCCTTCTCAAAACAGGAGTCTCTCAGTGCTGTTTCATGTTCTTCCTTTCCATCATGTTTCATGGAGTTCACCAGTCTCACAGTCAGGACACTTACCTGGGTTTAATGTCTTTTCTAAGTATATATATATATTTTTGTGTAAAGTATGGTCACCTTGCAATAGTCCAGTTTTATTTAGGGATAGCATACTGTTTGGGGATTTACAGGCGCTCAACAAAGGCTTCATCACCATTTTCAGTGCTAATGTATTTATAATAAGATGAGAGTAAAGTCTCCTCACAGACTCAGCTCCTTATGGCCCACCCTGTTGTTACAAACCGTCTGCCTAAACTGAACTTGCTGTCTGGAACATATAATAATTAAGTACATGAAAGGAAAAATAATTGACCGCCTCATGTAAACAACATTAATTCATTATTTAATCAGGACATATTTATTAAGTATCTAATAAAGACCAGATAATTTATGGTTGAAGCTGCCAACACAGATGAGAGTCATTCCCATTGAAGTGTTTTCCTTCTGGTGAGCAAAGGTGAGGGGCAGGGAGAGATCGAATCTATATACACCGAAGTGTAATATTTTTGTTTCAGCAGCCATGAGAGAATGATATATTGAGCACAAGTGTACCCCAAGAGAAAGTAAAACATTTCTACCAGGTAGTGACTATCAGAAGTGCCTTCATTGTTCAAATAACCTTTGGAGAGCCTAGTCCTAAAAGATGACTATTATTTGACCAGGTGGATGGGGATGGGAGGACTAAGGTATTCAAAGGATATCGTCAACTGATGCCATGTCAATAGTTTAATCTTTCACCAAAAGCAGAACTATTATTACATCTGTATATGGCAGGAACTCAATACATGAAAAAAAATAACTGAAAAATATGATCATTCCCTAGGGAAGATGGTAATTATAAAGTTGTCACTTTATGTAGGTATGATACTCCAAAATAATTATTCTCTGAAGTCAAAACGATCTTTTCCTAGTACACCTGGAATTTAAATTTGGGTTGGGGACACATGAGATGCCTCCTCTCAGCCCTCCTTTCTTCTTTCCTTCCTTTCTGAATAACTCAGTCCAAAAGCCATTAGGTGAGGCTAAGAAAGATAGGCATCCATATAAAACTGGAGGTTGAAGTTCAGTAAAAATAGAAATAGAAGGTATAATCACTATCCTACATGTTATCTGTTTGTATCTTCCCTGATGGCAAGTTTTCCTAGGCTTCCTCCCCACCCACCCTACCCAAATACAGCTAAAAACATGTATGGCTTAAGTAGCACATTCACATGATTATGGTAGGAAATTCTATATGTATACACACTGTCAGTTTTACTTATTTATCTGTTTATCTATCTATTTTATTTATAAAGGAAAGGCTCAATATATAGTTATTTCCATTTATTTTTTAGTTTTTTCTTTTTTTTAACCATTATCCATCAGATATTTGCTTCTTCGCTAAATCCCAGTATATGTGTACAGTGGCATTAGAACTGTTAACCTATACTCCCATGGGAAACAACTTTATTAACTATAGTATAGTGCCTGTGTATAGTTCCTTTAGTCCTTAGTCTTACAGTCTCTATTGACTTCCTATGTTTCTTAGGTAAAATTTTCTCCATCACTAATCATCAGAGAAATGCAAATTAAAACCACAGTGAGATATCATCTCATACCAGTCAGACTAGTTTGTATCAAAAAGACAAGAAGTAACAAGTGTTGGCAAGTATGTGAGAGAAAGGGAACACTTGTGCACTGTTGGTGGGAATATAAATTGGTGCAGCCACTATGGAAAGTACTATGGAGGTTCCTCAAAAATCCAAAAATAGAAACACCATATGATCCAGTAATTCCACATCCGGGTATTTACCTAAGGAAAACAAAATTGCTAATTTGAAAAGATATGTGCACCCCTATCTTTACTGTAGTATTATTTACAATAGCCAAGATATGGAAGCAACCTAAGTGTCCATCAGCGGATGAATGGACAAAGAAGACATGACACATATATACAATGGAATATTACTTGGCCATAAAAAGGAAAACCTTGTCACTTGTGAAAACATGGATGGATCTAGAGGGTGTTAGGCTAAGTGAAATAGACAGAGAAAGACAAATATCATGTGATACCACTTATATGCAGAATCAGAATGCATAAAACAAATGAACAAACAAACAAAATACAAACAGGTTCGTAATACCAGAGAACAAATTGAGGTTTGCAGTAGGGGAGAGGTGTGGGGAAATGGGTGAAATAGGTGAAAAGGAAAAAGAGATTTAAACTTCTAATTATAAATAAGTTGTGGGATGAAAAGTATAGCATAGGAAATATAGTCAATAGTATTATAATAACTTTGTATGTTAACACAGGTAACTACACTTACCATGGTGAGAATTTCATAATATATATAGTTGTTGAATCATTATGTTGTACACCTGACACCAATATAATATTTAATATCAACTGTATGTCAATTAAATAAATAAAGTGGGTTTCTTGTAGGCAGCATAGCATATAGGATATAGGTGGGTCTTGTTTTTTTTTATCCATTCAGTTAGGCTATGTCTTCTGATTGGATAATTTAATCCATTCACTTTTGAAGTAATTATTGATAGGTGTGTACTTAATGCTATCTTGTTAATTGTTTACTGGTTGCTTTTATAATTCTTCCATGTAGCTTTCTTCTTTTGCTATCTTACTTTGCAGTTTGATGACTTTCTTTAATGGTGTACTTATATTCTTTTCTGTTAACTTTTGTTTATTTACTATAGATTTTTACTTTGTGGTTTCCACATGGCTTACATATAACAACATATCTATAACAGTCTACTATAAGTTGATAACAACTTAAGTTTGAGCCCATTTTGAAGTTCAAGATTTTTATTTTCACCTTCATTTTGTATTTTTAGTGCCAATTTTAATTGTGTATCCCTTAGCTAATTTTGTAATCATAGTTACTTTTACTAATTTTTTTCTTTTAATCTCCATACTAGCTTTACAAGTGATTAATCAACACCTTCACAATATATTTGTTTTCCAATGAAATTTATTCTTTCATACATTTTCTTGTTACCAATCAGCACCCTTTCTTTTCAGTTTAAAGGAGTCCTTTTAACATTTCTTATAAGGCAGTTTAGTGGTAATTAATTATTTATTGATAACTTATTGTTTCTGTTGATCTCTTCTCTAGAATGTAAGCCTTTATAGGGTTTTTGGTTTTTTTTTACTTTTATTCACTGACTACAATAGTGCCTGGCACACAATAAGATCTCAATAAATAACTTTCAAATTAAGAAAAATGAAAACAATGATTTGGACAATATAAATATATGTATGAAACAAAGTCATTTATTTTAAAACTTTTTAGTTTTTTGTATTGAAGTATAGTTGATATAAAATGTATTATTGGTTTCAAGTGTACAACATAATGATTTGACTGTTATCTACATCACTAAATGCTCACCCCAACTACTGTAGTTACTATGTATCAACATAGAAAGATGTTACAGAATTATTAACTATATTCTCTATGCTGTAATTTCATCTCCATGACTAATTTATAGATGATTAAGATTTTGTACATCTTTATCCCCTTCCCTTATTTTACCCACCCACTTTCAAAACTTTTTAACTTCTAAGGTATTAAATTAGACAGTTTGCATAATTTTCTTTCTAGCTGATGAAATAACAAATATTATAATGAAGCAAAGGTTAGTGACATTTTAATAAGCATCTTTTCTTTGTTTGAAAGTTATTGGATTGCACGATGAGCAAAGTCAATGTTTTAGGTATGTCTGGATCAAAGAATGAAAACGAATTATTTAGGAAAATAGAAATAAAAAAGAAGATCTAAAAGTATATAAGAAATACATAAAAGAAAAAAGTCAAGCTAGAAAGTAGTGAGAAAAATTTAAAAATTTTAGGGACTTCTACAAAAATGACTTTAAACAGAATCAAGTATAAACAACCTAAGCAGTATGAGATACTTTAAAAAATATTTTTTGGCTTCTTTAATATCTTTATAGTTTTTTTTGGATATTGCACATATGATATAAATACAACTATAATTTCAAAAGAAGCCGTAATTTTGTGTTCTGAATATAATTGTTATAAAAATACAAATATAGCCTAATAGTTTGAAAACTGGATTCCCTTATACCCTGAAACTAATCCCTTCAAGAAACACTGAAATGGTAGGGAAAAATCTTTATATAAACTAAGTTGAATATGTTAAATGGTATCAGATATAGAAAGGTCAAAGGGATACTGCGATAGGCAACGGAGGAATTTTGACATCAAGCCATGACTGGGTGATAGACCCTCATGGGTAGGAATCATAGCTCATTTATCTGTATTGTGGCAGTATCTAGTCCTTACAATGCTCAAAATGAGGAGCTTAGTAAACATTTATTGAAGAAACAAATGCAAGAATGAATGAAAGTTTCTATTTAATATTTAGTAAAGGCACTTTTAATTATATAGGAGTAAAAATCTGACCTAGAGATTTAAGCTGAAATACCTTAGAAAATAGCAAACTATGTAATTACTTTGCTTGGGAAAGTACAAAAAATGTATTTACTATGTGTTCACGGAAGTGTTATAAAATGGTTTTTATTTTAATATATCTTCAGAGAAGATTATTTTTTTCAGCCCATTAGAGAAAAGTATTTCTGTCACCCTTCACTTTGTTTGCATTGTGTAAATCTAAATTAGCAAATTTATTCTAGGGCCTTCTTTGGGAGAATTGTTCAACATGTTATCATTTATATATGATAAATGTTTTACAGAAATATTGCTATGGATCTTATTGACAGGCAGCTTCTGTTTCAACTTTTTAAGGAAAATGTAAAGAGATATTTGTATCATAGTTTAATGCATATTCAAGTACACATCTGCATATATTCAACAGGAAAAAAAATGCCTGTGAGAATGGATTGCTGTGTACATATGGATGTTATGAAAAACATAATAAGCAATTTTGTGGATCTTAAATTTTCATTTATTCAAATTACCATCAAATCTCTTACTCTTAAGTGGGTGTTTTTAAGAATTTGAAATTAATCTTAAATATTGGTATTTAATTATCTTCAATCACATAATTCACTGACTGCATTGAACAAGTCTACAAAACACAGGTCTATTTCGTATCTCTATGGCATGGGTATTTATGTATTTCATTGGACATTACAAACTATATACACTAATGATTAATAAACATGCATGTTTCACACAAATGTGGCTTCTTGAGAAAGTTTGGGCTGCGGGTTCTGACTCTCCATTTAGTCATTCTTCAGGCTGACAGAAGAGCCTGGTTCAGCTCATTATTTCAGTGTTTTAATGGACTTTTTATAACTTCAACATAGCTTTTTTTTGGTCTTCATTTCTTGTCTTTGTAAAACAAAACTAGAGGGACAAAAACTCAACCCCGACCTGGAAGAGACCTGGTGCAGCAGCACGGTAATATTCCTTTATTATGGTCTCAATACAGTTGTCTAGATGCACTTGGAAAGTAAGCTATTTACTTAGTAGATTGTAATGACTTTCTGAAGCTACTGAGGGCAAAGTGCCTTTTTTGTTTGTTTTTCATGCAGTGCTTTGATTGCTATTGTCTTTTCTAGGAGAAAAGTCCCTGGGTACTTTAGCAGTGTTTATCCCTTGGAGTTTTGGAATGAAAACATGGAGAGCCGAAGCTGAATGGAACCTGAGTTCATCCCGCCAGTGCACACGATGAGGACATAGCCCGGAGGCGGCTTCCACCACAGGCAGCCCCAGCAGGTCCGTGAGCTAAAGCCTGCTCCTTACAGACTCAGGTCCATGCTCTTTCCTCTGCAGAGTATTATCAGGCGGGGTTTACAAAAGTAAATCATTAACCATTGTCTCTTCTCATGATCAGTTTTTTTTTTTTTTTTTGAGCATGCTAAATGCTCAGGTAGATGAAAATGGTGAATACTGTATGAGCTATCCCTGGCACACAGTATCAAATGCCAGTGGAAGTGTTGGACATCTGAGGCTTTCACTCCCTTGATTTTTCAGTTACTGCGGCAAAACTGTAGTGCTCATGGGAGGCACTGCCTCTGTACAGCCCAGCCCCCATCCCTCTAGCTAAGTCACGAGGCACGCAGGCTTAGCCCAGGATCCAGAGCTGGGGATCTGACCACACGTGGGAGGGTTTAGAGCACATAAAGCCTTCTATTTGCAGACATAGGATCAAATCACACCTGCTGCAAGTTTACTCCTGACCTTGAAGATCAAGTAGAGAAACGGCTTTCTGCTTTATTCCTCATCTCTGGCTTCCTTCCCACATTTTCTCCTGCTTTCTCATCTAAACCCCAGGCTTTGTAACTTGATGTCTTGCCAATGGGTTTCAGTCCAGGGCAAGTTCGCTATGGATTCAGTGTGACCAAATAAAATGACAGCAAAACGTTCTTGGGGTGGAAGGGTTAGACCCAACTCTATTTCCAGGTGGCAGGTCAGTCACTAAACTCCCATTCACTCAGAGTGAGTCTGCATGCAGCAAGCCGGTCTCTGCCTCTGGGCCCCTCTGTCCGCACAGCGGTCCCGCGCAACTGTCCTCCCAGCCTCTCTGAACAGTCATCCCACACAGCTGTCCTCTGGGCCTCTGTCCTCGGCGCTGCCACCACTCCAGCCTCTGCTCTGCTCTCCTGCAGCCTTGCAGCCCTGCCACCGTGTCATGCCCAGAGCACTGGGCGGAGCTCTTTATACAGAGTCAACAGCCATGTATTGCCCACAGGTGTGCAGTGAGCTAGTCAACCAGGGCCAGGTGAGGATCCTGGCCACAGGAACTCTCATTTTATCCACACTTGCTTTGGTCTCTGCTCTGCTAGGATACTCCTTCCACAGGGGACCTGCCTCTATTGTCTGGGACTCTGCTCTTTGTAGACAGGTCTGCCTGGGACTAACGGCCCACCTGCCTGCCTGGAATTCCTGGCACTGGGCTCTGCTGCCTGTCGGGTTGCTCTCTGAACCTCTGTTGGATCTCCTCATGCCAAATGACACCCTGGACAGTCAGCTTTTGCCTCCAGTCACGTCATAGTATATTATTCCCACATGCCATAGTCTATTATGGGCTAGACTTGCTCCCAGCACCAGAGCTACATCTGACACCCTGGAAACTGACTTTCCCTGGGAAGAGACGAACTGTCAAGTTCTGGCCACAGCTGTCTGGCCCTGTCTTCTGCAGGTAACTACACTCTCTGAGTACATACCAAAGGGCATTTCCAAATATTTTCTTTTTTATGTTTTAAACAATAGAACTTACTTTTTCCTTAACTGGGAGTAAAATGTTTTACCTTAGAACTATGAAGATTATGCTTATGTGAGTTGAAATGTAAGAAATAATGGTATATATTTTAAAAACCAATAAAACCTCTAAAACAAAATCACTGCTCTAGTTAAAAAACATAACAAAAGTGGATCACAGAGATCATTTACAATGGACATTCTCAGTTATCCATAGAACTGTAAAATTAATTTAAACCAAACAATTATTTTTGTGGTTCTTGAAGCATTATGAATGATCTTCCAGGTAGCCGACTCACTTTCAGGAAATGGGGTTTTGCCATGCATAAACAGCTTTAGGTGTCTGGGTCTAAATCAAACCCACATAATTTGGGTGTGATTTAAAATTGAACCCATCAGTTTTGGAAGAGGTCTGAGTTTGGCAAACACTCATTTTTCTAAGAGCACATTCATTCTTTGCATGGAGAGAGGTCATGGATGCACACCATGTAACTTTCTGTTCCCCTTAATCAAAGAATTCAAATTCTCTCATGGAATTTTCTCTGTGACTTTACCAACGGTTTGTTAAGCCTTTTTGTCTCACACTATTTGAGATCAAGAGTTGGGCATTCTTGAGGCAAAAGACAAGAAAAATGGTTGTTTCTTTAACTTAGCGGCATCTTTGTTTGAGTTATGTGGCCACTGTGGCTTGCGTTTTCTCAGTCTGTAAAACTGGGGACTTGGGTGCAGTGAGAAGGGAGAAGGTGCCATGTCTTCTGACTCCCTCACACCAAGAGATGAGAAGTCAGCAAACCATCTGGAAGGAAACCCATCCCTTACCGGAATCTGCTCCTTAAAGGCGGAAGACAAGAAGACCCAGAAGAGTTACTGAAACCGGCCTCTTCTTCATTTTCTCTAGTCTCAACTTTTTCCCATCTCCACCTAAGTGATTTTTCCTCAGCAAGGTGTCTCCCCCTGCTCCCCCCACCCACAAAAGTCCACCACAACTAAAAAATACTTTGAGAATTTCTTTTTCTTCTTTGCAAGAGTGAATAAAAACAAAAACTGGTGAGAAATAGATTTTTAGAGCTGGTAAAATTCTATGAAGATGACCAAAGAGTATTGCAAGTAAGAGAGATGAAGATGTAAGAGATGGAAAAAGAAAGAAAAAGTCAGTTTGGATTTGATTTGGGAGAACTCGGAAGAACAGAAGCTCCTTCAATCAGGATGACTTATTGTAAGCGCCTCTTGCGATTTCTGTCCTAATTCTCCCTCACTGAAGGCCACATAAAATGATATTTGACATCTTTAGTTTTGTAGGTAGGGAAGACAGCGGGAACGGTCATATACTGAAAAACCTGAAGTTTGATGCTCTGGAAATTTTGCTGCAAGTTGTCCTAATAGGGCAAAAGGAATAAAGGGTTTTGGGTTAAAAGCCTTGAGCATTGAGCTTTGGACTCTGGACCCAGCTTTCTCATTCATATGAATTTTCCTAAAACTTTTGCTAAGGCATGTAATCAATTTTTGGTACTTCTTTAAAATTAAAAGAATAATTTGTTCCTTTCCTCACAGAGTGATATTAACCTAGAGGAGTAAGGTTTCTAGAAAGAGTATTTTACATACTACAAAAGTCTGTATAAACAGAAAATACTTCACTTATTTTATTTGCCTAATCCTCACTAAGGTAGTACAATTTTATTTAAAAGATTATAGTATTTAGAATTTTCTGCAAGTTCCCCATTATATAAATGAAAAATAATCCCCATTATATAAATTTAAAAATCATATATGTATATTACCAGTGTCACATTCTTTCCACATAGGCATTGCTGTTTCCATTTCACAGCTGAAGAAATAGAGCCTAATGAGATTAAGTCACCTGCTCAAGGTCACAGCGTTGCTAAGTGGCTGAGCTATGATTCCAAGAGAGCTTAACTGGAGTTTTTCCATTAAGGGTGCCATGCCCTTCGGTTCCAGGGAATATTTAGACAAGCACCTGTGCTACAATATATACCCAAGTCAAATGGGCCTGCAGAGATTCAAGTCATTTTCCACAAAACGTGATCCTGTGGCATCTCTAAAGGCTGATGCTCATTGGATATTCTCCTCTTCAGTCCTTTTTGCTGATTTATTTCTGCAGACTCAGATCATCTACCAACACTGAGTGGAATAAAGATTGGGAGCAGACCAGCACAGAAGGCAGAAACATTTTTGCAAAGGGTGGGCTAGGTTTTTTCACAAAATTATCAAGAAGGCAAGCATCATTTTAAAATCTTTTGTCCAGGATCCAGTCTGCACTCCTCTCCCTTTAGGTTTTTCTCTCTTTTGATCTCATCCTTTCAGAACTGATGTCATAAGGCATCTGTTTTTAATTGTTTATATCTTAGTGGGAAGAAATCCAGTTGTTAAGCAACCCTGCCCTGGAAATATTCATTATCTATCATTTGGCCTGAAATAATTCATCTTTGGATCAAAGAATTTCATGAATCAAAAAAGTAGAAGAGAGCTTTCAAGTAATGTGTGTGCATGCATGCATGTATGTGGGGGATTTTTAGAAAACAGTGGGCCCTTCCACACTAGCTGAGGTGATAGCAAAGGGGGAGAGATGAACGTAACGTTTATTAAACAATCACTTTTTTTTAGGAAATGAGTATCTATTGAGATAGGTAATTAAGTTATTTCAAGGTGTTTAAATATTTATGTTTATCTTGTGCTTTAAGCATTCATGTGTTTCTACATACATATTTAAGGTTTCGTCGTGGCCCTGTAAAGTATTGCTCCCAATTTGAGGGCAATGACATGGCCAATACGACAAACCCGGCTGGGGACACAACCAAGCCTGATCCCCAGGTTTGGGTTCTCGCCAGGGTCTGGGGTCAATTCACTGCCCAAGTTGGGCAGACAAGGGCTGTGCCCTTGGGACTTGAGGAAGCCAGGCCTGAGGCTGAGTTAGATGATGGTGAAAGAAGAAACTGGGGAACTTTGCCTGCTTCAGGGGTTTCTCTTGGGTGACTTTGAAGAAGGCACCCAAAGAGGTCATGCTGTCTCCTTCACGGCACAGGAACTGAGGGCCGGAATAGACCCATTTACAGATGGAAGACAGAAAAAATAATTTCTGGCTGTGGAAATGGGACCTACATCTCTTGATGGGAATCTTTTGCTGTCCCTGGGAAAATAAATGGACTTCTTAGAATCATGATCTTACCCAATGATTATTATTTTCAATTCTACCAAAACAAAATTTAAGATTTCATTCAGCTTTATGAGATTTTTATGTATGGCAAGGTAATCACTTTTATGTTATGTCTGCCTGTTTCCTGAAATGCCTGCCCTCAGAATGATTGGGTAATAAAATAATTCTATTTATTAGTGAAATCCAGCCACAGCATAAAAAATATATATATGTTAGGTTTGTTTTTCCTGGGTTCATTTATGATGCTTATGGGGGCTGTATGAGTCTGTAAGAGTCATATAAATTATTGGAACAGAGAGTCAAGACATTTTTTATTTGTGCTGAATGGGGGGAAATGGAGTCAGGAGGGGTATTTGACTGCTTCTGCATATGAAGCTCATCACCCCCCAAATAAATCAGTGAAAAGGACGGAAGAAGAGAATATCCAATGAGTGTCATGCTTTGGAGATGCCATAGGAACATGATTTGTAGAAAATGAATTGAATCTCTGCAGGCACATTTGACTTGGTATATATTGTAGCATCGGCAGTTGTGTAAATACTCCTTGGAACCGAAGGACACAGTGCCCTTAAAGGAAAAACCAGGACCACATTCACCCATCACTGGCTCCTTTTGTGGGCTTCAACCACTCTACACCATCCTGGGAAATAGAGAATATCAGCCTGCGTGCGAATGTGTTCAACTTTACTTCCTGTAGAGGGAGATGCAGTATTTCTTGGCTGATGGAAGTGTCTGGAATAAACCAGTGCATTTCCAAGGAAGTAATGTCCTTCCTGTGCCTCTGCTATGTCAACATCAAAGTTCTGTTTTCCCTGGTTTCAAGAAACAGCTTGGAGACACTTTAAATTCTCTAGGGCCTGGCATAGCAGCTGCAGCACAGAAACCTGTAGGGCTTCGTGTCCTTGGTGCCGTGGAACAGTTAGGGGCCAAGGTCAGGGATGGGGGCAGATAGACTGGCCCTGCTCAGCTCAGCCCTCACAGTGGGGTGTTTCAGATCTGAAACATGTACAAGCCTTCCCAAAGGTCTGTGTCTCCTGTCACGGCCACAGAGGCTGTCGTTTAGTGAGGAACCTGAGCCAAGACAGATACACAGTGGTTAAAATATTTGATCATAGAAAATGCTTTTTCTCAAGAAAGTTTAGGAAATGTAATGTGAAAAAAGAAAAGATTATCATAGAGACAGTGATTTCTTAGCGAAATACTCTGATAATGATTTTTAAATTCTTTATGGAAAAGTAAAACTAGCTTTCTGTGGATGAATAAAAAAGGTACCCCCGGAGGAGCTGGTGTTGCTTTGTAGCACTAGTTCTCCACCTTCATTCAAAGCAGACAGACAGTGATCAGGTCACATGTTTTCCAAGCTATTTGCTTAGAAGTATTCAGATAATGCAACCCTGTGACCTCTCCTGGCTTATGTTATAGACGTCATGGTTCAAAGCCAGGAAGGTCTTTCTAGGTCGTAACTGAACTCTTGTCCTCTGGCACTGCTCACTTGTTTGCATTATTTATGGGATCCCTGTCCACATCCATCACTTGGAAATGGTATCAGTTGATTTTTAGACAAAAAAAAATTGCTAAGTAAGTGTCTACAGGAAATGACTAGGACCCAATTACCATCCTTCAGGAAGATATAATATTTCATGAGTGTTATTTTTAATAAAAATGGGTGTAAATAAATCCAAAACATGGAAGGAGCTATCATCCCAAGAAGTGAACGTCGGGCTCTCTAACAGGAGGTTTCAAAGAGGAGGGACCCAGCCCCAAAATACCCCATTCCAGTCTCTCCCATCTTAGTCCAATCCATTACGTGGCACTCAAGTCACTTAATTCACTTCAGTTTTACTTGGCAGAACTCAACTCAACAATCTTTAAATACAGCAGGAGTTTTCACATGTTGTTGTAGAAAGGAAGTCCCCTCTGTGAATGCCACGCATCCTGGAAAAGCAATGAATGACTTGGGTGAGAGAAAGAGGACCCACTTAGAGAGGAGATCTAACCACGTCACCATCAGAGACGACATAGGAGAATTAGAGCGGAACCAGGGAGGACGAAGAGAGCTTGGTTTGGGGAAGAAAGCAGAGAGCACAGCCTCAACAAAGAACTCCTTAGAAAACTCCAAGATTCCTGTACAGAAAAGGTCTCAGGATGTCAAGATGCCTGGGTGATATTCTTATAGAGCAAGGAGAGAGTGGGATTAACAGATCTTGTTTTTAAATCACGGAATTTTTTTATATTCACTGGCACAATGAGAGTCAGAGACTGTTTCCTGATTCTAATTTCAGTAGAATTAATAGTGAGGGAAAAAAAGGATATACAACAACATGATTTTCCCAAGTTTTGAAGAATGTGGAGTTACTGTGACGGGTAGTGGGGGCAGGCTTTAGGCAAGTGAAATGTGGTAAATCCCTGGATATGTCCTTGATTTACAAATAGAAGAACTCCCGTTTTGATTTCAAATAATAGGGTTATGATCATTATTTATGAAAGATTCAAGTCAATAGGCACAATGAACCCGAACTTTAAAACCTATTTTGTTTTTTAAGTTCCAATACCCAGCAGAGCACACTGTACTGTTTACTTTGCTAATTGCTCTTTTGTAACCATAAGTGATGAAACAGACTTAAATAAGTCAAACAACAATGGATAGCTATTTTCAGAAATGCATGAATATGTAAATGACTGAACAATACAATGGTCAGTACTCTAACAGCTTAGCAAAAATAGAATCGTTGTTTTATTAAATCCATTACCAAGGTATTTGGGGCACATTCTCTTGGAAGTGAGAGCTTATTCTGCCTTATTATAAGAAGAGGCATTGCAGGTCATATCCCCTGACTGTCCTTTCTAACCATGGAAAGTTACATTTTGTTTTATTGCAACTCTTTCAGTTTTTTAAAGTATATTTAAACACAGGTTTTTTTTCCCAAAGTGCAAACTTAGTTTCACTTAATGGTTTCTTGTTAGATCACTAGACTGATTGAAAGTTAATATTTATTTGGTTGAGTGATACTTAAAATTATCAGGGAAAAAATTAATGTCAAATAACAGGAGCAAAAATGCAAATGTAATATCATAAATCTTAATTGATTGGACTTGGTTTGATGTATAATTAAGAAAACTGCAATAATCTGGAAAGATGCCTCAAACCTTTCTACTATAAAAGGAACCCCCTGACCAGAGTAATGGAAAGCAGTGATGAGATGAGACACTCATTGTAAATCAACTTCTGAGTTGGAATCTCCTATGTTCCCCCCTCAGGGTTCTCATTTGAAGATGATAAGCACAGTGTTTTGTTTTGTTTTTTTAAAGAATGGGGAGATTTCTATGTACAAGCCAGCTTGCAAAGGAAAAGGGGCAGGATAAAGTGACAGGACATTTAGAGAGGGCTGGATAAGTACGGCCGTACAATACTGTCCTTGCAGTCTGAGATTTATGAGGAAGGTAATTTTAAAGGGCCAAGGGGATCTCTGCTGGGATAGGATGCAAGATTCCATTCGGCTCCAAATGTAGTTAGCTGCCCCTGTGGTTTGGTTTTGGGGAATGTTAGCCTGAGATTTGCTCCTTCAAACACCTGCCATGTTTTCTTAGGATTGAAGAGAGTCTTTTGGAGTCACTTATCAAAATAATAAACGTGGAAGCATTACCCATAACTCTCTTATGTGATGTGATACTTCAGCATTTAACCCTTAGTAAGGATTAGCAGGGATAAAACACAAAACAAACACTTTAGGAGTGGCAGGAAGCCTCCTTAAAGAAACTCCCCCGTTTCCCATTTTGGTTGAGGCTTACTGACAAGGCCAGGAACACAGCACCTTTACTCTGCAATCTAATTTTCAGTGACTCACCTTAGAAGCCAGCCTGCTGAAGAGGGTCTGGCTGAGTCATGCTCTTTGTTCCTGGGCTCCACTACAGCCTTGGCACTCTGAGATAACTGATTTGCAAGCTTTGGGGGCAGATAAGGTCACTCTCCACTTAGATTTAGAGCACAGTGTTTCAAGTGGTAACAAAACTGTTGAAACAACTGAACTCAACATGAGGGGACCAGGCTCTGGTACTAATGAGCTGCATGATAGTGAACAACGTATGAGTCTCTAGAAATCTCATTTTCCTTCTCAAATCAAAGGGATTGAACGATTGTTCTATGATTATTGCCTTAGATACTGGGTGACAGAAAGTAAAACTAGCAACAACTCCATTGGGAGTTTGCTGTAACTGTTTGCTCATAAGTCTTGCCACTCGGAGTAACATTCTAAATGTTACATTTTAGTTGCTTATTAAGACTGAGATATTTATTATCTATTTTTGGCATAAACAATGGAGGCAACCTCCGTGATGAGTGCTAAATTTCAAAATTGCAACCCTGGTTGAGGTTTTGAACCTTTAAAGCATCCCATTCATTTAAACAAGGCTGATTGACTAATAGTTCGAAATTGTTTGTAATTAGTTATATATATTTAGAAAAATTCTCATTTCCCAGAATCTACAGATGTTTCAGGTAAGTGAGCAGATGGTTAGTAGCAAAGACAGGCTGGCTATTTGTTGCAAAGCGCAGAAGCACATTTCCTAGAGTAAGGAGATGGGGATTGTCGTCATGCCAACCGTGAGGGGAAAAGCTTAGATACTCTGAACTGTTTTCCCTGATACATAGCAAACTATCATATTTTAGGCTATAGCTACCTTTCTCAGAGTAATTTTGTCAGTAGACAAAGTTTTAAAAGATTGAAAGTCACCGTAAACCATCGCTTTGTTATCCATGTTCTAGTTACTAAGTACAATGTTTGGCAAAGTTTCTCAACTGTGATTAATTTACTTGCACTAAGAACATAAGATTCAGGATTATTTTGAAACATCCACAATTCTTAACACATTTACAATGAATATGCATTTACAAGTTTAGTAAACATAAAACAAAACAAAAAAAAACCCACACAAAACAAATACTAGTAATTTAATATGATGGTTGGTATTGCTTTGTGGAACTAACAGATCAATAAGGACAGGCACTAATGTTTCAGTAAAGCTGTCATTAAAAATAAAGACTACCCTTTTTTTCAGGCAGCCGGAAAGATGGCGGACATTCAGACTGAGCGCGCCTACCAAAAGCAGCCAACCATCTTTCAAAATAAGAAGAGGGTTCTGCTTGGAGAAACTGGCAAAGAGAAACTCCCCCGATATTACAAGAACATCGGTCTGGGTTTCAAGACACCCAAGGAGGCCATTGAGGGCACCTACATTGACAAGAAATGTCCCTTTACTGGTAATGTGTCCATCCGAGGGCGGATCTTGTCTGGCGTAGTGACCAAGATGAAAATGCAGAGGACCATTGTCATCCGCCGGGACTACCTCCACTACATCCGAAAATACAACCGCTTTGAGAAGCGCCACAAGAACATGTCTGTGCACCTGTCCCCCTGCTTCAGGGACGTCCAGATTGGCGACATTGTCACGGTGGGCGAGTGCCGGCCCCTGAGCAAGACCGTGCGCTTCAACGTGCTCAAGGTCACCAAGGCCGCTGGCACCAAGAAGCAATTCCAGAAGTTCTGAGACCGGACACCTGCCCACTGCCCCAAACAAAATAAAGTTATTTTCCCACTGTTAAAAAAAAATAAAAATAAAAATAAAAAAATAAAGACTACCTACCACACTAGCCATCTGATGTAAATTTCTTTGTAGAATCTACAATCCATCCTTTGAAGCCACTGGGACAAGGTCTGTTTCAGAATTTAAAGTCTTTCAGATTTTAGAAAGGGGCAAGACCCAATAATCAAGCATGTTAATCTCTTTGCATTATAATATATGAATACAAACATGTTCACAGCAAAATAGACAAAATCTATTAGTAGCCTCACAGTCAAACAGATCAAGCTTGCTACCAAATGAGTCAAAGTTTTTATATTACCTTTTTTTGACTTTCAGAACTTACTACATTTGTGGATATAGGTCCATAGGCCTTTACTACAATATGCTTGTAAGTTTTTTTTTTTACATTCTGTAAAACCTTCTTTCACACAGCGCCATGTGAAATCTTTCAGTTTTCATGGGATGGAAACATCATATTAATACTAAGTTCATCTCCATTTAAAAAAAATTTATTTGCAGAATCTACAGTCCATCCTTTCTATATAGTTAAAATTAATTTCTATACAGTTAAAATAATTCTTGTAGAGCATTTGCTGCTCATCAAGAAATGTCCTGGAAATTTCAGAAACCTCAGACACTAGTTTGAGAAATGAACCCAGATCTAATACATTTGAAAACCAAGTACGTAGACCTCAGAAACCACATAAAGTGGTTTAGCTCTTGAAATACCAAAACAATAACCTATTACAAAGCTTTTTGAGAGCTGATCTTGTGACCTGAACCTTAGAGTTATGGAAGGTGAAGATGGAGGTATTCGAGAAGATACCAGATGCTAGGACCCATCATTTGGGTATTAGGCACATTATCTCACAGAAACTTAGAGCTGAAGAACCCAGACTCCAAGGGCACACAGTGTTGTATCTCAGAGCCACTGCATTTTGCTGTGTTTATGAATGAATAAATGATACAGCAACATTAAGTTTTTGCCCACAAATTATGTTTCCAGTTCGCTCTATATAGAAAGAAAAAAGCAGTGGAGTGAGCACGAGGCCTAGGTTTTGCCCTAATTCTGTCTCATTTTAATTTTGTGTTTAGCTCTGGGCAAGTCACTTTCCCTAAGTCATCGCCTGTTCTTTGATCTGCTAAGGGCTCTACCTGTCTCTCTGAGTGTCATATGGTTTACTGAGAGTTTGGGTGTACATGGAAGGGCTTTGCCAGAAGAGATGCACTGTGAGAATCTAAGTGAATACTTACCAACCAGCACACCTCTGGGCACCAACAGAGACCGGAGTCCTCCGGCTGGCCTGTGCTCTGAGGCTCCAGATGATGCCGAGTCAACTGCTCTTTCCCTCATCAGCTTACTTCACTCAGCTGGGAAACTTAAAAGTCACTGACAGGCAACATAAATATGACTACTTTGCAGTGCATGTGTTTCTTGATTTCTATTTTGGTGAACTTATTTACAGTTTTTGTGTGCACTGGTAGACTATATACGCTTCTGGTCAGCATCTGTTTATTCATTATTTGTATCTCATAGTCTTACTCCTGTCCCATGGTGGGCCAATTGCTTTGCAGAAAGCAACAGTTGAGTAACTGTCTCTGTTTAATAAATTATAATATAATGAAACATATATGGCCTTTAAAAATGGAAGATATCTAAAAATCCACATTTTCCAAACTTGGACACATCTACTCACATGTAAGTTTTTATTCTAGTAATTCAGAGATGTTGGGAGAAAATCAAGGTTAAATTAATCTTTTGATAATATTAATAAGTTTCTTAAATATCTTCTAATGTGCATGTGAAAGATAGTTACTCTCCAATATAAGTGGACAAAACTGGATTAATGATTCAATAAAAATACAGAACTGGGTAAATGATTAAATAATGCACAATTTTCTGTGTCATATCTCATTGGCCCGAACTTAGAGTAAGATTTTCAGTAAAGTTGCTAGGTTAGTATTAATCAAGTTAAAATTGTGCTGGAATTGATCATGTTGACAAATCTTATTTATAATTATTTGAAAGGAAGGAATCATATTACAATAGAGGAAGACAACAAATGTGTGAATTCATAAAGCTACAGACTGATTTGTCCAGAATCTCAGACTACTTTTATCACTCTATTTTACACAATAGAAGATTTTGTGTTCAAATAAAATTTTAAGTTTTCAGACTTTTTTTCCTATTTATTCATGATTGATTTACTATTAATTCATCAAAGTATTAGTCTTCTTTTAATTTGGTGGTTGTGGTAGATTGCAAAATATGGTCGTAACTTCCTCCTTATTTGCATGCCCATTTGCAAAGTGCCATCCCTATTGTACCCATCAAGGTAGTCTCTTTCCCACCTCTGCCCCTTGAATCTGCTTAGCACCTTGCTTTGACTAATAGAATGTGCAGGAGGTGACACTGCAATTTTTGAGACGAGACCTCAAAAGACCTCATAATTTCTGCTTTACTCTTTTGGAACTCTGCGAGCATTGGATCTGAGAAGTCTGGGATGAAGGAAGGCTCAGCCTCCCGGAACATTCTAGCCACCCCAGCTGAGGCCTCCGAGCTGCTAAGCCTCAGACCAGGAGCCATGTTAGCCATCCCATTCCCAGCCAATTGATTTGACGGCTGTAACTCTGAGAGATGCCAGGTGAGTCCAACCACAGAACCGCCCAGCTGAACTGAGCCCAAATTGCAGAATTATGAGTGAATACATAGGTTTTGCTTTAAGGCACTAAATCTGAGATGGTTTGAAATGCCTACATCACTGATGATTTCAATAACTAATGCAATGATAATAGTTTCTTTTCTGTTTTCATTTTCCCCCTAGAAATAAAAAGCAGGGCTTTGAAATCAATACAAAGCCAAAGTTGTAAGTTAACTTGAAATTAGAAATAGAGTGATGTGTATGGATTTATTGGTACAAATTATTTTCACCATATCCTAGAGGCCCATTAAAAATTTTAAATGAAAATAAGAAACATTCACATTAACTTTAAAGAGTCATCTCTACTATACCTAGTTATGCATATGTTTCTCATCATCACAACCAAATTTAGTGAAGATTACATGTCTAATTTACGCCCTGATTCATACACTACAAACACATTTCCCCCACCGCAGTGCAAGGAGTATCCTCATGCCCGTCTATCTTAAATTCTATTACTGAAATGTTACTTGTAAGTAGAGCTTTCAGTTGGTATTAAATGAATTAATATACATGAATACTGTCATGGTGGGGCTGTAATTTTTTGCCTGTAATTCATGTGTTTAATTTTTTGCTTATTTATTATGTTCTTTACTTTGTATTTATGAGTGATCCATCAGTGTCATTAGGGAAATTTGTATAGGCTTCATCAAATACCTTGACTATACCAGTTTTTTAGATGGGAGGTATTTTAAGGTCTAGATATTATTTTTTTCTGGGACACTGTCATTGAGATGTTAGACCCAAACAAACCTTTTAGAACACAGTGTGACAATGTTTCCTTTGAAAGTTGTGTTTTTACCTCCTCTAGGTTATTATATACCATACTTCCCCAAACTATCACAAGCTTGCTGTGAAAAGAACTAATACATGGTCCATGTTAAAAAAAAAGTTGCTGAGACTGTAACATCAATTTTATGGCAAATGTTTTGTCTTTATGGCATGTAGAATCTCTTTAGAAATATAAGATAGCAGAAGCAGCAAGAAAAACACTTTTACTTTTAGTTACATACACAATATGCTGTGTCACCACTCTCTGTGTTCCTGTGAGACTGTTTTGGTTCATAAGGTTTCCTTTTCCCGGTATTGTGATGTGCAAGGATAAGTAGCAAATAAAAAGCATGTCCCTTTTTGCCCTGTAGCAACTGGTTTTGATATTCAAAAATTCGCCTCTTATCACAATATATATTACCTTTCATTTGTTTTGCCTTTGTACCCAGAAGATACAAATTCATTTATCAATGTCTTTACGTTCCTTCACACCCTAAGAACACATGAGGAGTCAGTATATATAGCAAAGCAGGATGGCGCAGCTGAGTTCTACTTAGAAGTTGCGCTGCATGTACCAAAAAGCGCATTTCCCGGGCAGCAGCTTTACATCTGTCCTTGCTGCCAAGACAAGGAAACTGGTCGTACTATTTAAGAGCAGCAGTGGTGCCACTGGCGCACTGTCCCTTCTCCCTCCCACTGAACCGGCACTGAACAAGCTATTAAAAGACCACGGAATGCAGACAACAGATTAGACAACTAAAGCACTGTCTCATGTGAGGAGAGGTTTGGTGACAACGACTGAGTTCCTAACCTTCCTACCTCTGAAGGTCACCCAAATTATGATAAGTGACTTTTGGAAGAAAAGTTAAGGAAAACAGTAAAAAATGGACCAAGTCTGAATTTAGTTACTTTTCTGAAAAAAATAAACAAGACAATGTAGTTTTATAGTGTCGTCACTCAATGAGCCATCTGTTTGGCATAGATCAAGGTAGCTTCATTATCATATTTAATGTGATGCAGGTATAAGTGTTTATGAATTTGTTACTATAAGTTAACTGGTCAATTAACTAATACTCTACTACTACTATGGTCTTTCCCACACACCTCTGAGGACAAAAGTTGGGTGTTTGTCAGATTGGGAAATGTGTAATAAATTTACAAACCTCTTGTTGAAATCAAAGTTGGCTTGCTTACGCCATTACTTATTTAGATATGTTCTAGATTCATTTCTCCAATAATTATGATGAATTGTTAGTTAACCCGTCTATCCCCCTGTCTCTCTCTTGTGTGATCACTGCAAGTGTAGTCCTGAAAGTGGGTTATCACAGTCAAGGAGTAAAGCTTGGATAACCAGGACCCCCATGACAGGCCATGTGGTTTTCTGACACCCTGCCCCCGTCACATTGTCATGAGTAGGTATTGTGGAGAGTCAGTCTGGCTCCCTAAATGTGGTCTTAGCTCTTCATGTGTTGACCTGTGCCAAAGACTTCATCCCTATCTACCTCACAAGGCTGATAAAAAAGTAAAAGCATCAAAAATTCTGAGTGAAGAGGGGCAGTGTGTCCATGGCACTCTATATCTTTTTGAGCCAAACAATTCCTAGAGTGTCTTACAAACCGTATGAATCAGGAGAGTGGTGGGGAGGGCCCAGAAAGCTGGCCTCATTATTTACTGAACAAAACTTTATTTCTGAGGAAAGCAATCTTTTTGACATTTATCAAGAAGCAGGTAATAGAATATTCTTGGTGGACTGGGTGCATCACCATGATCCCAGGATTAAGACCTGTGTGTGACACTCAGTGTCAGGATTAGGGGGTTACAGTCCTAACAAAGAATAAGTTAGGAAAGCTCCAAAATCTGACATTTTAAAGAAACAGATCCAGAATAATATTTTAGCATGGAGGTTTCAAATTGTGCTTTGTAGAGCACAAGGTTTCATACAGAAAAAAATGCCTCCAGCATTATTGTAGGGTAGGAAGAGACTCCAAGAGTGACTGACCTTTCTCTTCCTACAGAGCAGCTATGTTCTTGTCTGTTTTACATATTGGAGGTTGGGCTTCCACATATGATTCTGCATGAGGAACAATTCCACTAATACATTTTAAAACCACGAATTTAACATAAAAAGAAACTAAAGATTCAGATTTCATATTTGGGTGGTCTTTGAGAAGAAGGATAACAAGGACGCTTTATAATGTACCATTACTGTTTTATCTCTATTATTTATCTGTGGTTTCTTCGTGGGCACACAAAATCCATTAAAAATGCAGCATGGTTGTAGAAGTATTTGTATTTTAAGTAAAACTCATACCTTGAGGAATGAATGGAGGGAAATAGAATGCAAAATAAAGAAAAAAAACCCCACACAGGTGCTGTGGAAAACTAGATTAGCTTATTCAATGCAGAAGACACTAGTTAAGTGATAAAACCCCTGCTGGACACTAAATGTGTAGTTTTGAATAAAAGGTGGGAGTAGGGGAAGGAAAGGAGATATTCATTGATAGAACCTGGAAGCAGCTGTAGAAAAATGGACTTTGAGAGCCTTATACGGAGAAATACACTTGAAAATAGTTTTGTCCCACCTAGATTTCGAAAATTCCCAAGCACAGTGTGGCAGGAAAGAATACACCTTGTGCTGGGGCATCTACCCTAGAGCATCTGAGTGGGAGCAGGCCTGCTCCTCCTGAAGTCCTGGCAAGTGCAGTAGCTGCAAACAGCAAAGAGCTCGTGCAAATATTTTAAAAACTGCAATTGGAGTTTAAAACAGAAAGTGCCTTTGAAATTCATGTTTACCTCTAAATAGGAAAAAGACTAGAGTTACGGAGATCTTGATGCATCAATGCCCAACCTGACTTGGACTGGAAGGTGACAGAGAAGCATGTCACAGGGGACATATATCCAGAAAAATAGCAAAGGAACACAAACACAAGGCTGTTTTCTAGTCTTCCTCATGCTCAGTGCAAACATTGTTCAGTCCAATTTTTTTCATTTCCTAGCACCCAGATTATCAGAACAAAATTATCTAATCTCTCAGCAACAAGCCTTCTAGGTTATATTCCTAAAATACATATGAACTCCATCTGTTGATCTCCATTTTCACTGTTATTACTCTAGCGACAGCCCTCTGTAGGCTGGATGACTGTAATAGTCCCCCTTCTACTCTTATTTAACTTATATTTCTTATACATTTGTCAGAGCAATTTTTAAAATATATAAATCAGAGCATGTCATTAAAGCTCTATAATGGCTCCCCAATGAACCAAAAGTCATCTCCTGACTCCAGCCTGTAAGGGTCATGTTCTGGCCCTTGCCTACCATTTACCTCATCTCAATCACTGCCATCCTCACTATTTCAGTCACAGTACATTTTCTTTTCCTGCAACATGCCCAACCCCAGGTCAGGCCCGTGGGTACTGACTGGTCCCTCTTCTTTGAGTGCATTTCCCCAGCTCTTCAATGGCTGGATCCCCGCTCCATCTCCAGGGCTCAGACTATCATCTTCTCAGGGAGATCTTGGAACAACCAACCAATCCACCTCCCCTAACAAGGTTATTTTCTTTCTGTATCACCCAATGTATTATGTGCTTCATAATATTATCTGAAATTATACTTTTCTTTTCTTTTTCTTTTTTGATCTGTCTTCTCACATTAGAAAGTGATTTCAGCAAGGTGAGGATCTTCTTCACATGTGTCTCCATAGACCTTAAACTGTGTCCAAAATGTTATAAGCACATAACAAGAGCTCAAGAATTATTTTTAAAAAACCTCTAGCTGTTCCTATTTAGAATTCCAACTTTACAAAGGTAATTTTCCCCCAGAATTAAATAGCCACCTATATTTTATGGAAGACATGCAAAGCAAAATAGAAACCATGAGTGATATGAAAAGTAACAGCTGGTCTTCACAGTGGTGCCATGAACACACCCACATGTACCTGCTGGTAAGTGGCTGAACAACGAACTCTATGCGAGTCATCAAGTGACTTGGGCCTCATAGTTCTGTCATGCCATTATCTAAAGTGGTTGACTTACAATTTATAAAATAGTTTTTACCCTGAAAATCGTGGTGGGAACCTTTTTTCATATTACAGAAGTATTGATGATTTTTTATTTTTGAAATTTGATCCCTCATTGGTAATAGTTTCTTTTCTATTCAATTTAAAGGCATGTTATTCCTGTCAGCACTCCTTTCTCTTCTCACAGATTACGCTCCCAGTCCCAGTGTTCTGAGGCAGCTGGTTACATATAACCTGTTCGTAACTTTGTGAGAAACGTTCAAGACTTAAGAATGTTTAGGTGATGGTCAAAGTTCCATGCAGAATCAAGGCATTTCAGTTCACTTTTAGTTTTTCCTTCTACTACCCTGACGAGAGAGGGAGAGGGAGAGAGGTCGTCTCATCCTCTTCCATTTAGCAAAAACACTGACAAAGAAACAGTTAAGAATAGTGTGCAAGGTTGGTGGGGTGATTCAAGTCTCCCACAGCTGAGAGGTTACTGGATTCAGAGCTGTGCTGAGTTTCCTGATCTATTCCTAGTCTCCTGACAGACAAAGGTTTCACCCACAATCTGCAATCAGCGCTGGAGTTATATTAAGGAGAGGAGGCTGATGGATTTCTAAGTACATCGGCAGGGAAAGAGGTGGAAGCCATTAGACGCAGGCGGGACATCACTAAGTATCAGAAGAGTCCAGCCTAGTAAACACAGTCCCCAGGCGTGTGAGCGGGAGAACGGAAAAACAGTGAGCATATTTGTTTTAACGGTTCTTCCCTATGGGTCTTTCCACAAAATTTGGAGTGCTGTGGGGAAATGGACTCTTGGCCAAGGGCAATGGGCAACCTTAGGAATTTGAAAGCAGGAACATGTGTCAAGAGTTAAGTGATCTCGTTCAACAGGGACAGATGAAAGCTACAGAAATGGGCACCTGCTAATGCTTACAATTTCCCCCTGCAGTGACCCTCAGAGCCTTTATTTACTTACAGGAAAATATAGCACTACCTTGTTTGTATGTCTGTGTTACTGTAGTAATGTTAATAAGCTATATATGATGCATATTGTATTCATATATATGTTTATTTACATGTATATTATTTTATTTTATGACTCCTATGATTTGACTCTAATGGCAAAGGTTCATCATCTCAAGTTATTTATCTTCTGTGGAACTGGCCATATTTACAAATACAAAAGCTTCTTTCTTCTTGATATCAAAATAAACATGTGTTTTTGACATCTTATCAACTAACTGTACAAGAAGCATATCAGAGCATTTTGTAAATGAAATAAGAGGGTCTGCACCTTATTTTTATTTTCTAGGTTTAGACAGACATTCCATTTTTACCCAAATCATTACATTTACTAAAAATCAAGCACTTAAGTTACATTTAAAGGATATTATGAATATGGGGGCCAAATAGTAAATACTTTAGGTTCTGTGGACCACAAAAGTTCCCTGTCACTGCATAATCTTTCCTTTTGAACAATCCTTTAAAAATGTAAAAATGATTCTTAGTTCTAGGGCTGTGTAAGAAAGGCTGCCTGTGAATTTGGCCCTCGGGTCTTAATTTGCTGACCCTCGGAATAAGTAATGGAAATTATGCTCTAGCATTTGCTTTGCTTCAGCCAAATAGCCTCACTTTTCCTCTTCAGCATAAGGGGGATAATAATGTAAGCAGACAGAATTGACAGATATTCTGTATTATGAGGGAGATGGCTCACTTGGAGAGTAGGGATACTAGGCACTTCTAATACCCACAGTAGTGAAGTCAATCTTAGTCTACTCTAGTACAATCTTAGAAAAAATGTGACCCAATATATCATTGGTAACTATTTTTTTTGTTTCCAGAAAAGGCACCCTCTGTAATTCTGAAATGCCATCTTCAATATAGTTTTTGTGATGCTTAAATTGGACTAGGTTGGGCAGAGATAAGAATCACCACTTCTCATCTGTGATAAAATGATTTTCATTTCTCTTTTTTCCCCTGCTTTCAGTCCAGATCTTCAGTCTTGGTAACTAATAATGACAACAATAGGGCTGTGTGCATACTTGACATTTTTGTTTGCAGAGTTCTCATTTCTAAATGAAAATGAAGATGATTTCTCTGTGTTTTTGTTTTTAATAATACTTGTCAAAGATTCAACCCCCTGATAGTTTAATCAAATTATCTTCAAAGCAGACCAATTTATGTATTTATTACCTCAATATATCCACAGACAAGCACTCAGATATTGCACGCTTTCATTCAAATGTTGCATCTGCTCATTCTAGTGGTATCTTTCCTGTCCTGCAGTTGCACTTGACTGGCTAATTCAATGCATGAAGGATGAGGGAAGGACTATGGCCTTGGTAGAACATTTTGAGCATGATGTCCTTTGTCCCATAATCTTTGGGGACAGTTTTCTCTCATCTGGTGGCAATTTTTCTAGCTGTGTAGTGTACATCTAGCCCATGACATTCCAAATTAGACTTGTAAGTCACCTCATTTTCATTTAGAAATGAGAACTCTGCAAACAAAAATGTCAAGTATGCACACAGCCCTATTGTTGTCATTATTAGTTACCAAGACTGAAGATTTGGACTGAAAGCAGGGGAAAAGAAAAAGAGATGAAAATCATTCTATCAAACACATTCCAAATTAGACTTGTAATTTGGTGAAGACCTTGTGAATTTGGGGTGGAAAAGGGCACATCACCATCAGTGTCTTTGAGAACATTCTAGTCCTTCTCACAGACATGCTGGTTTATAACCGGTGATTATTCCTCTTGGAAACAGGCTTCGTGCAGTTGCTTCAGCCACTACTAGTCTTTGTTAATCTCTCTTCTTTCTCCCTCATACTTCACTCCTCCTCAACCCAAGAAGGTTTCTTACTGGCAGTGGGCACTGATTTGGGGGCAAGGAAAAGGAAATGTAGCCAAGCTGGATTAACATTGTGTAAAATCCATTTTTTTTTTGTAGTAATCAGAAATGGGAACATTTTCAGGTATGTCTGTCATGAATTCCCAGTTAGAATTCTGTTTGTGCATTGCTTCCTAGAGGACATTTCTACCCCCAAGTACCAGTACTTCCAGCTACCCTCCAGCCTGTTTATTCTCCCTGTTCCAGTGTTTGCTCTTTTGTTCCCTCTCTCTTCTTACCCCTATGGCTCAGGCACAGACAGTTCCACAGAAACCAGTGTTTCTCTTACGGTAAAGAAGGGTCTGAAACCAACACTGTCCACACATGTTAAACTGTTCAGAATCTACCTGTGTGTTAAAGACACTAGATAATTCTTGGAAGATCTATAAGGTTAATGCAGAAGTTATCATACAGTTTTGTTTGTTTATAAGCTGAGGATATAGCAACAGAGATGGAATCTTGCAAAAAAGTGACATTTGCTTCAAATTAAGAAAACAGTAACAAAAATATCTTTAATGATACAAAGATGCATCTGAAGGATGTTAAATGTGAATAGAAGCTATAGATATCCATATGCATAAATAGTCTTTTAAAACAGCTGAAATTCTTTCAGTATTACATGTGGCAAAACAAATCCCTCTAGATATTTAAGAAGTGCAATATTTTAAAACCACAGTGGCAGCTATAAAGCAGCATATAGACTATATATTTTAATGTGCTTTTAAACAATTTTGAAGGAGCTTTTACTTAGTGGTTTGGTCAATTAATAAAATGCTACTGCACACTGAAGAGTACTGTGTGGCTATAACTTCAGGTATTTATAATTACTAGAGGTGTTGCTACATTAAATTTGCCGTATGAAGTGATTAATGGGATTAGGTCAAAAGTCCTTTCTAGCTTTAAAGTTTCATGGGGAACAGAAGATGGCAAACTATTTTAGTTTTTCTTGTTGAACACAATAAATATATTGTTGAAAGCATTATCAGGCATGTCACATATTCTTTATGGAGTTCCATAGCAAATATTATTAAATATTTTATGAAAGAGTTTTGAGAGAATTTTATAATTTCTCTAGTTGAAATCATGATGTTCTAATCACTTATTATGAAAGGCTATGTACTCAAACTATTCTCACAAATGAGCGTATCTCCAAGGAGACAAATTAATATTCCACATCAATATTATAGCCTCACAAGATGACAGAATCCTAGTTCTTTCATGCTACTGGATTCAGACAAAGCTGTAAGTTAACAGCCTAGATCAATACTATCTCTATGAAATAATATTCCAAAATCAAATCAGGGCTTTAACACTCCAGATCTTTTTATTTTACTTAAGTCTAAAGTCTTTATAATATCATTCAACATGTTTTTCTCTTCATTTCTCTTTGGACATTGACCAGCTTTGCACTCTCAATATTTCTAAATCCCTTTGCTAACATATAATTTATCTAACTTCTTTTTTAAACTTTTTTTTCTAACTTTCTTAACTTCTTTTAAAACTTTCTCAACTTTTTCTGCTTTCCTTGTTATTATTTCCATTCTAGGCTTCTGAATTTTTTTCCAGGGTTTCCAAGACTTTCTTAATTTATATACTTCATAAATGAACTTTAAGATACTATTTAACGATCAATCTGCATATTCATTAGGTCATTAACAAAAGTATAAACTATATTTAATCAAATACTAGATTATACATTTTATGAAGTACATACTACTCTGCTCTTTTTAAGTTGTACAATCCCAAATGATACGTACTTTCTAATCGGCAAAATAATGCTGACAAAAGTATAGTTTATGACCCAGGAGATAACAACTAATATCTGCTCAATTCATCCATTTCAAACTTGAATTTGTGCAGTCGGAAGTATCTTTAGTAAGTATGTTGCCACAGAGCTGATTCTAGGGAACTCAATTTCATTTGCTTGTAATCATTTTTCAAACTGTCAAGGTCATTTTTAATTCAAATCTTGTCTTCCAAGGTGCTCACCCATCCTGATGATATTATGTACCCTGCGAATTTAATGACTACTCTCTCCAGCTTGTAATCAATCACACACAGAGATGTTAAACGCATCCAGGACTTCTTTCTGCAGAACATCACCTGTTACGGGCATAGGGGCAAGCGTTCTGCCTTGTGTTATTTTTAAACTCTGGTGATTGCCTTATTCTCCACACTGAGTCTCAGAGAAAGACAAATAGATGTCTCACTGAGTTAAAAGAAACCAAATAGATACAGAAAGGTGATCACCCTTAGGTGGCATCTTCCCTCAGAGCACTTTGCAAATTATGGCATGCTGCCTTGACATCATTTCATGGACAAACCAGATAATTTGAGGGTGGAAGGTTTTGCCTCTGCTAGATTTACTGTCCTTTTGATTGCAAGACAAGCAGCGTGTTGCCCACTATGTAGGAAAATTTTATTTTGTCCATACAAAGAGAACTGGTTTCAGTTGACAGTTCCCTGAATGCTCTATTACTTTTGTGTGAAGTAGAAATGGTAAAGAAGGAGGCAGGCCCGTGGTGAACAGTTCCATGTGTAAGCTTTGGTTTAGGAACTTGGAATATGGGGCAAAGGAGATTAAAGTTTTACTTATTGTCTGGATCAACTTACTTTCAACAGGGAAAAGCTCCATTCCAAGATGAGAGGCTGGATCTCTAGCCCAGTTGTGAGTGAGTTCTGAGTCTCCTTAACTGTGAAATGGAAATTTGGACTAGATCCAGTGTGGCAGGTGTTTTTTTTTCCCTGGAGTGCCAACTGGCTGGTAATGTCTGCCTTATGTACTCTCCTGGCAATTGTGAGGTGGATTCTATGTCTCATGAGAAAGAACATGCCATGGAATAGCGATGTCTTCACTGGGGAGAGAAAAAGAGGGAGGAGGCACTATGCATGCTATTTATTATCCCAGAATTAGATGATTTTAGAAGTCTTCTTTTGCTATAAGATTCAGTGAGAACATAGTCAAATGGAAAGAAAAAAGAAAAAGATAATGTCTATTGTTCACATTGATCCTCCTGGGGGAAGAGTTCCTAGTTGGAATTCTGCTCGTCTAGCTAGTTGGAGAAGAATATCTGTGTTCGATATAATCCAGTAAAAAGATGTGGCCAGTGGTTTGAAGATCAGGGAAAATGGTATCAGTAGACCAGAGGTCGCTCCCTTTAACGTTAGGCTATGAGTCTACCTTTCCAAGTCCTGGGCATTCATCTCTAACCTCTTTGTCCTATTGCATCTGTGCTGACTTCTCAATTAAAAAACAAAAAAATCACTTTTTTTAAATAACATATCTCAAGCTGAACATCCAAATCAGGGCACAGGTGACCTTTAATGATCTTTTATTCGATTTGTACTTGATGTCACATTCTCTAACAAATGATACAATTAATCTTCTTAACTTTTTGTGTGGCCCATCAATGGTAAAGTTTATTTTAACTTGTCTTCTTTGAAGGTTAATAATTCATACAGTTATCTGTGCCATACAGGATGCACTCAATCACAACTGATCAACTTTAAGACTGTGGAAGACTTTACCAAGTTACATTAAGTATTGTGAACACGGGCGTGTGAACGCTCCCTTTCATGTGTGCATGGACTGCATTTTATTTTCCTAATAACATTTTCATGACATGCACCTCTTTCACTTGAAAGGAATGAAGTCTGCAGCATTTTTTTGAATTCACATTCCCTAACAAATACATTGATGTCAAGGTTAAGAAAAGCGAGAACAGTTTAGTTGTGAGTTAAAAAAAAAGATTCTATTCCAGAATATAAACCAAACATGAAAAATTAAATGCTCTTGAGTCTAACTCAGAAAGGAACTACAACTAGAAATGTCCACTGGGGTGTGATGGTTGTTGCAGAGGAAAGGTCTCGGGGGATTAGTGGCAGGGGCACAAATGGGAGAATCTATTACAATATTTTGGAATAAAATGCAATTTCATTTTATTTTAGTTCTTATTTCCAAATGGGTGAGGAACATGGTCTGGTAAGTTAGATTAGGGATAAAAGTAGGAGGCCTGGAAAGAAACTTGCCAAACCCTAACAGGTAAGCAGGAGAAGGGGTACAGTTTGAGGGCCCAGCTGAGCTCTGGTGGGAAAATCCAAACCATGTCTGAAATTGCTGCAAGCTAATACATATGAGGTAGGTGGTAAATACCAAGTCCCTCCTCCCACGGCCTACAACACCCTAAATGACCTGGCCTCTGGTTACCTTTACAAACTTATTCTCTGCTTTTCTCCTCACTCACTGAAGTCCAGTCTTCTCTCTATTCTTAAACATACAGAAACATTGTCATCACAGGACCTTTACACTTTTATATTCCCTCTGCCTATGATTTTACTTGAATCATTCCTTCACTTTATTCAAGCCTCTGTTCAAATTCTGTTTTTCACGAAGACCCTCCCTGACCACTCTATCTAAAATATTCCAATATTATTTATTCCATTACTCTGGATTGGTAGGTTTTTTGGTAACTCTTGTCACCATTTGGTGTTGTATGAAATTATGTTTTATCTGACTGAATGGACAAAGAGGCCAGAAAACGAGAAATAAGCAGTGAGGATAAAAGCTGAGCATGACAAAAGCCCAACGAAATGTCATGAAGCGGAGGAGATGCGTCAAGACTTTCAGAAGACTGAAGCGTGAGGAGGAGAAGCTGGCCTCCCCTGTGCTTTGTGTTCCTGTAGAACCGCACTGAGTTCAAATCGGAACCAGGTAAGGACACAGCGCTGGACTAGCGCATCACCACGCTCAGAAGGAAAGAACAGGCAGGGCTTGCGAGTGTGAGACTGAGTTTTGGTGGCAACTCTGAGAGTTTAAAGTATAGAGTCTTCTTATTTTTCATTTCTGCTGAATTTTAGGAATCCCAACTACCACCGAAGTATACTATAGACATTGCCAGTATAAAATGTATGCCAGTTACAATTTGACTGTACGATGCTTTGGGGATCTATAGATTGCAAGAAGATAAATATGACCTACTAAGTGAAACAGGTGGTTTTTATTGTTTACTTTTTCAAAGTCTCTACTTAGTAGGGACATTGATGGTGCTCTCAAGTTCTCATTTTGTTCTTTGATTTATTATATATCTGGAAGACTGGTTTTTGTTTTTGTATAAATGTTGTACTTTTATTATTTATATGGCCAAATATTTCTTTCTATTGTATATTTTCAAAGGTTTATTGGAAGATGCAGAAAGTGATTGTGCCTTACCAAAGGAAAATAGTTATCACTTGACCTGTAAAGTAAGAAAAAAACTATGTCCAAAAATAAAAAGATCCCCTCACCCTAACTTTTGATATTAAAAGCTGTGTTTCAGGAGTGGTATATGAGAACTGAATACTGCTTGAGCAGCTACAAAGATTTTACCTATCTGTGTTAGTGCACAGGAGAAAATAACCTCAAAAACTTATTAAATATTTTATAAATTAGTCCTAAAATATCAAATTATCAGCATTTTTACAAGTTACCAGAGAGGTTCCTGGTCAATTCTCTTTTTCATACTAGAAAATAGAAAAGTATCTAATCTCACATGAAAATTGCAAAAAGGAAATACCCATCAGAAGCTTCTTTTCTGGGAGAGATCGAAAGTGTGTAAACATACCATCTCTCCTCCTTCTGTGTGGCTGAAATGAATGAAATTCAACACAGGTTTTCTACGTACCTAAGTTATTACTAGGTTTCTTGGGCTGAGAGCATGCAAAGAAAGATAAAGCAGCATTAATTGCTGTCACAGACTACATGATAGGCTAGAGTTCACCTTTATAGAGGCAGATTAATTTTGCTTTTCAATTAAGTCTGCTCTGGAGCTATGACAACATATCTCATTTCAGAGGAGATTTGTTAAATCTGATTAGAATTCTTGTTCTGGAAACCATCAAACTTAAAATGGTCCATTGGCCAGCAATAAACAGACACTTAGAGAGTTACAAATAGAAATCTTTGTGAGAAGAATACAGAATGCATTTTTATTTTTGAAATCTTTAGAAAATAATAAAACCGTTCTCTTGAAAGGATTTCCTTGTGATTTCTATATTCCTCAAAGGGGACAGATGTGAGCATGAAAATTCTGCTTTAATGTGAATCCCACAGTTATCATTTCTCTGATGGAAAATACTCCAAATGTAAGAAAATGGTGTGGTTATTTCAAGTTTCACTTTTTGGCTTTGACCCTTTCTCTCTGAGAGCTTGCACCATCCCTGTTACTGAAGTTGACATGAGCTTTCCTTGATACTGATGTAGACCCTTGACAAAGCCAGTGAGAAAAATTCCATAACTTCTGTAGGTCAAAAAATCTGGGGCTCCACTTATACCTTAGATACAACTAGGATTCAGGATACTATTTAAGGTTTACTCCAATTTACCAAGGTGTTTTATACTTCTCTGTTAGCATATTAGGTCACATTGTATGCCTTCTTAGTAAAAGCCAAGCATAGTATTTTATTTTATTTTATTTTAATTGTGCTAGAAAGATTAATATGCTATTCAGGGCAGATTTTTATAAGCAATGGCAAACTATACAGTAGAAGATCCCTTTGTGTGTAAATAAATCTCCCTTACCACCTTCAAATTCTATCATTAAATATTTCTTTCTTGGGGCCATCAATTTTTATTTTTCCAGATCCTTTATGGCTGCCAGTAAGAAATAAGTTTGAACATATGGCATAGGATCCATGGCCTGGGAGAAAAGCATGCAGTAATGAAAGAAATCTGTGACAATGTACAAGTCTTCAGTGAGAAACCTGATTTAGGAATTCAAAAGTAAAAGCCAAGCTTAAAAAAAAAAAAGATGAATCAAGTTAAAAATTATTGTGTTAATTAAAATTCTCATTGAGTTAACTGGCAGTAAATTAAAAGTTGATTAATTTTTAAGTATTCCTTTAATTACAAGGTGACATTTACTGTTATCATTTTTTAAATTATTTTTTTAACTCGCTGTTTTAAATCCTGAATTCTCTTCAATTAATTGGAAACTGATGGAAATGTAATAGAGGATATGTACAGTTAACAGAAGCAATATAAATGGCTTACAAATGTGAAAAACATTCCACTTTACTATTGATCATATCAATGCTCAGGGTAAACTTGAGCAGATGACCATTTTCTGCCTATCATGACAACCAAGATAAAAACATCATGCTGTTGAGTATATATCCCTAATCATACATTAGTTTTAAAAATGAAAACTTCCTGAGAAAAAGATGTGGTAAAATGATATTTAAAGTTCATATATTTGGAATTCAGTAATTCTGGAAATCTATCTTATTAAACCAACCAGAATCTTAAAGGATTTAAATAAATATCTCCATTAAAATATTACTTCTAATATGACAAATGCTAAGAACAGTCTGAATGTATGGCAATCAGAGAATGAATAAATAAATGATGGTGCATTCATAGCGTGGAATATTCTGATACTACTGAAGCTGGTGCTAGCCCATAGTACCTGTTGACATGGAATGATGTTCAAAAACAATGATACAAGAAGAGGATGATACAACATGCATACATAAGGACCCTAATTTTTAAAATATAGATTAAAGATAAGACTAGAAATGAATATGTCCAATTATGGATAGTGATTATTTATAGGTGGGAGATTACAAATTATGTTTTCTTCACGTCTTTATTTGCCTATGAACATACACTCATTTTATAATTAGGGAAATCAATCCTTTTCAAAAATTAGTAGAATTATGGCTTATATATTAATAGAAAACAAGCTGGCTCCTCAGTTGAGATATAAATTAAATTTTGAGAGAGTAAAAACTTGTTTGGAATAAAGAGAAAATATCTTGAATTATCAGTTGGGCATTAATGAATAATAATTTAAACTGTGAAATTATTCTTTTTATTAACAATATTTCAATACCCTTAAGTATATCTTTAAGTTGAATGAAAATTCTAAACACATTATAGTTGATACAGATTATTTCCTGAACATACATCACATATATTTGAATCAAAATATAATATTTTAAAGTGCTAAATTTTACAAAAAAAATAACATTTTGTTCTCCTCCAAACCTAACACATTCAGCCAGCTTGATGATATGAATGTAACTGCAACATGTGTTAAATCTGGACTCTGCTGACTTACAAGGCTTCTTAGTTTACAGAATCTGGTTTATTCCTTGACATGTTTCTAAACCTAATAAATATTCCATACCTGTACTTCTTAGACAGGTTCATTCCATTATGTAAGGTGCCAAATCTAGTTAGTATTTGGGGTTGTACTGTGTGCTTACAAAGAAGTCATATTTTGCAGGTAGAATTCGGTTTTCTTGTGTTGACCATATCTCTATGTAGGCTGAGCCAGTGGAACAGCACTTGGGCACCGAGCAGACAGGGACTCTATGTGGGCGGTCAGTGGCAAGATTAGCTGACCAGAAATGCACAGCCAGCCTGATTAGGTACATTTACCTCCAAAGGAATTTGCAGAAGTGTTCAAGTTCTTACTACAGGCACAGGATGATGCTTAACTCTATTCTCTAGCAAGGGAACCTTCAGTATGGCTGGGATCTGTGCATAATGTGACCACGATTCTACACTCAGAAGTCATTGCCTTCTGATTTTATAAATTAGTGTAATTGCCCATTCCTCCCAGGGAACAAGTGGGGGGGCTCTGTGGAGCTATCAAAATTCTCTTTATTTAGCAATAAGAAGAAAGCATGTTATATTTGGAGGTGGCAAATATTGCCCAGTGAATTCCTTTTCGTGCCCCAACTTTAATCAAGCGGGCTTAGCTACAGTCCCCTGAAGATTCCATGCATTTCTACCTCCCTGCGTGGGAGGTGGTCGGGTGCTATGAACTCCAGGTTTCTTCTGCTTCTCCTCTGGGCCCCTGGAATTGCTTACTTTATTGTCTGTAAGCAAAGTCCCACAGAACTGTGAGTTCCTTTACCATTTGTGAATAAGTGAATGAATGAATAAATGAGTGAACTTCTCAAATGTTATTTAACTTTTCTTTCATGTAGGTCTTCTATATTGATAATGAGGTTTTAGGGTTGTTGAGGCTTCTCTTTCATTTCTGTTGTGTGTGCTTTCACTCAGCATTTCACACATAATGCATTTTCAATAGTTATAGGATTTTTTTAAAGGGCTGCATTGGATTTTTCCATTGCATTGTTGTCCTCATATGAAGTCACAGAACTCTTCTCTAGAAGGGCCCTCTGAGATCACTTAGTCCAACCTTCTCGTTGATATTTCCTTTGGATTCCACTCTGGAGGTATTTTAGGTATTTTGGCCCCCAGGCAAGATGAGTTATTTAAGAAAGAAAGTGCTAAGAATGCATAAATGAAGTTAAGGCAAACTTCTTGCTGTTTTTTCCTCCTTTTGAAGGGAGATTTGGCAGAAAGTGAAGGTAAGGGAGGGGAGAATTGGGAGGTGGACTAGCAGCTCCCAAAAGAGAGCCAGACACTAACAATGACTCTGAGAGAGTCAAGGATTAAAAGGAGTTGGAGGGTCGCAGGGCAGGTGTCACAGCGCTATCATCTTTGGGGGCTGGCTGGACCCTGGGACAAACCTGCCAGGAGGTCACAGTGCGGAAGAGTTTGAATCCAAGCTAATTCAGTCTAATTCAGGCCAAGGGGGCCATGCCTAGGAGCGCCTCAATTCTAAGCTGTCCTTAGAAGGGAGCGCTCAGGGATGAGCACGGTCACTGCGTGTCTCTCTCACACTAGCATTTTTGTGCAATGCCGTTCAATGTCATACTAGAGCACTGTTCTTAACTTTTTCAGAAGTACATTATAGCAATATAACTCGAGAGGCTAGAGAACCTAAGCAAGCAAACCTCAACTGATTGCCTAGGAAGGCATTTATGTTTTTATTTTATGTACCACAGTTCCTTTAGGGAACAGCTAATGAGTTCTCTTTCCCACTAGGTCTGGCTACCCCCATCATTTTCAAGAAACCTTGCCTCTATGGAGTGCTGTTTTCTCAAAGTTTAGGATACAGGGAGATTATCCCAATTCACTAACTATTAAGGCTATGCTGCCACTAAGACAGAAAATACAAGCAGGTAGAGAATTGTTTTTATAGGTATATTTCTGGAGGCAACAAAGATTCCCTAATTTTGTTATCTTATACGTGATCTAAAATTTATTAAAATATCTTCCACTTTCCTAGTCCATTTTCTGCCAATATCATGCAAACAAAACATAAGACTGGTGATTGAGCTCTTTTTATGTTTATTTCACCTTGCCTCTGAGAAGCTATCGAAATAATAATTGGGTTAATATCCTAAAAAATCAGTACTGTGTTTTTTCTTTTGCCTTCTAAGTACTAGACCTTCACTTTGTTTCCCTCAAGGTAGGCAGTGAGAAATGTGCTAAGAAGTAGGATTGTTAGGGAAGGTATTAAATAACAAACAGAAAAGACTGTGCTGTGAGAGAGTGTATGTGAAAGACAGGTTCCGTGAAAACATGGTATTGGCCAATATGGGAAAAATGAGGTAATCCTGCTCCATAGAGGAGGGACCCCAAAGAGGAACACCTTGTCCCTTATTAATTATGATTATGGGTTCAGCATAAGAAAATAGATTTGACGGCCCTGAGGCCCTTTTCCAACCACCTTCAGTCACACTCGGCATTGGTGGGAGTTTGAGAGTCAGCATGGTGGCCAGCCATGGGGCTCGCAGTGGTGGCAGTGGGTGGGCTGCCAGGGTAAGGGGCAAATGGAAGTTGTGGCCGTGTTGCAGAGGTGCCCAACCAGAGTCA
This sequence comes from Manis pentadactyla, assembly GCF_030020395.1. Lineage (NCBI taxonomy): Eukaryota > Metazoa > Chordata > Mammalia > Pholidota > Manidae > Manis > Manis pentadactyla. The sequence goes on along the minus strand of NC_080026.1, from coordinate 10,869,419 downwards.
AAAGAGAAAATATCTTGAGTTACACAGTCCTTATTCATTATCTAAGAGTTCTAGCAGAGAAAATGGCATCAAATGAATAAGAGATCTTGTTTAGTGACATGAATGGCCAGATAGCACCACACCTCTAGACTTCGACTTTTGTTCTCTGGTACAAGGTTGTACAAGAGATGCTCTGCTTTCCAATACTCTGATGCCATTCTAAGCAGGAACTGAGAAATGGATAATGAACTAAGAAATATGAGATATTAAAAGATATTTTCTTAGAGAGAGTGAACATTATTTAAAGGGACTAATTAAAGCAGAAGATTTTAAAAAGACTGAATGGATTAAGCATCAAGTTATTATCTAAGGCTAAGATGTACTTGAAGTTGGGGCGAAAAGCATCATTCATACTGGGAGAAATATTTGCACATTGAGCATAGTGAGAGTTAAACCTGCAATTTTACCTCACAGCAATGTACCAGATATATAATAAAAAAGAGTAGCACTTATTTCCTCTCTGGAGACACTTAAAATTGAGTAGGAATCTAGATGTTATTGCTTCACTGATGCCTGACTCTAATCCCAGGTAGCAAGGTTCACCCAGGGGTGGGATCATCACGGGATGCTTTATAAGGGAGGCAGAAATTCAGCTGAATCTTATGCACAGGACTTTGGAAAATGGCGGAAGTCACTGCAGGAAGAGAGGACATTTGAAACAGAGCTGGGCAATCAGGCGCACAGACAAGGTTGCTAATAGAAAGCACAGAATTTCACTTCCATTTTCACATTATGGCATATGAGATAATCTGAAAAGCATGGTGAATATAAAATCCCAAGAAATGTTGGGGAAAATACAGCAAACATTCATTTTAGACTCAGAACTGAGCCTCCAAGAGATGAAGGGAAACAGTGAGGCATCAAAAGTGAAAAATACATTAAAATCCAGAGTGGAAGCTGGTGTAGACATCATGGCTGCCTTGAAAGGGTTTTCCAATCTTGGCTGACTAAGTGGATTCAGTATCAGTGGTTATGCAGGTGTAAACAGAGAGCGCCACACAAAGCCAGGACCCGTGCAAGAGGACGCCACTGGTGAGAGGTGGACTTGGAAAAAAGTCAACTCATTTATCTTGACCTGAAGCTGAATGGAGGGAAAAAAAGTCTCCTCTTGAAAATCTGTAATCATAGCTACATTCACATGGGTTTAACATCAAACTTATGGTCTGTAGGTAATCTTGGAGACCCCAAATAGAAAAATGCCATAAGTAATTGGTATTGATTGATACTCTACCAGGACATCTGGCAGAAGGAAATGGCACTTGTCAGGATTCCCAGAGATAAAGCCCAACCAAACATGAACTCAAGTCGGACAGTTAAAGTAAATTATAAAATAAATGAGGAAGAATCAGCAAAGTGCTTAATTAAACTGAGATCCACAAGAACATCAATTAATTTAGTTATTGAATATATAATGCAAATACATATATTTAATGTGCTTAGAGAACAAGTTAAAACAGAAAAAGATGACATCTTTTTAAAAGATAGTCATAATTTTAAAAAACACTTTTAGAAATAAAAAATAATTCAAATTAAAAATCCAATGGAAAGCTTAAATAACAGACTATTCAGACACCAGCCAAAGGGATAAGTAATAATTAAGTAATATGTATCAAAATATTTACCTAGAACTTAGCACACAGACATAAGACGAAAAATATGACAGATAATTTAAGGGGCTTGGAGGACTAAATGAAAAGATTTAGTATATATCTAATTAGGCTTCTGGTGAAGAGATGTTATATAATTAGATAAATGTAAGACAGGGAAAAAACAGAGATGTTTTCTAGAGTTGAAAATCATAAGTCTTCAGATCACGGGAGCTAATAAATCTCAAGTAAATAAAAAGGAATCCGTAGCTAGATACATCATGTCATGTCATAGCAAAACTGCAGAACACTAAGTACAATAAAAATATTTCAAAAGCAGCCTGAAAGGCACATTTTCTCCAAAAGACTACAATTAGAGTGACTGTAAACATCTCAATCGTGTCATTAGAAATGAGAAGACAATAGAACAATTCTTCCATGTACTAAGAGAAAATACTGTTGAATAGAATTTTATTCAAGTGATGAATATGTATTCTAGTCAAAACAGCAGTAAGAATTTGCCATCAACACACCTTTGGTGAATGGAAAAAGTTTTAGAGGACTAAAACTTCTTAGTTACTAAGGATAAAATTATAAAAGGAGGATAAGAAACTCAAAAAGTATTGAAGTAAAAATTGGTTACATTTAGGTGCTCCTAACAATTGATGACATAAAACAATAATAACTATTAATTCAAGTGGCAAAAAATGAGATGAAAGAATAGACAAGATAAAAATAACGTGAGAGAGGTGAGAATGATTGTAGGTAAGTATACAGGTTATTTTTTTGAAGGGTTATCACTAAAGGAATGAAAATAGGGTATTTAACTTCTACCATAGAGGGGAAATGAAATAGAAACTGAAAAATCCCTCCACTGAAAGAAAGCTTTAAACATAAGCTTAGACAAAACAGAGCAAATAGAGCACATGGGAAAAAAGACTTTTCTTCACTTCCAGTGTGAATCTAAATCAGCACAGGTATGCTGAAAAATAATTGGCAATGTCTTAAAGATTAAGTCATGCCTACCCCATGACAAAACAATTCTATCCCAAGATGCATAGACTCGAGCAATAGTATCTATGGCTATCTATGACTAAAACAAAATTTTAAATGTGTAATCCACTGCAGAACAATAATTTTGCAAAGCACAAAATCAGAGACACAGATGTAGCAATGTCAAGTTGCTCTGAACATTTTCAAATGCCTTCTCTTGGTGGCTGTACTTGCTTCATCGTAGATAATTAGTAATTCACTGATTGACACTAGTCCACACCACACTTTGAACAACATTGCCCATACAAAGTATTCAACACATACATAGGGAGAAATATACCAGTGTAATCACAACAGCACTGCCTGTAATAGCAAAACAAAACAAACTAGATAAATGCTCCCCAAAGAATGACTACATAAATTGTGGAATATTCATGTACCTAATAATATTTAGTAAAGTAAGTGAATGACCTAGAAGTAAATCTATCAAAGTGGATAAATATTTTTAAAAAACATAATTTGAGTGGAAAAAGAATTTGCAGAAAAACACATCTTGTATGATAGTATTTAATAATACAAACTGATGCTAATGTTTTCATGAGGAATACACATATTTGTATTGAATCATAAAAACATGCCTAAGAATGATAAACAACAAATTTGGGATAGTTACTATTTCTTGGTAGATGGTGGGAAGGAAGAAAATGCTATTGGAGAAGATTCTTGAACTCTATTTGTATCATTGTACTTCAGCTGAATAACAGTTCAAGTGTGTTGATTATATTCATTGTATCTTTTAGTACGTTTGAAACATTTCATAATTAAAAAAGAAAAAAGATGCAATGATAAAAATATTTCTTAAATTGAGAGTTAAAAATTATAGCCATATGGTTTAAATGTCAGCAATCATTGATGTCTGCCATTCTTTAACATACTTGTAGAATTTTGTTTTTCACAGTTTACAGAACTTCAAATTGTGCGCTGTCACTATTTCAAGCTAACATGAGTATATCACCTGTAGCTTCTGGTCACTTAACCCTACTTGTCCTGACTCATGCCTACTTGAAGCAAGTGTTTTCTAGGCACCAGTGTGCAGGCAGCATGGAGGCCATCAGAGGAGATTTTACAAGAAGATTCTGATAAACATGCAATAGCACTGTGCTTCCCACCTAAGCTTAACTACTATATGCTTTTCATTTTCTTATTCAGCACTTCAAACATTGTCCACTTGCCTTACTCTGACTGTTTACACAAAAGAAAAGATATTAAAAATATATCACTCGAGGGACTCAATTAACAACTTAAAACTAGTGAGGATTTGCCTCAGTGGTCGGGGTGAATTGTGCATTATTTGTTAGATTCTCCTGAGGTTTAAAAATTTTATTTAGGTTCTCAGATATTAGGTATCAAGGCAAAGTCATAATCCTACCTTAAGCATCGTATTACTGCTTTGCACACACAGGAAATATAACCAAGCAATGGTTACTTTTAATTAGTAATTACTTATCATTTATGCAGCACTCTTTTAATGTAGAGTAAGTTAGAGATGTTTTATTTATTGTGAAGGTAGTGAAACAATCAGGTTATTAAAATCTCTCTTTGCTTTACTGTCTTTTTTTTAAAGATTGCAATCAGCTAAAAGTTTTGGCTGTGGGAGTATGTTTATGAATGCAATTATAATTATGAATGCACATGCAAAAATGTACAAATGACCCATACTTTAAATACGCAGGCAAAAAAAAAAAGTACAACTTCTTTCTAGATTGCTTATAAGTTAGTTTTAAAGTAATTAACAAAATGATTTCCTATTTTGCACTAAATTTGAAGCTACTGAATTAAAGATAGGAAAGTTGCTGAGATGAGTTTCTAATACTATGGTTTCCTAAAGTGCTTTCAAATGCAAAGTGTTGCTCAAGTGGAATCAGGCAAATTTCTTTAAAAATGCCAGAGACTCTGCTTGTGTACTGGTTGTGACATGTCACTCTGGCATGGCCTATCACTGAATTTTTCCACATTAGTTTGATCTGACCTCCATTTCCAAAGTTTGCTTTAATGACTCATGGGAATTAATGAGTGAAAAGCAATTACACTCAATTCAGTTTTCACTCATATATATTACATAAAGCCTACGTTCTTTATATCTAATATAAGTGGTGGCTGAAATGGAGGGGATGACATAGCCTTCTTCGTCTGGACTCTTGAAGGCTTTCAGTGAAGACAGGAGTTGGGAATGCTAAATCTCTTAAGTGAAAAAATAATCACATAGTTGTTTCGTATCTGGTGGAGAAGAGAATAACCTGGAGCTAAGAAACTGGGATTATTGTCCTTGTGTGTCACCAAACTAGCACCACTTTTAACCTTCCCAGGTCTTGGTTTCCTCGTCTGCAGAAGGAGCAAATCAGATTGTATGATGTTTAAATTCTCTTCCATCCTTCCCATACCACCAGTTTTCCTGGCCTCGTTGTCCTTCTACAGGATTTGTCCTTGGCCTCAGTCTCAGCTTTATACCAGCTTGGTGTGGGTGGCAAGATAAAAAGGAAGCATCACAGAAAAACAAACTCTGTGAGAGTCTGTAGAGATAACCTCTATCATGGGGTTTCTCTTTGAAATGAGGAAAATGCCTACTGATGGAAAACATTGGTGCAATTATATCACAAAGAAAATTTGTACCCTATTTTTTTTCCAAAATGTCACTTACTTTAATGCTAAAAGTATAGAGAGAGATTGATAGTAAAGAGGAAAATCCAGTAATATCATCTATTCAGTACTCTCAGCCTGCACATGGCTGCCAATCTGACATGCGTGCTGTTTTTCATATTTTTGTGTGTTTCTCAGAGTCAACATATAATGGTAGCCCCGAAAGGTGAAGCTTAAGGTTGGAAAGCAGTGGATTTGAGAGCCAGTGAATCCGTTAACAGTGTTGACTGGAAAAGCCAGGGTGAGAAAGAAGCACAGCAGAGACTGTCATCTTGGCTTTAAGAATTCAGGAAAACGGAGGCGGAGCCAACATGGCGGCGTGAGTAGGACAGTGGGAATCTCCTCCCAAAAACATATATACTTTTGAAAATACAACAAACACAACTAGCCCTAAAAGAGAGACCAGAAGACGCAGGACAGTGGCCAGACTGCAGCTACACCAGCGAGAACCCAGCGACTGGTGAAAGGGGTAAGATACAAGCCCCGGCCCGGCGGGACCCGAGCGCCCCTCCCCCCAGCTCCCGGCGGGAGAAGAATAGGCAGAGCGGGAGGGAGACGGAGCCCAGGACTGCCGAACACCCAGCCCCAGCCATCCGGGCCAGAGCGCAGACACAGTACATGCCCAGGGGGCCCTGGATACTGGGGGAACAGGGAGTAAGACCTCTGAGCGGGTGCTGAAGCTGATGCCCCTGTGACAAAGAAAAGCGGGGGCTTTTTGAAAGTCTTAAAGGGACAGGGACTTAACAGCTTGACGGAAACAACCCAGGTCACAGTACAGCACCTGGAAATTACAAGGAAAACCGGGTGCACTAACCCCCTGGGCAACAGCTCTGAGACCCCTCACGGAGGCAAACAGTCAAGCAGCCCCCCCATCCATCACCCCACCGGGCGCTGCGAAAGTAGAGAAGCAGCCTGAGACAAATTCCGCCCACAGAAAGGGAAATTCCTCCCTTCCGGCCGGGCAAGACACAAAGACCCAGTCTACACGCAATTACCCAACACAAGCCACTAGGGGTCGCAGTTGTCCCAGTAAAGAAAGGCCAGTAGCAAGTGAAAATTTTGGCCCTCCCAGCTGTCAATAGCACCTGTCAACATGAAAAGGCAAAAAAATATGATCCAGACAAGACTACCCAGACAGCTTCGGCATCTGCTACATCTTCCCCTGAGAAGGAATCTGGGGAGATAGATTTAGCCAGTCTTCCTGAAAAAGAATTCAAAACAAAAGTCATAACCATGCTGATGGACTTGCAGAGAAATATGCAAGAACTAAGGAAGGAGAATTCAGAAATAAAACAAGCTCTGGAAGGACTTCAAAACAGAATGGACGAGATGCAAGAGACCATTAATGGACTAGAAAACAGAGAACAGGAACGCAGAGAAGCTGATGCAGAGAGAGATAAAAGGATCTCCAGGAATGAAAGAATTTTAAGAGAGCTGAGTGACCAATCGAAAAGGAACAATATAAGAATCATAGGTATTCCAGAAGAAGTAGAGAGAGAAGAGGGGATAGAAAATGTCTTTGAAGAAATAATTGCTGAAAATTTCCCCAAACTAGGGGAAGAAATGGCCTCTCAGACCACAGAGGTACACAGAACTCCCATGACAAGGGATCCAAGGAGGGCAACACCAAGACACATAATAATTAAAATGGCAAAGATCAAAGACAAGGACAAACTATTACAGGCAGCCAGAGAGAAAAAAAAGGTTACCTACAAAGGAAAACCCATCAGGCTATCATCAGACTTCTCAACAGAAACCCTACAGGCAAGAAGAGAATGGCATGATATACTTAATGCAATGAAACAGAAGGGCCTCGAACCAAGACTACTGTATCCAGCACGAATATCATTTAAATATGAAGGAGGGATTAAACAATTCCCAGACAAGCAAAAGTTGAGGGAATTTGCCTCCCACAAACCACCTCTACAGGGCATCCTACAGGGACTGCTCTAGATGGGAGCACTCCTAAAAAGAGCACACAACAAAACACCCAACATATGAAGAAGGGAGGAGGAGGAATAAGAAGGGAGAGAAATAAAGAATCATCAGATTGTGTTTATAATAGCTCAACAAGCGAGTTAAGTTAGACAGTAAGATAGTAAAGAAGCTAACCCTAAACCTTTGGTAACCACAAACTTAAAGCCTGCAATGGCAATAAATTCATACCTTTCAATAATCACCCTAAATGTAAATGGACTGAATGCACCAATCAAAAGACACAGAGTAATAGAATGGATAAAAAAGCAAGATCCATCCATATGCTGCTTACAAGAGACTCACCTCAAACCCAAAGACGCGCACAGACTTAAAGTCAAGGGATGGAAAAAGATATTTCAAGCAAACAACAGAGAGAAGAAAGCAGGTGTTGCAATTCTGGTATCAGACAAAACAGACTTCAAAATAAAGAAAGTAACAAAAGACAAAGAAGGACATTACATAATGATAAAGGGCTCAGTCCATCAAGAGGATATAACCATTATAAATATATATGCACCCAATACAGGAGCACCAACATACCTGAAACAAATATTAATAGAACTAAAGGAGGAAATAGAATGCAATGCATTCATTCTAGGAGACTTCAACACACCACTCACTCCAAAGGACAGATCCACCAGACAGAAAATAAGTAAGGACACAGAGGCACTGAACAACACATTAGAACAGATGGACTTAATAGACATCTACAGAACTCTACATCCAAAAGCAACAGGATACACATTCTTCTCAAGTGCACATGGAACATTCTCCAGAACAGACCACATACTAGGCCACAAAAAGAGCCTCAGTAAATTCCAAAAGATTGAAATCCTACCAACCATCTTTTCAGATCACAAAGGCATTAAACTAGAAATAAACTGTTCAAAGAAAGCAAAAAGGCTCACAAACACATGGAGGCTAAACAACACGCTCCTAAATAATCAATGGATCAATGACCAAATCAAAATGGAGATCCAGCAATATATGGAAACAAATGACAACAACAACACTAAGCCCCAACTTCTGTGGGACACAGCAAAAGCAGTCTTAAGAGGAAAGTATATAGCAATCCAAGCATATTTAAAAAAGGAAGAGCAATCCCAAATGAACGGTCTAATGTCACAACTATCGAAATTGGAAAAAGAAGAACAAATGAGGCCTAAGGTCAGCAGAAGGAGGGACATAATAAAGATCAGAGAAGAAATAAATAAAATTGAGAAGAATAAAACAATAGCAAAAATCAATGAAACCAAGAGCTGGTTCTTCGAGAAAATAAACAAAATAGATAAGCCTCTAGCCAGACTTATTAAGAGGAAAAGAGAGTCAACACAAATCAACAGTATCAGAAATGAGAAAGGAAAAATCACAACAGATCCCGCAGAAATACAAAGAATTATTAGAGACTACTATGAAAACCTATATGCTAACAAGCTGGGAAACCTAGGAGAAATGGACAACTTCCTAGAAAAATACAACCTTCCAAGACTGACCCAAAAAGAAACAGAAAATCTAAACAGACCAATTACCAGCAACGAAATTGAAGCGGTAATCAAAAAACTACCAAACAACAAAACCCCCGGGCCAGATGGATTTACCTCGGAATTTTATCAGACATACAGGGAAGACATAATACCCATTCTCCTTAAAGTTTTCCAAGAAATAGAAGAGGAGGGGATACTCCCAAACTCATTCTATGAAGCTAACATCACCCTAATACCAAAACCAGGCAAAGACACCACCAAAAAAGAAAACTATAGACCAATATCCCTGATGAACGTAGACGCAAAAATACTCAACAAAATTTTAGCAAACCGAATTCAAAAATACATCAAAACCATCGTACACCATGACCAAGTGGGATTCATCCCAGGGATGCAAGGATGGCACAACATTCGAAAGTCCATCAATATCATCCACCACATCAACAAAAAGAAAGACAAAAACCACATGATCATCTCCATAGATGCTGAAAAAGCATTTGACAAAGTTCAACATCCATTCATGATAAAAACTCTCAGCAAAATGGGAATAGAGGGCAAGTACCTCAACATAATAAAGGCCATCTATGAAAAACCCACAGCCAACATTATATTGAATAGTGAGAAGCTGAAAGCATTTCCGCTGAGATCGGGAACTAGACAGGGATGCCCACTCTCCCCACTGTTATTTAACATAGTACTGGAGGTCCTAGCCATGGCAATCAGACAAAACAAAAAAATACAAGGAATCCAAATTGGCAAAGAAGAAGTCAAACTGTCACTATTTGCAGATGACATGATACTGTACATAAAAAACCCTAAAGACTCCACCCCAGAACTACTAGAACTGATATCGGAATACAGCAAAGTTGCAGGATACAAAATCAACACACAGAAATCTGTGGCTTTCCTATATACCAACAATGAACCAACAGAAAGAGAAATCAGGAAAACAACTACATTCACAATTGCATCAAAAAAAATAAAATACCTAGGAATAAACCTAACCAAAGAAGTGAAAGACTTATATTCTGAAAACTACAAGTCACTCTTAAAAGAAATTAAAGGGGACACTAACAGATGGAAACGCATCCCATGCTCATGGCTAGGAAGAATTAATATCGTCAAAATGGCCATCCTGCCCAAAGCAATATACAGATTTGATGCAATCCCTATGAAACTACCAGCAACATTCTTCAATGAACTGGAACAAATAATTCAAAAATTCATATGGAACCACCAAAGACCCCGAATAGCCAAAGCAATCCTGAGAAAGAAGAATAAAGTAGGGGGGATCTCACTCACCAACTTCAAGCTCTATTATAAAGCCATAGTTATCAAGACAATTTGGTACTGGCACAAGAGCAGAGCCACAGACCAATGGAACAGACTAGACAATCCAGACATTAACCCAGACATATATGGCCAATTAATATTTGATAAAGGAGCCATGGACATACAATGGCGAAATGACAGTCTGTTCAACAGATGGTGCTGGCAAAACTGGACAGCTACATGTAGGAGAATGAAACTGGACCATTGTCTAACCCCATATACAAAAGTAAACTCAAAATGGATTAAAGACCTGAATGTAAGCCATGAAACCATTAAACTCTTGGAAGAAAACATAGGCGAAAACCTCTTAGACATAAACATGAGTGACCTCTTCTTGAACATATCTCCCCGGGCAAGGAAAACAACAGCAAAAATGAGTAAGTGGGACTATATTAAGCTGAAAAGCTTCTGTACAGCAAAAGACACCATCAATAGAACAAAAAGGAACCCTACAGTATGGGAGAATATATTTGAAAATGACACATCCGATAAAGGCTTGACGTCCAGAATATATAAAGAGCTCACATGCCTCAACAAACAAAAAACGAATAACCCAATTAAAAAATGGGCAAAGGAACTGAACAGACGGTTCTCCAAAAAAGAAATACAGATGGCCAACAGACACATGAAAAGATGCTCCACATCGCTAATTATCAGAGAAATGCAAATTAAAACTACAATGAGGTATCACCTCACACCAGTAAGGATGGCTGCCATCCAAAAGACAAACAACAACAAATGTTGGCGAGGCTGTGGAGAAAGGGGAACCCTCCTACACTGCTGGTGGGAATGTAAGTTAGTTCAACCATTGTGGAAAGCAGTATGGAGGTACATCAAAATGCTCAAAACAGACATACCATTTGACCCAGGAATTGCACTCCTAGGAATTTAACCTAAGAATGCAGCAATCAAGTATGAGAAAGACCAGTGCACCCCTATGTTTATCGCAGCACTATTTACAATAGCCAAGAATTGGAAGCAACCTAAATGTCCATCGATAGATGAATGGATAAAGAAGATGTGGTACATATACACAATGGAATACTACTCAGCCATAAGAAAAGGGCAAATCCAACCATTTGCAGCAACATGGATGGAGCTGGAGGGTATTATGCTCAGTGAAACAAGCCAAGCAGAGAAAGAGAAATACCAAATGATTTCACTCATCTGTGGAATATAAGAACAAAGGAAAAACTGAAGGAACAAAACAGCAACAGAATCACAGAACTCAAGAATTGACTAACAGGTACCAAAGGGAAAGGGACTGGGGAGGATGGGTGGGTAGGGAGGGATAAGGGGGGGCAGAAAAAGAGGGGTATTAAGATTAGCATCCATAGCGGGGTGGGAGAAAGGGGAGGGCTGTACAACACAGAGAAGACAAGTAGTGATTCTACAACAGTTTGCTACGCTGATGGACAGTGACTGTAAAGGAGTATATAGGGGGGACCTGGTATAGGGGAGAGCCTAGTAAACAAAGTATTCGTCATGTAAGTGTAGATTAAGGATTAAAAAAAAAAAAAAAAAAAAGCAGTTCCTATGTGGTGACCTCTAATGAGTTCTACACAATGATATAAAGGGCATATAAAAGTGTAGGCAAAGTGTCTGCTTGTGTTTATACAGAGGATCAAAGCCTAATTTGGCTACCCCAAAAATGAACTAAGATACGATATGAAAAAGAACTTCCAACATCAGCACTCTCGGGAAGACTCATGACAGAAGACGATCAGCAAAAAAAAAAAAAACTCCAACAAAGATCCACGCACTGTCACAGGTGTAGATGCACTCATCCCACCAGTTCCTGGACTTGCCATGGGAATGAGGAAGGAGATATCTAAGCTGGCCTGTGCATACAGTAAAACAAAAATTGGACTGGATCTATACTGTTGGAACTCAACCAAGAATTAGGAGAAGTGCAAATTGTAGCACTCCAAAATCTTACAACCACAGACTATTTATCGTTAAAAGAACATATGGGATATGAACAGTCCCCAGGAATGGGTTGTTCTAGTTTATCTGAAATCTCTCAGACTGTTTAAGTTCAGTCAGACAATATCCACCATATCATAGATAAGTTTTCACAAATGCCTAAGGTGCCTAACTGGTTTTCTTGGTTTCACTGGAGATGGCTGGTAATTACAGGTATGCTTTGGTTAGGTAACTATATTCCTATTATGTTAATGTGTGTGCACAATTTAATTAGTAGTTTAAAACCTATCCATGCTGAAGTTACTCTACAAGAAGATATGTCAAAGAAATAATAAATCTTCCCAGGTTTTCCTCTGCCTGCTACTTCTATAGCTTTTCTTCTTCCTACCTAATCACAACCTTTAAATAGAACTCGTGCCACATGTCGAATTTACCGAGTATCATAATTCTTCCAAGTGGTAAAGACACCTCAAGACAAATGCTGGGCATAGAAGCCACAGGGCATAAATATGCAAAGAAGTAAAAAGCTAACCTTTTCAAACAATAAGGCTTCTCTCTCACTTACCAACCTAACATTTCCCTGTATGGCCCCGGAAGATGACTGGTTAGCCAGAGATGGGTAAGATTCCTCAAGGGAGGAACAACCTAAGACAGGCACAGTCGCAGGGGGCCATGTGGTGAGAAAATGGGGAGCAGCAGAGGGGAGGCTTAGAACCTCCCCCCTCATGTTCTGAGAGAAATCTTCTGCATACATGGATGTTTACTGCCCCCGTCTAGCTCGGATTAACACATAGTCTACAGGCACACACCTGATCATCTACATTTGCTCTCTTACAACACTAAACTCTGTTTTCTACCTTTATCTCGTATCTACCTACTTCAGCATTTTATTAAAAATAATAATAATAGAGAAATGTGGTATCCATATATAAATCAAGTTTAAAAATCAAATGAGTATTCATATTTGAACTGACTGTGTATAGTTCATAATGCAGGAACAAAACCGAAAGCTTCTGTGATGACTGCCCTTGCACTGTTCACCATGTAACTTATTCACTATGTAAGAATTTGTGCTCCATGTAAGAATTTGTTCGTTATGCATCAGAAGATTGGAGACTGACGAAAATTAGGCTTGGGGTGGATTAATGATTGTGCATTGAGTATTGACCCCCCTATACAGAAATTTATTGTGGTTAACAACTATTTGATCAATAAATATGAGAGAAGCCCTCACAAAATATATATAGAATATATATATATATAAACACACTTCCAATTGTAAAATAAATAAGTAACCGGGATGTAATGTATATCATAAGGAATATAGTCAAAATATTGTAACAACTTGGTATGGTGATAGCTGGTACCTAGAATTATCATGTATATAAATGTTGAATCACTGTGTTGTACACCTGAAACTAATGTAATGCAATACTGTTGTCAACTACCCTTCAATAATAAAAAAAATAAAAAATAAAATAAATAAAAAAAATAAAAAAAGAATTCAGGAAAACCAAAGCAACAGGTTCTCCAACAGAGGCTCAGCTGGGGCAGGTGATTGAGGAATGAAGGACAACACTGAGAAAAACCACAGAGCAAAGCCATGCCTGTAAAGCTGAGCTGAAGTTAGGATTTTTGGTAGAGATAATGCTGATCTCAAGTCAGATATACAGAAATTGTTTGGAGGGCACTGGCTTGGCAGCCACTGTTTGTCTAATATTTCTAGTGGATTCAATGGGTTTTCCATGTACAAAATAATCAGAAGTTATTAGAATTCAACCTGAATGAGTTCTAAATAAAACCTGAAAAAATAACTATAAAATCAAATTTATAAACAAGGAGAAAAGCTGCATTCATTAAAATGGTATGCCATTTAGAATTTTTTATCTAACATTTTTTCTCTTGAAGTTCTTATGCGAAGCTTAGAGATTGGAGCTTACGACTCTCACTTCCTTAATTCTGATAATCACAAACTTAAAATTTAGGGAGCTTTCTTATCATTTGTGTTTATATTTACAATAAATAAAGAAAAGAAATTAATGATAATATTTCCACTTAAACCTAAGTTTAGTAAAGAGATGTATATTATTAATTTATCCTATCAGGCAGGATAACGAAGGAAAAAAGATTATGTTTTTCTATGTAAATGCTGCATAAGAATAGTAAAAAAAATGATTATAAAGTCTCATAATCATAGATTATTGCAGCTATTAGAGATTTAACTACTTCTTTCCCCTATTATTTAGTCTCAGGTCACTTTATATGGTAAATGAGAAATGGCCTGTTGCTCTCAGAGGCAGTATGACTGGGAAGGATAAAACCAAAACACTCTCCTCATCACTGACAGGACGCTTCCCCAAAATATGGCTTCTTGGCATAGTGAGGACTTCAAGCTGAAGGAATTTGAGAAATGGCACGTGCAGGAAGGACTTTCTGACCTTTTCCTGAAGCTGCTCATAAAACCCTCATGTGAAAGGTGGCTTCCCCATACCTGGAGGGAAGGAGCATCTTTATCTTTGAAGACAAAGAGACAAAGAAATATGAATGAACAGGCCTTACTAAGTTTCCCCATTTACCATACTTAATTCATACACTTTGTCTTATCACATCTTTCCACTAGTCATCAAACCTAGCATAAAAACATGCAATTTAACCATTTCTTCTGTTCTTCATTTCATTATGAAGGCTCCCCTGTCATCTAAACTTACATTAAGTACATATATAGGCTTTTTTCCCCTGGTACTCTGTCTTTATCATTCTACTTTTCAGACCCAGTAGGGGATCCTAAGAGGGCCAAAGAAAACTTTTTCCTTCCCTAAATCCCTAATACTGAAACTTATAACATAGATTTTAATACATTAAATAAGCTATTATCAAATCTGCATCTTAAAGATATTTTAGAGGAACCAAACACACACACACAAGTTTACACGGAATTTTAGTTTAAATGTACACAAAGAAATCATTAGTTAACAAAACGAACTCAAGGACTGATTTGGAAATAAAACCATATCTAATTCTATTTTGGAAAGATGAAATCTTACTTTTGAAACTCTAATATTTTATAAACTGCCACATTTGGTATAAAAATTACTTTGTATTTTCTATTTCATTACTTGTGATGTGTGTAAGTCTATGAGTTTACAGTTGCAGATGTTAATGAATTGATGAATCAGTTGAATCTGCTCTTAAACTCACTGACGTAGTTAGTAAATATTAATAAATGTCTCTGGTTCTTTTCTGTGTGCACTAGAGGAGGTGTGGAAAACTATCCAACACAGGAAACTGATTTTAAGTCACATTATTATATCCATTAATTAAATGGTATGCAAAAGAGTAGAGGAGCTAACTTAGGAGGCATTAGGCCAGGCAGTTGGCTTTCACTCATTAACATATTCATTCATATAAGTGTTGATTCATTCTTCCAGCACACATCTGTTAAAATTCTGGCCTGAGCAAATCTCTCTTCAAGACACTGTTAAGAATACAGAGATGAAAGGCAAACATACCTCTCCTTAAGGATATTATAATCTTGGCCAGCTTTTGCTGAATGTACACCTTATCTGTCTACTGATTCATTTATTAATTCATTCAGTTAAACTTCCTCAACTTTTGTGTGTCAACAGCTGCACTAGGCCATTCTCTCATTAACCATGGAAAGTACAAAGTTATTAATTAAGAAAATAATCATCAGCTTTAATAAATATATCTTCCACTTCATTAAGATATGTCCCAAACAAAGAATGAGATATTGCTAAGAGAATAAGGAAAGAATTAGAAAAAATATCAAAGTTTCATTAATTGGGTATATCCTACGGGCAGTCAGGACAAAAGACCAGGGTAATATTGAGATGTCTTTGAGGGGAATTAATTAAATCTTTCAATTAATTCCCCTCTCAGTACTTGTTCCATTCTCAGTAAGATGGAACAACAAACAAAATTAGTCCTTTGGTCTAGAATACTCAATTCTTCCAAAAAGCCAAATCCCTTTTCCTGTCTCGATCTAGAAAATCTCCCAAAATCAATGCCAGGTGATAGTTGATTTATTAACGTTTCTCTCTGTGACAACACAACCTGAAAACAAAATACAAGACAATTATGTCCTTCCCGCAAAGGGATCCTTTTTATAGATAAGCCAGGATATATCCCTACCATCGATTAAATAATTCTCTTTTCACTTAAGTATTTGCTGACAACTAAAGACTTTGTTGACAATTGCAAATTAATCTCCACATCCTGAGAGATGCTTCACAGTAATTAAACTTTCCTTGGCCCAGAGATTTTGTTCCAGGGCATATAGCTTGCAATCTAACTTACTCATTTTTATTTACCATTATGCTCTATTATAACAAAGCACGTAAGAACTTTGCATAAACATCTAAACTAAGTCTAATATTTACCACTCTTTAAGATTTTGGGAGTTTATGACAAGCTGTTCTATGAAGACAGCTGAATTATAATGGAATGGTGAGTACAAAGTACTGGGAGGCCTGTGGTCAGTCCCCAGATCCATTGCTTTTTAGTTTGTTGATCTTGCATTGAATCATTTTCTCTCTTTGTCTCTCTCTATAGATAGGTGATAGATGATAGATAGATAAGTAGATAGAGAAATAGGTAGAGAAATATTGAGATATATGGGTAAAGATATACAGGTAGCAATATCGGGCTCCATGTTGGACACTATCAGTTAAGAGACTGGACTACATAAATACTAAGGTGCCTTCTAGAAATATGAATGTCCACTAGAAATTTTAAGACCTGCAAAATTACCTTTATGCTGATGATTTCAAATGTGTATTTCCTGCTTCTTTAGACTATTACTTGTCAATTATTATAGGATGGCACAACTTCCTTGGCTTGCCTATTTTGACCTCTGAAAATGATATTTTAGATAGAGGGCTCATTATTCTTTTCTTTAAAATATTTTTCTTTAAATATTTCCTCCCTGTTTTTGACAATGCTACTTCTTAGGTTTCCTAGATTTACAACATATGTCTACTTTTGAGATCCTTTATCCATCATATTATTTTTTAAATTGTGTAAAAATTCTTTCAATTACACCTCTCTGAGGTCTCGTGGAACTTCCACATTATTTGTGTCTTAATCACTAAGTAACAGTCACCTTATATATATACAAATGCTAAAGTCTCCCACAAGTTTTTCCTGCCTCCCTTTATTCTGGATGCCAAGAAATCACAGAATAGCCTTCTTGTCACAGATTCTCTGTTACATAATTCCTTTGCTCAGCAATATACATGAAATCTCTAATATTTAGCATGAGCATAATATATTATTTGAACTAGATATTACTCTGAAATAAAAGGCATAAACTGGGAATGTCCCCAGTTACTTGGACATATGATCACTCTAAACAGAAATGATTCAAATCTTTCCCTAACTTCCAAATGCCTCCACAAATTA
The DNA here is from genome assembly GCF_030020395.1 of Manis pentadactyla. Classification (NCBI taxonomy): domain Eukaryota; kingdom Metazoa; phylum Chordata; class Mammalia; order Pholidota; family Manidae; genus Manis; species Manis pentadactyla. The sequence goes on along the minus strand of NC_080026.1, from coordinate 10,851,964 downwards.
GCTTGTCCCCTGCTGTCTTCTATTTCACACATACTCTGTGTGTGTGTACTGTATTAGGTAGGCAATTATTTTTAGTTACCCCCACAGTACATCACTAATTTTGAGTCTTGTAGCTTCTGTAGAGGCAATTCTACAATTTTATTTTCTGATTTCTTGTTTTTCTTCTTCAAAAATCCTGGGTAAAATCAGCATTAAAGTCAGTAAATACAAACTTATCTCACTTTGTGTTCCAAAGTGGAGAAGAGGGTTGGAACCTTTTTACAGGTATTGCCCCTCCCCCTCCATACATAGTTCTCTAGAGTTTTGCAAATAACTTGTCCTTAACTTGTCTTGACAACTGATTATATGCTATTAAGTGTGTGGCTGGATAAAATAGCACAGAATTATGATCTAATAATATATTTAAATCACAGACTTCAGAACAATTCAATAAATATATATTCAGTATCTACTCTGTCCTGTGGGTATATGTATAGAAAGAGCAAAAGGATTAAATATTTATCAGCCTGTTAAATTTCTCCAGAGGCTGAAATCTTATGTAAAACCTCCTTTACATAAGAGGTTGTTCAGTATACAAAGTAGCCATTAACTTTTGTTTTAGCAAAACAGAAGTTTACTTAGCTGTATTTGTTCAAGAATCAGTTTGCATTATTCTCTGTATCATCATAGTTACATGTGTAGCATAAATATTTCTTTTATGAGAAAAATCACCAAAATACCAAAAGACAAAATTGCTATTAAGAGGTATTTTCCTCTTGCCACTTCTCATGTTGTCTTTTTAAAGAATATTCCATCTAATTTCTCTCTTGCTATATAGTTTGCAATTCTATTTCTGCAAAATGAGAACATTCTGTTCTATTCATTCCCCCACTTACTTTTAGAAACTGCAGAAAGGCCTAAATTAAATTCCTAAAGAAATTAACTGCCATCCTTACGTATACTTATCAAATATACAACACTCCTGTGTCGGCTGCTCATAGGAGTCGTGCCATGCTGATGAGTGTGATCAGCTCTACATTCATATAAAACATTACAGGAGGGAGTAGCAAAAGTGAGTCAGCACCATCCCTTCAGATGATGATAGTCAGGCTGTGCTTCTATGAGCAGTGAAGGACCAGGAAAAGGCTACTGGCTACCTGATCACAATGGACCATACTGAATAGAATGGTTTTTTTGGTCTAACATAACTATATTGGTCATTCTTTTATTGCAAATCAACAGCAAGTACCATCAAACAGGTCCTTCAAGGCTGGCAGATGTCAAATGAGGTTAAATCAGCTTACTCTTAACACATAATAGTTATTGTTAAATACCTATGTGCCAAAGGAACACTTACTGACTCCCTCGGTTTCAATTTCATCCTTTATTAGGGATGGGGTAAAAGAAGGGATCGATCTCTAAGTTTGCTTCTAGGTCTAAAATGTTGCCTTTGAACACCTAGACTTCTGGAACGCAGTAGTAAATTCTCCAACTTACATTTATGTATGTGATGCTAAAAGCCCAGTTGTAACTGGTCACAAAATCTGGTTGTAGAGCTCCAAAAAAATAAAGACTTCTGATTACAGATGCCCAGAGAATCAAAAGCCATTGGGGATGTGATCAGGAAACAAGAAAGACTGGTATAGAATGTGTGTTTTGGCTCTTGGCTTTACCTCTTATTCATTGTTTCACAGATTTTTGTTCTTTGTTCCAGAGATTTCTATTCTTTAAAATGGAGGGGCACTAGGAGAGTATTTCACATTCCTCTTCAGTGATCCTAATCATCAGCAATAACAATCTTTAAAGATGGAAAAGAGCAAGTAATCTTCTACTTCAAATTTATAGCTGAGATGGGTAGAATACATAACATGTTTAGATAGTGTTTTTTTTGTGCTCAAAAACTGCCTTCACATTATAAAACACAAAGCCATCTGTTAAAATCTTCATGGATTGGAATACGGAATTGTAATAATTTTTAATAATGCCTTATGCTATAACCTTGTCATCTCATTTACCTACTTTCATCTGGCTTTGCATTCTGCATTTGATAAGGAGTGATTTGTACTGGGGCATGGTGAGTTCACACAGCATTAACCCAGAAAAGTTGAAGATGTCTTCTCATATTTCTAGGATTTGTTTTAGAAGCAAATATTTGTCGATCACTTACAGCTTGTTGCATTAGTTTCTAAAAATGTTTGTATTTCACTGAACAATTTGCTTAGAGATAACTGCATATCATCATCTCTTTCTTACTGGCATTTTTGAAGGTCTAAAATTGTTGAATATTAGCAATTTCATATAGTTTGAAGTAATGGTGATAATTCATACTGAGCAAGGTTTATATTACCCATTTTCTTATTGAAGTATCTGATATGTCAACAAAAATAAAATGGCTTGCCTACAGAACTGGGTTTTGTATGTGGTCTATTAATAATGTGGGCACACATTGAAAAGCGCAAATCTAATTAAAATTCCTTTCACTGTGATTTAGTGTATAGGCTAGGAACATGAATTTCAGAGATAAACTACTGGGTTCAAAGCCTAGCATTGTGAATCATCCATATAATTTTTTTCAAATTATATAACCTCTCAGTTTCCTATAAAATGGACATAATATTACCTTATGGGTTTGTGATAAATATTAAATGAGCTAACATTTATAAAATTCTTTGAATAGTGAATACGTCTAGTTCATACCATGTATGTATTACATCTAGTTCAGACAATATATCATGATCTTTTGACTCAATAATTTGAGGACTCTTTAAGTGGCAGCATAAAACATGGATTAATAGAAAGGGGTGTACAATCAGAGAAATTCATATTTGAGTTCTTAACCGATAATACAGTTGACCCTTGAACGATGTGGGGGTTAGGGGCACCACCCCCTGTGCCATTGAAATTCTGTAATGTATAACTTTTGACTGCCCCAAACTTAACTACTAATAGCCTACTTTTGACCAAAAGCCTTGCTAATAATATAAACAATCATTAACATGCAAACTGTATATTTTATGTATTATATATAGTGTTCCTTTAATAAAGCTAGAAAAAAGAAAAAATTTTTTTCACATTGTCATGAATCCCCAAAACATTTTTCAGAAAAAAATCCACATGTAGATGGACCTGTGCAGTTGAAATTGTGTTGATCATAGGTGAATTGTAAATCTGTTTCCTCATTTGAAAAATGTGAAGCTCTAATGCCTATAATAATACAGTGCAGAGTCTGGTCCATCATTGGCTTCTGTGCAATGCCCTCCTTTATTTACACAGTCTCGCATCTCTAAATTTCCAAGAGCCTCTTAAATTTCGATATTCCAAAATTAATAGATAAATCCTTATTTATTTTAACTCTATCATCTGTGATTTTACGGATTGCTATCATACACATCTTCCCAGAATAAGGAGTTGTAATTATTTTTAGTAACACCTTATATAACTGTGCCATTTCCTTCACCAATTTCTAAAACTTCTCTCCTATTCTCTATTTCCATCATCAGTAATCTAACGATTCATTATACCACTAATAATGTACCAAAATTTCAGGTGGCTTTAAGTAGCCTGGTGGTTGAATGTGTAACTCTTCAGTCTAACTCCCTGGGTTAAACCCCTGGCTCTGTTACTTCCTACGACCTTGGGCAATTTACTTAACTCCTTGGGGCTTCCATTTTCTCATCTATTAAAAAAAGGACAGAAAAAATTAAAGAAAAGGGTTCCTGCCTCATATCACTGCTGTGCAGATTGAAAGAAGTACAGGCAAAGCACTTAGAACTTTACCTGCCACATGAGAAGTTTTCAACAAATGGTGCCCATTTTTATTTTCTCATTTTAGGCTGGTAGGAATAGTAGGGGGTGAGGTGATTAGCGGTGAATGAAGAATTTTAGAGCTACAACTGCTTTAGGCAGAATAACACCACAGGCAGCAAGATCCCTTTTAAAGAAAAGGATGGTCTGTAGTTACTACATGACTAAAAAAAATGGAACTGGGTAACTGGAAAAAAATTAATATAAGAATACTTTAAGTCCACACACCCCACATAGTTTTATTGCTTAGCTTTCTAGTATCCTGTTATGCATTAGGATAATAAGTAGAAATAGCTGCAAAGTTGGGGATGACACACAGGGTAGTTTACACTGGAAAGAGGAAAAGCTATAACAATGGAAAGAATTTATCAAGAAAAGGAGGGGTAAGAGCTGAAATAAAAGGGTGTAGACTGGGTTGTAGAGAAGGAGGGAGAGGAGAAGAGACTGGGACCTGGAGGAAGGGGGCTTCTGAAAACTCTCCCTGTGGGAACCTTAGGATGAATCTAAAATTAAAAACAAAAACAAACAAAAACCTCTTGTGGATCATGTGGAGCTCATGTGCATGTCATCCTGCCACAGGGCTGGGAACTTGGGACAATCTAGTCAACATTCTGGTTACATTTTTGGTGTAGTTGTTCTTAGCTGTGGAGTGTTATGGATATGGGGAAAATTTATATGAATCTGTGATTGTTTATCTCAATTTTCCATAGAAATATATTATGCATATGGTACGCAATTTCAATTATACTCTAAAATACACAACTTTAATTGTGGGAAAAACAACTGGGCAAAAATGTCAGCAAACACAAGCCATTTGTTAATTCAGATAATAAGTATTTAGAGGCCCAGAGTAGCCACAGAAAGCTTTGACATTTTTGGATAAAAGCTTTATAGAAACACTTAGTTTTATATAGCCTTTGTAATACTTAGCTGTGCCTGATGTCTCGTAAGATACTTATAATACTAATATTAATCACAAAACAAATTTTAGAAATGGCACATGCTGTGTTTTGTAGAAAAGAGGAGTAGCATAACTAGAGGAAACTGGAATTCTGATGTCAGATAGGCTGGTATACTTGCTGTGATTGATGATCCCCAATTTTTTTTACCTACAGAAATAAGTAATTGGCATGTGTGATACATGGTAATCTAAATACAGTTCAATGAGTAATGGATTCTGTGATGTAACAAATTTAGTCATAATATCTGAGCTGAGATTAATATACTGATTTTTCTGAACGTAAGCCAGCAATACTGTCATTAGGAGTAGGTGCTATTTATCACTGCATAGGCAAGTTCATTCTATATCCATTATGGATTATTATTAAAGAGTTATGTCATTATAAACTTTTCAAAAAATGAGAATTAATCCCAGTTATAGACATAATGGCAATTAGTTAAAAAGTCAATTATCAACATAGGAAATAGAGGGGAAATAAACTGAAGGAACTTCAATTTTTTATGCTGGAGTTTTTCTCCAAAACCTCATTCTTACCCTGTCTGGTTCTAATGAAAGAGAATTTTAAAGATACATTGCCATCGAGTTCCTGCATTGTGGCAGTTTGAAAGATCATGCTCCTAGAATGCACTCAAATAAAGATATTTGTTGAAATAGTGAATGAATTCTCTCATAGTCCCAAGAGAAGCTTTTGAAACTTCCGCATTCTTTTACATCTATGAGGAAATCAAAGTCTATCCTCTCACATTTACCAGAGACATCCAGACTTGATTTCTCCAGCACCTAAGAATTTTGAGAGTACATTGTAATCTAGATTTGCTCAGGGCTTCAGATTCGGGTAAGTGCACAGGTCTGTGATTGGCAGCTGATATCTTCATCTCTCTGTATTGTAACTGGTATAACAGAGAAGGTAAGATGGTGAATAAAACAGCGTGTCTGACCAAGGTGAGCATTCCTTACATTATCAGTGTTATAGTTCAATATATGAAAAATATAAAATCCATGTATATTGAAGCTAAATTAATATGTTATTTCCTTAAATAAACTATTTCTAAACATGTATTCAAGCAAACATTTTGAGATAATTGAAAATTTTAATTACAAGTAATACGTACTTAGACAATATATGCTCTATAGAAATGTTATAAAATACATGGATAAATATTTTTTCATGAAGCAAAAACTGAAGGATATGAAACTGCCAGTGGTTTTCACATCTCATTTGTACAATGAACTTTTAATATTTGACTTGGAACTATTATTGATACTTGACTTACTACTACTAAGGAACTTGGGATGGTTTAGTGGTTGGCCTGGACTTTAGAATAATGTGATCAGAATATCTGTCATTACCTGAATGAGTGACACAGACAATATTTAATTTTTTCTAGTGAATAACATCTTTGAGAGCAGAAACTGTATCTTTTTCCCTCTTTAGTTTCAGAATATGGTAGTGACTTCTACATAATGCAAACTCAGAAATTGTTAATCAAAAGAACGATTTATCAGCTATATAATTTAAGGAAATCATATGATAAATATATATTGTCTTTGCAGTTTCTATTAAAAGCATCAATTTTATAACAATAAAGAATGATAGAGTTGTTTTAAAATCAAGACTCATAAATATATATATACACACACATATTCCTTTCGGCTTCCAAATTTAAGATGATAGGTGGGTAGACAGACGGATAGGTAGATAGATAATCTCTTTGTGAGAGTATTGACATTAAGAGGAAAATGAATTTATTTTCTCTTAATTGGCAAGCATTGCATTGTAACAAGGGTTTTTGAAATATGGTGCACAGAAAGAAAATTTCCTTCTCTTTGATGTGTCCTACTAGGATCACATGGAACAAAGAAATTAGATTACTGAAGCCACAGGAGAGCAGGTTTCCATCCTTCTCTTGCTCCAGGAAGAGAAGTAATATTAATAAAAAATATCAAGAATGTTTTCAGGCCAAACGGTTTTGTGATTGTTTACTTTCCCCAACCAATGGCACCTGTGGGAAAATGATCTTTGAAAGTTGAGGTCTCCTATCCTTTCTACATGCCATCCTTCCTCTGTGTAGGGTGGGGAACACTCATCCTCTCTCCTTATGAGGAATCTTTATTCCCAAAGAGACGCCCTTACAGCAGTTGGCAGGTATTTCTGAGCATGGGGGCGAGTATACACTGTTGACCTCCAGGTTGATGAATGGAGGAACATACACAGTTTTCATCCCTCTTGGGGGTGGGTAAGGCCAGCAGTAATATACCATTGCAGCATGAAGAGGGGAGCCAGGTAGAAACCAATAACCGCCACCCCCTCCCTGCCTAGACCTCTATTACACACACAGTTTCTGTAGAGCCAGGAACTGAATGGTGGTGTGGTGATGTGGAGGGGTACACATTTCCCCCATAGGCTTAGGGAAGGTGGCTGGGCCAATGCTGACGTGCCCATGGTACCAAAGGGCTGCCTAAAAAGGAAAATGGTCTCACACAAGGGCTCTGGTGAGTGTCTCCATGTGGTTCTGCTTCCATTAGATCACTGCCACTAGACCATGGCTGAGATACTCTAGTAGAAACACAGAGAGAGAGTCACGTAACACAGTCAGGGGCGGAAAGTGGCCCATGGCAGGGACCGGACTGGGTGAGGACACCGCCGAGAAGTGACCAGTGTGCCAGTGCTGTGCGGTCGCTTGTGGGTGGATTCCCCTCCCGCCCCACTGCCTCAGCTGTCAGATGAAGGGAAGCATATGTTCTGCTGTGGCTTAGAATCTGGGATTATCGGGGATAATGGCACCTGTGGGAAAATGATGTTTAAAAGTTGAAGTCTCCCATCAGGGATGGACCTGGGCTAAAGTTTTAATATTCTTGAAGGAAGAGGTACAGATTTAGGGGGGCAACTGTCTCTTGGTGTTCAGTCAGCCTAATTTCCCAGATCAGGATCCTGTTCCTAAGATCCTGCCTGCCCGGGCCCTGACTCATCCCCGTCCATATTAAACCCTGAGTGAAGGCCCGCTGCGTGGGGACACCACCGGCAGCTGGGGCACGCAGGCTGAGGTTTCATAGCTGGGTCTCAAGACCACCAGACTGCCGGACTCAGTAGGTTTGTCTCAATATTTATTTACCTCCAACAAGCGCATTTGAGACAATTGAATTTTGTGGGCTGCTACCTGTGTTGTGACAGGGTTTCGCTGCTCTAGCACTTGAGGGGGACTCGTAGGCTGAGAAGTTACTCCCACCCCCACCCCATTGTAGGTGCCACTATGTTACTCAATTACATTAATTTTTGTTATTTCTCCACATTGAGGAAATTCAATTTTTCCCTGTGTCTCTGGGTATCTTTCTAGCAAAGCACATTTCCCTGTGATAATGGTGTGTAACAGAAGGAGGTAAGATATGGAGTGTTCATTTTAGAAGCTGTTCTAACAAAACACAAGAAAACTAAGGAAATTAAAATAACAGACTCATAAAAATTGGGGAAAAAATTGTATCTGAACTGTTTCTTTTCAATGGATAGATGTAATATCTAACTCCTGAATAAGAGTGAAGTTGAAATAGATTCATAAAATAATATTCTTTAATTTTAATTTAAAAGGTTTTGTTTAAAGTGTTGAATTCGCTATAGAAAAATGTGCAAAGGAAAAAAACAAACTTATTTTTTAAAACACAAATTAACATGAGTTCATTTCAGTTTCAAATGAATTCGTAATGATAGCACAATACCCCAAAAGTATCTGAAACATTAGGGAAGTAAGAGGAAGTATAAGAAAAAATTCTAGATCACAATGAATCACAGAAAGAAAAAAAATTAATAGCCCTTTGAGAGGAAAGAATTTCAAGTCAGAGAGAATGGAAACTAACAGAGGATGAAGAAGAATATACATGTAAATTTGAAAAGAGAAATATAAAATGAAAGCATTACAAGGAATTCTGTTGCAAAGTATCATTAATTAAAATAATGAAAACAACACAGTGCTCCTTTTTTGTTCTTTTTTTTTTGTTTGTTTGAATAAAACCATTGAGCAGAGTTCTTCTCTTTTCCACCACCTATTCCTCCGATTTTTCAGGCATTTATCTCCCAAGCAAAAACTGTAATATCCCTTTCTCCACCTGAATAGATCCAGGGTGGTTGTGAAAAGGGATAGAAGGGAAGGGGGTTCCTAATCCTAATGAAGATTGTTTTTAGAAAAAAAACACCAAAAATGTACTTAATGGTTAAATATTAGAAACATTCCTACGAATAAATGTCAGAGACAAAACTAATGGTCAACATCATACGTAGGTGGTATCATTTAAAGAAAAAAGAAAGATAAGTAAATGAAGGTGTAAATATTGGAAGGGAAGGGACACAGCTTTTAATATTTGCTGATGATAAAATTATCTATCAGGAAAATCCATATGAATCAACTGAAAGTTACTGAAAGTAATAAAATTTTTCAGGAAGATAGGTCACCAAACTCAACAGCTTTTCTGTAAGTCAAGACTACCTAATTAGCAAGTTTAATGGGAAAAGAAGATCATTTATAATAACAGAAACAACAACCAAACAAAATGCTTGACAATGAATTGAAAAGGGAATGTGTGATGATGATGAGAAGAGAGGTCAAAGCTTATGGAATATGTGGTGCTAAAAATAACTTAATAATTAGAGAAATATATCAAGTTCCAGATTTAAAAACTCAGTTTTTTAGGATGTATATTTTCCTCAAATTAATCTATATATCTAAAGCAATTCCAATCAAGATCTAAACATCTATTTGTAAAACCTGGTAGCTATTCTAAAATTAATGTTAAAATATTCAAGAATAGAAATGTTTAATTAAGAATCCTAAGAGAGATCAAAGCATATAATAATTAAAACAGGGAGGTTATCTGAGGAGTAAACAGGACAATGGAAAAGATGGGAGTCCAGAAAAAGATCTCTAAGTAAATACTAATTTCGGTTGAATAAATGACATTTAAAACTTTTTTTAAAGTTTTGACTATTCAATAGATAGCATTGTGACAATCAGCTCGTCATTTAAAATGAAACAAAATTAGATCATTTACAGTGCCTTATGCTAACAAATTTTATGTGGATTAACACCCCAAATACTAGATAAAAATACAGGAAATTAATTTTATAATCATGTGGAAGAAATTGAAAAGAAGGGAAAGACTTCCTAAGTCAGAGCCATGAAGGAAAAACCTAATAGATTTGACTAAATAAAACTGAAAAATTTCTCTACAAAAGACAGGAAAAATAAAAGTCAAAGCAAATAGCTATCCTGGAAAAATCTTTGAGAATTCATATCAGATAAAATGTAATATTAACATTCATGATCTATAAAACTACATAGCAAAGATATTAACTCATGTTATTTTAAGATTACCATTTATTGAGCATTTTACTATGCTTTATGAAAAGCACTGATGTTTTACACATTTTCAAATTTGTCATGTTAATCTTTAGAGGTACATTATTTCACATTTTAACTTTAAAAGTAAGAAAACATAAGTTTGGATTAAATAACCAGCCTGAGGTTGCATAGTTACATGTGCCCAGCGAGCATTAAATTTCTAACTCTACAAGTTTCTTATTGATAGTGCTTTGAAAACTTTTCATGGTTTTGGTTTATAATTTAATTTGTTCATATGTTTATTTAAGTAAGTAGTTGAAAAAGTCTATGGACATACAAGTATTATCTATGCAACTACTTCTTTGCATGTCTAGTATGCTTTCCCTGAAAAATATATTCTTCTTGTTTCTTGGTGTCATTTCATATAACCCCTTAATCCATCTAGGATTTATATGGTATATAGTCTGAGGTGAGATGCTAAACTAATTTTTTTCCTATGCAGGCGACCCTTCCATGTTAAACTCTTATTTTTATTAGGGGCCACTTCAAATTTATTCACTTTATTTCACTTATTATGTGTCTATTCTTGTACCTCTATTACCTCTGTTATTATTGAAACTCTATATATTTTAATACTTGAAAGAGCAGCTCATTATTCTTATGTTTCAAAAATTTCCTGTAAGTTCTCCACAAACCTTTGGTTTTGAAAAAGATTATGCTTTTCTACATTATTCACTCTTCTCATCTAAGAATAAGATATGCCTTTGCATTAATTCATATCTTCTTTATATATATATATATATTTGATAATTTATACAAACTTTTATAAATGTGATAACTTTCTTCCTATAGATCCTTCTATTATTAACTATTTTCCTAGATCACTTATTTTCCTGTTTGTACAAGACACAGAAGTTGCATTTAAAGTGAATATTACTATAGTTAATGGGATATTATCTGTTCTATTGTATCTTCTATTTGTTGCTATTGCTGGTTGCTGAGTATTATAAGTACATTGTTCTCCTTTAGCAGCAGCAGTGAAGAGTGTATTTTATATCAAATCCATTAGTCATTTTTATGCACTGACTTATAGGTTCTGTTCTAGGAGCATGAAGGTACAGGTAAGACAGGAATCTCTTCCTCAAGGGCATGCAGGGCAGGCAGAAGTACCTGAAATATTTATGTGAGAGGCTAGGATGAGTGACATATTGATAGGGACAGAAAAATTATTGGTACCTACATAGACTAAAAGAAAATTTTCAGAAAATCGCTCTAAAAAGCCAGGGACTAAACTATATCCTTCCAATATCCTCACAGCACTTAGCACATCATCCTACCCTCAACAATGACTACAGTAGTAGCAGCTATCGTCTACTATCCTTTATGCATCAGGCATTGCAACAGGGACTAAGAAGAATGTCATTAATCCTACCAACAATCTATCAGGTGGGTATTACAATCCCCATTTCACTGATAGGGAAACTGAGGTTCAGAGGGTTTAAGGAACGTACCCACAGATACTCTGCAGACTTAACAAACCCAGGATTCCAACAGGTCTGCATGCTCAGTGCTCTTCTATTACGTTCTGCTGTAGACACAGTCAAGGATTATGAGATGGATGAGTGATATTTGGTCACTGCTGGTTAACAAGGAAAAGACTGGTCACTTTTAAGCAACCTGAGATATGAGACTATTTCTTTTTTCTTTTGGATTTTTTACTTGATGAAGGATGATACATTGAGAAGAGAAGATAGTGTAGTCAAATAGTATTCAAATAACAGGCTACAAAACCAATACCCTTAATCCCCTTAACTCTCCTGCAAAATGTAGCACCAACATGTAGCTGCTTCATTTTACATTTAAATGATTTAAAATTAAATAAAATTAATAATGCAATTCCTCAGCTGTACTAGTCGCATTTCAAGTGTTTAATAGCTACTTGAGGCTAGTAGCTATCAAATTGGGCAATGCTCAAAATTTCCATCACAGAAAACTCTATTGAACAGTGTTGTTTTAACATTTCCAAACCAGAGATCATTTTCTGGAGTTGCTGTACAATTTCATTTTCTTGGTGAATATTTAACATGCACTATGGGCCATGACATCAGCTAGGCATTGATTTATAAAAACAGGAAACACAGTCTCTTTCCTTAGGTTTCCCAAGATCCAGTGGGAGACAGATGCAATAAAACCGCCATTCTTGGGAATCATAAGTAATAGGTCCAAAAGAGATTACTGTACTTTTTCTGCTCTCTTTCCCTGCACAGGTGTATAATTTGTTCCTATTCCAGATTGAAATGGGATGCTTTGAATTATCTATCGCCCTATGGTTCTATAAGTTTAGTCCTGATTTTTGACCTTAAAGGTTTGCAAATCTTAGTGCTGATTTTGAATCCACCCACACAAGCCCAAAACTGCTGTCTTGGCAGCATGCATCTGAATCATGATTTCTACTATTTTTTTTTTTAGCTAATAACTTTGTTGTCAAGAGTAATCTATTCACATCTTGTCTTTGTTACCTAATAAAAATAGGATATCTTGACCTAGAATTCTCCCCATTTCATCTTGTACAAAATAAATACTGATAAAATGATTGCAAAACAGTCCAATTCTTTACAATAAGACATTTGAAGTTTCTTATTTGTGATACTGTTGGAAAACCCTGTTCTCCCAGTGTGTGAGAGAAAGCTTGGCTTTCCTATGAATTTTCATCCACAAGCCAGAGGAGTTTCTAGAAGTACCTTGCTGCCAAAAAGCTATCAATATGCCCTTTATGTGGGCCCTCTCTTTACCCCCAGTTAATAAGGGCAATTTTGTTTCTCACTATAAAAAATATAACAAACCCATTTTATCATTGTTGGACAAGCCTTGTCCATTTCATTAGACCTAGCTGGCACCTACTTTTATTTTGAGTATTTTAGAATCCGTGCATAAAATGTCTTTTTTCCAAATCGATGTTTAGTAGTATTTATTTGGCACATTTTCCTATTTGGCAACAAGAACACGTTATGGGATGACATTATTTCATGAAGATAGACTAAAATTAGCACTATCAAATATGGGATAAATTAGAATCTTAGCCAAATAGAGCAATGGAAAAGAAATGATTAAATGTATCTGTAATATTCATCTTCCTCTGTAATGAGATTTGTCACTGGATGTCGTCCAGCTTTTACCTGCATCATCTGCTTAGGCCATTCAATACAGCTGCTGCCAGGTACTGTCAACCCAAGTGCCAGTGTCACGTTGACTGCTGCTTCCTGCCAGTTACCGGACACTCACTGGCTTTCCTAGTCCACGCAAAATCACCTTTGGCTAGTTTCTCATGTTCTCTTTTCCTTACTGTCTAGACAAAAGCTTTCTCTTTTGTTTCCAGGCCTAGATGATACAGAGAACCAGTATTTTAATGCCAAGCAAATGATGGAACATGAAAGTTCAGTGACATGATAAAATCATCATCTATTATGGATGTCACATCACAGTGCAGTTTTTAATCAACCAACCATTGTCAGGCTTTTGAGATATTTGCTTTCTTTGTATAAATGGAAGCAATATATCCAAGGGACATGAATGGAGCCACAAAACCCCACTGGATCAGCCTATACACTCTTTGAAGGCAAGCAACAAAGCTACTCATTTTGTTTTCCCCCAAAGGCCCCAGTCCTGCACTGCGCTCTTGCAAGGCCACCCTGACGCATGTACAGGAAAACAGAGCTTGTGTTTGTCACTGGCAATTTAACTCTCAACCCCCCACCTTTCAGCAAATGATTCCACCATCTAATTAAGGCCATTTGAAAAAAAGAGAACCCTCCTACACCATTGGTGGGAATGTAAATTGGTGCAGCCACTGTAATGTGTCATCTCTTCTTGCTCATATTTGCATTTATTTTTTGATAGTCTCACACAAGAAACATAATGTCTAAATTCAAAGAGGTTATAATGATGAAGGGAATTGAGACTCAGTGGCAGGCTTGTGGAAGAACTTTTTTGGAATAGAGTGTATCTCTCAAATTTGACCATTCCGAGAGAACCACACTCCAGCTATTAGTATGAAACTTAAGGATAATATTCTTAGCTAGTTTATTTTTGATAACTGAGGTGGTCATTTCAACACAATCTGGAGGTAGAACCTGAAAGTTTCCAGCTTCACCTTCAAAATCTAGGGTTTATGATGTAAAAGTGCTGATGGTCAGTGGAACAACCTCCCAGGAGACCAAAATAGTCCCTAGATGTATATAAATTCAGATTCTGTTTCAGATTAGTACCACTGGGAAATGATTGGTATTCAATCATCAACTGAAAGTTTTTCTACCAATCTTGAGGCCATTTTTCAAGTGTTGATTTGCCTATCAAGATGAAATCACTTTACATACATTGTTTTTTGAAGTAAGTCTAACAGAATATAATAATCACTTGAGCATATAGCAAAGTAGGTTTTTGCATTTTTAATCTAACTTTAAAGTCTGTGCATCCAAGCACAGAATTACAAGATCTTTGAACACCAACTTTACTTAATCTATATCGAAAACAAACAAGAGCAATTTTCTAGTGCTGCTACTGAATCTTATTGGTAGACAATATGCCACATCATTAACTCTGAGGAGTTACTGAAGTAGGCATAAAGGAAAGCATGATTTTAAAGTAACCAGAATTCAAGACCAAAAACGCAAAGTCAAGGAAGAGTTATTAAATGCATTTGATGACTATCAGCAATGTGTACTAGAAAAGTGGAGCGACTCCCCCAAAATACGCAGTCTCTGACTGTAAACCTTCACTCTCTGACTGGCATACCAATTAGATCTAGGAGTATAAATTAATGTATTAGTAAAATGGTGACAGAGGGCAGATCTGAATTTGAGGGAGGCAACCAAAGAAGGTATCATGGGGAAGGTAGTTCTGGCCAAGAGTTAAAGAGGGGATGGGAATTCACTGGTAAATTCCTTTACTTTACTTAATCTATAATGAAAACAAACAACTGACATAAAAGCTAATTGTAATGCTAAGATTTAAATATCAGAGTGTCTGAAAGACATTGCTTTCTTAAGACTGAGATCAAGGCAAAGATGTCCACTCACATAGTTGTTGTTTAACATACTGCTAGAAGTTCTAGCCACTGAAATAAGAAAAGGAAATAAAAGTCATCTACATTGGAAAAGGAAAATAAAATTGTCCCTATTTATAGATGATACAGTTGTCTACATAAAACATCCCAAGAATTAATAAGTGAGCTAAGAAAGGTTACAGGATACAAGATAAATGCAAACAATCAATTATATTTTTATGTATTAGCAATGAACCAAAATTAAAAATACAATGCCATTTGTAATCACACACAAAAAATGTAATACTTAAGTGAAAATATAACACATACAGGACTTGTATTTTGAAGTGATGTGATTCTGATGAAAGAAATCAAATACGATTTATAACTATAAATGTAAGTATAAATTTATAGTTATAAATATTTATAATTTTTATAAATGTTTACAAATAAATCAAGATACCTCTATGTTCATGCATTCAAAGACTCAAGAGTAATGATTTCAATTCCTCCCAAATTGATACAGGTTTAACATAATTGCTATCTAAATCCTAGGAAGACTTTTTAAAGTAGATATAGGTATATTTATTCAAAAATTTATATGTAATGGCAAAAGAAGTAGAATAGTTAAAACAACTTAGAAAAAGAATGAAGTGGAAAACATCAATCTACATGATTTCAAAACTTATTGCATAGCTATGTGATATGTACTTATAAAGAACATGTGATATTAATAGAGGTATAGATGCATAAATCAATGAAACAGGGAGGGAACTCAGATACAAAAGCACAGAACTAAGTCCTACTGATTTTTTACAAGAGTACAAAAACAATTCAGTGGAAGAAAGATAAGATTTTTAACAATTGGAGCTGATGCAACTGGACATTCCAGCCATAGGCAAAAAAAAAAAAAAAAAAAGGGAAAATCTGTTTTTTCTATATAAATCTCACAACTTAACACAAGAACTAATTCAAAATGTATTACAGTCTTTAACATAAAATATAAGTCTATGAAAATTTTAGAAAAAATATCAGAGAAATTCCTCAAGATCTAAACTAGACAGTTATTAGACTTGACACCAAAATCATGATACATAAAAGGAAAAAAATGGTAATTCTGACTTCATCAAAACTAAAAAAAAAATTGATAAAAAAGACAGTCTACAGAGTGTGAGAAAATATTTGCAAACCACATATCCAGCAAAGGACTGGTATCTACTATCTATAAGGAAGTCTCAAAGCTCAACATTAAAAGAAACAACTCAGTTAAAAAATAGACAAAGGGCATTCAGAGATGGTACATTGAAAGGATATAGAAATGGCAAATAATCAGATGAAGAGATGTTTAATATTATTGACTGTTAGGAAAACGCAAGTTAAAAACCACAGTGAAAAATCTTTGCACATTTTTCAAAATAGCTAAAATTAAAACAAAATAAAACATGGAGAAAACCAAATGCTAGTGATTTAGAGAAACTGTATCACTCATACATTGCTGGTGGGGATATTAAATGGCATAGCCACTCTGAAAAACAGCTTGGCAGTTTCTTAGAAATAAGCATTTAACTATCATGTGATAAAACAGCTGAATTCCTGGGAGTTTATCCTAGATAAATGAAGACTTATGTTCACACCAAACTTGTACATGAATGATGTACCTGATGGCTCCTGTCTGAACCTTAAAGTACTCAATTATCTGCACAACTCAGCTAGTATATTAACTATAGCAGCAAAATCATATTGACTAGCCTCTATATGTAAGGTGCTGCACTAGAACACAGTACGTTTTGCATTGCTATCTTATATTCTAATTTTTATGGTATTTAATTTTCATTTGCACATGCTTAAAAAAAATAGATGTTTGTAAGGCCCTTCAGGTGCATTCTTGTCTCTGAATCTCGTCTGTGTATCCACCATGACCCTATGACAATGTTTTATGTGCAGCAGGCATACAGCATATATTTTAAATTATGTGATTGAATTTAAGATTCTCAGTTGAGCTTTTTACAGTATTTTCTCAAGAAAGACCTAGCAGGCACTGTGGGTTATTGAAGAGTGTTTTGTTTTGCAATATTTGAATGATTTAGTCAGGATCATTTCTGCTGCCAGAATGCTTCTTTCATTTGTATCACTGACTGCTAGGAGCACAAGATACTTGTCAACAGAAGCACCTGCACATGTCTGCTGGGGCCACAGAGGTGCTTTGGGTTGCAGTGACACTTGCTTAACTTGAACTCCACATCAACATGCAGTTGTTTTCTTGCTGTTCTTACAGGATGGAGAGTAGATAAACAGGAGCCTGGAGTAGCACTAAGTGACCAGACAAGCACCAAGTACCAAAGATTTCAATACGTGTTTACAGTTATGCTGAAACAATTTAACAAGGGAAGGTATAGTGGTCAAATTATGGGCATTTGGGTAAGTGTAGATGAAAGAACGCTTATGGTTTGAGAATTTTAAAAATACTTTATGTAATACAATGGAGAGAAAATAGAAATATTTGTGCAATTAAAACTTGAAACCATACACAGCCGAAGCTATTACTGAGAGGTACCCCTGAGTTAATGGGATTTCTTCCTTTGAAATATTTTAATGACCCTTAGAACTGCTCTCCCAGTGTCTTTATGGCTTTTTTTTAAATCAAATAATGCTAAACCAGCTTACTTTCCAAACTTACTGTATCAATCAAATAAGAATCACAACATTTTACTGTATGTATTACATATATCTATGCCTCCAAAACACATTCAAATACATGCTCACAACAACACACACACGTCAGAGTCCTGGTTAAGAAGGGAGTTAGGAGACTGGAACCAAGTTAAGGAACTACAATCCTCTCAGCTGCTTGGACCAGGAGTTGTTTAACTAATTCACATGGCCCATATGCCATCAGATAGACACATCGACTGACATTTTCCACCTTTTTTTTACTTGGGACCAGCAGTCTCTCAACTCTGGGAAGCCACAACTGAACCCTCTCTGTATCTATTGATGCAAATTGGTTCTGATAAAATGCTCAGTGCGGTGTCTAACACAAAATCAATAGTCTGAATGATCATCAATTAGGGATGCTCTGAGCCAGCCAGCTGCCCTGATCGATATAACGAAGTAATGGAAGGATGATGGCAATGTAGTTAAGAGCTTGGATGTCAGATACACATAGTTCAAGTCCTGTCTTTGTCATCAACTAGAATTATGATCTTTGGCAAAACATTTTCTATAAGCCTTATGTTGTCATCATCTGTAAAATGGGTTAAATAATAGTATCTTATTCAAAACACTGTGAGAAGTAAAGAGTAATACATGTAGAGGACTTGGCATTGTGTCTGTAAACACTCAATTAGTTTTATTTATCAGCATTTTAAAACTTCCCTGATGAGGAGAGAGTAGTCCTTCTTAAGTAATCTGCTAACAGATACTGGTACATTCTTTAGAAATGTATGGTTTTCTTATAGCAGCAGTGTTATCACATGATGTTAATGAATGCTTAACAGCATTTGAGATGCCTCCAGCTAATGTCTGACCTACTTATTAGGAAGGAAGCTCCAATAATCTTGCCCTTAAAAAGTCTCTGTTTCTCTGGACTGTGGAAATCACATAATTGTTACTTCATACATTGCTACAGAATGATTCCAATTATTTTAAAATACTACAATCCTTAAAGTAGTTAATGGGTTACTTTTCCTAAATTTATCCATTCTAGATCATTGCAAATGTCCCAAATCCCCAGAATATGAGTTTTATAAAATGTGCTAATCATGTGGATAGTATCATTAATAATCATATTTTAAAGTAACATCAGCCTTACTTACAAATAAGATAACACTGAAATAAGATTATGTAATTTTACATCAATTTTATAATATAAATTTTAGTGGCTATACTAAGAATAGTCATAGCCTCACTGAACTCTGTAGTGTTTAAATAGATCATAATCAGTCTCTTATATTCTTCCAATCTTCATGTCACATTCTGGAAGAGAAATTGATAGAATGAACGCCTCTGAGAAAGGGGCAATGGATGATTTACAGTTTGCAGGAAGGAGCATATGAGGCTTGGCTTATAGTATTAAGAATGGGAAGGAGAGAAAATTCCCAAAGGGCCATGAGTGCTACAAACAGAGCTGAAAGACAGTTGTAGAAAAGAGGAAAGAATTAGTATGATTCCAGAGGGCAGAATAGGGACCAATAAATAAAAACTATAAAATTACAAATAAAAATTATAAAGCATTGTTCAAAAATGGAATGGACAATTTGGGAGCAGTTTGGGGTTCCTGGTCGGTGGCAGAATTCCAGCAGATACCAGATGGTCACTTGTCTGGCATGCTGGGTTGTTAACTTTATTGGGATGATGGGCTGTTAAGGACACTGCTCATTTTTTATAGTCTCTGATTTAGTGGTTCTAGAACATTGGGCAATTGAAGTTCATTTCTTTCTGAGCTTGAGTATCTTCAGATTAGTCTAATAAAAGGTGTTGGCATGGGAGTGGCCCTAACCTTTGAGAATCTTTTCCAAATGTTATGATTCTAATAATGATTATTTTGTGAATTTTATTTAATGAAAGTATAATTTAACCCCTTTCAGGGTGGTGGTTTTGAATTTAGAAGCTTCCACAGAATACCCACAAGAATAATTTGTTTCAATGAAATAATATTAATAGTGTCCAGTCTCTGAAACTGAAAAACAAATATTTGTTTAAATTAAAGTGTGTTGGGCATAAATACATGCTTCTATCATGAGACTTCTCTTCATCACTGCTTATATGGTTTTATTTGAGATTAACGGAGAGAGGCCAGTGCTTGTAAAAATTTTCCAACATAAATACTTTATATTGCTAATTGGAGTTTCAGCTAGGCTGTGTCAGGTAACCACACACATCAGTATTAGGCAATAATAAAAGTAATAAATACCGAGTTCACGTTTCAGGAAGATGGAAATTTCATTAAGACACTAGTTCCACTATTAATTATTAAATAAATTCACCTGAGTGTTTTCTCTTCCTAACCTAGTCAAGACAAAACCTCAGAGGAAGAGCATATTCCTTGTTGTGCCTAAGTGGATTTTGAAATAAAAAGCCCCAAATCTTTTTTTTTTTTTTTTTGGTATGCTGAAGATTTCTTAGAGCTTATACTTAAATAATTATGTTGCAAGGCTTTTGTTTTGAGAAAGGCTCAAATCTACACAAATAGTAAATTGTTAGAGAATCAAAGTTGCCAGAAAAACTTGAAAATTATTTTTACTTTTAGGTTTGTAATACAACTATTTTGCATTCAATAGATTTTTAAAAATATTCACTGAAGGGAAGTTCACATGAGGAGTGAGTGAGAAGTCACTTTGCACGTGTTTTCTTGTTTTGGGGACCACACACATGAGGAGGTACCTTTATGAGAACTCAATGAGACAGGGCAGAAACGGAGAACAAATCATGGGTCTTCATTTCCCAGTTCTGCATTGAAGGCTTCTTTGATGATATTTTGCCATCACATATTTGTACCAAAAACAGAAGAGAAGGTGGAATCTTCGGATGTTATTTGCAACTCAGAAAATTTACTTCAAATTGAAAGGTGATTCTGCTCTTTGTTGGTTAATGGAGCAAAATTAAATACAGCTATTTGCATTCACCTTTACAATTACACAGCAACAACAATATGTCATACGTTAATGACCCAGGGTTATTTGATTGCATGTTTACTCATATATTTAATATATTTCTAATATATTGGGATTTTAGGTAAAGCCAAACAATGCAGTACATAGTAAAGGAAATAAAAAGTAATTGCTCCCACCTTTATGTACTGAGAGCATTTAAATAAACTAGAGAGTTTGACTTCAGCATGATTAGATGATATTTTGCTCATTGTTCTTCTGGATCTTTGGTTTGATTATGGGCTGCCAGAACACAGAGACATTATCTTGTATTTCTTTGAGACTCTAAAACCTAGCACAATTCCTGGCTCATTGTGGTAATTTGTGTGGTCTTTATGAATTTCACACGGCTGTAACTTGTGCACATTTGTCCACAATCATTAAGCAAATAGTATAGTTATGTCATATGTCAATGGAAATGCTTCACAATTGTTCCTATGATAGGGTAAAAAAAAATCCTCTGTGTGTGTGTGTGTGTGTGTAAAGATAAGTATGAAATAAAGACTTTTTAATGACTTTCAGCAATTCATTTATAACACTTGAGTGGATCGTTTTCAAAATTCAGAGCCCGGGTGTTCAGTTATATTCTTGAAGGCTATGTTTCAGTATATGATATCTATTAAGTATGAAAGAAGCGAACAAGGAAACCTTGGAATATGCTACCATAAGGGAGACTCTTTTCTTCCCTCTTCACTTGGAGAACTCCTATTCATTCCTCAAAACGCAGTTCAAATGTCACCTCTTCAGCAAAACCTTCTCCAACCTTCCCTACCAGGTGCAATTCTCCTGTCAGGTCCTCTCATGGTAGCATCTATATCTCACCCTCCATTAACTTATCTCAATCAGCAGTTTTCATTATTTCAGTATAATTAGTTATGTAATGCCTGCTCCAGGACAGGGGCCATGTATGCTCTTCTCTTGTATTCACTCTCTTAGCATAATATCTGGTATGGGGAAGGTCCTCCACCAATATTCAATGAATTAGAATAAATTGACAGAGGAGCACGTAAAGATGCAACCAAGCCTCCATCACTTAGCTGATAGGTACATGTAACTAAGGCTGTCCCCCTTCCCCAAACCAGTCTGCAAAGAACCACACCATAAATAGTATTCGATGAAAGTATATTAAAAAAATACAAATAACTACTTATCATCTTTAAAAAATGCATGTTTTCATATTGAAGAAGATTTGCTAAGTTTTGGAAACTTTTTGGAAGAATAACATTGCCCTAATGTGCACTGACCATTTGACTTCACTAAAAAGTAAGCCATGGCATTTTTTTTCTGTATGCTCAAGATTAATTCTGAAATATGAATATGTACAAAATGTGGGAGAGAAATAAATAGTTTAGTGTATGATTTTTTTTACAAACTCTTAAGCAAATGAAAATGTTCTGCTTTCTAGCACTTCATAGTTATCTCCAGTTTTGATTTGGAAAATGCAACAGTAGTGAACTTCAAGCTTTTGATGTGGTGACAAAACTGAGACTTTACAATCTATCTGAGTGAGTCTGAAACCACCTGGATTCTTGGGCAATTCTCCCAAACTTCTAAACCTTTAACTTCTCATTCTCAAAATGAAAATAATAATACCATTTAGCAAGACTATTACAAGGATTAAATGAGATATTTTGGAGAAAATACCTGTACTACAGATACTTTATAAATACGAATTCCAATTTTAAATACTTTCATAACAATAAACCTCAAAAGTTGCTTTTCTGTTTACAACAAACACATGGTTTTAAGTTTCTTAAAATGTATAGACTATTTGAAGGAATCTGGATCTACATGGCAGGAATTTCTTTGTGTCATTGGAACTAAAGTAACTGTAGGTATCACTGAGTGATTCCCTGTGTGCCAAGGGCTTCACTTTATTTCATTTAATCCAAAATAAAAAACAAAAAAACCCAGAGTTATAATTTCACTCGAGAGAAACTGAGGCTTAAGGAAAAAGCCTGACTCTGACGTCACAGACCTTAACCTAGTTTTAGTTGACTTCAGGCAGGCATAAAGCCTAAAGCTCTGGGTTTAGAATGTAGCATAGTAGACCTAGTAAAGCTATGCAACTTAAACACATGTGGCTGCTGTTGGTATATTTTCACAGGTACTCTGTGGAACTCAACAGAAGTTATTGGTGGAATTTTAATATTTTCAAAGTATCAGGATTTGAAATCCTAAAGGTCCAATATACAAGGTTATAAACCAAGCTCTTCCAACTATTTGTTATGAAACCTTGGATATCTAAAGCTCTTTCTGTAAAATGAGGGTAATAAAGTCTAGTTTGGAGTTATTGCAAATATTATTGAAATACTGTATTTAAAATTTTAACATAGTGACTGACACACACATAATTCTCAATAAATGTTTGACTTTACAGTGATAATATGATGGGAATTATAGTATATATTTTAATAGGACAATTTTATGACTATGTATTGGCATAAATAACAGTATAAAACCTACAAAAAGATACAACTATGTATATCTACAATCACTTAAAATAACTTTAGGCAAAAAGCCCTTCAAAAGGGATTCTGTTGTGCTGTACATACAGTTCTTAAGATAGAAGACTTCAACACATTTTATATATTCCTTCTTGGAATTTGTAAAGCCTGTGTGGATAGTTTTGTCGTTTGTAAACACACTTTTGGAAGCCCAAAATCGTGCCTGTTTTGTCCATGACAAATTTACTCTGGAGACACAGAAACACAAACAAACCCACTGACTCAGGTATCTATGCCACCTTAGTGTCCATTGTTTTATGAAAATTACATATAAGGTCTGTATAGACCATAAAACAGTCTATACAGAATATAACATAATCTATATGTACATAATTGAAATGACATATGAGGAGTGAGTGTTTAGAGGTAGGTCTTTGAATACAGTTCTCTTTTGCTCTTCCTGCTTGACTTCCCCTTTCTTCTTATCCATCATTTTTATGAGAAAAGAAATCATAAACTAAAAGTGTTCAGGGCAAACGTAAGCAGGTGAAAAGGCATTACTTTACTTCAGTGATAATGAATGAACACAAGGGCCGCAGATGATCTCTTCCCCTTTCCATTTCTCTGAGACTGGGTCTAGGCCTGTTAGCAGGACCCTGCGTTTTGTTTGGTACATTTGGTTTTATGGCAGAAAATCAATAAATGATTAGATTAAATCCATGGTGAAGCATGTAGGTGTGCATTAAGGAGCATCAAAAGAGAGGGTAGAAAAACAGGCAGGAAAAATGCAGTGATTTGTATGGCTATATCCAGCTTTTAAAAAGTCTGAATATTGGAGATGATTAATCATGAAGCTCAAGGGTTGAAAACACAAATGACTACAGATGAGGAAAATGGGGAACCTGGGAAGGACTGGTGATTTGGAAAGCACGTGTCCTCTCTAAAGGTATCAGGCAGCTTTAACACATCACTGCCGGAAAAGGAGATTCTGGTGTAAAACTTCCTATTTTTCAAAGTATACCGTATTCATTATAGATGTTTTAGGTTCACAACAAAATCGAGCAGAAAGTACATAGAGTTCTCATATACCCTCTACACCCACATGCACACAGCCTTGTCTATTATTAAAATCCCATGCAGAGCAGTACATTTGTAGGACAATCTATGAATCTACATTGACAGATTATTTTCCAAGGTCCATAGTTTATATTAGAGTTCATTCTTAGTGTTGTATATTTTATGTATTTTGACAAATATATAATGACAAACTGACTGTTATAGAATAATGCATAATAGTTTTACTGTACTAAAAATTCTCTGTGCTGTGCCTTATCCCTCCATCCCCATGAGCCTCTGGCAGCCCCTGATCTTTCCTTTATCCATAGTTTTGTCTTTTCCAGAATGTCATATAGTTGGAATCATATAGTATGTGAGCTTTTTAAGCTAGCCTTTTCACTTAGTAATATGCATTTAAGATTCTTTCATGTCTTTTCATGATTTGATAGCCCATTTCTTTTTAGCACTGAATAATATTCTGTTGCATAGATATACTACAGTTTATTTATCAACTCACCTATTGAAGGACATCTTGGCTACTTAGAAACATCCATGTGTGGGTTTCTGTGTAAACATATTTCAAATTTATTTGGATAAATACCAAAGAGTGTGATTACTGAATCATATGGTAATAGTATGTTTAGTTTTGTAAGAAACTGCCACACTGTCTTCTAAAGTGGCTGTGTAACTGTGTATTCCCTCCATCAATAAATGAAAATTCCTGTTGCTCCACATTCTCACCAGCATATGTTGTTATCAGTGTCTTGGATTGTCACCATTTTATTAAGGGTATAGTTGTACTTTTTTTGTGTGTGGCTTCAATTTGCAATATCCTAATGCTACATGATGTGGAGGACTTTTTATTTGCTTACTTGGTATCTCCATATTTTCTTTGATGAGGTGCCCATCCAGATCCTTTGCCCATTTTTTAATTGGGCCATTTGTTTTTCGCTGTTGAGTTTTCAGACTTCCTCATACATTGCAGATAATAGTTTTTTAACAGGTATTTCTTTTGTAGGTATTTCTTTTGCAAATATTTTCTCCCAGTATGTGGCCTCTTTATTCTCTTGACAATGCCTTTCACAGAGAAGGTTTTATTTTTAATAAAGTCCAACTAATCAATTATTTCTTTCAGGCATCATGCCTTTGGTGTTTTATCTAAAAAGTCATCACCAAACACAAGGTCATCTAGACTTTCTCCTTTCTTCTGGGAATTTTATTGTTTTTCGTTTTACATTTATGTCTGTGATATATTTTTGTTAATTTTTTGTGAAGGGTGTAAAATCTGTGTCTAGATTCAGTTTTTGCATGTTGATGTCAGTTGTTTCAGCACCATTTGTGAAAAGACTATCATTTCTCCATTCAATTGCTTTAGTTTCTTTTTCAAAGATCAGCTGATTATATTTGTGTAGATCTAATTCTGGGCTCTCTTTTCTATTCAATTGATCTATTTTTTTGTATTCTTTTGCTAATATGGCACTGTCTTGATTACTATAGCTTTATAGAAAATCTTGAAGTTGGGTAGCTTCTAGCCTCAAACTTTGTTTTCCTTCTATATTTGGTTGGATCTCTTGAGTCTTCTGCTTTTCCATATAAACTTTAGAATGAGCTTATTGATAGCCACAAAATAAGTTGGTAGATTTTACTGGGATATGTTGAATCCATAGAATGAGTTGGAAAGTCTTCCTATCCGTAACGTTAGAAAATCATCCATTTAGTTAGTTCTTCTTTGGTATCTTTCATCAGAGAATTACAGTTTTCCTTTTATAGATGTTATGCATATTTTTAAGATTTATACTTAAGTTTTTCATTTTGGGGGAGTGACAACATAAATGGCATTGTGTTTTCAGTTCAAATTCCTATTGTTCATTGACAGTATATAGGTAATGATTGATTTTATATGTTGATTTTCTATCTACCTTACTATAATCACTTAGTTATAAGAGGCTTTTTTGGTCAACTTGCTTGAATTTTCTACATAGAAAACCATGTTATTGGCAAAGACAGTTTTATTTCTTCCTTTCTAATCAGTATACCTTTTGCTTCCTATTTTTGTTTTATTGCATCTACTAGGACCTCTCATATGATATTTAAAAGAAGTATTGACAGGGGACATCCTTGCTTGTTATGATCTTAGCAGGAAGTGTTGAGTTTCTCACCATTGAGTATAATGTTAGCTGTAGGTATTTTATAGATAACTTACATGAGACTTTTTATCATGAATGGGTGTTGGATTTTGCCAAATGTTTTTTCTTCTATAGTTATGGATATTATTGTGAATTTTTTCTTTTTAACCTGTTAATATGATAGATTTGCAGTAATCAATTTTCAATTTTTGAACTAGCCTTGCATACCTGGAGTAAATCTCAGCTAGTTGGAGTATAAACATTTGTGCACATTGTCAAATTTGATATGCTTGTATTTTGTTGAGGATTTTTGCATCTCTGTTCATGAGTGATATTGGTGTTTGGTTTTCTTGTCTTATATCTTTATGTAGTTTGGTATTAGGATAATACTGGACTCATAGAACAAGTTAGGAAGTATTCCTTCTATTTCTATCTCCTGGAAGATATTTTAGAGAATTGGCATAATTTATTCATTAAGTGTTTGGTAAAATTCACCAGTGAATCCATCTGTACCTAGTATTTTCTATTTTGGAAGTTTATTAAATTATTTATTCAATTTATTTAATAGCTGTAAGCCTATTGTTTATTTCTCCTGTGTGAGCTTTGGTAGGTTTTATCTTTCAAGGAATAGGCCCATTTCATCAAGGTTAACAGATTTGTTAGCATAGAGATGTTCATTTACTCATTTATGATCCTTTATGTTTCCATAGGATCTATAGTGATGTCTCCTTTTTCATTTCTGCTAGTAGTAATTTAAGTCTTTTCTGTCTTTTTATTTCTTAGGTATTTTGGTTAAAGGTTTGTTGATTTTATTGATCTTTCAAAAAACCAGCTTTTGGCTTTGTTAATATTGTCTATTGACTTCATTTTTTCTATTTCATTAATGTGTGCTCTAAATTTTATTATTTCTTTTCTTCTGCTTACTTTGCATTTGATTCTTTCTCTAGTTTCCTAAGATGGAAGCTTAAATTATTCATTTTAGATTCTTCTTCTTTTTAACATATGGATTTAGTGGTATAAATATCCCTCTGAACATTTGTTTTTCTGAATCATAAATTTTGAGGTAATATTTTCATTTAGTTCAAACTAGTTTTTATTTCTTGAGATTTTTTCTTTGAAACATGAGTTATTTAATCTCCAAGTATCTGGGGATTTGGTATTTTCTTCTCTTGATTTTTATGTTAATTACGTGTAGTCTAAGAGCAGACATTACATGATTCCTATTATTTTAAAAATTTTAAACTGTTTTTTATTGTTTACAATGTGGTCTATCTTAGTGATTGCTCATGTAAGCTTGCGAAAAATATGTATTCTGCTGCTGTAGGATGAAGCATTCTGTGGATACCTATTACGCCCAATTGATTGGTGATGCTGGTAAGTTAACTATGTCCTTCCTGATTTTCTGCCTGCCACATCTATCAAAAAACTCCCAATTTTTCACTTTAGAAATTAATTCATTTATTTTTTACACAATGGCAAGCCAAAAACAGATTCTGTGAAACATTACAGTGTGGATTTAAACTAACACAATCTTTCATATTGTGTATGTAGAATTTAAGGCCAAGAGAAGGTAAAAATCTGTATGTCCTGCAACTATTTGATGGAAAGACTGAGACAAGAACTTGGTTCATTAGTCACCAGGAGAGCCTCAGTCTTGACTGGTTTCCATTGATTCTCAAAAAGTTGTGTATAATAATGTAGTACTTTTCTTTGAAAAAGAGATCTATCTTAGAGAATTATTAAAATAGTTTGACTTGTTGATATGATGAAGAAACTATCACAAATTAAATTTATTCCAACATGCTTTGAATAAATACATTTTCCACAGGCAAGATGGAATACAACAATACTATAATCTTGTTTTCCCAAACATACAGTGTTATGGTCCAGTTGCTACCTTCTGCTTGCACAGAGAAATGTGGAAAATTCCATGAATGGAAACTATCAGTCTTTACCTGTTAGCAAAAGCAAAATCAATTTTTATGCCCTATATTTGCAGAAGGTTACCAAAATGCTAAAAGTTGGTCTTTGAGATATGAACTTGAAAAGGTAGAAAATTCAAACAGAATAAAAATAGTAAAGAAAAAGAAAGGTCATAAAAGATAAAACAGTTGTAATAGAAACTGGAGTATGGCATCTTT
This sequence comes from Manis pentadactyla, assembly GCF_030020395.1. NCBI lineage: Eukaryota > Metazoa > Chordata > Mammalia > Pholidota > Manidae > Manis > Manis pentadactyla. The sequence continues at coordinate 10,823,434 of NC_080026.1, read as the reverse complement.
AACAAAATTCAATTCAGAAATAAATATGGCTGGGAAAATTTAACTTTTTCAGATAATGTTTTTTGTGTTAAAGAACAGAAAAGGTCATTGTATAGAATCAAAGCTTATTTGTGAATCTAAACATCTCCATTCATCCAAATCATTAATTTCTGGGTAAACTATGAGTGTTGATTGTTGATATGGTGGAGCTCAATCTCTATGTTAAAGACAGGGAACTGTGAATTGTAATAGAGCAAAACAACTCTAAGAAGCTATTTCAGGTTATGAAAAGTTCATACATTTTATAGGATAAAGGTTATGTATCACTGAGAAGGGGGTACTGCAGATTTAGAAAGGAAATGAGAAGCAAGTATGCATTTTCAGAAGGTATATTCTCTAATACCGATTCCGGGACTCCTCATAAAGCTTCATGTTATATTTTTAAGAAAATAATTTGGATTTGCAAAAATTTTGCTTGTTATGGTTTCATCAGTATTTCTTTTTCTTTCCATATTTAGTCTTATCCTAATATATGTTTCGATAGCAACTTTTAATGATTTACTAATGATAATAAATTCAAGTAGAACTTCTCTTATTTACCTTCCTCTCAGATTAACACGTAATTTTGATTATCACTAAATTCTCCTTTTTAATAGAGAACTGATACACTTGCTCTTCCAGAAAACCAACATTATTTCTTTTCCCACTCTGAAAATGTTCAAGAGAATCAGATGATCAACTGCCAGAGAGAACTGAAATTGAAATGCAAATCTAAACATTTAACCTGTGTAGGGAAGAGCTTTCTGAATAAGTTTCATCAACCCCTAATATGGGTTGCTGAGAATAAGTAACATCAGACAACATGATAATATAATAGTGATGAGATAGCTTAAATGTCTCAAAATTGGGGAGAAACATCAATATAAAACAAGTAAAACAGTCAACTGAGGTATGTAAATGGTTTTGAATAATAAGAAAAGATAAAACAGAAGCAATGTGAAATATAATAGCTTCCCAGGAATCTTCAGAATCGCTACCCTTACTACAGACCGCATCACAAAGCTGAAGTGTTTTCTCCCCAGCTTTATTAATTCTGTCTGACTCATCTACTCATTTCTGCCACGTCCACCTACTCCTCAAGATCATATCAATGCTATAGTCTTCTTTCTTTGAAAATTCTCCATTATTGGTTCCCTGTTTAAAGTTATGAGTCCCTGTTTAGTTCCTGTCCTTACTCCCTATTCATGTTTTCCCTTTTCATACCATTCCTTCTCCTTTTTCTGCCAACTTTTCTTCAATCACTTTTTCTTCTTAACTGTTTTAAATTCTAATAATCTCAAACTGTTTTTTAAATTCTTTAAGGATCTAACAAATGCTGTGACCCTTTTCCCCAGAGGAATGTATACGCCCATACAACCTGTTTTGCTTACAATTTTAAGGAATTCTCAGACAGCCTAAGGCTCAACCATGGAGAAACCCCAGGTAAAGAACAACTGCTTTAGCAGCCTCCTTCCAATTCTCAGAGCAGTAGCAGTGGTTGCCATTTATTGAGAAACTGTCATGGACCAGATGCTCTGCTAGATGCCTTCTATTCTATTTTTTTGTCACCAGCTTCATGAACAGCATTTCACAGAAGGTGCAGTTGAATGGTAAAGAAGTTAATGATTTGTCCAAGATTACAATTCATTTATAGTGGAATTGGAATGTGAATCCAAGTCAAATTCTATATATGTGCTTTTCCCACTACACCCACTGCCTTGGGACACTTGGTGAGGAGAAGAAGAATGAGACACAGAGAAGAAAAAGCAAAATACCAAAGACTTAATGGTGATTAACTGGAGTTTGTGTGGGCTTAGTCCATATACAGTATTATTCATGTCTTTTTATGAAAAGTTATGTTTGACTGGCTCAACATAAAGTTGAATTATGGGAAAACTGAATTATTTATCTTAAAAAAATAGTCCATTTTTTAATCTTTTAAAAAAATTGATGTAAGAAAAATATTCCAAATGCTCACTGAGACTGTTGCAAACTAAAAAAACGGAGCCATTTCTAACCTAGTATTTTATCTGGAAGTAACTCATTTTTGAGTTGTTACTAAGAAAATCTTTTACCTGTTTCCCCCTCTAGTTGGTATGATACAATGATTCAAGAATCAAGTGTTTCTCTACCTGGTTCCCATTTCCTGATAATTTCTTTTTATTCTGATTCAGTTAAAATGTAACATGCAGGCAGCCTTCACTGGTTTACATACTTTTCACTCTAGTTTTAACTGATGTCCTTACTCTCCCTTTATTTCATGGGATTTGCTGCCTAAAAACATGAACATGAATGTGGAAATCAGTGTTTCTCAAAGTATGGTATGTAGGTAACACCTAATGGTATATATGAGGTATAGTATCACTTTTCTTTTTGATATTTTACCTTTATTTTAGTGTAGATTAAAAAAAGCGCAAGCATTATCACATCAGCATTTTCTTCCATGTAAATGAGGCTTAGATAGAGTTTAGGATGACCAGCTACCCCAAGATTCTCCATTGTCTTGTGCTCCAGGGGACAACTAGACAAGCCCAATAGGGAGGGGAGCTAATTCTTGGTTTTCAGTCACCACTGTGTGCCGTGACTTCCAGCACTTATGGCATCATGCCTCTTTCTTGTGTTCACCTCTAACAGCAGCAGAAACCCAGCCCTCTCAGTCTCTCACACCTTATTGATGATCACCTTCCAAATCTTCTGAATGCTCTGAATAATCCCTACTAATTCCTGTCCTTCATTCCTGTAACTACCCCACTATGCATTTTATAATTTTCACTGCATGAGATGTCCAAAAGGCATTTCTCTCCTTTAAAGTCGTCTATGGTTTCCTTCACCTCCTTTTCTTAATGAACCTCACTCTTTCCTGAAGACATTATTTCCCTGACATATTCAAATAAAATCCAGTTATTTTTCCCTCTTTCTTTCCATGCCTCATGCCTTAGGCCCTGGAGCTACACTGGGTGCCTTTTTTGCTTCCTATTGCTGCTCTCTGCCTCTACTGCTTCCTTCTTAAAAAACCTCAACTCCTTTAAAGCACATCATCAAACCTTACCATCCTTTACCTCTCTTCTTTATTGTCGTCTATCAAACTTCTGGTCATTTTATATCATTTACTGATGATGTCAGCAACTAGCTCCTGACTTCTCCACTGTTCTTGGGGATTTTTGTTGTCATTAAGATCTATCCCAAACTAGGCCTCTTAGTTCCTTTAGTTCTTGAAAACAATGTCATTTTTTTTTCTACTTTGATCTCTTGTCGTTACCATATCCCCTGACTTTCAGGTTGAGTCTCATCCTATCTCATTTACCTCCAACATTTCAGCCATCCCAGTCTTTTAGTAGATCCACACCCTCTATCTTGTCTTCTTTCTAACAGTGGCACATCCTTTCATATGTAGGCTTTGATATCCCTCCCACTGACAATCATTCCTCTCCTTCCAGGCCTTCTTCTCTACCTCATCCAATCCACCAATTCTCTGAGCATAGTAACTTCCCAACCTGTGACCCTACTTCCTAAAAACGCTTCCTTATCTAGACTAGATTTCATGGTAAGTACTATAACACCTTTTGCAAACATCATAAATACCTAATTCCTTTCTACTACTATCAAAATTGCCTAATAAAACTCCAATTCTGGTTAATCCAATTACCTGCTTACACTTCACTTGTAGGTATACCACTGAAGCTGAAAATTGCTGGAGAAATTATGCAATTAGATTGACTGGACTCACTTCAATTTTATGAACACTCATCTGAAAAGTACACTCCCCAGCTCGTTTTCTTCCTCATTTACTTTTACTGGCATTTTCTTCTCTACCAGATCGGTGATCCCTAAACTATTCCTGCTCTTTGTAGTCAGTTCTCTTCCCTTCCCTATACTCATTCTCTGTAAGAAATTTCACCCAATTCAATGGCTTAAAACATGAAAGTTTAATGACTCTCAAATTGTATCTCCATCTTAGACTTCCTACTTCTGGACCATGCAACTGCTTCCTTTATAGATCTAAATGGCACATAATCTATTAGTTACTTACACATACACATAACCTATTAGTTTTAATTCCACATGTATATCAGGCCAATGCTTCTTAACATCACCTCTTCTGCAACCCTAATGCAAGGTTTGATATGACCTTGTGTGAATGACAAAAACATTCATAGAAATTCACCTTTATTCTTGTACCCTTCGGTCCATTCCTTATACAGTAGCCAGGAGAAGTATAAATCAGATCATGTCCCTCCCATGCAGAAAGCTCTCCAATTGTTCAACATTCAAAACAACTAAAAGTAAAATATCCAAATTCCTGGCCATGGCCTATGAATTTTATTATTTGCCATGTATCTTTATTTTTGAACTTGTCTCTCTCTACTCATCTCCTCATCTTCTGTGCTTAGTTACATTGGCTGTCCTAATTTCTTCAAACGCTCAAGCTCATTTCCATCTCAGGACCTTTGCAATTGCTATTCCCTCTGCTTGGAACATCATTCACCTTTGAAAGAGTATCTAGTTCTCATCAAGTAGGCCTCAACTTACATTTTACCTCCTCAGAGCAACTGGTTCCAATCCCTAGATAAATCAGGCCCCTTAGCCCACATAACTCTATCTTATCATCCTATTTCATTTTCTTCATAGCACTCATTGGTACCCAAAGTTTCTTCTTACGAATTTGGCTTGTGTTTATTATCTTTTTCCTCCCACTGGAATGGAATAATTTACCTGAAGGTATGGATTCTGTTCTACTCACATTTTATCTGTAGTGCTAAAAACAGTGATTAGAATGGTGTACATGCTCAATAAATGTTTATTGGATGAACTGAGTGGATAGCATTCTTAGGCTGGGGTTTATTTATATAAACACAGGTTCATTCAGAAACTAATACTTAAAAACAAAAATAAAAAAATCAGCATATATCAGAAAAACCCTCTGATTAACATTTGCTCTTCAAAATAACTAAAAGTTTTTACTAAGTTATTGAATGTACATTTAATTTTATTGCTGAGCTGCAAAAAAAGCAGGAAAAATATCAGGAAGCCAAAATAAGGGAATGCAAAAAATCCAGAAAGGCAATTATTATCTAAAGCTAACAGCTGCCTTCAAGGTATCTACCAATCCTGTTGATAGTGGGCTTCAGTTTTAACATTGACTAAGTGTGTAGAGAACCAGAGACATAGTCTAGGGTTTCCCAAGCTTTAAATATCTGACAGATGGAATGCAGAACCTCAAAGGACTGCACTTCCAGTAAAACCTACTAAGTCGAAGTAGAGGCAAATGTGATTCAACAATAAAGAACTTTGTCTTAAACTTGCTCTAGTTGGTAGGGAGAGAAGAGAATTTCATTGAGATTTTAAAACCACAAGCCATCCTCGATATAGGGTTGGACCCCAATTATAGCTATCTGAGTTATCTGCAAACCTTGAAGTATAGAATTACAATAATCCAAAGTTTGTAGTTTTCTCAAGTACTTGACATAAGGAGACATTTCTCTTTGGAAAAGAATATAAATCTTCTACCAGGGCCTCATATATAATGTTCTCAAAGATAAACTTCTATTGACCATGAGTGCACAATAAAATCACAGGACACACATAAGAACTAGGTATAATGAATGAGAAGCAGTAGAAAAAAATGACAGAATATTTACCTTTTCAGATATATTAAATCTTGGTATCATTGGACAAAACTATAAAGCAATAATTATTATGTAAAAAAGGAGAGACAGCATAATAAAAACATATGAAGATCCAGACCTTAAAAATGACTGGCAAATTTTAAGTATGTCTTACAGAAATTCAAAATGTGATATGTGAAAGTAAAAACACAGATGTGTTCAAAAGCAGATTTTAGGTAGCTAAAGAAAATATTTTAAAAAATAGACTACAGATGTGAAACATGTAACAAAAGATAAACAACAGGTTAGAGAGATTTGAAGTCTGAAAAAAGGATTAAGAATTATAGAGGCTGAGCCTAGAGTGAGAAGTTATCATATATATTTAACCATATATCCAGTAGGACATCATAAAGAAAAATGAGTAGGAAGTGATTAAAGAGATCATATTTGAAGGATTTTCTAGTAGCAGTGATATGACTGTTTAAATTAAAAAGTAAAAATTAATCGAATGTAGGGAAAATATAAAGAAACCCACACCTAGACACATCGTAGCCAAAAGAGGACACAAAACCACAGCAGCCATTGTATTATCTTCCCGAGAATGACAAAAGTTTCAAAAGCTGCTATAAAAGCCAAAAGTTCATGGAATGTATCTGTAACCTGCAGTCTAGAACTGTAGACTCAACAGTGTACAATCAGCTCTTTCAAGAGCAAGGGTAAAATGAAACTCTTGCAGAAAAACAAAATTTTAAACTTGAATGTCAAAGACACTTCCAAAGCAGTGGTTCTCAGTCTGGAGTGATTTTTGGTCCCCTCTGCAGTTCTTCACCACTTGGGAATATTTGGTGTATCTGGAGCATTTATGATCACATAACTGGAGGGTGTTACCGGAATCTAGCAGGTAGAAGCCAGGCAACTGCTAAACATCCTGTGTCGCACAGGACAGGCTCCACAACAAAGAATTATTTGGTCCCAACAGTCAACAATTTTGAGAATGAGAAATCCGGCACTAAAGTAATGTTGAAATATTTGCTTAAGAAAGAAGGGAAAAGGACTCCCGAAAGAATGCCTACAATGCAAGAAAGATTATTAGAAAAGGCAGGAGTCATAAATATTGATTGTACAAATAATAATTCATGGGGTAAAATAATAAAACTAAATTACTGGAAATGATCAGCACATAAATTAGGGATTAATTAGCTATCCATGTCTTGTTCTTGTTCAGGAGGCAGGTGAGAGGTTGATTTGAGATATACGGCATCAAATTATGTATACATGTTACTTTTCCTAGGCTAATCAGTAGATGATTAATTCTGAAAGCTAATGTAGAAAACAATTAAAATAAGACAAAAGATACTTACTTAAAACACATAAAAGAGGAAAAGTCATCCAAAAGGATGGAAAAAATCAAAAGCATAAAGTAAAATGAAGGAGCTAAACTGAATATAACAGTTATCATGATAAACACATACTTAAAGACATGTTTGTTAGACTGATATACAAATAAAAGTACAAATGAAATTAAAAGGATAAAAATACAAACTAAATAAAATCAATGAAAAGACAACTGATACAGCTATATCATCACAAGCAATACTTAATATACAAAACTATTTTTAAATATTAGAAATCTAAAAATTATCAACACACATGTTTAAAATTTGGATTAGGCGGTTATAAATGTACATTTAATGAATAATATAGCCCAATAAACATAAAGCAAACATTTATAGAACTCTAGGAAGAAAATTATATGGCATTAATGTTATGTAGTTAACAGAAAATCAAGATTAACAGAACTTGAAGAAAGATTTGATTAATCTTTTATCATTGTGGAAGATTTTAATAAATGGTATTAATACATCAAGCAGACAAAAATGCTAAGAAAAAAATCATTGATCAAAAAACAAGCTTGATGTAATGAAATGTATAAAATATTGCACATATCCCTTTCAAGGACACCTGAGATATTTTAAAATGTGACTAAACAGTAGGTGTAAAATAAGTCTCGCCAAATTTCAGGAGGTTGCGGTTTTGTATACAACATCTTCTGATTACAGTAGTCATTAGTAAGGAGATAACTTGAAGATATTCATATATTTGAAAATTTCAGAAAGTGACTTCTAGCTATAACTCATGGTTGAAAAAGAACACTTACTTAGAAATGTGTAATATCAAAAATATTTAAAAGTGAGAGGAATAGAGCTAAAGTAGTATTTAGAGGAGAAAGTTATAGCCCTATATCCTTTTATTAAACAAAAAGACTAATGAACCCAGCATATAATCAAGAATTTATGGAAGTACAACAGATGTGAATGAAATAAAAAGAAGAAAAAAATAGAAATACTAATATTAGCTAACTTTCATATACTGATGTATGTTGGACATTGTACTAAGTCTTTTATTTTTATTAACTTTAAATTCCTCATACCAGTTGTGTGATAAATTATTAAATGGAATATAAATATATATGCATAGCAACAATAAACTAAAAGATTCTTCACAAACAAACAGGACAGATATAGACTCATAAACACAGAGAACAGATGATTGGTTACCATGGGAGGGGGGTGGGTAGGTGAAATTGGTGAGGAAGATAAAGAGGTACAAACTCCAAATTATAAAATAATTTAGTCACAGCGATGGAAGTACAGCATAGGGAATACAGCTCATAATATTGTAATATCTTTGTGTGGGGACAGATGGTAACTATACTTATCATGGTGAATATTTAGTAATGCATCTAAATGTTGAATCACTCGGTTGTTCATCTGAAACCAATATAATATTGCATAAAAATTATATTTCAATTACATTTTTAAAATAAAAATAAAAGATTCTTCAAAATTAATACAATAAAATTGACAAATTTTGATTGACTAGTTCAAGAACTAAAGAACATAATACACAGAAGTAGAAATGAAAAGCAGTGCAATAGTACTGGTGCAATGGTCTAAATTATAAGGAGAGACACCAAACAGCATTTTGAGAACAAAATGCAAATTCATGTATATTGAACTAATTGCTAGTAAAATATAGCTTACTCAAATTGACTGAAGAAGAAATGCAGAAAAGACAAGACTAATTATTAAAGTATTGTTTCAAAATTTTACAATAATTCCACATGCAATCAAGAATGTTTCATAAACAATTCTTCTGACCCTTAAAGAACTGATAATTGCAATATTTGAAAAATTCTATCAGAGAATTCTAAAGCAGGGTTAATAAAATGCCCATTTTTCTAAGCTACAATAACATTGATATCAAATTGAGACAGGGACAGCAGCAGAGAGTAAAATTACAGACCAATATCACTCACACATACATACTTAATAATTACATATCAAATATAGCAAATCACATTTGACAATGTATGAAAAAGATAAAACAACATTATCAGTTTGCTTCATCCCTGCAAAGTCAGTTCAACATTAAAAAATAATTATAATTCATCATATTAATATACTATAGTAGACTGTATTATCTATTCACAATTATTTATTTCCTCCCTGTTCTGCCATAGCTCACTCCAGGGTCTAGGAATTGGCTATACCATTTATTGTGGCTGATAGACTGTGAAGAGATGATATACCATGTCTGAGAGGAAGGTTTAAACGTACTTGTATGATTTTGCTTTCTCCCTTGCATTTTTGCTCTCTGCCATGAAAATATCTAGTTCCAGAGAGAAGTTGCCTATTCAATAGGGCTCTGGAAAAGTGATGAAATTTGAAATTCAATCAATATGTGTTTGACCCATAGCACTCACAGGAAGAAATAAATATTTTTGTTATGCCAGAAAGATACTGTTTGCTAAAAGAAGCAAAACCCTGTGTTAATCTCCAGTTAAGGAAGAAAAACAACTTAAAAGAATAGATCCACATATAATTTTTAAAAATCTTAAGTTAGAAATTAAAGAAAATCCTTTAAGCTTATCTGCCAAAAGTCTCATATAAAGTATTTGACACTTTTTAATGATGAAATATTCCCTACTTTATCATTAAGATGGGCACAAGAAAACAATGTCCACTATTACCATTTCTAGTAAACATGACAACGGACCAACTAGCCCTAACAGTAAGGCAAGGAAAATGCACTGAACATAAAAAAGTTGGAAAATAAGAATCTACAAACACAATAGCTGTGTAGAAAGAAAATTCAAAGAAAGTACTGATCAATATTTAGAATTAATGAGAGTTAAACAACTCTGTTGGATACAAATTAATATAAAAATCAGCTAAGCTTATATATAGCAGGAAAAAAGGCATTAGGAAATATAGCAAAAATAATAGCAACAAAATTGATACTAATCTAATGAGTTATGTATGTGATACTTATGGAGAAAATTTTTAAACTTTAATGGAAGACATTTAAGATCTAAGTAAATGGAACAATAAGTTAGGTTCTTGGATAGGAAAAGTCAATATCCTCAAAATGTTTTCTACCTAAATTTAAGTACAGAATCTACGTAAGTGCAATAAAAATCCTTACATATATTCTTTATGGAATTAAAAATACTGATTTTAAATTTCTGTATAAATGCAAAAGCCTAAGAATGGCTTGGACACCAATGAAGAATAATAAACCTGGGGACTCTTTCCATCAGGCATCAATATTCACTGCACAGATATACTGATTAAAAGATGTGATATCAGCAGAAGGCTAGACAAACAGCAATTCAGAAAAGTCGAAATTGCAGAAACATTAGCAGACTTGAATAAAATTCCTATAGAACAGAAAAAGGGTGGCAGATCGGTGAGTGAAACAGCAGATCATGTTACTGGGAAAAATACGTGAATCAACTTCAATGTACACTTAAAAATCAATTCTAAGTAGATTAAAGATTACATATTCTAAGCAAACTGTAAAACATTTAAAAGATAATTTCAGGAAAAAAAACTTTATGAACTTGCAATAAGGAAAGATTTATTTGCCAAGAACCTAAAGGCATTAATCATAAAGAAAATATTGATCCATCTGTTTACATAATATAGGCCTTCTATTTATCAAAAGATAACAAAGAAATTAAAAAAGACAACTTAAAAATTGGAAAAAAGATAGCAAATAACTAACAAAACATTAGATTGCAGAATATACACTGGATTAGGAAGACTACAATAAACAGCCTAATTTTAAAATATAGGCAAAAAAGAGCAGATTATTTTACAGAACAGGATACTTGATATATAAAGACATATGGAAGATATACAATGGAAGATATATTAAGGTACTAAGAGATGATCAGCACAATTAGTAATAAATGGGATGAAAATCAGAGCTACAACTTAGCTTTTTCTACTCATTAAATTGACAAAAATTAAGAAGTTAGATAGTGACAAGTACTGATAGTATGTAGACCTACAGGAAGCCTTTAGAATCTTAAAGGAAGTATAAATCAATACAACAAGTTGGAAAAATAATTTGAACTATCTAATAAAATTAAAACTTGCAAGATTGTTACCAATAGCAAGAAAACTAAGAAAAAAATGTATATGAAATGAATGTTGGATAAATGAATTGTAGCACATTCATTCAAAGGTATTCCACTTGGTGGTGAAAGGAATAAACTATGATAAATGTATCAATACAAGACAAATTTAACAGTCATAATTTTGAGTGAAAACTGTGAATATAAAAAGATACGGTATATTTTCACTACTACAAAATTCAAAAACGTCCAGAACATATTACCATTTGGTTTACTGATATCTTATAACTTCAAAGGAAAAGAAAAGAATGATAAACATAGTGATATTATGGCGGGGAAGACAGGATACATTTAAGTGGATTTCAAATGTTCTATTTCTTAAACTGAGTTTTGGATACTTGGGTGTTTATTATTATTCTTGATAACTTGCAGTTTAAGATAATATATTATTTTATACATTTAATGAAACAATAAAACTAAAAGTTAAGCAAAGTCTTATATGGGCAGAAATTATGAGGGTAGCATGCAGTTTCAGACTCAATGGCATTTATTAATCAATTCTTTGAAAGTGTACTTGTTCACTACCAGGATTCCATTACCAGTATTTAATCTTCTTGTGCTTAACTCCAGTATCCTTTCCTAAACACTCCCTCTCCAAATTGTAAATTGACTTCTGTGCCTAAAAGTAGACATAGTGTTGTCTTGCATATCTGATAGTAGTGATGCTGCTAAAAGGCTATCTTCCATTTAGGCAGGAACGTTTATCACCAAGACTCTGTTCCACTTATAGGAAAGCATGTTAATATTTGGAAAGAAATTCTTAAGATTTTGGAGACAACAATGGAACCTATCATGTAATCCAATAGAAAATCTCATTGAAGCCACTTCCAAATCTCTGTTAGACTTACACAGAAAGCCGTCTTACAGTAAAATGGGTGTTTTTCATGTTCTTAGCCACTTATGAAATAGTTATCAATTTCTGGGCATTTAGGATGTCTGACTCAGGAAACCAACCAAAAGAAATGCCAATGCTCCAGTTCCTCTGCTCCCTTTACATAGTTGCATAAGTCAATATTGAATACCAAAAAAGAGATGAATCAGAAAAGAACACAACTGAACTTTCACTAGTAACAAGCCACTTCTGCTTTCTGTTTTTGTCCAGGAGGTGTGCAGCTGCTACAGGTGACATCCCCTAGGGCTTCTGAAGGAATTTTAAAGAAATCCAGAACTGAATGGTGCACATAGAAGTATCTTGGAAAATTCCAGTAGTTTCTACTGTTGTAAGTTTTAAATTTGAAATAAAAATGAAGTTTTCCAAAGGAACTTCACAGAAAACTTTCCCTCTTCTGTACTATCACATAAGGTTTCATTTTGGGATGGGATGCTCACTCTTGTTTCATGCACCTGATGTTTCCTTCAGAAAAATTACCTATGTTTAAATTATGTGCAAGGGTATCATTTATTTAAAAAAATTATTTGGTACTGTTGCTTGAAGACAGGAAAAATATTTTTCATCTAAATGTGCAAAATTTCCTAAAATATTATTCTGTAACACAAAATTATTATTTTAACCTCAACTTGTTCAATTGTGCCATACATCTTGGTTGGTTAACTGAATGTAAAAATATTAGAGAAATAACTGAAATCATTATGATCCATAATTCTTGTGAATTTTGACAGATTGTATAGCAGAAAGTATAGCAGTGTGTGAATATGTACTCTGAAAATGTTTACCTAACTGTTTGGTCATTAATTAAGTAATAAGTGCTCACATTGGCAATGCCATCATGTTGGTTCTTACATTATATTGAAATGTATAATGCAGAAGAGTGAGCAAACTATAAGTGCACAATCTAATGACTTTTCACAAACTGAACATACCCATTTTACCAACCCAAATTAAGAAAGATTGTTACCACCATTACAAAAGCATATCCTTTCAAGATACCTTCCCCCTAGATGTTCTTTGGTGTCTTTTGCTTCTTCTTTCCCTCAAGATTACATTTGTGAGAGCCATCGGTATTGTTGCATGGAGTTGTAATTTGTCCATTCTTATTTTTGTGTAATATTCTACAGTATATACCACAACATGTTTATCTGTTCTCTTCTTGATGAATATATGTGAGTTCCTGGTTCAGAATCATTATGAATGATACCGGTGTGAGCATTCTTGTATGTTTCTTTTTGACAAACATATTAAGTGTTTTAGTGGAATTACTGGGTCACAAGGTACATATGTACTTTGCTGAATAGAGACTGCAAACAGTTTTCTAACCAAGTTGTGCCAGTTTACAGTCACACCAGTAGTTTGTGGGAGTTCTACTTGTTCCACACTCTCATCAGTGCTTGGTAACTTCTGTCTTTTAAGTTTAGCCATTCTGGTGGGTGTGTTGTGGTATCACTTCAAGTTTTAATTTGCTTGTCGTGGTATCTCTTCATTTATTGGCTGTTCAGATATCTTTTTTCAGATGCCTGTTTAAGTTTTCTGGCTCATCTTTTTATTGGATTGTCATCAAGTTATTTCGAGAATAAAACAAGGCACTATAAATGAAAGATCCTTATAAATTTGAAAGCGTTAAATGTAAAGCATTTTTATTACTAATTAATTATACATTTACACATTCCAATATGAATACACATATGCTGGAAGACTGCAGCTTTCTGGATCGAATGAAGGCTGTGAGTTTTCCCAATGTGTTGTTTGCCTAACAACATTCCTTTTGTGAAAATGAGAGACTATATATGTAAGTTCCCCAGAAGAGGATATGGCATGTTGTACAAGCTCAGTAAATGATAGCTGCTCTTACTATAATTAATTATTTAACTTGAGTTTGGAGTATTGAGAACATTGCTAAGGAATGATGACACCCCTCAATGAGATGGAGCTCAGTATTCAACCAGAGGAAGGACAAATTGTACTGGATCTAAGATTTTCATCAACAATGGAGAACTGTTTCCAAAAAAAAAAAAAAGTCTCTTCATCGTTAACTCTGCACATGCTGGGGAGAAGTGGCAATGTTGGAAAGCTACCAATAACCTCAGAATGCTCTGGAAAGGCTTGGCAGCTTCAGGGTTACGGCTTCACTGGCATCATTACACAACATAGCAAACTCAATGAGTATATCCTGGGGGCTTTGTCTGTGTGGATTTTGCTTTACAGCCTTAGGAAGCAAGAAACTTTAACCCTTAGGGTTAATAGAAACTGGAGATATGTTTGAGTTGAGTGACCTCATTCCCTATTGATCACAGTTAAGAAACTCTTTCAAAGTTCTTGGGGTAGGGCATATTTTCCTAGCAAGTAGTGGGCATATTTGGGGATAGGAGCAATATTAGGATATATAGGATATTTATCCAAATGTAGAGTGAGAAAAGTCTGTAGCCTTGAAATTTAATGAAGAGGGGGATTACAAATTCACTTGACAATTGACTAAGGAGTTTGAAGTGAATTCAATAGGTACTGGATTTCTTTGCATTGTATTTGAGTCCCGGAGTTTAATAATTCAACATCGACTTTAAGAAGTATAAATACATGCTGAGGTAACACCTGCACAGATATGAAATTGGAAACAGCAGCATAGAGATTATCCTGGAGTGCAAGGTTTCAGAAACAGAATGACCATTTCTTAGCCAAGTTGATAAGATGCCCTTAAGTTGTAAAGGAAAGCAAAGAGCCAAGACAACAGGATTGGCAAATGGCAGTTTCCCAGAGCAATAGTCTTTTTTACACAGTTCTGAGTGGAAAGAAGTTATCATGTAGCCATACATTTAGCCAATTCAGAGAAATGATCAGCTAGTAATATTGCAATATTTTCCAATTTGCATGTGTAAGTTAATGTTTAATTATGTATTTAACATAGTAGAGTATGTTGTTAGATGATTGAGACATACTGTTTCAATTTAAATTATTTGCATGTTATGCTTTGGGGTAGGGGGATTACAATAGCTGAAAAATCTCCCAGAGTTAAGACCATTATTCTATATTAATGCATCCCTGATGTGCTAATTACTGAAACACTCTGAGCAGTTGTTTAAAATGTAAGAGTAATTTAGAGAGTTGACTACAGACAGTAACAGCAAATCATGCATTTTCTTGCTTTTATGCTGAGTCTCAAATTCAACTTTTTCGTTATATTATTATCTTTATTTCATTTCCATTCAGTAACCCAGGAGCCATTTGAAAAATACTTTACAGTGTTTTTAATTATCTTCCTTTCAGGGTGAAAACCGAGGCAGGGTTCAGATTTGTGTTAATTAATGTATTATGCCTTATTTATGTCTGTACCCCACACTTCTCAGTTTTCATGACCTTCTGAAATATCTTTCTGAATTTGATTTAATTTACTTTTGAAAACCCATTTTAAAAACATATTTGAGAACTTTTAAAGTATATAGTATCTTTGGAATTTGCATAATTTAAGAGTACAGAAAATTAATGTTTTATTTATAGAAGTAGAAAACATGCCCATATTTAAACCTACTGTGGAAACAAAATCAATAAAGAATATAGCATCCTGGTTGATAAAGAATGGCATTATGTACCTAACTGACATTATGGAATTTCAGTGGACATACGGTATTCAACAGTATACTCTCTCTATTTGTGCTGATTCACTGTTAAGGATCAAACCTGAAAATCGCCCTTGTCACCAGAATTGTACCACAGCTGTTTCCATGTGGAAATGGAAGGCAGGGTGGCCATCCTCTCGCCAACAATATATTCACTCATGTTAAAGAAGTCTGAAAGTCTGAGGAGGAGGAGAAGACGACGTAATGAAAAGGGCAACTTACAAACTGAAAAATATGAGAAACCAGAAATCAAAGATGCAGTTGCTGGACAGGCTGCTCACTGGTGAAATGAGCAGAGCTGGGAGGCGTGAAAGGAGTTAGATTTTCCTGGTATTATATAAATAATATATATATTACATGTATTTTGTATATAGTACCAGAGAAACTCAGTCTTTATTTATTTATTTATTTATTTTTTCCATAGCACTGGCTGGACATCTATGAAGTTAGTAACCACATAAG
The DNA here is from genome assembly GCF_030020395.1 of Manis pentadactyla. Lineage (NCBI taxonomy): Eukaryota > Metazoa > Chordata > Mammalia > Pholidota > Manidae > Manis > Manis pentadactyla. The sequence goes on along the minus strand of NC_080026.1, from coordinate 10,807,357 downwards.
TAATCAGAGCCCGGTCCATCTACCCATCCATTCACTAAATATATACTGGCCTCCAGCAACGGGATTAAAATGATTATGACACATTTGTGTTCTAGCTGAATCGGGCATACCAGAGAGCAGGAACCTGCCAGTATGCTTAGAGGTAGACAAATAATTATGTAATTATAGTCATGATCCTTCTATGAAGGTAAAGGTCTAGATGCCATGACAGCATTTATCAGGACTTCAAATCAGGGGTGGGAGTCCAGGAAAAGCTCTGTGGAATAATGGTTAAGAGCCAGAGCTCTGGAGTCAGAGTCCCGGGTTTGGTTTCCGGTTATGTGGCTCTTGGATTTTAAACCTTCTTAGCCTTTGTGTACTCACTTTAAATTACTAGAATACTAGTATCTACTTAACAAAATTTCTGTAACAATTACAGAGACAGCACTCTGAACAAGGGGCGCTGGGGGATGGTTAACAGCCAAGGCCATTGAACCGTGGGACTGACTGGTACTTGGCATGGGCTGTGTAGCGGACCACGAAGGATGGTTTTTATGCTGATTTATATTCCTTCTATTCCTTCGTATTTATCGATTCCTTTATACATAATGTTTTAAAACGATGCCTAGAAAAGTTAAAGAAAGGAAGATAACTGAAGACTTGTCTGTTACTCTGTGGTGTAGGATTATGGGGAACTTTCACTGTAGTATTCATCTCTGAATAGTTCTAATTTCTGAAAATGAACATACAATATCTATTTTTTAAAATGTCATCAAGAGATGAAAGAGAGGTAAACAAAGAGGATAGGAAATGTAAAAAGCTCAGCCCAGAGGACTTCAGTGAAGGTCCTAAGCAAGGGGGCTTGAACCTGAAATATGAGGGTGTGGCTGGAGCTTAGGAGCCTGAGAGAGAAGAGGTCAATGGTAGAGCTGTGGAGTGGAGAGAGGGCAGGTCACGAGGGGCACAGATATACTTGTGTACATACGGGGAATAGCTTCCAAAATTTCTGTATTAGAACGTTTTCTAAAACTGCCTGAATTTCAATGACAATCAAAAAGTTAAAACAGGTCTCTACTAAATCATGTGGATCACCACTTTATAGCTGGTACTGCCAGGGGATACTTATTATGTTCAGGTTCTACACGAAGTTAGGGCCACATGGTACTTTTGAAAATCTTTAAATTTCAAAATGGTATAGCAGAGGAGGTAACTAAGGACATGGACACTGGAAGTGTTTTTACTTGTAAAAAAGTTTACTATAAAAACACTATGAAATATTTTTCAAATGACTCCTGTGTTACTGAATGGATATGAAATAAAGATAATGACACAAAGGAAAGGTTGACTGTGGAGCTGACCTCTTGAGCTTAAATCCTGGAACCACAAATTTATGTGCTGTATGACCTTGGGCCAATTACTATCTGCACGCCTCTATTTCTTCATTTAAAAAAGGAAAATAATAGTGGTAACCTGCTTCATAAGCCTATTTGAAGAACAGGTAAATTTATTCCAGGTTAAATACTCAGAATAGTGTTCAGCACAAAGCATGTAATAAATGTTAACTATCATTATTAATGGGAAACATGAGTACTTAACACATAAATTTAAAAATTTGTGTCAAAATAAAAAGCCAAATGGTATCACAGAGTGCTATAAAAACAAAGGCTTCATAATACAGGTACCTTCCACCTTTCTTTGCTTTTCTGAAAGACCTACGATAATATGTTTTCACTAAGCAAAAGAAACCTGAACAGGATTTTCGCTTTTCCAAAAAGAAGATGAAAGGCAAAAAAATAGCATTCAGCATTTGTTTTGCAGTGACCCTTTAGGGAAGAGCGCGCATCTCAAACAGTGAGAGTGGTTCCCTCAAGCCCCTTCCGCAGGCACTACACTCAGTATCTCAGCTTCGAGCCCTCATTGCTCTGAACTGTGTCTGAGCATCTTGCTTTATCTCAACTTATTTTGTGCATCTGTTAGCAGGATGTGTCCTGAAGTATCAGAAGAGACAAAGAGAAGTTATTTTGGGGTTCTGGGAAACTCAAAACAATTTCCATATAAATTAATGGTAAGTGCTTCACTCTATGTCACTTCAGTTTATGAAAGGTTCTGCAGGAACACTCTATTTTTGGACAGCAGGGAAAACCTGCAATTCAAAGAGAAAAGAGGGTAGACGTTGCATAATCATGGGGAATGCAGTAGTATAAACATGCCACACACACAAACTAGTATCAGGTGGTCTTTGGGAAGGAGGGTGGGCATAGCATTTGGGAAGGGGGCACAAGGGAGGTGTCTGGGTTGATGGTAATACTCTAATTCTTGATCTGGGTGATGATTATGTGGGCATGTTCATTTTGTGATAATGCAGGTAGGTGTACCCTTCTGATCTGTATACTTTTCTCTATGTATATTATAACAAATATGGTAACTTAAGTGAAAAATAAAGAGGGTGCAGACTCCTCCCTTGGGTCCTCGCTAAATACTCATGCCTTAGTAAGCAGCACCATGTTAATGTTCTACATGCTATGAAAGTGACTGACTTTGGACACAAAAAAAATCACCCAGTAGTGTTGCTGAGTGAAATGTTGCTAGCTTTGCAGTTTCGTTTGGAGTTAATGTAAATTTAGATATAATGCAATCTAAAAGCAGGAGTCTGCAAATAGTTTTAAATGTATGCACATTTAATAACATAAAGATAGTTCAACTGAGGACTGCAATTTTCTTTTCCTTTAAAAGGACCCCTTACTAATTTACTTTGATAGCCTCAGGAGAAAATGGCTTTAAAAAACAAAAGACATGGGAGATAAAGAAAGTTCTGAAAATCTTAACTCTATAGCACTTATCATTTACTTCCTGTTACTGGTAATTAATTTTTTTCCTTTTTCTTTCAAAACGAATTTTCTTTTTACAGGGATTGTTTGGAATGAATTGACCCCCATGATTTATTCAGAAAGGTGAAGTCATGAAAGTGTATTTCTGACCCTGCTAAGTGATGAGTTAGAACTTAGGTAACAGTAAAACACCAATGCTCAGGGATTCCATGGAGCCAGAATGGAGTAGTCAGACCTCCCTTTCTTCCGATTCAGCATGTATGCATTCATTGAAGAAATATTTATCTGAGTGCCAATAGGTGTCGGTTACTATTCTAAGCAAAGGAGAGTACTACATGCATGTGTTGTGACATAGCAATGGAAATCTGTTACTTAAGGACCATTTTCAGAAGCATAAAGCCTGGCTGTTGCTATCATCCCATTCCTGCCAATTGTAAGAACTGATTTATTAATAAGTCTAGTTGTTCTGAGTGGGGAAGAACAACTGTAATAATTTGGGAAATTTTGTGACAAAATTCTTAGGCCTACTATGTCAGGGTCATAGTTTAGTCAATCTGTATTTCAGGGCTGTGGCAATAGCTTTGGGTTGATAAAGTGATATTTATTTATTTTTCAAAAGACATAGATATTGTAACATCAAACCCTGGAAGAATGTTCAAAAGAATGTTATCCATGGTTATTTCTGTGTAGTGGGGCTATATATGCTTTTACTTTTTTCTTTGTACTTTCTGTAAGTTATGATTTTAAATAAAGAGACGTTCACTGTTTTTGTAATCATAGAGAAACAGTAAATTGTAAATTATAGACCTTGAAGCTAAATTTTAAAATGTGCTAACAGACCTCCTTGTACCTGTCATGACCATTATCACAAAGTTTAGGTAGAATCACTGAGAACCATTATTTCCTGAATGTTCTTTCTGGAAATATCCAGATGAAGAATGTTTTTCCAATCAATACATTTTGGCTTAAAAAGACTTGCTTACATAGCGCCTTGTCCTGAATTTGGCTTGCTTGATCAATGAAAGTATAGATTATTTTTACATTCCTCTTCTCAAGGGTATGGATCATAAAATAGGCACAGAAGAAGGATGGAATAAGAAGTGTTGATGTACATGGTTGAAACTTTGAGCATTGTTGTTAGGAGGAAGTATAATATAGAAATGGATTTCCTGCTGAACAAAGCAGAACTCTCCATTACAGAGCATGAAAAGATAATGGTGTCTATTTATTTAGACAGAGACACATTGAATTTTAGGATGTAGAGATTTACATCCATCTTGGTGAAGCAAATCAGAGCATCACATTTCTTAAATTTTTATCTATCCTTTGTTATTCAAAAAAGCATACAATTCCTTACTCAGTACAGATATTTTAAAAAGTGATTTTATCTTTGGATCTTCAAGGCAAACATTCCTCATTCAGAAAAATGTTACACTGAGAAATTATGGTATTTTAGGGCTGAAAATAGCCTTTGAATTCAACAACTACAATTTCCTAATTTTTGATATGAAGGCAGTGACCATGGAGAAATTAGGTGGCTCATTCAAAGGTACCTAAGTAGTAAAGGGCAGAGTCCCCTCTTGAACCTAGTTCTCCTATGCTTAGCCTGGTTAATCTTTCTGTTAAGTTTTATCTAAAATGATTCTTAAACGTTCAACCAACTGCTTCCAATATGCCATTTTGGCAACTTATTTTTATTTATGCATTTAAAGTCATCTTTAATCCAATCTCAATCTCATGTGGCTCATTGACAGCAACTTAAGCTTTCTGGTAAACTATAACCAGTATGTCGGAATTCACAAATATGGACACAGTGGAGGCATTTCTAACGAGAGGCATGAGGTTTCTTTAGGAAACTAATTCCCTACTATGAAAAGACCTTCCCTGCATGTCTAATTCATTTAGATATAATATTTCTCTAACTCGATCATAGTACTTTCTGGTATCAACAAGTAACTTTTTTATTACCTGCAGGACACCTAGAAAATTATTAGTAAGATCATTATAAAAATTTTTGGACCATACTTTGAGGGAGATTAGAAACATATTGATAAAATGTATAATTAGAAAACTGGTATATATAATATAATATAGAACCAAAGTCCCACGAAATATATTCTAGGGACAGATGCTGAGAAGAAAATGACTTGTTATGGCTGGGCAGAAAGAAACACAGGAAAACTGTGGTGAAGCTGGAGTTGTGCAGGGGCTGGGAGACTGGCAGAGCGACAAGGTGTAAAGCTTATACTAGCAAGGACGTAGAGCAAAGGTTGGGGCGCGGCGATAGAGGTGCATGGTGGGAAGGGACATTTCAGATGTACTGAGACAAGCAAGATGAGGTCAGAATGTCAAGTTGGAGACGCATATGGGGCAAATGAAGTCATTCGAAGATGTGGCCCCAAAACCCAAGGAAAGGGACAAAACTAAAAATCAAGGGAAAGAAACATTGGATAGGACATGAAAACAGATCAACGTACTTAAACCTTAATAATGATTTATTGTCATTCATCCAGTCAGGGAAGATAAAACAGAGCAATAAACAGATGCCCCATGCTAACATGCGAAGTCAGCTCACTGAATCTTAGCCTTTTCTTTTTCTAATCAGGTGACCAATAATCTGACTATACGGGAATAAAAACAAGTCTTAAATTTAGCAATTGTTCTCTGACATTCCTGCCCAGATAGTAAGCTAGGTTTAATGGAAAGCCACCCAGGGCCACCCTTATGTTCAGGATACTAAGCATAAAGCGGAAAAGTATGCTCATCAGGACACTGGGAAAAGTTTAGTGTATGGGAAGGCAGTGGCTTTACCTTCTGACGGGCATACAAATGATCTTACATGATTTTGTTGTTGCTCTATATACTCCTCTTTTATAGCAAAGGAATTAAGCACTAAAACATTAAAAGTAATCTCACAATTTCAAAACCCAAACTTAAGAGCATGTTGGCTTTCTTCTTTAGCTGGGGTTAAAAAAAGAAGAATTATCCAAGCTGGTTAACTTCTATGCTAACCAGAGGAGTAAACATATTAGTTAATTTTTAATCCTGAGTTTTGCTAATATTACCTCCCAAACAAATAATAATAATTTGTATTAGCCAGGATTAGTGTGTGCAAGCTCTACTCTGTGTCATTGCCGGAGATAATATTACCAACCTTGGCTAGTCGTGCTGTGAATGTGAGCCATGGTGTGATCACAGGAGGGACCCGGAGGGACCCAGGGTGACAACATGGGTGACCTTTTGTAAATCTCACTCTGTAAGAGATGCAGATCAGTTTAGGCTTTGGAAAGTCTGGGAGAGGGTTATCTAAACACCTGAACATGACTGCATGCATTCAAAGAACAATCGTGAGATTTTTCCTGTGAAATGTTTCCTTAAATCCCTTCTGTAATCCCCTATGTTTTTCATTTTCCACCCTTTTGAAAACGTGTCTATGTCTTATAGATCCAGACCAGTTTTTAAGACAAACTCTTAGAAGAGTACATTTGAAAGATGGGTTTCTAAGTGAAGTGGCTCAGGAACCTACCTAGTAAATAACAACTACTTGTGTCCATGACCTGAGTTACTTTAATCAAACATTTCATCAGAAACAAATTTTTCACTGCATAGGGGGACAATAAAAAAGCAAATTTACTATAGTGCTAGTGTTAAAGTTTTGAGAATGAAATAATACTCATTAAGCAATTAGGATGTTAATCGCTCCTACCAAACTGTTTTACTGCAGTTAATAGGAATATAGGACTAAGTCTGTTCAGGACACTCCATTTAAAGTGAATTCACAATTTTGCAATGGAGTTATGACTTATCAAGCAATTTAGTGCACCTCATCCTTCTGCTGGTATACGTTTTAAACCAGATATAGGTATTTTGTAGGTAATTCTCTGTTTCTATACCATTGTCTCTTCATGTACTAACCTCTCCTCTCCTACCCTGTTTTTTGTTTTGTTTTGTTTTTGGTCTTGTTGCCTGCATTGCTGTTTAATGACATGCTGCATTTCAAAGCCATTCAACTGGTGGGTGCAGGTAATTTGTCTCCCAGTTTTATAAGCTGCTACAGTGCAAAGAACCTAGAGATGGAATCAGAAGAAGCTGGAAGAACCCTTTCTTTTCCACTTAATAGCTGTGTAACTTTTGAGACTCATTTTTCTTACCTGTGAAATGGGCATATCACTGGCTATCTTGCCAGAGTTGTAAACTTAAGTAATGATGCAATAAGTCTCCTCAACTTCCCAAATGTGTGCCAGGAACACAGTTCATTTTACATAAATAGTATCTATTATTATACTCCTGTGATACTAAATCAATAATTATTGTATTAGATTTAATTATTATGGTTATTTAGGCTTCTCTTTTATTCAGTAGCAAAAAAATCTTAAAAACCTATTTTCTTCTGAAAAGATGAACATAAAGCCTAGTAAAAGAAATTCATTTCAAGAATTACAATATGCAAGGTTCAGCTGAATCTGCTTGAATTGTGTCCAATTAAAATGTATATTGTAGGGCCTTATTGACTCAAGTAAAGGAAACAATGGTGTTTATCCATCACGCATTTTTCTAGGATTGTGACATCTAAAATTAAATGTTCTCTATTTTCTAGAGGAAATGAGCAAACATTTCAACCTGACTTTCAGAGAAATATATTTGAGGATAAGGAAAATACGGAGTATGAGAATAAGCATTGCTATTTAATTCATAAGCAGTGGCTCGATGAACAATGTACCTTCCACAAGCATCCGAGGCATTTTTTTTTTTGTATAACACAACAAGGGGGGAAGAGATGGAAGGAAGCAATGTCTGTCTATAAACAAAGAATTCAGCCAATATATCTTTTCAAATAATTGGCATTTTAACTTTTATTTAGAGAGAGGAAAATTTCACAGGAAAGTCTGCTTACTATTTCAACACAAGAAGCCTATCAGCTATCCTATTTTCTGTACTATCCATGTTCTAGAATTTCCTAGTTGGTTGTTTTCACTCCTTAGGTAGGTATCTTGCTTCTCATTGTCAGTGGAGATACAGAGAGATTCACCTGCTTCTCCTGGCCACAGACTTACTCAGTCGTGTTATTTCTAACCATGAATGATAGAGACACACTATTAAATTACACAACAATAGATTTTAAATTGCTTTAAGTATCAAGCTTGAGATTCAGTGAAAACATCTTAACCATAATAAAAAGCATGTTGATGTGCCAAAATTCAGAGAGAAGATGAACTGGGAGTTTCCTCTAGACTATCTCAAATTGTGTTTTTTATGCTTCTAGGATCAATATTAGTAATTTACCTCTTAGATCATTGCTATTTAGTTTTCAAGTTTTATATTCTATTTGTTAACATTCTAGGCCTGTAGTTAGTCTTTTTGTTCTAACCTGTAGAGACCTTAGGTTGAGTAAATTTTGACCTCTAAGCTCAGTTTGAAAATAGATCAAGGGGCGTTGTTCAGCAGGCAGGGTAAGAGTTCTGTCCCCATTTCTGCTGAGGCTTTTATCTGCAGGAATCTCACTAAATTTGTTCTCCCATGAAAGTTTTTACAGTAGCAAACTCTCAAAAATGATGTGTTATGCAAAAAATAATAAATATTTTACATGTAACTCTTTACAACTGGAGTCAGTCCACTATAGCAAGTTCAGGAGTATTATGACTAGTTATCATATAGTTACTGTGGAAACAGCAGACTAGAGAGTTCTGTTTTCCACATTTGTGTGAGGTCCATTTTAAAATTCCATTGCAATAAGGCTAAAAACTGTTTCTTGGTCCTATATTTCCTTCACCCACCCTTTAACTGAATAGAAAACCAAGACTGTGGTACAATTTGATGATTACCTCCAAAAATACCTTTTTTTAACAGATAGTCTCAAATTTTTTCAAATTAAATATTGCTATTCTATAACTTTTTAAATCAATTAATTAAAAAATGATACCATCCATTTGCAAGATTGCAAAACAATTCTGGCCTTTGAGGAAGATGTCAAACAACAACGGCTCTCAGGTTGTTGACACTGAATAATATTCTTTTAATAATTTTAAAGAAAAACCTCACCTCTTGTCCCCTCTGACTTCTTCTACTGCTAATCTATTGGACTCATGACATGACCAATCGTGTTTAGTTCTGCTAATAGGATAATTGTGCCTACTCATCACCAAAACTGTGACATCATTGTCTAAGGGAGATTAATGTTAATGTGAACATTATATTTCATAATCAAAGTTACACCATGGTTACAATGAATTGTGAATTTTAGAATCCATGTCAGACTTATCAAAACAAAATCCCCTAGTGTATGCACATGCATACACACGTGCATACCCATACACCACACACACACACACACACACACACACACATTTTTGCATCTGAATTCCAGTTGAAGTGTTTGAGTACTTAAATAAAAATATAGCATAACAAATGTTGAAAAGACTGTGTGACAGCAGGGAACAGATTGTTTATTGCTTTATTTTCTACTGACAAGCCCAGCAGGTACAAGGGAGTCTCTGGATAATTTTATCTTTCTCTCTATTAATATTTTGTGGTATAGGGTGGCATAAGGCCATTAAGGACAAAAGCAGTAATGGAGGTCAAGAGGTAAGGGTTAAGAAAAGTTCATGTTTGTCTGCTATTTTCAATCACTGGGAAAGAAAACAAATATTGGTGTTCAAGAATTCAGGGCGACTGGGATTTTGGAAGCTACTTTAAAAATAAACGTAATCCAATAAAAGGAAACATTGTAAAGTAGCCAGAACATGGCAGGCAATCCAACAAAAGAAAGTGGGAAAGACAGATATGGATAAGGTGGGAAGGGTTAGAGGTCCAAAGGCAACTTTCAAATAATCCAGAGAAAAGAACTAAATAAGTACATGAAAGAAAAACTGAATGGTCCTTTATTTTAATTTGTAACAAGGTAAATGATCAGATTTAGATATTTACATATGTAAGAATGCCAAACAGTAGACATACAAGTATGCTCAAGTGAGAAAAAGATGTTTTTGGAGGAAGGGACTGTAAGTCGTTTATCTACATGAACTATTTGCTAATGGCATTTTACTTGTTAAAATTGCAAATTGAAAAACACATCCAGAGCCCTTAAGCTTTACTATGATTTTTCATTTTAAAGAAGGTTTTGAGTACACTGGACACACATACAGAAAAATGACCACATTTAGCACACATGCATCTCTAATACTTAGAAATTGCTTAAAGACAAAAAGTGTTATAAAAGAAAGGAGGTGGCTACATTTCCAATAGGGATATGGTGAGTCAAGCTAAATCAGTAGTTTTCAAGGATACCTTGAGGTTTGTGTTTTCTTCAGATCAGTTCTAATCACACATCACAAGAATGCCATATATTCAGGAAGTATTAAAAACAGGTAAAGTAACATTGACTTATTTATTATACTATGTTTGAACAGCATCAGATCAATGGAAGGTCATTTTCAATGTGCAATGTGTTATGACATGGTCACGTACTTCTCAGTGCAAATCAGAATAGTTAAGGAAAAGAAAAACCACTGCTGGCAGGAGGTAGAAGGCTGCATGGTACTCAGGAGGTATTGGCAATACAACTTAGGAAAAAAAGGTGGCTGAGGGGTAGGGGACTGTTGAGCATGTGCATAAGAAACTATGGCACAAAGGCCTTTCTTTGTCTTTCAAGGAAAATGACATTTCTGATTTAATGAATAAAAAGAATAAGGATAATTTCTAAATCTCTGAAACATATGTGGTAAAAATGACTGAACACAAATATTAGACTTTTCTCATGTTAAAAAATATAGAAAAAAAGAGAGATCCGCTGTTTATCTCAGAGGATATTACAGATGATAAGGGGTCAGTCAACATATAATGGGTAAAAGAAACAGTTTCTATTGCTGCTAAGTTTGAATGGTGCAGTGATTTCATAATTTAATTAAAGCCTGTGAGGATTAGTGAGATAATGTTTTCAAAGTCCCTTAGAGAAAGGTGTTATACAAGCATAAATTCTAACTATTAACAAGTGTTGACATTTTAATGATATATATTCTCATCCTGAAAACATATTTGAGGACCTGTAATTAATCGCCTCCACTTTAATTCTCTTATCTTTCAACAATGCAAACAGTGTATTACGAAGAACTCTCATCCACACATCAGAACTGGGGAAATAGCAAACAGACTTCTACTATAATTTGGAGACTTGTTTTTCTCAACTGAACAAAAAGGTGTCTGATGTCACTGAGAAGGATATCTACGATGGGTCATTGATGCATTAACCTTGAACCCAGATTCATTTATCCGGCCTACCAGTCTAGCTGTCAGTAGGGTTATTTCATTCTGGCAGCCAGGCAGTGGACGTCCCTAGATCTTTACAGTGTGGGACACTCAGAGAACCAGAATAAGGATGCAAAATCAGAGTCTTTATCATGGGTTACTGCTCGTTCTAGGAGACACTTCCCAGGAATGGAGGACGAGTTCTGACAAAATACCTAAGAGGAGCTAGGAAAGAAGAAGTATTCCTTACAGCCTAGAGATTGCCTGCAACATAACTCCCAGCTAGCTTAGAATAAACATAAAACCAAATAATTTTTTAAAAACCTAATTTTCAATGTCATTATTTTCTCAATTAGTGGAGAAGAGTTTTACTAAATCTAGATAACCTTACTTTGCAATGTTTTGGATAATCATGATATTTGAAGGAATAAACTTTCATCTTTTTCCCAAGGAAGAAACTTGTGATCTCGTTGCCTGTGTTATTTGCGTAAGTCTATTAATTTTCCTTTTTTGCGATTAACTGGAGTGTTCTTACATCTCTATTCAATAATAACCAGTTATTGGATTTGGGGAGGATGGTGACATGAGCAGTAACAGCACAGTTTTCAGATTTTTCTGAATCCCAAACCAAAACACATTAACAAGACAGCAAAACCAAAAACCTACGGACAACATTGAAAACAAAACCACGTGAGAAGATATTCCCATGAACCCCAAAATAAATTTTCTGAGGACAAACTTACTGCCAGTCATGGGCAAGGGTTAGTTGAGTCTTTGTGAAATAAGCAGGAGGAAGTAATGGGGTGTGTTTTGGTTCTGAGAAACCCAAAACAGTCAAGAGGCTTTAACTGGAAAGCACCGTGGGCCAACTTGAGAATGGCAGTTGAAACTGGAAATGGTTTTGCCAAGTAAAATAGTGAGTGTAAGAGACCTAAGCCAGGTATGTCTTCAGAGCCCAAGAGGCCACAGCAGTTCAGGCCCTATATGTCCTAAAACTGACATCCCAGGACTCCATTCTAGGGGGCAACTATTGGAGAAGAATCACATCAGACTGGCTATTTGCAAAAGGGACTAAGGAGAGAGAAGGCCCATGTAACAGAAGGTGACAGGAACAGCTCTGGGAATTCCTGGAAAGCAAACCGCCATATTTTTTGGATCATATAAAAAAAAGCAACAAAAATTAGGTTCTTTATAGTTAGAAAAGATACCTTGACTTTATCTCTTGCTAAAGATTCACAAAGACAAATTTCACATAAAAGAATATTGTTCACATAAGCTGTTCTTTAGGAATCTCACACAGAATGATCTTCAAACAAGTCAAAAGACTAAAGGAGGCAAAAAATGGCAGAGATAATCATTAAGCACATGGTTGCTTGTACAACTAAGACTCAGTGAGAACTACAAAGGGCAGCAGAGGCTACATATTTATGTAATGTACATATGATATTATTAAAAAGGGAGGGGTAAACAATATGTTTAAAAAGGTTCTATAAATGTCTTTAACAAATATAATTACAGTTACATGTATGTATATATTTGGAAAGTATATATATATATATATTTAGTACTGTTATTCTGAGTCTTTTCCATGTATAATGTGGTATAAACTAAATAAGTAATTATAGGGAATTGTAATTCTATCATCCCTGAGTCCTTTATAACTAGAATTTTTAATGAGGACTGTACATCTGTACATAAGCATTTAAATAATTAAGAATAATAACACATCTTAGAGTCCTGATATGAATGGGAAGCACCCATAGAAATTCCTGAGGTCTTTCATTTCAGATATATTTTCTAGTGATGTCTACCGAAGAGGTCTGGAAACAACAACCAATGCAGTGAGCATCCCTTGCACCCAGGTTGTGGTCTTGAAATACCCTTTCTCACAAAGGACAAAGCTGGTTCAGGTCTGGGGTAGTGATAGTATAAAAGAGCCTGAGAAATCGTGGCATATCGGATACAGCGGAAACTAGCAACGACCACTAGGGTCATGTCAGGAGAACTCAGGAGCCAAAGTAAAGATGCTCCCTCCACCAAAACTGGGACTATTTCAGATTCAAAATGAATAATAATTGTGATTGATTGAAGCCCTTCAAATCTGTTCAAATTCATAAGTTCATAACCATATTTTAACAATCTGGAGGTGCCAGTTCAATATGGTGATGTAGGAGGAACCTGAACTCACCTCTTCCCATAGAAACATTTGAGTCTGCAGCAAATATGGGAAAATTTCCTCTTTAAAAAATTCTAAATTCTTGCAGACTGATGACTACACATTGGACAAAAGAGAAGAAAACCACTTTAAGGCAAGTAAGAGAAGTTAGGACACAATCTCTCCAGAAACCCCATGCCTGTTGCAGCAGTCCAGAGCTGGGAGAAAACTCAAAACCTGGAGCTTCTCTCCAAGGATTAAAAGGTTCAGACTCATACTGGGCAGTTCAACTTTTAGGTCTGCACCTAGAGACAAGTCTCCAAACATATCTTCTTGAAAACCAACAGGGATTTGCAACTTGAGACCCACGAGATCTTGGCAATTTGGAAGAAAGCTCTTAAAGGGTTTGCCTGGTCAGAGTTACTCTCCCCACGGTCCAGCTTAGAGGCAGCCAATCATGCCCAGACTTAAAGTGAAGGAGGCCCACCTGTTCATATCAAAGCTATGCCTGAGTAGCAGGCATCTACTTTATGTCTTTTCAATAAATGATGTTGGGAAACTAGACAGCCACATGCAAAAGAATGAAGTTCGACCACTATGTTACACCACACACAAATTTAACTCCACATGTATTAAAGGCTTAAGTATATGATTCGAAACCATAGAACTTCTAGGAGAAAACACAGGCAGTAAGTTCCCTGAAAAGAGATGATTTTTTAAATCTGGCACCAAAAACAAAAGCAACAAAAGCAAAAAATAAGTAAGTGGGACTATATCATACTAGAAAGGTTCTGTACCTCAAAGAAATTATCAACAAAATGAAAAGACAACGTACTGAATGGGAGAAAATATTTGCAAGTCATATATCTGATAAGGGGTTAATACCCAAAATATAGAAAATAATTCATACAACTCAGTAGAAAAAATGAACAATATGATTAAAAAATGGGCAGATGATCTGAAGTGACGTTTTCCAGAGAAGACATAGAGATGATCAACAGGTACATGGAAAGATGCTCAACACCATTAATCATCAGGGAAATGCAAATCAGACCCACAGTGAGATATCTCACACCAGTCGGAGTGGCTAACATCAAAAAGACAAGAAATAACAAGTGTTGGAGAGGATATGGGGGGAAGGAAACCCTTGTGTACTACTGATGTGAGTATAAATTGGTGCAGCCATGATGGAAAATAGTATCGAGGTTCCGTACATAATTAGAAGTATTAAAATTAAAGTCCTACCATCAAAAAAAGAGGCCTACCATATGACCCAGCAATTCCACTTCTGGAAATATATCCAAAGGAAATGAAAATACTAACTTGAGAAGATATATGCACCCTCTTGTTCATAACAGCATTATTTACAATAGCCAAAACATAGAAGCAACTTAAGGGTCTATCGATGGGTGAATGGATAAAGAAGTTGTGATATACATATAAAATGTAATGTTAGTCATGCCATTTGTGACAACATGGATGGAACTACTTGAGGGAATTATGTTAAGTAATTGGCCTTTAATGATGACAGGAAACTGATTCATTTTATTTTAAAAACTGGTAAATAAGTGGAAAGAACCAATCTTGTTTAGTTAGTTAGTCTTCTCTATATGAACTGTACCACTGGCTAACTAAGAAAAGATGAGGCCAAGTGTCTGTAAAGCTATTTAAATTAATAAATGAAAAAAGAAATGTGAGAAATTATGACTGTCAATAAATTAAGAGATCAAACATTGAGCATCAATGACCGAGAGGCAACCAGACTTCACATACCTACTGAGAAAGGAATTCACCGCCACCCATGCTCTCACTAAAGGGATGGAGCTGTGTCTGATCCAGCGTCTGAATCCAACTGCCAACTGGCAGGAAATACAGAGGACAGAACATCATGTTGTACTATACCAGGAGTACGCATTCAGCAAAAGATAGACTGTGGGAATGATAAAAGTCAAAAGTTTACTTATAAATAAACGATAATAAAAACCAAGGGCTGCTAGAACCTATAGATTGAAACACACTTTAAGTTGAAAAAGAATGGGCAAGCCAAGTAAATTATGATTTCTGAAGATACACACTTGGATGATAAATCTAAAAAGAAATTCTAGGAATAATGTTTACTAAGGATTGTAATATTTAGTAGGGAGGTGAAGGAAGGGGTTGATATTGTTTGAGGGTATGGCTAGGACTCCTGGGACAGATGATATGGTTATATTTCTTGACTTGGGTGGGGATAGAAGAATATCTGTCTTATAATAACTCATAATGCTATACATTTGTATAGTCTGTGTCTGTGCTTTATTTATAATAAAATACTTAAAAATAAAAAAAATAATAAGCAACTGTCAATCTATTGCTGAAAAGAGTTCATGAGTGGATGGTTAGTATTGACCTACCCCAGCTGCCTTATCTTTTATCCTTGTTCTTTCTACTTTTAATCTTTAACTCTCACATTCCAAGAAAAGGAAGTTCATATTATTTGTGTCTCAATTATCTGGGCATGGAAAATACGAACATTAATTTTCCCAAGGTAGATTATTAATGGTTTGGTTGTAAGGTATTAGGTTTCCTAAAATGAACAGCACCCCGTTATTTTCATAGTTTTCATAGCACTTACAGATTAGACTCAGAGCTTACACACTGTGGACAGTTGAACTGAAAACCATAGCCTCTAGCTCATCTTAATCCCCGTTCCTCAGCCCTTGAGCCTGTTCTATGCTGTTTTTACTTCATTCCCAAACAAGATGTAATTCCTACAAGATTATGCCATTTTACACACATGAATGGAATACTAAGAAGGCAATGAGTGAAAGAGGTTTTTATCCTGTTAAATCAATGCCTCTGCCTAGAACTAGTATGTACTCCAGCACTGAAGATGATGCACTGAAAACCATGACACCTGGTGAGCATTAAATCTCCCTTTTAGTTTCTTTCTACTTGTGTTTCTTTTCTCTGTCAGTGAATCTAAGTTTTTGTTTTGTAAGATAACTGTAATCTACCCCATTTTTACTTTTTTTGCATAAATTAATCTTCCCAAAGCTTTTTCTTTTTTTTTTATAATAGTTCAAAATTAGAGATCTTTAACAATCAATTATATTTGAAAAAAAATTCAAAGACCTGGATACCAAAAATAGCACTAGTTTTGAGTCAAACAGATCTGTGTTTCATTCCCAGGTTCTGCATTTACTTAGAGGGGAAATTACTTTATCTCCATGAGCTTCAATTTCTTCATCTATAAAATGGAGAACATAAGACCAACATCAGTAGGGTTGCTATAAAAGTTAAATGAGAAGATACATCTAAAATTTCAGATGCATTTTGGATACTGTCAAAATGATGATTATTCTACCTTACCTAAGTATTATGTTCTCCAGTTTATGTATTATGCTAGAGTAGATTTAATTCTGAAGTAGTTACTAGGGGGGAAGTTATTTTCTTTGGCCAGGCATGTTTACAGTTTAAAAACTTCTTATACTCACTCTCCAATAAGTTTGTCTTGATCAAAAAAAGACATAGTAGAGCCACATTAGATATGTATTTAGTAATCTACAATCTACATCCCCAAGTGATGGATTCTTTTCTTTATTTCAGATTATTCTTTCAAACACTTCTATTTTGTAATTTCCTACATTTGTGATCCGCTTGAAATTTGATGGCCTCTTTATTTTCTTTTAATTCAGCAAGGGATAAGTGACAAATGGATGGGCAGTAATCACCTTTAACAACTTAAAAAAATAGTTTCCCAAAGCTGGCAAACACAGCTTCCTCTATCATAACGTTCCTCTCTCAAAACATCTCATAAAATGAGAGACACCCCTTTGAATTGCACAAATAGAACCACTCAGCTGTATTATCTCTAAGAGTGTGTCCACACTACCGTTGCCCATTTTTCTAGTGTAAGTGACAAGGGAAAGAAAGGACAGCAAACAACGTAACCTAGGAAACCAAGAAAAGAGAAATACACACATACACATACATATATAATATTTTTTCCATTAAAAGCAACTGTGATACCTTGTGACTATTACCAGTCTTTCAAGTCGGCATCTCTCTATGAAGTATGATTTCAGGGGTGGTGGAAAG
Source organism: Manis pentadactyla (assembly GCF_030020395.1). NCBI lineage: Eukaryota > Metazoa > Chordata > Mammalia > Pholidota > Manidae > Manis > Manis pentadactyla. Next base: position 10,790,074 of record NC_080026.1, on the reverse strand, counting down.
GATCCTCAAATCAATAAAAATCTCCACATATTTCCTTTCCTTGTCAAAAAAATTTCTTTTCAGAGTTCTCAATGAATATGCAAATATATTAAATGGTGAGACTAACTACCCACTGGCTGGAGCAGGCATTGTGATGGTAGAGGTGACAAGTGGTGAGTTTTGGGGGTCAAGGCACAATGGGGTATGCCATCTCCTGGGGCCCCAGCCAGGAGGAAGAGAAGAGAAGAGACATTTTGAATATCACTCTAGGGCAAGACCAAAATCAAACACTTTCCACCCATTTACAGTTTTGCTATGGAGCCATGAGACGCTACCCTGAATACCTGCTCATGCTGCAAGCTGACCAACCTCGCGAAGAGGAGGTGAGAGATCCCTGTTGACCCTCTTCTCTGCTTTCCTTTCAGTAGGAAAGTTTCTAATCTATGAGGAACATGATTTGAAATACATATTTTTGGTGTGCATGAGGAAGGAAAAAGGGCTTAATTAAATATCGCAAAACTACCATCCCTTGCTCTACTAGACAACCACTCCCGAATTCTACATATGAAAATGTAAATGTTTGCAAGGAGTCTCTTCTTTAAAAAAAAAAAAATCCATTACTTTATGACTGTCAGCATATTTGAAAAATAAAGATCCTTTCCAACTTCTTTGAAGCTAACAGAATCTGTTTCTTAGTGATTGTGTCAGAGGTTTAAAAACTGTTGCTCTCAGTTTTTTCCTTAACATTTAAGAATCTGTTTCTTTTTTGAGTCTGTCAAAGGCTTTTAACAAATTAGAAGATTGTTGCTCATTCAGTTGCATTTTTTTTTCTTGGATGAACATGATACAACAAATCTGTTTTGGTGTCTTTAAAATCAGAGTTTTGGCTTATTAAAATAGTTAAATATTGGTTGCTCTCTTTAAGGCTGGGGGTTGTTCTTAGAAATGGAATTATTCTTGTGTTTGCCCTGTGTGTCAGGATACTGGTTTCATAACTGACTGGAGCAGCAGTTCTTCACATAATCAGATGCTCTGTTAATAGGGAATAACATGTGCATTGTACTTCTGGCCCCTTCAGAACTATTATAATACAGTCAATGAATTGTTACTAAAGACTTTGTCAAAATATAATGGTTGTGTATGATTCATTGAGGAACAAGATAAATAAGGCCATTTTGAATATTGCCAGACATAAATAATTATGAGATATAAATAATTCTCATTCCTGTAGTTTAGATTTTACTTATAGGCTTATCTAGTGTAAACATCTGAAAAATTTTTCTTGTAAGACATGCATAATAAAAATTTTGCTAGTGGTATATCATTGATGAGTTCCCTGAGGAATAACTATATTTACATATATATATATATTTACAATAGTCTATTTTATAGGTTAGAAATTCTCAACACATGCTTATAGGGCATTTCAAAAATTTTACCCTGGTTGACATCTATTTACATAGCATTTTCCTCTTTTTAAGATAATTGTACTTACTATTTTTAGCACCAAAATATAGATATGCTGTATTTTGCTAGAAATGGCTGTTCTGGGCATACAAAATATTGTTTTCAAAATATAATCTCATAAACTCTTAAAAACACCTCTAAATATCACTAACTAGATAATTAAAACTAGGCTTAAGGGTTATAGTTTAACCTCAAACAGTTAAGATCAAATTAAATATTCTATCTTGGTGCTCTACCAATTTCAATTTCTAAAGGTCATTAAAAGGAGATGAAATATTGTTTTCAAAATGATTAAGTCCTTTAAAAGTGAGAACAGAGAAATATCAGTCAGCATGTATTATAAAAAACATTCAACATATTATCATCATCATAGTTATTATTGATTATGATAAGCACAATATTCTTTGGAAATCAGATAAAGCTGGAACTATATTCAGTATCTCCTTCTTTCTTGACAGAGTATTGAAATTCTGAAGCTATTACACTATATTTTGCCTAGATTAATTACAGTAGCAAAAGTTGTAAGTAAAAGTAATAAGTTGTCTGATATCATTTTGTTTTGTCAAATAAATGACACACCATCAGGTAGAGACATTTGATTCCCACTTGAAGATAATGTGCTATCACTTCAGTGCAATCACTGAAATCTGTGCCTCAAATGATATTACTCATCATTTGCCTGAATTGCTTAAAATATTCTAAAAATAATTGCAACAATTATCCCATGGTAATCTGTCAATGTATTGTAGATATGATACGAGAGAACTCAAGACATGTGTTACAATATTTTAAGGAAAAGAAGTCAAATTCCCAGTTAAATTATTATTCATGCATTTAAAGCACTACATCTCTAATTTTCCTTTCTTTCTTCGCGCTCTAGTCCTTACAACAAACTGATCTCTGTGTCTGGAGTACCCTCTCCTGTTTCTTTTTTACCAGATTAGTTTTTGAAATCTTTTTAGCCATATTAACTGTAAGTCTCTGCCTACTTTCTTTCTTGTGAATTAGCCTGATTGTTTCTTGAGGGGCAGTGTTTGATTCCTCTTTGGAAGTCTAGGGTTCCCAAAATGCCCTGGATCTTTGTAGGAATTTAAAGAATGCTACTACATAAAGAACACTATGTAGTAGTCATTCAGAAGGGTAGCAAGGATATGAACTACTATCAGGGTTGTATGAATGATAAAAAAAAAAATAATGTTGCATGTAATAGATACTAAAAAGTTTTTTGATAATTATGTACAGTAGTTGAGGGAAATAATAGTAGCTGCTAAGAACAGATCATAGATATCGCCATACTCCATGCATTATGTGATACCTCATATGATCCCCACAACAGTCCATGAAGTGGCTACCATTGTCTAACCCTACATAGAAGGCACTTAAATTACAACTTGAGTAAATTCAAGGATTTAAACATGTATACTTGAAAGAATACAACTGACAGAAATATAAACCATCAGAGGAGGAAACAGTTTGGATATAAACGTTTCCCATTCATATTTTATAGTAAATTTTTGCATTAAAAATAATTTCAAATGACATCCCTATATAAAAACAGGTAATTTTACACCATATATGGAATGTCCATATGATAGCAATCTCTTTTAAGGAACAGGTGCTTTTTTTAAACCTGACAGAAGAAATAAAGAAGTATAAAACTTAAATGTAACTGCCTCACAGTTTGGCTTAGGACTAACACTGAATTTTTCTAGACAGGAATCACCTGTCACCATAGCCATCATGGTCCTAGAAGGTTAACGGAAGTCATTTGAAATGGTGAATCAATGACCTTCCAGCTGTCACTTGTAGCGCTTCTGCAGTGCCATATATGATCTTAAGAAAATGACAGAAACAGTAGAAGGTGCTTCAATCATGTAATCAACCTGCCAACTGTTCAAAAATGGTATGTGAATTTCTTGAGGAAAAGCAGAAAAATGAATAATAGAAAGTTTGTTATTAACATGGAAAAACATAAAGGTGCAAAATATCAGTTTATAGCAATACTGTGACTCTGCTTTCCAAATATATTTTAAAGGGTTACACTGAAAACTGTAATATTAGCAAATAACTATCAAAATTTGTTTTCGTGAAAAGTATTGGAATAATACTTTCCAGAGTAGAAATAGTCTTAGATATCCTGTTATGCTTCCCTAGTCACGGAAATTATGTTTGACCTCAACTAAATCACATAATGTTTCCTGCACTTTTCTCCCCCTAGAGAAATGTACCTGTTTCCGTGGTAAGCAGGTATTGATAAATTTGAAAATTAAAAGATAAATGGCAAAGCATTATTCTCACTTTAATATGTTCAATAAAAAAGTGAATTAGAGAAGTAACCAAGTTACTGAAATCTCAGGGAAATACATTATGGACATTATTTTTTTTTTCCTGTGAGTTTAGACTGAATTAAAGTGGAACATTTGGTTGTACAGAGATTATAGCCTGTATTTTATGAGTTGTATGCCTTGGTTCAGAATGAAAGTAAGGGTCCAGTTTCAGAAATCTTTGTCTTTTGGAAGAGTTATTACTTTTAAATACTTGACTCAAAAATAAATCCATAGCCTCATCCTGCTACAGTTTTTCTCTTTCCAGCTCCATAAGACAGTAAAAGAATCTACTGGGAATTTTTTTCTCAGTCCCCCTTCCTAGTTCCCTGCTGCTCTGAGCTTGAGTATTAACCAGCTGTTTCTGAAATCATGACCCTTACTTGGCATCTTTAAGTGATTGAAGGCAAAATGGCTTTATGGTCAGACAGAACATACAAAGATAACAGAAACATACACGAATGTTTCCGCTCTATCCTCCTAAAGTCTGATTTGAAGTAGATTTGGAGGTAAGGGAGAGAAATTCTGGGGAAAAGGGCTGATAGCAAGAAAGGTTCTCATATTTTTGAAAATCTAAGGATTGGCAAAATTAAGATAGGTAAAACATAAAATAATCGAGTTAAATTTCTTAGCACTTTTAAATAGTTTGTCATGGATTTTTTTTATAAACCATATTTATAAATCACAATTCATTACTATTATCATACAGTCTATTTAAAAATTCAACCTATAGGGAAATCATTAAATGATACAAGAATCAAGAGAAAACTGATAAAAACATTTCATAACAATTAGGAAATTTACCCCCGAGTAATCTAATAACTAAAACTTGAGGTGTATATTATGGAATTTACATGCCAATCAAATAACATATTCAAAAACATGGTTGTATTGGAAACATGGGCACTTTCTCTATGTCTATTTCTTTATCTAGAAACTAGAGATAATAATCTGTTTAAGTGAAAGCAGGTATAAAGTGACATATTTTTAAAGCATTTTAAAAATAGCAAATTTAAGGAACTAAAGTATATTGGCAATTTTATTATCACTAGGGTCCCGCTCACACAGATAAGACCGATTATGAACTATCCTCCTCACTTTTGGGAAGACTGTAACATTAAACATTTGCTTCTGCAGAGCATTGAAACAATAAGGTGGATTTAAATTGTTTGCCTCATGCCTTAAGGGGAATTATGTTTGGACTATGTGCCTAGTCTGGTACAAATTTGTTATAGTGTTAAGTTGTGAAAATGCACTAAACTGGTGCTCAGGGATTTGCCCAGTTAAAGATACCCATTGTTATCCTTGGGTTGATGAAACAGACAATCCTGTATTATGAATGATTAGCAAGCCCCAACTATTTCAGACTTCAAATTAAACTTTGCTGAGAGCATTCAGCAAAAGTTGGTATGCAGTAATGAAGTCAGAAAATCCCTTTCTTATCAATGAATGTTGGGAAACAAATTGCAGAAGTCCTAAAAATGTGTTAAAAATGAAGTTAGAACACCCTACACCAACTGTCAGCCAGGGCTCCCAGCTGGAGCATTCATGATGCAATAAAATTAGAACATTGGAAGGAAAACGCACTCTACACAAATGTACTTCATTTAAAAGTCAGACTTTACATTTCAAAGTTTCTGATACATCAGCTGAGTTTCTGCTGTGCATGCCCACAGAGGTACGCTCTCGAGTCACAGCAGAACACTTATCTGCTAAATGAAAAATCTTTTGTGTTCCATGACCCAAGGACAGGAGGGCTTCGGGGGCCCTGCAGGAAATCCTGATGTTCCGGTGCAGTTCGGATGACGCCTCTAACCTAGCAAAGCACGGCGATGTTTAAAGTTCACCTTTGAACCTACCCGAACATTAAGATACCAAGAACTTTTCAAAACTGAAAACCTGAGAGGGAAAAAACTATAATCTCCTTAAAAATGGCTTTAGTAATTATACAGATGATGGTGGCGATATTTTGTTGATGACGATGATAGAACAGTTCTCAATAACGTCTGCTGTGTTCTTCTGGTGAATTAGTCATTCTTCGTAAAAACTCTACAGTATGCAGTCCTTTTGTCCTGAGTTTACAGAAGGGAAGACTGAAGTTCAGAAATGTTCGGTCACCTGGTAAGATCACACAACAGCAAGCATGTGCCTGAGCGCAGTTAGGAGCTTAGATATGACTTTCTACAAAGTTTTTACCCATAATCGTCCTGCCATTTTACATAACCAAGGGTCTTTGAACTCCTCTGAAAAACGTACTATCTGGTATACTCTGCAATATTTTTATTTCAGAAGTTTTAGAGCTCTTGATAAACTATTTGCCTCTAATTGTCTCCAGTCACAGGGAAGTCATGTGAGCAGCCTCTGAAATGCAGCTGCTTGTAAGGAGGGAAGAGACTTAGAATAATGCTTGGCCACATAGGAAATGAAAACTGCTTGAAATTGCATCTCGTACTTGAGAAGGTACTAACCACAGTTTGGAGGTTGGCTTGGCCATTTAAACCAACACTTTATTTTTTACAGCGTGTGTTACTGAGAGCTTTAATGAGACAGCTGGGGCGGGGAAGCTTTCTATCGCTGAGAGCCACGGAACATCCCCGGTTTCTCCGTGTTCCCTCACACGCCCTGGGATAGGCGTGCACTTGAGCCCTTAAGCGCAAGGACACAACTTATTAACACATCTTCTGACAGTCCATATTTCGTCCCCTAAGAGGTTCATATTTAGAGAATGTCATTTCTTCTACTTGCATTTGGAAGTCGAAGCAAGAGAATCCAAATCCATGTGACTATAAAAAACATTTAACTGACTCCATTTTTGTTTAGGTTTTTAAATCGTGGCTGTAACTTTGAGGTTACATTTGATACTCCTTCAAATTTAAAAGAGCAGGCAGAGAATTCATAAATTCAGAAAAGATAAAAATAACTTGCGTCATTAACCTTTAAGGGAGATGGCTCTGACATCAATCTATAATGACCAAATTTAGATATTATTCTGCTTAAAACAGGACAATGTGATTTAGAGTCTTTATCATAAACTATGTAGCTAAGCACCCAACTGTCATCTGAAAAAAATTTATTTGAAATAGTTTTAAATATGTTTACAAAGAAATGCTTCATTTTTAAAGTCATCATTTGTTTTCATTTAATTTCAATAAAGAAACATTGATCAAATACCTCTATTGTATCAAAAGAACAGAAGTAGGGTCTGGGAGGGATACAGCAATGAGCAAGATCACACCTTGCTGCTGCAAAGGTGATGCTCAAATAGAGGACACAGGGCATGTGTATAAATAGCTTTGGAATTTAAAAGAGTACTCAAAGGGTAAAAAAAGAGAGTGGGATACAGTAGAAGCAGGTAAGTGACATCATCTGACATCATGTCCTATTATTCTCCCCCTCACTTACTCTGTTCCAGGCTGACTAACCTCCCTGTGGCTTCCTAAGGAAAGAAGTGTTCTTGGGGCCTTTGCACTTGCTTTCTTCTTTGCCCAGATATGCATGAGTCTTGCTCTCTCACTTTCACCTAAATTTTCCTCAAACAGTAGGTCTCAATGATACCGTCTCTCATTCTCCTATTTAAAATTACAAGGTCCCTACCCACTTCCTATCACCTTTGCCTACCTTATTTTTCTTTTTTAGCTCTCATTTTCAAACATTCTATAATATTTTCTTATTTATATATTATTTGTCTCCATCTAAAAGCCACAGAGGCAAAGACTTTTATTTTGTTTACAGTTAATTTACTACAAGTTGGAATAGTTCTCCAGATAAAGTAGGTGCTCAGCAGTTTTTGCTGAATAAATAAACGAAGCAGTGACTGGCTTAGGGTGGAGGTCCTTAGCAAAAAAGAAAAAAGTAAGATTTAGGGTAGTAGCTAGAGTATTACCCGGGTCCAAAGAATTCTTGGTTTACTAAAAATCTAAGGTAGGTTTCAACACATTTTTAAGCCAAGGAATATGAAGTAGGGACCAGAGAAAGAAATAAAAATTTATAAAAAGGAAACTGGAGGATCAAAGCCCTCAAAGTATTAAAAGAACAAGCTTACATAGAGCCATTAGCTCCCTCTCTAGGGAACATCTCATCCCTCAAAACAGGATCAAAGGAGGTGAGAGATAAGTGAGAATGAAGAGGGACTTGTGAATGTTGAAGAGTGGAGCTCATCTGTTCCAAGGACATTTACTAAGAATGAAGGAGGTAGGGGCAGAAACCGGGGACGTCTGGGAGGCAGAAGATTGGAATAGCTGTTCAATAAAGTACAAAACAGAACTACTACGGAAGAGATGAGTGGCTTTTATGGGTAGTGGGAATTTGACCTATGCACCTATAGGGGAATCAGTCAGCCAGCAAAAAGACAGAAGAGAATGAGTAGGAATGCACTAGTTTCTAAGATTGAGAGCCTAGAATTTGGCAACCATACAAGCAGAGATGGTCAAAGGCTGAAATAGCTTTGCTCCATAGGCACATGACATAAACCTGACACCCAAAACTCCTAGACTCAAAAAGAGCTTTGGAAGCCAGTTGCTCTCAGAATTAGTTCAATAAACACTTTATGAATGCTGCAGCACTAAAATGACTATGGAGACCACCAAAGTAATTGAAACAAAAACCTTTAAAATATAAAACATGCATGTCTGATAAAGGTAGACTAGTTTATTTCTAGATATTTGTGGCCAAAATTTTAGATAAATTCAGAACATTCTATTTTTATTCCTTCTGATTTGCTGATAACCCATGCCCGCTATCAGTCTTTTGGTACTAACACTATGGGGAAATTTGAGGTAGCATTGTTCAGAGTGTCACCATAAACCAGTGTTTACATAACCATACTCAGAAAGTACAAGCATGTTTGCGCTATTAGCCATTAATATTTAGGAGAAGACACACTTTGATGCTAGTGTTTTACTGGAACAAAGATCATACACTCAGAAGTCTTCTAGTCCGGGAGCAAGCCTGAGTGCAGTGGGAAGAGGGCAGGTACACACAAGCTTTGTGTAAAGATGGGGAACACTGGCCAGAGCTACCCTTTGAGAGCCATTATTTACCTATCTCCAGCCAATTTTGCCATTTGAGAATATAGGTCTAGTGTAGCCAGATCTTTCACATTTTCAGGAGAATCTGGGAACCCCCACTCCTTAATGGTAAATTAAAGATTCTAAAAGTTGACTCAAATTCTTCTAAAATAATACGGATCAAACTGAATACATATGAGGTCCTGATATGTATGACCTGCAAACAACTATTTTGCAATTTTAGCTTTCAATTCCCATGATGATCCTATTCACTGACACTTCAATTCAATAACTCCCTAGAAAATTTGTACTTGTAAGATGTTTTAAAATAACCATTATACTCTTTATAGTATACTTCCACATGTCTAAAAAAATCCTTATCTAAAAATAACAGCAAAGGCTTTGAAATGTTATGTGAAAACTAAGAGGCAAGAAAGAGGAGTTTTGCAGGGGAAATGTAGATTGCATGATATTCTCGCCTCTGTTTCATTCAGTACATGCCCTCTGGTCTGAGTTACTTTTCCTAAAACAATAATCCAGATATCATCTCTGCATCTTCTGTATCAGCAGAGATTTTGAAAGGTACTGTATTTTTAGAACTCTTTCACTGAGACTGCTATTGCCACCATTAATCTATAAGTCTCTGCCTTCCCCAGGAAGGTGCTATGAAAATAGTCTCTGAACAGCAATACTTTGATAAAGTATAAATGGGAGAAGCAGGGAAACAGGCTATACATTTAAAAGGCTTTTACAACGTGTGTTGCTCGGCAAAAGTCCCCAAATATTGCCCCACTTCCACCTACATCCTGCATTTTCAGTAACAGACTTCAAAGGGAATTTAATTCATCTTCTTTTCATTAAAAGAATGACTTTGGAGCCATTGTGTGTTCACACAACCTCACAGGACCTTTTCAGGACCAAAAGTCATGCTTCTCTTCGGCAGTTAATGTAACTCAAAAATTGGAAAGGGTAAAATATGCTCTCAACTTGGAAGCGAGAGCGCCAGAATACGTTCTGAAGGCTTCACACAGTAAATGTGTTTTGTTCCCATAAAAGAAGGAGCACACAGCAGAAGCCTCAGTTCCTGCAGCGAAGCAGTTTTATAATAGCCATCACCTTCCAGAGAGGGAAAAGAAAGGGAAACAGGAGAAGGACCCAAACACACAAACAAACAGGCGAAAGGCAACCAGAATGAAAGGGTAAAGGGTGAGGAGACAACAAAAGGAGACCCGCCTGCTCACCCTCTTCCTGGCTGCCTTTGCCCTTTTCCATTGTTGTTGATGTAGGATGGATGCTGCACTTTCTCCTCACAGCATCCCAACAGGACCCGAGGACTTTAATCAAAGAGGGCTTCGCTCTCAGGTACAAGACTTTTTACTCAGCACTTTAACTGGCTAAATTTTTTACTGTAGTAAGTCTTTTCTCATCAAATTTTTTAGCCTGTGAATTGTTGGCATCTTGAGAATTACAGAACAGAATGAGCAATTTTATTGTCAGCTGAACAAAGGCAGATTTGGGGAATCACAGAATAATGCTTTTGAGCCACACACACTCTTTCCTCCACAGTTCTACGCACACATGTTGGTGTTCTTTGTGAGTATGCCTCCCCTTCTACTTCGTTATCAGTCTCTAAATCCCACCTCCACCCAACGCAGTAATGCACCTCTCTGGTACTGCAAGGGCTCTACAACAGTCCATCTCTGCAGCATCGTCCGCTCACTGCTGTCGATTTTCAGGAGCAAGCAACTGTCTTTCTGCTGCGTCAGGTTTGAGCAGTTGAGATAGATTTACTCAACCACACTCAGAATGTCAGAGTGATTTGAAAACAAAGGAAGATAATGGATTAAATGAATAAACTCTTCTCAAAATTTTCTTGACATAGGTTAGAGTTTCTAAAAATATTTGTATTTTATAGCACATGAATGCTTTGTTCTTACCTTCTACTAACCTGTTTGCAGTCAGTTTCCAAAACTCATGATTGAAATGACAATTTAAAAAGTATTAGAAGCTGACATCAGCATTTACATTTCAAGCTTCACTTATCAGAACAGTTCATTGAATTTTACCATGTAGAAGGAAGATGTGTCTTACTTTACTTAAAGTAAAGGGGGAAAATGTTGATTCACATTTTGATTGTGAAATACCAGCTGAATGTTGTTGCAAGATGTAGGTAACTGGCTGTAATCTCTTTTTCAGTATCCAGAAGGAAAGATGTGTATAGAGTTCACATAACTGATTCAGGATGTTGGAATGACAATTCCTTATGATTGCAGAAAGTAGTCATAGACAAGGCATTCACTGTTAAGAGAAGGAATATGATGGAAACTTCTGTTTTACTGGTTGAGAGAGAGTGACTGCAAGGTGAATTCTGCGACAAAGAAGAGCTAAGAAAACTGCTGTCTGACCCAGATAATCTCTGATAGGCAGAGAACATGCCTTGTGGCAGGGAGCTGTAGGCAAAATTGGTGGTATTTTGATCCGAAAATGGGCTGAACACCTAGAACCTTATGTTAACATTGAGAAGGAGCTAATTCCAAAGTAAGAAATGGAGATGAGTTAGAAAGGAACTTTATAATCAAGTGTGAGGATAAAAGCAGTATTATGTAAACTTACTCATGTGAATTTAGTGACTACTCATAAAATCAAATGCATAGATCAGTAAAGGCAGTTAAAAATTGGAAGGAAGTAGGTGCAAGCATAATGTCATGCTTCACTGTAGGGTTTTAATTCTGGTATGTAATTATTTAACAAAACATTAATATTTAACGTCTTAAATAAGTCAAAGTGGAAAATGTAATGTGAGCTAAACATCTAATTAAATGTACCTGTAGGATGATATAGCACTACTCTATATTTAAAGTCAGAATATCTGAGTTCTCCATGCTGTTCCTTTACTAATTATCCGCTTATTTCTGAGGGATTCTGTTTAGTTGGAGTCCAGAGTGTTAGGTTACAGCCAGCAGCTGTGGGGTTACAATTCTTGCTGCTTCTGACAGATGGGAGTATTGGCAGGGTGCTTCCAGAACTGGACTTCTCCTTGAGATGAACTTTACAGGGAACAACTGGTCACTGAGACTCATATCTAATTGTTCAAACCTGTGATGCAAGGACACTGCAGAGGGATAGCTAGCTAGTGTGCAATTGGAAGACTAAATAAAGCAAAAGAGCAGTGAGTTAAGAGAATAAGCTGACACAAAAGTATATTGTCAGGACTGCCTGTCACTCCTCAATCTTCTAAATATTCACTCAAGGAACTCAGGGAAGTGACTCACAGAACCATACTAGACTTCTACAGTCCAAATAAATATTCTACAACAAGGGGTCAGTACATTTTTGCTATACAGAGCCAGATAATAAATATTTTAGCTGCTGTGATCCACACAGTTTGTGTTACAACTACTCAGCTCTGCCGTTGTAGTGCAAAAACAGCTATAGACAATATGTAAATTAATAAGCATGGCTGTGTTTCAATAAAACTTTCTTTATAAGCATTGAAATTTGAACCCAAAATGTTATTCTTTAAAGTTGTATTTTTTCCAAACACTTAAAAATATAAACCCATTCTTAGCTTATGGAGTGTATAAAAATAGGCCATAGGACAAAGGCGGCCCGTGAGCCAAAGTTTGCTAACACCTATTCTAAAGTTATGCCAGCCAATATAGCTTTATTATAAACACTGTGGTAACAATGAGAATGTTGACTAAAACAGAATGTGAAAAATGCATTATAATTTACTAAGGGTTTTAAGTACATTATTTCATCCTTACAACAATCCTATGTGATAAATTGATATGGTAGATTAATGGTCCCTCATTTCAGTTCTCCCTGTATCCATGCCCATTGTCTGGCTTTGAAGTTTCTAACAGCATAAATTTGGAGTATATTCCACTGTACCTTATTCTGAATTCAGCTATGTGATTTACTTTGGCCAATGGTATATTAGCAATTGTGACCCAAACAGAAACTTAAAAAATGCTTGAGTGTTTCTGCTTAGTGCTTATCCCTTAATGTTAATATAAGAACATGCTGGAGGTAGTGGGCTGAAGAATAAAAAAACAAACAAACATGGAACTGATGAACAAAGCCGAATAACTAAATAAATGGTGAGATATTCCATGTTCATGGATAGAGAGACTCAATATTGTCAAGATGTCAGTTCTCTCAAACTGGATCTACAGATTAAATGAAATCCCAAACACATCTGTGGACACTGACACACTAACTCTAAAATATAGAAAAGCAAAAGACCCACAATAGCCAACACAATATTAAAGGAGAACAACAAAGATGGAGGAATGACATTGTTTGACTTCAAGACCTACTATAAAGCTACAGAAATTCAAACCAGTGTGGTATTTGGTGAAAGAATAGACAAATAAATAAAGAGAACAGCAGAGAGAGCCCAGCAATATACCAAAATACATAGTCAACTGATTTCTGGCAAAAAAGCAAAGACAATTTTATGTAACAAAGGTACTCTTTTCAACAAATGATACTGAAACCACTGGACATCCACATGCAGTAAAATGAATTAGACACAAACTTTGCACCCTTCACAAAAATTAACACAAAATGGATCACAGACTTAAATATACCAGCAAAATTATAACATTCCTGGAAGATAACACTGAAGGAAACCTAGATGATGATCTTTTGTGTGATGATGACTTTTTAAATACAAGCACTATCCATGAACAAAATAATTAATAAGCTAGAGTTAGTTTAAGTGAAATATTTCTGCTCTGTGAAAGGCAAAGTCAAGAGAATGAAAAGACAAGCCACAGACTAGGAGAAAATACTTGGAAACAGCACATTTGATAAAGGACTGTTATCCAAAATATGCAAAGAACTCTCAACAAGAAGAAAACAAAGAACCTGATTAAAAAATGGGCAAAGACCTTAACAGACAACTCACCAAAAAAGAGATACAGATGGCAAATAAATATATGAAAAGATGTTTTTCATCTGTCATCAAGGAAATACAAATTAAAAAAACACTGAGATACCACTACACACCTACTAGAATGGCCAAAATCTGGAAAACTAACAACACCAAATCCATAAGTATTGATGCAATAGGAACTCTCATTCATTACCAGTGGGAATGAAAAATGGTATGGCCATTTTGGAAGATAGTTTTAGAAGTTTCTTATAAAACTAAACATATTCTTACATAATCCACAATTGCATTCTTGGTATTTACTGAAAGGAGCTAAAAACTTACCTGCATAAAAAATCCACACACAAATGTTTATTGCAATTTTATTAATAATTGCCAAATTTGGAAAATTTGTCCTTCAGTAAGTGAATGGATAAAAAAACAGTGGTGCACCTAGACAATGGAATATTCTTCAGTGCTTAAGAGAAATGAGCTATCAAGCCATGAAAAGACATGGAGGGATCTTAAATGCATATTACTAGGTAAAAAAAAGCCAATCTAAGAGGCAGCATACTGTATAATTCCAACTATATGAAATTCTGAGAAAGGCAAAATTATAGAGACAATAAAAAATAAAATTGATGGTTGCCAGGAAGGGTGGGATGGGGAGGAGAGAGATACATGGGGAGAATACCAAGGATTCTCAGGGCAGTGAAAATACTCTGTAGGATGTTATAATAATGGATATGTGTTATTACATATTTGTTCAAACTTACTGAATGTACAAGAAGAAGAATGAACCCTTAGATGAACTATGATCTTCGAGTGATCATGGTGAGGCAATATAGGTTCATCCTTGGTTAAAAAAAAAATATACTGTTCTGGTGAGTGATGTTAAAATGGGGGAAGCTATACATGTATGGGGGTAGGAGGTGTATAGGAAATCTCTAAATCTTCCTCTTACTTTGGCTGTGAACCTAAAACTGCTCTTAAAATGGCGTGATAAAATACACACACACACCGCGGACCTGAGACTCCCATAGCCCCAACTGAGGCCATCCTAGTTCAGTCAACAACCAAGTGCTCAGTATGTGAGGACACCAGCAAAGACAGCAGTCACTTTGCCAGTGCATAGCTGGTTCCAGGCACATGAGTAAGTTAATCCAAGATCATCTGACCTTTCTTTGTGAGTTAAACAAATGTTTACAACTGTATGCAACTTGAATTTTATGTCTGTTTATTAAGGGTTATTACTGTGACAATACATAACTGCTATAGTAAGGTAGGTATTTTTGTTTACTTTACAAAAAGATAAAATTCAGGCAGGATCTGAGTAGGATTTGTGAAAAGTTCTAAAATTCAGAAATTTGGAAGAATTTCTAAGAAGAATTTTTTCAAAACTCTAATTTCTAAGTGTTCCCAGAGCCACAGAGTTAGTACTTGGCACAGTTAGAATCAGAACATAAGTTCTTTAATTGAAATTCTAAAATTGAAAGAAGCACAGAAACTAATAAGATACAAGAGGCAAGCATGGTGACTATTTAGAAGAATATACAATGAAGCAAGTGAAGAGAACTAGAATTATTTCTTAAAGATCTACATTTACATGTAATAGATTGACAAATATTTTCAAAGCAAACTGTATAGACTTACTTACTCATACATACTCTTACATAAGAGGTAACAATCTAATTCAGCTATTCCCCTAAGGAGTTAATGGGAATGTGTTAAGAGATTCAGAAATGAGTCTTAACCTTAAATATTGTGAAATCAGATCTTATTCAAGCCTTTTGGCCTTTCAAATAAATTCTGCTTAGATTATAGAGATTTAAATTTCATGATCAATTCTACTCTAACTTCTATGCTCCAAAGTGATATATTATAAACTTTTACCTCAAATATTGTTTTAGAGCAATGCTTCATGCAAATTGTATTATATAAAGAACCAAAGTCCACCAATAGCATTGAACAAGGTCTGCACACCTACTTCTTAGATTGAACACTGCCTCTCGCCAAAGGATTGATAATAGCTTTTTAAGTGTTCTGGGGTATAAAAATTTATCTGAGACAACTCTGATAACTCTTATGTGAAAGTAATATATACCAAGTGATAATATGGGCTCATTTTGAATACAGAGTTTTAAAATAGTTTTATAACTATTTCATTTTAAAATAGTTTTATAACTATGTGATATTACATAGATGTTTTAGACAGCAACAAGGGCATACAGTTCACTTGGGGATCATAAGGAAACTATATGAGATTTACCTTTCTTTTGGGACAGTAACTAGGTTATCCCTGAAGAATAAACATCATCATCATCATCGAATAGTAATTAATAACTTATGAAGATCTGTTTGTCAGGCACATACATGTATCTGTAACCCTCAAGTCCCCATTTTGGGATGAGGAACCTGAGGCTTAGAAGAGTTCAGTGACCTTTAAAGAGTAGTAATCCTCCCAGTAAATGGTGGCACTGTGCTTTGAACCTTACTGGTCCCCTCCCAAGCTTGTGTCCCTTCTTTTTTACAAGGTTGACAGCACAAAATGGTCTGGATGTTAGAATGCAAAAAAGCTTTAGAAAGGGCTGAAAAAACAATGATTTCTTTACATATTAAGAAGCGCTAATAATTTCAGATGCTCTACCATAAGACATAGTTACAGCACTATTTTAGCTGCCTAGAGATTTATGACTAGACTATAAAAATGTAAAATACCTAGCAATCTAGAAATCCTAGAGATGAAAGAACACATAGAAATTATCTTCCATATTACAGACAAGAAAACTGGACTATGAGAAGATATAATCTATTAAAAAGCATAGAACACAAATTTGAAACCTAATACAGTGCTTTTTCTGTTTTTGAGGAAAATACCCTTATTAACAGAATAAATATTAGTCACTTGACTGGACTTCAAATAGGCCAATAATTTTTGGCTGGGATTACATCATGGGCTGACCAGTAGTCATGGACCAACAAAATTTTGAAGTCTGTGGCCAATCAGAATTTAAGAAGATTCATTTTGGACACTGGATGAGATAATATTAGCAGAAATAAGGACTAAACATGTGGAAATTCAGCTTTTTTAGACCTGTTTTATCTAGATAAATATTCTTCTTTGAAACTTCTACAATTAAAAGCACAGAAGTGGAGGAAAAAAAGTTGAGGAATAACATAATTGCTTTAAAATAATTTTTTTAATTACTAAGATTTGTTAAACACACACACACAGTGAGAGATGCCCTAAGATGCCCTACTGCAAAAATCTCAAGTAACAAATCTATAAATTTAACAAATTTTAATCAAAATTAATTATAAGAACATATTTAAAAATTTTTTCATGTATTTATTTTTGTTTTTACATAGATCCTTCACAGCCTAATTACCTAATTTCCTCCAAAGGAAACAACTTGCAAAACTATAGCACTTTATCACAATCAGTATATTGACAGCATTACAGTCAAGATACCAAACATTTCCACCACCACAGCATCTGTCATGTTGTCCTTTTTAGTCACATCCACTTGCTCACATCCATACTCTGCCCTTCATCCCTGGCAAACACTAATCTATTCTCCATTTCTATAATTATTTCATATCAAGAATGTTATATAAAGGATCAGGCGGTATGTAGCCTTTTGGGACTGACTTTTTTCACTCGGCACAATTCACTGAAACTTCATCCCAGTTGTTATAGCAATAAATAGGTTTTTTCCTTTTCATTGCTGAGTAGTATTCCATGTTATAGATTAACCCCAGTCTGTTTCACCATTTAACCATTGACAGGTAATTAAACTGTTTCCAATTTTTAGCTATTATGTATAAAGCTGCTACAAAATTCCTGTACAGGTTTTTTTTCTGTGAAAATAAGTTTTCATTTGTCTGGGATAAATGACCAGGAAGGCAATCATTAGGTAATATGATAGCTTCATGTTTAGTTTTTCTGTTTTTTTTTTTTTTAATCAGCAAACTGTTTTCCAGAATGGATGTACCATTTTACATTCACATCAGCAATGTATGAGTGATTCAGTTTCTCCACATTTTTGCCAACCTTTCATAGTGTAACTTCTTTTTTTCTAAATTAGCTTTCTATATATATATATACATATATAATTTATAGGCATAGTGACAACTCATTGTGGTTTTAATTTACATTTTCCTACAAGCTGATGATGCTGAAGTGGAGGAAGTAAGTTACGCAATAAAGAATTCCCTTTAAATATGAGTTTTGGTAAAAGAGTGCACATACTCACAGAAAGAGACATGACATATTCCCAGATGAGATGTCTAAAAATGTCTGATCTCCCAAATTCATCTATAAATTTAATACAATTGCCATTAAAAATACTTTTTTAAAAAACTTGGCAGAACTAATATAAACCTTATCTGGAGGTGTAAGAGACTAAGAGTAGACAATAAAATTGTGTTAACGAGTAGTGATACATAATAAATTTCCCTACTAGATATTTAATGTTTATAATATTATTATATATGTAATGTAATAATTTTAATATAAAATTAATAAAATAATGTCAGCTGGCTCGGGAAAGGACACTTCAAGGTCAACAGGCCTTAGAAATTTTTATACATTTAGAATTTGACAGATATTGTACTTCAATTTGATGAAGAGGTAAGTTTTGCCTTCGAGGGAAAGCAAAGTTAGGTCCCCACTGTAACAGATATCAAATTAAATTGAGATAAACTAGAAAATTCAATGTAAAAAATGAAGTCATGAGATATGGCCAAATATTTACTATAATAGAGAATCACTGGAAATGTTTCAAATTACTGATCTCTGATTACATGGAAAGATACTCTCTGATTTAGAGCCATAATGTATATTATTTTCTAATATTTATAATTTTGTGCTTTTAAATATTTTTTCATTTAACAACCAAGGAATACATTTATGATTTGAAAAAAGGCATAAAATGTTATTTAAGTTGTGTTTCTATAAAGATCTTGAAAAGATGGAATGCTGCTTTATAGGAGCTAAACTTGTAAGTAAATATATAAATCTAAAAGTAAATTTTTAAAAAAGCAACTAACTGAGAGGTATTGAGAGAAACAGCTGCATGGGAACCCTTAATCATTAGCTACAGCTAGAAAGCTCATTTTTTAAGGTTTCCCCTTGTAATATGTTAACAGATAATGAAACCTTTTCTTTTTTGGAAAGACACAATTTCATGCCTCCACTCTCTCTTCCTTCATCAATACTTCATCACTGACGGCATTATGTCAAGTGCTGCACACGTGTTATCTTCCCTGCCACACCTATGAGGTGGTGCTGCTGATGGTCCCATTTGGCAGCTCGAGACCCAAGATGTGGAGAGGTTAAGTAAACTGCACACAAATAAAAATTGATGAAGCTAATTTGTAGGCCTTGGACATTAACTGGTTTCCTGTATACCATTCTGAAAAAGGGTCCGCCTCTCTTACCACCAGCCCCTGTTCAGTCCTCTTCAGCCTCACTGGCGTCATGCTGTTCCTCAAAATACTCAGGATCTTTGCATCTGTTCCCTCTGGTAGGGAAACGCTCCAACCATACAGTTGGAATCAGATCATGTGACCATTTTTTCGGCCTTTCAAAGAAACCTTTCTGATCACACTGACTGAAATGGTGTCCCGGAACACACCCTACCCTTACCCTGCTTCATTTTCCCCCAGAGCTCTTCTTACCACCTTTCTTTGCCTCATTCACTCAGATGTTTGTTGTCAATTTCCTCCTCTAGAAGGTAAGCACCTGTTTTGTTCACAGATATATTCCCAGCATCGGAATGAATAGGTGAACGAGATACTAGCTGTGTGCGGAAAATGAATTTGGTATTACCTGAAGAGAACAATTATAAAATGATACCTAAGAAATGAAATTCCTTAGCTGCATCTAAAAGAAGCTCTAGAAACTCTGGACACCCATATTTGATTTTTAAACTTCATGCCACATTTAATGAAATCCACTGTGTACCTGAGCAGCAATGTGACTTGTTAAAGGGAACATACCAGGGTGTGCAACTCTAGGTCGTGTTTTCACCTCAAAACCAATGCTTGGTAGGCAGTGCAGTGACCCCAATGACTCTACCATTGTCCAAACATGTTTATTGCAAGAACTCTTGGTCTTTACCTCAGAATTTATGAAAATTTAACTCAATATACTCAGTAATGGGTATATTTTATCTATTAAGGGTGGACTTGGCCTTGAAAAAAAGCCCTAAGTTATGTAAAGCCCATGGTGGGAAACGTGGTAGGAACATAGTAAGTAGACTTCATGAATTTTTCATCAAAAAGCGATGTGGCAAGAACATAATGAGACTCTCCTTTTCACTGACAACTCATACGGTGGTTCTGGAACAACTTTCAAAATTGGATTGTGAGACTCATTTTGAATGTCACAGCATCAACAGTAGCCCTGGCACTGAGTCCCCAGCCAACACTTTGGATGGAACAACACTCATTTGGATGTTTAAATTACAATATATTCCACTTGTGTTTTAAAATTTTCAATCCACTTTATAGTTAACACATACAGAATTTAAAATAAAACATTTTCTCTCCAGTCTCCATATAACCTTCAATTTCAAATGCTCTGATGCTACAGATGGGTATCTTTTTAGTTGCTCTCTATAAAATTATACTAACTAGGTAGGTGGATAAACCTCATTTTGCCCAATGGATGTGTTTCTGACATGCTGTAAGCAACCTAGTTTTAACAGTGTTATAAAATTTAAAATGCAGAAAAGAAATTCATTCTGGTAAAGGCAACTATTGAGACAGTAAAAAGATCAGTACAGATGGTCCCCAACTTACATTGCTTTGACTTACAATTCTCTTACTTAACAATGGTGCAAAAGCAAAATGCAGTCAGCAGAAAACATACTTCAAAGTTTGAATTTGGATCTTCTCCCTGGCTAGCAATATACAGTCCAATCTTCTCTGGTAATGCAGAGCAGCGACAGCCAGCACACCTCTGTCAGCCATACCATCACGAGGATAAACTGATACTCTCACAACCATGCTGTATCCATACAACCATTCTGGTTTTTTACTGTTTATGTTTTTCACTTTCAGTACAGTACCCAATAAATTATATGAGCTGTTCACTACTTTATTATAAAATAGGCTTTGTTTTACATTATTTTGCCCAACCTTGGACTAGTCGAAGCATCCTAGGCATGGTTAAGTTAGGCTAACCTAAGCTATGATATGTCCAGTAGGTTAGGTCTATTAAATGCATTTTTGACTTATGACATTTTCACCTAATGATGAGGTTATCAGGACATAACTCCATCATAAGATGGGGAAGATCTGTAGATGCCAGGGATTGGGAAGAGAGGTGGAGGGATGCACAGGTGGAACACAGGATTTTTAGGGCAGTGACACTACTCTTTATGATACTATAATGATAGACACACGGCATGATATATTTGTCCAAACCCAGAGAATGTACACCACCAGGAGTGAACTCTAATGTAAACTGTGGACTTGGAGTGATTACGATGAGTCAGTGTGGGTTCTGCACTTGCAACAACGGCACCGCTCTAGCGGAGCCCGGTGGTACAGGGAGGCCACGAGAGTGTGGAGGCAGGGAGTATTCGGGACATCTCCTAACTGCTCCCTTAATTTTGCTGTGAACCTAAAACTGCTCTAAAAACATAAAAAATATGTAGAATGACACCTAAGAAAATATAGTTACTTCTAAAGAGTAGGTTGGAAGCTAGGGTTGTTTACAGTCGAATTTTGTATTTTACTTTATTCCTTTCCCTACTGTTCAAATTGTATGTTCATTCTTTTCTCTCATATAAGACTTACAGGGAACGCCACACAATTGGCGAGGTTCAGTCTAATTCTTTACAAATTTTATATACAATGAATTTAAATTTTTAACTTACATTTATAACAATGTCTTAGGACTGCAAGTTACTCAAGTGCTCTCTAAATCATTAAAAAAAGATTAAATTTAGTTCCTCATGGTTTTATGTAAAACATATTTTATTCTAATTTTTCATAAATTTATTATATATAATACATATTTTATAAAAAATATATGGTTTTGCATATGACATAAATTGTAAATATACATATTTACATATGTGTATATTTATATATATTATATATATGTATATATTTGAAATGGCTGGTGACAGTCAGTTAATCTGAACATTCCTTTCCCCCAATATTTAGAATAAATAAAAATATTCAGAATTAAAAAAAGAAGGAAAAAAACTTGGTAGATGATTCCCCATCTGTCTTCAAATTCAGGGGTAATATCACGTCCTCTAAAAGAAGGGACACCAGAAGACACATGTTCTTGTCCCAAATTGGGAATAAACCAGCTGTAGGTCTCAGACAAGATACAGAGAAGTATTCTGGGCATCAGTTCCCACTGTGTGGATGTGAGTGCTGGATGACTCACTAAAACCGTTTCCAGTCCTAGCTAGTCTTTTACCCAGTGCATTAATGCGAGCTTGTTATTTCAAAGAATCTTACTGTAAAGTTATCCTGTAAAGCTAATATTTATTGTTACTTCATCCTTTGTAGGAAAACGTAGTAACTGCATGAAACACGGTAAAGTCACATAGTTTATTTTTAATACGCACATGTTAAATGTGTAAGCTGCACAGATTTTTCTTTCTTTGTTCTCAATAAGGGAGATATTATCAATCCAAACGTGTTCTAAAATGTTGAAATGCCAAATTGCTAAACAACAAATGGTATTTATGAGAGGAATTGTCTGGAAGTGAACTGACCTGTGATCTTTTTTCTAATATCCACAAAAGTATCTCCATTTTCTTAGGAATAAAAGTCTCATCATGTTTTAGCAAGAAGAATTTTATGATATTAAAAAAGAACTCCCCGACTATGCAAATTCCAGCTTTAAACAGATGGAGTGAAAGCCCTAATTTTTGCAACCTCGTTTTTAAATAGGAATATGTGGGCTAGAAACTAAATACAACATGATGACTTCAACCTACACAGTATCCTAAATCATTTGCTATTTTCAATCAACATGCTCAGGATCAAGAAAAAACAAACAAACAAACAACTCCCAAGACAGACAAAGTTCTACCTGAATTTGCCATTCTGACTTACCACACCTCTCCTTTCATATTAACAATATTTGTATCGTTCCCTGATGGATTATTTATAATATGGTCTTCATTTGTAGCTATGTGTAAAATACCAGGAGCTGTTAGTTATGGCCAAGAAACAAATAAAGCCCCCAAAACGTGTCAATCCAGGTTTCTATTGCCTTACCACTATGTAGATAATGGTCACAAATTCATGGCTCTCAATGTTTCCTTGAATCATGTTTTATCGAGAAGCCTAGGAATCAAGTATTTTCCTTGCACCTTGGTGGACAATGTTTGGCATCTCTACAGCAACTGTTTGCTGAAATGCTAGTCTTTGTTTAGCCCTAAGGAAAAAATGTCTTTTTCAGTCAAGCACAGGGGATCAACTAAAATCCCAAATTCTCTAAAAGCCTTCCTTCCTTCCTCCCCTGTTCTTAAAAAGCCTGTGATGTTTGTGTTTTTTTAATAAAAAAAGAAAAGGACAGGACAGGAAAATAAAAGGTAAGAGAAGAGATGAGAAAGAAAAGAAGAAAAAGAAAAAAAAGAAAAGAAAAGAAAAAAGAATAAACATGATGTGGAGAAATCAGGTCTTCTGGAATTACCTGACTTAATCTGTGTGAGCAGTGGCAGGTTTACAGGCATTTCACTATCAGCTCTACAACAACAACAACAAAAGAGTGTGTATATGTATACATACATAAATTGACTATACTTTTACTGATGTAAAGTTTGAATAGTACATGCTGTAAAAATAGTAACACAGTAAGTGATACTTTAGTGTAAATTCCATATAACCAACTGACTCCCAGAATATTTTAGTTGAATGTTGCTGACTCCTGGTATCCATAGGCAAAATATGCTTACACCTGATGAATAAGTATGGCTCCAACTCAAATGTTCATAGACATTTTCCCTTCAGTTAGTGACTAAGATGAAAGCGAAGATGTGAGTAGGAACTTTGCTTGTTTGTAACATGACTGCTGAATTGGATACTAGTTTGTGAATGTTGTAAGAACATTTCCTCAATTTTTTTTGAGTTAAGGACATACAATGACTACAAGCACTACACACTTTTACCTATAATCTGAATTATGAGCATTTTCCCTATCACTTTCTTAAATTAAGACAATCAACAAAACAATAAAGTCCAGGTTTGTAGTGTGGGCTGAATTCCGAAGTGTAAATACTAACACGATGACCTATTTCAAGCGACTAGCATGAGGTCAGAAAGGTGAACTGGGAAGAGTTGCCTGGCAGCACACCTTTGTATGGTAAGTCCACCATTCATACAGTGGATATAAATAACCTCAAGGGCATAGATAATAGTCAAATGCATTAAAATAATGGGTGACTGATGAGTTTTGAAGATTACCTTTGCTTTGAATGTATTTTTAAATTATGAGTTTGTGTAAGTTTATTTTTCATAATGGCTGGCATTGAACAATGGCCTTGACTTTCAACAATTTTTAATGACTTTTAACAACTGGCTCACACAATTCCTGAAAATTTAAAAGTCAGCTCCAGTGAATTGGTCAAGCTGGTGCCAGCATATCACAACATGTAGGGAAAGACGTCTGAAACACACCACCTTCCCTTACTTACCCCAATATCTGCATAAGTTAAAGACACCCAGACACTAATATAATTCCTCCAGTCACATTGCAGTCATTCTCCCTCAGGTCACTCTCTCTCCTCAGCGATTCTATACTATTTGATCTAAACACAGCAGGGAAGGTGAGAAAAATAGAATGGAATCATGCCCAGTTATGCTTGGATTAGCCACTCCGCTGCCTTAGCCGTTCCTTCTCATGAGCTAAATTTCACAGCATGTAATTAATATGCTTTAATTATTTTGTACTTCCAGTGCTCTGAAAAGTAAAATTTTTCACATTGACTACAAAGATACCAGAAGGCCCCCAGTATCATTTAAGGAAGTAAAAACAATGTAAAGTATTAGGAAGTAGGATTAAGAATTTTCAAGTATTTGGTTATTTTTATTGAAAAAAAAACAGTATGACAACAATGTAAGAAAACCGGTAGCTGAATAATTTTGCACACACGTAAGTAATTATACATAATTGAAATCTAAGAAAAAGTGAAGTTGCAAGAACTAAAGTGTTTACAGAAAAGAGTTACTTTTAGTAATTTTAATGCTCTATTTTATTTTTACTATGTATATATTCCTACCCACGATATTATTCTTTATGATGACTTTGGAGGCCAGCCATCAGCCTTTCACCAGAACATATTACTGCTGTAAGAACTGATAGCCAAGGGACAAAATAAGCACATACTTTCATTTACCAAATGAGGCCAAATTATTAGAAAAGAGAAATTGATGTTAAAATAACTGTAATAAATATACTAAAATAGTTTGAAGAAGATACAAGGATGACACACGAACAAGAAGTCATAAAGAAGATTCAAGAATAATTTTAGGGATAAAAAAACCCAATTGTTGAAATACATACTAAAGTAGACCAGTAAACTGAAGGACAGATAAAGCCAAAGAATAAATTAGTGACCTGAAAGATCAAATTGAGATAACACAACATAAGACAGAGAGATAGTAATAAAGAAATAGATTTAAAAGAAAAGCTAAGAGAAGCAGAGGATAGGATAGGAAATGCCATCCCAGATAATACAAATTCCAAAAGGAGATTTAAAAAATAATATTAAATTTCTAAGAATTAAAAACAGATGAACTGATTTTGATTGATAAGATTCTGAGAATGTCCATCTAATTGAAGTAATCAGACCTTCATAAAATAAAGTAAGAAAATAAAATAAAAAATTGTAAAATATTTAGAAAAATGGAGCATATTAACTACAAAGCCAGAAATTAGGCTAATTAGATCTTTTTCTTTAACAAAAACACTGTAAACAAGAAAAAAAAAATGGAGCAATAATTTTAGGGCTTAAAAATGGAAAAAAAAAAAGACTGGCTTTATATCCAGCCAAATTACCATTTAAATGAAAGGGATAATGATATTCTCATACTGAAAGTATCAGAAAAATATTTGCCCCATTAAGATTAATTTTTAAAACTGTCTTGGAATAAGTATCCAGTGAGAAAGAAAGTAAATATAGGAGAACACTAAAAGTAAAAGAAGTAAATTAAGTTTATTATTTTCTAAAATAGGAGACAGCAAAGAAGTAACATATCAAAAGTACATTAATAAAACACCAAAATTTTAATTTTAGGCAATATAAACATTGCCCAATTGGGGGCTGAGACGGGGAGAAACATGAGAGAGATGAGAGCATATTAAAATATGTGCTTTATTAGAGGAGGATGACTCGTGATACATTTAAAAAATCTACAGGGCTAAATACCAATTTGGGTCTTAAATATAACCACCGTATGAATAAAAGTAGAACTATTAACTTTTAAATAAGTTGAATAAAACTTGACCTAAACAGTTGAAACAGAAACATGTATATGGTAGCCCAAGGAAATAAAGTAAATTAAATAAAACGGCAGAAATAAGAGTAAAATAAATGGGTGTAACTAACCAACTAAAGGAGATTTTCAGATTGCATAAGAAATATTTAACAGCATGTTGGTTAAAAGAGACATATAGAAAGAATATAGAAAGGTTAAATTAAAACAAAAAATAAAGATAAAACTGGGTAAAAAATCAGGTTCATGTAATCTCAGTTGCAAAACTAGGTAACAATAAAATGGAAGAATACCGTAAGGCATTTCACTCATAGGCATATATATAAAAATCCTAAATAAAATATTAGCTAACTGAATCCAGCAGTTTATAATGTTATTTGATATATTTCTATACGTAACAGCATAAAAGGAAATAAAACATTTAGTATTCTAGAACTAGAAGTGAACTTTCTTAGTGTGATTTTTAAAGATCATATACCAAAACTCTACTATTAGTTTAATGTATAGGAAATACAAGATATAAATACCAAAAAAGAAAAAGAAATGGAAGTATTCAGATTGAAAGGTAATTAAAATTAGGATTTGTAAATGACACGATCATGTAGGAAAAAAACACAACAGAATTGACAATTACAGACTGTCAAATAGGTTAGCAAAGTTGCTAGATTGTTAAATTTTACAAAAATAATATATCTCTTAGAAGAGTATCATTTAAAAAAGAGAGAGAAAGATGGCATTCAAAATTGGTAAGAAAAAACAATCCTTAACATATGTCGAAACTAGTTTAACAATGAATATTCAATACCCATTTAGAATGTTAAAATTCTATTAAGAACATCAAACAAATTCTGAACAATGGAGAAACATTTCATGGTTTTGATTAGGGCACCTCTAATAAAAGCAAGATATAATACCAACTAAATTAATCTATATATTCAATGCAACACCAAATCTCAATCTGAAATTCTGGTTATATTTTTTAAATAATTTAATAAACATTTAAAAATGTATAGAAATATCAATGAATAGCTAAATTAAGTCTGAAAAAGAACCGAGAGGGACTTGTTTTACTGCATTGTAAAAAATACTTAAAACTGTAGCAATAAAGACAGTATGATAATGACACATAAATCAACAAGTAGACCAATGGGAAAGAAAGAAATTACAGAGATATGCCCAAATATATCTTTAAATGCGAACTTAATTTGCAACGTCTCCACAAATCAGTGGGACAGAAAAAGAATGGTAGGTGGTCTTATTAAAACAAGTTCACGGAATGGAGAAAAAAAAATTCCCACACATGCAGGAGTGAACTTCATATAGACCGAAAAACCCAAATGTAAGAGGTATAATATAGTTATGAAAAGATAATATAGAAGAATATTTTGTGATCCATGTGTGGAAAAGGACTTCTTTAAAAAGTACAGAGTACAGAAAAGCACATTAATACTTTAGTTCTGAGGTTAGAATCATGAATAGTAACTAAGGACCAATTTACACAGTTTCAAACAGATTCCTAATCAAGTTTTACTGGAAAGATAAAGATTCGGTTGAAAAGTTAGAATGAAAGTTTCCTAATAAGTCTAGTTTAAATTATGGAGTTGGAAAAAGAGATATATCAAATCAAGTATTTTGGAGTATTTAGGTCATGATAAAGTATAGTAAACTCTGTCTGTGTAATAATACCCTTTTTGAGAAAAATGGTTTGCAAGACCTGTCAACATACTTAAATCTACTCTTGTGTGTGTGTTTGCCACATCGCACTGAAATGAACATAGTCAAATAGATATAATGGCAATTGACTACATCAAAAGAAAGGGTTATTTCTTTTAAATCCCATATACCATCCCCCGGAAAATACTTGTTTTTTTTCATGACTCACTAAAAGTGTGTTTTATTCTTGGAATGTCTTCTGAAAAGCTAGGGTTACTTCACCCAACAGCTTGCTGATGAACATTTCTGTAATTTGAAAAAGAAAGCTCATAAACCTAATTTTAACCATAACTCTGTTTTTCTCAATTCGACTGTATATAGATAAGATTATTTCAACTGCTTTTGATAACATGAGAAGATTTAGTTAACAATGTTAATAATGAAAATACATTGCATTATTGGTAATATTCATTCACATTGATTATTACTTCCTGCTGCAATAGTTGAATATATAGTATAAGTGAAATCACATTGACATAAAAGTCTTCCTTAATGCTTTTTTCCAAATTGTATTTAAATTTAGAAAGAAACAGGTATTATCAACTTTGCTTACAGATTTATAATGAATATTCTTTGGGGCAGAATATATCTTTAAAAAGTAATTATAAATGGCAATAATCAGAGGATAACCACAAGCACTCTGGAAATACATCCAAAATGCATTCAAAGCACATTCATGCAGTCTTTGCACAAAAAGTACCTGATATTATCTGAAGCTGAAATCCCTTTGCCTCCTTCATTTGATGTCACTATTCTAGAACAACAAATACACTCAGAGGTTATTCAGGCATAAGGCCACTAAAAGGAAGAAGGTAAGGTTTTCTTTCTTTTATTTCTCCCCTTCCTTCCATCAATAATCCTGGTTTCCAAAGATAACAAAATTATTTATATATTTTATTCCACGGTGCACCTGTAAAATTCTTAGAATAATAATGATAGTACTATGAACAAAAATATGGTTACTTCAAAGTTTAAACATATATATATTTTGTCTTAGGGTATAGCCTACTAAGGATGTATAGCAAACTTAAGTATGTTTTTAAAATCTTCCTTATTGAAGTATAATAATGCAACAATATCAACCATTTTAAGTGTTTAGCCTGACAATGGTATATACTCTGCCATAATCAAGATAAAGACCAATTCTATCACCACAAAATTTCCTTTATATCTCTTTACAGGCAATCTTCCCCCTGCCCATCCATGGTCCCAAATATCCATTGATATGGTTTCTGTTACTGTAATTGTATCTTTTTAAGAATGTAATATACATGGAATAATATATTATTTCTTTTTGTCTAAATTCTCACTGTAGCATAATGTTTCTGAAATTAGTCCATGATTGTTAATCTTTTAGTAACTGAATATTCAATTATATAACTATAAGCATTTTTTTTGTTTATCCATTTTCTTGCTGATAGAGTCTACCTTGGTTGTTGCCAAGGTTTTGGCTATTATGAATAAATCACTATGAACATCATGTGCAAATTTTTGTGAGTATATATGATTTCATTTCTCTTTGAAAAATACCCAGGAGAGGTATTTATGTACCAAAATCTTCCAAAAGTTGTTTTCTCTTCCCATTAGCAATACATGAGAGGTCTAACTGACAGACTTTACAATACTTAGACTTAAAAATTAGTCTACATACTTAAATTTTTAGAAATACACACTTATATACACACTTAAATTTTTAGACATTTTGAAGATGGTATCTCATTGGGCTTCAAGGTGCATTTCCTTAATGACTAATGGTCTTGAAAATATTTCCATGTGCTACTTTGCCATTTGTATATCTTTTTTGATGAAATGTCTGTACAAAGCTTTTCATTATTTTCAAATGAATTTGAGCTGCGAGTGTCTTCATATTTTCTGGGTTTAAATATTTTATCAGAATTATATTTTCCCAAATATTTTCTATCACCAGGTGGCTTGACTTTTTATTTTCTTAACAGTGTCTTTCAAAGAGCAAAAATTTTAAATTTTGGTGAAACCCAATTTATCACATTTTTTATTTAATTGTTCTTGTTTTGTTATTTTTTTAAAGGTGGTCTTATCTTAAAAATCTTTCCTTAACCAAAGTTATGAAGATTTTTTTTGACCTCATATATTTAGGTCAATAATCTATTTCAAGATGGTTTTTTTTTGTATGGTGTGAAGTAAAGTTCAAGGTTTTATTTTATTTTGTTTTGTTTTGTTTTTGATGGATATCTAATCTTGACAGCACCATTTGCTTAAAAAAACATCTTTCCCATTGAATTACCTTGGCACATTTGTCAAAAAAATCAATTGGTCATATACATGCAGGTCTATTTGCCAACTTCATACTGTTCCTGTAATCTATATGATTATTACATATATCCTATATCAATATTCCCTGTCTTGTTTATTATAGTTTTTATAGGAAGTTTTGAAGTCTTTTGATTTTGTTCTTTTTAAGGTTTTTTTCCTTTTTCAAAGTTGTTTTGGCTATGCTAGGTCCTTTGCATTTCCATGTATGCTAGAGTCAGCTTCTCCATTTCTTTGAAAGTGCTTATTCAGATTTTGATTAGGATTGTATAGACTCTACAGCTCAGTTTGAAACAAATGAGCAACATAACAATATTGCATCTTTCAATCTTTTGTATTTTGCAGTGAACTATTCTTGCACATATTTTGCTAAATTCACTCCAAAATATTTCATACTTTTATGATATAATTTCAATTTTAATTGCTTTTTCCTAGTATGAAGAAATATAACAGATTTTTAAAAATGATCTTGTAGTCACAAGATCTTACTAATTAGTTGCAGTAACATTTTTGTCCTCCATATTTGCAGTCTTATTTCTTCGGTGCATATTTTCTATTTCTTTTCTATGCTTTCTTGAACTAAATAACACCTTCAGTACAATGTTGAATATAGGTAATGAGAGTGGGTGTCCTGTATTATTTTCAATTTAGGAAAGCGTTCAGTCTTTTATCATTAAGTATAATGTTATTTATAGGTTGTTTTTCTTAGTTGTCCTTAAGTTTGGGAAAATTCTTTTGGTAGTTTTCTTTTGGCTTTTATCCTGGATGAATGTTGAATTCTTTTGTTCAAAGTTCTGCATCATTGAGATGATCAGATGGTTTAACTTTTTAGCAATAAAATTAAGTTTATAAAGACATTTCTAACTAAAATGTTATAAAGTACCATCTATAAAATAACATCTATAAAATAACATTTGTAAAATATTATTTAACAAGAATGTTATAACACTTAAATATATTTGATTTAAGTATATTAAATAAGTAGACTTAAATGTATTAGATGTGGAATAGGAAATTGAAAATACAAGAAAAGAGTAAGACAATTTGAACTTGGAAAGATTGCTTCTTAATACAAATAACTAAATACAATTTGTGTAAATTGAATTACAGTCCCTAAAATAAGAAACTAAAAGTATGGTTTAAACATCTTAGCAGACATAGCTAAATTGGGGAGCTGAAAGATTCTGAATGGAAAATATGAAAGAGAAAGTGAAAATTATGAATCCAAATGACTCTAATATTTCTAGAAAGAAAATGGAGAATGAGTCAATATTGAAAATGACTCTAGTCAAAAGTTTTCCAGATTTTGTGAAAACATGAATCCCAAGTCTATAAATATAGTAAGTTTGAAACAATATTAGTAACAAATACACAGTTAGATACTTTGTTATAAAATTTTATTCCCTAAATGGGGATTAAAAAAGATACTCCCCTTATGATAGAAAGTGGGTAAGTGCAGAAGGCAAGAAAAGAAACACTCAGAAAAGGATAACTGAAATGAACCCAAATGCATCAGGTCATAATACATGTATATGAAATAAGCTTACTTATTTAAAAACACCACAGTACAGCTTATCTTACATCCACACAGACGTATAAATTATCTATATGCTATTTACAAAAGGCAAATTAAAAACTCAAAAACATTTAAAATGAAAGGTAAATGAATGGTAAAATATATATCAGGTACATACAATAAAGAGGAACTAGTGGTTATGGCAACAGTAACATCAGACAAAATTTGTTTAAAAGCAAAAGATAGTAAGGATAAAAGAGCACCAATACATAATGCCAAGAAGAAAAATTTACCAAAATTATAGGTTTAACTTAAATTCAACTAATATTAAAAGCCTCAAGATGTATAGAACAAACATTTCAGAAAAAGCAAAGATTGCCAAATAAGCAACCATAGGTTTTAAAAAGTTATAATGTGTCAAGAATTTACTATTATAACAACTTATTTGACTACTACAACAAAAATCTCATAGCTAAAGAACTAATACCATACAAGCTGCATTCATTAACCACTTGTAATTACACTGGAAATAATAATGGAAAGGTAACTAGGAAAAATACATATGAAAATTTTACAAAATGAAAGTGCTTTTAAATACCTCATAGGTGAAAACAGAAGTCATACCAGAAGTTAGAAATAAATTTAAATATATTTAAATCTTTAAAAAGATTAATACATAGTAAATTTATGGAATGAAATCTCGTGCATTCTAACTAAAATGTCCTTAAGAGGAAAATTTATAGCTCTAAATTCTTGCATTAGAGAATCATAAACTATAAATTAACTATGCTTGCAACACAAACATTGGGAAAAGAACTACAGAAAACCTGATGAAATTTCTAAAAATGAATTTAAAAATTAAAGTGAAAAGAAGAAACTAATGAGCTAGACTATGAAGAAACAATAATAAAACCAATTACTGATTCTTTTAAAAACTAATAAAGTAAGTAGAACTCTGATCATAATCAAGGAAACTAGGAAAGGCACAAATAAACAGTATTAGAAATGGAAGTAACAAAACTAAAGTTATAGCAATTTAATAAATCATAAGAGAATACTCAATTTCTATATTTACATTTGAATGTGACTAATGAATTAAAAACT
The DNA here is from genome assembly GCF_030020395.1 of Manis pentadactyla. NCBI lineage: Eukaryota > Metazoa > Chordata > Mammalia > Pholidota > Manidae > Manis > Manis pentadactyla. The sequence goes on along the minus strand of NC_080026.1, from coordinate 10,757,323 downwards.
TGATTAATTCAATCAAAACAACTGAATACATAGGTTAAAAACTTTTCATTTCTCCCCAAATACCCCTCATCCAGTTTTTCAATGATTATCATACAGTTTTATAGGCAGTCTGTATCATCTTACATAAAGTATGACAAAAACTAGAAATAAACTCATTTAATTAGTCTAATATAAACCTGATACCATAACTTGACAAAGACAGTAGGAAAAAGGAAGATATTCCTGTCATTTATGAACATGGATGAAAAACATTCTAAACAAAATTAAAGGTGTTGGAACTGGTTATAAAAACAAGGAAGGAGGGAAGAGAGGAAGAGAGGAGGAAAAACAGAAAGGAAGGAATCTATCCTTACACATAATTAACTGCAGCGAATTATTAGCTGATGAGATGATTAAACTTTACAATAAAGAATAAGACAAGTATCTACATTACCTCAGAACAAAGAGAGTTTCTTAAATAAGATGCAAAACATAAAAGAAACAATGGGTAAAAACTGACAATCAGGATTGGAGATTACTATTTCAGAAACAGAAAAAAAAATAAATCCAACATAAACAATGGGGGGGGGGAGGAAAAGCCTGAGGAGACTGTTGGTCTAATGCATGTTAAAGACCTTCTGTCCTGCACATATATAAAGAGCCCTTAGAAATCAATACAAGTGATAATCTTCCCCATATTGCACAAAGATATGAATAAACAATTCCCCAAAGAGGAAACCCAACTGGCAAGTAAACACAAAAATAAATTCATACTCATTAATGAGATATAAGTGTGTACCAATCATATTGAACAAACTAAAAAATCTAATACTAATAAACACTGCTGAGGCTGTGAAGCAATGTGTCATTTTTATATGCTTCTGAAAGAAAGGTGAACTGGGTGCACCCATTTGGAGTAATTTGGCATTCTTTAGTAAAGTTAAAGGTGTATATATTTTTAATGCACCAATGTTATTTCTAATTTATATATATCATAAAATTATAATATATACATTATAAAATTCTTGCACATGTGCGCAAAGAGCTACTCCTGTAACTTGGCTTGAAATAGTGATTTAAAAGAAAGGAAAATAAAGGAAAGGAAAGGGAGCACAGGACAGGAAAGGAACATCTAAATGACCAGGAACAGAATATTGGCTAAGAAATTCTGGTATATTCATTCTATTGAATCTTATATGGCGATTAAAATAAATGAACTTGTGCTACATGTACCAATACAGATAAATAATCATAATATTGAACAAAGAACTGTATAGTGCAGGAGGTAGAAACATTTTATAATGCTGTATAAAGCATGCAAAGCAATGCCTTACTATTTTTATGGATATCTGCTATGAAAAAAAGTACATAAATATTTATGGAAACAATCTATTATCAAATTCAGGAGAGTAGATTAACTCTGGGAAGGTAATGTAGAGGAAGGTTATAAAATCTGGGAATGTATCCTTGCTCTCAAGTATCTAGTTGCTAAATCATTAGATTATCAACTGGGGGGGGCAATTATTTGATAGAAAATCTATAATATCTTGCATGTTAATTCATTCAACAGGAGATTGAGCACCTATTTTTGTATCACACACTCTGCTAGGTGATGAAGATAGAAAGATAAAATATGGTATCTTCGTTTTACCTAAATGCTCATAAACCTCAAATATGGCCCTGTGACAGTAATTCTAGACTATGCAAGGGTTAGGATACTGAACAGACAGATGTAGAGGAAGGGGAGATCTTCTCCCCCATGTGCCCAAGAAAGTGAAAAGTCTTTAAATATAGAAGGAAAAATAAAGTTCAATTAGATTATTTTAATTTGCTGTTAGTGATTTCCTAACATAGCTATAAGCCTCTGTTTAATTGTTCTGTAACCTGAATTTTACATCCAGGTAATATATCTTTCTGCCATGATTTTTACAGTGTATTAAATATAAAGCTGCATTAATGATGAAGCCACACATATTATTAATTTCAAAATTTTGAAGATTTCCATTGTAGTATGGCTTTATGGACATTAACAAATTCAAATTGAGAAAGGACTTAAAATACCACTTGATCATTGTTCATTTTTATTATACGGTGTCTAATCCTATCACTGTAAATGATTTTTGTGTTAGAATAAATCCTTTGCTTTCCACCTAAATATTCTAAACATTTTACACACACACACACACACACACACACACAATGGCTTCCTTAGAAGCTCGTGTCCCCAGACAACGGGGAAAAAAACGGTCTACCCATTTCCCAGGTAGCATTTAAGAACTTGCTTGATGAGTGCCTCTCAGAAGCGGCCAATTCAGGAAAGTAGAAGGATCTCTAGCCATACCACCATCATTACTCAGAAACTGTGGTCAGTGAGCCAGATTTTGCCCAAACCATGTTTTTGTTAGTCTGTCATTATGTTTTTAAAATACTTGAATTCACTGATATTATTAGTAAATATAAAGATTTCAAATAAAATTCAAGATTCCCTGCTTGTCTTGACAATCTGGCATGTTAAGCAACAGTGGGTGTCCAGCCCTGGTATAATCTTACATGACACCCAGTAGTAGAGTCCTATAGGGGCAGGATCCACCCAGATGCTGGATCTGGTGCAGAACAAGCTTTGATGACCATGAATGGACACAGTCCCCAGCTTCTTCTGAAAATACAAATCTGCCAGCACTAGGTCTGCACCAGCATGGCAGCAAATAATCTGGAGCTGAACAGTTAGCTGCCAATAGTGCCTACTGTTTTCTGTTGTTTATATCTTGTTTACTTTACACTCAACTGCTTTTACTCATTTTGTCAGATTGTATCATCATTCAAAATAGTTGCCATGTTAACCTACTGCAAGGTTATTCCTCCTCAATCCATTAACATCAGGATTGGCCACATGACTTACTTTGGCCAATGAACTGGGACATATGCCATTTCCAAGCAGAGGCTTTAAGGGACATCATGTGGCTCTGCCTTCTGCCTTTTTCCCTCAGCCAAAAGATGAGGATTTCCCCAGATGGGGGCTGCAGCTTGAGTCTAGTCCCAGAAGGAAAATGATAAGGAGACACAGAACGGAAGCAGACTCACGATGCATATTTAGCATATAGAGTAAAAATACGTGATTGTCATTGTGAGCCTCTGCGATGTCATACTCTACCAAAGCTAACTAACCCACACGTCCTTCTAGCTCCTCAAGGCACCTGAGTCAGAAGCAATCTCTTGCCTGACTAAAAAGAAAACCAGCATTTGATCCAGTGATCTAAATGAAATTTTTGAGAAAGGGGAGTATAAAGCATAGTAGAAATATCCAGTTGTATAAAATGGGGTACATATTTCCTTTCTGGTTTTATAATTTAGAATGAAATGGATGTAAATTAATATTAACTGAGGTCCCACCATCCTTCCCAAACATGCCAGGTGTTTTTCATCTTTATCTCATTTTAAATGATCAATCAATATTGCTTGAATAATATCTATTTACTGTTCTTCCCAGTTCTCACATAAATAGCCTCTCCAAAATTTGGATGTGACTGTATTTGAATGTGTTTATCTTTAGTCTTAAGTTTGTGTTTTTTTCCTCCAAAATTTACTGCATTCTTCAATGTGTAGATCCTAGGAAGCCTTATTTAAAAAGCTCTATACAGCAACATAGCAGCATTTAAATTTTACCTGACTTTTGAATAGAGACAATGATTCCATCATGCATCTGTGACATTTATGACAAAGTTTTATTACCCCCCCCTTCCAGGTAGGGATAAATGAGATAAAGAGAAAAATACAGTGTTTTTTTTCATAATACTTCATATCATCCATAAAGAAAGGGCTGCCCTTTATTTTTAGATTATGACATTCATATGTTTTTTATGGCAAAAATGCTTTTTTCTGTAAGAAATATTGTCCATAGATGTTGATTTTGTATAATGTCTTTATTGAGAACATTAATTCACCACAATATCAGCCCTCACATTTTTTTATTATTACAATTGTCCTGTCCATGTGTGGTAGGATGTATTTTGAAACATGATAAAATGATGTCCATCCCCCCCATCCTTTTTAATATGAAAGTCCTTTCCCCTGTGAAAACTAGGCATTAGGCACTCTTTGCTTCAGGGAAAGATAATTTAAACAGAAATGGAATGTTTTGAGTTTCTAAAGGGACTTTTAAAACTCATGGCATAGATAATTTAAGAGCAATTTTGTTTTTAGTCTTAAAATTATGGCTTGTTTTTTGAGCTCAGTAGAACACAAGGCATAAAGCATGTCTCATAAGCCACAGTCATAGTAAAACCTATGATTAGTTGGAGTCAGTTATGATTACCAATCCTTTTTAAATTTACAAATAAAACTAGGGACAGCAGAGAGTGGTGTTCAAGAGCATCCCACACACAAGCAACAGATTCAGGTGTTGATGCAAGTCTTTGAAAAGGAGCTTTGAATCGTATTCTTAACACTTATGACCTTGTCTCCAAGCCTGGTGTTTGTGGATCTAAAATCCAACAGATGATTTTGGGGAGTCTTAAAGCTAACAGAACATGTGCCTCCATCCCCGGGACATGGCAAGCTTCACAGTCACTCTCATGGGGTGTGAAGTAGCAAGAAATGGCTGAGACATATCCAGGCAAGCAAGGCCTCACAGAGCACTCCAGAAATCATTTCACCACCTGTAGAACCTTCCTTGAGAAGGGCTTGGAGTACTGAGAAAAGACCGACAGATCTGAAGGGCACTGTGGTCAGGATAAGAAGGATGCTGAGTGACTTGTGATGGCCAATGACTTAATCATAGAAGGAATGGACATTTTGAGCAGATGTCTGTTGGGATTGATGTTGATAAGACAAAACAGTGTAAACTCTATAACTCTATCTGGCCAAGATGCCTGCTTGGGCAGGGGATGGAGGACTCAGGGCCGGCCTTCCCCTACTGAGTCCACTGGCACAGCCCCAGAAGAAGGGAGGGAATCCTGCACTGAGTAGAGATCCTTAGCGGACCAAGAAAACCCTAATGCCATGAGCTGGTGATTGAGTAGAATGGAGCCCATCATCAAAATTAATTTCAATTTAGAAAATAAAGTCACTTTTTGAATGTGTCATTTTCAGAAGTCGTAACTTTTTTACCCATTACACATAACCCCCCCGCCATCTGAGAACTTAGGGTTTTTGATGCCTATGTCTTTGTGGTCTCTATCAGTTATGATTTACATCCAAATAGAAGCTTTAAGGAATAGTGTCCTGACAACAAATGACTCAAGATGATTTGCCCTTACAGAGCAAAGATGAAGGCTATAGACGAAGAAGGAAGTTTCCAATTGAAAGTTACTCAGAAAGTAAAATGATCCATTTATGGCAAAGACACATTTAAACAGCTCTCTGTCCTAGATGATGATTGCCATTCTCTGGTAAGAGGGACTTTTAAAATTTCTAACATAACCAAAGACACAGAAGGGGAAATGCGTGTGTTGGACAGTGGCAGAGGCATCAAGAAGTGTCCTCAGAATTCTAAGAATGACAGCAAGTTGCATTGGGCTTCCCCAAAGGAAAGAGGCACAAGATAGAGCCATTGCTGGAAGAAGACTCTGTAGGAATTCTGGTATTTCTCCATTAACATATTGTGTTTCCTCATAGTGGTTGGCAATTCAACACTTTTTAACAAAGACTCATGACCTTATTCTAAATTTCAGCAACTAAGGTAGCTTTGCTGGGGAGGTATATAGCCTTTTCATGACCCAGTTATATTCACAGATCCAGATATCTAAGGAAAAAACACACATACACACACACAAAAAAAAACCAGTACTGTAGTTCTAGAAAGACAATGCCACAAATTCTGCAGCCTGGGGAGAAGGAGTCTCACAGAAAATCAGCAATGAACCGAAAATTTGATCTACTTAACAGTAAGACAACCATATGCAACTTCCCAATAAACCAGGAAGCCCATTTCCACCATCCTGTATTGATTTATACCTTGACATGGAATGATATAAAACTTTGAAATCTTGCGAGAGGAAACTGTCTTTACAGTTTTTAGCAAGAAAAATGTAGTGTTTTGGAGAATACGGTTTTTGTTTGGGACTGCCAAAATTTGGACAGCTAATATCTTCACATTACTTGTGAGAATGTGGTATTTTGTGAAGCGAGCCAAGAAATGATTCAGACGGGTTTGGTATGTTCCTTTGAGTTCATCAAAGGCATCTGGGAAAGGAAGGTAATCAGTTCTGAACTACCGTTGAGTGAGAGGTTGGTTGTCTTCTTGGTCTGTATGAGTTGGGTCTCGTGCCTGAGCGCTGTGGAGACCAGAGCAGCTTGTGAGCCCCTAGAGAAGCAATTGTTAATGGATTTGGACACAACACTGTTTGCGTTCCCAGATCCAAACGGTGAGAGGGTACAGCCTTGTAACTGGCACACGACAAGGAGAGATCACGCAAGGAGGAAGAAGGCAATGAGACATGGCTGCAGGGGCATTGTGAAAATGTGAGTCTCCCAAGAATTCTCAGAAATATTAGAAGGAGGTGTCAAGGTTCTTTTGTCATTCAAAGAACAGATTAAATGTAGATATTTAGACTACATATATTTAATTATATAAGACCCCCTGAGTCTTTTAGAACTAATAAATTACTTTTATCACAAGCAGAGAAGGGGTAAGAGAAAAGATTAAGGTAGGTTATTGGATAATTTTGGTCGGATAGATATTAGATGATTTTTGCATAAATATTCTAGGATTAAAGATAAAGTGATTGAAGAATAAGGTAGAAATGTGAGGGAGAAATTTTTGGCCATCCTAGAAGAATTAGCTCAGTCAGGGCAAATAGGGATCTATGATATACAACACATTGGGTCTTATATTGGGGGGAAAATATGCATGAAGACTAAAAAAAGTACTATTTGAAAATAAGGCCTTCAAAATTACATACTATATTGAAGGAAAATGATGCTAAGGAATAGAAACTGCAACATTTATAATAATACTCTGAATCAATCACAAATGCAGTCTGGAACTTTATGGAATCTCAGATATTTTGCTCTCTTTACCATTAACTGCATTCTCCTGCTGTAAGGTCAAAAAGGTTGAACACAGGATGATACTGGCTTGGCTTGTGAAAATAGTTGTAAGAAGAGAACAGCTCTACTTTCTTCTTGCTACAGTGAAACACAATTTTATGATAAACTCCTTTTAAAATTCTAATTTTAAAGGCTAGTAGTCAAGCCATTGTGTGTGCATGTGTGTATGTATAAGTACCTATGTATGTATGTGCACATACATACGCTTATAGTCCTCATTTGCCAAAGCCCTACTCCCTCTGTGGATATGACCTCTAGTTGAGTGAGGTCTTGATGACCCTCCCTTGTTGATGGCCAAGTGGTCTGCCCACCCAGTGTTCTTCAGCACAGAGAAGCACAGCCCTCATATTTTAAGGTGATCAGTGCCCTAATTTGATATTTCCCACATTTCCCAAAGGAGAAGTTCACCTTGGTGGTTTTAAATTAATCAGGGTTCTGTAGAACTTGCTGACCAAGTCTTTCCACCTCAGTCAGGAGGTCTCTGAACTCTGTAGCTTCAGGCTGAATGCTGCCTAATCTGACCCAGTTCCTCCCAGGGAACAAGAATCATAGAGGAAACACTGGAACTGAGTCAATGCCGACAAAGCAGATTGGAGAAATGTTCAGACACTAACCTCAGAGCCCTGTGCACCCTATTTTCTGGTATTTAACTACTAAGCAATTTCTTAGCCTTACTGAGCTAACCCATAAAATGAAGGTAACATCTACCACATTAAATAACAAATATAAAGCAGCATTTAATGCATCTTAATTGCCATCCCCTCTTGTTAAGACCTAGACAACCAAGCAGCATGACTGCCTTCACCCCAACCTATGCTGAACTCCACTGCAACATAAATTTGGTAAAAGCAGAACATCACTTTCCTTGGGTCTAGACTGGGCCCAGCCTGAATCCTAGTCCATGATCCCCCCCCACCCCACTGGATTCCTGCTCTGAGAGACTGAGTTCTGCCTCTGCTTCCAGATACTAACCCACATTCGTGCACACCATCGACTTTCCCCAGTACCTGATACCATTCAAACCCTTCTGAAATACAGATGCCCATCTGCTTGGGAGTCTCAGACCTCCTCAGCCCCTGTGTGCTTCTTCTTTTAAACACACTTCTGCTGTGATGCTTATTTTCAAGTCCCCTTCTCAAAACCTCCTCTGTACAGGTGCTCTACTCTTGACTCTTCTCACTGTGCTCACCCCACTTCCTGTCTAAAGGGCTATGGAACCATGTTTCAGATTCCTGCTGAATGGCTAAGGTCCACCTCCCAGACGATTCATCTCCACGGCCAGCTGTCCACCACCATGTCTGCGCTGTAGCCACAGATCCTTAGATGCTTTATCACCATGTCTGACATATTTTTACTTTGTCTTGATCACCTTGCTGACTAGCCATACGCACGTGGATGCTTTCTTTTTTGCCTTGCTATCTGGGACACCATGTGTTTTCTAGCTGTTAGTTTAAATTTCAACCCCCAGGGTTAGTGTATGTGAGTATGATATTGTGCACTAGGTAGTGCATGGAGCTCAGCCATCAGATGACCTTCCCTAAATAATTTCTGTGTCTCTTTTGGAAGAATGGTGATGCGGGCGCTCTAGGCCTGCCATGGTCCTGTTGAGGTCTTGTGATTGGGAATACCTCCTCAATAAGTATTTCTCCATGTGGCTTGCTCTGGTTTCAAGGAGTGGTAAGAATATCAGGTCCCCAACTATTCCCTCCTGCCCATTCTACTACAGGGAATGTAAGATCAGTAGCCACATCCCCAGACATGAGCACCCGGACATAATGAGAACAGACACAGCTACGAAGTAGGGCACATTAAGGAATCGGTGAGTGGGTGAAGAAGCCTGGGGTTGAATTGACCCCAGAAGTGCCCATTCATCACAGCACTACACGTGGGAAGGGTTAACTGGAGAGCAAAAACTAATTTAGACAAGGGGAGCCAGGCACTCCAAGGCCCGGAATCCCAAAGGGCTACTACCTCAGGAGGGGGCTCAACAAGTTTTGGCAGGTCAGTACCTGGAATGAAGGGTGAGTGATTCCAGTTCAGTGGATGGTACACGAAAGCAGTGATAAATCAAGGACAAATGGTAATGTCAAGTCATCATTTCTAGAGAGCTATTCATTTATGTCAGGACCCCATCCAGGAACTGGGGAGCAGGTGTATGTGTTTTAAGGGAGAGGAATAAAGAGAAAGTAGGAGCCAAATGATCAGAGAAGAAAAGACTTACTATAAAAATGGGTTTGGAGCAATGTCCCAATCTTAGGTAAACCTTAGGCCTTAGGTAGCTGACAAAACAGACAAATGGGTTAAGGAAGCATTGTGAATGAAGGCCAAAGTGATCCCAGGGCATGTCCCAGGCACATCAGGCACTGACGAGCTTGGTAGCATAGTTGGACTCCGAGTAGCACCAGACGGAGAGAGTGAGGTTGCTGACCTTCCTCCCAGACTGGAGGGAAGTGAATGTGGGTCTGTAGGCAGGATTCAAGAGCACACACAATTAAAGAGAAAGGCACAGGATACAGGAAATACTATCACAGTCGCACACTTGCTCATTGACTTTGACAATGCCTCACTAGGGATATTTGAATCTTGAAACTGGTATCTCCAGCCTGTCAAACATATGATAGATCCCAGGCCTCTCAGTTCCTGGCCAGATCTCTAGAAGTGACCTTCCAACATCTAGACAGCCCCTCGAACTATCTGCTGTTTCCACCTCCGTGACTTTGCTCTAGCCCCTCACCTGCGGTGTCCTTTCCTCTTTCTGTTACCTTCCCAAGGTAACATCAGAATGCTATAGCTACAGCTCTTACGGTTAGAGTGTATCTGTAAAGCACTTTTCTGGACTTCCTAGAATTGTTAGTTTGCTATAGATGGCAGATTGTAACCATCTCAAGGGGACAGAATTTTTTAAATTATTTCTTTGGAGTTCTCTCTGAATCTTAATTTAAAACTTCACATATGATACCGACTTCAGAAATATTTGATGACCAATTGGTTTAATGTATATCCAGACACAAGCCAGTTTGTCTTCTCAAGATAAAATTCAAGCAATGTTTCAGGGGAGTATTGTTTGGTATTATGGCATACTGGTATACTAGCACTATACATATTAACATATGTTATTTTCATGTTAAGTTAAAAAATGAAAAAGCAAAACCACTTTTGTAACAGAGTTGTTCTATATTTTTATGTTATGTATGAAATAGGATTGTGATATAATTTATATTATTATATTATGTTATAGTCATTACATAATATTACACAACATTATAAACCTTATAATATATGCTATACATTACACATTAGCTGTTATATATTGTATATTTAATCTATGTATCATCACTGTTTTACTAACCTCCTCATGGATGATTATAATACAATGTTAATCAGCAGTGTTATTTCAGCTTTTAAAGTTTTGAAAATGTATTAAATTTTAAGTATGAAAATCTCAACTTTCATAATCTTTATTGTACCCCTCTTAAGAAATAGGATAACTAGCAGGTCATAACATAAAACTAATGGTGTTTAAATTTATATAGATTTCTATAAAAGTTTACATTTCTCAAGGCACTCTTATATATTTGCTCCATTTACAAAATATCATTCCATTTTTATGAAGCAATGTGAGATATATGTAAGATGCTAAAGCTCAGTTTAAAGGCTCAAAGTCTTGTTTTCTTAAAGTTAAGGTAATTTATCTTCTTTAAAGGAATTGTGTTGCTTGTGAAGAGATTTATGGATGGAGAGGACAGTTGGATTTATCTTCATGCTTTGTTCTGAAAATATATTTTAACACTTGTGATGGGATAATCAATGTTCAAAATGATTGCTCAGAGAATTCCAAAGGTTGTCTTTAAGACCAGGTGACTTTAAGTCAGAATTATGACAGAAGTTCTGAGCACAAAAGCCACATCTCCAGATATTTATGTTGCAGAGACAGTTTCAAGGAATGAAAGAACCCAGAACTGGGAGTGGTATTAGTAATGAAGATCCAGGTGACTTGAAAGTGGTCCATAACAATGCATGTGATAAGAGTGACAGAGGGAATTGGTTTAACTGATCTTTTAACTTTGATCCTGTATTTGTTACTGGAATGAAAGCAAAATGGGCTCCCTTTCACGTGATTTCTATATTTTCATAGATTACTTAAGTTTGTCCTCTTATTTCTTTATTAACGATAAAACAGAAACAAAAATTTTTCTTATTTTTAGAAGTTAAATATTGACTTGGATCTATTGATTATACAAATATACTTTGCATACTTATTCCTTTTTTATTTATATACTTTTCAGCACATTATACTCTTCATATTTCATTCCTTGGTAAGAAAGGAAGGCTTTATTTTTTCTTCTTTCCTTTTTCCTCTCAAGAACTAAAAGTTTTTAAAATATTTTTTTAGGGAGAAAAGAATAATATTTTAGACAAATTCTTTGCAATTCTAAAACAGCACAGATGTTTTCATTTTAGGTTTCAGTCCATTCATCACAACACTGCACCCTGAATTAACTTGCTGCTATGGAAGAGAATAAGAGAAATTGAGAGTGATGGCTGATGGTGCCCTCAAAATTTATCATCCACATCTCTGGTGTGTGACATATGTTAGAGGCTCTCGCAGTCAGAATTAGAGCGATGCTCCAATTACCTCAGAAGTAATGGAAGTTTATTATCAGGATATGATATGCAAAAGTAAGAAATGTCTCAGAAGTATTACATTCAGGCTTTAGGTGAACTGAATATTATTCCTCACTTTTGGTAATCCGCCACGGGCTCAGATGGCCCGGGGGAACGCTAGCTGTCTGCTGTATTTAGGATCCAAATTCTCCTTCTGTGATTCTCTGTCTAGTTGCTGCATCTTCCTATTCCCGTTATTGTTCCAGTGAACTGCCATACTTCACGCTCCTCTCCCTCTGCCTGCTCAGCACTACATCACTCATGTGACAGAGTCTATTTTCTTCGTAACTTTCTATAACTGTTTACAGGTGGTCACTTCCGGCAGGTAATACTGGATGGCTAAGGTGTCAGAGATGAAAGCCTTTACTTGGTGTACTGTTTCCGGCATTTTGAACTTTGGTGTGTATTTATTCAAAAAATGTAATAAATGAATAATTTAAAAGACACTCTAAAGAGAGCAATTCCTAAGTGATAACATCACAAGAAGGAAAATGGAGGGAAAAAAGGGAAAGATGGTAAAATGATGATGAATACATCTAAGAGTACAAAGGAAAGCAAAACACACTATTTTCAAAATAAAAAATGATGCCATATGATATAGAATATTAGCAGAAAAATGGGAAAATGACAGAACACTAACTTACTAATGTAAGTAAAACTTGGTTAAGACCTGAAATCAGCAGGCAGGCTCAAAAACTGGAATACCAGACATCATATTTCTGTTATTAAAAATTAGAAATATGTAAAATGTTTTACTGCAATGACCCTGTAAACCAATCGACATTACTAGAGCCCAGAATTTTGGTAATCTAGAGCAAACAGTCAACAATGACTGCAAAAATAAGATAAGACTGATTCTAAAGAGGTCCTTAGAATTTACATGATGCCACTCTGGAATGCCAGAGCCTGGGCCATTTATAAAAACCTTAATCACAGAACGAGAATTAAGACCTATTATCAAGAAGTATATCTAAAGAAAAAATAACATATTTCACATTTCTTCATATATAGTACTAGTGTGTAGGAAGGATGATGCCCCTGCCACAAAATTATATGAAAACCTTTTCATTCATCTAAATTCTGGTGAAATGGATTTATTTCAAGGTATTTTACAAACACAAAGAGAATGCTTTTTTTACTACAATTTCTACATAATTCTTGGGTTCACCCATATTACCCAAATGTTAATAATCTAGAAGTCATTAAGGAGGCAGAGAAATTAATAAAGAGATAATAAAAAAGTCATCTTCATGAACATATCCATTTGTCAGTTATGAAAAAACCAACAAACACATCCAGGTACTCATAGCCCAAATCACAGAGGATTTAAAACACCATAAAGGTCTACTTAGTAAAAGCATTATTCAGAGTTCCAAATTACAAATTGCCATGGAAAACATGATGTCATTTTTATTGTATTAAACAAACGCTAATTCTGGATAGTTTCTCTAAGATACCTTAACTGCTGCCAGGACAACCTTTTCAGATTAAGCAACAGCCTTTTTCTCCCTCATGATTCAGGTATTTTCCTGAATTCACTGTAATTAAGCTCTCCTCAGGCAAACAAGCTTCCCTACCAGGCAGGTATTCCCAGTCCCTCCCAGCTCTAATCACCACATTTTCACTAGCTCTGTCCTGACAATTTTAATTCCACATGTATAGTTTTATTCTAATTTACAGAAGTTTTAATTACTCCAATAACCTATGATTCTAGAATCCTGCTGATACCCAGACCCCTCTTCAGCTTTCTGATTGGTGCCCACAGTCACTAAGCACTTTGCAAGAGTACGTGGAGCAACACGCTCATTGATTTTCACCTATTTACTTTTTGACATTCAAATAGTCAAAATGCTCAAAGATGCCTTGTCCCTAGAAGCTATTACAACATTGAAATTTGAGAATATTCTTGTACAACTCCTTGACTTTATTTGAACTTGACTAGTAGAGCTTCAAGGCCTCTTATAGACAGAAATGACACCTAGGGGTCTTGTCAACAGGCATGAAATATAAGGAATTTTACATCGTCATTTGTCAGTTCAGTCTTCATTCTGTTTTAAGTTTCATTTACCCTAATGAGGCTGACTTACCTCTACTCACCCTATCTTTTATAATTACAACCTGACAAAAGGAAAGCATCACTATCTAAAAGCATTTTGTTTTAAGTAAAGAGCCCATTACTTAGAGTGAATGAATGAGCAAGAATATTAGCTAGGATATCTAGAAAGTGATGTAGGTTAAACCTCCTAATTGAGATTTTCCTTTAGTTTAAAAATAAGAATCTGACCAGGCAATTATTTTTAAAGTCTCTTTAAACAAAAACATAGTGAGTATGACTTCTACTTTAACAGAATATTCCTTGAAAAAGCAACATTCCCACAGAAGGTATTTTCCAGTGGGACTAACTACATATTAAACATAGAATAAAATAATAGATAACAAGATACCATTTTGTATTTCTGAAGTGTCTTTAATCACAACTCAAAAAGACCCCCTCAAAAAAATGTGGTAAGAAGTATTTTTCTTCTACGATTGTCTTTTTCTTAGTTTTTTTCCTTAAAAAAAAAAGCTTTCTACTTTTTATCTGTTCTTTTAAGTATGAAAAGGTTATTAAAGAGCACATAAGTGCGATTTCTTTTCTTATAAACCAGTCTGCCACCTCCCAGTTCTGTTAACACATGGATACTTGGAGCCAATGTGTAACTTTATAAAGACTATTGTTTTCACGTATGTAGAGTTTACAAAACAAATTCATGAGCTTGTTATTTTCCAAGGTAAAGAGTTGCTATTCTAATTCCTATATCTTGATATCTTTTACAATAGGTATAACAATTATTTCCCTTCAACTCCCTTTTCTATGATATGTTGTTTTTCAGGTTTTCAAGTTAACACTGCATTATACATATGGTAATTAATATTTCTGGGAAATGGGTTTAATAATTTCAAACTTGCACTGACTCTGCATTTCAGCTGAATCATTCCTAATAATGTTACAGTAAAAATTTATGGTCTTCAAACAGTAATTTGTCATCTCAGCCTGTAAAAAGATGACTGATTTGGAAAGTAACATTATGAATATTAATATATAAAGGAATTTGAATTAGAGGTCAGAAAGTATTTTTATCCTGAACATATTTACAGTGAATTTGGCTTCAGTTCCTGTGGGCTCTTATCCCTTGGGGATTTCTTTGAGATATAGGTTTAAATGAACCAGAAAACTTAAATTCAAAACTCAACTCACACTGCCAAACTTTACATGATTTGTGCCTGAAATAAATAAAACTTGAAATTCAGCCCAGATTTGTGCAAAACTCCAATTTCATGAAATCACTAACATCCTAAAATGTTAATAAACCTTGCTATAAACCTAAAACAGGTAAGTAGATGATTTTTGCTCATCATGATTTCTACAGACTATGTATATGGGCAGCACAGATAATTAACATGGGAAATTTAAAAAACATTTTCAATATTAAAAACTTGAAGTTATTCATGGAACTTGTTTAAATAGTCATGTCAGAATAAAAGAAATGGGAGGAAAAAAAGCAAAGGCTCTCTACTTCAACTTTCTTGGATTACCATGAAGTTCCAAATGATCCTGTCATCAGCCATTAATAATTAACAATTTAGCTTTTTCTGGAATAACAGGGGCAAAGTAGCAAAAATGAAAAAAGTATGAGAATTCGTAATCATTTTGTTAGATATAGATATTAAAAACTGCTTATAAAAATATCCTTAATGCATTTATTTTCAAAATTTTCAACTTTAACTCCAGAGGGTGCCTGATTGAATATACCACTGCATGAAGCAGGAGCTGGACAGTGTCATAAAAATAAAAAAAAATTAAGTAAGGGAGCAAAAAAGCCCTCTGGTGTGAACAGCAATTGCATAAGAAAACTGAGAATCTTTAAAGAGGCTTTATTTAAATGGGGGTTACATTCGGAGGGTTTAACATCGATAAGAGTTAAAAATAATAATAAGTGAAACCATCAAGAATGTTGATTCATTAGCACTGGAAAGGACAGAAGCCAATATCTTAGTTCCTGGGAATTATTTCTAAGAATTTTCAAAAGCAAGTACATCTTCTCTTCTTTTTGTGGTTGAGAACAAAGTGCTTGTGTTTTTATTGCTTTTTGTTGATGTATTTAAAAAGTATTGTTTGTACATTCTAGCTGGGTGTGGGTTGAGCAGCTGGGATTTTGTGGAGTGACAGCAAATGTGTGGGCAAAACTAAACTCAATATCCCACCCAACATGCTAGTTCAAGATGGTAGAGCGGCGTGCTAATTGAGCTCACCCAACAGTTGAACTAATTTTAAAGACTTCCCAGAAAATGGACTACCCTAGGATGATAGAAATAGATCAAAACTAACCATGGAGTTTGATGTTTATAACTTCTAGTGTACAATTGAATTCTTGATATTCAAATGCATTCACTATTCAGATCATTCATTTTTTTGAGATAGGTGATTTTTTATGCCATGACTTCACGACTCTTATTAAGAACTGCTTAAAGCCCTTTTACTACAGTGGCCCAGGAAAAAAAGATGGAGCAATTTGTATCATGATGTCTATCTTCCCTGTGCCCAAACACTTCTGATTTTTCACTCTTTTCTTTCTTAATAGCTCTTCTGTAGCTTAGAGATAATGTGGTTGGAGTGGCTGCCTGGGAGTCAAAGTAAATAGTGAACCTTGAAATGATAATGTTTGGATGTCAACAAAAAACACTTTTCCCTGAAAAGTCTTCAAAAAACACTAAACAACGTCTATGTAGACTT
Organism: Manis pentadactyla; assembly: GCF_030020395.1. Lineage (NCBI taxonomy): Eukaryota > Metazoa > Chordata > Mammalia > Pholidota > Manidae > Manis > Manis pentadactyla. The sequence continues at coordinate 10,740,858 of NC_080026.1, read as the reverse complement.
TCCCAAAGGAAATGCAAATGCCCTTGTGGCCTCATTATTTGATAGTCCTCAAGGAAATTCTATGGGACCACACTGCTCAGAGCACATTATAGGATTCCTTATACCATAAAGTATTGTGATGGCTTCTGTGAAATGTGTCCTTAGTGTCATCATTGTAGTTGTAAAATTTCGCACACTAGCCAGGGCTATCCAAATTTAATTGTTCATGTTTCATATCTTTTGCAGCTAGAACAATAGTCCTTTTTCTGAGAAGAGATACACTCTCTTTTTAAGCTCTTCACCAGATTCATTTAACTTATTTTTCAGCCTAGTCAAGCCATTAAATGAACAGTCCTATAATGTGCATGTGAAATATTGACTACCTATGCCAAGGCATTGACGGTGAAAAGAAAATAGAAGACTTTTCATGCATGAGGGTTGTCGAAATATAAGTCTCAATGATTTAGATATCTGGCTAGCTAGACAAGCATCATCTGCCTCCCTCATAAATCTGCATTTTTCTTTTCAAATTTTATCTTGCCAGCATATAAACACCCTCTAATACTAGTATACAACTGGCTCTACTCATTTTAAAATAACTTTCAAAAGACTCCTAAGAATTAGGGAAATGTGACAGTAAGCAATGGAGATATGTGACTAACAAAGCACTACTTAAGTCAACAGGCATCTATTTAATCTTTTATCTTTTTTTAAAAAAAACTGGCTACTATCTAATTCAAAACCACTCTTTTTGAAATACGACGCACTATGTACTACAGGGCATAGGAACAGGACATAATGCAGAAGACTGATGTTATTCATTCATTCAACAACTATTTCTGGAACACATATTATATATCAGGTACTCCTTTAGGTTCATAGGAGATATTAGTGAACACAGTAATAAAAAATACCCATCTTTATGGGGTTTATCTCCTAGTAATAAAGGGAGATTGTAAACATAATAAAGATGATATGTAAGTGAATTTTACAATATAAGCTATGGAATATGATGAGTAATGTGTGAAACATTTAGAGGCTAGAGGGCTCAGGAATGTGGGAATGACAAGTGTGATGAGGTGGGTGAGGAGCAAATAGAAATTTTAAACAATAAGCCTTTTTAGAAAGTGAAATTGGAGCCAAGACTTGAAGGGGTCAGCCAGTCCTCAAGTTAGATGATCTCCAAGACACTTGAATTATGCAGTTGGGCAGGAAACACATAGATAGACTAAAAATGACAGAAAATACCAAAAGGTAATTTATCTCAAAGAACAAATCAGTAGAATTTTTTGTGGGTATCTATGAGTGCTAAAGGAATGCATAATATAGAAGTAATTAGAATTTAAAGATGATAATAAAGATTGAATGAAGGGAAGGGAACATTCATGCTGAGAGTTGGGTGAAGTTTTAAGGTAGAAAGAAGTAAGTTCTGTGATAGGAGTGAGTAAGTCTTTTTAATGAGTAAACTTAATTTTATCCTACTGGTGACCTGGAAAGACCTTCAAAGTGGGATTTCTCTGCTTCCAAACACGAACCTTACACTGGGGACTTACGTGAGCCTAGGAAGGTTAATCAGATTAATTAAAAGGAATGACAAATTTGGCTTCAACCCATTAACACAGAGGCATAAGGATGAAAACTTTAAAATCGTTAATGGCATCAAGTCAGCCTTTGTATAGCAAGGAAGTTAACAGAAAGCACTGGGGCCTTATCTTCAAGGTTGTTCCCCAGGAAGGAGGTGGCAGTACAATAGCATACAAAGAGAGAAGCACAAGTCTTGCTATGATCTGGATGGAAATACAGAGATTGACAGAGTGCCTTTGAATTTAATTTTTAATCTCACAAAGGAAAAACAAAAATTGCATGAGCAAACAAAAACTGTTCAATAAATTTTGGCTTATGTAGTAAAAGAAATATGAGACTCAGCAATTCTTGATAGGCTTTAAAAATAATAAAATGATACTTAATATTGGATAACTTCATAGGAAAATGAATAAAATGGTTATAGAGTTCAGATAATTATTATAACCCATAAAGTGTTTGCAATAGAGACAGTATAACTTATGGAATATTTTCTAAGTTAAAGTTATATTTAATGAGACAAGCTTGTATGATATACTAGAGATGATTTAGAAGTACAAGAAGTACATTAAGCAACTTATAAAAGTTAAAAAGGCAGGTGAATAAATATATTTAGCATTGTAGGACAGTTTGAGTTATATAATTTTCATCAGAATTTGAATTTTGTTTGACTTAGGTTTTGGGGACTCTAGGGGCCAAGGGCAGGCTGCCCCAAAATGTTCTACTGTGAAATGTGAGCCGAAAACAGTCAAGTCCCAAGACTAAGACACTTTGATCTCCCTCCCAGCTCACAACTATCTAAAGATAATTAAGGCGGAGGAACTGCTCTAAGAGAATTATCATCATTGATAACTACATTATAATGAAAACTAGGTGTGATAGACAGGGAGGGATGTTACTGTCTGTCAGAATTCCTCTCTGACCCATGGTTTCTGTGTGGCCCATCAAGTATTTTGTTTAGCAAACATATGATATTTCATAATTCTTTTTTGCTTCCCTTTTCCTTTGAAGTCTCAAACCCATGCTCCCTTCTCCTTGGCTCAGGTTGACGTATGTATGAACCAATGGGACATTGACTCATTGTCCCTGTTTTTGGAATTGATATTTATGGATTCCCCATACATTCGTAATTAAACTTTGTGTTTTCTCCCTGTTAATCTATATCATATCAATTTGATTCTTAGACCAACTAGAAGAACCTTGAAGGGCAGAGGAAAATTCTTCCTCCCCAACAGGGTATAAGAATGTATCACCTTGGTATAATTTTTTGCTCTAGTTCTCTTGCATGAGAACAAGAAGGAAAAGAAAAGTTATGCTTTCCAATATTTTTATGGAAAAAAAAAGCCAAATCTGAAAGCATCTCATTGAAAATCTGTATCTCTTTCTTTTATGCTATGAGTAATACATATTTTTACATCTTCATTTACAAAATTTAACTGGCCTAGTTTTTGTTTGTATGTTTGAACTTGTGAATATTTGGTCTCCTTATATACAACTTCTAGGCCATGTTAAAAAACATTTAAAAAAAAAGACAAGTTCATGGACAACCAATTATTTCCTAAGCTCATGATTCTTCCCTAAAATTCTTTTACTGCAAGTATAATATGGTCTCAGAAAAAGAGCCAACTCCTAATTGCAAGTATAATATGGTCTCAGAAAAAGAGTCCCTCCTAACTTATGGATATCGTAGGTTTCTTATCCTATATAACATTATGTTTAACCTTCTGTAACTCCAGGGGTAAAATTCTGGGGCAAAGTACCTTTGAAACCAAAATCAGTCAAAGGGAGAAATGAAGTGGGAGAAATCAGTTTATTTCTTACAAGGGAGTCCTCCAGGGTCTCTCTCTCAACCAGGCTGCCGAAAAAGAGGCCCCACCCAGCCTCTCTGCTCCAGATACGCCCTCCCTCCCCCATGTAATCACCTACTGATACAGAGATGGACTACTTCTCTCCACCCCTTGGAAACACCTATTGATATGGAGATGCACTAAGGCCAGGCAAGAGATTCTGGAAATACTGCAATTTAACCCACACCTTCTCCTAAAAGGAAGGCATTCATATTTTCCAAAGAATGAGTTAAAATGGAAATAGAAATTCATGATATGCTTTATACAGCTGTGTTCCACTGAAGTATTATATCATCATTTAATGTGCTATAAGAAGAATGATGTATAAAAATGGTTAGCAAAAACAATTGGAGAAAAATTATTTACTTTTTCTTGTTTATATTAAATCCTGTATTAACTTTTCTTCTGATATCTCTTTCTTACCATAATTTGTATTGTATACATGTCAAGTAAGCCATCGATGGTTATATTTACCCAAGATGGATGGTGATTGTGAAAATAATCTACTATATAAGACATTACCTCAAAAATATTAAAAGGAAAGTACTCCTATAACCAAATGAACTTTAAGTAGAAATCAGTAATATTTTTTAATGCTAATATAAGGTGAAATATCTCTCTTAGGACTAATCAAAAACAATGTCTAACTACTCAAGATCATGAAGAACTAGAGAAGGATTTTCAAGAAGAAAATACAACTCATTTTTTTCTCAAGTATTTTCTGGCTTTCTAGTTTACATCTTGTATTTTAAACAAACAAACAAGCAAACAAGTCAGCTAATGTTCTTCCTATTTTTCTCTAATGATTTCCTCTTATTGACTTTTAAGTAAGTCACTTTTCACCTGGAAACCTAGTGTTAAGTAACCAAGCACAAGTCACTTAAATAATTTCTTTGTGCTCAGATAGGACTGCTAGACTAGGCAGATGGACAGTCATGAGCAGGTAGGGGGGTGGGGACTTCAGCCAGAGTTTACAGTTGGCTGGTGTCTACATTCACCTGGATGCCTACATTCAGTACAGTCCACATAAGCTGTTCTCATAGGGTGTGAGGAGTGAGTATGTAGATAACAGACCAGCTCAAACCAGCTGGCTCAGTTGACCCAAACTTCTCCCCAAAATACATTATACACTCATTAACATAGTAAGAAACATGCCCCTCCATCATTAAAACAGTAAAAAGCATACCTCCCCACATCATTACAGTTATGATGACAACCAAAGATAGTCAAAAAAATCCTCCATCCCTGAGGATGAAGCAAGCCGACCTCCAAGAACACCCTGCCTATTGCCTTTGAAACCTACCCCACTTAGTGAATGTTCATTTCTCTTTACATAATAAAGCCCCCCCAACTGTTCCTCGAGGCAACCCCCTCTGTGTCTGCCCATGTTTAACATTCAAGTGTGTACTCTCCTTTTTAAAAAATTGCTACTCTCCAAATAAATTCTCAACCATTTTTTGTGTCCATTCTTGAATTCTTCTTTGAGAAAAGACCAAGGACTCATCTCTGAGAACAGAATTATACTTTGAAATTATTCCATGTCAGGGACTTTTACCTGTGATTCAGGAAGTCCATTAAGTTGGAGAGGAAAAAAATGTCACCTAGTGACATAATTAAAAATCTCTTCCACCTTGTTACCAATAGAAAGTAAAGATTGTTTCATATCAACTACAATGTTGTATCTTAAACTATTTTTTTATACTCATTGCCTTTGGTCTTCTCACTTAGTAGGTTATTGAAGAAAAAAATATACTTATATACCATAAATTCCATATTTTTGAAACCGTTTAAATAACTTTAGTTACCTATACATTTTACTTATTTTGGATTTGGAACATTATTCTAAGTTGGGCTTAACAGACATCATCAGAATGCCAAAGAGGTATATGGAACAACAGAACACTAAACCCTGACTGATAACAGTCCATTTAGTTTGATTCTAAAGAAATTCTTTGAACTCCATCAAGAATACATTTAACCATTCAAGGGCCACCTAGAATTTTACAAATGCTTATAATGTGGTCCTGACCTCTGTTTTTCTCTTGCTTCTTTATTCATTAGAAGATGGATAAAAAATTTTGGGGCCCTCCTTGTTTTCTTGTATCATCCCAAACATTCCAAATACTGTTTTTTGGTTTCTTTGTTTAATTTGGTCATTTAGATGTGGAAAGTGTGCAGAAACAATTTCAGTTTCCTTCAACAGTTTCTGTCATAATTATTTTCTTTATTTGAAATGTACCTTGCAATTCTGCAGATGTTCATAAGAACAGATTAGGGATTATGAGTCAAACCAGACCATTAAAATGCTCATTCCCTAGATTCTGAACTGTGAGCAGAGGGGAGAGTCAGAAAACATTGGGTGTTCTATTCTACCCAAACAGTGCTGTTAAAATGAATTCAGCTTTAGAGCTGGCAAGACCTTAATATTCTTGCAGTGAATTTCTTCTCATACCAAAATGCTAATTCTATCATCTCTCAGTTGGCATCCAGGACGAACTGCTGCAGATGGGACTAGTTCACTTTGTAATTTTTAAATTAGTTTGGAGCAAGCTGCTCACACTTCTTTGCTAATAAAATTTCTTAGATGAATGACTTTGGGTTTAAGAATCATTTCTCCTTCCTCTTAGTTTGTCTTTGTACTTCCTCTTCCTCTCTACAAATTTAACAAACTTATGTATTTGGTACTTTGTCAAATGGTAAAGACCTATTTGCACAGTGAAGGGGAGCAGAATTTGCTACCCCAAAATATGCTTTTCTAGATAAGGATTATCTTGAGCTGGTTATTTTTAAGAAAGTGCAGGTACAGGGAATGCTCTGAAAACAGCAGAAATTACCCTTTTGTAGTAGAAATTTACACTGATAAGGTAAACCTCAGTTCGTAAGGGTGTTTCCCTCTCTGTACCAGGAAGAGGGAGATGACTGAACTAGAATCTATCAATGGAGAAGGCATGGAAGTAAATCTGCATCAACAACACACCCTTGTTTACTGTGTTTTGCCTGAAAACTGGCTCCCTCAACTCCCAATTTCTTTTGTCTTTCACTGGAGATGGTACTTAAGGTGGTCCCCTGGACCATTTTGGGGAGTTAACTCAGTTTTCCTGGGTATCTCCCATATACACAGGAGGTATATGCTAAATTTCTGTTTTCCTCCTGTAATTTACTTTTTATTACAGAGGTATCTCAGCAAAGAACCTAGAATGATAGAGAGAAAAGTAATTTTCTTCCCTTACAAGTATATGAACTAACCTGTGTTATATGTTAATCATTTATAATTCCCCATGACTTTCAACTTATTGAACATTATATCACATAACATTGCTTGCCTTTATTCTTTAGGATAACCTATATAGGTTATGTATATAAAAGCATTTCAACAGGATAAGATACGAGAGAATGATATTGATTACTTATTACATGATAGTCGTATTTATTATTTACAGTACAATATCCTTAGAAATAGCCTTTTATTTCCCAGAGTGCATACCTTAAACCAGCCCAATCACTGTTGTAATAATAAAGGATAAATTTGAGAAGGCAGAATTTGAAAACAGGGAGGAGAGAAAGGAAACTGTTGCAATAGATCAGTTGACAAAATTCTTAAAGTGTACACAGGTACTGGAAATGAAAAAAAGGCAAAAAAGGAAAGGGGAGGAAAAAGAAAGATCACAGAGTGAATAATTGACAACTTTGGCGACTAATTTCATGAGGTGTGGAGAAGGTGTGGAAAGTGTAAAAAAAAATTCTAGCAGAAATGAAATTAAGACAAAAAATGTTTGAGTAAATCATCAAAATAATTAGTGCAGAATTCAACACAAGGAGAGAATGTGGTGCTAGTAGGCTTCTCCTGTGAGATATCCAAGTGACAGGTGGAAAGATCGGGGTGGGGGGGGGTCTATAAGTTTATAAATTATATAATAGCTATAACTGCTAAAATAAGAAGAGTTAAGTCCAGAGATAAAATCTTGGGGGAATTTACATGTACCTGTACATTTACTTTTAAGACCTCAGGAGATTTAAGAGATGGATAGAATAGTAGGTGGAAAGGAAGATTAAAAGCTATTCAGAAGAATCAAAGCAAAAGAATATAATTCCTTCAAATCCAAATGAATAAAATGCAAAGAAAACAAAATCAAGCAATGAAGAAGCAATTGGATTTAGCATTTAGCAAACTTCTGGAAACTGGAAAACAGCTTTGGCAGAATATTAAGAACAGAAGTCACTTTGCAAGGAATTCATTTTGGCCCAAAACAAATATGTGAATTGCTCGGCTACTAAGGCCTACATTGGGCTGAAAATCTACTACTCCACTCTGTATTGAATGACTGCTATAATCGCTGTCTTATCAGAAATATTTCTTACTTCATAGGATTCTTCCTGTTGATATTTAGGATTCTCTGTCATTACTTTTAGTCTAGAAAAATAGTAATAAAATTAATCTGTTTTCAAATGAGTCTACCTTCATTTGAACAGAAGATATTTCCTATGTAGTTGATGTTTTAAATACATGTCAATTTATAGTAAAAGCCCAAACTTCACAATATGCTTCATTTAACGTAATTTAATGCAGTTTTTCTCAGGAGTGTTTAGTTAGAACCCTTAGGGTACTGTGTGAATGTAGATTTGAATGTGAAAATGGTCACAGCGAACAGTTTCTAATCAAACACATGGGGAGGAACCACAGTGTATCTACTTTCAGATGTAATGACAGAAATTACGGTTCACTTACAGATTCATCCAAACAGATATCACTATTTCATTATTGATTTGTGAAAACCTTTACTATACTATTATGCTAAGACAGGAAATACCAATCATGAGCTGCAATTGACTTGGATTTGGGGAATTAAAATCATGGGCCTATAGTTGGTCACTCTAAGTGACAATCTTAAAGAAATCTACAAGTGGTGCGCTCTAAAACCAGAGCACTAGGACTATTTACATCAGATTCTTTGTTGAATTAGGTAAATTGAGATTTTAGTATTAACAAAATACTAAGTTAAAAGAAGTAGTAAAAGAAGCAAGGGACATTTTTAAATTCAATGTTTTATATTTTATTTCAAGGGATATGCTCTATTCTGTTTACTAAATAAAGAATTCTATTTGGGTTTTCGTAATTTAATCATCAGAAATGAGTCATCAGAAAATAAACAGAAAAAGAATATTAGTTTTATTACCCAGTAGACTTCAAGAAACTGATAAAATTTTATATTTGGAAATTTATATAATCTTGAAATTTATATTTCAAGATAAATAAAAATTTCAATGGTATGAATTAAATGGGAGGTCAATATTACTTAGAGAAACAACCAGAAGAGGTAGAATGACTTAGTAAGGTTCCAATTTTAGTAAGTCATATGTTTGAATGTAAATTACGTGAGAGCAGCGAGCCTCCCATTTGTTCGCTGCTGTATTCAGAATCTAGGACAAATCCTGGTATAGGTTATACTCTCAATAAATGCTTGTTTTGGAAGTGACACTTCAGCTACAGTCTCATTCCTAATAAATCTGAGGAAAATCTCTGTTGCTTTCAGTTGAAATTGTTAACTGAACTAAATCAAAACAGAGGGCTTGTTTTAAAGAGCATTTTAATTTAATTTATATAGGATGTTTCTAAAGTGGGATTTGCTCTTAGATAATGCAAATTCAAAACCAAACACCAACTCATCTTTTAGCTAAATAATCACACAATTTAAATCTGTATCTTTTTTTTAAGTCCAAGTTAGTTATCAGAACATAACCAGTGGTAAAATCAGGTCCTGTTTACATTTCACTGTGGCATTTACTTTCCACCATTTGGGAGAGTATGAAGGAAAAAAAAAAACCTCTTGGTTTAAGAATATTATCCTATGTTTAATTTTAGTTGGGTATTTTTCATTTTTAGATTATTATTTTTTATTTGAATCTGTAAAGCTGTTAGAAAATGTGGAATAAATTATTGAAGTAATCATCTGCTGTTTTACCATTTCCTTCTGGTGCCAGCTAAAATTAAAATGTGAATATCAGTGTTTAGAGATTTAAATGTTAGGCATGATTGAAATAGTATCATTTAAAAGAAAGGCTCCTAAATAAATCCTCAGCACGTACTGAAAAGACAGCTGATTTTAATGACTACCCTTAAGGTTCCCCAATTAGTCTATTTAATGCATTTTTTCTTTTCCAAAAGCATAATCTTGATCAGACTACTGATGAAATGATACACCTTTATTGCTAAAATTTACATCTGGCAAGAAACAAAAAACAGACTAAAATCTCCCGAAAGGACTATGCACTTAGCCAACATCTTACCCCTGAAAATGTATATTCCTAGAAGCTTTTGATCACAAAGGTACTTAGGTTACCACGATTTCTAAATAAAGGAACTGCAGTGCAAAATTGATTATTTCTTCAGAGCTCACAACATGCTAAAAATAAAGATGTCAGAGGAACTCCCCATCCCCACCCCATGTTCTGGGAGCATGGTATCAGACCCTAGATTTTTCACAAGGTAGTAACTAGTATATGCACTTCTAGTACAAGCAAATGGCAGCCAAAGAGCCTGTTTCTTGGGACAGTTGTCAAGTTACACAGTTTTTCCAATAACTTAGCATTTATCAGACACACAATAATTATGTACTGTATTTTCCTGCATTCAGCCATTCAATCCATGTGAGTTTGGACCATTGGCTACTAGGAGTCCTTATTTTCAGTGAGCTCTCTATTTCGGCAGAACCAAAGCTAAGTTGGTACAGTAAATAAGACTGGAGATTTTATATGTCTATCTAGTCTGTTAACACCAGGAGAAAAGGGTCAATAATCTATTTTATCTCTGTTTCCATGAGACCAATTGTGCCTTGAACAGAGTAGGAGTTTAGTAAACCTTTGTTGAATAAGCATAGATGTCTACTGAGTTTGTACAAGGAGACATGGGGCATACATGAGATAAGGGAAAGTCAGGATAATCACATTCTTGCAAATTTCAGTTCTAGCAATAACACAGTATTAGTTCATCAGCAGTCTGATTAAGACTTCACTTTTATCTGGAGGGGGATAGTTTGAGCTACTGGACAGGCATTAAAGACTGGGCAGGATCCAGTGCAAGCAGCAAGGTTGTATTGGTACTAGTGAATGTATTGTTTTATCAAACTGAAAAAAAAAGTATTTTTCTAACAGCAGGCCCAAAATTTGGAGAAACTCTTTAGCTTTAAGTAGTAACTTAATTTTAGTTTGCTGAAAAATATATTTTCATAGTAGTGAATGCTTTGACTCCAAAATATATGCAAGTAACTCTGATAAAGCATTACATTTAGAAGGAATTATTTCCTACACCAAACACTTTACCATTGGATCCCCACATAGACTCATCCTGTATTCTTAAAATGTGACTCAATTTACAGAAGTTTCAATAAATAACTGAAAGCAAATAAGCAATAAAAACTCTATTGCCTTTAGATAAACTTTGAAGTCACGATTTGCTATGCACAGGAGGAAATTTTTTTTAAGGTTATCATTGGGAACTAATTTTGAGGCCAAAATATAAAGGAAATGTAGGTAATTATTTAAGGAAGCAAAGGATGACAATGAAAAATACTCAAATAGAGTGCAAAGGGATGATCCAGTGAAAATTCCTTGCTGAGTGACCTAAGAAAATTTTGCCTCTTTAGTAAAGAAGTACTTTCCCACCCTTTCCTAAAGATGTAGGTAAGGATTGGATCTAGGCTTCTTTTACCTCCAAGAAGCAATAGTCCTTTGTTATGGAAAAGTTAGATCTCTGAAGGGATGATTAAACTTTATTTACTTACATAAGAAAGTGGATAGAAAGTGAATTTACCTACAAAAGAAAGTAAATTAAGGGAAGTTGCCCAGGCTGGAGGAGTGAACTGAATTGGCCCAAAAAGTATGGGTGCACTAAGCATTTGCTCTTGACTTACAATTGACATGGACTGGAAAGAAGTTGGAAATGAGGTTCAATTAGATTAAGGAACAAATTTAGGAAAGAAAGAAAGAAAAGAGGAAGGGAAGGAGGAAGGGAAGGAGGGAAAAAGAGAAAACAAGAGGAGGAAAAGGGATGAAGGAAGGAAGGAAGAAAGAGAGAAAAATGTAAAGAAAAGACAAGAAAAAAAGAGCAGAGAAAGGAAAATGTTTAGAATTCTTAAAACCAGAGACTCTCTAAACAATTTAAACCTGTTAAAATGTATCAGTAATTACTTTCTAGATGATAATGAGTATTTGTTTCCATTAATTGTTTTCAACTTTGCTAATATTGTCAAATTAGGCTCCAGAATCCAATTGTTAAAACATTCAAAAGACACAAAGTCCTGAAGAATCAGTATGTGGTCACTTTGTGTATAATGTGCTTATTGAAAATGGGAGAGAACAAGGTAGCTTCAGTGGAAACTGTCTTAGTATTTTCACAATGGTGAACCATGCAGCAGGTAATTTGTTAATGCTATAAAGTAAAATAGTTTTTGATATTAGGCAGAAAATTTATTTTTCTTCAGCAATAGATTGACATAGTTTAGAAATATGACATTTTTCAGTGAGAATGTAAAGCACGGACTTCAAACATTTTCCAGTTTTAAAAAGCTTTACATATTAAAAAAAATCTCAGATTCACACATAAATTTTTTCTGATTTACACTGATTAAAGACATAATTAGTGCCCCAAACCATTATTCAGTAACTAATTTACATTTTTATCAATGTCAACAATTTCTTCTTTTATTAGATTTCACATGTGCAGAAGTCATGTCTTTTATTCATTCTTCATGTTGAATATTATTTCTCTTATGGATTTATAATAATTCTCTATTTAGGGTCTGTGATCCTTAGGTTTGAAAAAGTATAATTATTTAGTTACATTCAAAAATATAAAATATTATAAATTTTGACTTGGGGCTAAGTGTATATTAATTTAGGGTCCATTAGTCCCTAAATGGTATATCTCCTGAGTTGTAGATAGTGTTTTAATGTAATTAAAAGCAGTGAATCATTTGTCCTTAAAACCTAATTATACCACAAATGTTAAGTGTCTGGTATGCATACAAATAAGCTCAGCTTCAGTATTCTATTTCACTGCATTTATTTCATTACAGCATCTGCTCAACAAGGATTTCCCATTTAAATATACACTTTATTGCATACATAAATATGGTCTTTTGAACAGCATACTTTGAACGTCTGAAGCTATACATGCTAATCAAACTTCCTTAGAAAGATTAGCCTGGAGTGTTATTCTTTCAGTTATTTACAGCACATTATTTACATGTAGAATAGCAGCTAATTTTAATTTAGAGATCATTCACGTTGCTTGGCAGTGACTTCTAAGTGTGTGTACCTTCTAATAGTTCTCCATGTAAGAATCAGATACATTGTAGCAACATTTGCTTGATTTTGTTATCCTATAAAAACTCACAAAACAATTATCTTTGGACCATATAATAGTTATATAATCTACCTATGTCTCTATTTGTCTTCATTTACTTTTATAACTATATTTACATGAATATCTATATCAAGCATTCAGTTAGTGACTCACTAATGAAGGGAGATTTAGTGTAAGCATAGGACAGATATTGTGCACCTCCACCTCGGGTGAGCATCTATTACTGGACCTGCTCAGCACCCCTTCCATCTCTTGCTCTGAAAATGTCCCTGCCCTTCCCACTTCAAACTTGTAGCTCCAAAGTCCCTGTATCCTTACAGTCTGAACCCATGATCATACCTAGGATATTTGGCGACTTTGTTTTTCAAAGAACCTAAGGAAGACAGTTTCTCTCAGTCAATAGCACTACAAGAACTGTGTTCCCAAAGCCAAAATATCTATTTCAATGTCACCATCACCACCACCACCAACAACAACAATTGGTATTTGTTGGGTTCAGTCAATGTACAAAACACTTTGAGTGTTTTACAACAACCCCATCATTAGTCCCCACATCATATAAGTGCGGATCCTGCAGGTCAGAGCTGTCAACCAAACCTTAGTGCAAATGAGTGACGGTCTGGTGTTTGAAGTCAGGCGGTCTGATGTCAATCTTGAAACTTTTCACAGTACATTCTCTTCCTACCAGTGGGAAGAAATCTGACTCTGCCCTTCCCACCATTTAAACATTCTTTTAATTCAGTCAGAATCTTTCATTCTTTTAGTAGGTCTTAACTTTTTTATTTTTCTTTCACTTGAAGTATTTTGAGTTGGGTTGTTGATACTCCAAGGGAAGACACCGGCAAGTCCCTCGGGAACGGATAAAGGATTTGGGAGGCCACGATCACGTGCTGCCCTCTCCGCTTCCCAAGGGCAGTCAGGTCCCCTTTCTTGCTGCATCCCTCTGTCTCCTTTAGATACTCTGTCTCTCTCTCTCTCTCTCCCTTCTCTCCCTCTCTTTATCAGTATTATCTATCCATCTATCATCTGTCTATCACCTATCTATGTATCATCTATGATATCCCTCTCTGCTGGTTTCCCCCATGTGAACATTTTACATCCCAAGGCTAAGACTTTTCTCTTTGCTCAGAGTGTTTTCCCCTCTACATACTATATGATTTCGTTTAAATGGATCATGAAATAACACACGCATGGATGAGTCCTTGTTATAACACCTGAGCAGCAAATACCTTGAGCTAATGAAATATTGTTAGAGGGGAGGGAAGTCCAAGTACCAAGGGGAAAGGGTGGGACATACGGGGAGAAGCATTATGCTCTCTGGAGGACTGGGGAGAAACAGAGTGTTTTTAGAAGTTTGGTCCAATTAGCAAAAGAGGAATAGATAAAGACCATCCTACAGTACAAATTGGGATGCTTCTCTCAATATTAGCAGTATTGTACAGATCACTCATTTAGAACTTATTCTAATGTCTCCAGCATTTGTATTTTGTTACTTAGGAAAGTTTGGGTTCCTTTGAGGGAGTCTGAAGAAAGCTTGCTGGAGCCATGAGAACTGGATTTTAGACATAGTATTTCTGTGTCTCATACTCATTGTTTATGCAATAAGTATATTAACTCCTGGCCTGTCCACTTTATAAAATCATGAGATATAAAGTTATAAAATTAATATGAGTATATTTTTTTTCAGATTGGCATTTTTTATTGAAATATAGTTCATATGAAAATTATATTGGTTTCAGGTGTACAACACTGATTATGCTTAGAAAACTATGAAGATACAATTAAATATAGCAGATGTGGTTCTTAACCTTTGTTTTATCCAGAATACACACTCAATATATTCTACGCACTTAAGACACTATTATCTCAGCAGTTATTTTCAGCTTGGCTTAGAGGAAAGAAGGACATTTAGCCACTAAAATAACAGGTTCTTTATGACATCTTGAAAGGCTTTTATTGTATGATGGATAGGGCAGAGATGATACGATCCATCACTGCTAGTATAATTCCTTTGTCTTTCCAATTTTTTATCCACCCTTCTAACTGTAGTTCAGGAACTGTATCCCAAGATCCCCTTCAATGGACACATTTCTTTAGACTTCCATAACTTTGTCTGAATTGTGTAAGTTGACTTACATGAGAGAATACATGTTCCTTTAAGACAGTGACCATAGTTCATTAAGCATCATTCTAAGTACTCGATAAACACTAAAAATGTTATTTCTGAGTCATTTTTTAATTGGTCAGTATTTTAAAGAAAAATCTTGTATCCATATTCATTCTTCTATCAATTACCACGATGCCATTTTGCTCCCTATTTATGATTAGCTAAGTAGATAGGGTTTGTTCAATGCAAGTAGCATCCATACACTGCGGATGTGTATGACCTAAAATTGCAAATTCCACATTGAAAGATATACAATATGCCTCTTTCTAGTTTCTAACACCACACTGATACTTAAAGTGATCAGAAAAATTCCAAAATTGGTATGAAATAGTGGGCAAAGCTTGAGGCCTCAGCAGATAGTAAATGTTTTCTTCTGAATTAACAAGGAAAAGAAAGGAGGTCTTAGAAATTGGTTAGTGGAGATGAATGATCAGGGGACATCAAGGGCTGGTAATTATGCCTGAGTTGGGTTGATCATCTCATGGAAATTTACCCTGAAGGAACCTTTTGCCACAGGAGTGTTTCATGCTACTTGCGCATTGTAAGTAGTATAATAAAGTAGCTCCTTCATTCATTACATATTTATTCAGTGCCTACTGTGTGTCAACTACCACAGCAGTCTCTAAGGATAAAATATAGCTTGTTTTTAATTAGACAGATGTGTAAACAATGTGAGAAGTGCTACAGTGGATGAAGGAGAGCATAATAAAGATGCCTTAGGGTTTAGGTGTCTGTGTGTGTGTGTGTGTGTGTGTCGGGCAGGGGTGGGGGAGAGAAGGAGATGCTCTACCTGATGGAAAGGGTTTATATGAGTAGATGGTGTTTGTGAACATCTTTCTTTCTAGTATTTTTTCTTTCCAAGTATTAGCTTTTTCCTTTGCTTGTACTTTTTTACATCAGAAATGAGTAAATATTTTTCAGTAAAATATTACAAGAACTGTAAAATTCCCTAAGGTTACATGTAACTCTCAAGTCAGACAACCAACTGTAAGTCAATAACTGGAAAATCTACAGTCACTATGATATCTTAGGAAGTTTCATTTTTAAAAGAAAAATATCAGCATCTATAAAAACTGGTGATGCTCTGATTTTATGGCTGGTATGACAATAAAAATTCAAGGCACATGGTCGCAATATTATATATAAATATTAAGAAGTAAATCCTTTACAAAGGAACATTTTTCTCCATGCAGCCTCCTTTATAACATCTTATAACTTGACAGTATGTGTATTTTCTTCACTAATTATCTATATGTTGATAAAGTTTATAAAATCTTGCACAAACAAGATTCTTCTTCGGTATCATTGGAAACTGATAAAAAAGCAAAATGATACATAACTTTAAAAAAAAACAATGAACAAAACAGACTGATCATTCCACTTGAATTACACCCAGGCGTACTCACTCCTTCTACAAATTACTGTGAGCTATTGAGTACAATAGCTCGAACAAAACTGGCAGGGGATAAGCAACACAGGCTTGGATATAGAGACCTAAAAAAAATCAATTTATGAGTTATTTTTCAAAAACTAAAGGCATTTATCCAATGTAAACAGATTGCAGTTTCAAGTTAAAATTTATTTTCCCAAATTCATGATATTTTAGCCTGTTACAAAACATCATATATAGGTTTTACTCCAGCCAAAATAAATTTATGTTAAATAGACAAAGAAAGCTGAGCCAACATGTTCTGGTTAGCAAACATAATTTTTTAAAGCTGTTATATTTTTAAATTGTGAGACATATATAACCATATAAACATCAAATAGAGCCATAAAAAGAAATTCAAAAACTATTAAAATGTCATGAGGCTGACATGAATGTTTACACTGGCTATTTATTTTGTTTGGTGTTACTAGGAAAAGGATATGGAAGGAGGGAAAAGAACATAGGTGAGCAGAAAATATACCAGTTTGCTCTTAATGCCAACATTCAACAATAATTTTCTCTTCAGAGGGCAAGGTGGAAGAAGAGATAGACTGAACAGATCTGAATTCAAGGTGCAGGAAGAGGAAAATTAATAAGAGATATAGTTGTCAATATGATATGATATTTACTTGAATCCTGGTATGTGTACAAGTCCAAAAACTACACTTGTATCTTCTTAACTATCTAAGTATAAATGACCACCAGCTTGCTTCTGAAATTATATTTAAGAATGATAACTGAGACTGCAAAGGTTGAGGGTGTGGAACTTAAACCTCACCCTGTTATAGTTGTTCTTGTTGGGTTTTAATTTTTCCAGTTTTGTGGGGCTTCTAATATATAGTAAGTCTTTGCTATGCACTTGAGGGTCATTTTCATAGGGGCTGCAGGTGATATGTCTCACTATGTTGACACCACACTGTTTTCCTAACAATGGATGTTTATAAAGGTGAGGAAAAAGTTTATTGAATATAATGGAGGATGTGATTACTACAAAGGAGAAGTGGTCATATTACTGCTTTTCATCAAGCTGGTCCAATCTATAATGAGAAATGAATATAAAATGAAAAATGTAACAAATGGATTTCATGTATCTTTACCCTGATGATAAAATTCTCCATTTTTTTTCTTTTGTGTAAATGTTCTGCTTTTCATAACTTCTTTCCTTTCTTCCTCCACTTTATTTTTTTAATCTTAATATTTCATTTACTTTCCTGTATTATTTTTCTTTCTTTTAAAAATATTTGTGTTCGTTTGTATGTTGATGTGTGTGACACAAAAGGCCAGAAGGCTTGAAATTATCTGCACCCCTTATTGATTGGGAAGTTGACTTTCAACACTAACCAACAGTCTGTTCAGGCTACTCTTCTTTCATCTTGCCCTGTTACTTTGACATGGAACAAAAGTTTACATAAAAGGAAACAAATCAAAAATCCAAGTAGCAGAAAGGGCTTGTGAATTTATGCATGTCTTGATTATTAGTAAAATTAAAGTCTAGAACATGGAAACAGAATCCCTTTTGCCAACTTTTCAAATCTGTCTACCTTCTCTTTGTTGTCAAAATATATTTTTCATATGTCCAAGTTCCAGAACTGATCAGAAAAATCAATGAGTTCCTCAACAGCAAAATGAAAAAGGTTGATCACCAGAACTTGTTTAAGTTTGGCTCCTTCTCATATTTTAGTTGGCTTTGCTATTCATATCTCTATATTTTTTATTGGTTTTAAAAATATTACCTCCTTAGCTGTGCATATTAAACTCATCTAAAGATTAATGATTTCGAACCATAGGGTTCTGTCTAGAAAGAACCAAAAAAAATCATGACACACAGTTTTATGTTTGATCCTGTATCTAGTAACTTAGAAAGTTTAATCACATATTTTTCAGGGAAAAGACCCTAGAAGTGACAACTTGTCTGCTTTATATAGATCTGAGTCATGCTGGCTGCACAGCAGGTTTATTTATGATCCTCAGTATCAGTGAATATTTGTTGAGTTAGTACTACATACATTGTACTAAATGATATTTGTCTTACAGCAGACATGCCTCAAAGGTGAGGGGTAAGATTCAGGTGATCATATCAATGCCTACTTACATGTGTGGTAGCCTTTAACACATTTCATGTCTTTCCACCCATGAATAAAGAAGAAATACATATTGTCACAAATCCATCTGTAGAGGGAGTCTTTCTAGATTACACACATTTATTCTCTGACCCAGAGTGGTCTCATATTTTCTGGAGGAAATCTGGAAAAGATTTTCATCTTTTACAAATGTAATTTCTTCCCTGTCTTTACCCCCAAGATCAATGAGACATGGAAACAATAAGAAAATGGGAAGAGGGTATGTCAGGCAAAGCCCAGTTGAAGAGGAAAGAGGGAAGCCCTATCATTGACTTTAATTTTGATCCCTCTCACTGCTGTCTCCTTTCAGTTTTCTGCCCAAGATTTCAGCAACAAAGATTGGAAAGCAATAGTTTTCAGGCCATTTTGAATATACTCGTGTTTGAATGAGTAACGTCAAAAGTTTTAAAAGGTACAAAAGGTATAAAATGAAGTTTCCCTCCCACCCATGTTACCCAGATACCCAGATACCTCTCTAGAGACTTCTGGTGTTTCTAGTGTGTTTGCATGTGTGTGCCCTTTCAGAGATGTGCTAACCAAATTAGACACTCAAACACACGCATATGATGACATCACTTTTATTTTTGCGCAGAAGATATAATGCTCTATACAGCATTCTTCACTTTGCTTTTTAACAATTAACAGTTGATCTCTGAGATTGTTCTCTGTCTATAAGAGTTTATGAAGAGCTTCTCCCTCTTATTCTCCCCATCTTTCTCTCTCTGTGTCTCTAATGGCTTCCTCTTAGCCTACCAAATGGCTGTAAAAGAATTTATTTAACCCACAACATATTCTAGACACAAATAGAATGTCCATTTCTGATCTTTTGTTGCAATGAATAAACACGTACTCCTGTCACCTAATGTGTCTAACTGTACCTTCAGGAAACTGTTTTAGAATTGAAATTACTCATTTAAAGGGTATATATATTTGAGATTTCAAAAGGTATACTTGAATTATCCTTCACAAAAGGTTTACCTATTTATACTCCCAACAGCAATGGGTAAGAACGTTTGGTCCCCACACCTTCATCAACACTGCTTGTAATCATATATGTATTTGAAATATATATACTCAATCATATATATCAATGTGAAAGGTGAAAAATGGTTTTCCAGTGTTCTGAAGATCTTTCTCTCACGGTCTTGCTATTGTCGGGGCCAAGGGCAGGTTGCTCCAATATGTACCACTTTGACATGATTATGTTGAGATGAAAATAAGCAAAGCCCTAAAGACAGACACACAAAAAGAGCCTTTGACCTTCCTCTTAACTGCATTAAAGTGATTTAAATGGAGGACCTGCTCCAGGAAGAAAGCTACCATCACAGATAATTACAGGATACCATGTACTGGGGGTGGCAGCAGGGAGAATTAAGCAAAGTCTGTTTGTTCCTCTCTATGTTCCATCGTTTCTGTGTGGCCCAGCAAACAGTCATTTGCCAAACACTTATTTACTCTTTCTCATCTTCCTGTGAATCACTTTCCTTCTCTTTGAAGTCTCAAACCCTACCCACTTCTCCCTAGTTCTGGATGACATTTATGCCTCATTTTGACTGATTGTCTTTAGAATTTTATGTCTGTATGGAGTTCCTCGACACATGTAATCAAATTAGATTTTTCTCACATTAATCTGTACAAGAACCTTGACAAGTAAAGGAAAATTTTCCTCCCCAACACTATGATTATAGTTTGTTTTATATTTAACAATTTTCCATTTCAGAATTTACTATGAGATTTAAGATGTGAGAAGGAAAAATTCTGAAATGCCCTAAATTAAGTGACCTATCAAGGGCCTGAGAATGAGGGAGAGAGACAAGAGAAGGCCATCAGTCACTAGCCATGGGCCGTAGGTAACCAGAAACTCCACGTTCCTGGACGATCATTTCAACAATCACCTTGAAGGTCCCCAGCACCACTGCAGACCCTTTTTAGGTGACTGGTGTCTGATCATCATCAACAACCAATGTATGAGTTTTCTCTCAGGGCTAGCCACCCATCCCCAGGGCTTTCCCAACTTCACGTTAACCCACCTTCCTTTTCTAAGGCCAATGTGAATTTAAGCTGATTTCTTCCCTTGAGCCCCCTCATATATGTGCCCTGTTTCTTGAGTCTGGTGGACAAGTTGTTTATGTGAACTGGCCTTGTTGCTGATGAAGCAGAAGCCTACCATCCCAGGACTTACTGCTTATTCTGGCTGCATCTGTAAGAGCTCAATAAACCCTTTTATTTCAGAGAACTCCAATTTCTGGAGCTTTTTATGTATCAGATGCACATCTCTTTTTTTTCCCCCATGTGGCTGCTAAAATGATGCACATACCATTTGTTAATGATGAATCCATCTGTTTCCCAGGCTTGGAAAGCCACCTCTCTTATATACTAAAACCTCATAAATAATTGTGTCTTCTCCCAAGGTTTTTTATCTTGACCCATGGACCTGTCATCATAGTTTTACCTATAAAGTTTTAAAATATGTTTTAATAACTGATAAGACTCTTTACCTTTTAAATTCAGAATTTTAATTTTAATGTGAACAAATTACAGCAGAGTTAGCCTCAGTTAGAAAGCCTACTTCAAGGTGTTGTGGGACCTCAAGGTTTACTTATAAAAGGCCATGCTATTCATTCAAAAGTAAAATAGTATCCTATAACATCTCTTTGCCTAGTTAAAGTAGCAAGTGATGTGAGGGATAAATATATTTGCATTAGCAAGATAGTCATGCTTTGTGTTAACAGATAGCAGCCACATCAAGATATGTTCTAGGTTTTATATTACTGATTTAAGAACTAATTTGGAGCACCTAGATTACTGATTTCAGAACTAATTTGGGAGTATAAGCAATTAGTAAATTGAAGGCTGACTACCAAGAGATATAAAACTAAATGAAAGATATTGTATATTAATTCAAACAAAACTTCACAAGACATTAAGTTTGAGATGACTAGAAGTTTAATTATTTGGGACAGGTTTTCCAAAGCTGGGTTTAATCTTGATAAATCATGCCTGTGTTTTCTACCATCTGGAGAAACACCAGGCCTACCTGGAGCCCCTGGCACCATCCATTTATCTCTGACGTCAGAACTGTACTATCAATTCAATAGCAACTGTGGTATTTGATTCAATTCAGCCATGCTAGGTTTGGTTCATGGGCGTGGATATGTGGGTGTTAGGGAGAACAACTGAAATAAAAGGCAGAGGTGAAAGAGACATGATTCCTTCATTGAACAGAAAGGGAGAAAGGTCAGTAGTATTTTTTAAAGGAGGAGAAAGAGAAGTTAGGTAATCATGCAACCAAGTGCTTCATAGTGTCAATTTCTGCAGCCTTTTTCATGAGCTTAGGCTACAGGCAAGTCTTCCGGCTCTTGCAAGGGTAAGTGCAAGCTGAGGTGTTCACTGAGCCCCCGGCCCCCCAGGTGCAGTCAAGTCACCAGTCACCATTTCTTCCCAAGGGCAGTCTGGACTGGTGCACAAAGGGAAAAGGAGGGGTGGAGAGGAAGACTGGCTAGTGTTAAAAGGAGAGCTCTTGCACAGAGTTGGGTGGTTGCTATAGTAACAGCTTCTTTTGTTTGTACATATTCACAACAGCTGCTTCCTTGGGGTTTCTGGTGGCAGGGATAGTCCGGCGGTAACTGAAGGGGGAGAAAAGCACCACTCTGTCCATGGAAGATAGTTTCCATAGTCAGTTTATTGTTGTTTAACTGAGTTTAAGCTAACGTGAGGGTTACATGTGGAGTCTGAAAGTTGGTAACAAGATCTTTTAAAAGGTAAACACCAAGAAAGACCTAGGTGTGCTCTGATTGGCAAGTTACCTTCCGCTAACTTGAACAACAGCCCTCCACCCTCCTGTGCCCTTAAGACTTGAAACTCCCTGTTCTCTTTCTACCTGGTATACATGCAAACTGTCCTGCAAGCTCCTTAGGAGCTATTTTTCTTAACAGGAGAAAAATAACCCTTTCAAATGCCCACAAATCCCTGCTCACCTTTCCAAGTTCTAATTAATTCCACTAATTAGAGCTTTTTCTGGCTGCAACCATTTGCAAAGTTGTATTGCTGCTTAAAAACAAATTTAATGAATATTCATAAACTAATAACATTCACTGAATTAACAGCCCTTTTGCCCATATACTGCAATTACATCCAGCTATTCAAATTTTCTACAGACCTTAGTAGAGAAGGGCCATTTCAAGGGAAAGGTAAAGAACAATATGGTTACATTTTAAGGTACAAAGTTCCTACCAACATACACATATCCACATATTGTATACGTGTGTATCTATATATGTAAGTACATGGCATAAAGTAGAAACCCAAGGAGTTAAGAACTTTTAAACAAATCATTATTAAAAATGGCATCTGCTGGTTGAATAGTCAAATTTTGTAAATACACAAACTTATGATGCAAATAAGCAAAGCAGAAGGCACAGATGTCCTTATAAACAAACCAATATTGAACACAGTTGTACTATTGTGTTTCTAACCCTTTGGGATTTTGGAAAAGTGCAATGTGAAAGCAAAGTGATGCTATTCTTTTTCAATTAAAATTTACTCATTATTTGACTAATGAGGAGGCTTTTAAACTTTGAATTTTCCATGAAGTATTTGGTTGATTCAATTTGGCAAGTGCACGCATTTACAGGTGCTACATCTGAAGCTTCAGTTCATGGCTATTTGATTATATATTTTCCTGAGAAGCACCACAACAACCCACTCCTTTTATCCTGATACAGCATAAAATCTGAATGAACAAATTGATTCAAAATCTAGAATCAAGGAAGGAATCAAATTGATTCAAAATCTAGAATGTAAAGATGTTTAGATTATTTAAATACAGAATTCCTAACCACTACTACTGGATCTCATATGTAAACAACTATTTCAATTATTTAATAATGATGTTTTTGAATCCAAAGATTTTGTACTAACTTCAGTTTATTATAAATTCCTACAGGTGAGATTTTAAATCCAAAAATAAGCACAAGTATTCTGGTTTCTCTGCTTTCTGACTGCTTGAATTTGGGGCAAATTGTGTAACCTCTGAGGATCAGTTTCACAAACTAAAACAGTGATGCTCATACTTTGGGACAGGTTTCTGAGAGACTCCATTAAGACAATACATATAAATTCATGCAGAAACTGTAAGTATGATGCTCTTGCAATAATATGCATCTGGAATTTCATTAATGTATTCAATGTACATTTGTTAAGTAGGCATTGGGTTAAAGACAAAAAATGAATACTAGGCCTCAGGAATTTATATATAAACTTGCAGAACAAATAATTCTTCTCATATTAAGGGAAGATTTCTAAATAAATTTTTGGTGGACACTTTAGCCACTTTTTTCTCTGGGTCTCATTATTAGTAACTGACAAGGGCAAGTTTAATCAGATGGACAATTTTCAGTGGCCAAAAAGGTATATATATATAAAGAAGGTTACAGACTGAAATAGTTCAGTCAATATCAAACTAAAAGCCCTTGAACACAGCAGTCACACACACACAAAAATATTACTCTGAATACTTTGGATACATCTGTATGCAGACCAATAACATTTTAGGAAATTGTCAACCTGAACTAAAGGTGTTGGAAAGTGACAGTTAAAAAGAAGCAGTAAGAATTGTGTTAATTTATGACTCAAAAGTACAACAAAGCAGAAAGAATATTGAGAAACAGAAATTTAAAAAAACTTTTATAGCGAAAACAAGAACATAAAAGTTTAGAAATCAAGGTTTTTATACCTGTGAAGTAACTCTTCATTTTGTAGCTAAAATCAAACTTTATTTTATCTGATCAGTGTCATTACAAAACAGTACTTAAGATAAACCAAATTCTGAGAAGTATCAGTAGTCTACAAATGTTTAAAACCCTACTATTATCTGTATTGTTTTTCATAATAATAAAATGATGTGATAAGCAGTGGGTTGTCTTTCTTTAAAAAATACAAATACAATAAAATGTTTATCACTCCTTTTGCCAACTCTAATAATATAGTTTCAAAATGCAAACATTTCTAAGCATTTTTCTTCTGGTTGCAAATCGTTTTCATTGAAAACAATAATATGCTGTTTTAGTTGAACTTCTTAGTTCCTATGTATGGTGTAGTAATTTCCTTTTTTTTGAGAGTAAATTTGGGGAATTTATCGTGAAATACATTAATCTACAGCATTTCAGATAAAAAAGAGAAACTTCCTATCTTTCTTCTAATTTCCTCATTTAAAATCATTATTTAAAATATTTTCTCATTT
Organism: Manis pentadactyla; assembly: GCF_030020395.1. Taxonomy (NCBI): domain Eukaryota; kingdom Metazoa; phylum Chordata; class Mammalia; order Pholidota; family Manidae; genus Manis; species Manis pentadactyla. Next base: position 10,716,133 of record NC_080026.1, on the reverse strand, counting down.
TATACTCACTTTTTACTTTATGCTTACTTTAAACTTGTACTGATTTCTTGTCTTTTCTTTTTTTTATCTTATATTGTACTGATTTTATTACTTGATTTTATAATGATCAGTAAAACAAGGATCAAAAGTGGAGAGATCTCTTATCCTCAACAGGGAAGGGGCAGAGTGAGGTGGTTGGATGGATACATTGGTGTCTATGCTGCTACGAGACAAAAGAAAATGCATATTGGTCTGCAACCCTGTTGCCCAACCCCCTCAGTCCTTCCTCCCCACAGGCCTCCTAAACCCTGGTACATTTCTAAGGGACAGAGCACTAGGAACATCTTTGGTTCTAATGTGGTGACTCTGAGTGGGCTTCCGGGTAGCTCCTGAATGGGGGCCAGTCACTGGAAAGACCAAACCATGTTTGGAAGCTTGGAATTTTCAGCCCAATCCCTCATTCTCCAAGGAGGAGGGAGGGGCTGGAAATGTCATTGATAATTGATTATGCCTACATGAGGAAACCTGCAGAAAATCCCAATAACATGGGGTTCTGAGAGCTTCCAGGTGAGAAGTGGGCAAACACCAGGAGGGGCATGCGTCCAGGGCCTCAGGGACAGAAGTTCCTGCTCCTAGAATGATCCCAGACCTCACCCTATGTACCTCTCTACCTGGCTGTTCATCTGTATCCTTTAGCAAATCCCTTAATGAACTGGTGAACATAAGTTTTTCCCTGAGTTCTGTGAGCTGCTTTAGCAAATTAACTGAACCCAAGAAGGGGTCATGGGAATCCCTGACCTACAGTCAGTCAATCAGATTCACAGGTGACAACCTGGGCTTGCAACTGGTATCTGAAGTGTGTGTATGTGTGTCTGTGACAGAAGGGGATGTCTTGTGGGAGTGAGCCCTTAGCCCTTAACCTGTGGGATCTACCTCTGTCTCTGCACGGATGGTGTCAGAATTGAGTTAAATTGTAGGACACTCAACTGCTGCCACAGAGAATTTTTTGTGAGGAAAAAACCTCCACACTTTTGGTGACCAGAAGCATCAGAAGTGAAGAACTGTGTTTTTCCCTGAATAGAAAAGGAAAAGTTGAGGTTTTTCCTAAACAGCTGTCAACTCAAAGAATTTCATTTTGGGAAAAGGCTTATCTCAGTGGTAGTATTGGCTAATATTTCACCACCCTTTTCCTACATGCACTGTGGGCAGCCTCAGATTTCTTTGAATGTTAGAATGATAGATTTGGGGTCAAATGTACCAAAAGCAAGCCTGATTTCTAGATGGCTTGGCAAGTGCATGCTCTAGGCTTGCGTGCAGTGAGAAGTAAGGCAGTAAGGAGACTCCTTTCAACACCAACTTAATGGAAGAACACTGCCCTCATACCAACCTGCTTATGATAGAAAATTTGGAGTGTCAAAATATATAGAAAAGAAGAATTATGTATAAGTCTACTACCCTGAGGGAAATACTACAAATATCTTGGTGCATTTCCTTCGAGTCTCTTCTTGTTTGTGAATGTGTATGTTTCTGCATTTATGTACAACTTCAGAATAATTTTTTATAAACATCACTTCAATAGCATTTAACAATGGTACTAATTTATAGTAGCATCATAATTTATACATTTGACCTCTACATTTCCTCATTTAAATTCTCACCAGGCTTAATTTGTATGACTATAAGAGTAATGAGCAGTGTTGCACACAAAAACACGACACCCTTGAAATAATTGCCTTAGAACATAATTTTTGAAAGAAGAATGAATGAATATTTTAAAGCCCTAACTGCACATCAGTGTATTGTTCAATAGAAATATGCTGCTCTCCAAATACATGCCTCTTCTACAACAGGAAATATTTTTTGAAGTATACTAGCTTAGTAAAATGAAAAAAATCTGTTTTTATTTGATTAACAGTAAGTCTGATTTCAACTTGAACTATATTGTCCTTTTGCTTTTGTTTCATTTTCTTTCATCTTACATCATGTTTTGAGTTTTTGAGATTAAATTGTCATTGGGACTTTTTTGTTACACAAAAGGCTTTCCTTTTATCATCTACCATACCTTACTTTCTATACACATTTTATCCTTTAGAGAGTCATCAAAAATTTGTGTTCTGGGGTATAGTGCCTATGTATAAACTTGACTTTGTTCTTTACTATTAAGTAACTCTGCATTTTGTAGCTAAAATCAAACTTTATTTTATCTGATCAGTGTCATTACAAAACAGTACTTAAGATAAACCAAATTCTGAGAAGTATCAGTAGTCTACAAATGTTTAAAACCCTACTATTATTCATATTGTTTTTCATAATAAAATGATGTGATAAGCAGTGGGTTGTCTTTCTTTAAAAAATACAAATACAAAAAAATGTTTATCATGCCTTTTGCCAACTCTAATAATTTAGTTTCAAAACACAAATATTTCTAAGCATTTTTCTTCTGGTTGCAAACCATTTTCATTGAAAACAATAATATGCTATTTTAGTTGAACTTCTTAGTTCCTATGTATGCTGTAGTAATTTCCTTTTTTTTTGAGAGTAAATTCAGGGAATTTATCATGAAATACATCTCATAGGACAGTTGTGAGAATACAGAGTGAACACATGGGATGTGCATCAAACAATGCTTGGCTAATGGTAAATACTTGGCACACACTAGCTATCAATTATTAGTAAAGCAGAGTTTTTGACTAAAATAAGCTATGGATTTAGTATTATCATTTGTTTATTCAGCAGACATTTATTAAGTACATACTACATTCCAGATCCTGTGTGAAGTGATAGGAAAGTAACTGATACCTTCCTAGTGAACCTGTTCTTATAGCTTCTGGAAAGGAGGCCTAAGATAGACATCACATGCACAAACCCAGACTTCCCACGCAGGGAAGCCGATCTGTGGGCTGATACAGGTGATGGGGCCAAACCAGGTCCTTGCTGGGAAGGGTAAAATAGAGAAAGGCTCAGCCGACTATCTTTGGGTGATGAACCCAAAGGATCAATTGATTTGAAGGGGCATTTTGAACCAAGTACAAGCGAAAAGTGTTGGATGGGGAAGGGGGAAGAGAGAGAAGAGTAAGAGGTAAAGGAGAGAGAAGAGAAGATGAGAGAAAAGAAAGAGAAGGAGAGAGAAGGGCTGCAGAGGGTGGTCTGGGAAAGAGAAGAGAAAGAAGAGGGTACAGAAGTTTGAGACCATGTAGCCACTGAAAGAGAGAGCACGTCAGTGTAGGACTTAATTCCTAATTTCCTTTTCCATGGGTATGACTGTATTTTTGCTTCATAATGTTGATTTGCTCTCATATCCTTATAATATCTGCTGCTGTTCCACTCTCATTTTTACTGAAGATATCAAGCCACGGTTTTGTTTCTCATTCCTTAAAGAGCTTTAGCTAAAGCAATGCAAAGCAGATGGATATGAAATCACTTCCTAGCTTTAGTAGAGTATGGGCATGGCTCCAGCTGTTCTACAAGAAGTTCTATGTAAACTCTCCCCTCCAACTATTATTTTCTGTCCCTCTTTTACTTTTCTCAGTCCTCGGTAGTTGGAGTTGGTACTTGGGGCCCAGGTGCACTCATCATCCCAGACCCAGACTCTGTGCATATAGGCTGAGTGACTCATCACGTAAGGGGGTCCTGGAATCTTTAGGGTCATTCTGCTGCTCACTAAACAAGCATCACCAATATGGTACTCTTGTCTAGTGGCATTAAAAGTGGGAGAGTAAATCTTGAATTTGAGGAGATAAATATGTGATGAACATGTCTTTTATAAGCTAAGGCTTCTCCTAAGTACTTCATCCATATTACCTATATTTAATTTTATTCTCCAGCTACCTTGTGAGGTTTGTATCAGCCTCATTTTATAAAGAAGAAAACTGACTTAATGAAGTGAAGCAACTTAGCAGTGGCCAGTACAGAGCCAAGATTTTAACCAGAGATTAAATACATGGCTCTGAGTAAATTTACAACAGGATGCCTTGGAGAAGACAGCGCCAGACGGTTTATTTGGTTCCTTGAGAGAAACAAGGTAGGCTAGTGACATAAACTGAACTAATGATTGTGTTCTCATACTGAGTACAATACTAAGTTGAAGCACACTGTAAAACACAAGTATCATTTTTCTAAGACTGGTTATTGTTATTTGTTAAAATAAAAAGAAAACTACATATAATAATAATATGACATATAATAATAATCCCTTCTGGTATGTGTTAGGTAAATGCATCATTAAATATAAACCAAATGGGCACTAGGAATGATTTTGAAGTTAACAAAGAGTTCAGCAGTAAGTTAAACCCAGTGCCAAATGCTTAAAAAGATGAATCACAGTGCACTAAAGACACGTACAGCAAGACTATGAATGCTTGGTGAGTCCCCAGAGCATTTGCCCATCAAGGTGAAATCACACTGAGTCAAATCATATTTGCATGAGGGATAAAAGATTAGTAATAAAATAAATACCAGTGTTAGTGGTGTGGTGAAACATCAGAATTCACAACTGAAAATAATTGAAGCAAAGGCATTTATGTGTCACAGGAGACACGATAAAAGAACGTTAACAAAAATTAAAATTTTGAGGGAAACGATATCAAAATAGATTGGAATAAACATTTTGTCTCTTTTCCTCAAAATAACCTTAGGGCCCGTAACTATCTACTCTTTAGTCACATACATCTAAGTGTAAGAAAGAGTTGTGAAGAAATGGGTGCTATGGGTAAACATTTTACTCCCTACTCCTAATGTTTCCACACAGATAAACTTTTGCTAGATTAACACCCTTGGCCCTTCACTCCTCCCTTAAGTGGCAATGCTTAATGTTCAGTTTAACAAGGAGTATTATAAGGTCCATTTACTCACATCTAAGCCCAATTTGCCAAACTTAGTTTTCATCAGTAATAAAACTGACCCACTATTTGACCTCTGTATCTAATTCTCAATTAGTTTCTAAATCAGGTAGGGAAGAAAAGGTATTCTTCTTTGTCACTTTCACACTGATAGTGTGTGTGTGTGTGTGTGTGTATATGTGTGTGTCTGTGTGTGTATCTAACAAGTTTTTACTGTACATTATGACCATTCATTTATGCATAAGGCCTCTTCATTGATATTTATATTACAAAGGAGTTGTTTTGCTTTAATTTTGTTTTTAATATTTTATTTTGTGGGTAATATATAAAAACCATATAGAATGATCAGTAAGGATTAGAATGGCAAAAAGGTGGAAAAAATTTATTTGGAGGAATTCTTTGATGACTACACAGGTAGCTATGCCTATTTAATTATGCCCCAGGACAGCTGTAGAAAGTCAACTAGTGAGGTTGAAGCATTTATTAAAAATCAAAATAAAGGTGACATTGCAATACTGTTTTCAGAAGAGAATTATGTGATCATATCTTATAATTCCATTAAAATTATACCAGTTACAACAAATAATTCTGTAATGTTAATGAATAATTTTAATTTATTATTTAATACCAAGGAAATTGATGTTATGCTATAAAGTTTCCTACTTGGGATCGTCCATGACAAATTGTCTATCAAGGAAGTATAAAAAAAGATTGAATAATATGAAGAAATAGGCCAAAGTTAGGCTAACTTTTCATTTTTGACACAAATGAAAATGAAATCTACTTTAACATAATGTAATATTTATACTGATGACCTAATTTCTATAGTTTTTTAAAAATACAACCACTCTGTGAACGACAACAATATCTTATTTTTGCTACAGTTACCTATGTCCTGAGCACAGTGCTAAGTACATGGCCTCTCATTTTGACGTCACCAAAAAGCTCAAGGGCAGACATAACTGTCCCTAGTTACAGGCAAGGATACAGGCTGGAAAAGATTATTTCCCAACGCCACACATACACAGTTGGGGGATCTGGGGCTCAAGCCCAGATCTCTCAGATCTGAAGTCTATGTTCTTTCTACAATACCACATTGAATGCATTATACATTTCTCAATTAAATTTCTCCATCTTCCCCTATACTGTTTTCCTTTTTTGACTTTCCTAATTCTGCATTCATTTACCAAGTTTCTCTGGATCAGACTTTAATGTTTTCCCACCACTCCCGAATTCAGTTAGCTCCCGAGTCCACATCTGTCCTTTCTGGCCTATTCCTGCCTTGGTGAGGTTCTGTCACTTCCTTCCTGGAACAGTAACATCATTTCCTTTAAATGTACCCTGCACAAACCACCACCTTCATCTTGTTTATACATGTACCATTTGATATGTTCCATATAACCTATTTCATTTTGCTAACAGCTTTATACAACTCCATTTTTTCCCAGTAAGATGGGGTTGGCAAACTTTTTTTTTCTGTAAAAAGGCAGATAGAAGATATTTTAGGCTGTGCAGGACACTTCATCTCTTTTGCACCTATTCATCTTCATCGATTTAGCGCAAACATAGCCATAGACGATATGTAAATAAGCGTCACAAACTCATGTGAGTGTGGTCACTGTCCAGTAAAATTATACCCTAGAAAAACACAGTCTATACAGTTTATTAACCCTTGGTAGAGGGTAAAATAAAAATAAGAACTCTACTTATTTATTCAAGGCCCTTTACAAATTAATAAAGAAAAGAAATGAAATTTAGCTAATGAAACAATTCAGCAAGTCAGATCGCTCACTGTCTCAGTACTCTATAGTTTTTCTCTCAGGGTCAAATTTCATCAGAGAATCACACACACTAACATTCAGTTTCTCTCTGCCTGATCCCCACTCCTCCAAAGCACATCCTATGACTTCTGCCACCACTCATGTCGGAGACACTGAGAGTTTTGGAGTTAGACGGAACGGGGTCCATATACAAGCTTATTAGCAGTTTGCCCTTGGGTAACATATTTAAACATCTTTGATTCTAGGTCTTCACATCTGTAAAATGAATAGAGTAATACGATTGCCATTGTGAGTATCAAAAAACCCAATTATATAAAATGCAAAGTAACATTTTATTTTACATATATATTGCTACACATATATTGCAGTGGACAGTACATGTGAGTTCCCTCTTTTCTTTCCTCTCACTAAAGCCACCAATTGACAAACCTAATTGGCAGCTTATTAGCTTTTTTAAACTTGATTTTTCTGACTCAACAATGGGGAACACTCTTTCTTTGAACTCTAGCCTCCCTCATCTTAGACAGCATTGACCTTTAGCCCTCTGACTGCTCTTTCTCAGTCCTTTTCATCAGCTGTCTTGATTTTCCCAGACCTGGACCCTTCTTACTACACAGACCTTAACCATCACCTCCCAGAAGGGCCTCTGGGATCACCCGACCCATGTGGGCCCTACACTCCCTCACTCTCACATCAGCCTCTTTCAACTCTCTGTATAATCCTTGTCACTACCTGATATTTTCTTCTGGTATTTCCCTGTTCCTTTGTTTATTATCTCCCTCCTCCAGAATGTGTATCTCAACCACCCATTCACCACTATTTCTCCAGTACTTAGAAAAGTATCTGGCACACAGCAGATACTCAATGAGCATTTATATAATGGAATTGTATCAACTTCTCGATACACCCTGGGTTCTGTCCCTCACCTACATCTCCTCTCATTCTACAAGATTTGGCTGAGCAAAATTACCTACTCCCAGAACTTTGAGGTCAAAAAGTCTTCCAGTCATGAACTGGTCTTTTTTCCCCCAGAAGCCTAAGTTCTTCCTTGCCTCCTCTCTTTTCTTCCTTGATTTTAACTGCTGACATAGTTATTTTTCTTAGCTGTGACATGAACTCTAACATCTTGGATTAAAACCCTTCAGTGATCCCTCACTGCTCACAGAACGGAGTTTAGACTCCTTAGTTCTGCCCCTTGTCTAACCTTCCAGTGTTAGACATTTTTCTGAATAAAAATAACAACAGTTTGATAAACTTTGATTGAGCTCCTATTGTGAATACAAAGACGGGAAAGACAGAGACTCTCTCTTCCCACAAAAAGATGGTTTGGAGAAAAGATTAACGGAAGAGCCATGAATTGATTGAAGGAGAAGAGAGTTGGTCTTTGTTGGGAGCCAGTTTGTTTCCTAGAACTGATCTTGTACTCTGCAGATATGTTTTTTTTTTTACTCAATCTTATTTATATGAAATTATTATTATTATGTTATTTATCTGATGAAGAAACTCATATTTAAGTTCTAAAGGTCAAGACAGGATTAAAGATGGCGGCGTGAGAGGTAAGACAGAGGCCTCCTCCTAAAACCGCATATAATACGAAAATATAATTAATACAACTAATCCTGAAAGAGCAACAGGAAAGAGGGTTGCACCTGACTGCATACACCTGGAGAAAAGAATAGACCTCACGGAACAGGAGTGTATATCAACAATACCTTAATAAAAAAAAAAATGAAATACCATACAATCCAGTAAAAAAAAATTCATCATAGCATCATTAGGATTTCATCCCAAAACAAGTATTTTTTTTTTAAGCCAAGGGCATTATATTTTATTCATTACAACCTGTTTAACTAGAACAACCATTTGTAATAAATATACCATGTGGATAAAAAAAGTTCCTAAAAGTCAAGGATTTTTTATCTGTTTTATTCACTCCTGTTTGCCCAGCACCTTCAACTCTAGTAGGCACATGGGAGATGCTCCATGAATATTTTTTGAATAAGTGGAGATTTAGAGAAGCTAATTAATTTGTCGGCATAACACCATCAGCAAGCAATGTGTTGGAATACTGGTCAGGTCAAACTCCAAATCCTTTACTTCTTCATAATCACATACCATGAACGTTGGATCTATGTATATTTCTTCTTTAAATTGTTATCAGTGAATGCAGAGAACTTGACACAGGGTAGGTAACCATGACGTATTCTGAATAAATAACTTCACAATTAGGTAACTACACAGAATAGATTTCAAAAAAATATATTTTATAATATGCTCTAAATACTTTAAAATTATTAAATCATGTATATACAGCTGATGGAGAATAAGTGGATTACAATTCACTTACATCGTGTAAAACTGGCCCACATATCTACTGTAGAAAATTTATCTGGTGATTATGTGCATTTACTACTAGGTCAGTTACTGACTCAATGAGCCTGACACCTTTTCAGAGACAAGTCCAGTATTTTTTTCTCCTTTTGGAGGATTTAGCTTTAGGTCATTCAACTCAAATTTTAGTACAACTCAAAACCTCTGTTGCCCTCTTTTTACTTAGGTCAACTCAGTTTTAATACACAATTCCCTTTGTTTCATTTTTGCTGAAAAAATTTACAGAGAAAAATTCTTTTTCCCAATGCTGTAATATGAATTTTAACATTAAGGAAAACAATAGCTAGAATCAAGTCTTAAATAAAACAGTTTTATACACATACCCATGGTATTACTTTTTCCTAAGATGTGCTATTGGTATAAGAACTAAGCTGTTATGTGTGCATTTTTTGCTATAATAACCTCTGACTGATCGCTTAAATCATGTATACAGAGTTGATGGAGAATAAATGGATACAATTTGTACTATTGGTATAAGATGTACTATTGGTATAAGAACTAAGTTGTTATGTGTGCATTTTTTGCTATAATAACCTCTTACTGATTGCTTATATACTGCTTTCCATGTATTAATCCAAAAGCCATTTCATTTTATCCCAGTCTACTAACTCACTCACCCACAGAAACCCTGGCTAAGGCATAGCATCAAAACTGTCTTGGGTTGATGATGCCACCTGCTGGCAAAAAACTGTGTGACCCAGCCATGGTCCCCGACAGTCTCTTCCATCAGAAATTCTGCATAATCCTGTGTCATTGTTTTCCTGGTTCCTTTTGGTCTACATCTTAATTAATTGAACTGTAAATAATCTCTTTCTCAATGGACTCATGTGAACTTTTAAACCTGCCTCCTCTTCGCCTCTCAGTTGCCTCCATTTCCTCAACGTGTATGTCTGTTTTCTCTCTGTGACAATCTTCTGTTCAAACAAAAACCTTCTGGTGTATAGTTGATTAGTATACCAAGAGTGCTAGTGGTAAAAATGCATCCAAGGAGATGGAAACTACAAAGTGAAACTATGTACTTATGAATTCATTTTGATAAGAAAAAGCAAAAATAAGTCTCCCTCTCTTCCCTCCTTGTTTCCAGAAAAGTAATTCCCTTCCTTAGCTGTAATAATAGTTAGTAGTACTCCAGATATACTCATAGAAATATTGTTTTCTCCACAAAAAACACAGTTTATTATTCAGACCTTTCTGTGCATATCTTGGTGATGTCCTCATATAAGTACACAAAGAGCTGCCTCATCCTTTCTAAGGGCTGCACAGTATTTCACTATATGGTCATGCTTCATTTATGTAACAAGTTATCCACGGAAGGGTTTTTTTCCCTGATCTTTTGCGACTACAAAAAATGATGCATTGTGCAGTGTGCGGATTGTATAATGAACGCCTAGGAACAGTCACTGAGCGCTAAGAGTAAGGGCAGACCATATTAGCATTTTGAGATGAAATAAAGATTAAAAACTAGTATCCTAAGTTTTGTGACAATATCTAAAAACATTTTGCAGACTCTGAAAAACCATTTTCATCTACACATTTATCCTAACTGAACTAACTTCTTTGTAAGGAAAGAGAAATGTGGCCTCCATATCTAACCTTGCGCCTACGCAAAAGGTTTTGGAATTCGCATTGATGTATAATTTTGGGGGTGGAATGCATATGTAAGGATAGGCTCTCCTGCAGGAAACATTATTTTAATTAGTTATTAACTACTTATACACACTTTGAGAAGTGTAGAACCTTGAATTAATATGATTTGATTCCTTTACAAAAGGGTTAACTGTTAGGATAGCTATTAGTCATGTATAATGAATGCAATAAACTCGTATGATGGTGTGATATATTCCATTACCATCACTGTTTAATTTGAGAATTCAACAGAATTTATATCATGCTTATTTATCCAAACATGCCCATTTACACACATAATCTTTGTATTATAGACTCAGAATTTTATAACTGAACAGGAGATTACAGTGAGATGAAGTAGTATTTATAAGGTGTATATTCATATTTGTAGATAATACCAATAACATGGGTTTAATGTGAGCTATGTCTTCAGCATTGTGTTAAATGTCTTATGTGTATTTACTCATCTCATCCTCATAAAGATAGTCTATTCTTATCTATTATTATTTAAACTGATGAGGCTTAGAAAAATAAAACATTTTAACAATGAGAGGCTGTAGTAAATTCTAAGATAAAGACTGAGTGCAGATTTTTTATTAATCCTAATTCTCTAATTTATCATCCCTATGTTTATAACTAAATCCATGTTTATTAACTCTCAACATTTTTACACATGATCTTATGACCTAAGAGAAAGGAAATAACTAAATGTGGCTGAAGATAGTGAGGAAGATAAAAATTTGGCTTGAAAATGGAGAAGATGAAAGGAGTTGCGGGAGGGAAGAGAATGATGGTATTAATAGGTAGTTAAAGGTGTTTTAGGATTTAGTTATACTTATTTTTCAGAAACACTTTTTGAGCATAGGCTTCTTAAGGATTAGCGGCTACAGAGACAAATGTAAGAAATCAACAGGCAAATCTGGATACTTTGATTTGAACTATCCTCCCCTTAATTGTTAAAGCCCTTAAGAGTTCAGGGGCATCAGTTAGAAAAGTGACCACTTGAGGGCTTCCAGAGGAGAGCAAATGTTTTCCCATGACTGAGAACATCTCCTTTGGTGACTGGCTGTTTCAAAACTCTGCACAGGTAGAAATTTAGAGAGCTAGGCAAATTTCAACACGTATTCCTTCATGTTGCAAGTCTCATCCTCAGTGAGATGCAAGTCAGAATGAAAAACTAATTGGAATTTGATTTTTTTCCTACTGTTGTTAATTTTGAAATTAACGGGCATTTAATATTACTCCTTGCACTCATAACACAAAACCCCTTGACGATTCTCATGGGTAGACCAAACCATTTTGTCACTCTGATTATTTCATTGAACGGATTCAACAAACACTTGTGGGGTTACTACTGTCCTACCAGTTCATTATGTGCCAGGCAGAGCAGTAGACAAAATAGACAAAAATTCCTGCCCTCATGGGACTTACATTCTAGCGTGTGATAAAAGATAGCATGCAAAACACATATGGAGTATATGTGGTCTGTTAGCTAATGAAAGGGACAGGACAATGGGGAAAAATAAGTCAGCAAAGACAAACAGGGAGTCAGGGGTACAGTTTTAAATATAATAGCAATGAAAGGCTTTTCTGAGAAGTTGATATTGGAAGACCAGAAATGAGTCGTGGACATTTCAGAGAAAAGCATTCCAGGAGCATCAAATGCCCAGGCACCAGGCAGGGTCATGTCTGCTATTGTCAAGGAAAGATGAGGGGCCAGGATAGCTGGAGCTGAGACAGGGGAAGGGAGAAGGCTCAGAGACGAGATCGGGGAGGATTTGGGGAGTGCAATCTTCACAACCTTTCTAGGGCATTGTAAGGACTTCAGCTTTACCACCGAGGGCAAAACAGGAAGCCCCTGGAGAGGTCTGGCGACGAAAACATTCAAGGAGTCAGAAAATCAATTATTCCAAATGTGTTCCTGTTGCATTATGCTGAGAATAGAATAAAGTCGTATCTCTTCAAAAGGAGACTGACTGACCTTCCCCAAGGCCAGAATGGAATGGACACCCACCCCATAAACTACGGAGCATGGGGTGGTTTTGCACTGTGTACCTGGGTAGGCTGGAAACTGTGTTTCACAAACTTCTTCCTGTATGATCGCCAAATACAGCTGACCCGAAGGGGAGCAGAGCGCAGCGGTCACTGCTGCACGAGGGTCAGATGCGGTGACAGGTGGGGCAGCGGCTCCTGGAAGGCCCCGTTCTGCATCCAGCACCTTCCCAGGCGCGGGGCCTGGTATCCAGCAGTGGCCGGGGCTACAACCAGGCTTTCACTCCGGAACCACAGCGGTAGTAACTTATCAGTCTAACTTATGCAGACTTCCCTTTGGCAGTCCAGAGGGCGTGGTTTCTCTGACTGACCGCTTCTCTGATCATCCCACTGTCATTTCTGACCTTCCCTTCCGCGGTTCCATCCACAATTGCTTACAGTCTAATTTCTATGCTATATTCTTTATCCCATAACACTCATTAGTAACTTGCCTGATCCAGTCTATTTATGGAAAGCTGTCCATTTGCTTTAACATTTGATAGATGTAGCATATATTCACAAATTCTGGAAAATTATAAACGTAAGTCCTCTGCAGGACCTGTTTGCCTCAAACCAAAAAAGTGTTGAGATGTTTCCAGGAAGGCTTTTCTGTAGCGGACAGAATGTGGTTTTATAGCCTGATCCAAGATTTAAAAATTACACCTAAGCCCAACTTCTGATTCCGAAGCTGTCAATGTCAATTTGAAAACGCGAGGCTATGTTGACAGAGATGTGTTTGCTAGTCTGATGCCTTGGCAAACTCTCTGAAGGAAAGATATCATGAGATTAGATTAAATAAATATCCTTTCTTCAATTTATTTTACCAATTTTTCTAGCTATATCCCCTAAGACATCTCTAAGATGAATACAGAAGGATAATTGTCATTAAAACTCAGCAAAGTTTCTGTACTTTAATACCACAGCTTCAAACAAAAGATACACACATGAAAGGGAACCTTTCTGCCAGTTTCAGTTTGAAATGTAAATGAATGTCCGATTTGTTCGTCAGGGATCCGGCCTTCAGTGTTTCTCCTTTCTAAATGTATTCAGTGCATTCTAGTTGCAACTCAAAGAGCAGATAACAGGTATGTTTGTAAAAGACAGATACATATTCTTTGAAAAAAAAGGGCAAGAATTGTGAGGAATTCCCTTGAGTTTTATTCAAGCCAAACTCCCATCTAATCTGAATTTATGTTGTTGCTACAATCCAGCATTTGGATTTTGTGAAAGGCAGACTGGCTGTAGGACGGCAAACGCCTTCAGGAAAGATTTTTTTTTAAAAGTTCACTCAATACTATTGATTCAAAGTCAACAGCAATTATTGAGCTAATACATATTAGAGATTCTCTATTACACGGTTGTATTTAATCCTCTTGACCATTCTGTGGGCTGGTTTTCCAGAATATGGAGACTCTGACAGATGAGATCATTTGCCCATGTTCTTAGCACCAGTGAGGGGCAGAGCTACTGTGCGTCCCCTGACATACTGAATACAAATCAGCGCTCTTTCCTTCAATCTCTGTAATGTTAGGTAACGAATAATACTGAGCCTGGGGTGGGAAGGGAATGGCCGGGTGAAGCAGACAAGAGTCTGAGCTAGTTTGACTAGCTAGATACAGGAGCAACAGGGATACTGTCTAATTATACTGTTTAACAGCCTGAGACTGATAAACAAGTTGGGACAGAAACTGGCTGGAACTAGAGCAAACCAAGATGGCATCCGGTTTGACTGGGAATAGACCTCTAATTTCATTAAAATCACATTTCCCTAGTAAAAATCACACCCATCAGCCCTAAGCCAGTTTACAATTGTCATGACAACCCCAGAAGAGACCTAATAAGGAAAAGACCCCCCTTCTTAGACTCTTCCCAGAGAAATCATGACCATTACACCCCCTACTTTATATATCATATTTCCAATAAAGGCACTAACAAGACACCAGGGAGGGGCTGCCTGCCTACGGAGTAGTCCACTCTGCTTCCCTGTACAATTTGTACCTTCTATGTCTTAATGAATCCACCTCATGCTGTACCAGGCACACATCTGGTTTGTACCCTGCATGTAGTCAGGAACCCTCCACTGTGATGGAGGCCCAGGGCCTAGGGCCTCCCATGTTCTCTTGTAACAAGCCCACTATTCTACTCATTTCTCATTTAACCTTCCCCGTAGATGCATTAATTCCCCTAATCATAAATTCTGTGGCCACTGACACAAGCACTAAAGAATTAACTTCTAGTTGAGTGGTTTTATGCTAAATTTTACTTAAATTTTCTTTCTAATTCCGTCAGGCAGGGGAGAGAACATAAAGCCAGAGGGCTCCAGAACCACCCCCTGCAAACTTGGCAACACCAGGCAAATGACTTTCTAAGCATCACTGTTCTCATCCACAAAAATAACAGACACATCGCCTCACCCCTAGGATGGAGTGACAGTCAAATGCAGTCAGATACTCAATAAACATTAGATTCCCTTCCTTTCCTAAAGATTTCAGAAGGCAGCACTAATTGGGATCCATTATAGTTTTGGATAATTTCAGCAAATAATTAAGGGAAAAGGGAATCTTTGACAAAATTGTCCCATGTTACCTACAGCAATATATCTCAGAAGCTTTTAATTTAGAATAAAGTCTGGGCCAGTGGGATATAGTGCCTTTTAACTGCTGGTTAATCCCCACGGTGTATGACCAGGCCACGAGGGGAGAAATGGGGAAGGGAGAGGCGGTGAGGTTGTATCGGAGACTCATAACTCCTAGACCTCTTCCAGCTGGGCTCTGCATCTGCGAGTAACCACTCACACGGGCCTGATAAAGATGGACCCTGCTAGGCAAAGCGCCTGCACTCTTTCTTAATTTTATTTTTAAAAATCCACCTAAAATGTTGTCATCGTATACATACATGTCACTTTTGAAAGAAAATATTAGCTTGTCATGAAACAGCGTAAACCAAGAAATATCAGTCGCTTTCACTGCTCTAAATCACATTTAGCTGGAGATAAATACACCAGTTAGCAATGTCTGTTCTTAAGATTGATAGTCTTAAATATAACACTTTAATAAAACCCTCACTTTCCAATTCTTACTCTATTCTTACAGCTATTGCTTAATGTGGTGATTTTTAGTATATCATTACCACTTAGTATTTTACATCAAAAGCTTTTCAACATTTCACTGATTTATGGATACATGATCATGATCTGCTATTCGATATCCTGACTTGCTTCATCAGAGTTTTTGCAGTTACTTAAACCAGACTTGCTTTAGCCCTTCAAGTGAGTAGCCTGCAAAGGAAGCCATTCTGGGCTTTGGCTCTCTTTTCCTCTGGCCCCCACTGCACACCCCCTCCTCAGGGTGCAGGGGGAGTTTCTCTGCTTTGTTTTGTTTTGTTTTGTGCATGTGTTTGTGTCGTTGTGATTGTATTTTTTTGAGGTGGGTAGGGACCGGGTGGGATTTTTGTTTTTGTTCTCACTTTTGCTTGTTGTTGTGCATGTATTTTGGGACAACTTTCCTAGGAAAGAGTTTGAGACCAGTGCTGCTTAGAACCCCTTGAAAATGGACATTGAGTTGTGACTGTACTACTTTTATTGGGCTATTAATTTCCAATTACTTAATGAACTTTCCATGTTAACGGTCCTGGAAACTTCTTTTGAACCCACTTATATGAACCCACATCCACAGAGTACTTACTATGTGCTGGGTACTATTCTACGAGCTTGATATACAAACCAAGTTCTTTTTACTACAACTCCAGCAGGTAGGCAGTATAGCTTCCATTCTATAAACAGGGGAACAGGCACACCTATCTAAGGGGACATAAGGAGGAAGTCACAGAGCCAGGATTTTGGACCCTAGGAGTGTGGCTTCAGAGCTCTTACTTCTATTCATAACAAAAGTTTAAGCCTGGTTGGTTTTACAGACTGTTTGAAGAAATGCTGGTGTAGTGTCTTTCAAAATGCTTTTGAAACTTTAAATATATTTTAAATAAAGTATTTTTGAATTATTGTTTTCATTTTAAGCAAGCAGTCTACATATTAGCTGTCCAACAGAAGTGCACTTGAATTTACAGAACATAAAGTATGTTAATTTTGAGAATTATCTAGATGTTCAACTTTTTAAGCTGAACGATGGGAAAAAAATGTACTTGTTTCTCCTTTCAGAATTTTGCAGGGATATTTTCAGAACTTTAAGGTCTTCATACCTGATGGTAATTCTGTGGCAAAATAAGTAGATACAGTTGGATGTACAGCCAACTAGATGAAAGAAAAAGGGAAGAAGGGAAGGGAAGAAAAGGGAAGGGTTTGATCACTTGATGTGTCAGGGACTAACTCAGACGTATCATATACCTGGGGTCTGTACCTGCCAAATCACTCCCCGTTCTTGCTCATAAGCAACAGGTACATGCAGACAGCATCACCTTCCTCTCAACCACAGCTGCACGCAGGGCTGGGCAACAAGAAGGTTACGAGAAACACTGGAGAAGAAATTAGTTGTGGCTTCTGCATATTCAATACGGTAGTCACACGTAAGGGCCAAAATGACCTCCAGTATTCCACATCCACCGTCCTTATAACATTTACTCTTTCTCCTTTCCTTGCATACATAACACACATCGATACACTTCTAGTCTTAAGCCTACTTCTGTTGGCCATGTGAGAAAAGAAAGTCTCAGAGGGATTTTACTTGAATGAATTATCTAAAGCCACCCTACTATCTAGGCTTGTCAAGCAGTTTTTAATGTACCCTGTATGTGTCCCTATTATTCATACATGATAATGCCTTCAAAACTTCAAACTATAATTTGGCTTAAGTCCTAGAAGAACTTGACGTGGAAAAATGACCTTATTAGTATGTATAGAAACACATTAATTTTATTTCTTGATATCCTGCAGTTTCAATAATTTTTAAAGTTCTGATTCATGACCTTGAGTAAAATACATATCAGAGTCGGTGCAATTACACTATGTAGGTTTTCCTTTCTAAGCTATTCATTGCACTATTAACTATTTTGCCTAGATAATCAGCAATTAAGAACATGCTTTAGTTTTTAATATCATTATAATGAATAAGTAACCACAAAATCTGTTTCTTGGATAGTTTTCTCATAGAGAGAAAGGGGTTCATTAATTAGTTGTAGATTAGGGTTTTTCATGCATATTATCAATGATTTAATGTCATATGATTCACTAATTAGATAATACAATGACTTTCTATTAAAATCTTTTTTATCACCATGAAATTTAGCAAATAAATTGGAATGAAATTGTTTGAAGCTTTATACTTTCAGGAGAGTTCGTTGGTGAAGGGGGAGAGACAAGAACAGACAATGAGGAGCAGCAGCAATTATGAGGAATTTAGACTACACTGTGTGGTTCAAATTTCTTTCGTTTTCTTTTTGGTCCCAGGGACACCTTTTTTTATCCAAAGGACATCTCCCTCACATGGCAGTCATCTGGTTAAAGTAGCAAGGCTGTCCTGAGGGTAAGCCCCCACCACTGGATCCTAGCAGCTCTTAGGTTCTATCTTCAGGACCCACACTTTGAGAGTCCCTATTAGCTCTGCAAAATCTATGATTGCAAACCTAGCAAATGAGGAGAATGTTAAAGAAGCTGTGAAAGAGGTCCATGTATATGCCTTCAGATTCTGACTCTGAGGGCTCCTCTGGTCACACTGAGATGCATCATGAAACCTTCTCCATAGGATAGGGACCATTGTTTCTTCATCTTATCTTGAGATGGGACCACAATAGGAGTGTGTGTGCCTGTGAGATTCATAAACAATTTAAGATAACCATTATAAACACCTTGCTCTGACCGGTTCCATTTCTACAGTGAGAGAGGAAAGCACCCTGTGTCTTTCCTATGAGCAAGTCTAAGTGCACAGGGTTATGCATGTGCTTCGTACACAGAATCACAGACAGACGTCTGTAAGTAAAGGAAAGAGGAGTAAAAAAAAAAGGAAACAAAAATGAGCACAGAGCAAGAATGCTGACTCAAAAAATAAATCTGAAGACAAACACAATCAGGCCCAATGAGCAAACAAACAGGAAATCTGAAATTCTAGAATAAGTTTGTCCCCTACCATAACATCTATGCTTTACTTAAATGGAAAGATGTTTATATACACCATGAATGGCAACAAAGAAAGAGCGCGGGCTCTGGAAATCAGAGGCCTGGATCTGAATCGGGTACCTACCACTGATCAGCTTCACGACATTGGGAAGTTACTTAATTTCTCTAATCTTAGTTTCTTATCTGTACGATGGATATAACAATCTGAACCTCAAAGGGGTCTTGAGAGGATTGCATGTGATAATGTATGTAAGGTGCCAAGACAGAGTCCGGTACATAATAGGCTGCAAGCCAACACTATTTAACAAGAAGAACTGGCCATTGATATTGAGAGAACAGAGTCCATTGGGATTGTATTATTTTGTCCAGCGAGAGGCTCAACCATCTGCCTCAGGTGACTTGGTAGGCTGGAGTATTTCCTAATGATAGCAAGTTTAATGGTTTTTCCTTATAAATCCAGGCAATACAACTGATCTGTGCTCATACACTACCCAGCTTGTTTTAGACAATGTAAAATGCACCTTGGTATTTCACATCCCTTATTATCAGGAAAATATTTCCAAGGACAGGTACCACCTGTGTTTCCTTAGCCATATACAACACATTCTGCATTATGCTCAGCAGAGCACATATGTAAACATTTAATAAGCCATGATTCCTATGCGCCAGCAACTGTAGGGTATCTGTAAGGAGCTGGAGCTTTAAAAAAATAAGCTGTATGTATATCTGTGTAATAGTCATCACTCGGGATTCTTTCAAAACTTGTATTTGCCTAATCACGTTTTATTTTTAATTTTGCATCCCTTTGAATGTAAAGGTGCAGCAGGAGATGGGCATCAGAAAACATCTTATTTGGCCTGGCTTAATTTCATTCCAGCCTTCATGCATAAAGTTCTGAAATAGGTGTCACAAGGATACATATGTTTAGGATGCATACTTACCTAGTTGGATTACATCGAGTTCAAGGATGGTGGGGCAATATGGTAAGCACATAATTATAAGGCATAATATGGTAAATTCTTCTCTATAGGAACTACAGAACTTTGATAAACTCTAAGCTCTCACAGCCTGTGGTTGCTGATAACTACAGTCCTTCCCTATGAACTTGGATTGTTCTCACAGATCTTCCCAAAATGATGCTCTGTCAAAACAACATTTGATCAGAGTGGATAATCTATTTAGTGTCCCTAGATTATGATGCTCAGGATTCTTGCTGGAAAACACACAATTTACCTAAGAGATTGGATTCATTCATTAGTAATTATTAGGATATTAACATTCGTTATTTGAAAAAGGAAGTCTATAACATCACTCAGCAGAAAGCAAGAGTTGCCATAGGGATGAAGAACTCACAGAGCTTGGAGACCACGTGATCTTTATAAATGAGTCTCATGGGCTGGAACTGCAAACAAAGAAGGGCTGGCTGGAGGGGGCGACAGCAGAACCGACTCAAGGGTATTCAGATGAAACACCGTCAGGAACTAAATGAAAGCAAACTAAAGGAATCTCTGGACCTTTTCTAGCCCATGGGCCACTGTTCGCCAGCCCCTTGTCTGTGACATAAACGTTAAAGGAATGACAATGAGGTTGCACCACAGATCTTTAAATGTGAGAGCTCACTGGGCAGCACTGGCCCTAAGAGCTTCCTTAGCAGAGCTGTGAGCACTGTGGCAAGTTCACCGTGTTGCCCAACGTAGGGCCTGACTACACTAAGGCTCTTAACAAGACGGGCAGGCCAAATTATATCTCTGGATATTCAGCGAAGTTTAGAGGGAGACAGTCTGGGTTTATGCAAATCAATCAAATGTATAACATTATGAAACGGAAGTACATACTGTTGCATTTGCCACCCCTACTGAATTAAAAGCTAGACTAATTCTGATCCTTCTTCCTACTTGGTAGAATAAACAAAAGTGAGTAATGGCAATAATAATAATAATACTATTTATTATATGAATTCAAGTAATCTTTAAGAAAATGTCAATTTATCTGCTTTCAGTATAGGAAAAAGGTAAAAAGATTTATCCCTTTGTGTCCCACATATGCTATGTATAGATACAGATATATAGTTGATAGCACTTTTCCATTTTCTTAGAAGAAACTTCCCTTCTAGAAAGTGTGTTTTAACAAGAAAATGAAAACGGTTGGCCCTAAGGCTTTATAAAATTTATACTTTTTCCCTGTGAATTTTCTGCCCCATTTATTTACTAGAGGAAGTATTATGGCGTTAACACTTTTGAAAAGAACTTCAAACAAGATAAATTTGGTCAAAGGTTTCCGAATTCGCATTGTAATTGTACAAATAATGGTAAGATTCTAGAGAGACACATGTGAATTTTAGAAAATTATACATAGATAGATGTCCTGAAGTCTACATTGCACATTCTACATACTGTATGACAGACTATCAAACAACCTTCTAGGATTCATTTTTCTAATAATTTTTTCTTTCCCTGATATAGGGAATATATTATATAGGAATATAATGACAGTAGCCCAAATGCATAATAGGTAAAGTTTTGGCTCTAACCTAAATAACCAACACTCTATATTGAACTCCTTATGTCTATATTTGATTCTGTCACTTCCTAAAAAAATAGGCAGTATGAATAAATCCTTCTTTCAAATGTTTTTAAAAATATTATCTTAAAGTGATGATATTTTTAAGACTTGACAATAGAAAAATGTCCCATAGAATTGCTGATGGAAGAGCTATAACAATCTTAACACTATATCTTTTCCTTATCAAGGGTTTAACACATGCCAGGCACCACACTGAGAATGAAAATGGTCCCCACCCAGAGGAGCTCACAGTTCAAGAGCAGTGATAGAAATATAAACAATAATTACAAAGTTGCTGTGGGAAACCAGACATCCTCTTTCCTCTAACAGGCCATGTGAGTTGGATCTGCTACTTACAGATAATAATCATAGACACTTACAAATTCTGAGTGGTCATATGGGATAAACACTGATACATACTATTTTTTTAATTGTAGTAAAGCACATTTAAAGTGTGATCTATCCTCTTGTAAATTTTTAAGTGCTCAATGTGGTATTGTTAACTACAGGCATGATGTACAGCAAATATCTAGAACTTATTCATTTTGCATAATTGAAACTTCATATCCATTAATAGCAATACCCCATTTCCCTCTCCACCCTGAGCCGAGTTCTGGCAACTATCATTCTCCTTTCTGGGAGTTTGACTATTTTAGGTATCTCATAAAGCAGAATCACATAGTATTTGTCTCTCTATGACTGTTGTATTTCACTTAGCATAATGTCCTCGGGGTTAGTTCATGTTGTTCCACATGCTTGCAAGAATACTTCGCATATTCTTTTTAAAGGTTATATGGCACATTTTTTTATTCATTCATCTGATGGTGGGTATTTAGGCTTTCCCACAGCTTGGCTATTGTGAATAATGCTGTAGTAAACATGAGAATGCTAATATCTCTTCAAGATCTTGATTTCAGTTCTTTTTGGATAAATACCCAGAAATGGGATTGCTGGATCATATGTAGTTCCATTTTTAATTTTTTGAGGAACATCTATAGAGCTTAACATTGTACCTGTACCATTTTACATTGTCATCAATAGTGCACAAGGGTTCCAATTTCTCCACATCCTTACCAGCATTTGTTATTTTTTTTAATTTTTGAAAGTGACCAATATTCTTGTCTTACTTTCTTTATTAAAAAAAAAATCTGGTTCCTAATCAATGAGGGAGGTTTCCTGTATCTCTAATTCTGGCCAGATAAAAGATTTTTCAACTGTCTCTAATTCAGCAAAAATACATCTGAAAGAAATGGGAATAACAGAAGATTTTTGGAAAGACATTTTCACTAGAAATTTTAAGCTTGGTTCTTAAAATAAAACAATGAGTAGGCTTTTAATGCTTTGCTGATGATTTTCATTGATGGGCCCTGTTAGAAATGAGCTTTCTCGTCAGATTTTCTCTTGAGTGGAATTTGAACATAGTCAGTTAAATATCCATAGCCAAAGACCTTCTGGGTGAAGACCCACTGAAGAAATTACTTTTATTTTTTAAGTACTACAGAGAGCTTTGCTTCCCTTGAGAAACAGATGTTTTATCCTTTTTAACTGGCCCTTTCTGCATATTCCCTAAGCTGTCAAGAAATTCAGTGCCAAATTCAATGTTTAAAAATAGCAATTGTGGGGCCTGAGTGCTCTATATATTTTGTTATTTTTTTCCCTCTATAAATTTTCCACTTAATTTTTAGTAAGAGTAAAATCCTGTTTTAATTTCAGGAAAGAATATTTTATTACTGAATAGTGTACATGTCTGATAAAGCAGTTATATATTCCTTGTGTAATAATCAATTAATTTTTTGAAGATTAGATGAATATTGATTGAATATTGATTTCATCAATTATAACCCAGCTCTTAAACTCTAAGAAGACTGTTTTGTGTGCTATCACAATTATAAGTAATCTGTCCTATTTCATCAAATATTTGTATTAAAAATGATCTTATATTCATAAAGTTAAAATTCATCTAAAATCAGATGTAAGATTATATAAATGCTGAAGTCCCTTTTTTTCCCCTAGAATATTTAAAACATTTTGAGGCTGAAAGGATGCCAAGGGCCAAATTTCAACCAGTCTGTGAATCATAGCAAAGAATAGGCATGAGTGAAACAAACCGCAGTCATACAAGAGGACATTTTCATTTCTGGTGAAACAATATGCATGCCTAGTTTTCATTTCAAAACTTTAGAAAGACCAGGGCATCATCAATTATGCATTAGGCTTTCATGTATTTCTGCTACTCCCAGTGCTTATCTAAGTGTAAGAGAGAAGGGTTTGTATTAAAAATCTAAAATATTTTGTTTTACATCTATACACAGATCTGTATGTGTACAAACACGCACAGCATGGATAACTACTCAGAATGGGAGGGACCAACTCAAAGCCCCTGAATGCAAGAAAATATAAATACACATATTTTATAGTTCACAAGAGAAATGGCTTATCTACCCATCATCACAACGAACAAAGGCTGGAGCCTGAGGGCATACACTGAGCCCTGTGGAAGGAAGAAAGGACTGCTGCTAAAAGAACTGAAACCAGCTTAGAAAAGTGACCAGGTGCTGCACTGTAGACGATGAAAGTAAATAGCTTGCCTAGGGCTTTGCCTGGTCATTCTACTGAAAGTCATGATTAACATTAGGATTTTTAAATCGTTATTGTATATGCTATCCTATGTTAATTAGTTTGTTTCCATCCATCCTATCCAATTTAAAACCTTTGAGTAAAACAGTTTAATTCCAGTATACCTTAAACCCTAATTCCAAACACTCCATTAAGTGCCCTTTGAAACACTAAGCGCACTTATCACAGTAAAGAATATTATTTCCTTACTACCCATTCATAATAGAATAGAGCCTTCTTGGGTCAAATTACTACATTTTAAGAAGGCACTAGTCCTGTGCAGAACAAGAATAGCACTTGTTAATCCTAACAAAGAGAAATGCTGCAATGGCTTTTATTATTCCTTGTGCTTTAGTTTGTGAAACACAATAGTCATCAGTGTTGACATGCATGCTGCATGCCCAAGTGCTGGGGCTTTGATACATTCATGATGTTTAAAGCTCTTAGAACTCCTCACTTTAGAGGAAAAGTAATCCTGTGTTCTTTTATGCTTGTCCTGTTTATTTAAACATTTTGTATTGTACCTCATGGGTATGTGTATGGAAAGGCATACTTTAAGGTGACATCAGTTAACAGATTTTCTTGCTGGCTTTTTTATTCTTGTAAGAAAGGGAAAATGTACTCAAATAGTACATGCATATATTGACTTTTTAATTTCACATTTTAATGTGAAATTCATGTTTTACTTCTTTTAAATTCATATTTAGGTTTATGTGAGGATAGAGGCAATGGTTGTCCATTTTTAAAAGAAGAAAAAACTCATTTTGATGTATTTGGAACTAACTTGAAGGGGATAAATATGATTAGAAACAGATACATAAAACCATCTTAAAATTTAAAAAAAATTCAGTAATAAAGGAGAAAATGTATTACTGAGAATTTTAAATACAAAAAAAGACAAACTTTCCCTTCTTAAATATTTAAATTTAAATATTAATAGTGTTAAATTATCAGGGATGGCAGTTCTCAACAAAGTAATTTTCTTTTTAATTTACTCAAGCAGAATCTGGAATTTTAAAAAATGGTAAGATTCTGAAGTACTTTCTTGAAACACCTTTTTTCCCCTACCAAGAATGTCATACCCACAATAATTTAGCACCATAAAAGTTACATAATCATTCTGACATTCTTAAAAGGCAACACAATCATTTTTCATCAAAATGGATGAAGCATAGGGGGATGCCTTAAAGCTCATATATTATCCCAGTCAGCAATTCTGTGCACATTATGTGAAGTAAAAGCATTGAGGTAGATTAGACTTTCTTGCCACATAATAATCCAGTAGTTGTTTCAGAATGATAGTAAACTCCATTAGGACAATTGTTAATATTAACTAAACACTAAACCAGGAAAATCTATACCTAGAGGTCATCCCGAAAATTAATGATGTAATACAAGAAGTTGTTTGACGAGGAAGTCATGATAATGCTACAATGAGTCCTGTACAGCCTCAGTACTTAATCATATCCCACCGTTAGTTATGTACTAAATACTTGTAGACTTATTGGTATCTCATCCTATTAGTGAATTTTATTCATCAATTAGTAAGAATGTTATATTCCAGTACAAGAAAATTCCATTTCAGTGGTCTGCAAACCTTAGTGTGCATCAGAATCATCCTGAGGCCTTACATCAGAATTTCTGGACCACACGCCCAGACTTGCTGATTTGGTGTATCTGGAGTGGGGCTGGAGAACGTGCCTTTGTAATAAGATTGCCAGGTGTGCTGACACTGTTGGTTTTAGGACCATTTTGAAAAATACTACTCTTCTGGTTTAGTTTCTAAAGAGCAACAGAGCATCATCAGAAGTTTTCCAATACTCAAGAGAATTGGGAAAACCTAAGCAATTATAGATTAGATAAAGTTGTCAGTAGTACTATAGCAAAAGGAGTTTTATATACTAGTTGCTAAGACTAAACTCGACAGCAGTTTCTAAATTAGAATCTGTAAGAACAGACGACTTTTGTTCCTTCTGCCACAAGCTACCCTTCCTCTCCCAGGTCACATTCTACTCCTAATTTGACTCATCTCAGGCTTACATGTAATTTGCAGTGGGTATTTTTACTTCAGCTATCTCTCTATCCCAGCATTGTCCAATAGAAACAGGATGGTTGCCACAAGTGTAATTTTACATTTTCTAGGAGCTACAGGAAACCAAAAGTACAAAGAAACAGATGAAAGAAATTTTAACAATGTATTTTATTGTTAGACCCAATAAATAAAAAATAGTGTCACTGTAACATGTAACAATACATAAAAATTGCTACTGTGATATTTTACATATTTATATTCAATCTCTGAAATTTGGTACCAATTTTATACCTAAAGCATATCTCAATTCAGATGCTAAGTTTTCAGTGGTTTAAATTAAAATGCAGTTTTAAAAAAAAACAACAGTTTTGTTGAACAGAAAAATATTTAGACTGCTTCAAGATTTTTATTTCAATTTAATTAAATTTAAAGGAATGTAAAAAGAATTCAGAGAAACAGAAAAGAAAAAGGAATTTCTCAACCATACTAGTCTGATATTCATTTCAAATTTCTCCTAGCTACATATGGACTACCATAAAAGACAGCACAACTCTACACATTTAACACGACAGATCCTTTTCTTTTGGTAGGAGACCTTGGAAGGCCTACATCCTATATGAGAGGACAGTTAAATCCAATGAAAATTATCCAGAATTTTACAATTCAAACATCTCTAGTGAGATGGCAAATTTATTTACAAATAAAATTATTCTAAACCTTTCTACAGACTTCTCCAGAAGGAACAGTTGAATTATTTAAAATGTATTTCAGTTTTAGATCAACTCCATTAATGATAAATTTACTTCCATTAAATTCATTTTGGAAGTAGATAAGAGGAAAAAGTAGGAATTTAAAAATCATTCTGGAGTAGCTTACATTGATAAACGAATATGTTTACAATAAATTTAAGGCATTTTTATTGATCTACCTCTGTGAGATATTTTAATTATTACATTGCGTTTAATTCTCCTCCCGTACAGGGTTATCCTCCTTCTTTTCGATGAGGAAAGTGATAGAGATTATGTCAAATTCCCAAGGTTACACAACCAGTAAACAGTCCTTTTCTGTTCACGGAGTAGACTAAGCTCTTTCTACCGTAAGACTCTGGCAGCATAAGATAATATAGAATTTCATTTTGTGAAGTCTATTATTCATAGGCCAATAATCTGAGAACCAAAATTATTGGCATCTATTTCATTCTAACCATAGAACCACCTCTGGGATCTTAGTGCCTGGAGAGAACAGTTTTTACTTTGGTGTATGATTCAAAACGCAATGCTTAGAGCAATAAATGAACAGAGGAATTTACTTGAACTAGGACCTAAACTGAAGTTGCTCTTCAGACCACGGTGCTCTCTTTCCTCACGTCCTCTGTCTTTATTCCTTCATTATAGGACCCAACGGCAATGACACATTTGCTGGGGTGTCTCCAATTATCTCCAAAAAATCAAGGAATTTTCCTCCAAAATTATTTTAAAATCAAAGTGACCTCATTTTGTTTTCATCTCCCTCACCTTCAGTTATAATATTTCTATGAATATGAGAATGGAAATACTTAAATTGATAGACACTGAATTTTCTAATATCACCAAATCAAAATTATGTAAATTTATAAAACCACTGTAAACTAATTTGAAGGTTAGGTAACTCAGTGTTAGGAATAACAGCTTGTCTGTCCATACATCATCTAAAATAGAGAGGCTTTTGGATGAAGATAGTAAAATGTGATTTATACCCCATTACTTACTGAGTTCTTACTAAGTGCCCTGTTCTGTGACACTAGAAAAGAACAAATGCCTCTGAATTGTAACTGACACAAATTGTTACTGTAGTTTATAGATTTCCTTATCTCAGTAATTCATGGGTAGAAAGCAGGCAATTACCATCATTACTGTTAATAAAAAAGGAAATGATTTGGCCTTTGAATCCTCAAATTCTGCTAGTCAATATTACACTTTGCATTGCACTTTAGGGCATTCTCTTAAAGTCATCAAAGGAATATATACTAGTAGTCTGAGACAATATAAGTTGTCCTAACAAAGCAATTATATTTTGAATTCCATTAGGCATTCACACCACTGGCAATACTAGATATTTGTGGTTTCAGTAAAATTGAAGTTGTAGGAGTAACAAGTATTATTTTTTAATGATATTGAAACAAGGAATGAAAAAATTATAATTAGTAACTAAAGTAACTCTTAAAACAAACTAAAAGTATTACCTAAATTATCTGGCATTGACCATAAAATAAATCACTATATAACCTATGTGTTCAAAATGACGACATAGGAAATCATTAAAATAAGGAACTACAGTATTAGAAATGGGAATTGTAGCACAGAAATGGAAAGTATAATAATAGAAATAGAATTGTATAGAAATAAAAACAGAAAACAAGAAAACTATAGTAATAGAAATGTAATGGACGAACACTAAGTGCTCTTAATGCAAACAAAACAAAACAAAAAAGAAAATCTAAAAATATTTACCTCAAGTATTAATCTTAATAGGAAGTGGAGATTCTGAAAACAAGCTTGTGGTTTATTTGCATTTGTAAAACCTCAAGTCTAGCATTTCGCTGCAGGTTAAAAAGAAAAATAAGACATGAAGTGGAAAAGTGCTTCAATAATTTATATACCATGGACCTTGAAACCATTTGCTATTTATTTTATTGCATTCATTCAATTACTCTTTTTCCCATTTATTTATTTGTTTATGTATTTAAATAGGCTTTATTTTTACAGCAATGTTAGGTTCACAGCAAAACTGAGTGGAAGGTACAGAGATTTCCTATATATCCTTTTCCCCCATACATGCATACCCGCCCCCACTATCAACACCCTGCAGCAGAGTGGCACATTTGTTATAACTGAACATTGACACATCATTATCACCCATGGTCCATAGTTAACATTAAGGTTCATTCATGGTGTTGTACATTCTATGGATTCAGACAAATGTAAAATGACGTGCATCACCACTATAATATAAAACAATATTTTCACTGCCCTAAAGGTCCTCCTTGCTCTGACTATTCCACCTTCTCTTCCCATGAATCCCGAGCAACCACTGATCTTTTTAATGCCTCCATAGGGTTGCTTTTTCCAGAATGTCGTGTGGTTGAGATCACATGGTATGTAGTCTCCTTGGATTGGCTTCTTTGACTGAGTAATATGTACTATGGTTTCTCCATATCTTTTCATCGATTCATAGCTCGTTTCTTTTTAACTCTGAATAACATTCCATTGTACAGATGTATCACCATTCATTTACCCATTCCCCTACTGAAAGGCATCTTGGTTGCTTCCAATTTTTGATAATTATTAATAAACCTACTACAAACACTCATGTACAGTTTTTTTCTGTAGACATAAGTTTTCAACGCCTTTGGCCAAATACCAATGGGTACAATTGCTGAATCATATGTAGGAGCATGTTTAACTTTGTAAGAAACTGCCAAACTGTCTTTCAGTTTTTGTACCATTTGGTTTTCTCACCAGCTATGACTGACAGCTCTTGTTGACTCACATGCCCACCAGCATTTAGTGTTGCCAGTGTTCCAGTGTGACCATTTGAATAGATGTATATTAGTATCTTGTTATTATTTTATTTTGTGTTTCCCGTATTTTCTATCTGTTTATCCTCTTTGGCAAGGTGTATGCTAAAGGTCTTTGGCCCATTTTTTTAATTGGATTGTTCTCCTAGAGTTTTAAGAGTTCTTTGTATGTTTTGGAAAACAGTCCTATGTAAGTTTTCTTCTCCCAGTCCATGGTTTGTCTTTTCATTCTATTGTTTCTTTTTCACAGGAAAAACTTTTTGATTTTAATGAGGTCCAGTTTATCAGTTCTTTCTTGGATCATCTGCTTGTGTTGCACATAAAAGTCAATGTCAAACCTAAGGGCATCTAGATTTTCTCCAATAATATCTTCCAGAAGTTCTATGGGGTTTTTGTTTGTTTTTGTTGTTTTACATTTAGATCTGTGATTCAGTCTGAGGCAGTTTTGTGAATCCTTCACAAAAACTACCTCAGTGTCTGTGTTTGGATTCATATTTTTTTAAATGTTGATGTTCAGTTCCAGCACCATTTGTTGAAAAGACTATCTTTTCTCCATTAAATTGTTTTTGCTCTTTTGTCAAAGATCCATTAGTTATATATATGTTAGTCTATTTCGGAGGTTTTTATTCTATTCCATTGATCTATTATTTTGCCAATACTATGCTATCTTAATTACTGTAGCTTTATAGTAAGCCATGAAGTCAGGTAGTGTCAGTCGTCTTTGTTCTTCAATGTAGTGTTAGCTATTCTGGGCTTTTTGACTCTCCACAAAATTTTGGGTTGCTTTGTTGATATGCACAAAATAATTTGCTGAGATTTTGATTGGAGGTACATTAAATCTATAGATTCAGTTTGGAAGAATTGACATATTGACAATATTGAGCCTTCCTATCTATGAACATGAACCCTCTCTCCATTTATTTAGTTCTTATTTGCATTCAGTATTTCCTTTTAACAAACATTCGGTGAATGCCTAGAATGTGCTAGACACTGTGAGGCTCTGAATCTATGGTGATAATCTTTACTCCACAGAGCTTTTAGTATGGAAGGAATTCACACGGAGTTGGCTAAAATGAGTTCAACTTCGAGGAATAAGGCTGAATTTTAAAAGGACATAGACCCTTACTTTTACTATATAGTCAGCTTGGACTTCTTTTTAAACCAAAATTTTATGATTTTTAAAAAAATCATTTATTTTTTAACTTGGAATTTGTCAATTCCCTTGTGAAAACCAGGTCAAGAAGAACTATAACAATGGAATACAACTTCAAGTTAAGTTTGAAAATGTGACCCACTGTCTTATACTTACATATATTTCTCTTGATAACTTCCATTTTGAAATGTATGAAACATACACATGTGCACACACATATGTATATGCATGCATGTGCATATTTATAGGTATACATACAAATATAAAATGAAAGAACCTTAATTGCATTTTTCATAATATACTTTTCGAATTAGTTTCCAGTCCAAGCAGCCATACAATGGAAAACAATAGGGAGAAAGGTTCTAGTTCATGAAGGACTAGGCAGCTGGTACCTG
This sequence comes from Manis pentadactyla, assembly GCF_030020395.1. Lineage (NCBI taxonomy): Eukaryota > Metazoa > Chordata > Mammalia > Pholidota > Manidae > Manis > Manis pentadactyla. The sequence goes on along the minus strand of NC_080026.1, from coordinate 10,685,109 downwards.
AATTTTGTCTGAGATAAGCCATCCCACTAGTCCTGAATTGGATGGTCTACTGCTTGCTCCGAGAGCCTTAGCACTTGGAGTGGGCTTCTCTGTGCATATTAGTGATCAGCCAGGATCTCCTGGTAGATTTTTCTAGCCCACTAACAATTGAATTCCACAGACAGAATCAAGATTTAAATCTAGGAGTCATTTTTGAGACCCATCAACTGAGAGTTAGTTTAACTTAAAGATGATTATTATCATTGACTAATGATATGAAACTAAATCATTATTAAGCCTTGTGTTATAAGAAAGAGAAAGTTCAAAGAAAACAATTTACCTGGCAACTATCTCCAACCTTTTCTTCAGGCAATTTGAATAAGGAGTTAAAAATGTATGTCAGCTTAAGTTACAGGTCTTTTGACGTTCTTTAGCTTCCTGTTTTTTTGTGATATGAATTTATTAAGAACTAGATTTTTCACAAGATGCTATTCCTTTAACTTGCAACGCTACAAGATATCGGAATGACATTTTAAAATTCTTGTTCACTTCTTCCTAGATAAGGTCAAAACTTTATTTGTATGTAACTTAACTTCATTGAAGGTAAAGCTTTATTTAGTACTTATGACTCCTATAACTATCATTACTCATTGCTAAGAAACAAATGTCAGACTTGTACATCAGAAGCAAATTTTGCTGGAAATATTTTGGGGAACATGATAAGATCACTGGATCTTAGATGAATTAAACCTTTATAAATGTATCTTTTAGGATAACCAAAGATAACCCAGGTCTAACCGTTTTATTTCACATACACATACATAAACATTTCTATATGTCCTTAGAGTAGTAAATATTTAAGCAAAAGATAATTTTCAAATTTTCCAAAGTAATTGAGATGAGCAGAGGTACGTGGGAGCTAGAATAACGTTAACTGATTTGATTTTCTAACAGTTTTTATAGTATTTTGATTGATACAGATTTTTTTAAATTCATAAATCATGCATTCTCAGCTACTCTCAAAATAATATACATCTACAATTAACACCTATAAAACATATCTACTATAATATTCGCATTACAGGTAAATATATGCAACAGAAGTTATGCTTGTAACAGATTGATACAGAATAACTTTATTATGCTAGGACTACATTTCTAAAATAGAAATGCAGGTAAGGAAATCAGGAAATGAAACGGGTGTTGGGCAGAAAATCTGTCATAAATTTGTCTTGATATCACCGGTTCCATGCTTACCACACATAACAAAAACCAAATGAAATAGGAAAGATAAATATTTTGCACTGAATTTAATTTGAAGGTAGAGGTAAACTAATAGTAACAGGAATGTTAGGTCTAAATTCATGTTTGTTTATCTCACTCATCTTTAGCTTTTATATCTGCTATCAGTCTCTATTGCCTTATGCCATCTAACTGATGCTAGATAATTTATGCCAGCAAGTTCCACTCTTGGAAGACTTGGTGAGTAAAAAACTATTTTTTAAATTTAAAATGCTTAACAGACATGGTTTTATGTGTGTCACTTTCCTTTTAATCTGCATATCTCATAGCACAGAAAGTTGAAAATGAATTTAAATTTAGTTCTAAAATCTGATGCAATATGTGCCTCTAAAACTTGGTGTCCTAGTTTATCTTAGAATACAAAAACCTCCCTTTCACAAATTAAACAAGAATAGCCTCTCTAATTGGTCAAATAACGAGATCTGCTAAAGGCCAGAACACCAACTACCTTTCCAAAATGAAGAATGCACTAAAAAAATGTCCTCTTATATTTTGTAAGCTTTGATTTAATCTTTAAATAAAACATTTAAAAAATAATTTGGTATAATGAACCCTCAGAGTTAGTGGCAGCAAAAGTTTTATATACACTTCATGAAATATGATGAAGACTCTTCTGCAAAGAAAATATAATATAGAAGCTGGTTGTACCTTTTTTTCTCTAGAACATCAGAAAGTCATGTATTGTACTACAAGGAGTGACAAGAACCTGAAGGGATGCATACTTTCCCATTTATTTTTCATTAGACTTTGTCTCAAGCATAACATTTCAAAAATGTGTACATAACTGGCATAGAGACTGGAGGCAGGATTCTATTTGCAAATATAAATAAACAGAAAGAAAACCAAGCAAGAAACGTGATAAAATGGTTGTATGTCAGGACAGCATATCTAACCACAAACATTCATTGAGCATCTAGTATATGCCAGGGGTTTACACAAGCATCCCCATTTCATTCTTTCAGCAGTTTTCTGAGGCAGAATCTAGTGTTCCTGTTTGACAACTGAGATGGAAATGTTAAGAATTTTGCCCAAGATCACATGGCTCATAAATAGTAGAGCTCAGGTTTGTACCTAGACCTCAGAAATTCAGTTATTTTTATATCATTGCATAAATCCAGAGTTTGAAAAATGAATTAATTACAATCTCATTATGCTGTCAATTAAAAAATAACCTAGTTGCTTTGTTTTGACCACTTAAAGTAAGTGCTATAGGGAACATAGTACAATTCTTATGCGTTTACAGACTAGATAGAAAAAATAAAATTTGCTATTATAAAACCATTATAAAAATTAGCAGATGACTATGGGTTATTCTGTGTAAGACAGTTTAGAAATGTTGTCTTTCAGAGGAACTGGGGATTTTCAAGAGCTGAACCTGGCAGAGATTAGAAGGCTCACCTGGAAAAACTTGACTGAAAACTCAGAAACCTGCATGCTTGGGCTCAGAGGGCAGGGAAGACTCTTCTAGAGAGAGTTGAGGGGGTACAGTGGAAAAAGGCGAAAAATCTGAGAAGCTGGACCACTTCTAACTATGGGATAATGACAGGAAGTTACTTTAGGGACTCACAAGCTTCACATTTTAAAGGAAACACAATAGATAAATCAAAGTAAATTGTACGAGGAAATCCTTTCAGGAAACTTGTTCTCTTTACCTGAGTGTACAGCAGTCAGCGTGTGCGTGTGTGTGTGTTTATGAGGGCGCAAATGCGTACACATGCCAGGTGGCAATATAAAATTTGTTTTTTTCTTGACATAGTTAAAAAAACTTGAAAAACACCAAGTTGCAAAATAAAGTTAATTTCTGGGAGAAACTGAAACTGAACATATCAACAGAGACTTCAGGCTGGAACCACAAAGAAATGGGAGGTCCTTGAATATCTTGAAAATAAATGACACAATGAAAACAGTGTCGAGATTTCAGACTGTGAAATATAGAATAATGGGAATGAAATTGAAATAAGCATGGAACTTGATTAGAGTGAAGAAACAGGTCTACAGGTAGGAATCGAGAAGTCAAACCACAGATGAAATATCAACAATAATAACAAAGAATAAAGATCCAAAGACAGTAGGAGATGAGAATCAAAGAAATAATCAGACAAGAAGGACATGGCGATATCAAGAAAGATGAGAAAAGAAAGTTGTCTGGAGTGTGCAATGAAGAAGGGCAGGCTGACTTTGCTGTGAAAATATCCTTAATGACCTTTGAGAATGCAGCTTCACTAGAATTTCTGGGATTCAAAGATTTCTGTGACTCAGGAATGGAGAGGGTGGTGATGAACTGCAGAGAGAGAAGGTAGAAAGAAAAAGATTTAAGAATTTTTTATGTGAAAAAATAGAGACAGGAAGCAGAGAATAATCAAAGAGAAGATAATGGATCTCCTCTTCTCTGAAACTTAAGCGATGTCTTTGCATGTTCAAAGTCAGGCAGGACAAAAATCCCAGAGACAGGGAGTTGGAACTGTTGAAGGTGAGAGGATAGGTCAGAAAACATGCAGCCTAGATAGTTAACGTTAGATTGCTTTTCTCTCCAGCACCCAAGCAGGCCCAGGGATAACTGACACACACTAAACTTCAATTCAAAGAAAGGTAAGACAATCATGGATGAAATCAAAGCCACATTTGCCAAGTCTGGCACTCTGCTAGAACAGTCTCCTTCATTGGGTACATTCCTAGAGGTTCATATACACGATAGTATCACTGAACATTAGGGAAGAAAACATTATTAGAGGGGCTGTAAACTATCAGGCTGCCATCAGGGTGATTGGTGAGGCTCATTAAAACTTGGTGAAACTTCTAAAACCTTTAGATCAGCACTTTATGTCCATCATTCACTATCTCCCAATTGTTGATGGGAAAAGCTATAAAGGCACCGAGAGACTTAATTATTTCCTATCTACCTCAACCATGGCTCACACAGCTTTACAAATTTAACAGCTGTCCTGACTTTCTCTTAAGTCTTGTCATTAGGAAAGTTTGATTTTAATATTTGTATTCTCTTTTACATTTTTTGCACATCAAATATAAGGAAGTATTTAATAAGCCATGAGCTAACATTATTTAGGACTTTGGAAGAAAGCAGATTTGTAGTGAATTGTCTTATCAGTCCATCTGTACTCTCTATCTCTTCCAAATCTGCTCTAATATCTTCTAAACTTCATTGACTAAGAATTCTCTAAGCAGACATGATAGAGTGACTCAGAAAAATTCCAATTGTTTTTATTGAATAGCTGATACAGAGACAAACTGAGGTGTGCTTAACAATTAAGCTGCAATAAAAGAACTTGTGAACCATGCCATCAATACATTCTTGATAACAAAGAATTTTAAATGCAAAAACCTGTTGTTCTTTAACTACCTAACTCCCCCACATGACTACTCTAATGAATTTCCTATAGAAGGAGAGTAAGAAATTTACCATGCCAAGCTTTGCTAATGGAAGCTTGCATTCAATAGTGAAAAATCGCTAAACACCATGTAGCCACTAGTAGTCTCCATTTCAAGGAATTTTGAAAACGTTGTAATACCAGAATTCTAATGACTGTTAGGAGGTAATGTTAGACTTAGCTAACAAGTAATAGTTTCTTCTCATTATAGACTTAAACCAAGTAGGCTTGTACTGTTAACACTGAGAAACTTAGTAATAGTGTTCATACTGAGAAAAAAATATATATAATAAATGGTACAGAACAGTAAGTCATAGGTAATACATGTAGATGATATATGCATATATGATAATCGGTAATTACATCCAGTACAGTTATTCTTGTTAATGAAATTCCAGAGTACCTCTGTATACTTTGGTAAACAGCCATGAAATTAGGGCTCTTTGTATGCTGCCCACCCTATCTTGGATGCACCGGTTCCCACAGACCACGAGGTGATGCAGATGGTACAAGGTTATTCCTGGCACACCAGAGGCCTCCAGGGACCTGCTCCAGCTTACTCGGGTTGGCTCGCTACCTTTCTGGGAAGTAGTCCTTTCTGACTGGTGATCTTTTGGGTCTAAGCCCACATCTTACAGGCCAATTAATATTTCATTCCTCTTCTCATATAACTAAAAAAAAAAGTCAGATCACTATTATGATCCCGAGCTTTACAATCTTCTATCTTCTGAAATACTATGCATTCCTTTTACTGGCCATTATACTGAGTTTTAATTGGTTTCTAGTGAAAATGAGTAACGTGATTTGTATTGAAAGCTTCTTCGATAATGATCTCCTCGTATGTTTAGATTTCCCAAACACTTTGTACTTTAACACCAAGAATGAATAAGAAAAAGAGTAGATTATTGATATATTATAAAAGTTTCCTCCTCTGATTACTATTTAGGAATTTAAGAAAAAATATTGGGAAACAAGCAGGCCACAGACACCTAAAACTTTCAATGAAATAGATAACATGGCTCTCAATAGTATTATTTATTCTTTTTTTTACACGTCGAGGCAGAAAAACCTCAACAGAACATACACACAATTAAAATGTCACAGGAACAGAAACATTATCTAACAAACGAAGGCAACAGTGACCGGAATTGTATATTTTCAAAACTCTGACCAAAACACTTATCCTCTCAAAAAATGGAGTTTAAAAACATTGAATGTTTTGTTATTTTCCACAATTGGGCAAATTAAGAGTGCAGTCAGCAGGGCAGAGCACGCAGGAAGAAAATATCATTAACTAGGGTTTCTATAATTGTCCTGCCACCAGTGCCTTCTTAGGCACAGCTGGGAGCCAGAAGGGCACTGGACAGTCACAGTTTTCAGGAAGGTGCTGCTCTGGGTACAGAGCAATTCCTAAGGATTGTATTAAATTTCTGAAACTGTACTCAGAAAAAGACACAAAAACACACAAACTCCAAGTCTAGCTATAACTAGAATGTATTGTCCTCATTTAACTTTATTCTCCCTGGTGAACATGAACTGTCTTCATGGCATAGATAAGTCTAGATGATGTTAGCATTTCTTATGGACACAAATACAAACATTCCCCAAGACCATCCGCAACAGCTCACTACCCAAAACTACCTGCAAGAGCTCATCAAGCAGAATAAATCAGATTCACTGACTCAAACAGATCTGCTTTCTGTTTCATTTCTAATCTCCCTGAAGATGTTCTATGAGATCTGAGTTTCCCCTTAAAGAATATTACAATACCCTTTTATGGCAAATAGTGATGCCTTTTTATTTTACTATGCAGTATGAATAGCATCATCCCTTCTCCCAGGGCTTCAATCAATTTATTGATTCATACACTTCCTGGATTATATTGGGAAAAAAGTGTCATGGAAGGTTGTTTAAAAAGCACCAAAAGAGCAAATGAAATGCTAAGTGAGAAAATACAAAGTTGTGTGATTGCCTAAACTCAGTGAGAAACGCTGGCTTGAAATTCTGGCAAATGCTCTTCATCTTCAAGAAAGCCCGAACCCTTATCTATACTTGTAAGAATATTGCTTGTTTGTGAGCATAAGCAAGAAGACAATGTTTTCACTATATAAATGGGAAATCCAGCCCTGTTTAGAAATTGGAATATGCACGCCCTGGTCCTCAAGCCAAGTGAGCCTGGACACGCTGCTTGGCCTTTGGCCTGTATATTTGAAGGTTGCTGAAAAAAGAAGGAAGAGAAGGAGGTAGGGATGGATGAAAAAGAAAGAAAGAGAAAGAGTCAGTGAAGTAGGCAGGCCGGAAGCTAGCTAGTTAGCATTTTGAGGGCAGCTCCTCTGCACCAGGAACCATTTGCACATTTCTTAGTGGGTGACCCCAGTTCGTTGCCATCTTAAAATTTTGTGATTCTACAGCATTTCATCTCTAGCAAATACTGTCTTAAATTGACTCCAAGATGGAAATGCCATTATCATTATTATTTCATTTTCCATGAAGTGTAATCTAGTTACTCTGTCAAAGAGATGAGGTGTGGAAGGCAAAATAAGCCCCAAGTATCAGCTTCTACTTCTGGAAGAGTCAGTCTGTTGTTTGAAGCAAAGACCTGCTCTCTGTAGAGGGGAAATACTTTCATCTGTATAACTGTCAATATACGGTCATCACACAATAAGATGTAATGAATTCCAGCACGCCTGCCTTTGTTACAGAAGCAATTCGGGTGTCCTGTTATCCATTATTCATCACTCTGCCTTAGCTCCAAATAGAGCAGTAAACAGAGCTAAGGAATAAATATTCTTCACCCTGAAGTATTCATTCTTTGAGGATCATGTTGTCCAGTCTCAGATAACCCTCCTGAACTTGTGCCTGTCAGAGATTTCAATGGCATGTTTTCTTTTGAGGGGAGAAAGCAACCGTCTCTTATATATATATGCCCATATGCCTTTTTCTGCACTTCACACTTTTGTTTCTCTGAATTTGAACCTTCTCTCTTCTTTTCTGCCTCTCCATTTTTTTCATCTTTGAATATCTGAGTAGCAAATATGAACTTTGTGTTTTATCCTCTGAAAATCATTATTTTTTCACAGAAACGAATCTCTCGAAATCTTTCAAATTTAAAGAGAACAGACCTCTATTTTTTACTACAATGACAGAAGAACTATATCTTATCACCCAACTTATTCTAAACATGCTAGTCCAGTTTATAATTAGAGAAACAGAGGTCTCAAAATGAAGCCTCTGCTTAAAATAGCAGTTTTAAGGATTCCAAACTTACAGAAGTAATCAGAATGATATTAAAAAAGGAGACATATGAATTTTTCCCAAAAGAGATATAAATATGTGTTCATATAATTAAGATATAGTTCAACTCTTATTATGATAAATGTGAGCAAACATTCTTTATTAGAAAAAATCTTATCAAGTAATGCAATGCATGTACATTAGGTTTCAGGTGTGGTTTTGAGTTGATTTTAAGCTACTAAACATAAAGAATAATAAAAGAGAGAAACACAATTCTTGGGTCAGAACACCCTGACGGGTTACACACACAGGAAAGTAAAGGAAGCACAAAGGGATATCACTAGGAAACCGAGTTGTCCTTTGCGTTAGTGTCAAAGTCAATATGTTAAGTTTGCATCTCAAACACGTCTGTTTGAGCTCTAGAAACCACAAATAAACTGTTCTGTTCAGATATATTTACAAATTTTACCAATTCCATCTCTCCAGAGCAGCCATATTGACTTTTATAAACATTTAAACATGCTTTCTTTCAATCTTCAAAGAAAGCTCTGTCATTTGAGATTTCAGTATTTCAGTGAAGAGATGCCTCTGACCACATGAGCACCATGTATGTATCTTTTGGATACTGTCTTGGAAATATTTGCCCACTCCAAGTTACAAAGGTTTTTCTGCCACTTATTTCTAGAAATTTTATAATTTTAGCCTTTATGTTTAGGTCTACACACCATGTCAAATTAATATTTGTGCCTAGCATAACATATTGGTCAAGATCCACTTTTTCCCATGTATTTTTCCAGCTAATCTAGCAGCTCACTTGTGGAAAAGACTGGCCTTTCCCCCATTGAATTACCTTGGTGCCTTTATCAAAAATTAATTAACTCTATATGTGAGAACCTAGTTATGGATTATTCTGTCCTATTGATATATTTATCTGTATCTATGTCAATGCTCCACTGTCATGATTATTGTAGCTTCGTAATTCTTCTTAAAATCAAGTGGTTAAGAGTTCTTCTACTTTTTTCTTTTCTCTAATTTTCTTTTTTTGCTATTATATATTCTTTGCATTTTTATATACATTTTCGATTTAGCTTGTTATATATCAAAACAATTTATTATAATTTTGGTGAGAATTACAGGTCAGTTTGGAAAGACTAGACATCTTTACAATATTGAGACTTCCAATTCATGGACATGGAATATCTCTCCATTGACATATTTGCTCCTTAACATCTCTTAATAATATTTGTGAGCATTTTAGTGTAGCTGTCTCATGTTTTTGTTAAATTTCTTATATTGCTGCTCATTTTAAGGTTGTTTTTAAATTCCATTACCCAATTTTTTTGTCATATCCTGCAAAAAAATGGCAAGACACCTGATGAAAGGCAACATCACCACTAATGGGACAAACTGGCAGTAAGTGCCTCTGGTAATGTTCTGACAAGGAGACATCATTTATATATTATACATGACAAAACTCCACGATTTGGATCAAGTATGAGAATTTGTCAAGCAACCCAAACTGAACATTCTACAAAACAATGAGCTAGATCTTTAAAGAACATCAGTGTCATGAAAGACAAGAAAGGCTGTGAGGAAGTCACCTAGATTACAGGAGACTAAAGAGATGTGACAACAAACTGCAATGCATGCTACTGGCTTAAATCCTGAGCTGTTAAAACAAATTAAGACAGTATAGGGACAACTGACAAAATGTGAAGAAAGGGTATATTAGGTAATATTGTTGAATCAGTGTAGAGTTTCCTGAATTTGATAATTAAGCTACAGTTTCATAAATGGATTTCCTTCTTAGTAGTAGATATAACATTGAATCTTTAAGGATGAAGGTCATGATCTGTGCAAACAATTTTCAAACGGCTCAGCAAAATACATAAATAGACATAAAATGGCATTGAGGAAATGTTATAGAGGAAATGTAGAGAGATAAAGCAAAGGTGGCAACTTGGAAACAATAGCTGGATCTGTATTAATAAAGCAATTTGAGATTTATTATAGTATTTTGCAACTCTTCTGTAGGTCTATTTTTCCAAATAAAATTTTTAATTACTGTGATAATAGCAGTTAGACATACAGATTAACTTTGTAGTATTTCAAGAATAATGCTAATCTGGTTGCCACTGGAAAGACAGTGTAAAATTTGCTTTTGAACTGCCAAAGATTTTACTATGTCTAGCTCACTATGCTTTGTTTGGAAGCAGGGCAATCTTTTCAGGGAGTAAGAAGTTGAAGAAAAATTCAGAGTAAGGGACAAGAAGAAACACTCCTTAACCAAGAACATATGCTGCTTTTTTCTATGATCAACTTTTCATTAAAGCTAACCTGAAAATAATGCTGAGAGCTTGTGCATGTTTCTTCCATCCTAGTTCCTTTAAGAGGCATAAACATTTTCAACCAAAAACATGACCATCCACAACAGTGCAACTTCCAGCTCTGCATACCATATACATTCTTCAATATATTTATCAGGTATTTGCTTATTCCATGAACATTTATTTAGCAAATATAAAGTAAACGGGACACCATACATCAACAGGAAAACAGGTAAGTGTGGAAGGTGAATTTTCTCATGCCTCCATTTCTTTTTCCCACATCTTTCTGGTAGTGACTTCAACAACTAGGGGTAATTTAAATGGAAGAGTTAATTGAATTTGGAAGGGAAGAAGAATTTTTATAAATATTGTTATTCATAGCTTTTTTTTTCCTTTTTGGATTGTAGCACTGGACAAGCTAAATTTGTTTAAAGCCCAATTTTCCCAAAGATGATTTCCTTTATGCTTGTATTGGATCTAGAAAAACATAAAAAATCCTAGAATACCAGCTGTATCACTTTCAGTTAACTTTCCTCTGAAAAACAGTGTCTTACTCCTTAGTTTTGGTTGCTTGATAATTGCATTTTCACTTTAAATTTGGAGAGCCCAATTTCCATGTAACCTCATGAGAACTAGTAAGTTTACTGTGTATTGAAAATCTGAATTAATTAATTAATTTTAAATAGTTTTTATTAGAATGTTGATAACTTTCTGCTTTAATGCTGTCTGTCCCAACTTTTCCAGAGTGTTTCTCCTTACACCCAACCTTTTGACAACAAATATTACACAGAGGAAGGCTAATTTTATCAGAGGATTACAAATAGACTAGCACATTCAATTAAAATGTGATAGAGCAACTGGGGAATAGATGGCTATCCACACACACCATGAACACCCTTGCTTTAAAGATTCCAAGATAAAGATCCATTATAGGAGTTTTGAGAGTCAAAGATAGCCTGTAAAGGACTGTTGGCATTCAGCAATGACTCAGTCTCTTTACCTTTAGTCCGTTCTGCTTTCATGACTCACTGTGGTTCACAGTGGTAGAGGTTAATTCCTTTACTAAGAAACTTCATCGTGGTATTTATAGAAAGATTCATTTGTAGTCTTATTTCAAAGAGGTCAGCAGGTGCAATATATTCTTCAGAGGAATTCTGACTCATTTCTCCAGATTGCAAGATACTGTCTTTGTCCACATGGTAAGCATTTTAGGCATTGCAAGAATGAGTGGCTACATTTTTAAACTCACCAGTTTCAGGAACCTAAAAAAACATTCATGAAAAGTCTATACGATAGAATGTTACACATTTGGAAAAACCTGACACACAGGCCCAGATATGGGTTGTATTTAAAGTGTACATACATCCTGTTCGTCTGGACAGTCATGGATTTTTCCTGTTCTCCTAGTATAATTATTGATTGCTTCCCCCCTTGCTTTAAAAGAAGTCCTGCTTTGGATAATTAATGATATGGCTAGCTTAGCTATATTTGGATATTTTTATCTACATATCTTCTCCAAATCAATGGGCTTCAATTTATTCAACATCTTTGTCTTAAATTTAAGATTTATCTCAATTCCCACTAAATTCTAGGGGGAGAAGAGGTGAACTGGGCTTACACCTCATTGTCACTCGAAGAACTCTCACTTTAAAGACACGCTGGTTTCTGGAAGGCCATTACTGGAATTGGCTGCAATGCAGCTGAAAGACTGCTGTGCTCAGAAAAATTCTAAGATCCCAACTGCCCAGACTGCTAACCATTTCAAGGCAACCACACTTAACATGGGTTTCAGCATTAAAAAAAAAAAGGCCTAAAGATAAATTTAATTGTGCAGAATTTGATTGAGGCCAGTATCTCAAGGATAAAGTCCCTGGGATTTCACACTTGATGTTTTTAAGAAATACTGCTGATTTCTTCTTTCACCCACCAATGTCAAACTAATTCACATGTTTTACTCAGTCACACATGCAGAGCTCCAAACTTCCTTTTTGAGTACAACACTCAGTGAACATACCAATTTAATATGTATTTTTAACCCAATTCCTTTTCACATATTTTTGTCTTTTCATACTATTTTATTTATTAACATTTACATTACACTTACTAGGTACCAGGAGCTGTCGTAAAAGCTTTGACAAATATAAACACATTCAGTCTTTGCAAAACATGTCAGACAAGTTGTATTATTATCATAAGTCCCATTTCACTGATGATGAACCTGAGGGCAGGGTAGGTAAATTAGCCACTATGCTATCTCCCTTTTTATCATCCCTTTCAAATAGGCAAGAGATGACTTCCACTTTATTGAAGTCACTGACACATCAAATGCGTAAGAGAGTTTGTCTCAGGTTTTAATTTATTCACTTATTTAAAAAAAATATTTGTTGAGCAGCTATTTTTTGCAAGGCATGGAATTAGGCACTAGGAAAACAGGTTAATTTGACTTAATTTCTAAAAGATCAGAGGCAAGTGTTTGTCTAATTGAATTTAAGAGAAGAAGATTAGAAGCATCCAATTTTCAAACACTTAAATGCCTAAAATTTAAAAACAATTCACACTTTTCTGTCTGTCAAGATGGGACTTGATTTTTACCTCTGCATCCCCTGTATGTGTCAGGGTCCCTCTGTGGAGAGGAGCTATGCCTGGGTGGTCCAGTAAGAGTTCTGAGGACACCGGCTTGGAAAGAAGACAGCCTGCATTTAAACCAAAGCTTTGTTACAAACTGCTCGAGTAGCCTTGGGAATGTTTATGGACTTCATCTTTTCAATCTGTAAAATGGGAACAATCAAATATCTACTTTATGGGACGTTGTGAGGACTGGAATAAAAAGAGATTTTAGAAGAATACTAGCACAATGCAAGTGCTCAGGGTATGAGAGTGATTAATAATATGTAAAGTGATTGAAACCACACTCTTATTTAATCCATCCCAGTTACACAATAACATTAAAAAATGTTGCCATACACACTGATAATTTAACAAGCCCAGTCTTTGAACACATTAGCAAGACACCAGTAAGCACAGATGTAGATAAACTAAAATCAACAAAAAGAATATCATTCCAGGATCTAATTTTTCACTTCAGTTATACTTAGCTAGGTGTGGGATAGGGAGGAAGTCATGATTCCAATTCTGGAACAATAAGATTGGTAGCAAGGAAGCCCTGCCTCATTATATTACAATGCCATTATTTAAAAAATAAAAAATTACCCCATGTTTCTTGGAACCTTTAACAGAAGTTAGTACATATAACCTCTGCTAGAATGAAAATGAAATGCTTGGGAAGGGGCTAGCAGTTACCAAGGGGAGGTGTGGGGGAGGGTGGGTAGGGAGGGAGGGAGAAGGGAACTAAGGGGTATTATGACTGGCACACAAGGTGTGTGGTGGGGGTCACAAGGAGGACAGTGCAGCACAGAGAAGACAAGTAGGGACTCTGTGGCATCTTACTATGCTGATGGGCAGTGACTGCAGTGGGGTATGGGGGGGGAACTTGATAATATGGCTGAATGTAGTAACCACAGTGTTTTTCATGTGAAACCTTCATAAGAGTATATATCTATGATACCTTAATAAAAATAAAATAAATTTAAAAGAAGAAAATGAAATGCTTGGGGTTTCTCGTTTGGCTTTTCCAGGTATTCCAACATGCAGGTAAAATATAGTTAAAAATCCAAGTTTCATCTTCATTCTTTATATTGTAAGTTTCAAATTCTATAGCATCAGATATGCTAACTAAAATCTCTAAGCCTTCTCTTCTATAAAAAAATTAAATTTTCCAGTGATTTTTTGAAAACCATGTATTTATGAAAATGCTCTTTCCTATTCTTTTACACTTGAGATTAATTTTCATTTTTGTAGCTGAGCTATAGCGCAATCAGACATTTAGCTTTATTTTCTAATATTGAAGAAAAATTAAGAATGATGTTATAAAACTCACTTGGCAAAGATTAAGAGAACATAATCAATATCCTTCACATTTTCAAAAAGAAAATGTAGATTAATAACAAAAAGTACTAACACAGCTCTTTTAAAGGAAGTAATCTCCAGAGAGAGATTCATCATTGGAGTTACTGGCTTCCTCAAAGAGGCCAATAATTAAAACAAAATGCTGTGTAACTCACACTGCGTTCACACTGTTACGACTATATTTAAAATAATGAATGTTGGTGGGTATGAAATTTCAGGACACCTTCTGCTCACTCTGGAAATATGACCTACAAAGAAATGAGTCCCACAGTTTCAGAGTGAGAACTGAATAGAAGGCAGCTCACAAGACAGTTGAGGTGCATCATTACTGGAATTTTTGTGTGGTCCATTTGGGGAGCAAATTCTGAGAACAGCAATCTGAAAATCCATAAATCTTACTGAGAGTGTATGGTTAAGTGACATTCATTATAAAGAACACCTGAAGGGAAGACCGGAGAACTGAGTCACAGCTAGAAACAGATTATCTACCTGAGCTCTGCATGGCTTGGTTAAGTAAAGCAGCCTAGGAAGAGAAAGACCTTCCTTTGCAGTCATTTCAATGGTATTACCAAGGTGAAGTTTGTGGTTTATCTGATGTAATGTTGAGTCTCTGTTGCTTATAGATTTCCTACACATTATTGTGTAATTTGAGCATGTGATATCATTTAAGTTTTGTAAATACATTTCATTTCTGGTATATGGTATCCTAGCTAAATGGGTATTTTATTTATCATGAGCAGATTAACATTTATGCCTATCACTTTGAATCTAAGCAAAACTATAAATATTTAAATATACATATATATATATATGTATGTGTGTGTGTGTATATATTTTCAAATACAAACTACCAAATAAAACGTCCTTTCACTACCAAAATTTTCACCAAAGTTTACAGAGAATAAGAAATACTGAAAATAAAATACAACTTATCCCAAATAGAAAGGAGAAAAAGTTCACAGAATGCTGCTAAGTAGTCGATAACTGGTACTAGTTTCTAAATCTGAGGCTTGGAAAGCAGCCAGAAAATTACTGGAATGAAAACGTGACTGTGAAGAGGTTTTTGGAAGACTGACCATGGTGTGAAGTCAGGTATGCAGCCTAGACATTCAGCTATCTGAGAGAGTGTCCCATTGCTCCCTATGGTTTGGTAATACTGAGCACTGTTTTATTTAAATAAGAACATAACCTCGAATATTTTCTACATGTGTTTCTCAATAAAGATTGAGGGTTAAATTCAATGATCAGATGATAAGATGCTATTTTTAATGGCTCAAAAAGTTTTAAAGAATGTCAGTTTTATTACCCACAGTAAATGTGTGAATAAGTACACTATCTTTTGGGGTATAATTTGAAAAGAGGTACCAAAAGTTTATAAAGACACACATACAGTTTTACCCAGCAATTATACCCTTAAGAGTACACACTAAAGAGAACCATAGGGCAGGTGTCCAAGATGGTAGTGCAGACTCTTTGTATGTTTTTACAATTCTGAAAAGTTGGAAATAATAAAGTGTTCAGTGATAAGGTATTGTCGGTAATGTTTTATTTTCTTTAAACTAATACTTGGGTGGATATTAAAATAATTACAGACTGTCCATATGTTAAATATTATATAATCATTAAAACATATACATGTTCAGGATAAATTTCTCAGGGAGGAAAACAGGCTACAGTTTGGTATATATACTGCTATTCCAGTCTTGTAATAAAATAAAAAATAGTGTGTGTGTGTGTGTGTGTGTGTGTGTATTTGAGTAGAAGAATACAGACAGAATACATGCCATAATTTTTTAACAGTGGTTATTTCTTAGGTTCCAGATTATAGGTCTTTTTTTTCTATCTGTTCTCTGTATTTTCTAATTTTTCAACAGTGGAGTTAAATCACTTTGAGAGAGTAGAGATGTGAAGTCCTTTTTGAAGTGGTGAAATCCGCTATCAGGATTGTGACTGATGAAGTGTCTGCTGATACCAAACAGACCTTATAATCTCAACCCATCACACTAGGTTTGGGAAAAAGAATGAAATCTGTTGGGAAACTAATGTATGTATGAGACTGTTCTCATTGTAGGGTGGAAGACCTAAAAGACATCAGAATAATTTCAAGGGTATAGAAGTGTTTTATCATGTACATTCAACCAAAGAGATCCATGGGGGGCAGGGATGGCTTCCAAACTTACATATATTATTAAAAGAACATATAGGTTTCTTACATGTAGACATAGTCTTTCTTTTATAGATGCCCAATCAAAATCAGTTCTCCGTGTAGGCATTAAGGATCTATCTGGACTGTCCTGATCCTCATCTCTTTCCTTCCAGGATAACTGAAGAAGGATGATTAGTTATTCTGTCTTTTTAGAAAGAGCTATAGGTTATTAAGTATTACAATAAATTGCTTTGTAATATATAAACGATATAACAGAAAGTTACTAAGAAACTCAATTAATTAAACAATGAAAGTTGTTAAATTTTACAGTTCTCATATCTACCAAATGACTGACACAGGCTGTTGAATGAACGAATGAATGAGACTTCTCTGTATGCCACCTGACATTTTCATTAGTAAACAGGTATATTCCTGGATTCTTTTAAACTTATTTTTTTACTCTCTCCCATTTCCTCCTTTTAAATAAGTGCCTTAATAAGTCTCTTCAGAGTTCAACATTGAGTGGGAGAGATAGGCATAGAAACAGATTGTTACAAGATAATTTCATGAATTCTAATAGAGACAGGAAATAAATATTAAGAAATGTGGACAAGTTTATAGAGGGATTCAGAGAAGTCCGTGCAAAGTAGAGGATGCCAGCCTCTGCAAGGAGCTCAGAGACACAAGACAGTAGGGTGGATAGCAGGAACTGAGTCACATTTGGACACAGATGAAGAAAACTGGAAGTATTTCAAATAAACCAGACTCTTCACACCAGTTAATTTATGATTTCTCTTTTAAATACTCTGGGTGAATTCTTTCAAATTATGTAACTTCATCATTGTGGGAAACAGAGAGCATAAGAACACAATAGAGCTTTTACTACTAAATCACACTATTTGAATTTTCTTCTAGACTACCTGGATAAGGACTAGACATAGTACTAGCGAAATGCCCTTAACTAAAAATGTCTCCAAAATCTAAATTGACCTTATTTTATAGTCCAAAATGGGGACTTTTAAGAGGAAAAAAAGAGTGCCATTAATAGATTAGAGGCACATATTAATTTTCCTCATTCTACTGAAATTGAATGTCCTGCCAGATGTTCATTTCGAATGATATAGCTCTGTTTAAAATACAAATACCTAGAATAAATATTGCTTCTTTCACCCTTTGGTGTAAATTAAATTAATCAGATTCATACCTCAGATAACCAATAAGCATCTATGATTAAGAGCAACAATTACGACATATATGATTGGGTAGCGTGAGGCTTAAAAAGTGTGTCATTTAGAGGTAATAAAGTTTATAAGCATTGATGAATCAAGATTTTAAGCTTCATCTCCACCTGGCTCTACGATCATCAGTCATTTACTTAACTTCTTTGAACTTCAATTCAATCTGTAAAATGGGGTAATATCTACTCTGAAAGCTGCAATGAAAATCAGATAAAGTAATTTATATGGAGCCAGCAACAGAACTGGAACTCAATTAACATTAGTCCTTTGAGAGAAGATCTAAACTGGGTGGAGGGCTATGGTCTATGAACTACAACCACAGGAATTAAAACCTGGACAGTACATTCTTGTGTATAAAAGACCTAAATGTATAGCTAAAGATAACTGATTTACACTATTAAGGAAAATGGATGTTTACATGAGTCAAAATTCATCAAGCTGTACACTAAGCTTTGTATGTTTTGTTGTATGCACCTTAATGCAAAAATGTTTTAAAAATGGATGGTGTACATAGTAATTTTCTAGCAAAATGAGAAAAAATTTTAGCTAATTCAGCTAAGAGAAGTAAATGAGTACCTGATTAAAAATGACTTGTGTAATATATCATGTTGCACAGCTCTAACATTTTTGTAAATTGTTGCAAGGTCTTGTGACTGGTCGTCCCAGAGGCATCGGCACAGAAACGGGAGCCGTGTGGCTTGGGCAGCCGAGCCTGGCCCCACCCAGCACAGTGTAGTGTGAGATTATTTTACAAGGGCAGAAATGCACCCACAGTCCTCTCCCACTCCTTCTCCCCAATTCTTACCCACCAAGCATCAGTAAAGGCTTTTATATGTTTTGAAGTAAAAACTGGGGTGAGACGTTATGCAAAATAGTACCAACCATGAAAAGGAGAGTTTGTTTACCCACAGATCTATTTAACTGAGGAAAGGGCCCAGGTGGCTGCCCCAGCCACCACTGGAGCTGTCCGCAGCAAGAGTAGTTTTTCTTAAATTAGGTATTTCCTATAAATTATAGAAGCCAGAGGAAGCTATGGAATGTACAGTAATGGCAATATTAGCCTGGTACTCAGTTTTCTTATAACCCACCTGTGACAAGTGGCAATTTGTCCTTTTACTTGTTTAGTAATAGGACACATTTCCTCACTATGGTGATTAATATCTTATTGCTGGATGATCCTATTGCTTCTCAGTAGTTCAGAATTTTTTCTAAATGCAGACAGCACAGTAAAGAGAGAAAAACCATCATTAGATGATACTATTTAGTAATTATTATTTATATTATTAATACACTAACTTAATTATTTTAGATTGAACACTCTCATTGAGTGACCCTGAGATCAAGCTTCATGGACAGTTAAGAATTTTCAGGAAAACACTGAGGATAAAATATTGCACTAGATATACAATGTCAATACTGTCTGACAGATAGTCAGTACAACAGCAATCGGCAAACACAGCAATGAATTCAAGTCAGGAGAGAATGGACAAGAACCTTGGGGTGGCTACTGCAGAGGGACCGTTAGACCTCTGAGACTCATTTTGATGTAGTGGCAAGTGAGTGATACTTGAGTAACCAAATAATAACTTGTCGTTAATAGCTTCTTTCTCACTCTATTATTTTTTTCTAATGCTTTGCATAGTTACAAGCTATTAAGATTATATGGTATCATAGCCTATTAAACAAAGAAATAGGCCCAACAATAAAATCAAGATGAAAATTATTCTTAACATTTTGGAAGTGTTAAGAAATAAGACAAAATCAAAACGTCACATTTTCCTTATAAGTCACATTCCTCAAGATCTCCTGATCTCAATCAGTTTCTTGTTTCCCCAGCTCTGTGGTACCATTGCTCAGCCTCTCGTCACTCATGTGAATGTTAACTGAGCGTGTACTTCACACAGGCACTCTTCCATACATTCTGGGCATAGAAATTAGTAAGACTTGGGATTGTCCCTGAATGAGCTAAAAACACAGATAAAATTAACTACAATAATATGCAATGATGTGTAGCACACTCCTAGTGTTACGCTGGAGTAGAGAACCAACTGTTGTACAGACACAAAAAAATGTTAAATTAATGTTCTGAAAGCAGCCAGTGGAAGCATCAAGAAGGACTTTGCAGAGAAGTCTCTGATCTGTTTCTGGAAGATTGATAACGGTTTCTTTAGGGTGAGAAGCTGAGGGAAACGCAATCCATTCAGACAGACTTTACACTGTTTATTATAGAGAAAGGAAAACTGCCGAAGGGAGAGCAAAGCCTTGGTGAAATAAAAGTGCATATGGCTCACTTGAGAAACGGAGGATTCAAGCATTATTGAAATTTACAATTTGTAAAAGAAAGGGAGTTGGCAAGATTTTCGACTAATTGGTATTTACAGAGCACATCTTACGGGGAAGAAAAACCTTGTTAGAAATAATGCTCTGTCCTTTATTCTATATAACACATTCAATCAGACTAACAGAGTAGATGTTATTCTTCACATAATGTCAGAAAAGGAAGCTGTGGCATCAAGAAGGCAAACTTGGTCAAGTTCACCTTGCTATTGTCAGAACTGGGAAAGCAACTGGTTCCTCTAAAGATGCCCCACCAAGTGATTTCAGCTCTGACATCCTAACAGAGTCTAGAGCTTTATCCTGAGAGTTTTAATGAGTTGAGGTGAGTTTATAAGCCAAGGTATGACATAAATGCATTAAAGAGCAAATGAGGAGAAGCTGTTAAGGGCCCAGGCATCACCACTTATGAGTCATGTGTGATGCGGCAAATCACTCAATCTCTGCGGGCCTCAGTGCTCTGCTCATAAAATGGAGATAATAAGAGTATGTATATTATGGGATTGTTATGCTCATTACCAAATACATGAAATTCATTTACAGTGCTGCTTGGCTCCAATAAGTCACCAGTGTATGTGATTCTTGTTTCAGAAATGGCTCTCTGACAGCATTGTGGAGAACGAATTGCAGAGGGAGAGACACTGCAGCCCTCAGGACCCTGGAAGGACGAAGAGGGCTTCACCTCAGGCACCTGGCGGTAATGGAAAAGCAGAGGTAACACTGAGACATAGTCCAGCTGTAAATACTGAAAGGTATTGGTGACCATGCGGCCTTAGGGAGGAAAGAGAAAGAGAGAAACAGAAAACGCCCCCAGGTTTGTAGTTCAGATGGTCAGATGAATGCTGATGTCTTAGCATTCATACTCCAATTACTACTTCCTTGTGGAATCAATTATCCTAGGAGTCTCCTAGCTGCTGACTGCCAGTAACTGATTTAGTGCCTATTTATAGAGAAAAAATAAAAAATACGAACAACATTGGAAGCCAATAGAAGCCAGAGAAGCCGGTTCCTCCCACTAAGTCTAGCCTATGTCTATGGCCCTGAACTGACCCTGATCTCAAGCCCTTTGGATATGAAAATAATAGAGTGGTTCTCTCTCAAGCTGGTAAACAACACAGCTTCTTTTTAGCACCAGAACTGCTTACAGGTATGGTGCCAGAGGGTGATGAAAAGAGATTGATGAACATACAATTTTAGGACATTTTATTTTCACTTGGGGCAATGCTGAAATAGTTTTTAAACTGTAAGCACTATCTCTTGAAAATTATTATTTTATCAACAAGGACAACTGATTAAATCTAAGTTCTGTATAATATCCAGAGTTCATGAGACAGTATCAAGTTTAGGTATGTAAAAGAAAATGTATTTTAAGATCACTGTTTTTACAATATTCTATTAGAGGGAACATGAGATTGTATGAAGAGAAAGATAAAATGATCACCAAAACAGACTGACACTCTCTGGAGAGTTTTCTTATTGCTTGCATTTCACACACATAAAATATACTTCCATTCTCTAAGAACTACCTTCTGTATATCTCTACTACACAGCTCAGGAATGAGGACAGCTGAATATTTTACATGCCATATAACTTACAGAAACTTTTATAAAATTTTCTTTCCAGCTACTAACATTTTAACTAAGTAAGTTAATACTACATGTAAATGAGAAGAGGTGACAAGAAACAGATGAGTTTATTTACAGTTGGGGAAGAGAGGAAGAGTGGTGATCAACCCTAACTTCTGTTATCCATCTATTTAAAACTTCTTCACTTCATAGTCTATATATTCTTTTATTCCTTGAAAAATGATTTTATAAAAACATTTTGAGGTTTAGAAGATAGAAATGAACATCAGTTGCTCTGTAATATGAAGATCCTGAAAGCAGAAATCAGTCCGTACTCCCCTTTCCCTCTCCTTTGTTGCTCTAGTGCCTGAAACATTATCTTAGGGAGAGGTGGTGCTTGGTGCACGTCCTCACCTTTACTCACAGCAGCCCAACGCTCTGTATAAGGTCTTGCCGAATAACTCTTAGAGATGGCAGATTCCATGTTATCAAACCAAAACCTCTTGAGTTTAGAGAATCAAATGCTGCCTCTGGAACTTTCCTCATTTTCCCCTTACCCTTTAGTTCTTTAAAAGCAATAACAAGGACAGGGACACTTCTGATTTGTGAACAAAATTGCTATTGTACTATGTCTGAAAGCACAAAGCAAAAATATAGGAACACTCTGACCTCTAAAAATAATGCATTTTAAGTCCTGTTGTCCTGTGTTAAGACCATTATTTCTCCTGGAGAAATTTACTTTGAGTTTCCAAATATTTAGGGCTGCTTGGTAATTTAAGGTAAATATGCCGTATCTAAGGATGCCTGAAGTTGTTCAACATTTCCATGACACACAGCAAATCTGATGAACAATTCTGTTTCCTGACTATCAACATCATCTTTAAACTATGCACTAATTAATAAACTGAAGTGTTTGCTATTTCTCCATACCTGATGCTAAAAGGAAGATGTTTTTAGAGTGAATGTATTATACTATTAAAATACATGCCCATCCGGTACGCCTCAATGTAATTATAGTTTTGTATAATTAGAGTTCCATGTCAAAAGATTTATAGCTTTATCACCTCAAGCAATATTTCACACCTGCCAAGAATGATTTATACAATAATGACTTAAACTGTAAAATAGAATCCTCAAAGGAAGGGCTGTCAAATAGTCCTACTGCAAATAACTAGGTTTTTAAAAATTGATAGTCTGGTAAACAGCAAGTCCAATTGTACCTAGTAAGAGTGCATAAAGTAGGATGGTAGGACATGCTGCTGCACAGTGGTGATCATGCACTGCATCGGTGTGAGCTCATTGCATAGATCACAGGCTTAAACTGCTTATAAAGCCTCTGGCTATTCTGGAAAACAAGCTTTTGGAAATAATACCATGCTCATAGTTTTGCTACTCTAGTATGAGTGAATGGACAAAGTGGAAACAGAATATATCAATTTTCTGTTAATTTGCTCATTGTACTACTACATTACTGTTCATATTCCTGTGAAATGCTAATTAAAGAATAAGTAAAGGAAGCAATTACTGCATATACTTGAGAAACCAAGAACCTCTCAAAACTAAATGACCTCAATAATAAAGAAATAGGAAACTTTGAGAAACAACCAATGAAAATGTTGGTTATTCTGTCCCTTCCTGCTTTTATAAATGTAGCGTCGCTGGCAGGTCCTTAAGAGGCAAGATTTTCAAAGCATTTAAACTTCACAAGCTCCAACTGATTTTGTATTTGCCATGTGAATGAAAGCAAAACACTGTGAAGAATCTGTTCAAAAGTATCTGAACTAGTAGCAAAAACACAAGTTGATTACATTCAGAGCAAATAGTCCAACTGTGTGTCTTCACAATCTAAAAAGGTCATCGATGTAACCTTTTTCTTTGGAATTAAAAGGAAAAAGCTTGGCCTGTCACCTCGTGTTTTTCATATCAATAAAAGCAAAATAGGCAGCATTTGTCATCAAAAATACTCAAGACCTTGTAGACTGGTCACATCTGAAAATGTAGCCAACAGAATCAAAATCTTCACCAAAGGTTGTTATTTATACACCTAAAGAAACTTCCAAATAAAGATTCCTTGCTTACAACAGGGAAATTTTAATTCTTATAACCAACCAAATCACTTGGATAGGAATATCTGCATTATTCAATGTACTAGCATCTTCAATGTACTGTAGAAATTTGTCAATTCATGCTTGTGATTCCACATTAAATTGCTTTTTTAAGTATTGTGAAATAATTTTACACACTTACATTGTACAAGTTAATACAGCTTTTAAATATCACCATTCTACTTGCAGTGTAAAAACTTCTATTTGAAAACACTGTCCGAAAAAATATAGTTAGTTACTTAAGTGATCCTGACAGTCAGATTCATTTTATACTTAAATTCTACAAGTTGAAAGTGTCCTAGAAAACACAATGACCAAATGTGGACCAACATGTCATAGTGACATGATGAATATGCAGATGTGAAAAAAGTCAGACTTCAAATTATTCCAAAAGCCCAAATCGCTGGCATCAGACACACACACAAAAAAAGATGAGTTGCATTTGGGTGGTGAGAGCCTCAGTCCAAAATACGCTTTCAAGACAACAGAGCAATTAAGCTATTTCTAGTATGCTGACACTATGGATTGAAAAGTGTCGGGGGGAATGAGAACTTTAAAAACAATCTCTATGTTGGTTGATAGTCATATAATTGTCATATAATTGTTGTCCTTATAGATTAATCCAAAGTTATACAAACCTGCTTTTCCAATCATACTTTGTTACGCATACACACTTGTCAGTGGATGTTAAGGAAAATCCAGTAATGAAAAATTAAATTTTCTATCATAAAGCATTTAATTGTAAGTAAATAAGAGGAAGAGCTAAACCTTTTCCTTGCTAGAATGTGTTCTCTGCATTTTACCAAATGATTAGTCACCATATGATATAAGCTATAGCACATCACCCATTTACTCATTTACAAAACTTAGGAGTTACCTAAAAATCTGACTAAGTATCCCGCTGCCCACCAACTTCTGTCAATGGAAAAAAAAATGAAATGCAATATCAACAAAAGTAATGACAATGTGCATTTTTAAAATGACTTACCTTATTTAAGCCCTGAGTTGTCAAATATCATTGAAGTGTGCACATTTGGGAATGAGTATACTTTTAAATGGGTATATCTGAATATTCATATATGTGAGTTAATATATATATATATATATAGTATATTAATGAATGCATGTCCATTAAATGTGTGGGGTTGTTTTTGATAACTATTATAGGTTTAACATACTGTGCTTCCATAGCAAGCTTCAAAGAAGAAGGAGTGCCCTTGAAGTTGAGGTATGACCTTAAATTTGAGATGTCAGTTTTGGTGCAGCTGTAAAAATGAACACCAAAACCTCCACAGTACCATAGTTCCTTTTTCCCATTTCTTATTTTAGGACAGATCTTGAATACATGAACAGCCTTTAATATTTGAATATACATAGGTTTACTAGACCAGTTTCAGAAGTTCCTAAATATCTCCATAACTGTGTGAAAAAGGAGCAAAGGAAACAAGAGGTGCTGCCTATCAAATAAAGCTGAAGAACTTATAACTACAATAGTTTTAGTTTCAGATACACAGCTTTCAACAAGACTTTGCTTTGTGAAATAGTTTCACATTCAAGCAAATGAAACTGTATTTCTCTCCCACAAAATACCTATCAATGCAACTGGTGAATTATTGACCTTTATATTATTCCTTAGAAAGGGGAGAGTATAAGACCAATTTGTGGCATTTTGTCCTCAGTGACTTTAAGTTACTGCCCTATTGAAGAGTACAGGGTACCCTTATTCAAGAAAGAAATTGGTCCTACTAGTCCACTAATAAAGTATCCATATTTCTTGAATCCTGTAACACTATAAGCAAAGCATATATCTACAACTGAATATTCAGGGCTTCTCTGCATATGAACTTGCAGAAATAAGTTGTCAAAATTTCATCTCAATGGAATCAAATACAAGAAATCCTAAGTAGATAAACTTTACCATTTTTGTGATAGTAGGTGACCTCCACTTTTCTCTCCTCTGACCCCAGCAATGCCTGGGCAATTTGAGCAATATCATGCCTCTTGGTCTCAGGCCCATGGAGAAAGTCGCAGGTGCAAGGCTTTTGCATGACATCTGGCCTGGAGAAACCAGTCATCTCACAGAACCCATCGTTGCAGTAGATGATGGCACAGTTTTGCACTCTGGCATTTGCGATGATAAATTTTTTATCTGTAATAAGAAGATAGTAAGGCATTTTTTAAAAAGCTCCCATGAGATTCTTATAAACACTGGAGCAATTTGTTGCATAATAGGATATCTGAAATGCAGGTGCTTCTGAAATTGCTAACTGCCCAGGCTTTTAAGAGGGAAAAAAAAACGCACAAAAACCTTAAATGTGAAATTAATAATAGTCTTAAGAAGTAGTTTTAACAAAAGTATGAAGGAACTACTCTACGAATTTCAACGATGTAATTTCCAGATAGTCTAGTTGTCAAGCCCTTTAACTCCCGGGGGTCCTAATGCACACCCCAGAAGCAGCTGGCCAATCGATATTTCCAGAATACTATTTAATTGCAAGGTAAATATTTTCAAAGCCAAGACAGAGAAACATCCTGTAGCTGTCAGATGTGTCACTTCAACCTTGGCCCTCAGAGTAGAACTTTCTCAAAGTAGTTATTATTCTTGGATTTTGCTTTTTTCTATCCTTCTGAGGCATACTACATACTGATCATTTAAAAAAAAACATGAAACTATTAGCAACAAAACTATTTCACATTAATAAGAAGTTCAATAATACAAAGTTTCACCTTTCATGATACCTATTTTCCACGGGATAAAAACACACACACATGCAGTAAATCTCATGTTATTTACTGATAACACCTTTTCACTTTTACTTTGGGAGAACCTTGAATTTTTTGTGTGAGGCAGTAGGGCCTTTAATACAAAGGGTTTATTAATTTTGATCACAGATCATATTTACTATTTCCACATAGAATGTGAATCAGGATATAAAATTTATCTTGTACACAAAGTATTATATCTTCATGTCACCAAATGCAGAGCTAAAATAACTGCAAAATGTACAACATAAATGTGTGTTAATGTAGTTTCAAGGAAATGTCATATATAAATTAAGAAGTATAGGATTTAAACTTATTATATTATATAACAATCATTCACCCCTTACACTTAGTTCACATGAGAATATTAAATTGTTCTGCATTCAGCCTTTGTGGGATTTACTATATTACACTTCAACTTTTAAATTTCTAAATGGAAATTTAAGGGGATAATAAAAGGGCAGAAATGCTCTTTTGAATAACAAACTGCTTGTGTTGGGAACCAGCATAGATCAGATATTGCTTTTTTCCATATTATCCCGCTTGGGATATATTTGCATTGATTCAATGCAAAGTTTAGCTTCTATAAACTAACCGCAAGCAAGCATCCCTGTCATATCACAGCCCTGCGATTTAACCAAGGTAAAAGAGAGTTTGCATAGCCATATCCAGCGCTGCCAGCATTTACATTCTCCTGTTCCGGCAGTACGCTCTGCCCTGCTCCTGACTTTGAAAAAGTCTACCATAAAACAGCCACAAAACATAAACCCGTTATGCTAATACGTTCCCTTTAAGATAGTAGAAGGGTAGGGCATTAAGTAGCAAGGCAGATAATGGAGCAGTGGGAGAGGAGGATCAAATTGCCTCCCGTAATGGAGACCATAATCTAAAATGTAAATCAAAATTAATATCGGAGGGGGACCGCTCCCGCTGCCACCCGAGGCTCCTGGCTCGGTTTCACAGCCTCTAACTTGCCGCGGCCCGGAGTTGCCGTCTGCTCGGCTTGTACGCGGCGGGCGCCAGGCGCGCTGTCAGAGCAGAAAGCGAGGGAGGCAGGAGAGAACAGATGAACTTACTTTGCCCTTCAAATTTCCGAATGATGGTCCCCAAAAACGTGTTCTGGGGTGCCACATGCCCCCTGCGGACAGGCATGTTGGCCCCGGGGTCCGGAGGAGCGCTCCCCGCGAGCTCTGGAGTTCTCCCGGGGTGTCTCTCCGCTAGAGCCCAGGCCCGCGCGCCGGCCGCTCTTTGTGGCAGAGCATCCTCTTTGGAAACCAGCAGCGTCTTCCCATTAGCACCACTTGGAGACACCCGCTCTCCCCGGCGGAGTCCTCCCCATTCCCCGCGCCTTCCGGAGGGGCCTCGCGCCGGACTGCCGCGGGTGAGCGGGGGTGGGGGTGGGGAGAGGCTGGGAGGCGGGGTGAGGGCAGGGGGCGGGCCGGGCGGAGGAGGGAGCGGCGGGGTGGGTGGGGAGGGGGCGGGGAGTCACAAGGGCAATCGATCCGTTTCCCTTCTCCCGAGCAGCGCCAATTTCCCAGTGCAAATGGGCTTAACCTGGCGGTTGCCCAGAGCTGCGAGGCTGCCCGAGGGGGGATGGAAGACTTGTGCGGCTTTTGCAGGAGGCGAGAAAGAAGAGGAGGCTTGGACGACTGGGGCGGGGGGGGGGGTAGTTGACGTTTCTATCCCCGCCCTCTCCCTTTACACACACACACACACACACACACACACACACACACACTCACACTCACACTCACACTCACTCACTCCCTTTATCCTGAGAGCTGGGGCGCTGCCACAGCTCGGATTACTCAAGCGCGCTTTTAGCGAAAGCCAGCCAAGAAATCTCCAAAACTCAGTGACGAACAGCTACTCTGGGAAGGTGATCTCCACGGCCACCAGCCACAGAGCTTCATCCCTGAGCTCCTCACGCCGCAGTAGCTAAAACACCCTTAGCTGCAAAGAAAAGACAGGTGGGAAAATAGTCTCTCATTGAGGACTGTTTCCAAGCTCTGGTGGCGTTCAGGAGTTTGAGGACAGAGGTTTGGTCTCAGGGTGCAGCTCTGACCCCTGGGCTCGGCGGAGGTGGGCGCCGAATCGCGGGCTGAGTTGGCCCAGGAGTGCTGAGGAGTGCTGAGCGGTTCTTTCCCAAGACTCGAGGCTGGTGGTGCAGCCGCTGAGCGTGCTCAGTTTCACTGCTTGAACCCCTGAGGAGTTGCAAGGCTGGTGGGTGATTGGGTCTCTAGGTACTGAAGGCTGCGAGAAACGTAAAAGGCCAAAGACTGTGAGAGCAACTGGTACAAAAACGGGAAAAGAGTTTGAAATGGGCAAGGCTGGGCGCGTAGGGGGAAGGAACAAAAGATGGGTGGGGCTAACAGTTACTAGCCGTGTTGTGACCTCCCATGCCACTCATTCCCGGAACACACTGGGCACATCTTCTGCAATGTTCCTCTGTTTCAAAGGAATGGTCTGGTTTAGGATGGGACAGGGGTCAAAGAATAGAGTCCTCTTGTTCTTGCTCCCCGGAGCCTGCCAATGCGGAATCTCATGGTATACATGCACTTCCATCCAAATAGTCCTCGTAGAGAATTAGGAAATCAAATGTGACAAGCCATGCCAGGAGAGAGTGTTTTCTAAGTTGCTTTTCTAGTTTTTCTTGTTTCTTCCCTTCATTCATGTTATCTCTCTCTTTAACCTAAGAGTCAGCCCCTCTCCACACCCCTTTCTCTAAATGGAATCTACCACCACTACAACCTACAGAAAGAGGAATACCAACAAATAGCTTGTTTCCAGTTGGCAATAATAAGGATTCAGAGCTTTTTATCAAAGCATGGGGATGCATGATAGAGTTGGGGGAGGGGTGGGTTCTAGCAGCTCATTAACCTGCTTTGCCTGTGCCTTGAGTCAGTCGTGTTCCTATTTTCTGTTACAACCTCAAGTAAAACAAATGAGGATGGAACTGAGAAGGGACAAGAGAGAGGGTTAAATTAGGAAGGTGAACTATGTGTACTGTAATAAATTATGAGGAAATAAACATGACAACTTCATTTTGCATTCCAGAAAACACAAGCCAAGAAAAGAAAAATACAAACACAAGAACCTAAGCAATTCTTACACTTTCATATCAGAGTAATGAAAATGAATCAGAAATGCCAGACATAGCCTGGGAATGTTGAATTTTCTGGTTAATTAGCTTTACTTAAAAGGAAGCAATTTATGACAACCCTTAGGCTTTTATGGTAGCTTGAGCTTTCCTCAGTCTGTACAGTTTCATCTCTCAAATATAAAAAGGCACGCTCCCCCAGTGTATGGCTTTATTTTTTGCCTTTTTTCAGTATAAGTAGATCATTCTGTCATTCTGTTCCCTAGCTGCAGCTGGGCTTGGAAATGAGAGTTTCTCTCCCAGGTGCTAAACGTGTGGAGCTATCCATGGTGCTGAGTCTGACTTGCCGTTCGCAACTGCTCTCTGCCTACATCCAGCCACAGACAATAGAACTGCAAACTCAGGCAAGTGGCCCTGATACATTCACAAGTAGTGCTTGTCTTCGCCAGATACCCACAGAAACACGGAATGCTATTTGCATCCTAAGTCTGAAACACCTTCTTCTTCTACTACTTAGCTTTTTAACTAAATCCAAGCTCAAATGCATTCCTCTCAAAATTCATCAAGGACTCCAGAGAAAACTGAATAAACTAATTGTATGGATTGTAATTAAGATTTCATGTACATTATAAAGACATAATGACACAATAGTAAGTTATGGCAAAGTCTTACGGAAAATTTTTTTTAAACCACATGTAAATTCAGTAGTGAATATTGCTTTAAAGGGAAATAGACATTTCCAAATGTAGTTTGAAACAGCATTTATCTGTCATCTAACAAGATACATTGACATGCAGAAGGTAACAATGCATAATGTCTCTAGTTATGAGTTTGATACTAAATTTATTATGTCTCTAAACCCTTGAATTCCTCTTAAGGGTGGAAAAAAGGTCTTTTTCAACAGGAAAAAGTAGCTTTTTGCTCCCTGAAGTATTCTTCCTTTCTCTACAACCTTCAGAGTGGTTTCTGTTTGTTTGTTCTGGGTAATTAAACATGTGATGGTTAAAGTTCCATTGTCTGTGTTCATATTAGTAATCTCTGTGGGCTTCACATTTTTCCCAACCTCATTTAACTCTAGGATTGGTTCTATTAAGGACTCAGTGTAAGATCATAGGACATTCTATAACCTATGTATTGTAATTGATTGACCTGAGCAGAAGATTAAAGGCATCCTGTTTCTAAATTACCCTAGTAATCGTGTTCATGCATTATACATTGGTACAGTGGAGACAAGTACATCAATCTATATTCAGCCAATAATAGAATCAAACCAGAGAATGGTAATCATGCCTGCTCGCTGGCTGGAAATTTACCCCTCCCTTCATTCCCACCTTCTAAAAAAGAAAACATTAGACTTTGTGCTAAGTCCAGGTTGCATAAGTTTTTAGTATTTTGGTACTTTTTCTTTGGAAGTCCAAATACTGAACAAAGCACATAAACCCCACTGTTGACATCCTACCAAGTGTACAGTTTAACACTCAGCACAATCAATCAAAGATACAGAATAGATTCAGATATATTCTTAAAATTACTTCATTGTCCCAGTTGCTTTAAAATCAAGTCATTTAGTATTTATAGTATGTTGAAAATTTAGATGCTCTTCTGATAACATACTTTATGTCGGTTTTTATTCCAATAGCTATTACTTCACCTGAGATACTTTGTAATAACATACTTCACATTGTACTCTTTTATCCAGGTGGTAAATATTTGCCTTAATTTCATTGAGTACATGTGAATATTACATAAAAGACCTTCTTATATGTAAGAACAAGGTCTCCTCTGTGAGGAATTGGTATTGGTAGACATTTCTCTAAAACCTTTCACCTATTCTTGCAGGAAAGAAACTGTTCATATTTGTATTGTTAATACATTCATCAATAATTGACATATGAAATACAGATGTAACTGAGCACTTATAATTTATGAAATCTGAGTTTGTTAAATAAAAATTTGAATAGTATTCTAGGTGGAGATTTGATTGGATACATTGGCAAGTTTGTTTTAGAAGATGATTTCTTTACTCAATTTATAAGTAATTTATCAAATGAGGTCAAATTGGGTCAATTGTTACACATGATAACTTTTTGAATACTAAGTGTAAGAAATTTACTTTATATCAGTAGAACTTAAAGTTACTTCTTAGTTGACAAATGAACTCTTATCATTATCCAGACCAGTTATTTTTTGTATACATTAAGTCTACTTTGATTGTTTTTTGCACCTTGAGGAAATGCATATTTTTTTCCTAGAATTATGCTAAATTGCATTGTTTCTTTTCTGGAATAAATTCATTTTAGTTATTTAAAAATGGTCTCTATATCTTTGGATAGGTTTACTCTATATAGAAATTCTTAATATTTAACAACTCTGTACACTGGGAAGCAGCATTTTCCTGTACAGATAATTTGGAAGCTATGTTTTGGGCTTCCACATCTGCTCATTATGAAGTAATGGGTTAAGGATTTAATATCTTTTAACAATTATGAAGTTGGACAACATACAGAAAACAACAGTGTCCAGATATTGGAGACAAGAAGTATAGGAGACTGTGTCCTGAAAAAAGGGCAAAATCAAGGTGAGCCCTAGGATTGCTCAGCTTACCAGCTAAAGAGAATTTCCAGACTACGGCGCATGGACTGGAAAACCAAGCAGACCTCTACGGACTGAACTGAAGAGACAAGGTTTGGAATTCAGGGAAATCAAAGCTTAAGTTTACAAGAGCAGAATCATGGAGAGGAGGAAGTTCAGGTATCTCCATAGGGGTCAACTCAAGTCTTCATCTGAGTATGATTTGGACAAGTGTGTGACTAAACTACCCAAGAATAGAGGAAAAAACTAAGGAATGGATTTGACAGAACAATTGCCAAAGCTCACATAGGACATGCCACCATCTAAAGCAGAAAACATTTGTTCTCATACCTTAAATACAGATTAGACTCTTCAGGAACTTACTGCATTAACAGAGATATGAAAGTAGACCTATGTAGAACTGATGCACCAAGCTCAGAACCAATCAAAGATCTCAAGAACTGGTAAATCTGAGAATAAAATAAAAGCCTTTCTCCATAATTTTGAAAACATGTAAATAAGATAATTTAATGTTTAAATTAATAAGCCAGGCAAAGAAAGACAAATATCATATGACTTCTCTTATTTGTAGAATCTAAAAACAAAACAAAATGAACAAAACAGCAGTACATTGAGCAACACTGAGAAGTGACTGTGGGTTACCATGAGCAAGAGGCTGTTGTGGGTGGTCAGGGAGGGTGATGGGGATAAAGGGCACAGAAATTTCAATCATAATGTAAGTTGCTCACAGGGTTAGAAGTGTAGCATGGAGAATGTAGCTAGCGATTCTGTAATATCTTTCTATGTTGACAGAAAGATGTAACTTTCTATGTAACTGCACTAGTGCGGGTGAGAATTTAATAATATGGGTAACTGTTGAACCACTGTGTTGTATACTTGAAGCAAACATAATATTGTATATCAACTATACTTCAGTAAATAAAAACAAAAATAACAACTGAGAGGTGTATAACAATATAGAAGTAAATAATAATAACACCACAACAAAACAAAGGACAACATGGGGAAATGAAAATATTCTCTTAACAAGTTTCTTATAATTTATCTCTAAGATTTTATTATGTGAACTTATATTGTAATAAGTTAAGATGTATATTGTAAACCCTAAGGCAACCACTGTAAAAAATAATAAAAAATGTTTAGCTAATTTGCCAAGAGTAGAGATAAAATAGAATCATAAAAAACAGTTCAAACAAATGTAAAAGAAGAAAGGAAGAAAAATAGCTATGTAATACATTTAACCCAATTATGCCAGTCATTATATTAAATGTAACTAACCTAAACATTCTATTTAAAAGGCAGTGGTTATTGTCCTGAAATCAAGACTAACTATTGTTATTTACAAAAAATCCACTTTAAGTATACAGATGTAAAGAGGCTTAAAGTCAAAGAACAGAAAAAGACACAGCATGCAAACTCTTTTTTAAAAAGCTTAAGTTACTATATTAATATCAGACAAAATGAATTCCAGAACAAGAACCATTATCAGGGATAGTGAAGGACATTTTATAATGAAATAAACATTAATTCATAAAGAGAACATAAAAATCTTAAGTATGTATGCACTTATAATGAGTTCTAACACACAGAATCCATGCCTAATAGAAGTGATACATTCATACAATGGATAGTATCAGGCCATAAAAACAATGAAATTCTGATATATGCTATAACATGAACGAACATTGAAACCATTACGGTAAGTGCAAGAAGCCAGATACATAAAGCCACATGTTGTGTGGTTCCATTTTTGTGACATATCTGGAATAGGCAAATTGCAAGAGTCATGATAGATTAGTGGTTACAAGGGGTAGCAGAGGGAGGAATGGGAAGTGATTTCTAATTGGTTTAAAGCTTTTTTTGAAGTGGTAAAAATGTTCTGAAATTAGATTGCTGATAACAAGCAACCCTGTGAATATATCAATAATACACTGAATTGCACACTTTAAAAGGATAAATCTTATTGTATGTGAATTATATCTCAGTAAAACATATTACAAAATTTTAAACAAAAATTGATAAAAGGAGGAATAGAGAAGTCTATCACTGACGTTTAAACACTCCTCTTTCAATAAAAGATAAATGAAATTTTAGTAAGGATTTAGAAGACTTAAACACACTTATCAACCAATTTAAGCTATTTGACACTAATTGGTCCCTCCACCACAGAAAAACAGAAATCACATTGTTTTCAAGCAGTCATGGAAAAATCACCAAAATAAGCTCTATAAATCCCAAAATATTTAAATCATACAAAGTATGTTCCCTGAAAAAATGTAATTAAATTAGAATACAAAAGATATTTTAAAAATCCCAATATTTACAAGTTAAAAAATATACCTCTATGTAACTATTGTGTCAATGTAATGTATCAACTTTGCTAGACTATAATTCCCAGTTATTCCATGAAACAACTGATTTAGGAGTTGCTGTGGAGGAATTTGAATAGATGTAATTAAAGTCTATAATCAGTTTGCTTTAAGTAAGGAAGATTACCCTATAGAACAAGAGTAGGCCTTATTTAAGAGGCTATAAAGCAGAACTGAGGCTTCCATGCAGAAGAAGGAATTCCATCTGTTGCCTGCAGCTTTAGTCCATGCCCGAGAGTTTCAGCTTGCTTTTCCTGATGGCCTGCCCTACAGATGTAGGACTTGCCTAGCCAGCCATCACAACCACAGAAGTCAATTCCTTTACCTTGCAATATTCTTTCTATATTTATCTATCTATCTATCTATCTATCTATCTATCTATCTATCTATCTATCTATCTATCTATTATCTATCTATCTATCTATCTATCTATCTATCTATCTATCTATCTATCTATCTGTCTATCTCTATCTTCCTCCCTGTTTTCCTCATAGGACCCTTCCTGAAACAGTCAAGAAGAAATTACAAGTAAAATTAGAGTATTGTTTCAACTGGTTGAAAAAAGAAAAATCACATATCAAAATTTGTGACATGCAACTAAGGCAGGGAAGATAGGGAAGTTCATGGAATTAAATGCTCATTTTTTTAAAAGAAAGCTATTAAATCAATAACCTAAGTGTTCCACTTAGAAAAAAAACACCACCACCACAAAAAGAAGATATAAAAATTGTGCCTAAGGGGGAAATAATAAAGAGCAGAAGTAATAAAATAGAAAACAGAAATCTACAGAGAAAATTTATTGAATTTGTAGCTAAGCATTCCTCAAAAGAAAATTCCAATTTCAGATGACTTCATTAGTGAATTCTACCCAACACTTGTGGAAAGGGTAATACCAATTCAAAAGAAACATTTACAGGAAAGAAAGGAGAAATTTACCAAATCATGAAAGAGCAATAAGATATTGCAACCAGAGAAGAAATTTTATGAAATCTTAGAACTCTCTCCCTCATGAACATAGAGGCAAACATCCCCTATTGAAGTTATAGAAAACTAAGTAATTTTCTCAAAAATTTAGTTCGTTTGATATTTAAAAATCATTGTAATTCAACATTGACATAAAAAGAAAAAAGTGATCTTTTCAATACATGTAGAAAAAAATGACAATATAAAATATCAATTTAGCATTTAAGAAAAAATTATCAAATTAAGTTATGAATAGAAGAGAATTTCCTTAACATGACAAAAGATCCTATAAAAGCCTACTTGTGGGAGGGACAGAAACCTGTTGGGAAAACATTAAGCCTAAATGAATAGCATGAAAAGATTTTATAATAAAAAACAACAACAAGGGAATACGTGTTTTTGGCTATTATATGGAAAGCAAAGACCACAATCTTGTAATAAGGCAATTTAGAGCTTTTTCTTCATCTTAATTTCTTATTGATAGTGGTGGCATGTTCTCCTAGTTCTTAGAATATTTATGTCAGAATACAAAAATTTTAAAATCAGATTTTTTGAATTATAATTAGCATAAGATAAAATGCGCCCATTTCAAGAGTCTGGTTTAAAGAGTTGTTTTTTAAAAGTTTTATTTTGAGACAATTCTACATGTAGACTCAACACACATGGTTGTAAAAACAAAACACAGGGATCCCACACACCTTCACCCAGTAGATCCCAGTGGTATCCTGCATAACTTGAGTACAATGTGTGGTCTGCAGAGAGTATAGTAAAGGGGGCAGGTACATATTGGCATGTTAGCCCAAGACCACCCTCAGGCTCTGTGATTCACTAGAAGGACTTCCAGGACTCATAAAGTTGTTACAGTTTATTACAGTGAAAAGATACAGATTAAAATCAGCAAACAAAAAGGCACATGGGTGAAGTCCAGAGAATAGGTACAAGCTTCCAGGTGTTCCTGCCCAGGGGAGCCACATGGAGACATGCTTAATTTTACCAAAGCAACATGTGACCACCAAGGTTCTCACTGATCAGTCACATAGACAGGCAATGCTCATGTGATTGACCTCAGCTGCTCCGTCTCCAGCACCCACAGATGTCAAACTGATACAGCATGGCCAGAGGCCTCAGGTAGGCAGGATATTCCAAATACTCTGAGGTCAATTTCCAGGAGCTAAACCAAGGGCCAGTCCTCAAGACAGTCCTTTCTTGAGAATGTATGGAGTTTGAGAAGCCCTAGTAGGTGGTCTCTGGTGCTTGACTAATCTAAGGTCTTTTCAGAATGAACTTAGGACAACATGATGGGCTCTTGAAAGAAAGAACTAAGATCTGCAGGGAGAGCAATTCCTAATAGTTGTGATAACATCTAACAGTGCATCGCGGTGGGGGCGGAGCTTACTAGCTGCCCTAGACATGTCCAAGAGGTCTCTTAAAGCAGGGGTAGACAGGGAACACTGTGCACGATCCTTACTTTTCCACCCTCTATCTCTTTCTACATAGTCTTCTATATGATTTTACTAATACATTTTAAATTTCTCTTTCCTCCTTGTAATTCAGGATTCCTGACATTGGGCATGCCATCTGCAACAGAGTAAGTACCCAATAAACTTTTGTTGTAAGAAAGAAGGAAGGAAAGCATACAGGATAAAATATGAATGGGTGGATGGAAAGTAGTCAGGGTAGATAAGAAAGAAAAAGGAAAGCAGGAGCAAATGGAGATAGGAAGGAGAGAAGAGGAAAAGGTAACGGGGGGGAAGAAAAAGGAAGGGATGGAGGAGGAGGCAAGGAAGATAGAAGGGATGGAGGCAGAGAGCTGGGGACAAATTCAAAGAGAGAGAAGGAGAAAGGAAAAGTGCAGGTACAGTGAAAAGAAAGGAGGGGTGGACAAAAGAAGGAATAATGGAGAGAAGGAAAGAGAGAAAGAAGAGAGACGAGGGAAGGAAGGAGAAGGGGAGAGTGGAAGGAAAGAAGGAAATCACAAATCACAAACCCACCCCATCTTTTCTGGAAAATGGCCATGCTTATCACTACACAATCCAATGACCATTTAAAAACAGCACCACCAAAAAATTCACAACAGTGCATCCCCCGTGACATGAAAGAACTATCTTGTTTCCAAGTATCAATAAGATCCTATTTCTAAATAAACATAAACATATTTCATTCGGGTTGATATACAATTATATCATATGGTTGCTACTATAAAGATGTCTAGAAAGAATTTACTACAAATTGACATCCATTTTAACAACATTATGAAGAAGAATAAACATGTGCATAAGAAAAGTAAAATACTTATGGGCAATAGAAAATCAATTCCCCCTTGAAATTGCTAAATGAAAAAAGATATATTTGCAACTAAGTAGCTGTGCTTGAATATAAATCAAAGATAATCATAGTTGCAAGTTACCATAGCAGTATAATCTAGAGTTTATAAAAGCAATTGGATGGGCATTAATGTTTGTTTTTGGTATCCTCTCCTCTTCAACCTTCCCTGCTCTGTCTCTGAAGGGAACTTCCTGCCTATGGAGTGAGAAGGGTAAGGGAACAAGGACTGTTGTCTCAGCTCCGTTCCCCAGCTAAGGCAGCTGAGATCCAAAGATTTGCTTTAGGTCACACAGTGAGTTCAGTTCAGTTCATTTGTCAGCCTTGTAACTAATACATGAATCTCATACCCTCACTAACTGTTAAAACAGACTCCCTCTTCCAAATCTGTTAAATTTCTAAATTTGATACTAATTTGAATGTTTCTTTTTAACCAACACTGCATATCTAAGTCATACTGAACATTCAAGCACATTTTAGTAATGTTTTACAGCACTTTGGGTCCTGAAATTCTTTGAGATGCTTTTATCCAATGTGGACATATTTAATCTTTTCAAAGAAAAAGTTACATTTCTCTTTCTCTAATTTGTCCTGACTGGATATTCTGTCTCCTATTGGACAAAACACAATTATGAAACTGTAATATTTTATTTCAAAAATTATGCATTAAATTCTTTTGCTAAATACTGTTAATGTGTCTTATATAGGGAGTTAACCTAAGTAACAAAACTGGTTCTATTGAATTAGTCACTAACATTGTTAGCTCTGGATAGAAATAAACACTGGAAATTCTCATCCACTAAATACATTCTTCCTACTGTATTTTTAGAGATTTAATTCCTTCCCATTTTGTAATAGGGATTATTATTTCATAGCACAATGCCACATTGCAGCAAATAATACCACATCTTTTTCCTGGCAGATCACTTTTCACTGTCATTTCTCATTATGCTGTCAAACATAATCTAAAGAATAAATTCAGGTCAAGAAATTCTTTTTCCACTTTTTTTTTTTCTACTTTTGTTTCATGATATTTTTATCATGTACCATTATAGGCCAAAATAAGGTTTCTTCTACCTTATCTTGGCAGACTGTACATTATGAAACATGCTAGGAATACAACTAGGAGAAAAAAGACATTATGCAGATGGAAATTCTTTGCTCTACATAATTGTTTAAATAGTCCGTGAAAGCACACTGGGTATTATTTTGTTCATGTGTGGCATTTTTTTATGTTACGTTCTACAATAATCATTCAGGTTAGTTCTAGACTCCTTCACCTTTACAAAGACTTTCTAACATTGGTGTCAGGGGAATGCCAATGTGACATTCAGGGGAAGTTCAGGCTACCTCAGTGCTTTGGCATTGCAACAAGTTTAGTAAGCGATGGAGGAAGCAGTTCTCTGCATGGTATGATTGCACATGGATCTGTAAGAAGTGCACTTAGCTGCAAGCAACTATCTGCATGTGCTCGACTCAGGAAGAGGGCTATTAGTCTTATGCCATGAAAAGTCTTGTTAGGGAGTTCTGGGCAGGACAGCTCCGGCATAAGCCATTAGAGGCACAGTTATCTCATCTTACGCTTTATTCTTCTTCTCATGTTCCTCATGGCTGAGAAATTATCTCTAATTAGTATTCCAGGTAAGATGAGTTAGGGCAAGAAGAAAAAAAGAGACAAGTAAAAAAAAAAAAGGCAGAAGAGTTTTGCCAGATGAATCTGCCTTCCCTTTTTAATTGAAAAAGCCTCCATAGCCTCAGAAAGCCCACCTAGCAAACCGTCCCTTAGGACTCCTTGAGCTAACTATGCGTAATGGCCACCCTCAACTGAAAGGTGACTAGAAAGAGATTCTTTAACAAATTGTGCTTGATACCTGAAATTTCTATCACAGTTTCTTTTCTTTGTCAAATGCAAAGGCCCCAAGAAAGCCTGTACTTGCTCAGGTTATAGATATCCTCATTCTATGCTCTTCCCATTATTCTGACAAACACATTTTTATAAGATGTTTAAAACAATACATTTCAGAAGCACTTAGATTTCCAATATTTAAATCAAAAACTTAATTGCTAAAAGCAAAATTTAAAGGATATAATAGGAAATCATTTGGAGGAAATCATTTTTTAATGGCCCACAAATTCTGTCACCTTAAGTCTCAAATCGTATTAACAGACACAACAGCACATGCACAGAACTGCCTCCTACCTGACTCGTGATTTCCAGTTCTTTCACTGTGTCTTTCACTGTGTATAAAGGGTAGCATAATGCTGCTCTACTGTTCTCACAAAAACTCAATGTCAAAAATTAATCAACTAAAGGTCAACTACATGGTGACTCAGTTGATATGACCAGTATTTTTGCTGCTTTTTCAATCATGCTACAAACTGACCATGACTGTATATAGTCCATGAACATAACATAGGAAATGGGGAATAAAATATGTCTGTGTGTGCAAATGTTTAGACCATCTGTAATTGTACATAAACCTCTTTGGCTATTAAACTGTATAGCTTTAAGAGCCATTACTTTTGCAGTGAGTAAAAATTCAATTAAAGTTATAAAACATATTTGTAAATTCCTACAGTGAGTTGTTGGGAGAAACTAAATAGGCAGCTTGTCACGGCAATTTGTTAATTTAAGTTATAATTTTTACAAAGCTGTATGTTTCAACAATTAGTTTTCTCTGCTTCTACCTCTTTTTTTGTATTTTATTTTGTTGGGTCATAATTTTTAACTACTTTGTAGCTACATTACTTAAGAAAGAACAGTTCATAAATGTGCAGAAATTATTCATGGAAGACATTCTTGCATTTAGGACATTTGACAAGCATCAGTGTATTTCAAAATGTAAATAAAATTTTAAGCAATTTATTATTTATATTTTTTTCAGGTGTTTGAGAAAGACTACAGTAAAAATAGAATAATGGTGTTAAAATACATGTGACAAGTGAGTACACATTCTGATGTCCTTACAATATATAAATGCATCTAAATGAAAGGAGAAACAAATACACTGGTTATAAAGCTTAATGTAATTCCTGTGATAGAGCACCAAAGTTAGCTTTATGCTTTTGGGTATTCAAAGGAAAATGGCAAATATGACCTGCCATATAATTTTTATCATTTGATAGACAATTCAATATTTCAAGATAAACCAATATTAATTGGGTGTAAATTCTAAAGTTAATATATCATGTGGTTATTTGACACAGAAACACATACAAATACAAAGTAAGGCTAGGGAAGTTCTGGTCTGCAGATGGGGAAATACGTAAAGGATGATGAGCAGAGAAGGGGAAAGGTTTTATGACTGATTAAATAGCTAACATTTGATACTTCATGAATTTCTTAATTACATTTAATTGCTTCAAACCACTGACCTTGCAACCTATGATTTGCTTTTAAGAAGAAGCAACCAGATGTGATTATTTTGGCTGCGAATAATATAAATACCTCCAGATACATAGAGGAGAAGTGGTCCTGGAAAATTTCATGTTATCTTTCTAATGGACAAAAAACAAAAATGTATTTGTCTGAGCAAAAAATTTGGGTGATCAAAGGCCTCCATACTTCCTAATACCTGCTTTCCTGCTCGGTTATCTTTCTCTTCCTGAAGTGTTACCTTCTCCTATCTTAGACAAACACAAACAGAAACAAACAAAACCTCATTCTGCAGGGATCAGCTTAGATGTTTGTCATTTCTCTGCAAGCAATTTCTTGTTTATGTACAGTTAGTATCTTTTTAAATTCCAAAGGTTAAAAAAAAAATTTCAGCATTTAGGGGCCTCAGAATTACATTTTGCCTCGAGTTAGAGTTCTCTCTTTCCCCTACCCCATGTTTCAACCAGAACTAGATTAGAGACTTAAGGGCATTTTCTATCCC
Source organism: Manis pentadactyla (assembly GCF_030020395.1). Taxonomy (NCBI): domain Eukaryota; kingdom Metazoa; phylum Chordata; class Mammalia; order Pholidota; family Manidae; genus Manis; species Manis pentadactyla. The sequence goes on along the minus strand of NC_080026.1, from coordinate 10,643,539 downwards.
CTATACATCATTTTTTGCTCACAGTGCCTAACATAGTGCTCTTTAGACAGTTAGCACACAATAACAGGAATTAGACTGACTGTGTGAAAATAACTGATAATGAATGCAAGTGATTAAGGTCCTGTCCATGAAGATTCAGTCTAGGTCCTTAGGGGTCTTTTTGTTCTGAATGTTGGACATTCTGATTAATAAATACCTACTGACCCTGAATCTTGATAAAGAGGGTTTGGGGAAACTTATAGGGAAATGAAGAGTTCACTGGGTTTGATAAATGGAGCTAACAAATATTTATCATAACATAAAAATTAACATTTGAAATGGTAGCTAAATTAATGCAATGCTCATATTTAACATTTGAAAACCTTTACACTTCCCATTGGAGCGATTGGTCTATCATGGAACAACCTAAAGAGACTATGTTGAACATTAAAACTGAGGGATTTAATACCTAATTTTCTCAGCAAAAAGATCCTCATCAAAGCGGTAATTCATGTATGGAGCTAAATCAGCTGAAGTTTGGCTGGAGTTGAGTTGACAGCTGGAATACTTTGCGTATGTGGAACGTATTTTTATCAAAGTACACTCATACTCACTTGAGTTTCAGGGTTGAGGGCCCTAATCTACAGATGAAATCTGTACATGTTCATCTAGTATTAAGCAAACAAAATAGGGATTCAACCAAACAATGACATTGTTTAACAAATCATTTACTACCACTTTTTAGCATTAATTTTTTTTTTACTTCCACGTACAACTTCTAAAGAAATGTATTATCTAGTTTGTCCCATAAGTGACCTTTGGTAAATCAATCAACTATTAAGATGAAAGTTTTGGTTACGAGGTTTGAAATCTTTTTGAGTACCTCATTAACATATAACAAAGTATTTCACAGTGCTATCATGTATGTGTGGTATATGACATGTGAAATCTCCACGAAGCTGTTTTTTTTTCTCTTTCTATTGTGTTTATTACTATATCCTCAGGGCTTAAAGATTGCCTACCACGTGATAAGTATTTCAAAACATTAATTTAATTAATAATTCACACAGCTTAATTTTCTTGTATTAAATTAAATACAATTAGCAAATACTTAGAAGATGTATATTTACATACAGTATTCCTACAGTCAGTCCTGACAGGACCAAAGGACCATATCATGCTTTGAATGATAGTAAAGCCCTTATTCTCTTAGCTTCTATGGATCCATTCTCCAATATTTTCCACCCTGTTCTTTGTCCCCAGAGGCTGAACCACAGGGACTGTATTAACAGGACCCCCTTCCTTATGATTTTTTCCTGGGTTTGTCAATGAGAGTGAGACCAAGATATTTATTCCCCAGCAACGCTTCTTGCAAAGCTGTCTGCCTCCCTCAAAACAATGGTCACTGCTTCTCTCAAGGCAGCAAACTATAAGTTACTGTCTCTCTTTGTGAGCTCTGGTGTCTGTTCTTCATCTCTTACATCTTCTTGCCTACGGAGGATGGTATTAACTTGCTGTTACTATACCCAGGTTATCCCACAGTAACTCAGACCTCACCTATACCCACATCTTTGTTAGTAGTCCCTTTGCAAGTAAACCCTACTCATATTATCCTATTTGGTGTGTTCCATTACCATCTGTGTCTGATTAGGACTCTGATGTAGCTTGAAACTTAGATAGGAAGACAAGCTTAGCATACATTAATCAGTAGTATGTAATACAAATATATGAGTATATTAGCTTATGTAATATAGACTCTTAATATTATAGGAAATTTGAGAAAGCGTTGTCTTTCAACCAGAGAGATGTCTGTCTTCTGCCACCCTCCTTCACATTTAAGGATCCCTGTGATGGCACTGGGCCACCTGGACAACCCACGATGATCTGTCTGCCTCATGGACAGCTGAGTAGCAACCTTAATTCCATTTACAGCCTTAATTCCTGTTTGCTATGTGTATTAATTTTCTAGGGCTCCCAAGACAAATTGCCAAAAACTGGATGACTTAAACCCACAGAAATTTACTTTCCCACTTTAAGAGTCCAGAAGTTTTCTACCTACCTTCAGGTGGTTGCTGGCAATCCTTGATAGTCTTTGGTTCATAGGTGAATCTCTAAAAATCTCTGCCTTCAGTTTTACCTCACCTTTTTCTCTGTATTACTGTTTGTCCTTTTCTGTCTTTCACGAGGACACTTTCATTAGATTTAAGGCCTACGCTAAGTCAATATTACCTCATCTTGATCCTTGCCTTAATTATATATGCAAGGATTTTGTTTCTGTATTTTGAAGTTCTGGGTGGACAAGAATTTTTTAGGGGACACTATCCACAGACTGAACTGGTAATCATCCTTATACTCCTGAATATATAACTGTAAGACACAGCACACAGCCACTGGCAGAGCCGTAACACTGGTAATGTCCCCACCATATACCCATTTAATTTTCTAGTCTGACCCTTACATGAACACACAGCTCCAGGATGATATAGTCAGTTACCCCAAACTTGACCAACTAACAGCTTATTTACAACTGTGATGCCATATGTAGTATTTTAGTGAATTGATTAACATAGTCTTAGCAATACAGCCAATGATCTGACAAATGCACTCTTTTTCATGTCTATGGGAAAGGACAACCAGAAATAGTTTACATTCACATGGAATCAATAAAATATTTGTTTATTATTCTTGCACAGGGCTACGTTAATATCCTCAGTCTTCATCATAATATTGTGCAAAGAGACCTGGACTCCTTGGACACTCCACGTGCGATTTGGTCCACCACAGTAATAAGATCAATTCATCAGACCAAATGAACAAAAGAGGCAGATACACTGGAGACTGAAACAACACGTGAACTGCCACTTTAGACATATAGAGCCCTCTGATGTAACAGGCTCCTGTGATGAGAAAAGATGCTGAGTAGAGTTTATGGCAAGCTCCCGTAGGAAAATTACACATACATTCCTGGGGTGCTGGAGAAAGTAGAAAAGTATACACCAATTGAAAAGCAGCTCCTGGTGTGATACTAGCCTTGGTAGAGAAGGTGTGTCTGACTACGGGCCATTGAGCAACCAATTGGCTGAGTTCTAACAGACACATTAAGTCACAAAATCAAGTGGAACCAGCAATGATCCATCATAGAAAACCCACATAGGGAAAGTGGTTCATTTCAAATCAGACAGATTAAGGGTGAAGAGCGCACATAACCTGCATGGTCATGTGATCTACATCTCATACCATGTATCACTGTTGCTCCAAAACCTCTCTGTTGGTTACATCTATGGTCTCTACCAGGAGAGAGAGAGAATGAGTGTGGCTGGCAGAAGGTGGACCTCCCTAAATATCCACATCCTAATCCTCAGAATCTATGAATATATAAGGATATTGGGAGGTGGGAGAACTGTGTTCAATCTCCTGGACATTCATCTTTGTATAAATTAAGCAATATTCTTGTTAACTTCCCATCCATTAATTAATCATCTCCATATCTCCCCACAGGTCAGGCTCTTAAATTGTCATACCACCCTCTCTTGGGCATTTCAAAAAACATGTTCAAGAATGTTCATAGGAGTCCTATTTATCATATCCCCAAACTGAATACAATCAAATGTATATTCAGGGTAAAATGGATGAATAAACTGTGGCCATTAACACAATGGGATAATATGTAGCAATCTTAAGTGATTGACAGCAAAAGGAAACCATCTGAATGAATCCCACAAACTTAACATAGACTGAAAGAGGATGGACTCAAAAGGTCACATATTTCATAGTTTCATTTATATAAAATTTATAAACATTTACATAAATTACAAACACATACATAAATTTTATAAGTCAGAAGTAATTATAATGTTTATAGATACATGTTTAGTTAGTAAATCTATAAAGAAAAGTAAAAAAAAAATTTACCATAAAGTTCAGGATGGTGGTTATCTTCTGCAGGAGGAAAGAGTAGAGATTGACAAATGACAGGAGGGGGCTCTGGGTGCTGTCAATGTTCAATTTTCTTGACCTGTGAGAGTGTTAACATGGATATTTCCCTGTTATAAACAACCTCACTTAATGCACTTTTTATGAGAGTTTCCCCCCAAGGTAAAAATGTTTTTACCAACAAGTTAAAAATCTATTTGACCTTCCACATAAAAATATTTGTGTTCAATTTTCAAATCCTATTTTCTCTCATTGAGCTGAACCACTTGAAAACCCGTTAGACATCAGCAATTGTATATACGCAATGCTTCATTTTAAATCCTATACCACAATATCCACTTAGCTCAAGTGATAATATGCTTTCTGTGTATTTTAAAATCAACCTCTAGGCATAAGAATTGGATTTTACTTCTTATAAGCTGTAATCTTTTGGCAAGTTGAGTTTTTAAGGAGTTGGAATAGTTTGATAAATGACTTTCTCATAGAAAATGGATATGAAGAAGTATCAAGTGACTTTAGAAAACAGGATATTTTCCCTTATTCTATGGCTTTATTTTATCTTGTAACTTGTTGGAAGGCAGTTTCTGCTTTGAAAAAAGAAAATGTATTTTATTGCTTTCCTATTTACCCTTCAGTTTATTGTGAAACAAACAGTGGTGGTGGTGGGGACAAAAGTCAATACCAGAGAAAAGCAAAGCGATGGGTTAGAAGTTGCCAGAGGAATCCATTCTGATGCCAAGCCATTCTGATTCTCTCTTCTTTTCAATGGTTACTCTGAGGATTCATATACAGCTTTTTTTAAAATTACATACTAAATCCATCTCCTATCTTAGAATGGCCAATGATTGACAGAGAGAGAAGGCTATCAGAAAAGAAGAATATGGTGAAAAAAATTAAGGAAATCTTGTAATTATTTGATCAGCACCCAGGCAACCTGGAGAGCTAGAATTTGCTCCCCTCTTCTGTGTGTCAGCCCCCTGGTTTCTGACAACTGTAGCAAAGAGTAAGGAAATTATCTGCCTTGACTACTGTTTAAAGCAGTGGTTCTCAAATTTCCTGTGGATTTTAATCAACTGGGGAGCTCGAGAAGTAGCCCTGAGTTTTTGGCTGTATGCCATAGTAATTAAATCAGTATCTCTAGGAGTGGTACCCAGGAAGCTGTTAGTTCTCAAATACTATTGGTGATGTCAAATTTCAGATCTAGTGGTTTAAAGGTAATAACTGTGTTTGAATTTAAAAGACTAAATATTATAACATTTTGGTGGCAATGGAAACAAGTTTTTAAATGTTGATTTGTGAGTTTAATATTGTACTGACTGTGATACAAAAGTAGATAGTTAAACAAATTTCAGCCAGCCAGGTATCCTAGCCTCCCAAAGAAGACTCTGCAAGGACCATTGGAATCATTTACTTAGGTAATAGGAATGCAAAATGAGACACTCTTAGATCTAATAATAATCACAATGATTATAATTGTCCTTATGGTTAATTATAGCAACCGACCCATCACTCAGGCAGGGTGTTAGGTGCTTTATAGACGTGATTGCTAATCCAAAACATACTCTTCCAAGATCTATACTATTACTGCCATATTACAAAACAACACTTTGGCAATCTTGTAACTTTGAAGAGAGCTATGTATGAGCCAATATTGAAATAGTGCAAATGTTCTTCCAATAAACTTTGAGAGAGTTTCTTACGATTAGAAAGGGTTATGTAATAACTAGAAGTAGACTGCATCCCATGTGACAGGAAACCTGAAATAAAAGTGATGTCAACAAGGTAAATTTTTATTTTTCTCTCCTGAATTGAAGTCCTAAGGGAGGCAGTCCTGAAATGATTTGGCAGGGGGGCTTCTACTTTGTTTCTCCTCTGTTTCTAGTGATTTACCTTGGAATGGCTGCCAGAGACTTAACCATTATCTGAAAATTCCAGGCAGCAGGAAACAAATAACAGAATAAAGTGAGCTCTTCTTTAAAAGCACTTCCTGAAAGTTTTATATCTCCCTTCCACTCAGATCTCAGTGGTCAACATCTATTCAGATGTTCTGATTGGTCACCCTCAGCTAAGGGACGTAATTGTTCAGCTTCATGGCAACGTGCCTAGATAAATAGCAGTGTCCTAATTAAGACAGGCTAGCCAAAGGAATGCTGGGAAGGAACTAAGCTTCTTTTTCACAAACTAAAGAAAGAATTCTTACAGCTAGATGGACAGAGGTGGCAATACAAAAGTGTGCTGGCTTCATTGAGCCATGTGCAGTATTTTCTGAGAGGCATTTGTTATGTTGAAATATTTGTTATTGTGTGCTACTGTGTTTATTTATTTTTATGAGACAGGATAGGAAAAACAGCTTAGGACAGTGGTTCTCAGAGAGGGCAATTTTGTCACTCCACGATGCCCCCTGTCCATCTTACTCTCCTCCCCTCAAGAACATTTGAATGTCTGGAGTCATTTTGGGCTCTAGTCACAACCACAGGGATGCCTATGACATCTAGTGAGTAGAGGCTCCAGACCCCAATAAATACCTTACAAGGCACAGGACTACCCCCAAAACAAAGCATTATCCAGCCCAAAGTATTAGTATCTAGGTGAAGACCTAGATATTTCTCTTCCTTTTTTTGTCAAGATGAAGTCAATATCTAAAATGTCAACAACTATACCAAGGACAGCAGCTTTCACAACAATAACAAAATGACATTGTTGAGAGTTGTATTAAAGAAAATACACAGATTGAAATAAAAAATGTATTAATATACAAACAATAAGAGATCACAAACTCAAAGCCTTACAGAGACCAATGACATACTGTCAGTAAGGGAAACTGGCTGAATGTAAGTTGACAGATGACAATCAACACTTAGCCTTGGTGACACAGCAACCATAGGGCAGGGTAGGGACCACCCTTAACTCCTGGAGTGGAAGATCTAAAGAAGCGCCACCTAAAGAGAGCAGCCTTTGTTCATTTTTAGCTCAATGTTCCTATGTTAGTATCCTAGGCTGCATAACAAAGTACCAAAAACTGTGTGGTTTACACAACAGAAATTTGCTATCTCACAGTTCTGGAAGCTAGAAGTTCTAAATAAGGGTGTTGGCAAAGTTATGCACTCTCTGAAAGCTCTAGGAGAGAATTCTTTCTTGTCTTTTCATAGCCAGCAATCCCTGTCATTCCTTGATTATAGACGCGTCACTCCAATCTCTGTCATAATGGTATTCTCCCTTTGCCTGTGTGTATTTATATGGTGTTCTCTCTGTGTGCCTTTGTCTCTGCCCAAGTTTTCCTCATCTTAAAGGACACCAGTCATTGGATTGAGACCCACTTTAATCCCATTTTACCTCACCCTAACTCACATCTGCAAGTCTCTTGTTTCCAAATAAGGTCACATGCGTAAGTATCAGAATTTAGGACTTTATTTGTATCTTTTGAGGGGACACAATTCAACCCTCAACAGTTACCATGCAAGAAGTTGGGTTCGAGGTTCAGATAATTGCTTTTCCAGAGAAGTTGGAATTTCATGTTAAGTCTTCAGACTGTTATAATTTGGCTTTTAAAAAACACATCTGTGGGCTGAGTACAGTTTCTGGCTTTGTCAACTTGACACTTCTATGTTGGTGGGTAAAGAGGGTGTGAAGAGGTAGGTGTGCCTTGCTTTTCTCCAAAGCTGATACCATGGAGAACTAAGTAAGATGATAGTGAATCAGAACTTTGGAGATGGAAAGGAAATATAGAATTCCTGAGATATCTCAGAAGAAGGATTTTATGGCTGATTAAAGGAGAAAAAATGATTAAAAAACAGCTGTTCTGCCATGAACAGCAAAACAATATCAACATATAGGATATGTATAAGGATATTCTGGGCAAAAGTTCAAGGAAGTTTTCACAAGCAGTCTGTAAACTTGCATCCAAGGACTCATTTACATGGATAAAAGACTCTATGGATCACTGAAGGTAATGAGCTCATTCATAGGTTAGACTTTTGGGATATAATACCTGCTGGATATTTAGTAGACATCTTAGCTTTGTTGATATGTATGCTAAAGGAGTATGCAATTTCACTTCCAATCTGACATATTTTTGGAAACTATAGACTATAACTTTTTATTTCTGAAATATTTGAGTTTTCAAAGCTTTCACATTCAGAATTGGCAGGCAAAGTTAATAGCTATATTTTCAAAATCTGTATGTGCAAACTTGAAGCTGAATATGAAATAACTACCTGAATTACATGGGGTAAGAATAGAAGAGGGTGGTTCCTAGGGAACCTACCACCAGAAGTATAGATGCACAAATAGATGGATACTGGGCTAGCACAAAGCACATACTTCTCCCTCTCTACCTCCCTCCCTCCCCTCCTCCCTCCCTTCCTTCCTTCCTTCCTTCCTTCCTTCCTTCCTTCCTTCCTTCCTTCCTTCCTTCCTTCCTTCCTCCTTTCCTCTTCATTCCTTTCCCTCTTTTCTCTTTTACTTCTTTGCATTCTTCTAACTATTGAGTAACTAGTATCTGGAACTCTTCTATGTAGTAGGGATACATCAATAAAAAACACAGTCCACAACTAGAAGGAGGTGAGTCTAATGGAAGGACACCGACCACTGCAAACCTTATGCTGAGTGACTACAGAGGCATGCGCAGAGGGCAAGGAAAGCAATGAAGAGGGACGTTGGACTGTCTGCATATGGTGTCTGGGTTGATTTTAGGAGATAACATTTGAAATATGTCATGAAATATGGGCAGAAGTGAGCCAGGTGAAAAAGTAGAATAAGGGCTTTACTAGGAGGTGGAGTAGGAGATTTAAGGAGGATGGAGCAGTCAGGTGACTCGCAAACAGTCTGGTACAGCTTCGTATTTGTAGGTGAATATCGGGTGGAGCTGGAGAGCACAGACCCAGGACGCAATAAGAAGTTTGGGTTTTATCCTAATGACCATCGCAGGATAAGGCAAGGGGCAAAGAAGTGAATGTCGGGACGAAACTATAGGCGAGGCAGAAAGAAGGATCACAAGTTCAGCAAACCAGTGGAAGGATACTCATTTGGAGAGTTTTGAGGTAATAGAGATAAAAATGATAAGGTCCTGCACTAAGATCACAGTGGGAGTGAGAAAAGAAGATGGACTTGATGGGTCAAGAAGAGGAGACCGCAGAGGTTGTAGGAAGTCCAGGGAAGAGTATGGATGAGGCAGTAAAGAGGGCTAGAGTTTGATAGAGTAAGAGCAGGAGATGCTAGTGGGGCAGATCATGAGAGCATGACTGGCTGAAAGGTGTGCATGGAACTGGGGTGCTCCAGTTAATGAGCTGCTGAGGATAAATGGGAAGGGGCACTGGCGTGGAGACTTTCAAACCCGTCATGGTGAAGGTGAGAAGAGGCACAACACAACAGCAGACCCAGCGCCGGCCGTGACCTGAGAACTTCTTATTAAGACAGAAGGAATTGCAGCATGAAAACATAGCTTGGGAAAGAGGCAATGCACTGGAAGAGGTTAAAGATCTGCAAATGAGATAACTAGTGACAATGAAGAGATTAGCCTTGATTTTAAGCTCCTTCTGAATTTACACACACCCTTGCTTGCTCTCCTCTCCTTGATGCACAATGTAAAGCACAGCCTCATAGCCAAAAAAAAGACATTTTCTGAGTCTTTTCAGTGCTGTTAAAGAAAAACTATTCCTTGTCAGTCCCATTCTTTATCCATAGTACCAACTTTTGGCATAAAAAGGAGACTTCTGATAGGACTCCCAACTTGCATGTATTTCTTTTCTTTCTTTACTTTTTTCTTTTTGTTCTTTTAAGCAATCTTCTTTTGCCCTCCCGAATGAGGAAAAATGGCTCACTGAAACTCTAGTTCCCTGTCCCTAAGGTAACTGGTAAGACGTCAGCATGATCTGTGGAAAGGGCATTACCGGCATGGGGCCGTACCCTCTGTGGGAGAGTCATCCAGCTGTAATCGAGTAGTAGAGCAGGTCACAAACGTCCTTTCCCCTAATAGTCGCTATGGCAAAGGAGAATGTAAATAACACCAGGGGACATGGGTCTACATATGGTGTGTGATTCAATTTTTCTTTAATTTCTTTACGGGAAATGTAATTTGATAGCAACTGGTGCTACAAAGGTGCAGATGGTGAGTGTCAGGCAGATCTTATTACCTGCAACAACGGAGTCCAGCTTGCCATCGACAGCTGTAACTGGCCTCCTCTGCTTCTTTGAAATTGGGGTAAAAACATTACTTCTGAGTCCTTGGTGTTTCTGCAAGAAGAATGGAATGGTTTGTTTTCCCTTTATTACTTGTGACAGGGAACTAAAAGAGGAAGAGCTGGCCTGAATTCAGCAGAGACAGCAATGCTGGATGTAAGCCTCACCTCCCAGGAGAACAAGCAGCCATCAAGGTGTGCATAATTCAAAGATCATTTTGCAGTTACGTCAAGGGTTTGGCAGGAGTCAAAGGATACAATTATTTTAATTGGTCAGTTAAATGTCCACACCAGCTGCAATCATTTCAAATGGTTCCATGAATATAGAGCAGCTCCATGAACACATGGCATTCCTAACGCATGCTTTCCCCATAGCCTTCTTTCCTGCAGGCACTTAATTAAAATTGAATGTGCTGCCCGGTTCATCGCCCGTTAAGGCTTGTAGCCAGTCCTTGCTATCAGATCTGAAAATTCTGACAGCTTTTCACCATTGATGCTAGCTGCTCAGATAAGGTCTGTGCAAATGAGAATGGCTTAGATGAACTTTTTTCCCTTCACTCATACTTTGCTATGTAAAAATGTGAAACAGTATTTTTATGCAAATATAAAAGGTTAAGTTTCCTTTTCAGGCTCTTCCCCTCATTTGAATCCTAGAGAAAAGGACCTGAAAAGTAAGTTCATGAAAGAGATATTATTATCTTTCAGCTTTTGTCTAGTTGGAGAAAAGCCCTCACTGATAGCTGTAGACAGAAATCAAAATACAGCATTTAAATCCCAAGAGTTGATGTGCACATTCTATGAGGAAACATTTCTGTCTTACATCAGAGACTTCACAACAAGTTCTTCTCTCCCAAAGTTAAAAGCTTTCATGGCCCAAAGTCTTTCCTGTAATTGTATATATGAACATTAAAGTACAAAATCTTGGCCACCAAATGATGACTTTGCTTATTTTAATTTTCTGAAGTAAGTTTAATGTTTAATTCCATTAATATCTGCTTAATATTTAATGAACGGTAGGGTACATGGCGGCAGGGTACTTTTATAAACCTCTCATCCTAGTGAATGTCCAAATTTGGACCAAATCATGAGAATCAATAGATCCCCCAGAAGACACAAAACTGAATTGCCATTTATCTAAATAAGGCCTTCTGCCTTCAGAATTCCTCATGTAATTGTCCGGCATCATTAGCAGAAGTCTGGGAGCAGAAAGTTTAAGCTTGTAGAGGAAAAAGAAATCTAAAATTCTGAATCCTTCAGTAACTCAGACTGGCATTCAATTTGGTTTACTTCAATGAAATAAAGTTATTCGGTAGCTATTATATGCTAGGTAGGAGCTGTGGTACTGTGGATTTAAATGTTAGCAGGTATGTCCAACTGATACAGATGCCAAATAATCCTCTTTGGAAGGGCAATTCAACCCATTCAAACCTAACTTTCTACTAAGGATTAGCCAGGCAATAACCTACCAATGCTTTACCATTACAAGGTCCCAGCAGAGAATGCTACACATGTACCAACTTAAAATTCCTTTGTACGGCTGCTGTGAAATTCTTATCTGAAGAGCTGCTAAAGACAGATGGGAAACATACACATGAGACGTGTAAGGACATCAAAGTCACACACATTTTAGGCATAAAAGCTAGGAATCTTATATGAATGAATCCCCAAGGACATAGTGACAGTCCATATCTCCAAATTATAATATGCAATAGGCACTCAATATATAGCTGTTGGCTACATTAATGATTGAATTAATGAGTGAATAATTGAATACATTTGTAGATTTGGTCATACAAGTAGGTTGTAAGTTCCTGAAATCAGATAAAAACCCTTTTTTATCCTCCTTTCCAATACCTGTACTTTAGCAGCAAGTTACCTAATTTCTCTAAAGCATCAGTTTACTCTTTAGTAAAAGGAAATTAAAGTCATACTAACCCCCTAGCACTGTTGTGAAGATCAGTGAAAGCACAGAAGTTAACTAGGTAAGAGTGCCCGACACATACTGACCGAACTATTGCTGATTTTTGATGCTGGTCACTGTTATCCATGCTGCATCATATTGTCATCAGGAGGACTTTTAAAACCTGCCCAGGTTCCACCTCCAGAGACTGGATTTAGTTATTTTAGAGTGAGGCATAGCATCTCTCTTTTAAATGCTCCCCAGGTGGTCCAGGTGATACAATGTAAAGCCAGAGTAGGAAAAAAAAATTACAGTTGTAGAAGGAATACACAACCACCACTTCTGCTCACTATATTTTGTCTTAAAATAAAAAAAATCATTCATTAAAGTCAAACTTCTTTTTTATGAGTTAATTTTTATTTGCACACCTTATCATTCTCGGTATTTTTAGGTTAAGTTACAAGTAGGTGTCCTTTTCTCTCATAGATTTATGCACTTCTTTTCTGAGTCTTTTTTCCTGATAAGTAGACTATAGAGGTCTCTGTTCAATCTTCTGGTAGTTTATTTTTCTCTGAAGATCAATTTTGAGTAGGAACTGAATACTCCTGTCTCTGTGTTATGGAATCAGAGAAGAATCATAGCCCAACAATTCAACATTTGATGACTCAGCTTCCCCAAGCCTGAATCTTTTCACTTTTCTTCATCTTTCTTTCAGCCTGGAGATGTATTATATTCTCCTTTCAGCAAGGCAATTTCCTCGTCTAACTTGTAGACCATTTACTACAATGCTTGACTTCTGTGATACTTACGCCATAATCTAAGTGTGCAGTTTTACTTTATTATAATTCTTATGCCTGAGACTCTGGTAGAACTTCCGCTGTGTGCCACAACCATAATTGTAATTCACCATCTTTTGAAAATTAAACTTAAATGCACATGTAGCACTTACTTTGGAAAGGAAATGCTCAGTGATTTGTTATACAAAGAAAACAATGATCTCCAAATGCATATTTTTTTTTGTAATTTCTATATTATATATTTGATTAAAAATAGTTATATGTGTTTATGAGATTTTTAAGTAATAAACTGAAATATGCACCACTTCAATATGTGCATAGACATTGGAAGTTTGTTTCCATTACATTAAGCACTTCCTGGATTTTCAAGAACAACTTAGTCATTTATCAGATTCTCTTGTATCTATTATGCAAGTGCTCCATTTTACTCCGATTCCCTCTCTAAAAGATTATTCTAGTCTATGGCCAGACGATCCTGAATGCGCCCCATCTTGTCTGATCTCTGAAGCTAAGCAGGGGTGGACCTGGTTACTATTTGATGGGAGATTTGTCTCCGGCCTACCTTGTCTTTTTTTCCAACAAGTTCCTTTTCTGTTTTTGCATAAGGCACTGCACTCTTGAGAATATTATGGCCTCAGCATGTTACTATAAAGTGGTTACTAGGTGATACTTTCTGTTTTCCTTCCCAGGCCATTTATTGCCCCCTCTAACCTTCTTTTCTTAGATACTGAATTGGTTAGCATCTCTTGGCAGCTGGCAGTGTCTTCTCAGTTCTAAGTGCTGGCCAAAACCCACTCACTTTCCTTGCCTGCAAGCAAGCAATATACGTCACCTGGTGTGACTTTGCTTATGTGCTCAGGGCATGTATTCTGTTTCATTAGAAAACACACACACACATGCACACCCACACACAAACATACACACCATATCCAGAATGATCAAATAATTATGAGACCGAGTTCTCATTTGCTGCATTAATTTACTCTCTCCCATGTTACTTGGATATATTCAGTTTGGTAGAGCCCTGAGTTTCATTTGCTTGCTTGCTCGTTTGTTTTATTAAACCTCGGTTGCCCAGCGCTAGGATTAAGATGTGCCCCATGTACTGGTTGGATGGAACCAAACTAACTGTAATTATATGTGGCTCTAGATAAGTAAACTAAATGTGCAAACATTAATAACTGATATATTCTTCTCGATTAGTGTAAATACGGCAGTGATAAAGTTCTGCAAGGCACCAAACAGGAGATGATGTGACCTTGTAATTCAGGAGTAATATCTGGCAGCTCATTTAGGTCATCCACTGTCAGTTTAGTTTATCTGAGAGGGCCTGTCTTCAGTGCAAGTGTGATGATCCTCAACAATCTTATGAGCTTCATGTTTTCTTCTTAATAACAGCTGTTTGACACACCTACTGTATGCCTGGTATTGTACTATAATTTGCCTAAATTAACTCTAATCCTCTTATGGAACTGGAGAGAAATGCGTTATCATTCTAATTTTCAGCTGAAGCCAAGCCATACATCTAGTTAAACCCAAGGTGACGGTCTTTGACTCTTTCCCAGCTCCTTGGGAGTATGTTCAGGAGCATGCCAAATTCCCTTAGTGATGGTAGATTTCAGTGGACCATCAAAATACAAGGAATTGCCTCATTATTTGTTGTTATGTATTGAAACAAGTTCTGGAGTTGACAGCAGAATTCCTAGGTTCAAAAATTCCTTATTCATCTAATTTATGTTTCTATTTTCTTATTTATGAAATAGGGAGAATTAATCCTAATTTCCTTCCTCTTTCCCTCACAAGTTTTTTTTGAGAACCCAGTGCAGTAGAACATTTTAAAAAAATTAGAAAGAAATATGGAAGTTGCTATGACACTAGAGCTTTAATGTCATCTTTAACAACAACAAAATGGTAATTTTATGAGGTGAAGAATGCTGGGGTGAACATTTTGCAACACACATGTGTATCAAATCGTTACACTGTACACCTTAAACTTACACAATGTTATATATTAATTATACCTAAATAAAGCTGGAAAAAATACAAAGAACTAATTTGATACTAAATGCACACACACATGTAGACTCAGTTCTAATACAGAAATACATTATGCTATACATGAAAACCTCAAATAAGATATCTGTGTTACACTGACACATATGTACAGTTGTGACAACTGTGGAAGCCTGAATTCAGAAATTTCCTGAAATAGAAGAAGTAGATTACAGAAGTCAACATTGGTATCCCATGAGATTCATTCGTTTAAAGCATAATGAAGTAGAAAAATGTGCACAGCAAGAGCCAAAAGGGTATTCAGTGTTGCCCTTTTCTTAAATACATATTTTTCATAAGATATAATGAAATTTGTAGACATTGAACAATACCGGTCTACCTCTGTCTCTAGCATGATGTAAAGAACATAGTAAAGGGAGTAGCTAATAATGAGGACTAGACACTTATGCTCAAACCAGAGATTTCAGCCTTGGGATTTTAGTTTAAGCTACAAAAGGAGGTCCTGAGTCATGTCTATTTGATTTCAAAAATTTATATATTATGGTATATTTCCAAATATTGGGAAGTTTGATTTCCTTTACTACAAAGAGTGAAGCCATACAAAACAAAAACTCTTAAGGAAGTTTATCCTTGCGATTTTTTTTGACTTGAAGAATGTGTACTTCTTAAGTTATCCTTCCATAAAGCACATCTTAGTATCTAACTATTTTCATATTTTCTTCAATAAAAATATATTGATGATTTCATTCCTTCCTATTTCTTAGGGCTTTGTATACAGTTTACTGAAAGAGACAAAGCTTAGGTATGGAAAATTCTTCTACCAGGGGGCATTTGAGGAAAGTCTGTGATTTTTATGCTGTGGGAAAATGACCCCCCTGGTCAGTCATCCATCTTAGTTTTGCTGCCTTTTCTATACGCTTGCCACCAGGTGGCAGTGAGACAACACATAAGGTTTACCATGTAAATTTTCACATTTTAGTATGAAATGGCAAAAGAAGGGACTGAGGATACCACTGAATTAATCATCAAGGCCAGGTTGTTAATACAAGGATGCTCAGGTAATACAAAAAGGTCATTAAGTTATACATACAATCACGTATGCAGAAATGCATGGATGAACACACACAGAAGCATGACAAGATAGTTTACTCTTATTTAGACAATAGAATCATTGTCAATGAACATATTAACAATGAAAAGAATAAACTACTTTTGAAATACAAGGAAACAGAAATAGGCAGAAATTCATGGCTATCAAAACTATTGCCATAGTATTTAAAGCTAAAGAGAGTCGTAAAGAACAAAGATCTAGACTTGTAAATGCGCCCAGGTACTCAAAAGAAGAGGTATAGATTTCTACGACATTTGTTATAGACATGGACACTTCTGGAAATGAAAGGGGCACTAATAGTAACATATTGTGCTTGTAACCAAGATTACCCTGAGCAAAGAACAATGATCCATCTGTAGACACAGTACTCAAACAAGGTTTGTTAATTGCCATTTGGCACTTTATATACATAAAGAATAAGAAATGTGTGAAAGATTTCAATTCCATAGTCCTTCTAGCCATGGAACATTTATAGAAGGATTCGATTTTGGTAAATATGTTTTCTCTCCCCTTTATCTATGTAATTTCTCTTTGTTTTTTATCTCAACTCAATTAGTACTTTTCTTTTTAAAAGGAAGACTTTACTGCCTTAGATTAGGTCAGATTTCCCCAGTGTAAGCCCTCCTCAGAGTACTGTACTCCTCAATCCAGTTATTATTTTAATGAGCTTTTAATTAATATATATCTATATCAGTACATTTTAAACTCCACGTGGCAGAAAATAATCTAGTTTTGATAAGCATTTATTCTGCAGCACATCTAGCATCACTATATACATACACACACTTACACATACATGTACACATGTATATTTGTTTTAAAAAATGGGTGAGCATTTCAATCACTGGAAATACAAATTGTAATAATGTGGGTTTGGGGAACAAATGTGTTTGACTAATAGTAACTGCTCTTCACAGTACAAGGTGAAAAACTGCAATTCCCTCTCCATTTTTACTTGATGGAATTTTACAAAATTCCTTTGGAAAGGTAAAAATGTCGTTTCGACAGAAAACCAAATCTATCTTTAGGGGTAAACTATTCTCTATAATTTCTATAGGAAAGCACGTGGCTTCAGTTATGAAGCTAACCTTTATGCAGAGAAATTCGTGCCATGCACAGCAGCTGTTTCATTTCTGTGTACTGTTCACTTTCAGGTAGATTCTTCAACCAGAGTCCAGAAAGGATTTCAGTGTTTTGCTTCTCACTTTGAAATTGTAAGCGATTTTGTGTATGTATTCATGTGCACATGTATGTGTGCATATTTTTACTAAAATAATGTATAATGTTCACTACATTATTAAATAACTATACCTTAGAGGCATATATTAGGTTACAATCAGGGGAGAAAAATGTTACTTAATCCCCGTATTTAATTCAACTATCCTAGGTTTTATGTAGAAACTGATGTTTCTATAATCAGTATATGACTGTACAGCTCATTCTGTGGTGATTTTTATTCTTTAAAGTATCTATCTGATGAACGACTGCTGACAACATAAGCGAAACAATCGATTTTTTTCAAACATCAAAGTACTTTCAAATCTTTTATGGCCTTTATAAAGCTTTTAAAATTTATCAAAGTTCAGCTATGAAAGGAAGAAAAATTATCTTAGTTTCAGAACCAAATGCAAAAACACATTTATACAGACATTAATAACATTTAAAGTTGATAATTTGATTATAAACTCAGATTATATAATTAAATTTATATCAGTAAACTTTTTCTTCTAATGCAGTTAAAGAGCATGATCTATAATACAAAAAAGGATTGTAAACAAAAATAAAAGTCCATTAGTAGAAGACTGGCTGAATGATCTGTGATATATCCAAAATGGAATATTATGCAACTGTAAAATGAAATGAGCAATAATTCTATATATGACTATGGAGTGATCTATAAGGTATATTAAGGGACATAAGTAAGGAAGAAAAATGTGTGTATTATGACACCATTTGTTTAAGAAAGGGAGGTTACAAAAGTATATATGTGCTTGCTTGTTTTTTAAAAATACAATAAACCAAAAAAAAAAGTTTTAAACATTTATTGAAAGGAAAAGAAAGAATGGGGTTGAGGACACATGGATTGAAGTTATATGTCTCTGAATACACTGTGTTTGACTTTGGAACTAAATGAATATTTTATGTAATTATAAGTTCAAATTAACTTTATTAAGGCAACATTAAAAACTGAAAACAAAAATGAAACAAATGAACCTATCTTTTGAATTGATGATCTAATCAAAGGATTTATTCCATAAAACATTAGCACATAGTCTTTTGATTGTATGTGGGACATAGACTTGGGACAAAAGGACTGCATAGGAAATTCAAACTAAATGTAATTGTTATGTTTCATGGTAGTACAGTTATTGTCACTCTAAGCTCTTATGTGCATATTACAGAAAACAAATTTCAGTATAACAGAGAATAGCTAATGGAGAGAACTTGATGAGTTCATATAAAGTGTTCTGAATTTGAATTGCAAGTATAAGTATGAACTTGTGATATATTTTATTTTACACAAAAATGAGAGTAAAATTTTCCTTTATTTACTAAAAGGTCTAGAAAAAGTGATCAATCCAATAGCAATGAATATGTCTAATGCCTAGATTGTAGCTTCTAAATACTATTTACCACTGAACCTAATCAAAATTCCTTTTACAAATGGATAAAGCTAGGTCTAGGGCAGAAAATGTTGAGATAGGCCTGGATATTTCACCATACCAGAAAACAAGGAAGCTATCAAAAAATGCTGAGGTCATGTAAAAATAATCAGGAACCAACTTGAGAAGCTTCCTATGGCTGAAGATGGGATGATTTGTGCATCAATAAGGATAATATATGGAGGATAATAACTACAATGGATTGACATTCTTCTGATATATTTAAATATGTGAGTTTGTAGGTTTCAAAAAAATAAAAAAGGCAAGCAAGCAAATGAACCCCCATTGGTTGATATATTAGGGAATAGATAAAAATAAATACTAATCATAGAATTAGAATATAATGAACCAAGTTATAATCAATAGCTTCTAACACTACAGAAGAACTAAAAGCAGATGAAGAGAAACAGAACAATATGGCTGACTAAAATCATAATATCAATAATCACATTAAATGTAAATGGACCACGCACTCTAATAAAAGGTAGAGATTATATGACACTGGGGAGAAAAAGAAAAAAAATGTACAATTTATAAGAGAGGCATTTTAAATATAAATCCATGGATAAATTGAAATAAATTCTGGAGCCATATATTTCTTACAGAGAAATCTATGCCACTCCAATCATATGGCCGTCTCTTCCTTGTGTGCCTTTATGTTGCCTTTCTTCTGTGTATGTTTGTCTTCACATGGCCATCTCATTACAAGCATGATTGATTTTTATTTCATTTTTGTATAAAGGGTGAGCAAGGGATCTGGCTTCATTTTTTTGCATGTGGATATCTGGTTATCCAGAATGATCACAAATGTTAGGGTTTATTTTTGGATTCTCAATTCTATTCTATCAATCTTTATGCCAGTATTATGCTCCTTTTATGGCTGCAGTTTAGTAGTAGATTTTGAAATACATTCTTTGTCAGAATTGGTTGGCTATTTTGGTTTCTTTGAATTTCTATAAGGATTTTAGGATCAGGTTATCAATTTATGCAAAAAAGCAATCTGGGATTTTGATATTATCTGTATCAAATCCACAGATCAGTTTGTGGGTGAATTTGCTTCATAACAATATTAAGTTTTCCAATCCAAGAACACAGGATACAGTTCAATTTATTTAGGTTTTTAAAAATTACTCTCAATGATGTTTTGTTAGCTCCACTGTATGTGTCTTACACTTCTTACATAAAATTTAGTCTTTAGATTTTTTTTATTGTTGTTCTATTGACATGAAACTCTTTTTTCTTATCATTTTTGGATTGTTTATTGCAAGTGTATAGAAATGTAATACATTTTCCTATGTTGACCTTATATCCTACAACTCTTTTATTATTTCTATTACAGTTTTGGTTGATTCTTTAGGATTTTCTATATACAAGATCATATCATCTCAAATTAAATAGTTTTGCTGCTTCTCTTCTAATCTGAATTTATTTTTTTTCTTGCCTAATTGCCCTGGCTAGAATGTCCAATACAAAGCCAGTAAAAGTAGTAAGGCTGGAATATATATATGTTGCTAGGTTCAGTTTTCCAGTATTTTGCTGAGGATTTTTATATTAGTATTCACAGGAGATATTGGTCTGTAGTTTTCTTGTAATGTCTTTATCTGGTTTTGAAATCAGAGTAATACTGGCCTCATAGAGCAATACTGGCAGACATAGAATAGTTTTTGATATCAAGGAAATACTCTCCCCATAGAAAGTATGTGTGTTCTCCTCTTCTATGTTTTGGAAGAGTGTGTGAATAATTGATATTTATTCTTCTTTAAATGTTTGAATTCACCAGTGAAATCCTCTAGGTTTGGGGTTTTCTTTGTGGGAAATTTTATTTTTTTAATTACTCTTTCATTCTTTTTATTTGTTATAGATCTTTTTAGACTGTCTGCTTCTTAAGTTGGCTGTGATAGTTTGTGTCTTTCTAGGAATTTATCTACTTAGTCTGTTATCTAATTCATTGCCATGAAGTTATCCATAAAATTTCTTTATAATCCTTTTTGTTTCTATAACATTGATAGTAATATCCTTTCTTTTATTCCTGATTCTAATTTTTAAGTCTTCTTTATTTTATGTTAGTCAGTCTAGCTAAAGTTTTGTCATTGTGATGATCTTTCCAAAGAACTAACTTTTGGTTTTATTGATTTTCTCTATTTACCTATTATCCTTTTCACTAATTTCTACTTTAATCTTTCCTTTCCTTGTTTCTGCTTGTTTCCTGTTAGTTTGCTCTTTTTTTATAATCTTAAATTGAAGTATTTGGTAACTATTTGATATTTCCTTCATTTCTAATATAGACTTTTACAGCTCTAAATTCCCTTCTACAACATGCTCAAAATGTTTTAGCTACATGTCATATGCTGGCTATGTTATCTCATAATTTTTAATCATTTTAAAGTATTTTATAAGCTATGGGATTTATTCTTAGGCCCACTATTTAGGCACATATTTAATTTCCAAATATTTGCGATTTTTCCAAATTTCTGTTATTGATTTCTGATTTTATCCTATTATGGTCAAAGTACATACTTTGTATGCTTTCAATCCTTATAAATTCACTACGGCTTCTTTAAGGGGCTAGCATAGATCTATCCTAAAGAAGATCCATGTGTACTTGAGAAGAATGTGTATTCTGCTATTTTTAAGTGTTCTATAGATATCTGTTAGGTCTTGTTGGTTTATAATATTTTTTTAATTGAAGTATAATCAATGTACAATATCCTATTAGTTTCAGGTGTACATAATTATTGAATATTTTATACATTATGTTATGATCCCTGTAAGTCTAGTTATCATCTGTCACCATGCAGTTATTAGAGTATTATTGACTGTAGTCCCTATGCTGCACATTACACATCCACGACTTATTTATTTTATAACTGGAAGTACCTCTTAATCCACTTCATCTATTTTACCCATCCCCCCCAACCCTTCTCCACTTTGGTAACCAATAGTTTATTTCCTGTGTCTGTGAGTCTACTTCTGTTTTATTTTGTTTATTGATTTTGTCTTTTATATTTCACATGTAAGTGAAATTATATAGTTGTCTTTCTTTCTCTGTCTGGCTTATTTTACCTAGTATATGCCCTCAGGTCCATGCATGTTGTTTCAAAGGGTAAGATTTCATTCTTTTTTATGGCTGACTAGATTTCATTATGTGTGTGTATATATATATATATATATATATATATATACATACCTGAATAGATACTTTTCTGAAGAAGATATACAGATGGCTAGTGGGGGGGGGATAAGATATGCTGAAGGCATATCTTTCCCCTTTAGAGAAACAGTCTCCCTTGACAATAAGCTTGGGGAAGAGAAAGAACTCTCCTGTCCCCCATAATTTCCACATCTCTATTAAGAATACTTATCTTTTCACTTGATCTAGGTTTTTCCTTTAGGTCCTTAGATATTTTAAAAATAACTACTACAAAGTTCTTGTCTGAATTTCAACATATGGATCATCTCAATCTCTATTGATTTTTCTTTGTCATTATTTGTCACACTTTCTGGGCCCCTCACATTAGTCATTTTTTAATTTAATGCTAGAGACTGTAGGTAGTATTGTAGACAATCTCAATACTATTGATCTAGAAGATGCGGTGTTCTGTTCTGGCATATAGATAAATGATGGGAGATGCTCTTGAAACTGTCAGGTTTCCTTTTTTTGTTGTTTTTAATGTTTTAGGGCTGTTTCAATTCTGTCCTTAGTCTTAGGGTGTCATCTTTATTCTAGGGTAGAGTCCAAAAGTCCAGTCTTTCTGGGGTCTCAATGAAGGTATTCAGTAAAGTGTCTCCACTTTGGTTGAAACAGAGTTTCAGCAGCCTCAGCCTGGCATGATCTCTGATACTCATATTCGGGTTTCAGTTGTGCAACATATGCTCTCTAGTATGTCACAGTGAGTTTTGTGCTGCTTGTATACAACCAAGCCCTCATCCAGGATCACAGGAAAACCACAGACAGGCTTCTGTACCCATCCCTGGTGCTCCCCTCTCTCCCATTGCCCTGTTGCACGAACTCCAGACACTTCAGTGAGTCTAAACTCTGACTCCTCAACTTCCTAACACCTCTACTGTCTTCTTGGGCTCATCAATCCTGTTTTGTGGTCCAGAAAATTCTCCCAGGCAGAAACTTGGAAGAACCTAGGGCTCACTTTGTGTGTTTCTCCTCTCTGAGGGATCACAGTACTGTGCTTTCTGATATTCAGCACCTCAAACAATGGACTTCTTAATTTTGTCCAGTCATGGATTGCTCAGGACAGGAAGGTAAATCTGGTACCAATTACTTAGTCATCACGGTAAGAAGCAAATGTCTCAGGAGTTTGATTTTTTAAAAGATTATTATGTGCAAGTTCTTGGAAGAGTGCTTGCATATAATAAACACTAAGTCATGTTTTTGAATAGAAATATTTTTTATTACCTTTTACATTAGAGAAATAAGAAAACAAACTGGGATTGAGATTCAGAATTAAACAAATCCCAGCAGCTCCAAATGTAGCTCTGTGAGCTTAGAAAAGTATAGTAGGACCTCTAAACTTCACTTTCTTTATCAAATAGAGTAAAATAATAATACTTCCCTTACAGAATGCTACGATGTTTACTTGAGGTTGTGTATGTGTGTAAAAATGTTACACGAAATGGTAGAATTTTAGGCATTTATAAGGGAGATATAGGGAAGAAAAAATATTTAGTGTGGGGTTAAGAATGTGAAATATGAGGAGCGGTAAGCCTGCGTTTGATCACAGTCCCACCCTTCCTAGTTCCGTGACCTCACATTACCTGACCTCCCTGAAGTGTAGTGCTGTATATAGCAAATGAATTAAATGTAGTATGTACCTCAGTTATAAAGCAAGCATCAAACACTTAATGCAGTGCTCGGTACACAGAAGATCTAAAAAAATTATAACTATTATTTTAAGTATCATTTCTAGCTCTTTTCCGAAAGCATAGTTGACAATCATTTTTAAATCCACCTTGCCAGTTCTGTTTTCATCCTAATAATAGCATGTCTAAAAGCAAGTCCCTGAAAAATAGAAACCCGCTAGTATAACAAATCCCCAGGTAAGGTATATTCCATAGCTGCTGGGGGTAAAGAGTATCACAGCATACGGGCTCCCGAGAGGCTCTGGCTGCCGTATTGTCAGTGATGCTTGAAGGGATTCAGCTGAATTCTATGGAACTCACACTTGCATAAATGTCCTGAAGTTTCACCAAGGTGCTGGAGAAGGAGAAAGAAGAGACTCCTACAGTCCCTGAGGAATAAAATATGATATCCAAATATTCCCAGACTACTTTTAGTTAATTTGTGTTAGATATTCCATCTTCCTGATCATTATCAATAGTCAGTGGGGACTATATATTCCTCTCCAGTTTCTTCCATATAAAAATATAGCTTTGCCAACCAGACAATTCCATTAAGCAAATCCATGTCATTCTTGATCTTTCTTTCCTTTACTGACTTCCTGCCTCTTAACCACCAGCTCATGTTGCTGACTCTACTTCTGAACATACTAAGTTCACCTATGTTTTCTGTGTCTGTGGCCCTTTCCTGCCACACCATCATCTCACAAAGACAATTGAAGTATTTCCTAGTGGTCCTTGGCACTTCCAGTCTTACCTACTATAATCTATTTATCACACAGCAGCCAGGCTAATAATATTTTTTAAATAAATGATATCAGGTTATACTTTAATGTAAAGCCTTCTGATATCTTTGAATTTCACTTCGAACACATCTGATCTCTGTACCAGAGTCGGTAAAGCCCTTGAACCCTGTCCCTGTCTACCTCCTTGATTTTCACTCTCCCCAAACTCCTCTTTCTTCAGCTGTTCTCAACTTGCATTTGTGTGTGTTCTGATGATCAGACATAGCAAACTCATTCCTACTGTGAGACCTCGAAATTCACTGTTCCTTCTGCATGGGACACTCTTCTCTTGGATTTAACTTCATTTTTACCAAAGGAGATGCTACAGTCTGAATATTTGCATCCCGCCCCCCCCATCCCCTCAAATTCATAGGTTGAAACCTAATCTTCAATGTGATAGCGTGAAAGGGTGGGGCTTTTACAGGTGCCTAGGTGATGAGGTGGCGCCCTCCTGAATAGGATTAGTGCTTTCATGAAAGAGCCCCTGACAGCTGCCCAGCTCCTTCCGCCAGGTGAGGAGAGAGCAAGAAGTTAGAAGATAGACCCAAAAGGGGGCTCTCACTTGACCACACTTACACCCTGATCTCAGAACTCCAGGTTCCAGACTGTGAGAAATAAATTTTCTATAAACTACCTAGCCTATAGTATTTTGTTAGAGCAACCTGAGTGGAATAAGACTCTTAGCAGTGTTGGTTTTCTAACATTGCCATGACAAACTAATAATTGACTTAGTGGCTTAAAAGAATACTAGTTTATTATCTCACAGCTCGGTAGGTTACAAGTCTTGTATAGGTCTCACTGGAATACAACCAAGATATGAATAGGCCATATTCCTTTTCTGGCAGTTGTAGGAGAGAATCTGCTTCCAGGTCATTTGTAATGTTGACAAAATTCGGCTTCTTATAACTATTATATAACCAAGGTCCCCATTTTTTTTTCTTTTGTAGCCTGTGAACTGAGAGCTATTTTTAGCTTCAGGAGGCTGCTCAATGGTTACACTCTTGACCCTCTTTCTCCGCCTTCATCAACAGTGGCAGGTTGATTCCTTGTCACATCTCATCCCTCTGACCCACTCTCCTGCCCTCCTCTTATAGTTTTCAGGACTCATAGGATATCACTGGTTCCATTCAAAAATCCAGGATAGTCTCTCCATCTCAAAGTCCTCAAATTTAATCACATATGCAAAGTCCCTTTTACCATGCATGGTGACATATTCACAGGCTGTGAAGATTGGACCATGCACAGCTCTCAGGGCCACTGTTTTGTTTACCACACCATTCATTCCCATCATTTGGATCTCAAAAAAATATCACCTCCACAATAAAATCATCTCACCCACATCACCAGTCACTCTGTGCTTCAGCCCTGTAGTATAAGTTTTTCAAATCTTAAGTCATTCTCTGAAAGATCTTGTATCATTTATTTGCTCATTTATTATTTATTATTTCACCCCACTGGGATGTAGTCTTTACAAGAGCAAAGATGCTTTCTGCTTGTTCACTTTCTTATCCCTAGTACTGAAAGTGGTAGTAGGCATACAGAAGATTTCAATAAATCATTTTAAGTTGGATGAATGAATGAATGGTTTTAATATTTGTGTTTGTTCAAAACTCCATAACTGTTTTGGTGGGAACAATTCTATTAACTCTTGATGCATTTTACTATTAAATTTACCACCTGCTATTTCCTGTTCTATTCAAAGACTTTTTTTATTGCAATATAGTTGATATAAAAATATTATATTGGTTTTACATGTATAGCAGACTCAGTAATTATATACATAAATAAATGCTCAACACAGTAAGTGTAGTTACCTTCTCTTACCATACCAAGATATTACAATATTGTTGGTTATATACTCTATGTTGTACTTCCATTCCTATGACTAATTTATTTTATAATTTGAAGTTTGTACTTCTTTATCCCCTTCACCTCTTCACTCATTCCCCATTCCCTTCCCTGTGGTAATCAACAATCAGTTGTCAGTATTTATCAAATACATTTTTAATTACTTCCTGCTGGTATAACTGTGTCTCCATATTAATTGACAGGATTTTTGCATTTCTCTTTTTTTTGACTCCTACTACCCCGTAAGTTGGGAAATTTTATGTTTTCAATTTGCTTCCTGTGATGGCAAGATATAATGACTTTCTTACCAAACCATTTAAAACCTGGTCTCCTGGTCATAACTTCCTAAAAAGTTTCTAAAATGATTTCATGTTCTTGGATACAAAAGTCATCAAGTCAATATAAAGTATTTTTCACTTTTTTGTTAGCAGTAGCCTCAAAATTGTTTAACAACTCATGCAAATGTAAAGGTATATCAAATCTCTCTGGGGATAAGCTGTCCATGTTTAATAAAGTTTGATAATCATTTCCCTGACTTCCTCGACAATCTATCTCATCATAAGAATAATTTTATATTCTTGAAGTTTTTATTTGAAAGCACATTTTTTTTCTTTTTCTTTTTGGCAAATGAGGAAAACTAGGGTTAGAAGTAAGTGAATAATTATTACTTATGCAGGGAGTGACTTGTGGAGCCGGAACCATACCCCAGGATTGCTAACTCCCACCCCACTGTTAATTGCACCACACTCTATTCCCTCAATGTAAACGGGAAGCCACACAATGGATTACAAAGTTTTGTTTATTAATAATTTTAGATGAAAAGCAAAAGAAGCCCAGATTCAATTTGTAAAGAGGCACAGTGGTGGAAGGGTTACTGAATGGCCTATTTTCTTAACACGTAATGGCTTTGGCCTTCTAAATGTTGGCCTCACTAAAAGAACAAAGCCCAGAAAATTCTAGGTTATAATTGCAATCTTAAGACCAGTTAGCAACTTCCATTATAATTATAGGACCAACTCATCTCATGAACATCATTACTCTGGGCTCCATTTTTGTGACACGATCTGCATGGGCCACATTGCTCCAGGTGAGGACCACAGGGCAGGCTGAGGCAGAGGCCAGTTTGTCTGTGTCCAGGCTTGGCTAGATTGTTATTGAATTACCACACAGCAGCCCACGTGTTCATGAACACACACAAACACAGCTTGTCTCAATATTTGTATTCCAACCACCTTATATTGAATAGTAAAGGCAACAAGTATGGTGATGGTAAGATTAGAAATTTACTCAGTTGAACTGATGTCTGCATATGGCTTCAGATTTTATGGAGGACCATTTCATTGTAATTTAAATTAAAAAAAAATGTCTATTTATGATCTATTATATGTTTGGAACAAAGCTGTGCTGAGTTTTAGAATTTCCTCCCCAGGTAGAACAAACACCTCAGTCTGACCAATCACTCTCCTTTTTTAAAATTCTATTCTGTTTCAATTTATACACCTAATTTCCCTCCCAAAGATTTTTGTCTTCTCTTGCTCGGCTTCCTTCTCTGTCTCCTCTTCTGCATTAAAATATTGTTAACCCACAGGCCAGTGAAAGCCTCCATATTTCCTCCAGCAAGCACAAGTAATAGCACCAAAATCACCACCTATAGACTTGTTCATTCCCTGCACTTTCTTTTATCCCAAGCCCACCTTCTTCCTAGACTCTCAGTTTACATTAGTTGCTTTACTAACATGTCAGTTGTCCAAAACTACGTTGCACTTTTTTGTTGTGGGGAAGCCCCAGCTCCTAATACCTCAGAATGTGGCCTTATTTGGCGTCTCTGCAGATGTAATCAAATTAAAATGAAGTCTTTATGGTGGGTGCTAATCCGTTATGACTGGTGTCCTTATAAGCAGAGAGAGGTTTGGACAGAGGCCCCCAGGGGGAATGCCATGTGATGACAGAGGCCAAGATAGGAGTAAGGCTGCTACAAGCCCAGGATGGCCAAGGACCAAGGGCCACCACCAGAAGCGAGGAAGAGGCAAAAAAAGATTCTAGTCAGGGTCTCAGAAGGAGCACGGCCCTACGGACACCTTGATTTCAGACTTCTGGCCTGCAGAGCTCTGAGAGAATCAAGTTCTGTTGTTTGAAGCCACCACCTTGGGATCCTCTGTTATCAGAGCCCTGGGACACCAGCACATTCTCCTCTCTCACCTCACAGCTTCTCTTTCCTACATTTAATTGCTCACCAACTCTCAGGAAGCTTGCATTCATCTCAATGTGAAAAAAAAAAATCAAGGACTTTTCTGATACTCCTTTTAATTTCAAATGAATTGTTTAAGTCATTAGATTTACTATCTACCACCTGATAGAAAAATACATGCTTTATACGTAATCAAAGTAAGAGCAGAAAAATTGGAGAGATTCCCATACAGGATCAACAGTAAAACTTCTGATTTGTTTATACACATCTCTCCCTCATTTTTACCAATGTTTAAGCACACACAGGGGAACATTGTATCATGGTAATATTTTGATGTAACACCCCAAATCATCCACACAGGTTGGGTTAGGTATTTAATAGTCACAAGCAGGAGTCAAGAACTGCTACATTCTTGGTGAATCTTTCAGACTCAAATTCTGGACTTCTGGTTGTAAGTGAAATATATTAAGTGTTAAAGGCAGTGTAGATAGTTTATATGCTTTAATCTTGCTATTTGAAAGGCTTAATACTAGAGTAAGGCAGGCAAGCTAGCCCTAAAAGTATATAAATTGATAGTTCTGGATAAGCAAGAAAGATGAAAACTCAAACTAGTCTGTTGATAGTAAATACTGTCAAAATGTGAAACCATTAGGCAAAAAGTCAAGCAAACCTCGAAATGCTACTGTAATTTCCACTGTAGAATTTAGACCATGACTTAGCTGACTCTTGTCTAGAAATGACTTTTGACAAAGATTCTTTCCTCAACCAAACTACTCAGACTTTGAGCTTTTTCAACTAGACCATGACCTTTGGACTTCTGTGCTCATCTCTGCATTGTCCAGACATAGCAGGAATCCCGCTAAGTCAGTTTAGCCAGAATGCCCCCTGCTCCCATGCTCCATATCTGATCACCTTCAATATCTAATCGGGTTCTTCATCTTCTACCATCCCCCAGGTGATGTCTTATCACTCTGGCCTGCTTTTCTCAAGAATCCTGTTAGGTCGCTTCAGACAGAATCCCTCATGTTCCCTCTTAATAATTTTCTACCCACGCACCCCAACCCTTCTCCTTGGCTATAAAGTCCCACTTTTCCTTGTTGCATTCAGAATTGAGTCCAATTTCTGTCCCACTGCAAGACCCCATTGTAGTGATTCCTATACCTATGAAGTGTCATTTATTATCAAATATGAGATACTGTTAGAAATGAGCCGAATCAGGTATTTACTCTAATGACAAGCTCAAACTGGTTGCGGTGAATGAGTTACTTATCAAAAAAAAAAATGTGCTGCTTAAATTGTAGATATCAGACTGAAGATAAAATTTTAAGCAAGACATATTAGGTTCCTGTCCTCCTGGAAATTATATTCTGACGGGACCTAAGTTAAAAGATGTGGAACATTTAGGAAGGTGTTGGGAGGAAGAAAGGAAAAAGGACGTTATGATGGGATTTAATTTAGATTGGGTGGCCCAGATGGGTCTTGAGGGATTCATCAACTGGAACCTGGGAGTTTGTTTCGGATGATCTAGGAAGGATGCTAATAGGGAAGAGGAAAGTCTTGCAGGTAGAAGTGACTCTTTCAAAACTTATGCCTTCTTTCTTCTAGGGGTAATTGTGAGACTAATGTAAACAATGAATTAAATGTACATGATCCCAATCCAGAAGGGCTTTACAGAAACAAAACAACAGAAAAACAACTCTTAAAATTGATAATATGAGTTTTTCTTAAAAACCAGATTTGGAGAGTTATACACTTGACTGTCCTCCAAATCCCTTCTTTCTTGTATATCCTCACACTAATTTGAATGAGTTTAATATTTGAATATGGAATTCAGAGCAGTAATAGACAAATATGTGGCATTGTTTGTGAAAAGATATCACTGCCAGGCTACTGTCAGCCGGGCACGTGTTTTGATTGTTTTTCTAGCAGTGATCCTGCCTTGAACAGATGCAACCTTTCCCTGACTTGATGATTTTTGGAGGTTAGCTGGAATAAGAGGAGTTAGGGGCTGGCAGGCATTAGCCAGCCTAGTTAAGGAGTGGCAATTTGTTGACCATGGATCTTACATGCAAGAGAATGTGGTTGTTTCATCAGAAACAAGGGGCTGAAACATGGATTGCCTGTTTGCACAGGAAGTACATTTTGTTATGCTGCCTCAGCTACTAGAACATAAAAGCCTAGTTCCACTCTATAGGATTGAAGATAATCTGCTCATCATGCCTCAAGGATCTGTGTTGAATAGAGATGGTGCATATTTATACAACACTTGTTCCCTGAACTGGGAGAACTTAAGAATTAAACAGATAAAATTCGACAAAATAAAATCAAGAAAAGTGCAATTCAGGGCACAGTGAATTCCCTGGGCTGGAAACTAGGAAAGAAAACAGAAGTAACCAAAGTTATCTTAATAAATGACTGTGAATATTTGTTTTCCTCTTCATCTTGACTATCAATGGGCTTATTTCTCTAATTAAGCCAATGCAGTAAAATAACACTCTCAATTTGTAGCAGAGCATTTAAAAAATTAGGATCTCAAATTGAAACAAATTAAAGCTTCAGCAAAAGCAAGTTGACAATTCAGCAACTTTTCTTTACTTATTCAGAATGCTATAATTTAAACATATTCAGGTATTTATCATTGTGCATTTATGTCTTGCCCAGATTTCCTGCTCTTTACTGTCACTTTTCCATTGTTTCTTAGCTTTATTTTCTTGAAAAAGAAAAATGCAAATAAGACAGCTTTCTGCTCCCCTTCCCCTACCTTGTCAAATACTCATGTGGGTATGAACATTGCTGGAAAAATTATCAAGCTTGGTCTGAAAATTCAAAATCATTCGATAAATCCTCTGACATCTCAAACTGTTCTTTTAGGAATTGCTTTTCATAGTTATGGGGTTAACGTGAGTATTTAGTTCTGGCACATGCCTTCTAAATTCAAAACCTGCTTGACTTGTTACTAAAATTTCTCCCGCCATTTTCCCTTTCTCTTCTCAAAAGAATATCAATGGGGAGTAATTCATCCTAAGTGGGACTGGAGGGAAATGTGTGGGAAACCTATACATTTCAAGGTCTGAAAAATCTAAGTGTCTTAGTCACAGGGTCCTTATAGTACCTGTAAGATACCCCTAGGAGAACAGAGGGCTCCTCGCCTAAATCCTGCCTGTGATTCCTGGAAGCTTCTGTGTCCTGCTGGAAGGGCTCTGTGATCTGTTTACAGGTCTCTATACCAGTGGTGCCTCCCAGCCCCTGCCCACCTGTGACTACATAGCAGACCTGGTACTTCCTCATCTCTCACTGCCGATCAGTCCTGTTAGAGTGAGTTTGAGAGACAAACCTGATGATAAAATTACATATCCCAAATGCCTCTTCATATTTCATAATGATTACAGCTTGAACTTATATCACTGAGGCACTTAAAGACACAAAATAAAAGTTGAAAAAAAGAATAGAAGAAACAGCTATTCTAAGAATCTTAAAACTGATTTGAAACAAGACAAATGCCATAATATTACGAATATAATAAATAAATATTTATCTATTTATTTTCCTGGCAGGCACTGGTGCATAAGATCAGGGCTCATTAACTTTGATAAATTCCAGGCAGTGACTTGAAATATCTAAGATTCAATGCATAGGACTCAATATACAGGTATATATAAACTCAATTAATGTGAACCTTAAAAATGAATACAAAATACGTTTGGGGTAATTGAATCTCTTCTTAATCTATTAATTATGCATCAGGAAGAGTACCTTTTAGTAAAAAATAAATATATTTAAAAAAATCTTTGTTGACGGCAAAATTTTTGATAGTTATGATGGGTGCTACATAGTAAACCTGATTTATTTTAAAGTTGCTTTTTCATTAGCTTGTATAAAACTACATTACAAGGCACACGATTCCAGCCACACACACCCCACCGTCACTTTAATTTTGGTTTTTTTTTGCTGGAGAGATTATATCACTGAAAGTAAGTTGTCTTTATTTTAAACCAAAGATGAAGAAAGTAATTTTTTTTTTTCTAAATTCAGAATTACTTGCACTTTGTCTTTGCAGTATATACTTCTCAATAAGGCAAGTCAGGTCCAAATCACTTTGTAATTGTGAAATAGATATTTCACAGTCATATTTCTTAGTTATTCAACTTAGCTTGCAGAGATGGTATTCTACAGTTTCTCAGATTTGGAAGTTCATCTGTAAATTCTTTAATGTTTCTGTACCTTTTTTCTTTGAAACAAAATTTTAAAAATGATTCCCATAAGTGTTCTTAAAAGTCTAGACAAATGAAGGTTCCCAGTTCTAATACCACACTCTTTATTTTCCTTCACGAAACACTAAAATTCAGTTATTATTTAAAGTCTAAATAAAATTATTTTCTTCAGGATCAAATGCTATGTTATGTACTGAAATAGCATAAATAAAGGAATTTAAAAAAATGATGTGAGAAGAAGAGAATTATCTCTGCCTAGAGGATAGTCAAACAATGCTATGATTTATATGGGCATATGACACATATTCATACATAAGATGTTTATTATAACATATATTAGCTTATCATTTCTTAAAATCATAGAATTTCACAATGTTAAAGGACCTTAGAGATACTTGCATAACTCTCTGCATAAGCTAGATGAAACAGCAAAAGCCTAGCAGTAAAGCAGGATTTTGCCAGTGTTTGAACCCAGAACTGCTAACTATAATCAGTTGTCCATTCCCAACAGTTCACAGATGAAGAATCAGGATTAGAGCTGGCATTCCTGAGTCTCAGTCCTGTGCCAGTGACTAGTCCAGGCATGTGACATGCACTACTGTTTAGCAAGTGAGATACTTATTAAGCTTCTCTGCATCCTTCAAGTAATAAATGTTGGCTTTCGTGAAGAACAAAAGTGAAGTAGTCTTTCTTTAATCTCTCTAATACCCACCTGTCTCTCCCACTTTCACTCTCTAATCATAATATCTTGATTATCTCAGTGGTCTTTTCACTGAGATCTTGTTTACATTCTTTCTTCACTTCTGGCTATCCTACCCTACCTACACACGGCCAGCAGGTTAATGTTCTCAGAGTATCAATACTCTCTTTTGACATAAATAAGTACTCCCTATTGTTTTCAAAATAGAGTAAAAATTCCCAAATCCATCATTCAGACTTCTCCAACACCTGATGCAAATTCTATTTCCAGCTTCATTTCCTGTTGTTCTCCAATTTGTACATCATTATAGTCTGTACAATCAATTTAATATCTCAAATGTCTCTTACTCGTTTATTCATCTCTAGGATTCAGATCCCCCTCTCTAAAACACATTCTCCCCTCTTCATCAATCTAAATTCCAACTATTTTCATGATTCTTCTCAGGACAGGTAGCTCCTTGGATCTTTAATGCATTCTGCAGACAATTATTTTAACTCCTTAGGAGCCATTTTCATAAGTCCTCTCAAACATCTGTACATCAGTATTATCTGCAATGATTATAAAATGAATATTCCCAGGCTCTGACCTGGCAATTCTGAATCAGTAAGTCAGAGGTAGGCCCCTAGAACCTAAATTTTTAACAAAAGCTACACTTAATTTAGACTCCGGCAGACCTGTGATAATGCTTTTTGAAATATCACATAGCAGTTATCTGGCCCATTTCTTTGAATCTTAATCACAGTAATTCATAGTTTGCAGATTTTCCTTTTGCCTCTTTGCCCCAATAAGACTTTGAATTCATTGAGGTGTTAAAAGATAAACTGAGGCCTATTAAATATTTTAAGAGTTTATATGAACAGAAATCTATTCAAATTGAACATGCCAAACTAGCATGGCTAGGAGTGCTTCACAGACAGAAGTCAGGGCAAAGATTTAGGGGAGAGAAAGTGCAGGAGCAAAGAAAGAAATCATTTGATTGGCTATAGATTAAAACCTAGTAGGCTCTTTGTGACTGGATGTCCTTAGTGTTTTGATTTAGTGACTTTGAGGCATTTACCAAGCTTAGATGTCAGTTTGCTTTAGGCAGGCTGCCATGACATCACAGCCACATCAGTCCAATGGCCTTCTTGTTTGATTAACAGGCAGAACATATTATTTTCGGTGTTCCACCCACTATTTAAAATATGCATGGGGTTGAGCCCCGATATACTAAATTTTCCACATAACTTGTAATCATTACTAAATTTTCTGATATATTTACTTGCTTACGTATGTAATATCTGTCCCTTCTCATAGAATGTCATCTTCATAAAAGTAGGACTTTTATCTTATTCACAGCTGAAACTCAACAAGTGCCTAAAATAAGTTTTTCCTTATTAAATAACATTTTTAAAGAAATGGGTGAATAACAGATGAGCTTCTTTCCTGTTTTAATGGTTTACTTCTTCTAGTCACATTTTGAAAACAAGAACAGGGACTGTGGATCACGGGAATTATTTTCCCCCAGTTTTTTTAAATTTTTGTTTTCATCTTTGGTTTGAAAGATGTTACCTTAACTAAAATGGATCATGTCACAGAATGGATGCAAGGATGTGTCATCCAGATGACCCTTTCAAGTGAAGGATATTCTCCCCAGCTGCTGGAAGATTCCTTGAGACTTCAGTCCTGTTTTAGAATTGCCTCAGCTGAAGAAAACTGCTTCATTCAACTTCAAGCTTCCTTCGAGGGGAAGCTTGCATACAAAGACTTATCAACAAGGGCATAAAAAGATTCCTTTATCCCAAGTTAATATGACTGGCGGGCCATTGGATTTCTAGAACTCCCTGTAGGTCTAGCTAGACCTCTGCTGGGACTTCATTCCAGCTCTACTTCTCCCTTTGCCTAATCACTTTCTTTGCTGTTCCTACCTCCACAGTGTTGATCTTCAGGGCGCTCCTTAACCAATCTGCTCGTGACATTGATCTCTTGTCTCGGAATAAGCTTCTCAGGAAAACCAATCCACTGTGCTAGCAGCAGTCAGAGAAACAAGACACTGACTGGGATATTGAAGCTGGATCACCTGTCCCTGTCTGGTGATGGAAATAAGGAGCCCATGACTGGTAGTAGGTGAGGAAGGACAGATAGCCTCTGAGCACAGGGTAGCAGTGTGATTGTTAAGACTTTCACCAGGGGCAAACTGAAATGCCATAGTGTAGAGGAGAGCACATTAGCTTGCACAGTGATTAGATATTTGAGAATTACTGCGGAAATGGTAACTCTAAGGACAATGGAATTAGGCTGCTCTTGCTAAGCTCTATGACCCTTTAGGAAGAAAAAACAAAAACAGAACAAAACAAAAAAATAACCAACTAAGAATGATTAGTAAGCAATTAAATCTCAGTGCAAAAGCTAGAGTGCCTCCTTAGAGGAAAGAGTCTCTCATCTACTAAAGCAAGAAGGCAGAGAAAGACAAGAACCGGGCTTCAAACTGTTGTAAGAGTTCCAGGCTCTGAAATAAGATTAATTCTCAACCAAGGTAGATGTGCCATGCTAAGGTCAGTGTCTTTGTTTGCAAAGAACGAGGCACTGATGCCCGGAACGGGTACACCCGAGGTGCTACAACTGCAAACCTTGGGTCTCCAGATGCTCCCAAACTCTGCCAGCTTGAAGAAATGGCCCAATCAACCGTATCGGGATCAACAATTCCTCTTTGCCTAAACAAAATGCAGAGGCCCTTCCTGTAAGAGGAAACATGTCTTCAGGATCTCCCTGTCTTCTGGCCACCAGGACAATCATTTAGGAAAAATTTCACAACAGCCCAGACAGGGAAGTGCTAGGCCTACTCAGGGAAAAGAAGGGATTAAGTCTCAAAGGAACACTGGGACTTGACCAGCATGTACCAGCATGAGGTGGTAGAGTGTACTTGCAACTGGATTCTTAGGGTTCTGGACCCAGGGGAGGGTGGAAAATATGTTGAAGCAGTGTCTGTCGAGAATATAGAATGTACTACCCTGGTGAAGACCCTGTGAAATGATGTGAACATACAGCTAGGATGGCATCTACTACCATTCTAAGTAAGGTGACAATTTGGAATAACCATAGCAGGTACTGGAGGAAGAGATGAAAGTCTCAGGGATACAGGTATGTTAGAGAGGAAGTGCTGTTCCGTGGGAAGGCCAATGGGATACACCATTTACCAAAACAATAATGAACTGGTGAGGCTGGTCCCAACGTCGCCGAGGAGACCATCTCTAGCTCTCCTCTTTGGGCCAGGTAATACCATTACAGAACTGAGATTGCTGATAGCAATGGGGATGAGAGTTAAGCAGCACTTAACCAACAGAGGGTGGAGGGGTGCCATTACCGTAAAGAGCATTAAAACTGAAATGAATTCAAGGGGCCAAGGAAGCCCGATTCACAGTTACAGAGATGGTTAATAGAATATAGTATCCCCAGGGGAATAATAAGTAATCAAAAGTATATTACTCAATTGATGCAATCAGTGATAAAAAATCAGGAAGCTGAGAGTAAAGGTAAATCTTCTGATAAGAAGTTACAATGTTTTACCCAGTTTCCATCTCAGATCCAGGTTTTAAACCTCAAATCCACTGACTTGAAAAAGGATTAGCTCAACAGAAGAAAGAGCTTTACGGCTGTAATTACTAAGTCCTGTCCCAAAGGGACCTTCAGGTATTTACTAAGGTAGCTACACACTGAGCAAAGAGGACTATCTTAAACAATTCAAGAACTGTTGGACTCAGGTCTGAGATGATGTGATTTTCTGAGAACTGAAGCCCATCATGGCCCCCCTTTTATAGTGAGATCACATAAGGATAGATAATAAACAGGGTTCTGGCCCACACTTAGTTTGCAGTGAGTCCACTGGATTTGCAGACTCATCCAATGGTTATTTCCAGAGTTCACAAATGGAAAAGGGTTATATTTTTTACCAGGCACCTTCCCACACACTGGGTTCTTGGCCTGTGGTGGAGGAGCTATTAAGGCCCAGTGGAAATCTCTGAAACAGCTCCACCCACACTCCTTCCTAAGATAGTAAATAAGACAGAATATCCCAATGTAGGAATGGCAGAAACTAGCATAACCCTTAAATACCTAAAAGATGCAGGGTGACAGACATCCTCCGAACTCTGTTGAATACACTTCTGGTCCCTGAAAAAACACACAAACCGTAAAACAAATTTGCAGGATAAAGTGGATTACTGCAAAGTCAAGAAAACAGTAGTTCCCATTATTGCCGTGGTGCCAGAGTGGTGCATTCGCTAGAACAGATTAGAATGACCTCAGGAGCTTGGTAAGTGGCCTTTGATTTGCTCTGGTGAATGTTTTCTTCTATAATTCTGTCAGAAGAAAACAACAGACAACAGAATATATTTACAGTTTTGCTCTAGGGCTATGGTAGCTATTCTGTCTTCTGTCATAACAGTTTGAAGAAATCCAGGCTGTCTGACCATCTCACAGATGGTCATTCTATACAAATGACATTATTCTAATGGAGTGGAGGAGCAAGAAGTGGCTAGCATGACGAAAGTCTTGGAAAGCCATAGGTGCTCCAGAGAGTATGAAATACAACCTATGACGACTCAGGGGCCCACCACATTAATAAAAATTTTAGGGTTTCAGCATGCTAGAATATTATTTTTCCAAGTAAAGGAAAAACTGTTACATCTTGTGCCTCCCACCACGAAGAATGAGACCTAATGGCTGGTCAGTGTGGAGGCAGCATATTTCACACCTGGGGAGA
The DNA here is from genome assembly GCF_030020395.1 of Manis pentadactyla. NCBI lineage: Eukaryota > Metazoa > Chordata > Mammalia > Pholidota > Manidae > Manis > Manis pentadactyla. Next base: position 10,605,643 of record NC_080026.1, on the reverse strand, counting down.
GAGCTGATGCCTGCAAAGCCGGCAGCAATGAGTGGGTCCCAGAGCAGGCAAGGGCCCTGTAGCTATTTCAGGTGTTGTGTAAACAAGTATGCTGCTGGAGGAGTGGTCACACAACCCAGAGGTCTCTGTGGTATTAGAGATGTTAGTGGTAGGAAACACCACCACATGGACTTGATGGCAAGCCCTAGCAGGAGAGTATCGTGCAGACTTCTAAGGTTCTGCAGCAAGACTGTTGCATCGGTAGTTAGTATTTATGGTGTCTGAGAATCATCTGGTGTGCTGTTGCGACTGGGGCTACTGCTGGAGCTAGTTTGTCTGCTAACCTTCTTTTAAGTCCCCCTTCCCCCAAGAAAAGGAAGATACTCATAGAATCTGTAATAAATGCATCCAAGTGGTAGAAAGTATGGGTTATGGTTGATTTATGATGTGCTGCTTAGATCTCTTTTCAGGAATAAAGGATCTATTATTTTTCTGGCTGTTGGGTGTGATGTCAGAGGATAGATGTTGTCTTGCCAATGGGTTCTGACCCCAGGCAAGTTCACTATGGATTCAATGTGACCAAAGAAATGACAGTAGAATGTTCTTGGGGTGAAAGGGTTATACCCAAGTTTATTATTCCCATGGTGGCAGGTCAATCACTAAAATCCCGTTCACTCAGAGCGAGTCTGCATGCAGCAAGCTGGTCTCTGCCTCTGGGCCGCTCTACATACACAGGTGTCCCATGGGCCTCTGTCCTCAGCGCTGCCACCACTCTAGCCCCTGCTCTGCTCTCCTACAGCCATGCCACCATGTCACCCAGAGCACTGGGCAGGGCTCTTTATATAGTTAATAACAACACATTGCCCACACCTAGGTAGTGAGCTAGCCAACCAGGGCCGGGTGAGAATCCTGGCCACAGGAGCCTTCATTTATCCACACTCCGCCCCTCCAGGATTCTCTCCTCTCGATCTATGTTGCCTCAATCCTCTGCAATGGTCCCTATGCTAGAAAACTGGAGCATTATAACCAAATTCCATAACAACAGAGGCTACGATAATATACAATAACAAAAATTACAACAAATTATAATAACCCTCAAGCCTGAGGAGGTCCATTGCCATCAAGTGGTCACCCTGGCTGTATTCACACCAGTTCTACTCAAAGGAGTTAGCCCGAAGGACCACGGGTGGGCCTTGCAATACCCACCTTCTCCAGCCTCTCCAGCAAACAGTCGTGCAGACACACAGGCCGGTCTTGTTGCTTTACCTCTGCCTCTGCTCAGCCCTCAGCTCCCGGAACCGCCGCTCCGGTCCCAATCGCTGCCACAGCTCCAGCCATCCAATGTCCTTCCGTCTGCGCCTGCGTTTTCAGGCCAACCCACTCCTGGGTCCTCGCCACCTGCACGGGGCCCTTTAAATTCTCCCTTCGAGAAGCAGACCGCGTCCCTTTTGCGCGTGAGCCTGAGGGCAGAAGCGGGGCCTGGAGGGCGCCACACCCGAGGGGGGCTGCCCCTCTCCTGGGGGATCCCGCGGTCGCCAAGTCCTTCCGTCTCTCCGCTAGCTCTCAGCCGGGTGGGGTCGCCACCCAGGAGGGGCCGATGCCTCCGGCACGGGCAGGGCCTCCGCCCCTCCTTTCCCGGGGCTGACGGCTGCACTACACCCTCCACCTGCCCCGCGGCCCCTGGCTGCCTGCGCTCTCGGGCCGCTGCTTCTCCGGCTCTTTCTCCACCTGCGACCGCACCTGGCCGCCCGCGTGCTGCTCCTTCTCGGGCCTCTTCCTGCACCAGCCCCGCGGGTCCTGGCAGCCCGCGTGCTGCCCCTTCTTGGGCCTCTTCCTCCACCGGCCCCGCGGGTCCTGGCAGCCCGCACTCTCTTGCTGCTGCTTCTCGGGCCACCACGACATCCTTTACTATTTCCACAGCCCTTCGTGGTGACGCCATTTCAATCAGCAACAAATTTTCTCTTGGGGTGGACCCCAGTCCTCCACCCCTTCCCAGTACCCCATGTCCACTGGGGGACACTCGAGTGTCTCCTCGTCCATAGGGGCAACCGCTGAAACACCCCTTCCAGGAGGGCAGCCTTTTTCTTGGTCAACAGTGAACCCTGCTGACTGTTGCCAATTGTCTTGCCAATGGGTTTCAGCCCTGGACAAGTTCACCATGGATTCAATGTGACCAAACAAATGACAGCAGAATGTTCTTGGGGTGAAAGGGTTGTGCCCAACTTTATTATTTATGACCTTCCATGGTGGCAGGTCAGTCACTAGAATCCTGTCCACTCAGAGTGAGTCTGCACGCAGCAAGCTGGTCTCTGCCTCTGGGCCTCTCTACCCTTGGTGCTGCCACCACTCCAGCCTCTGCTCTGCTCTCCTGAAGCCTTGCAGCCATGCCACCATGTCGGGCAGAGCTCTTTCTATAGGCTCAATAACAATGTATTGTCCACACCTGTGTAGTGAGCTACTAACCAGAGCCAGGTGAGAAGCCTGGCCACAGGAACTTTCATTTTATACACAGATGTCAACTATCAGTATCCACTCCTCAGTAGAAGAAAACTACTTGAGCCAGATCACACCTTTTCAGGGGTGCCTATATGGAATGGCTGATCAATCTGGGTGTATAAAGTCTCAGCTCCTGTATCCTTATTTGAGACATTCTGAAATATTCCTTGTGGGGCAATCTGAGATCCTGGTTGAGACTGCATCCTAGTTAAACTATGTTCTGCTTCCTTTTCCTTCCTTACATAGGTGTGGATCCTGAGTCTTCCTCATAAATATCCTGCATGCAGAGATGCATCTCAGAATCATCTTCTCAGGTAATCCCACCTGTGGCACATTATATTATCCCTCTTTGGTTGACAAATATTAAGACAAGGACACAACTGTTTCCATTGTTTACAAAAGGCAAGGAAGAGCTAATCAATCTTCCTTTTATCTCTATTTTCTTCTTCTTAAACTAGAAGTTTCAAGCCCATGTAATACTTTTTACCTGAAATTTGTTTAAGTAGAGGAACTTGTAGACATAAATATTATCATTTATTTTTAAAGATTATTTCTATCCTTATGACTATCTCTCACTTATGTACATATATCTTTATTTAATAGATTTCTATGTCTAAAGTATCAGAGGCTGATAAAGACAGTTCCCAGGAAATTTCTCAATGACCTTTGTATTATTCTAAGGAAATTATCGTTTTTTCTAAATAAAATAGAAAATTTTATACAAAAATGTCTATTATTTCTCCCCTTCTGTGAGTTTTGGAGTGATAATATTTAGGGGATTAATCTAATTAGAGATAACTGGAGGAGATAATAAAACTAAAGATAATGCATGCTTTTTGACTCAAGTCATTGGGCTAAGAATACATTTTTTATCTTTCTTCCAAAGTCATAGTAAAATACTTAATATTTTTAAGAAAAAAAATGAAATCATTTGGGAAACCATGAAGATAAGAATTCAGAGACATTTCAGAAGCTAGAGAAATCAAACGAGATGAAATACTAGAGCTATAGCGCTCAAGCTGTGCACTGCACAACTTTAGGGGGCCTCCATTCACACAGACTTGTGCAGTGTTTATCCTGCACACACATCCAGACAGGCCCTGGAGACCGAAGCCCAAGGTACCAGGGAGCAGTTTTCCCAAATGATTCCTAAAGGAGTGCCAAATAAAAGCCACCGAATCCCTCAGAGCAGAGGTGGCCTCAGAGCCATCAGCAAAACTCATTGAATAATTGATTTCAAAATAGCTGGGAGAGTAACCCCTTCCTTTCTGCAAGAAAACTGAGCAGCTGACTTGAAGGGATTTTTCCCTCAGGCTAAAAACCCTCACACAAATTAAAGAAAATCTTTAATCTGAGAATGGTTTAAGGTCCTATGACAGAAGCACGCTGGAGTTTTAAACAAGTTTTGACTGCCATAGCAGAGAAGTTGGGGGAACCTAGAAAATACAATCTTCCCTTGAGGGAAATAACTTATTCGACTCCATCTCTGAGTCAATCTTTCTTTTGGCAGTTGTGTGGGTCTCCAGGCTCCCTGCTTATATTAATCAATCTCGGCATTCAATTAATTAATAATGGGCCATCAAGCCTAAGCAGAGAGTTGAGGATAATCAACATCATGACTGATAGCAATAATAAAACTGCCTAGGAAACAAATCATTAGGGGGAGAAAGGTAAAGTATATAATTAGTAACTTCAGAGATTTTCAAACGGTACTGTGTTTCTAAAATAAAACCAGGATGACATGCTAGAAGAGCAAATCAAAGCAAAATTAAAAATTCTCAAAAATTTTAATATGATTTTCAAAAACAGAAATAATGAATTATCTAATGAATAAAATTAACATGGCTGAAAACCAAGAAAGTGATCCAAATTAAAGAAGTTTCCTAGGCTATACAATAAAAAGATAAAGTTCAAGAAAGTATATAAGAAAAGGTACAAATGTGGAGGATAGACTCAAAAGGTAAAGAAAATGGTTAATGGCAAAGAGAAAACATTTAAGAACCAATAGAAAATTTTGTAAACTGAAGAATAGTGTATTTATGTTGACTAGACCCAAGGAATTAATGGAAAAAATAGAGAAGTACCCAAGCCCAGATAAATCCTGAAAGATTCAAGGGAAGGAAGATTAGTAAAAATCATGTATCCAGAAATGAAAACCACATTTACCTCAGCCTCTGTATCAACAATACTGAATAACAGAAGATAATGGAGTAATTATTTTCAAATCCTTAGCCCACAGTTCTTTACTTAGCCAAATTATTAATCGAGTGTGAGAAGAAAATAAACATTGAGTACAGGCAGGAGCTAGAAGATTTCTCATCTATTATACCATGCACATATACATACAAATATATATATGTTCTTTTATACCCCTACACACATACTTATATGTATATATCAGAGTTGCTCAACCTCAGCACTTCTGATGTTTTTGACCAGATAGATCTTTGATGTGAAGATTTATCACATGTGCTATAGGATATTTAGAAGCTTCCCTGACCAGTGGGAGAGTGGGGGGCATAATCCCCCCAGCTAGGAATCACTGCTATCTTTATGTATATATATGTGTGTATGTATGTATGTATACATATACACAAATACAAAAAAGAAGCATACAAACATATATGTAATATGTTGATATACATATATATATATACACATACATACACATATGTGTATATACCTAAGATTTTATATATACATAATATATAAAAAGATTAGATAATAGATAGATACCAACTCCCCTAACATTCAGGTGGCCTGGTATTATCAGATAAGTCTTGGTGTTGCTGTAAATTAGCCTGGCCATCATCGCCAGGCTTTGGTTTCTACCGATGAATATAAACATGAACAATTTCAGAGAATATCAACATCAGACAAGGCTACTGTCGATAAAATGAGAGTTCCTGTGGCCAGGATCCTCACCTGGCCCTGGTTGACTAGCTCACTGCACACCTGTGGGCAATACATGGCTGTTGACTCTGTATGAAGAGCTCCACCCAGTGCTCTGGGTGTGACATGGTGGCAGGGCTGCAAGGCTGCAGGAGAGCAGAGCAGAGGCTGGAGTGGTGGCAGTGCTGAGAACAGAGGCCCAGAGGACGGCTGTGCGGGATGGCTGTGTAGAGAGGCCCGGAGGACGGCTGTGTGGGACAGCTATGCAGGCAGAGAGGCCCAAAGGATGGCTGAGGGGGACAACTGTGCAGAGAGGCCCAGAGGACAGCTGTGCAGAGAGGCCCAGAGGACGGCTGTGCAGACAGAGAGGCCCAGAGGATGGCTGTGTGGGCAGAGGAGCCTAGAGGCAGAGACCGGCTTGCTGCATGCAGACTCACTCTGAGTGAACGGGATTTTAGTGACTGACCTGTCACCTGGAAATAAAGTTGAGTATAACCCTTTCACCGCAAGAACATTTTGCTGCCAATTTCTTTGGTCACATTGAATCCATAGCAAACTTACCCAGGGCTGAAACCCATTGGCAAGACAGCTGCTCTGTGACCATATGATGAAATAAGACAAATTAAGACCATTACATAATCCTGTTTGAAGAGAACATGAACGCTGTCCAAACAACAACAATGATCCATATCCTCCTATCCTGACTAATAAGAGTAATCGTTGCTTCCACATCAATTACAGCTTTAATCTCCATCTAACAGTCTCTCCTTACAGAAACAATTTACTAAGACAGCCAACCATAGATTCACTCTCACTTCCTGAGGGCATGCAATCTAAAGCACAGCCCTACTTAAATTTAGACTCTTCCCTAAATCATCTAATCCAAACCCAAATCGTCAATAGTTCATTCTAACACCCTCTTCCTGAGATGCCCTCCAACTCCCATTGACATGTTTTCCTGCTATAACAAGTGAAAACCTAACTTGTTCACCTGTAGATATGTTCCTGGTGATCTAAGGAAGTATTAAATAGGCTACAAGAGACACATATGTGAAAATGACCCAGAAGAAATGAAGAACACTGGAAAAGAAAAAAAAACGAGAAGCCACTAGTCCTCACCTTTTGGAAGCATCAGTTACATAGGATGGTATTTCTCTTTTCATGGACAAAATACTGTATTTGGCTGTATAGTAAATAGGTATATTTAAGTGTGGGCATAACAAGAGTAATTTATTGGTTTGCACCCTTGAGAGCAAACCTAGAAATAAAGGAGGGTACTTAACCATGGTGACGGAACTGAACATTCTAGTCTAATAAATATTATTAATCTAGATGTTGTAAAAACCATGCTATGGCTGACTGAAACTGAGGCATGGGGTAGGGGAAAATACGGAAGACCTAGCAAAGGGTCAGTGGGTTAATTAATTTCCTTATCTTTCATAGAGGAAAATCAATAGATATTGTTACGTTGATGAAAGAAGAAATAAAAGCTTAAGAATATAGCTTGTAGTTAAAATTACTATGTGAAAAACTAAAAATAAATCAGGAGAAAATGTCTAATTTGTAGCAAGAGAATAGAAAATGGTCTAAATACAGTGAATTCTCATCCTTTAAGGGAGTGACTAGTTATTATTTGATGCTGACAAATCAAGAAGTAGAGGTACAGCACAGGATATAAAGTTGTAATATTAAACTCAGTGTGAGTAATATAATGAACTTTTAGAAGTGATTGCAATAGCAGATTGGAAATTAGGTCATGGGAAAGACAAGTTTTATTCTATATTTCATAGCTTTCTGCATGCCTTCTTGACTATGTGCATATATTACTTGTATAATTTAAGTAAATAATGATACATTTATCATTTAGACTTTAGAAAATATTAAGTAAAGAAGCAAGTTTCATGAAAGTATGTGTAATATTATCTCACATATATGAATATAGAGTACATATTGCCTATAAATATAACTTATAATGTATATATGCAGAAAATATACATATTGCATGTTTCTTATACACATTTATTAACAATGACCATCTCTTGGAGAACAGCTAGCTTGAGCTGAGATAGTGGCTGTGAGTAGGGAGAGAAATGAATGGATTTGATAGATGCTTAGGGAATTTATAGCTGAGTGATTGGTTGTGAATAGAATAGTGAGGAATGAAAGAAAACTAGCATTCTAGCTTAAGCACTCAATGGTTGTTCTGATAAAAAAATGGAGAGCATTAGGGGCATTTGCTTGTCTTTTAGTTCATTTGTTTTTCAGAATATAAGTTGAATGATATAAAATAAGTTTGATATTGAACAAACTAAATTCTACTTTGTATGTAGTACATCTACATGGGCTTTTTCAATAGGCAACACAACATACAAGCTTAAGTTTAAAAGAAAAATGTGGCCTGCCAATACAGAGGGGTACTAGTTAACTGACAGGGACTTCGAGCTGGTATGTGGACACATGCAGAGTATGAGACGGTCCAGGGGAACGTGGACTGTCTTAGTACATTTGGTATAACAAAATATAGCCAAAATACCACCCAAACTGCGATAACAAAATACTATAGACTGGGTGACCAATAAACAACAGAAACTGGTTTCTCACAGTTTGGAGGCTCGGATGTGATCACTGACAGATTCAATGGCTGGTGAGAGCCCAATTCCTGGCTCATGGAAGCCCATCTCTGAACTATAACTCCCACGGTGGAGGCAGCAAATGAGCCCTCTGGTATTTCTTTTTTAAGGGCACTGAATCCCATTCATCAAGGTTCTACCCTTGTAAACCAATCATCTCCCAGAGGGCCCTCTTCCCAATTCTATCATATTGAGGATTGGGCTTCAACATAAGAATCTTGTGGAATATAGAATTAGGTCTATAGCATGGACCAAAAAGAAGAGGTGTTCAATCCCTGAGGCACATATACATTTGAGATTCAGAGTATTATGTACAGTTATGTGATGTAATGTAGAGGTGGGGAGGGAAACCATTTAGATCTCTCCTTGCCTAGTGTATCAGAGTTCAATCAGGAAAGCAGGGTTTGATAGAGGAATTTGGCTTCACACAACGTGGAAGTTGGTTAAAAAGTGTCAGTAGGATTATAGGATTATTGCCCTTGTTTCTGATGCTGGATCATCAGAGACAGTCAGGAAGGGAAGATGGGTGGAAAGTGGGGAGCACAATGACAGGGTGATACCTTTGAGCACCAGTTGGCTGTAACTTAATGAGGACAGAGTGGAGCTGCCTCCGACCTTGATGAAACGAGTGTCCTCCTGCAGGAGAAGCTGGTACCCTTTGTTACGGAGCTAAACATACCTGTCTCATGATTCAGAGAAACTGAAGGAGGATCAGGGGAAGGTGGCGCAGTGGAGGCCTGGCTACTGCCCCCTGCCGAGGTGAGTCAGTGGATGACAACACGCATGAACCACAGATGCACCTGCCAACCTGGGCATGAAGATAAAATTGCTGCCTCACTCTTGCCTTCCAAATCTCTCATGAAAATAGTTCTTGTTACCCATCTAACCAGGAACATGCAGGGGATTTGGGGAAATCTGGTTCAACCTGGACATATGGATACATTAAAAGTTTTCAAATCTAGTTATATTTTTAAAAGGTGTAAAACTAGTTATCACCTTTTAACCTTCTGATATCTAGTTCTTTTCCAATTCTTAGCCCACAAAGCCTCTAGGGGCCCTCCCTCTCTATGCTTGTTTAATTAATCAACATGCAACCCCCTGACAGACCCCATACCAAACTTAGCTTCCCAGTGTACCTGATTCAAGAGGCTTCAGGAGGTAACACAGTACCTCACACAGTGTTCAACAAGTGCTTGTTGAATCCTGCCCTTAAATCACATTAAAATATGAAGCACTCATAGCAATGCAGAAGGCAGGGTGCAACAGCAGAAGACAGAGGAGATGCTCCGGGGCTTGACATCTGTCTTTGAATTTGGTTCCATCACCCTGGTTTTGGTAAATTACCTGACCTTTTCCTGAGCTTTTGCTTGCTCATATCTTCAATTGGATTAATAGCATCATAGCTCACCGGTGATTATGAGAACGTGGCTATCAAAATGTTTGTTTCTTAGCAGTCACTCAACAGATATTAAACACTTGTGCTAATTTTTGAAACCTAACAAAGGGTTTTGACCTTTGACTCAATTGGAAGCTAAGTGACAAATACACATAGCTCATGAAGAAGTTCCTTTTTGGCAGTGGGTCACTGAATAGGCATATCAGCCCCGTCTGGAGGTATGAAACTCCACACTCCACTTCCCCTAAAATATCTGTTTTTTTTTGCTTTCTCACTTCTTCAGGTATTCCTCTGCTTCTGATTTCACAGTTTCACAGACCCCCAGTGGGTAGCAAAGTTTTAGTTTTTCCTTAAGAGCTACCACAGCAGGGAGGAGTGGGGAAAGGGCAGGTGACAGGGAGAGACAATCAGTGGTGTTGAGAGGCAGCAGGGACAATAACAGACATTTTTATCTATGATTATTATTGGGTCATGGACTGCCAGTAATAATGTAACATTAGCTCAATAGGTATTTTCAGTAGGTTTCAGTCTGCAAACATACTGTGACATGACTGTTGCAACTGTTACCTGCTATAGTCTCTGCACTAGGGAACAGTGGGAATAAAGAAAATCATGGACAGAGAGGAAGTAGGAAAGATTATTATTCAGGTAAAGACCCCTTTACCAGCATCCCACCTGTGGTATTAACCTGGAATCCTGCTTTTGAGCTTATTTCATAAGTCTGTCATTTCGTTTGGTAGCAGTTTGTTCTGTCTTCCCTCCCACCACAAAATAGTAGTCTTTGATTCACCTGGCTGGTTATTTTTTTCACTTAACTTTTTATTGCTCTGTTTGCTTTCTGTTTCAATTCCTCCCAGCACAGAAGCCTCCTATGTGCTAACATAGTAGGGATTTCAGGTATGAGAAGACATTTAAGATACATAAAGTTTGATCTGCTTTACACCAGTTTTTCAGTAATAATCACCTGTTTCTTCTATGTTGTGAAACCAAGCAACACATTTATGAACCTCTCCTTATACTACTACCTTCAGGCACCCAGAGTTACAAAGATGAATCGTGGAAACAGAGCAAGGAATTATTGATTAGCTGGTTCAATATTACCATTGTCTAGCTTGCTGTGTGGAATTTATGATCTTAAAAGCATTATTTTGTTAATAATGAGCTATTTAGTTCAAGTTATCATTCTACAATGTCAAGGGTGTAATTCCTATCTGGTAGATAATTTATTTTTAATTTATAGATCAGAATTTATACCCAACAGTGTTGCTCCTCATACTAACGTGCACAAGTCCATTGCTTAAGTCCTAGCAAAATGTCCTAATTGATAAACTCTTCTCCTATGGGTTAAAAGTAAGAGTCATATATTTTAACATCCTTTTAGAAAATTCTCTGACACACCTGAATTACCCCTTTTAAAAGGTAGTCATATAATTGCTGCCTTTCACAGACAAAGCTGGCATTGTTGATGGCTAATGCTGTTCACACTGGCAGCCTCGTCTGGAAAGATCCAAGTGTGACTTAGGTTCCTTCCCCCAGAACTCATACATAAAGTTTGTTGCTCTCTTAGGGACTTTTCCCAACATACTCTGTGTCCATAGTGTTAGTGCATCTGTATTTCTTTTAGAGAAAGAAAGAGATTAAAATAGAGACAGAAGAAAGAGAGAGAGAACAGAGTTGTTTGGTGTCTTGTAGACTCACATTGTAGCTTTGTCTTCTTGTCTGCGTCACACTGACTCAGTGCTGTGAGACTGGCTATGTTCCAGGCATTTGGTTGTGGGGCTCCTGTCTTGCCTTGGAATTTAGCAAATGATCCCAGGTAAGGCTGGTGAAACCGCTGTGCAAGTGTGGTGTGTTATCTGTAGCAAGTCCAAGTCTGGCATGTGTTTTTTAAGACAACAAGGTCTGCAAGCTGCTTTGTGAAAAGGTGATATTTGAAAGTCAATGACATTTGAAAATACCTCAAAAATGGAAAACATGTATCATAAACAGAAGCATATATTAAAAATGAAGGAGAAATATTTATATAACATCCTTCACTAAATAAGAAAATTTCCCAAATATTTAGGGACTCCTAATTGAAGAGAAGAAATCAGATCTGTTAGCAGATAACATCTAACAAATGTTCCAGACTTTAGGGTGACTTTTTGACTTTGAGATGTTGCTGCAAAGCAGGGACCCCTTGAATTCCTTCACATTGGAGTTGCCTGCAAATGATTGTTATTTTTCTCTGACTCAAAAGTAGGTCAGATCCCAGTGTGCTTTGCACCATTTAAATTCTAACTATGTGGATATGAGAAAAAAAGAGAATTGGAACCATCCCTTTCTGAAGGTTCATTTATCTGCACACTATTTTGTCTACTCATATTACAAAGCAAAATTTAGTTCATGCAAATTACAAACATAGTATATTTCAGCCACCTTAGCCAGTCATTCTCTATTCTCAGTCACCTGCAGTGAACATGTAAAATGCATTTAGGACAATCTTTATGACACCTGCCATCCTAAAGTGTATGAAAGGACTTTGGAGAAACATTAAAATAGAAGGAAATTTTTTCATACATGTTTATATGTAGACATGTTTATACATTTACACACATATACCTACCCACAATTATTTCTTTTAAAAATTGAATCATATTCAAAGCTTTACACTCCACTTTTTCTGAAATAGGTTATAATACACGGATATTGACCATCTGTCTCATGTTCATAATTATTTTCCAAAGCTGTGTATTATTCCTTCATGTCTATGTTGTATGTGTGTTGGGTTAGGTGTCTTCTGCTTGACCACCCAGATCCTTTTCTCCACCATGTCTATCCTGATTTTGGTAAATCACTTATGCAGACTTTTATGGCTTCCCTTGTCCTCTGGTTCTGATTGGGTTGACAAATAGGGAGTCCTGGGAGATTAAAGGAAGAAAGAAGGCTGAGGGCAGAATATTTATGCCCTGGCTCCTTTCATGCAATTTGCCTCAGCCTGGCTGTGTCCCCCAACTGAAGGCCACTTCTCTCACGGTCTCCTCCTGTACTCTATTTTCTTCTGAACTTTGGTCACAGATTCCTCTCTTTAGGTTCAGGCAGGGTAACAGCTCCACTCCTATTAAAATTGGGCTATCGAAAGCATTCTTGTGGATTCCCTACATACTGCTCATACATTGAAACCCTTCCTCTGTGAATATACTCTCCCCAAATTATCATGACATCTGTTTCCTTGGGACTCTGATAAAATTATTCCATTGTTCCCCTGGTGATGAACATTCAGTTTATTTTCAGCATTTTTGCTGAAATAAAGATCCTTCTACATATATTCTTAAATACTAGTGCTCTTGTTTCTGTAAGATATTTATCAAAAGTAGCAATGTGCATTCAAAGGTTAAGTGCAACTTTAATGTTTATGATATTTCCAGAAAAGTTTCTAAACATTGTGAAGCAATTCAAACTTGCACTAACAGTTTAATTATTTAATATATTGATCAACTTTTAAGCAATTTTAAGTGCTTACCATATGCCAGAACTCTATAAGAGGCTTAGTAAATATTAACTAATATAATCCAGTATATGAGGTTTCTTATTTTCATATATCCTTACCATCACGGTCTTGTTAATCTTTAAAAAATTTTCCAGTTTGATGTATGAAAAATTGTTTTTCATTATTTAAATTTGCATTTACTTGGCTTTTAGTGAATCAATTGTATATATCTTGTCTAATTATATATCCTTTCAATGAATAGTCAATTCATATCCTTTGCCTTTCTATTGGGTGTTTTAAAGGAGACAAATGAGATTAAGAGAATTTGGGTGAGTGACTGGAATCAACAAAATTTAATAGGCTTTAAAATACATTACAGTGCCCAAATTAAATAATTCTATAAACACAATGAGCTCGCAGATGCTATTCAGCTGTGTTAAGATATATGCTGCTATTATCCACAGCCAGGACTTAGGCACTGGAGTGTAATCAGAAATGCTTGATATTTTAGTGACAGAATATATGAAACTATATTTTAGACTGAATAATTGTGAAAAATTTCCTAAGATTTTTAAAGTAACTGATTATGGTTAATAGGTGTCTACAATGAGTGAATGTGACTAGACTGAACTTGAAGAGAACTTGAGTGAAAATGGAGTGAAAATCTTTCATTTTACAGATCAAGAAACTGAATCTCCTGATAACACAGTCAACCAGTGACATTCAAGCGAAAAGAATCTTGGAGTAACAGAGGCCAGAAGGTCTTAACCACTTTGAGTCTTTGTTTCTCATCCCTAGAACTGGGAAAATAATGAGCGCTTGCTGCTGACAGCAGGGTTGGACAGAGCAAAGAAGACAATGGGAGTTCAAGTGTTAGGAAACTCACATCCACTATAGAGAGGTGAGGCATTGCTTTAGGGTGAGACCCTGCAGAGAACACCAGATGTTCCAGCTTTTCTGTCCTGTTCTCTGTCCAGTTCTGTGCCACTCAATCCAGGAAATCCTGCTCATGGGCATACTGTAGATCCTGGACAATTTAGGCACAGGCATGTCACACAGTTCTTCAGGCTGCCCGTAGCTCCCTGGGAACTCACCAGGCAGCAGTTCTTTAGATGAACCTAGAAATCCTCCAACTTACAGACACCTAACTTTTCGTTTTTCTTCACTCAAGGTTCAGCAACAGAAGTAACAGTCAAAACAAGCCTCTAATATTTTTAGCTAAAAGGTGCCAGATGAGAAATAACTCCTTTCAAGGGGAAAACTCAAGTCTGCGTGTCTGCTCACACTCCAAACATACTGCTTCTTTCACCATCACTCTCCTACCCACCCCCATAGAGAGCTGAGATGCCGGCAGTGCAGAAGCTCCAACCTTGCTGAAAATCATACGCTAAGGAAAAGTAGATAGAAGTCATACAAGGCCACACGATGCGCTGCATCTGAGGACAGACTCATAAAGCTGTTCCTAAAAAGAAACATTTCTTATTAATGAGAATTCAGGGAAATGCAATTATTTTCAAAATCCTAAATTACCTAGTAGTCAGATATTTTTTGTTATATATGTAATCCAACTGATAGATGTTTGATTCTTATTTAGAAATATATGATATTCTTTTCTTTTCTACTGTAATTTCTGAGGACTAAGGTTTGCAAATAAGAATCTCTACAATTCAACCACACAGAGGAATCACCATCTTCACTTTGGAACATCAAATGCATTTTAAGGTAAAGTCATAACAGTAAATATATTCTATTCAGGAGCATGAAGGTTACTTTATTTACTGGGTTTGCCCAAAAACTGTGTCATTATGGTTCTGGGTAAGATGGGGTAAGAACATCCCACTCTGTTTTTCCCATAAATGCAACTAAAATCTCAATGCATGCAGAAAATGCGCTCTGAGCCCTTTGAAAAATAACGGGAGTAGGTAGATTGGAGAAACCAGAATCTGAAGTACCACTAAATTGGAAGGGAGTTTCCCATTTTATTTTTCTTTTATTGGCTGCGAGGCTGGACTCTGAGGAAACCTAAGCCCTGTAACTGCTCACTCTGTGCAGGTAGAAGGGCTGCCAAAGGAGGACCTCTGGCTTCTGGTGCGAGGAGTGGGAAGGGAAATGGGATGGAAACTGCGGTCCCACGAATCTTTAAAAACAGGATCTCTATCCTGAAAAATTACAGAATGCATATGAAAGAATTCAAAGAAGACATACCAGGTGTGAGTCACCTGGTAACACAGTCAACCAGTGACATTCAAGTGAAATAGTATGACATTCAAGACATAAATAGTATACGTAGATTTAAAAACACATGTGTTTAAGATACTCTCCTCAACTGGATGTGTAGTCCTATAAAAATCCCAATAATATTTTTTATAGACATAGACATTTGGATTATAAGCTTTATATCAATTGTCAAGGTGTGTAGAATAGCTAAAACAGTTTGGGGGAAAAGAAGAAGAAATTTGGAGGATTCATACTATGTCAAGACTTAAAATAAGGCTACAGTAATTGTATCGGTGTGATAGTGGGGAGGGAATAGACACATACTAAGGCCGCCACACAGATTTCAGCAAAAGGCCCAAAGAACTGTCAATTAATTTTGCAAAGGTATACAGGTAATTTAATATGGAAAGAGTAACCCTTTAAATAACTTGTGTTGAAAAACTTGACATCCATAGTTAAAAAGAAAACTAAACCTCAAACTTACTCCTTATAGAATAGTTAACTCAAAGACAATTTCCACAACATGATAGCATAAGAAGATTTTGAACCCGTCTCCTTCCATGAACAAAACAATTCTATAGCTATACAGATATGGATCATTTCCCTCTGAACAAAGATCTGACAATTAGACAAACTGCTTCTCCTCTAAAAAGGATAAAAGACCACATCGAGAAGGGTAGGGGGCAGAAACATGGTCTTACCAAAGTACCCCCGTGAGCCACACACAAAAGAGAGGGCTCGCACCAGGACAGCACTTCTTCAAGAGGAGCAAGGGTGGTGCCCACATCTGGCAACTCCCCCACCCCAGGATCTGAACTGGAGAGCTGAGCCCTGAAACATCTGGCTTAAAAAGCCAATAGGCTGACATTCAAAGGCCCCAAACTGCTATAGAAAACCGAGATCCTCTCTGAAAGTGTTCACATGTGATCTCACACTCCCAGAGACCCAATGAAAACAGCAGTTTCAAAAGCGCCTAGACTATATGTAAAGGACATTCATTTGTTACCCTAACAGCACCTGCCAGAGGGATAGGAAACAGCTGGAGCTCTCCCTAAAGACAGAGATGCGAGGGGATTCCATTTACAAACTCTCCATCTGCTCTGCTAGCACCGGTGGGAGAGCTCAGCCACAGTGCCCTCCCACTGCCTTGCTAGGGCTGCTGGTGGGTGAGTGACTGGGGCATGAGCCCACTGCCTTGCTGAAACCTGAGAGCATCGGCAGTTGCAGCACTGCCCCATTCCCTGGTGGGACAGGCAAGCATGAATAGCATGAATGGTCAGGACATTCTCCTTCTCCCCAGCTAAAGTTGGTGAGTGTGGGGAGTTGGTCCTGGTTTGGGCCAGCAAATGCAAATGATCATGGCACCCACCCACCCCCAGCCTCCAGTTGGAAAGTGTACAGAAAAGCCAATACCCTGGTGTATTCCTGAAGCTCATGGATGTATGCAGTCAAGACATTTTCCCACTGCCTTTCTGAGGCTCATGGGAAGCATGCCCTGCTGTCTACATTCTCTAGCTGCCTACCTAATGCCAGTAGGTATGCACAGTCCACACAGGGGCACCTCTTGATTTCCTGCCTCTGGTGGCCAAGGAGGCTGGAATTCCTGAGCTCCATGGGAATGTGACAAGTGGAAAGACAGCTCACAGCCACCCCCAAACCCCTGCAACTCCCAAACAGGGTACTGCACAAATAGCAGACTGAAACAAAAAGTCTTCCTGTGGAAAAAAAAATGTCTATTTATTTAGCCTGGAGCTTCAGCCTCAAGAACAGGCTTCAGGATCCCGCACATGTAGAGGCTAAGGAGCCGCCCCCCAGAGAACACGAGCAGGAAAACACCATGCTTGCACTGTCCCTTGGCCTCACTACAGAAAGAAGCTTTTATGCTCACCTGGAGCCACAATTTTTGCAACTGTGGCTTAGGAAGACACCTCCAGATCTCCTGTCTAGAGGCAGCAGGGACTACAAGTGCAGCTCTGTAGGATTGTATCTATTTGCATATTTTAAAAACTACTGCCTGAGGGTGTGGCTTATAGTCCTGAAACTAGGTGCTAAGTGAGATTCTTCCTCTTGGAACACCGATAGGTCTTAGCACATCCTAAAAAGTGAGGACTTACCAAGAATAAATCAGGTAGTTTAGATCATCAAAAATGTGTCAGAGAAAACTAAGCACTAAGGCAAGGTTAAATGAAAAGGTTCATCACATACACAAGACCACTTCTTCAAGACAGACAGGTAGCTGTTTTGCCTAATACACAGAACTGAACACAAGCAAAATGAAGAAATAGATAATGATGTTCCAACTGAAATAACTAGACAAACCTCAGCCAAAGACCTTCACTACAGAGAAAGCATTCATAGAGACAGAAAATATAAGAAAGGATGAAAGAGAAGTCATAGAGCTGAAGAATACTGTAACTGAACTGAAAAAATACACTGGAGAGGTTCAACAGCAGATCGGACAAAGCAGAATAATGGATCAGTGAGTTGGAAGAGAAAGCAATGGAATTCATCCAGATAGAGAAGCAAAAAGTAAAAAAAGAACTTTGAAAGAATTACGATAACTTAAGGGATCTATGAGACAACATCAAGTGGAATGAAATTCACATTAGAGGGGTCCCTGGAGAAGAAAAGAGAGAGAGAAAACCAGAAAACATATTTGAAGAAATAATGACTGAAATTCCTAACCTACAGAAAGAAACAGACATGCATGACCAGGAATCCAAAAATATCCCAAATAAAATGAATCCAAGGAAAGCCACACCAAGGTATACTGTAATTAAAATGTCATGAGTTAAAGATACAGATAGAATCCTAAAAGCAGCAAGAGAAAGACAAATTTTACATACAAGGAA
The DNA here is from genome assembly GCF_030020395.1 of Manis pentadactyla. Taxonomy (NCBI): domain Eukaryota; kingdom Metazoa; phylum Chordata; class Mammalia; order Pholidota; family Manidae; genus Manis; species Manis pentadactyla. The sequence continues at coordinate 10,587,712 of NC_080026.1, read as the reverse complement.
ACTCCATAAGTTTACCAGCAGATTTTTCAGGAGAAACTTTGGAAGCAGAAGGGAGTACATGATATATTCAAAGTCCTAAAAGGGAAAACAAAATACATAACAGACAAAAAAGTTTCCAACCAAGAATACATTACCCATCAAGGTTATCACTCAGAACTGAAGGAGAGTATGAAAGTTAAAAAGTAGTAAAATAACTAAAACTACCATAATTAGTTAAGGAATAAATAAAATCGATGTAAAAAGTGACATTAAAAACTTAAAATATGATGGGGGATATATAGAGATTTTTAATGTGTTCAAATTTAAGTTGCTATCAACTTAAGAAATAGACACATATGTGTAAGAAGATTTATGTGAACCTCATGCTTAACAACAAAGCAAAAACCTATGGTAAATACAGAAAATAAAATGAAAAAAGAATGTAAATATAACACTAAAAAAATTATCAAAGCACAAGAGAAGAGAGAAGAAAAAAGGAACAACTATAAAAACAGCCAGAAAACAATAACAAAATGGAATAAGTACAAAATTATCCCTCCTAATTTTTATTTTATTTTTTTTAAAGAGGGATGGTGGAAAGGTGTGTTCTGCGACACTCTGTTATAGGAAACTCTTTATCCAGAAACACCTTCTTTACCCCATTTATAGAAATTGACACAAAAATTTATAGTAAAGATTTGAACTTTTATGTAATTTTATTCCCATAAAACCCAGATAAGAAGAAAAGAGCAGAGATATAATATGTACCATATTTTTATAACCATTTTTTAAAGAAAGCAGTGTTTGAATTTCAAATGGGTAATCTTCAATACTCTTTGAGATTCGGGGAAATCAGTCAATACTTACATTTGAAAATTCTGTATATGATGTGTCATTTTGGTTAGATTTTCAAATTCTCTCCATATTACTATGGTGTCTTTTTGATGTGTTGATTTGGCTAGTCCCATTATTCTTTCAAAGACTATTCTAGATGTTACTGTGAAGTTTTTGTAGGTGAGATTAAAATCCATAATCAGTTGACTTTAAGTAATAGAGATAATTTTAGATAGTCTGGTAAACCTGATTCAATCAGTTGAAAGGGGTTAAAAGCAGGGTCCAGGTTTCCATAAGAATAAATTCTATGCACAGCAACTTCTCCCTGTGCCTGAAAGTGCCATCCGGTCCTCCTTGTGGCCTGCCCTGCAAATTTCAGATATTCTTAGCCAGTCCCCCAAATGGTAAACCAGTCTCCTGCCAAAATCTTAACTTGTATTTCCCACTGATTCTGCTTCTCTGATTTAACTCATACATTTTTCTGGATTATAATTCCAAACATAACATTAACTAATGAAATATAGTTCAAGATTATTAGTGTTTCCTAATCTTGATGAAAATGTTATGACATCTGGAATTAATTAATCAGAAATTATGTTTCATCATTATAAGATATCCTGTTTATGAATGTTTTTTACGTCTACAGTTTAACTATATACTAAATATATTTATGTTTTATATTTCCTATAAATATGTTTATATTTTATGCATTATCTTGTGAAGCATATTATAAAAACCTCACTTTAGACAGTATTTTCATTAATTTTTGTTTATTTTCTATTAAAAGTATATTTCCAAAAATACATCCTGGTTAAACACCATCTCTTACTCATTAGAACAATGACATTTATTACCATTTTTTTTCATATTTGGAGCACATGGCTCAGAAAGATGAACCCAATCTATGCTGATAATGGTAGGATGACAGCAAGTCTGATTCACTGAAACACTTTCCCCCTTTTCTTAGTATTAGATTTGGGCAAGATTTTATTATGCGACCAAAAGGAGCCTCGCCTACCTTAACTCCTAAGTCTGTATTTCTGATTTAATGTAATGAAGACACTTGATAGGATTTCAAGCTCTAAAGTTTCATTATAAAGCTAAAAAAACAGTCTTCAGATCAATGATGGAAGACACTGGGTGAGTGGTATGAATAAATCATGTGTTGTGCGCATTGATAAATGTATACTACTGAATCTACAGAATTTAATATCAAGGTATTAAGGTTGCACTTTCAAATAGTGCTGCTGGAATATCACCAATACTGCTATGTATAAGCCATTTCTCAAAATGACTTTTACATTTTATTAACATTAATAACTATATTTAAATTACATGCTTCAGGGCACTGGCTGATTGCCACTGGGGCCCAGAGGGATCCTACTACCTAAACTAGGACAATAAAATTCATTAGTAGTAGAGCGGGCTTTTTCACCCAACTCTGAAGGTTTAGATTTTATATATAGTCAGAAGCAGAATATTTAAGTGATCATCTTAACAGTCAGATTCAGTGGGATACATCTGATGCTGCTATCAGGGGCAGCTGACCGAGACCAATTTTTTCTTCTATTTTTCATTTTGTGTTCAGTTTTCACAAATAGCAAAGCACTGGGGAGACCTAGAAAATATATATTCCGAAGTAGTTCAAGAGCTGGTTCTTTCAAAAATTACTAGCTTTTCTTCCATGCAATCTATAACTATTAGTCGTTTAAAACAACTTTTCAATTATAAGGGTGAGATGAAACAGACACACAAGCTTTTTGCAGATATTTATTGTTGAGTAAAACAGTGCCACAGAATTTATTGAAAGTAGTCAACTCTTGCCAGTCAGGGAAGATGTCTCAGAGGAATTTGGCTTGAATTGAACCATAAAAAACTGGTGAGACCTGGGCAGCAGGGGATATGAAAAATTATAGTTTCTTTTGCATAGTGGTCAAAAACTTGCTCTGCAGTGTATAAGATGTGTTTTTGGACAATAGAGACTTGTAAAACCTTTGAGAAACTGGAGAGTACTGGCCTTCCTTCATGATATCAAAATCAAAACGAAGAATTATCTATGGAGACTTTCACCTACAAGCAAGATGAAGTAATTTTTAGGAGGCTAACATGCCCAATGTGAACACCTAGGGACACCAGTTAAAGTATAAAAATCTTATTTTTAAAGACATCAGAGAGCTGTGGATGTAATTAAGATTAGAAGAACTAAACTTTTAGAGAAAATATTCATAAAATTATTCAGAGGGAAGCCCAGGATTTTCAGCTGTCTTTTCCCTAGGCATATGCAATAATTTGGACTGTGATCTAAAACGGGAGGACCAGGGCTTCTTCAGAATGAAAACCACTGAGAAGGCACTAATAAGCCAGCAGAACTTTCAGCAGTCATCCAGAGCTAGAGACTTAAATTGCCTCAAACGCATGACCAGTTTATCTCATAAGAGCATAGTGACTTAGTATATAGATGGGCAGAGTGAGTGGTTAAAGAACGAAGCTAGACATTTTTCTATTTTACTGAACACTGAAGTCTCTACGCCAGAGGATAGAGCAATACAAAACTATTTTGATGGCGCTGGAGAGAGTGATGAACCGACACTGATATTTTATCAGTATCTTTCCATTCTGGGAATATTGGCTAATTATGAAGATAACTAGGGGCACAGAGTTTTGGGGAAACTAAACAATAAGCATAAGTTTTGGCAGTGAAATATACAGCCAGACTTCCTCATAAAACAATTGCTATTCAAAAGCTGCACAGGACAAGACTAATCTAAAACTCTCTAAAAAGTGGAGCAGAAATTCCAAACATATCTCAGATGTGAGAAGAAAAATTCTTTCTGGGCCATTAATTAACTCATAGTGGGCACATCCTCAGAATAAAGACAAAGTAGAAACAGAATGAGTCTTGACCAAACTCCATGCAGTTGTGACATGGCTCCATTTCTGATTGAATTAAAGTAATTGTCTTCCATTTTATTTCTTAGCACCTTTCTGGTGAAAAAAAACCCCAGCATATATAATATGAACCTTTATAGTTTTTATGTACATCAGGTTCATAATTATATAAAAATAATCAAGCATACATATGATCATATGATCAACAATCAAGAGGAAGAATATGCAACAGAATGAGACTTTCAGGTGAATCTGATGTTAGGATCAGGAGGTGATGACTTAAAAATGACTATAACTAATATAGTCAAGAAATTAGAATAAAGATGGAAAAAATGGTAACATGGAGAGGTTCCATACTATAAGAATAAAATGAATATTTTAGAAACAAAAACACTGCATCTGAAATTAAGAAAATAATGTTTTTCACAGAAATTTAGATAAATTAGATCAGTAGGAAATATCCAACCTGAAGCACAGAATAACAACAAAAAAATATAGTACAGGTGAGTGACTCTAACAAGAAGTCTCACATACATGTAAATGGGAGACAAAGGAAGATATTTTTAAAGAAATGTTTGATGAGAATTTTTAAAAACAGAAACAGTATCAACCCATAGATAAAAGAAGCTCAGCAAAACAAAATCAAGATTTTTAAAAATATAACTATGAATATTATAGTCAAATTGTTGATCACCAAAGAGAAGCAGAAAGTCTCACAACTGGCAATCAGTTTAAAAAAAGCAATATTATTTTCAAAAGAACAAAAACAAGACTAACAGATGACTTCTCATCAGAAACAAAGGAAGCTGGAAAATAATAGGTTGATATTTTTAAAATGTTAAAATAATTGTTCATCAAGAATCTTATACCTCATAAAAATGTTCAAAACAAACATGAAATAAAGATACTCTCAGCGAACAAAAGCAGTACATCATCAACAGGCATTAGAGGACACATAAAAGGAATTCTTATACTGAAGTAAATAAGTAGAATGAATAAAGGAATTCAGACTACTGGAAATGGTAAAAAATGTGGGTAAACATATTGATTATATAGAATAATAATTATAATATTTTATGAAATTTATAATATAAATATAGACTTAAAATGCATTACAACAATAATGCAAAAATGGGAGGTGAATTATTGAAAATAAAGTGTTCTAAGATGCCAACATTGCAGGGAAATGAAATTATTGATAACTTCTATTACATGGTAATAAGTCAATGATAAATTTTTAATCAGTAAGCACTAAAAGAACAAGAAAAGGATGTATAATTCACAAGGTCATAGAGAGGGAAAATGGAATGATAAAAATATTGTGCAAATCCAAAAGAAAACTTAGAGGGAAAAACAAAGGACTAAAAGAGACAGAAACAGAAGGAAAATTAATAGTAAAATGGTAGATTTAAATCAAATTATATCAATTAATTAATCAGTAATTATATTAAAGGTAAATGGAATGGATATTTTAATTAAGATACTACACTTGTTAGATTTAAATAAAGGATAACTCTTCTGCTAGAAGATAAACATTTTTAATATAAGCACACAAAATGAAAATCAAAAGATGGAAACTGATTAACATAAAAATACTAATAAAGAGAATACTGGTAAGTTTATACCAATGGAATGTAGGCTTTAAGGCAAGAAGCACTACTAACAGACATTTTAAAACCATGAAGAGCTCAATCAACTAGGAAAATATCACAATCCTTCATATATATGAAATAAAGCATAATAACAGATTCTCTATATTATTAAAAATATATATATGTATTTTCTGAGATCTAAGCAGACAACATATAATTCCACAATTGTGAGGAAGAACTGACAGAATTTTCTCTATAATTGATAGAAAAGACAGTAAGGATATAATCTAAACAACAAAAGTAACAAAACTTGACCAAATTCAAATATACCTAACACTGCACCTGACACTGATATTCAAAAAATATCATTTATATTTTTTGAAGTGCACAGAAACATTAAACAAATTAATCATGTGTTAAGGCATCAAAAATTTCCTTAATGATGTCAAAGGACAGAAATCATTTAGAGCATATTCCTTCATCATAATCGAATTTAGATAAAACTGAAAAATAAAAAGAAAACTATAATAACTCCATATGCTTGGAAATTCCAATTAATATAACAAAGAAGAAATCACAATGGAAATTAGAGAATGTTATGAACTAAATAATAACAAAGACACAACACATAAAATCTTGCCAGACAGAGCTGAAGCAGTACTTAAAATACAATGTAGAGTCGTAAGTGCATATCATAGAAAAGAAGAAATATTAAAAAATAACCAAAAATCCATCCCAAGAGAACAAAAAAGAAAAAAATCAACAGCATATTAACCAATAAGAATGAAGGAGGAATCAAATAATAAGGAGAAGATTGAAAAATCAGTGAAACACAAAATAAATATACAATAGGGAAAATCAGCAAAAAATATTGTTTTTATTTAACTTTTAGTAAGATTAAAAAACTCCTAGCACATCTGATTAAAACTGAAAATTACCTATATCAGGAATATAGCAGGAGGCATAAATATAAATCATCCAAATATTAAAACTATAATGATTAAATATGAAAAAAGCCAACGAATTTGACAATTTGAATGAAATGGGAAAAAAAATCTCTAAAAACCCAAATTACCAAACAGGCATAGTAAGAAATTTAAAATATGAAGTCTTATCTCTCTTAAAGAAATTAATTCCATTTTTAAAAACTTCTGAAAATGATAATTCTAGGCCATAATAGGTTAACTTATGAATCCTTCTAAATACCAATATTACAGAGAACCTTCCAGAGAACAGATAAAAGGGGACATTTCTACCTTCTCATATGGAGCTTACATAACCTTGAAAACCCTACAAAGAGAATGAGAAGAAAGGAAACTTACTGGCTGATATCTCTCATCATTTTAACTCAAATATCCTAAATAAATTATTAGAAAATGGAACTCAGCTGTATTTTTAAAAAAGGAACCCTCTATGACTAGGCAGAGTTTATCCTACAGCAAATAAAGGGTATATTTACAATTGCAAATCCATTGTTGTAATCCACTACCTTAATAAAAGAGTAAGAGAAAAATTATATGGTTATCTCAATAGAAGCAGAAAAGTAATTTGGAAAAATTCAACACCTATTCATTTTAAAGAAACAGTAAACTAAGACTTAATAATGAGAAAATACAAATTAAAACCACAATGTAAGATCACCACACACAAGAATGGATAAAATTAAAAAGACCAGGAGGTGGAGCCAAGATGGCGGCGTGAGTAGAGCAGCGGAAATCTCCACCCAAAACCACATATATCTATGAAAATATAACAAAGACAACCCTTCCTAGAATAGAGACCAGAGGACACAGGACAATATCCAGACCACATCCGCACCTGAGAGAACCCAGCGCCTCGCGAAGGGGGTAAGATACAAGCCCCGGCCCCGCGGGAGACAAGCGCCCCTCCCCCCAGCTCCTGGCGGGAGAAGAGCAGGCAGAGCAGGAGGGAGACGGAGCCCAGGACTGCCGAGCACCCAGCCCCCGCCATCCGGGCCAGAGCGCAGACACAGTGTGTGCGCAGGGGGCCCTGGATACTAAGGAAACAGGGCAGCAAGAACAGTGAGCGGGTACCGGAGGCCTGGCGCCAGAGGACATAAGAAAAGCGAGTGGCCACTTTTTTTTTTTTTCCTGTTTTGTTTTGGCGAGCGCTTTTTGGAAGTCTTAAAGGGATAGGGACCCCAATACTAGGGAAACAGGGCAGCAAGACCGGTGAGCAGATGCCTGAGGCTGGCGCCGGAGAATAAAGAAAAACGAGAGGCCATTTTTCATTTATTTATTTGTTTATTTAAATTTTTTTTGTGTGTGTGTGTGTGTGTGTGTGTGGTCGTTGTTTTGTTTTGGCGGGTGCTTTTTGGAAGTCTTAAAGGGACAGAGTGGGACACTTAATCCAGAGGTAGGGAATTCGGGGATCTATGGGCACCCTAATCCCCTGGGCTGCAGGGAGCACGGGGGCCCCTTACGGAGATAAATAGACTCTCAGCCGCTCCCCCTACAACGCAACTCCACCACTTTGGAGCAGCTGCCCGAGCCAGGCCACGCCCTCAGCAACAGCGGAGATTAACTCCATAGCAGCCGGGCAGGAAGCAGAAACCCTGTCTGCGCGCAGCTGCGCAGCACAAGCCACTAGAGGCCGCTGTTCTCCCAGGAGAGGAGGGCCACAAACCAACAAGAAGGGAAGTTCTTCCAGCTGTCACTAGTTCCAGCTCTGCAAACTATTCCTATCACCATGAAAAGGCAAAACTACAGGCAGACAAAGATCACAGAGACAACACCAGAGAAGGAGACAGACCTAACCAGTCTTCCTGACAAAGAATTCAAAATAAAAATCATAAACATGCTGACAGAGATGCAGAGAAATACACAAGAGAAATGGAATGAAGTCTGGAGGGAGATCACAGATGCTAGAAAGGAGATCGCAGAAATGAAACAAACTCTGGAAGGGTTTATAAGCAGAATGGATAGGATGCAAGAGGCCATTGATGGAATTGAAACCAGAGAACAGGAACACATAGAAGCTGACACAGACAGAGATAAAAGGATCTCCAGGAATGAAACAATATTAAGAGAACTGTGTGACCAATCCAAAAGGAACAATATCAGTATTATAGGGGTCCCAGAAGAAGAAGAGAGAGGAAAAGGGATGGAAAGTATCTTGGAAGAAATAATTGCTGAAAACTTCCCCAAACTGGGGGAGGAAATAATCGAACAGACCACGGAAATACACATAACCCCCAATAGAAAGGATCCAAGGAGGACAACACCAAGACACATAATAATTAAAATGGCAAAGATCAAGGACAAGGAAAGAGTTTTAAAGGCAGCTAGAGAGAAAAAGGTCACCTATAAAGGAAAACCCATCAGGCTAACATCAGACTTCTCGACAGAAACCCTACAGGCCAGAAGAGAATGGCAAGATATATTTAATGCAATGAAACAGAAGGGCCTTGAACCAAGGATACTGTATCCAGCACGACTATCATTTAAATATGATGGTGGGATTAAACAATTCCCAGACAAACAAAAGCTGAGGGAATTTGCTTCCCACAAACCACCTCTACAAGACATCTTACAGGGACTGCTCTAGATGGGAGCACTCCTAGAAAGAGCACAGCACAAAACACCCAACATATGAAGAATCGAGGAGGAGGAATAAGAAGGGAGAGAAGAAAAGAATCTCCAGACAGTGTATATAACAGCTCAATAAGCGAGCTAAGGTAGGCAGTAAGATACTAAAGAGGCTAACCTTGAACCTTTGGTAACCACGAATTTAAAGCCTGCAATGGCAATAAGTACACATCTTTCAATAGTAACCCTAAATGTAAATGGACTGCATGCACCAATCGAAAGACACAGAGTAATAGAATGGATAAAAAAGCAAGACCCATCTATATGCTGCTTACAAGAAACTCACCTCAAACGCAAAGACATGTACAGACTAAAAGTCAAGGGATGGAAAAACATATTTCAGGCAAACAACAGCGAGAAGAAAGCAGGGGTTGCAGTACCAATATCAGACAAAATAGACTTCAAAACAAAGAAAGTAACAAGAGATAAGGAAGGACACTACATAATGATAAAGGGCTCAGTCAAACAAGAGGATATAACCATTCTAAATATAAATGCACCCAACACAGGAGCTCCAGCATATGTGAAACAAATACTAACAGAACTAAAGGGGGAAATAGACTGCAATGCATTCATTCTAGGAGAGTTCAACACACCACTCACCCCAAAGGATAGATCCACCGGGCAGAAAATAAGTAAGAACACGGAAGCACTGAACAACACAGTAGAGCAGATGGACCTAATAGACATCTATAGAACTCTACATCCAAAAGCAACAGGATATACATTCTTCTCAAGTGCACATGGAACATTCTCCAGAATAGACCACATACTAGCCCACAAAAAGAGCCTCAGCAAAATTCAAAATATTGAAATTCTTCCAACCAACTTTTCAGACCACAAAGGTATAAAACTAGAAATAAATTCCACAAAGAAAACAAAAAGGCTCACAAACACATGGAGGCTTAACAACATGCTCCTAAATAATCAATGGATCAATGAACAAATTAAAATAGAGATCAAGGAATATATAGAAACGAATGACAACAATAACACAAAGCCCCAACTTCTGTGGGATGCAGCAAAAGCAGTCTTAAGAGGAAAGTATATAGCGATCCAGGCACACTTGAAGAAGCAAGAATAATCCCAAATGAATAGTCAAACATCACAATTATCGAAATTGGAAAAAGAAGAACAAATGAGGCCTAAAGTATGCAAAAGGAGGGACATAATAAAGATCAGAGAAGAAATAAAATTGAGAAGAATAAAACAATAGCAAAAATCAATGAAACCAAGAGCTGGTTCTTTGAGAAAATAAACAAAATTGATAAGCCTCTAGCCAAACTTATTAAGAGAAAAAGAGAATCAACACAAATCAACAGACTCACAAATGAGAACAGAAAAATCACGACAGACTCCACAGAAACACAAAGAATTATTAAAGACTACTATGAAAATCTATATGCCAACAAGCTGGAAAACCTAAAAGAAATGGACAACTTCCTAGAAAAATACAACCTTCCAAGACTGACCAAGGAAGAAACACAAAAGTTTAACAAACCAATTACGAGCAAAGAAATTGAAACGGTAATCAAAAAACTACCCAAGAACAAAACACCTGAGCCGGATGGATTTACCTCGGAATTTTATCAGACACACAGAGAAGACATAATACCCATTCTCCTTAAAGTTTTCCAAAAAATTGAAGAGGAGGGAATACTCCCAAACTCATTCTATGAAGCCAACATCACCCTAATACAAAAACCAGGCAAAGACCCCACCAAAAAAGAAAATTACAGACCAATATCCTTGATGAATGTAGATGCAAAAATACTTAAAAAAATATTAGCAAACTGAATACAAAAGTATATCAAATGGATCATACACCATGACCAAGTGGGATTCATCCCAGGGATGCAAGGATGATACAACATTCGAAAGTCCATCAACATCATCCACCACATCAACAGAAAGAAAGACAAAAACCACATGATCATCTCCATAGATGCTGAAAAACATTGGACAAAATTTAGCATCCATTAATGATAAAAACTCTCAGCATAATGGGAATAGAGGGCAAGAACCTCAACATAATAAAGGCTATATATCATAAACCCACAGCCAACATTATACTGAACAGTGAGAAGCTGAAAGCTTTTCCTCTGAGATCAGGAACAAGAGAGGGATGCCCACTCTCCCCACTGCTATTTAACATAGTACTGGAGGTCCTAGCCACGGCAATCAGACAAAACAAAGAAATACAAGGAATCCAGATTGGTAAAGAAGAAGTTAAACTGTCACTATTTGCAGATGACATGATATTGTACATAAAAAACCCTAAAGACTCCACACCAAAACTACTAGAACTGATATCGGAATACAGCAAAGTTGCAGGATACAAAATTAACACACAGAAATCTGTAGCTTTACTATACACTAACAATGAAGCAATAGAAAGAGAAATCAGGAAAACAATTCCATTCACAATTACATCAAAAAGAATAAAATACCTAGGAATAAATCTAACCAAAGAAGTGAATGACCTATACTCTGAAAGCTACAAGTCACTCTTAAGAGAAATTAAAGGGGACACTAACAGATGGAAACTCATCCCATGCTCTTGGCTAGGAAGAATTAATATCGTAAAAATGGCCATCCTGCCGAAAGCAATATACAGATTTGATGCAATCCCTATCAAATTACCAGCAACATTCTTATATGAACTGGAACAAATAATTCAAAAATTCATATGGAACCACCAAAGACCCCGAATAGACAAAGCAATCCTGAATAAGAAGAATAAAGTAGGGGGGATCTCACTCCCCAATTTCAAGCTCTACTATAAAGCCATAGTAATCAAGACAATTTGGTACTGGCACAAGAACAGAGCCACGGACCAGTGGAACAGACTAGAGACTCCAGACATTAACCCAGACATATATGGTCAATTAATATTTGATAAAGGAGCCATGGACATACAATGGCGAAATGACAGTCTCTTCAACAGGTGGTGCTGGCAAAACTGGACAGCTACATGTAGGAGAATGAAACTGGACCATTATCTAACCCCATATACAAAAGTAAACTCAAAATGGATCAAAGACCTGAATGTAAGCCATGAAACCATTAAACTCGTGGAAAAAAACATAGACAAAAACCTCTTAGACATAAACATGAGTGACCTCTTCTTGAACATATCTCCCCGGGCAAGGAAAACAACAGCAAAAATGAACAAGTGGGACTATATTAAGCTGAAAAGCTTCTGTACAGCAAAAGACACCATCAATATAACAAAAAGGAATCCTACAGTATGGGAGAATATATTTGAAAATGACACATCCGATAAAGGCTTGACGTCCAGAATATATAAAGCGCTCACACACCTCAACAAACAAAAAACAAATAACCCAATAAAAAAATGAGCAGAGGAACTGAACAGACGGTTCTCCAAAACAGAAATACAGATGGCCAACAGACACATGAAAAGATGCTCCACATCGCTAATTATCAGAGAAATGCAAATTAAAACTACAATGAGGTATCACCTCACACCAGTTAGGATGGCTGCCATCCAAAAGATAAACAACAACAAATGTTGGCGAGGCTGTGGAGAAAGGGGAACCCTCCTACACTGCTGGTGGGAATGTAAATTAGTTCAACCATTGTGGAAAGCAGTATGGAGGTTTATCAAAATGCTCAAAACAGACTTACCATTTGACCCAGGAATTCCACTCCTAGGAATTTACCCTAAGGACACAGCAATCAAGTTTGAGAAAGACCAGTGCACCCCTATGTTTATTGCAGTACTATTTACAATAGCCAAGAATTGGAAGCAACCTAAATGTCCATCGGTAGATGAATGGATAAAGAAGAAGTGGTACATATACACAATGGAATACTACTCAGCCATAAGAAGAGGGCAAATCCTACCATTTGCAGCAACATGGATGGAGCTGGAGGGTATTATGCTCAGTGAAATAAGCCAAGTGGAGAAAGAGAAATACCAAATGATTTCACTCATCTGTGGAATATAAGAACAAAGGAAAAACTGAAGGAACAAAACAGCAGTGGAATCACAGAACCCAAGAATGGACTAACAGGTACAAAAGGGAAAGGGACTGGGGAGGATGGGTGGGTAGGGAAGGATAAGGGAGGGTAGGAAGAAGGGGGGTATTAAGATCCGCATGCATTGGGGGGTTGGGAGAAAGGGGAGGGCTGTACAACACAGAGAAGATAAGTAGTGATTCTACAACATTTAGCTATGCTGATGGACAGTGACTGTAAAGGGGTTTATAGCGGGGACCTGGTATAGGGGAGAGCCTAGTAAACATAATATTCTTCATGTAAGTGTAGATTAAAGATAACAAAAAGAAAAAAAAAGAAAAGAAAGAAAAGGGGGATTACTCCATGATAGGATAAAACTAACTGTAAATCAACGATTAATGCATGCTTTAAATATCCTTAACTTTGATCACTTAAAGGGTGTCAGATGATCGGCTATGGAGGTATACTTTTCTGATAATATTCTTTTCTCTTAAAAAAAAAAGCAGTTTCTGTGTGGTGACCTCCAATGAGTTCTACACAGTGGTATAAAGGGCAGATCAAAGTGTGGGCAAAGGGTCTGTTTGTATTTATACAGAGGATCAAAGCCTAATTTGGCTACCCAGAAAATGAACTAAGATACGATATGAAGAACTTCCAACATGAGCACTCTCTGGAAGAGTCATACCAGAAGATGATCATCAAAAAACCTCAACAAAGATCCAGGCGATGCTGCAGTTGTAGCTGCATTCATCCCACTCGTTCCTGGACTTGCCATGGGAATGAAGAAGGAGATATCTAAGCTGGCCTGTGCATACAGTAAAACAACAAATTTGACTGGATTTATACTGTCGGAACTCAACCAAGAATTAGGAGAAGTGCAAGTTGCAGCGCTCCAAAATCTTGCGACTATAGACTATCTACTGTTAAAAGAACATATGGGATGTGAACAATTCCCAGGAATGGGCTGTTTCAATTTGTCTGATTTCTCTCAGACTGTTCAAGTACAGTTGGACAATATCCATCATATCATAGACAAATTTTCACAAATGCCTAGGATGCCTAACTGGTTTTCTTGGCCTCACCGGAGATGGCTGGTACTTATAGATCTGCTTTGGTTATGTAACTGTATTCCTGTTATGTTAATGTATGTGTGCAATTTAATTAGTAGTTTAAAACCTATACATGCTTAAATTACTCTACAAGAAGATATGTCAAAGAAATAATCAATCTCCCCATGTTTTCTTCCATCTGCTACCTCTATAGCTTTTCTTCTTCCTTCCTAATTACAACCCTTAAATAGAATTCGTGCCTCATATCGAATTTACCAAGTATCATAATTCCTCCAAGTGCTAAAGATATCTCAAGACAAATGCTGGGCATAGAAGCCACAGGGCATAAATCTGCATAGAAGTAAAAAGCTAACCTTTTCAAACAATATGGCTTCTCTCTCACTTACCAACTTTACATTTCCCTGTATGGCCCCGGAAGATGACTGGTTAGCCAGAGACGGGTAAGATTCCTCAAGGGAGGAACAACCTAAGACAGGCACAGTCGCAGGGGTGCCATCAGGTGAGAAATTGGGGATCAACAGAGGTGAGGCTTAGAACCTCACCCCCCCTGTTCTGAGAGAAATCTTCTGCATCCGTGGATGTTTTGTTGCCCTTGTCTAGCTTGGATTAACACACAGTCTACAGGCACACACCTGATCATCTACATTTGCTCTCTTACAACACTAAACTATGTTTTCTACCTTTATCTTGTATCTACCTACCACTTCAGAATTTTATTTAAAAAAAAATAATAATAATAATAAAGGGAGAAATGTGGGATCCACATATAAATCAAGTATAAAAATCAAACGAATATTCATATTTGACCTGATTGTTTATGGTTCATAATGCGTGATCAAAACCGAAAGTTTCTGTGATGACTGCCCTTGCACTGTTCACCATGTAAGAACTTGTTCATTATACTTTAGAAGATTGGAGACTGTTGAGAATTAGGCTTGGGGTTGATTAATCATTGTGCATTGAGTCCCCTATACAGAATTTTATTGTTGTTAAGAACCATTTGATCAATAAATATAAGATATGCCCTCTCAAAAAAAAAAATCAAATGAGTATTCATATTTGAGCTGACTGTTTATAGTTCATAATGCATGAGCAAAACCGAAAGTTTCTGTGATGACTGCCCTTGTAATGTTCACCATGTAACTTATTCACTATGTAAGAATTTGTTCTCCATGTAAGAACTTGTTCGTTATGCTTCAGAACATTGGAGACTGACGAAAATTAGGCTTGGGGTGGATTAATGATTGTGCATTGAGCATTGACTCCCCTATACAGAATTTTATTGTTAACAACCATTTGATCAATAAATATGAGAGATGCCCTCACAAAAAAAAAAAAAAAAAGTACACACTTCCAATTGTAAAGTAAATAAGTAACCGGGATGTAATGTATAGCATAAGGAATATAGTCAAAATATTGTAACAACTTGGTATTGTGATAGCTGGTACCTAGAATTATCATGTATATAAATGTTGAATCACTGTGTTGTACACCTGAAACTAATGTAATACTGTGTGTCAACTACCCTTCAATAAAAAAAATAATTATCTAAAAAAAAAAAAATTAAAAAGAACAAAAATACCAATTGTTGGAGAAGATGTACTGTATTGGAATGTCTCATACATTGCTGATAGGAGTGAAAATGGGTACAAAAACTTTGATAAACTGTAGCATACACTAATATTGAATGTACATACACTCCATGATAGATACACTCCATGATTCAGCAATTCCCTTCTTTGGTATAGACATAAAAATATTGATATATGTTCATGAAAGACATTTACAAGAATGCTTAAGACAGCATTGTTTTTAATAATCTCAGAAAGAAAATCAACCAGTGCTCAAAAGTTGAAGGTTAAGTCAATTTTAAAATACTCATATAATGAAATTTTATGAAGCAATGAGAATGAACCAACTAGATCTGCAAGCACAATATATATAGAAGCTTATATTTCTGTAGTATTAGTTACCTATGGCTGATGTAATAAATCCTTATCAAGTTAATAACTTAAAACTGAACAAACTTATTATCTTAAAGTTCTGTAGGTAAGAAATTGGACTTGAGCCTTACCGAGTTAAAATCAAGGTTTCAACAGAGCTGTGTTCCCTTCTGGAGACTCTAGGGAACACCCCAATTCCTTGCCTTGTCCTGCTGATCTCTGTTCAGTTCCTTAGATCATCAACCTTATATTTTGCAGATCAAATAGCCAAGAGGATTTTCCATGTAGGCCAGGGCAAGAACTTCTGGCCATTTTGACCAACTTTCTAGCTTAGAGAACCAAGACCCAAACGAATCCCACCTTCACACTGGAAATAGAACAGCAGATTGTTTACATTTCAGTCTGGAGAAGACTAGAATAATCAGGAAGGACTTAGTCACTCACGATAAGGTGGCTTGAAGGTGCAACTTTAGAAATTTTGTATCTCATAAATTCGTTAAGAAATAGTCTAGGTTGGCTAATAAGAAATTTGAGAACATTTTGCGTCAACTCAAAATCACTTTTTCTTCTTTTTTCAATTTGTGTCTTAACAGATTATACAAAAATTATATATTTGAAGCAACTGTAAAAGAGATATAGTGCTCACACCTGGATTGCATCATTTCTAGATTAAAATAAAGCAAGCTGTTGAAAGATTTTAAAATAATAGAGTTTATAGAGATGTTGATACCTTCTTTGGGTTGTGTTAACAGAAATGTACAACCTACTTTTGGCTGTCCTCACGAGCTTAAATAGAGTTCTCCTTCAAGTAGTCTCGCTCCCGCATTACCCTGTGTTCTGACACTTGAGAATGGCGCAATTCACTGTGTGCTGCTCTCTGTGACTTTGGTATAGTTTTTAAGAAACTAAAATGAGATTTATGTATAAACAATAAAAAATACTAGGTTGCTATGTGAGGTAAGCAGCTCTGCCAAGAACACAAAGAAATGTAACAGAAGAGACAACAGTACACCTGTTCTTGAAGCAGTCAGTTTTTAGTCATAGTCTGTAATTTTTGCTCCAAAGCAGTGGCAGTACATGCATTCAATGTCTTAGGTATAAATGCAATTGTAAGGGTATATCTGAATATCGTTATTTCCAAATTATGTATCCAGTAAGGGGCTAACATCTAAAAAATATAAAGAACTTATATGACTCAACACCAAAAAACACAAATAACCCAGTTAAAAAATGGGCAGAGGACCTCAATAGACATTTTTCCAAAGAAGACACACAGATGGCTAGCAGGCACATAAGAAGATGCAACACATCATTAATCATTAGGGAAATAAAAATCAAATCCATGAGATACAACCTCACACCAGTCAGTGGCCACTATCTAAAAGATAAAAAACAATAAATGGTTGTAGAGTAAAGGAAACTCCTACATTGTTGGTGGGAATGTAAATTGGTGCAGCCACTATGGAAAGCAGTATGAAGATTCCTCAAAAAACTAAAAATAGAAATACCATATGACTCAGTAATGCCACTTCTAGGAATTTACCCTAAGAAAACAAAATCCCTGATTCAGAAAGATATATGCACCTCTATGTTTATTGCCACATTATTTACAATAGCCAAGATATGGAAGCAACCAAAGTGGCCATCAATAAATGAATGGATAAAGAAAATGTGGTACATATACACAATGGAATATTATTCAGCCATGAAAAAGAAAATAATCTTGCCATTAGCAATAACATGGATGGACCTAGAGGGTAATTTGTTCAGTGAAATAAACCAGGTAGAGAAAAACAAATACCATATGATTTCACTTATTTGTGGAATCTAAAATAAAGCAAAGCAAACAAAACATCAGTAGACTCACAGACACTGAGAAGTGACTATTGGTTACCATGGGAGTGGGATTGGGGTAGTTGAGTAAAATAGGTGAAGGGATAAAGAGGCTGAAAATCTCAATTAAAAAAAAGTTTAGGCTAGAGGAGGCTTAATGAATTTTAATTTTCTATGGAACTAATATAGCAAAGTTCTAAGGGTAAGGTTATGAAGTCAGACCTGGGATTTGAATCTGGATTCCAACTTTTGCCAGCTGTGTGAGTTGAGTAAGGCAAGTGATAGCTTCTATAAGCCTCCATTTCCTGTTATGTAAATGTTGTACATATGATAAGATATGGATAGGAGAGGCATAGAAAGAGAAGGCTCCAAAACTCGTTAGCACTGTTAAATGGGAAATATTTTGAACCTCAGTCTTCAGCCTATTGTCTTACTGACTTACAAACTGCTTTTCCTAACATACATATTAGTTGAGTGAGAGGAAACCAAAACATTGGTTCATGGTTTGTTTGTTTTTTAAGCAATGTACTTATAGTAATTTTATGGCGGGAGGGAGAAAACGTATTAAAATGGATTCTAATGAAGTCTGATATTTAATTGATGTGTTTTGTAGATATAAAACCATAAATAATTTAAGAAATAGTCAATTACACCTACATCCTAAGGGGTGTTGAAAGGATTAAATTAGATAGTGTAAGGAAAGCATGTCGCTCAGACCCTGGCACGCGGCCCCTCCCCTGGGCTGTGTTCCTCCTCCTCCTGCTCCCCCCAGGCGGAGAAGGTGACTGGAGCCCTGCCTGGCACTCAACATGACGTGCTGATGATGAACCATTTCCTCCACAGCAAGTAAAAATGTTTGGGCCTCCCCTAAAAGATAAAAAATTTAAAAAATATTGCAATTACAAGGGTACATCTGATGATTCGGGGGAAGCTTATGAAATAGTAAGCATTAAGTTGTAGAGCATAAAACTAAACATGATCATATCTCTCAGCACAATGTGTGAGTCTGTGAGTGTGATGGGAGGTGGCGGTTTGGAAGGCTGCAGGGAAAGTTAAATATTCAAGAGTTTCATTTTCTCCACACCATCATTAAGATGTTTCAACCTACACAGCAAAAGGTTTATGGACTGGAACATAGCTACTTTTCCAGCAGTCTTATTTAGGTAGAAAAAAGTCAGCAATCTACAATTGTTAAAAACTATATTTGAATAGAAAAGAAATAAAAAATATAGTTGGTTGAAAAAAATCTATACACACAGAAATATTTACTTTTCATGTATGTATAGATTATGTATTCATGTATCTTTTTCTTATAACTGCCTTTATCAAGCACTGCTTCCCATGTACGGAATAAGCTTTGTGTTTTACATACATTGTCACAATTTTCTCATAACAATAATCTTAGAGTGCGAGGAATTTCTATCCCATTTCAAAAGTTCGTAGAGATTCAGGAAATTAAGTAACTTGTTGTGAATCATGCTAATCAATTACAATGTTGACTGATGACCTATCTTCTGTGGAGTATTGCACTCCAAAGAATATTTTCATAGATATATCTTTTTTTTTAGTTCAATTAGGCCCTTCAGATTAATTCTGGGAATGTGAATTGCTGATGTACAGGGAAAGGGAAGGGGGTAACTACATTTCACATTCAGGATTTTTTAATTTAGGACCTTATGTTTGTATCAGCAGTACAAGAGACTACCCACTTCCTCACATCCTCACCCACAGAGTATTGTAATGTTAATATGAAGTGAAAAAAATGTATTATATCCTTTTTTGTGTGTGTTTTATATTTTACAGAAGTTACATATTTACCTTACAACTATTAATTGGCCATTTTTATTTATTTTCTTTTTCTTTATATTCTACATTCATGCATCCTGCATAATTTTCTACCAAGTAAGTTGGCCATTTGCTTAGTGATTTGATGAAATAATCTTAAAAATTATTAAATACAACATGCAAAAAAAATCTAAGAAAAATTTAAAAAAAGAAAAGGGAAAATTTGTTCTTGCCGTTATTAAAAATGGCACAACTAATACTTGTATGGGGATTCACTAATTTATTCAATTTACAGATCAGTGTCTGAGATATTAACATCTTTACAATTTTGAAATTTCCAATTCAATAGCATTTATTAATAACCTCCATTAAGTCAAGTTTTATTTTATATGCCATAGTAAAGTTTGTTTCATTTTACTCATTTTTTATTTTATGATAAATCTATAGTATTCATATGTTTATTGCTAGATGAATTATATTTTTGTTGTTGTAAATGGAATACATTTCATTATATTTCTAAGTACTGATATTTTTCACTTTATGCTTCTCCTGAATTTAATTTTTGTCATATTACTTTGTGTTGCATATGTATGTATTTTTATGAACCCAATTTTTCTTTGTCCTTGTCTTTTGTCATAAACTATATGGCTTAAGCTAAGCGGACTTTGTAGATCTGGTAGATGAGACTGACAGTATTGGATTAAGATAAAAGATAAAAAAGCAAGAGAAAGATTGAAGGAAAGAAAAGAGGGTAACAAAGCCCGTAAGTAGGAAGGGTCATTTTTGTTGGTTGATAATTGTATTGGAAATTGTGGATTTGCTTTGTTCTGTCACATAGAGGTGAATGGGAAAGAGAATCTCCAAACATTTTCTGTACTCTTAAAATCATAGCAAGTATAGAAATCCTTGTCCATTTAATGCTACATGCCTATGTCTGCAACATGACTATTAAAGACAGACAAACATCCCTCTAGAATACAAGGCTCTTCTGCTAAATAATTGATAATTGGAGCTTCAAGGAGAAAGCTCTCTCCACTTTTTGCTACACCAGTCTCTTCATTAGACAGCTGTCCCCTTAATCAAGTTGAGCATTTCATCAGCATCCTATTCTTCACTGAACTAATAAGGCTAATACAGTAGATAGACATTTCCTCTCATTAAATTCATGGCAATCGGCACCTTGAAACTAGTAGGGTTTTTGGTTCTTTATCCATAAAATTCAACATATTCACTGAGAAGGTCTAGTTGTTTTCTGTTCTTAACCTTTTCTTCAGTTTATGTTTATATAAACTTATTATACATTTTTAACCTGAAATTCAAGTCAATTTCCCCACTCTACCCAGAATCCATTAAAAAAATTTTTGTAACAAAAAAAACTGGAACAAAAGTATTTGTTATTAAAATGATCCCTTAATTATTGTTTAATTAAATATATTTTCTAGTGTGGGGACTCACTAGAGAAATAATAAGCAGTAAACTCCAAATCTTATTAAGCTACTAAACTCAACAAAAATTTCTCAGCCATCAGAGACTACTCCCTAACCGTGAGTGAAGAAACATCTCAGTTTAGCCTTTTTAAAATTAAAGCACAGAAGTCCTCAAATGATGTGCATTTGTGCCTGGAGCTGGGGAAGGTATTATATCCTAATCCCTTGGAAGCTTTTAAAAAAGTATTTATGCCTCCCACCCACAGAGCAACTGGTACACATTCTTCTATTCTCCTCCTATACACCCCCCAAACAGCCTATCACCTCACAAGAATTAATGCCAGTTTTTTGTATCCATCAATATATAAAAAATTGGGAATAGTAATTATAATCCTTATAGGTAGCATTAAATATCCTAGCTAAATTTACACTGAGACTCTTAAAAGCCTTTTTAATATTTTTTACAAGTCACAGTTATTTGCATTCATATCTACACTTTCTTATGGGGGAAAGATCACCTTTATAGTTCCCTTTGAGTGGCATTCTTTTTTGTACTCTCTAACTTCCTTGCTAATAGTAATCATTTAAAATTACATATAATATGAATGAATGAATGAATGAATGAATGAAGTAAAAGGTTTAAGTAAGTTGTCCCCTTGGGGTGCAGAAAGTTTTCTTTTCCTGTGGACATAAAAATGTTTACTTTATGTCCAAGTAAGTTTTGCCTATGGACATATAGAATAACTTGCCTATGAACCTCTGCAGTCTTGCAAAATGCAATCAGCCTCAAAGGGTTGTAGATTTTCTGGCCCTATAAGCCCAAAAGGTTTAATTCCAAGTTTATATTCTAGGAATTAGAATTTGTTAAATTCGTAATTGTCTGGAGAATCTTGGAGAACAAGATTGTGCTTGCCCTAAATTTAGATTGCATAATCATGGAGTTTCAAGGTTTTTAAAGACATGTAAATGGAAGTTAGCACATTTTACCACACCATCAATTTTTTTTTTAATCCAGTTGTCTTGTTATAAGATTCTAGATCAGAGAGCCTTTGAGAAGATCTGTTTAGCCTTCTGCTAGGTTTCTAATGTCCTTGAAGAGCAGTGAAGTCATCTTCTATTTCTGCTCCATATTAAGGCACTTAGTACTAGTATAGTGGCTGAAAGCAAGGTTCAGGGGTCTAGGGAATGACAGATATTATGGTAAGGCAATACAAGGATATGATGAAAGCTGAAGCCACATGTTGAGACATGTAGGAGCTAAGGTATCAACTGGACATTTAAGGAATGGGCAGACTGGGAAATGAACTGAAAAGCAAATCTATAGAGACAAAGACAGGGTGGATATATAGAACATTAATTTCAAAGGGGAGTATTTAAATATGGATAGATTGAACAACTAATCACATGAACTTAAAATTTCCAGCAAAAGACAAGGTGACTAGGCAGCTAATAAGTGGAAATTGGGAAAGTCCGATACAAAGGAAAATTGGTTCATGGTCACAGAAGGCATGAGGTTTGGAGCCAATCAACTCTGTGAACTTGGGTAATTTGCTGACTCTAAGTTTTGTTTTCATTGCAATAATTTAATAAGAATACAATATATTAATAAGGATTCTCAGGGAGTTGATGAAAGCATATCAAGTGGCTGCACATAGTAAAGACTCACTGATGCAAAATGGTTATTTTTTTTAAGAGACTTGAGGGTACATGACAGTCTTGATAAGTGGGCAGGGTGATATGCTCTTTTATTGGATCGGTAGTGAGAAATAATCATTTTTCAGTCAATATCACAAGTATGTGGTCTGACTTGTCCGTTACGTGACCAGGAATATTCTCTAATGTGGAATGGAGCAAAACCTGCTGGTGGTGGTTAAACCATCACTCATAATGGTTTAGCAATCACAACTCTGTGGAACTGGACACCTTAGCCACCTTGCAAATTCCTTATCATTTATCTTTGCTCAATCACAGAGATACCATAGATTGGAGTTGCAGCTCCAATTTCTAAATTTTAAAATAGGGTAAAATGTAATCACTGCAGATCCCTCAAGAGTAATCTGTTATTTTTCCCACATCCACACAGTCAAGGTGCATGACTGCCAAGATTCACAGGGCTGATTCCAAGCCATTATGTCTCTATTTCTTTGGAACTGTCATCCTTTGGGGGTGAATAATATCAAGCCATTTCAGCTGCCAGTCTGCTAGTATTTTGATCTTAACTCCAATAAACCAGACCATCATTCCACTTTAGTCAAAGTTTCTTGGACATTTTCATCTAGTGTTTGCTTTTTTCCCCCATCTCTATCAGATACCATTGATGGATAAATTCTACAAAACTGCATAAATTATGTCTTTATGGTTATCATACCCAGATGGGTTCCCTATTACACCAGATAATACTTTTAAAATTTTCAATACTTGGTATTTCTCAGAAACCATTCTAATCTCCAGCCCTCTTCATTGCAAAACCTTCTCCATGCTTTTAAACATTTGATTTAAACATCTGTTTCCATGGAAACTGTTGGTCTTACAGAGAAAGTAAGATATACAATGAGCATTACCTTGATTTTCAATAGCTATGATCAAATTTACAGATTTACCTACAATATACATTCATCTTGTTCTCCCCTCTTCCTTTTCAAAATTATTTTTATTATTATTTTGTTTGATTAAAATAGTTGATATGCAATATTATATTGGTTTCAGGTGTACAACACAGTGATTTGTCAATTATATACATTTTGAAATGCACACCATTATGAGTGTAGTTACCATCTGTCAATTTACAAAGTTATTACAATGTTATTCACTATATTTCTTATTCTGTACATTCATCCTCATAGCTAATTGGTTTTTTAACTGGAAATGTGTACTCGTTATCCCCTTTTCACCTAGTTTGCCCATCTCTGCTCCCTCCTCCCCTATGGCAAAAACCTGCTTATTCTGTGTTCATAAGTTTGTTTATTTGTTTTTTGTCTTTGATCCTATATATAAATTATATCATATAGTATTTATCTTTGGTTTACTTCACTTAGCATAATACCCTCCAGAACCATCCATGTTGTCCCAAATGGCAAGATTTTATTCCTTTTTATGGCTAAGTAATGTTCCATTGTATGTATGTATCACATCTTCTTAACCCATTCACCTATCAATGGACTAAGTTGTTTTCATATCTTGACTATTGTGAATAATGCTGCAATAAACATAAGAACATATCTTTTTGAATTAGTGATTTGTTTTCTTTAGATAAATTCTGAGGTGGAATTGGAATTATACTGGGTTGTATGATATTTCTGTTTTTAATTTTCTGAGGAACCTCCATACTGCTTTCTATAGTGGCTGTACCAATTTACATTCCCTATAGTGTAGGAGGCTTCCTTTTTCTTCACGTCCTCACCAACACTTGATATTTCTTTTCTTTTTTAAATTAAAGACCAATACATATAAGACCTGAAACTATAAAACTCTGAGAAGAAAACATAGGCACTACACTCTTGAACATCAAGGTTACTAATGTTTTTCTGGCTATGTCCTCCCAGGCAAGGGATGAAGTGTCTCTTCTCTTATCTATGGTGATTTTTGCCATTTGATTTTGCTTGTATTCTCTCCAGACACTTCAGCTTTATAAATCTTTTCTTTCTTTATAGCTACTCTATATTTTAGCATTTTTTAACTCTAAATCTCCATGCTTAAAAAAATTCTTGATATTTTTTTCCTTTGTAATATCCTAGCTTAACTATTGTAATGTATTAACCCTCTATTCTCAGTGAAGTTACCCATAGGGTTCTCCATACTCATATTCACTTTTGTCCCTTGCAGTTACTCCTCAATCTATAACCATTTGGATGGAGCACATCCAACCTACTGAAATTAGCCACATCACCTATTTGTTGCTACATTCAGTAAACACGTCTCAGTTTAAGCCTATTTGATTTCTTAACATAGATAAAGTATAATTGACTCCTGCTTGAAAAATGGTCTTCCTTTGGCATTCATACCACCATATTCTTTTAGTTTTTCTTCTACCTTTGTGATTCTTGTACCTCAGTGTGTCTTTTAAACACACACATGCACATATACATAGTATATATCTCCTAGGATGTTAGGGCTCCTCCAGATACTGTCCCCTTTCGTCTCATTTCTTGCTGTAGGCTCATTACCACCTTTTCCCCAGTCTAACCCCATAACCTCTATATGCTATGGACTTCTTCACTGAAATGAAGCCTATCACTGGGCCCTCCAAACATGCTGATTCCTCCACATTGCTTATCCTTGCTTTTACTCAACTCCTACTGATTGATTATGTTTCATCTGAGATCTAAAATCCTCTGGAAAACCTAAAAGCCTCAGTAAATGCCCCTCCAATGTACTATCAAAAGTCTTTCTGTTTCTTCTTCTTTGCTTTAATATCATTTAAAACAATGTTCACCTGTCTGTTTTCTTTTCTGTTTTCCTCATTAGGTCATAAGCTCCTGGAATTTAGAGAATATATTTACTATCACATTACTAGAACATAGATACTAGTATCTAGTATAATGTAGGTTCTTAATGACTATTTGTTAAACTGAATAGATCAATAAATAAATTGTACCACAACTATATACTCTGATGAATTTATTATTAAGCCCTGGGAGAATTCCAAAAATATTATTAAATAGTTCATTTGTAAGTACTTTGACAATAAAGTAGTCATGACTACAAGGCATCATGGACTCACATAGAACAAGTCATGCCCTCTTAATTGAATTTCCTCTGGCAGATGAGAATGCCCTAGATGGAGTGCCTACTTCACTCTTGAAAAACACTTCAAAAATATCTAATAACTTAGGTCTTATAATTTCATGTCATTGTGTGCAAGATGGTAAGATGAGGTCAAATATAAAAACAAGGACTGGTGGTATTTTTGATGGGTCCTGGTACTATATACCTTTGATTTGCCTTTGATTTTTCAACAATTTTACAATGCCTTGTATAAGTATATAGAAGAAAGACATTCTTTTTGGTAGTAGAAGCTACAGAATGGAATACTTGCAAAACATTCAGTCTGGGTGATGAGATCACTGAAGAATATCCTTTTCAGAGACGGTATTTCTATATTAAGAGGGAAGTTGACTATGTAATTCCCTAAGTCTTTCAAATTTAAGATATCATGATTCTATGACATATTAGCATCTCAAGATGTGCTGAACATGCCTGCATAAACCTAGAATGTTCTGCATAGAACAAATTACAGAGTGTATCACTGACAAATAAGACAGATAAATGTATCACCTGTATATCTGGGGCTTTTCAAAAAATACAGGGCAAAAATAACAAAACTAAAGACTCCATCTACATCATATAACAATAGATCTCTAGGAGATATTTAGGAGGTAGATGCTTCTCAAAGTTCATGCATTTTAGGTAAGGAACAAATTTTTGATTATTCAATTATTACCCATAAACAGAATTACTGATAAAATACTCAACTTGAAAAATCCTGATATGCAATAGTGTTTTTTTTAATCTTCTACATTATTAAATGCTTACCCCAATAAGTGATGTCACTGTTAGTATAGAAAACTATTACAATATTATTAACTATATTCTCTAAGCTATACTTTCATCCCTGTGACTAATTTATATTATAATTGAGACTTTGTGCCTTTTTATCCCCTTCGGCTGTTTCACCCACCCACCCTAGCCCCTCCCCCATGGCAGCCACTAGTCTCTCCTCAGTGTCAGTGAGTTTGTTTCTGGTTTGTTTGTTTGCTTTATATTCCACATACAGGTAAAATCACATCGCATTTGTCTTTCTCTGCCTGGCTTATTTCACTTGTAGTGAAATAGTGTTTTCTTTTTTTAATTTTTATGTTTTAAGTACTTTTGAAGTTTTGTTTTTGTTGTTACCAATTTGCCCCTTACAAAGCTGACCTCTCAGAACAGCATCATCTAAAGGACCGACGAGCTAAATGGAGCTTCTGTATGGTCAAAATCATAACCTCTGTGTTTTTAAATTTCCTTTTCAATGATAATGAACCTTAGAACGTAACGTTATTTCCTTTCTTCGGTACAGATAGATGGTTCTTCCCTGTCAGATAAGATCTGGAATGAATATCAGAGGCCAAGGATCATTGTTGTCTTGGATAAATTTCACAGATGAAAGGTCTAACTGAAGGAACTGGCTAGATTTTGGTAGGCAGCACATTGCTGTTTCCGAATGATGTTTGAATAATTATATCCAAATGAGAAAGCTTTTGGGTTTGATTTGTGCGACCTTTAAGTGGTAAATTATCACACATTTCAACTGGGCTAGTATTTCACCAAATCAACTTATCTGAGACTTCTGATCACAGTTAAATGATCTCAGTGTTAAAGTTATAAGAAGTAGTTGTCACATCTTCTCAGATCTTTATTTAGAATAACTACTGCATAGGAACTTTTCTTTCAATTCCATTGGCATGATCTAAATTCAGACCTTTATTGCTTCATGTCTTTATTGAGATCATTTCCCTACTGTTCTTCATTCCTCCAGTTTCTCTCCCCTCCAATCCATTCTGTAGAAACTATCAAGTCAATGTTCCTTAACACTATTATGACTATAAATAACTCCTGTACAAACCTTTAGTCAGTTCCCAGTGTTTACAAAATAATCCCAAACTATGTGTTCAAGTACCTAAACCTATCTATCCTTTCCAAAAATTCCACTCCTAACAAGTCAATTATTTAACATCACTATCTTAAAATCCTGCATTTCAGCATTTAATGGCAGAATGTTTCTCTCTTGGGATGTTTCTTTCTATTTAAACCCACTCACAATCCTCTCCAGATTTCCTTAGCCTTTCAGAATGAAGGGATCTGCTCCTCTTTTGGGGCTTTTAGAGCCATTATTACCTGATATGATTTTCATTGTGCCATTAATCTTCTATAATCTCATGACACCACTTCTATTATTATATTTGAACTTCATTCTGTTGTTTCTTATCATCTCCTTATGAATTTGTTGGAGAGAAGAGAATACTTTAACCCCCAAAATATCTTTGATTATATATAGCAGAGTGTCTGTGATGATCTCCTTGGTGCATGTCTTTGTAAACTTCAAATAACTACAGCTGAAATTTACCTGCCCTTCACTTACAATATCATCCTTCCCATTCTTTCTTTAAACTTCAACTTGGGTGTTATAAATATAATTCTTAGTCTGGAGGGAGATAGAGTCTTAAATCATTAGATCAATACCGTCAAAGCATTCAGAAGTTTACCTTCCTAGTTGGGCAATTAATTTCTAACAACCTTGTTCGTTTCCTATAGGAAACTGAGCTCATCTCACATAGAATCACTCTTTCCTGATTTCCTCATTCCCCTCAGATATTGTCAGTTTTTCTACCTGTCTCCATCTTCAGGCTCCTTCTGGTCTCTTTCAAACCTGGCTGGTCTAGTGCAGTAAGCCTGCCTAATTACCCGGGTCCTGGCTAGTCCTCCTGTCTCTCAGTCCTGATTCTAGCAGTCTTTTCATATAAGAGATGTTCAGCACATGTTGATTGACTCACCTGATAGTGCGTTTTGATATTCTCCTACCAAGTCTACCAATGTTCTTGAGTGATAAAACAACACACACACATGCACAAATAATTTGATTTCTAGTATTATCCTGTGACTTGCATCTGAAAATTAAGCAAAGGATATGGCTAAGGTAATGATTCTTTTTCCAACTTAATCTCTTGTTCTCCCTTTTTTGTTGCTTTCTCTATGAGAATTTCTCCCTGGCCTCCCCTTAACAATTTTCTCCTTGATTTCACAAAACACATGAACTTTAAGATCTAAGAACCTTGTGTGTTTTCATCAGAATTGAGTTGCATCTTCTCTGGTTGTTAATAATGCATTTTGCAAGTGACCACAAGTCTTTCAGTTTACTAGAGTGATTTTCTACACTGATACTGCTCTGCCATTTGAAGGTGTTAAAAAAATAGGTTGCATGATCTTGAGAACGGGTGTTATAGAAGAGACCCTAGGACAAATCTGTGGTTAAACTATACCACTGGTTTACTAGGAATACACATCAGAATCACCTGAACATATTTTTTTAAATGCCTTGGTACTTTAAGTCCTACCTTAATAAAAATTTGTAGAGACAGCACATTCATTTATATGTATGATATATTATAAACATGGATATATATATATGAAGATTATAAATATGAATATGTAAAATTATATATGTATATACACACACACATGTATAATTTGGTCGATGCAAATATGCAGAGTCGAAAACAGATAAAGATCAATCAGTTAATTGAACTTAAAAATTCAATTCTAGCCTGAAACTTCTCATTTTCTTATTTTATAATTAAAACAGTGGTTTTCAGTATTAATTTTCACCCTGATTTGTCTGCAAATTCTATTAAAGGTTTATCATGATAGGCTTAGAAAAGTGCCCATCAAAACCAAAATAGCAAGATAGTTTAGCCAGACCCTTCAGAAGAGTAGGAACCGGTGTACTGAAAGGACTTTTTTTCAGTTTTACTGAACTAGAAAAGGTCTGTTTTTTCAAAGCAAACTTCTATTGCTATTGAGCTGCTCATTCAAAATCTGGATTTGTCAAGCAGTATTGTTCCTTTATATTAAGGGTCCAGTCTCCTCTTTGGTGTCTGAAACCACTAGCTGAGAGAAGCACTTCAGCAGAATAACCATTCACTGAGTGTCTTCCAGTTGTCTAGGACTCTGCAAAGTCTGATATAAATAACAAGAGAAATGTCTGACCCATTTACATTCTCAAGAAATTTGTTGAGAAGAGAGAGTAGAGAGCCTGTATATAAAACAATTATGGAACTATGTGAAAACATCTTATAATTAAATAGAACGTGTGTGTGTGTGTGTAAAACGGCTGATCAGGAAGAGAAGGGACCAAAGTTCAAAGGCACCATGGATAGTATAAGGTCTGAGTGAATCAGATAAAAATAAAGGAGGTCATGAAAATAAGGTGGCTAGAAAGAAACTAGGAACATTCATTTAGTTCCTATATGGAAACATTCATTTCTATAATGTTCCCCACTATATTTGTTACTATTATGGTAGAGAGGATGTGGTAAAGCAGGAGCTTGACCCAATTTCTGATTCATCCATTGAGTGACCTGGATAAATTATTTCTCTCAGTCTCAGTTTCCTCATTTGTGAAGTTGGTAAAATAGTCCTATTACTTGAAAGGAAATGGTACATCCAGTTGTGTTTAGATGATATATTTATAAGGATTCATTGAAATATATAGTGTGTGATTAACACTACACCTAATGTGCTGTGACCATTGACTAGGTGATAGATTTTATTATTATTTGGTTTACAGACATATTGTTTATGAATAAACAGAAACTATCTCATTAAGTGGCCTATGGACTTATGAAATAATAGCAGAATTCAAAATGAGCATGTCTTTGAAAACAGGGACTTCATGGTCATCTTTATGTCACTGCTGAAGATTTTAATGTTATGTGAAATAGGCCTACCATAGAAAATGTCCTAAGTAGAAAGACACCTTTATCTGTGAGGCTAAGAGAACTACATTGTGCACTCCAGGTTTTTTCCATTCATTGGCTCAAAGATAAGCAGCGAGCTATTACTCTCTTTTGGAGCTGTCTTCAGAGACTATTTCTAGCCACCACTTGTGGGAATGCTTTATGAAATGTCAGTGTGTGTGAATAAAGATAGCATGGTTTGTCATGGGTAGATAGGCCATATTCTGCTATAAACTGATGGCTTTGTCTTTTATCACTGTCACAGGCTTATTTAACAAGCTGTGACTCTGTGGTTCATCACAAAGAAAACTGTCATCCCCAGGCACGTGGCCCGAACATCCTTTCATCTTCCATGCCAGTCAGATCTGTCATGTGACATCAAGCAGACCAGCAACTCCAGATGGATGGTGCAGGCTGCAACCATGAAACAAGGAAGGCTTTTACTGGCAGTGATCCAGGATTTGCACCTTCGATTAGATTACAAGGATGAGAAAAACATGTGTAAGCTTTTAAGTTGTGTACACTGATAAGATGTCATAAATATCGCTTCAAAGAAAATGGTACAACCAGCCATGTTGAGGTGATAATTGTTTATCATGGTGTTATTCTGAGTAGCTGATAAGTGAATTAAGATTGATTAATTCCACCATCCCTCCATTTTAACAAATGCTTCTCATTGCTCAACAGCATTTAAATTTCTGAAGCAACTTGATAACTTTAATTATAAATGATTCTTTGAAATTGTTCACAGTTGGTTAATACCTTATTTGGGTGTGTGTGTGTGCTACTTGCATACCAGTTCTGCAAATACTGACTCTTCCATTCATAATATCAATTAAGAAATAGTAAGTCAAGAGATCTAAACAGAAAATTCTTTACCATTTCTAAGGGGAACTCATTGCTGAGCATTGGAAGACATGTTAAGCTACAGCCTTTTCACCAAAGCCTGTAGGACATATATTTTTGGCTGTGGAAACTGGGCCTGTCCTGCTGAGGCCAGCACATGGCCTGACCCTGAGACACAGTGTTCTGCTGTGGCTGTGGCCTGGCAGATCAGATTAAACTACTTCAGGGACATTAGAGTATAAATATTTCATGGATGCCCTCAAGGGATTGAATTTAAGCTGAAACTTTTAAAAGTCTCAGTTGTTTGGTCTCACTGATAATTTCTGTGTTTTTATTCTCTTTAAACTTCCACGTTTTAATAAGCTATCTCTTAGGGAGTTTAGCTTTGTCTTTTTGCTGCTATTATTTTCTTAACAAATCCAAGGATGTTTAAAACTAGATTCCAGGCTGCAAAGATTTAAAATTATATGGTAAGGAATCCATTGGTCAATTGATGTTTCTTATGAAAGGACAAGGTTATTGAACTGAAGGAGGGAATTTTTAACAAGTGAGAATGTAGATAATGATCACCTAGCGGAGGGCAAAAAAGGGCCACCATGCATACAGGACACTGCACAGAGCCACCAGCTGGAATGTGAGTGGAGACCCAAATCTAGCCAGCCCTCAGCTCACCAAGCACCACACTCACGGGAGAGCACATCTGCCAAAAGGGAGATTCTTTTCCTAATCAGTCGCCCAGAGTAAGGCACTTTTTCTCTGCACAAAGATACCAGACAGTTCTAGCCTTGCCTTGGATAAATTAAAGACCAGCATTTAACCAAGAAAACACCTGCTTACATAAAATAATTACTCTAAACATCTCCAGGACTTTCAAAGAAAGAGTATAAAGAATTTGATGCAAAGTCAAATGTCGATACTGCTTTACGTACCTTTAAGTATTTAAATTTCTGAATTTCTGTTTTTAGAATTTTATGTTTTCTTGGTAAATCTATATATTTGTGAGACTTTTCATTTATAATCTAGACTAGGTTGATGGCCTTTCTATTATCTTGGGCAAATAATTTAACTCTTATATTCCAGATTAGGCAATAACAGATGAGACACTGCGCATTCTCCAAAGGTGGAAGGCATTCACCAGCTATGCATGTAGTATACTAACTCCCTTTTACACTTTAAATAATTTGTATTTAAAGATCAAACAGGAAGCAATTAGTTAAAAAAAATAGGCTCCAAATTAAAAGCTTCTGTTTGTTATACATAATATGCCATCTAAAATATAAAAAAATATGAACCAGAAGAGCTTGATTATATATGGCGTCTTGATTCTACTGTGGTTTTAAAGAAGAAATCATGTAGAATTAAAAGGCAAAGCTCAGAAGTGTATATATAGGACTCCTATACTTAAAATTCACATGTAATTAATCCCATATCAACTAGAGTCAGTTAATTCAATAAAAACGTCCTGCTTTTCATTTAATTGATCAAAATAAAATCTTTGGATTTAAACTGAACTACTAGTGTCAAAGATTAAGTTCTTCCATTTAGAATCCATGTTCTTGCATATTCACAAAATGAACCACAGAGATCTAGTTCATCATTCAGAGTGTCTGTTGAAATAAGGGTATTCACAACTAGAGTAAATTGCTTTCACTTTGGTTTATGAACAGATTATAAATAAATAATGGAAATGATATGTAAAATAAAGATGCAAATGAGCAAGCAGATGTAGCTCCCCTGAGGAACTAGAATTCCCTAGTTGCTCACAAGGATGCTTCCCACAGTTTGTGTTCAGTGTAGTTTACGCAGAATGAGGTTCCCAGCAGTTTAGAAGAGGCAATGGCTCATCACTTTTTGAAATAGGCTGGGTGAGGGACATCAATTCTCAAAAGTCTACCTACTACATATAAGGCAATTACTTCTTTTTATTTTGCTTTCTGCAGTGTCGCTTCAACAGCAGCTCTGGCTGTGAGTTCCCACTCAGGGCTGGGCATAAATTAAATGTACCCCAGTTTTTTGTTGAGTTAATTCACCAGAGTTTAGGCTAGTCACAGGGGGCATCTCTGTGAGGCCAGGATAACCTATCAGACTCCCATGGTCAGAGTAATTCTTGATGCTATGACTACTCTGATAGGAAGTAAGAAACTGGAAAATAACAAATGAGCTACTTCATTGCAATATATATAGTGTAATTTAATTACTTCTCCTCTTGCTTCATGCAGTCCATCTCAAGACTAGTTAGAAGATCATTCATTACCTTGTTCATACTTGTCATGCTTAGAAGTAGTCAGGCTAAGAAATAGAAGTTCTACTTTATGTTCCTTGAAATTAAATGATATATTGGTTTTATGTCCAGAAAACAAGTTGATGTTTGGTGGCCAGTTTTTCATTTTCCTCCTTGAATTCAAGTCATTAGAAAGTGAATAAGTGCAAGAAAAAATTACTAAAAAAAATGTTTGGAAAGCTTTTGTGAATACTAGATATTCCCAGCTGGGGGTGTCCAATAACATTACTCATAGGGTCTGTATTTGTATTTTCCTGAAAGTTTAGGCAAGATTTAGAAAATACAGTGTAAATGTATCATATTGATGATATTGAGAACATTAAGAAAAAAGTTTAATATAATAATTCTCCAGACATTTTACAGGATACTATTTTTTATTAAAATAATCAGCCATATTACTAAAGCTACATCTTATGATTACTGATTTATATTAAAACTCCTGGCACATTAATATCACAGGAAACACACATTTCTCTGAAATAGTATGAATCAAAAATTTGGGTGTGTGCTACACCCCAACATATGACCCCCAAAGTCCAAATTGGGACATTCACCATCAACAGTTCCGGAGTATGTTAGTCACACAAATGGCACAGCTTTGTTTTTGAATGTCACACAAGTTAGAGAAGTTAAGTGATATTTCCCATTGAGTTTAGAGTTTGTTCAGCAAGTTATGAAAACTGGTCTTACTAAGTGAAATAAAAGGAAAAAAAATGAACCCTACTTTTAGAGGTTTTTTTTCCTTTCCCATTTTCAAGATCACATTTCAAATTATCCAAGTTTATGTCTAGGATGTAGGAACGATAGCAGATTTGTATATGAAACAGCTTTTTTCAAATTGTTATGCATGACCATGTTTGTTCTGCTTTCCCAGCACAAAAGCTCTCTGAATATTTCATAGCTATTCTTGAATGAGTTGATTCACTGGCATCTGTCTCAGAATAGCAGGCGTTTTGTATTCATCTTGTCTGTGTTTTCTAAACTCACACCTCTTTTATTTTTTTTCTTGAGGAAGATTAGAAATGCAAAGACAAATAATTAGCCTCCCTGTCTACCTGTTTTGTGGCAGGTAGGATGCTTGAGTACCACATTCTATTTGTAAAGAGTTTTAATGAGAACATGAACAACAATTTATAAAGCACTCCACTCAAAAATAGAATGTGGGATGCACCACCTCACGATAAACAAAAAGCAACATATGCCTACACACGGTCAGCCGTGAATGCATACACACACCTATGTACACACCCCAACGCAAGCAAGCAATGGGAGGCAGAAGGATACGTGAGCCTGGGGCCATAATGAGAACAGAGAGGGAAAACAGACTTAAAATCTGAAAAATAGTAGTTACGTAGCAAGAAAAAATTTGCTTGCATGTTGCTTGGCAAGACAGTCACGAAATGAAATTTAAGTTAATAGTGTTCTATTAACTTAACTTAGTCAGGGTTATACTGTTATACATTGATCATTTCCAATGCACCTCATTGAGCTC
This sequence comes from Manis pentadactyla, assembly GCF_030020395.1. Lineage (NCBI taxonomy): Eukaryota > Metazoa > Chordata > Mammalia > Pholidota > Manidae > Manis > Manis pentadactyla. The sequence continues at coordinate 10,552,655 of NC_080026.1, read as the reverse complement.
CAACAAGTCAGTGTCATGAGTTCTGCCCACACAAGAGTTGTAATATCGCCATCCAACAAAAAGACGTAGCAGAAAGTTTGCTAGGCTAGGTAACAGAGGGCTCAGATTGGCCATTGCTTGATTAGATGACCATAAGTAAGCTACTTAAGCAAATTGGGTTCTGTTTATCTGTTTGTCAAGCAGAGAGAAAATATTTTGAGATTTTGATTTAAATCTAATGCAAAAAATTATTTAAAATACATAAAATGTACTAAAAACTACAAATTGCAAATATATAAGCAAACATATATAGAATTATATATTTATATACAATATAAAAATTTCAAATACGTATAATTGCAAATACATTGTTGCAAATATATAACATAAAATTGTGTGCATTTATGCATATACACACAAACACAGAGGGTATAAATATACATTAGGTAAGAATGTATAGAAGTATAAATCCTTAAGTTAGAATTTTCATGATGCCTCTGTGTGTTCATGTGTGTGTATGAAATAATTTAAGTAGATCTTAGAAATATTTACAATTATCCTCATTAAATGAGAGTAAATTAAGTATATTTTCCATATGGAACAGTCATGGGAAAGGCCAAGGCCATTCCTATTTAATTTCTTATTAATTCTATGATATATAGTCTGAGCAAGTTTTCTTATTAATTTCAGAAAGATGTATGTAAGGAAGGAATATTAAGCAAAATTAGTCACCTTTTGTTTCTCAAAGGTCAAAGAAATTGTAGTCCCAGAGCAATCTCAGAGAAGCAATTATAAGTTCACAATTAAATAAAAATAACAAATAGTTGGAATCAGAGAACATTAATTACAAATAATTAGTTAAACCACTGGATGAAAGTTCTTTTTAAGTCACAAATAAACAATATGCTTTCTCTATTAAGTAAAGTATTCCATCAGAGCAATAACCTATTTTAATAAATCCTTATGTAACAAACCAGCATATGCACAAAGTGGAGGATCATGTATGTTTATTTGCATATGTTCATTTACATATGTGTGTATGTATAGGGCAGGGTGGCAATTTACCTGCCATTTATAAGCCATGATGTTATTTTTTTCTTTCTCTCCTTCTAATTCATTTGAAGTCAAGAAAGGCAGATGTAGGGAAAATCAAACAGAATAAAACAGTTTCAATTCTGAAGTGAATGATAATAATGTTTAGATATCTGGTAGCTATAAAATACACACTTACTTTCTATAACACATTTAGTGTCAAAGACATTATTTTTTAGTGATAAGATGAATTACTTCCTAGAGGCAGCTAGGCTTGTGGGTAACCTACTGTTTATCAATAGTAATCAAATTTACCATGGGATCAGTTAAATAATCAATAAATATTTGTTGGATTTTCAAAAAGCTGAAGGAAGAGAGAAAGGAAAGAAGAGAGGAAGAAGGAAGGATAGAAGGGAGGGAAAAAGAATGAAGGAAAGGGAAAGTTAAAGAACAGTTGTGACATCTTTTAACAAGAATCCCTCAGGAATTTAAGGCTGTTTGTAGTTAAGTAGACAAATCTTTTAATATCAAGCCAGAGATTTATGACCTCAGTGATTTTAAATTATGCTTTCTGATAAAATCATTTTACTAGAATAAACTCTAAGCTTTGTAGGTTTTTTTTTTTGTGCTTGGCTTCTATCAAACAGAGATGCATATAAGAAAACAGTGAGACTGGAGCTTAATGCTAAAAACAGTTTTCTGGGTATGTTTTCTACCTCTTCACTGTTTGTTCTTCATGAGAAGGCAGACCCCTGAAGCATTTCAAGAACATGTATTGGCAAGGAAAGTCAGGCTGCTTTGCTACTAAAGGCAGGAAAATGCACAAATATATTTTTACAGCAATGCGAAAATTGTTGAAAACCACAGAAAAAGAAAGAAAATTAAGGCTAAACAGAATAACTCAATCTACAAAAACATTATTAGTCTATTAACTTTTTCATTACATCCAAGAGTTACCACATCCTTTGGGAAAGAACTCCGTATCTGTGTCCTTTGATATATTTAATTTTGGTTTTACATTCTAAGGCATTTGTAATTATTTCACTAATTATAATGTTTTATTTATAGTTTTAATACCAATAAGAAGATAGAATTGGGTTTGCTGAATCAAACAATTTCTTAAGAATAACTTCACTTTACATGGATAGCTGTTTCATTAATCCACCAAGCAATAAAAGGAATATATTTAATAGTCTACTTTATATAATAATGATTATTTTATCTAATGAAGGAATATTTTTGTTTTTGCCTATCAGAAACAGTATCCCTCAAATTTGGTCTAGGTATGTGAATTGTGTGAAGCCCCCCAGGGTACGTGTTGTATTCCTGAAAGACAAAGAATGTGTTCTCTCTAACTGCAGAATCCCATCTACTCTTGTCTGCTGGTGTTTTGCTTGTTGGTTGTTTCGCCTTCCACTTCTGACCTGTCTGTCTTTATGTTCAGGCTGCCAGAGGGGCAGATGGTTCATGAAGGTTTCTTAAAACAGTGCCAGTTTTAGCTCCACAGAAAACATGGGTCAAATCGAGTGGAAAGTGATACCACAGTGGGAGAGAGGTAGGAGAGTGAGAAACGGGCATGATCTTTCTCCATCCTTTTGGAGGCATTCTGGCATTTTCTATTGTTCTGCCTAGATAAACAATGGGGACTTCTGAAGTTCAACTTCAAGTTGTATATTGATATATTCTGTGCAAGGCTCTGCGATACAGCCTCTCATTTAGTCTTTGTAATGGTCCTGTGCAGTAGCCATTATTATACACAGTTTATAGGTGAGGTATCTGAGGCTTAGCATACTGCAGTCAATGAAGCAAGATTGCATATAGCCAAAAAGTGATAAAGTTTAAATAAAGGGATCAGTGGTAGATCAGTTGTTTTCAACTCAGAGCAATTTTACCCTTCAGGGGCATCTGCAAATGTCTGGAGACATTTCATATTTTTCACAACTGGACTGGGGCACTAACAGCATCCAGCATGTAGAGGCCGGGGATACGCAAAGCATCCTGCAATACAGCCCATGATAAATAATTTCCCAGCTCAAAACACCAATAGTGCTGAACTTGGAAAACCCTGAAGTACAGATATTCACACTCTAGGCTCATTGTTCTTATCACACCACTGTTTTCTCCTCTGAGGCTAATCACGAACACAGCTTTGAGATACTGTATAGGATACATTAAGCAGGATGGTGGGGCCCAGGACTCAAAACAGAAAGCATGAAAGTGAGAACTATTACATCATCGTTTATTCAACACACTTATTAAGTCCCCCAACAGCTATCTGGGGATAGATGGAGTTGAGCAATTAAGATTCAGCCCTTGCTTTCAAATAAGAAGAGAATCCATGTGTATACATGCATTTATGTGGTGCATATATATATATATACATACATATATATGTATTACATAAATATATATTTGTATATAAGTATAGATATAAAGAAAATAACTATATAGGCAACATATGCTGAAGGAGAGCAGAGTAGGTCATAAACAATAAATATTAACATTTGAAGAGTGCTTATTATCATATTCAAGTGTACCTATGGGGTAGATACTATTATCATCTGCAATTTACAAGGAAGAAACTAAAGTTTAAAAAACTTAAGTAACTTTCCCCAAAATCACATGCTAAGTTGTAGAGCTGATATCAATCCAGTCACCTGGCTCCAGAGTTTGTCTCATATGTACCTGTACTGCTACAGGCTACAACAAGAATTCACTGGAAGACACGTCCAGGAGAAGGCTACACTGACTCAAGGTGGGCTTGTGGGAAGGGGTGACTGTAATACATTCAGAGGCGCAGGAAGGCACTTCAGGTAAACGAGAAAGGCTAAGAGATAGACAGGTGCTTGGTGTATTGGGAGATGCTGGTTCCAGTGGAGATTATGTAGGGACAGAGTGGGAGATAGAACTTCAGAGGGACCAAAAGCATGTAGCCTGTGCTCATCAGTGACCTCACTCCTATTCCAGTGAAAAGCGAAGGTCTTCTGGTGAAATTTACCTTGTCTCATCTCACCATACATCAGAACTTCAATGCCTTTACCTATCCACTCCTTCCTCCTCAACAAGGCTCATTCCTCTATGTGTGCTCTCGACCAGTGGTTTTCCCATGTGAGTGTGCATAGGAATCAGCTAAAAAGTGACTTAGCACAGATTCCAAGTACTCGCTGATAGAGACTCTGATGCAGTAGGCCTGAGGGAGGGCCTGGGAATGTGCATTTCTTCCAAGCTCCCTGGAGATGGTAATGCTGCTGTCAGGGACCGCAGGGATCATACTGCTTAGGCCTCATCTCCTCTGGCCTCCTCTGAAATCTGTTCTATCAGGGATCCTTCTCTGCAGAATATCAACTTCATGAGGCCTAAGACTATGTTGAGTTCATCGCTGTATACTCAGAACCTAGCATAATGTCAAGTAGAAAAAGATACAGGTAAATATATCTGTGTCAAAATAATGTATTTTCTTTTTTCCTATGAACAACTGCTCTGCTGCCTGCAAACGCTTTTGGGTCTCCCTGTCCAAACAAAAGCTTTCCCTTGATATGACTGCCATCTTAAGCCCTTGGACTAAATCATGTAAAGGTCAAGTTTCTACTGCCAGAAAATTAATTTAGAAATATATGGTTTTTAGAACGTTTAGATTTGGGAATTGCAACAATAAGAAAAAAAAATGACAATACTATCACAGAAAAGCAAAGTATAGAATGAAAGTATGAAATTTAAAGAAAAGAAAAAAAATTTAAATACCATAAAAGGCCCTCAATTTGACAAAGTGTGCTTTTTTTATATTTTCTCTAAAGTTTACTCTTTCAGGATCAAATTCTTCTGAAGCATCTCCTCTAGTCAGTCATACTCTCATGAATAATATATTTTACACTTGTGGACATCGGTAAATTTGGTAATATTACGCCCATTTTTACATATTTTATTTAACAATTTAAAGGTTAAATAAAATAACTAGTGATGCATGGGGCTAAGAGTCAAACTCAGGGCCAGCGATTCCACATCTAGATATTTTACTACTTGATGTGATAAAGGGAAAAAAAGATATTCCAGGAGTTATATAAGATTTCTATAGTGGAAATCATAATTTTATATTCATATTCTTTCCCTTCCTAGAAAAACTTGTCAGGCTGTAATCTACACTTGCTCACTTTATTTCTTGCCCTTAATTAAAATGTGGTCTACCCCATTCTAGCTGCCACCTCCAGAGCACCTCTGATCTGCTCTTGATAATGTAAAATACATCTTCTGCTTGCCTATCTACAATGGCTACTATTCTCACATCTTACTTGGCCTTTCAACAGCAATCAGACTATTTCTTTTTTTCAGAAAACATTTTCTTCCACTATGGTTTGTGATGGCACAGTGTTTCTCCTACCTTTCTAATTGTGCTTTCTCATTTTTATTTCTTGTTTCATCTCCTCTATATAAGCTTTAAATGCTAGAGCTCCTCAGGGCAAAATCCTAGGACATCTTTCATTCTCACCTTTGTATTCCCTAGAGGAAATATTAACCACTCCCGTGGCTACAACTATTACCTATTAACATTTTTTTAATTGTAAGATGTTGTAGAATCACTACTTGTCTTCTCTGTGTTGCAAAGCCCTCCCTTTTCCCCACCCCCCACATTATACATTCTAATCATAATACCCCTTTCTTCTTTCCCGCCCTTATACCACCCCACCCTCCCATTTTCCCCAGTCTCTTTCCCTTTGGTAACTGTTAGTCCATTCTTGGGTTCTGTGATTCTGCTGCTGTTTTGTTCCTTCAGTTTTTCTTTTGTTCTTATACTCCACAGATGAGTGAAATCATTTGGTATTTGTTTTTCTCTGCTTGGCTTATTTCACTGAGCATAATAACCTCTAGCTCCATCCATGTTGTTGCAAATGGTAGGATTTGTTTTCTTCTTATGGCTGAATAATATTCCATTGTATATATGTACCACATATTCTTTATCCATTCATCTACTGATGGACACTTAGGTTGCTTCCATTTCTTGGCTATTGCAAATAGTGCTGTGATAAACATAGGGGTGCATCTGTCTTTTACAAACTGGAGTGCTGCATCCTTAGGGTAAACTCCTAGAAGTGGAATTCCAGGGTCTAATGGTAAGTCTACTTTGAGCATTTTGAGGAACCTCCATACTGCTTTCCACAATGGTTGAACTAATTTACATTCCCACCAGCAGTGTAGGAGGGTTCCCCTTTCTCCACAATCTTGCCAACATTTGTTGTTGTTTGTCTTTTGTATGGTGGCCATCCTTACTGGTGTGAGGTGATATCTCATTGTGGTTTTAATTTGCATTTCTCTGATAACTAGCAACGTGGAGCATCTTTCCAAGTGTCTTTGGCCATCTGAATTTCTTCATTGGAGAACTGTCTGTTCAGCTTCTCTGCCCATTTTTTAATTGTATTATTTGCTTTTTTTTTGTTGAGGTGTGTGAGCTCTTTATATATTTTGGATGTCAAGCCTTTATCGGATCTGTCATTTACGAAAATATTCTCCCATACTGTAGGATACCTTTTTGTTCTATTGATGGTGTCCTTTGCTGTACAGAAACTTTTCAGCTTGATATAGTCCCACTTGTTCATTTTTGCTTTTGTTTCCCTTGCCCAGGGAGATATGTTCATGAAGAAGTCGCTAATATTCACATCCAAGAGATTTTTGCCTATGTTTTTTTCTAAGAGTTTTATGGTTTCATGACTTACATTCAGGTCTTTGATCCATTTCGAATTTACTTGTGTGTATGGGGTTAGACAGTGAACCAGTTTCATTCTCCTACATGTAGCTGTCCAGTTCTGCCAGCAACATCTGTTGAAGAGACTGTCATTTCCCCATTGTATGTCCATGGCTCCTTTATCGAATATTAATTGACCATATATGTTTGGGTTAATGTCTGGAGTCTCTATTCTGTTCCATTGGTCTGTGGCTCTGTTCTTGTGCCAGTACCAAATTGTCTTGATTACTATGGCTTTGTAGTAGAGCTTGAAGTTGGGGAGTGAGATCCCCCCCACTTTATTCTTCTTTCTCAGGATTGCTTTGGCTATTTGGGGTCTTTGGTGTTTCCATATGAATTTTTGAACTATTTGTTCCAGTTCATTGAATAATGTTGTTGGTAATTTGATAGGGATTGCATCAAATCTGTATATTGCTTTGGGCAGGACGGGCATTTTGATGATATTAATTCTTCCTAGCCAAGAGCATGGGATGAGTTTCCATTTGTTGGTGTCCCCTTTAACTTCTCATAAGAGTGTCTTATATTTTCAGGGTATAGGTATTTCACTTCTTTGGTTAGGTTTATTCCTAGGTATTTTATTCTTATTGATGCAATTTTGAATGGAATTGTTTACCTGATTTCTCTTTCTATTGGCTCATTGTTAGTGTATAGGAAAGCCTCAGATTTCTGTGTGTTAATTTTGTATCCTGCAACTTTGCTGTATTCCGATATCAGTTCTAGTAGTTTTGGAGTGGAGTCTTTAGGGTTTTTATGTACAATATCATGTCATCTGCAAAAAGTGACAGTTTAACTTCTTCTTTACTAATCTGGATTCCTTGTATTTCTTTGTTTTGTCTAATTGCCGTGGGTAGGACCTCCAGTACTATGTTAAATAACAGTGAGGAGAGTGGGCATCCCTGTCTTGTTCCCGATCTCAGAGGAAAAGCTTTCAGCTTCTCGCTGTTCAGTATGATGTTTGCTGTGTGTTTGTCATATATGGCCTTTATTATGTTGAGGTACTTGCCCTCTATACCCATTTTGCTGAGACTTTTTATCATGAATGGATGTTGAATTTTGTCACATGCTTTTTCAGCATCTATGGAGATGATCATGTGGTTTTTGTCTTTCTTTTTGTTGATGTGGTGGATGATGTTGATGGACTTTGGAATGTTGTACCATCCTTGCATCCCTGGGATGAATCCCACTTGGTCGTGGTGTATGATCCTTTTGATGTATTTTTGAATTCGGTTTGCTAATACTTTATTGAGTATTTTTGCATCTATATTCATCAGGGATATTGGTCTGTAATTTTCTTTTTTGGTGGGGTCTTTGCCTGGTTTTGGTATTAGGGTGATGTTGGCTTCATAGAATGAGTTTGGGAGTATTCCCTCCTCTTCTATTTTTTGGAAGACTTTAAGGAGAATGGGTATTATGTCTTCTCTGTATGTCTGATAAAATTCCGAGGTAAATCCATCTGGCCCAGGGTTTTTTTCTTGCGTAGTTTTTTGATTACCGCTTCAATTTCTTTGCTGGTAATTGGTTTGTTTAGATTTTTTGTTTCTTCCTTGGTCAGTCTTGGAAGGTTGTATTTTTCTAGGAAGTTGTCCATTTCTTCTAGGTTTTCCAGCTTCTTAGCAGATAGGTTTTCATAGTACTCTCTAAGAAGTCTTTGTATTTCTGTTGGGTCCATCATGACATTTCCTTTCTCATTTCTGATTCTGTTGATGTGTGTTGATTCTCTTTTTCTCTTAATAAGTCTGGCTAGAGGCTTATCTATTTTGTTTATTTCTCAAAGAACCAGCTCTTGGTTTTATTGATTTTTTGTATTGTTTTATTCTTCTCAATTTTGTTTATTTCTTCTCTGATCTTTATTATGTCCCTCCTTCTGCTAACTTTAGGCCTCATTTGTTCTTATTTTTCCAATTTTGATAACTGTGACGTTAGACCATTCATTTGGGTCTGTTCTTCCTTCTTTAAATATGCCTGGATTGCTCTATACTTTCCTCTTAAGACTGCTCTCGCTGCGTCCCACAGAAGTTGGGGCTTTGTGTTGTTGTTGTAATTTATTTCCATATATTGCTGGATCTCCATTTTAATTTGGTCATTGATCCATTGACTATTTAGAAGCGTGTTGTTAAGCCTCCATGTGTTTGTGAGCCTTTTTACTTTCTTGGTACAATTTATTTCTAGTTTTATACCTTTGTGGTCTGAAAACTTGGTTGGTAGGATTTCAATCTTTTGGAATTTACTGAGGCTCTTTTTGTAGCCTAGTATGTGGTCTATTCTGGAGAATGTTCCATGTGCACTTGAGAAGAATGTGTATCCTGTTGCTTTTGGGTGTAGAGTTCTATAGATGTCTATTAGGTCCATCTGTTCCAGTGTGTTGTTCAGTGCTTCTGTGTCCTTACTTATTTTCTGTCTGGTGGATCTATCCTTTGGAGTGAGTGGTGTGTTGAAGTCTCCTAGAATGAATGCATTGCAGTCTATTTCCTCCTTTAGTTCTGTTAGTATTTGTTTCACATATGCTGGTGCTCCTGTATTGGGTGCATATATATTTATAATGGTTATTTCCTCTTGTTGGACTGAGCCCTTTATCATTATGTAATGTCCTTCTTTATCTCTTGTTACTTTCTTTGTTTTGAAGTCTATTTTGTCTGATACTAGTACTGCAACTCCTGCTTTTTTCTCCCTATTGTTTGCATGAAATATCTTTTTCCATCCCTTGACTTTTAGTCTGTGCATGTCTTTGGGTTTGAGGTGAGTCTCTTGTAAGCAGCATATAGATGAGTCTTGTTTTTTTATCCATTCAGTGATTCCATGTCTTTTGATTGGTGCATTCAGTCCATTTACATTTAGGGTGATTATGGATAGGTATGTACTTATTGCCATTTCAAGCTTTAGATTCGTGGTTACCAAAGGTTCCAGTTACTTTCCTTACTATCGCAGAGTCTAACTTAACTCACTTAGTATGCTGTTATAAACACAATCCAAAGGTTCTTTTCTATTTCTTCTCCTTTTTCTTCCTGCTTCATTCTTTATATATTAGGTATCAGATTCTATACTTTTTCTCTGTCCCTTGATTGGCTTTGGGGATAGTCAATTTAGTTTTGCATTTGTCTCACAATCAGCTGCTCCACCCTCCCTACTGTGATTTTACTACCTCTGGTGACAGCTATCCAACCCTAGGAACACTTCCATCTATAGCAGTCCCCCAAAATAGACTGCAGAGATGGTTTGTGGGAGGTAAACTCTCTCAGCTTTTGCTTATCTGGAAATTGTTTAATCCCTCCTTCAAATTTAAATGATAATCTCACTGGATAAAGTAATCTTGGTTCCAGGCCCTTCTGCTTCATGGCATTAAATACATCATGCCACTCCCTTCTGGCCTGTAAGGTTTCTGCTGAGAAGTTTGATGTTAGTCTGATGGGCTTTCCTTTGTATGTGATCTTATTTCTGCCTCCGGCTGCTTTTAACAGTCTGTCCTTATCCTTGATCTTTCCCATTTTAATTACTATGTGTCTTGCTGTTGTCTTCCTTGGGTCCCTTGTGTAGGGGGATCTGTGGATCTCCATGGCCTGAGAGACTATCTCCTTCCCCAGATTGGGGAAGTTTTCAGCAACAACCTCCTCAAAGACACTTTCTATCCCTTTCTCTCTCTCTTCTTCTTCTGGTATCCTTATAATGCGAATATTGCTCTGCTTGGATTGGTCACACAGTTCTCTCAATATTCTTTCATATTTAGAGATCCTTTTTTCTCTCTGTGCCTCAGCTTCTTTGTATTCCTCTTCTCTAGTTTCCAGTTCATTTATTGTCTCCTCCACCGTATCCAACCTGCTTTTAATACCCTCCATCATGTTCTTTAACAATTGGATCTCTGACCTGAATTCATTCCTGAGTTCTTGGATGTCTTTCCTTACCTCCATTAGGATGTTGATGATTTTTATTTTGAACTCCCTTTCAGGAAGAGTCATGAGGTCCATATCATTTAAATCTTTCTCGGGAGTTGTATTAATATCTGGACAAGGTTCCTTTGGCGTTTCATGTTTGTATATGGCGCCCTCTAGTGTCCGGAAGCTCTATTCTGGAGCTGCTCAGCCCCTGAAGCAATGTCGGGGGTCTCAGGGGAGCGGTACTGGGGGGAGGAAAGAGCTGTTCCCTGCCTCCTGGCTGCTCTGCCTGTCTCCACTGCCTGAGCCAGGGGGCCGGGCACACAGGTATAAGTTTTTGTCCCAGAGCAGCTGGATATGGATCCCTGCTTTCCACAAGCAGCCAGAATCCCAGTCTCCCCAGGAACTCTGCCTGTATTAACTTTCCAACCCGGTAGTCATGCGAGTCTCATGAAAGCACCATGAAATGTAGGTTTGTGCTCCCAGAGCAGGTCTCCGGAGCTAGGTATTCAGCAGTCCCAGGCCTTCCACTCCCTTCCTGCTCCGTTTGTCTTCCTCCCGCCGGGGAGCTGGGGTGGGGGAGGGTCTCGGGTCCCGCGGAGCCACAGCTCTGGTACGTTACCCCGTTCGGTGAGGTCTGCTCTTTGCTCCAGGTGTGTGCAGTCTGACGCGTCCTCTTTCCTGTTGCTCTCTCAGGATTAGTTGCGCCAATTAAATTTTCTAATTGTATCCAGTTTTAGGAGGAAGCCTCTGTCTCTCCTCTCACGCCGCCATCTTTAATCTTCCTATTAACATTTTAAAAATTTCTTTCTCTAGCCTATGTTTCCAGTGGTCTATTAGATATTTTCATTCAGACATCTTATAAACCCCTTAAACTCCACATGCCCATGATGGAATTCATCACCTTTCTCCAGGTCTCCTATTTCTGCTTTGGCAGTCCATTCCAAGTTATCATCTCATCTGGACCCTTGTAATAATGTTCTAACTGGTCTCTGCTTTTGTGAGGCTTTTCTATTGCAGGTTTGAAAATGACATATAATAACTGCACTCCTGGGGGTAAGGATGTAATATTATGGGTATCTGTTGAACCACTGTGTCGTATACTTGAAACAAATAAAGTATTTTTTATCAACTATACTTCAATTAAAAAATTTTTTAAAAAGGAAAGAAAAGAAAATTTTTCTAATAGTAGCAGACATTCTGAATCAAAAATAAAACAAAATGAAATGAAACAAAAAAAATGAAGAACAAGGCTTCACTATTCTTAATCATCTTCTTGGTTTCCCATTTTCAACCACAACAAAGAAATGTTTAGGGCATAAAGGGCTAGGTATACTGTTTTTTATTTTACCTCTTCTATAAAATTTTGAAATGAAAAAAAAATAGCCTCATCATATTTTTTTCATTTTATATTCATTCAACAAATATTTATTGAGTAAGACCTCCCCATGAAAGGATGAAAGACACATAGAGCAGAACTGCCTGGCTCGCTGGGAGACCTTCTGCTTGAATCAGAACTTTCCCCCTGATTCTACCTCGTCCATCCAACCTCTGTCTACGGAAGCATGAACAAGCCCAGCCAAGATCAGCAGAGCCACTCCACACAACACACTGCCATGTAAGAAACAAATTATTAATACTTTATGCCACCAAGATTTTGTACTAGTTTGTTTCACAGCAATAGCTGGCCAGTGTAGCTGTCAAGGTAGGTAAGAACAAATTACATCTATCATAAAATATTGTTACACATTGATGAGCCAATAATGGAGATCAAGTTTCTGTGGCCAGGGGAGTAAGAAAGAACAAAACAAAACAGTTGAATATGACATCATAAAAGCCAAGACAGAAGTGATTCACAAAGGAAAAGCGTTCTACTATGGCAGGCCAAGTCCACTCAGTGAAATAAGAATTGACAAATGTCCATCGGTTTGGGGTAAGATTTGTGACCTTCACAAAGGTTATCAAAGTGAATGATAGAGGGGAAATCCAGAATGGGTTGGGATGAAGAATAAATGGGAGAGGAAGAGGTGGAGATTTTATTTATAGATAAGTTTTTCCTCAAAAGATATGTTTGTTCTCAGTTTTTAATAAGAAAAATCTTGCTTTCAACACATGACATGGTAAATAGTTTGTAGCCATGTTACTTGAATTTATGTTAAAAATATTTCTAGATTTCTTAAGGAGTCAAAGTGGTCTCTTAAGAGAGTTTATTTATCTTTCACTACCAAACAAAGCATTTTAAAGCATTAAACAGATATTCAGAAAAAGTTATATTGAAAATGCTGTATTAAATATAAAAATAATGTGTTGAAAATCAGCATATGTAATTAAGAAATCAAATATGTGCATGTTAGTATTACTAATTCAATTTGTATAACAATGAAGAAAGATTGATATATAGTCACTTATATTTTAAATGAAGCATCTATTTTTATGATTTTTTTTTCTAATGGAAGAAGGAGAAATTTATCTCAGGGAAAAAAGCAGCAAAATATGACTGAGATGTTCACGGACAGATGAAACTGTCTATGGAGGAAACAGTAAACTGTGAAGAGCCCTGTAAAGAGAGGCCGAGATTATAGACAAAAAAATGTAAGAGATAGTTTGGACATAAGAGTGATAAAGGATCCTTAATCAAAAAAATATCTACACAGACTGGTCCCTTGAGGCAAACAACCACAATATAATACAAGTATACTACACTATATTAGAATGTAGTATATTCACATTGCAAAACTAACAGAAAAAATATATCATTTTTTTTTAGGTAATATTTTTCATGAAACTTCCAAGAGTAAGATATGATACACTTACACATATTTTTGGTGTGGGGAAACATATACATTAAAGTGCCAAAGCACACACAGTCAGTTGGTGACATTTCTTGCTTTGAGGCACAAAACCTTTACATTTCTGCCAAATCTAGGAATCTTTTTAGCATGGCATGTCTCCAGTTTGATAATGATTTCATCAGTCTGCATGCTAAAAAGGTAGACTTAAAAAAAAAAACCTTTGGAAGTCAGATGCAAGCCCATAACTATTCTGTGGTGGTTGGAAGATGTGTTAATAATTAAAAAAAGAAAATGATCAAATCCCTGAGTGCAGTCACCTTAAATATCATCTTATTCTAACCACCAGGGTACAAGAGCACAAAAGCAGAGATGGGATGTGGAGGTAAACATACAGAGAGCTCGGCTGCAAATAATAGTGGTACCCCTTCGGATTGATACTCTTTGTATATTTGTTCAACATTTATTTAGTGAAGTAAGGAGTACATATGAGAAAGGATTATTTGTCTGTTTGCCTCCAGAGGGGACTGTCTGCTGCTTTGAAAGTGAAACCACTTTAAAATTCACCATCTTTATGGAGAGGGCAGAGATAACACAATTTTTTTCTGTTTGTGGAACCATGTGTTTGCATTGCTTCGATCTCTTTTCAAAAACCTGGGCTGCTAAGATTTCAGAGCAGTGTTCCCCATAGCTGCCACACTGGGGCCATGGTGCCAGCAATGACTGGCAATGGTGGCAAGCCATTTCTGTCTGACATTAAACTACTTTAGGGAAATGTTTTCTGAAGACTCCTCATCTTCCTACCCTAGATTTTCTATTACACTGCAGTCTGAAGATTTTTCTATCCAGTCCTTTTTCTTTACCTTTCTCCTTTCATAGACCTCAAGCCTGCAGTTGGAAAATAGGGTAAGAAATAATATGAGTTCACGTGGAATGGAAAAAATAACTCATTTATAGTTTCCCCCCAGGGCTACGTGAACTCTTGTATTATCCTTCATAACAGAGTCTGAATGGATTTGTATCTTCTGGATTATCTGCAGACATGACACTGATCGTTTCATTATGACATCATAGTGGTCAGGCAGAATGAGCATGTGTGAAGTGGTTAGTATACTGGAAAGCTGGGTAAAACACATGCACTGGAAGAGTGTGGATTAAGCCCTTTGAAAATTAAGAGATTCAGACTATTTCATTAAGAATGTTTGGGAGGCATGATCAAGGGCATGACAGGCCTTTTCTTTCCAAATTAAAAGACAAATTGCTGCACTGTCTCCCCTGCTACAGAAAAGGAAGCATAGCACCTCCTAGAATTTTTCAGTTTCTAGAGTCAATTTCCACCCAACATTTCAACCCTAGGGATACTGCTCTGACCTAAATGCTGTGTAACATGGAAGGCTGCCAGAAGTGAGTGAGGTCCAAGTTAGGAAAAGGCTCTATGGAAGGTCCAGATTGCCTATTGGGCCATAACATCTGGTGATGGAGGTGTTAGAGATGGGATGAGATTCAGTGTATAATTTATGACAAGCCTAACTTAGAGACTCACTATGCAGGTCGCTGAGATTCTGGAGCAAGGCCCTGCCATCCACAGGCTAATGAGGCACTTTTCAAGAAACAGCTCCTGCATGCTACTGGGCCCTTGTCAAAGAGGACACACTTGACCACCGATCCCATACCAAGCGTCTGGAACTGCCTCTTATGACATGGAATCTATTTGGAGCCATCAAATCATGAAGGTGGACAGGCCAACAGCAGTCCATCAGAAGATGCAATGGTATATCTGGAAGCGAGCTTCAGGAGGACCAGAGAGGACAAATAAGCTGCTTGAGCAGGTAGCCAAGCCACCCATGTTTCTTGTCAAGGTACCCAAGGAACCCTCCCAGATCACTCCTATGAGGGAGAAGGAAGTCAAGCTTGGTTTACTAATGAGTCAATATGGTATGTGAGTGCAAGCTTACGATGAACAGTGACTGCAATAGAGCAAAATTCAGGGATGACCTTGAAAAGTAATGGAGAAAGAAATCTAAAGGGTATAACTGACAGTGGTGTACCTGATCATCCATTTCACGTGGAACAACAAATATCCAAGGTAGAGCAAGTTCAAGACCCCTGCTGTCTAGTCAGGAGCATGGAAGGAATAAGACTAAAAGATCTGAGAGAAAGAGGTGAGGGGTACAAGCATATGGGTGGGCACTTGGGAGTGTGAAAAAAAGTGTGACTATCTGTGTATCATACATTAATATTCACCAGAAGCATCTACCACATAAGAGGCACTTAACAGCCTTGCAGACAAAATGACAGGAGCAGTCAACATTAGGCAGTCTTCATCTTGGTCGTCCCAGAAGTGGCATAATGTGCACGTGAACAGAGTGGCCATCGTGGCATAGATGGGGGTGACTCATGGGCCCACTTGCCAAGGCCAATTTATCTGCTGCTGCCCCAGAACACCCAACACGTTTGCAATAAAGATCAACACTAAGCCATTAATAGGACACAACTCCTCCAGGAGACCCACTGGTCACTTGATGGAAAGTTAACTATGCTGGGCCTTCTGCCCTAGAAGCACCAGTGTTTATCCTCACAGAGGTGGTTACCTTTTCCATGTATTTACTTGGCTTTCCTACCTGCATAACCTATCCATGAGTTTGGGGGAGTGCCTGATCCTCAGGCACTGAATTCCACATAATAAAGCACCCAATCAAATGGCCCATTTTATAGCATGGCATGTGCAAAAGTGGACCTAGAATGATGGGATCTGCTATTGTAGGACATGCTGCAAATCCAGAAGCAGCCGGTCTTCTCTAATGCAGGATGACCTACTGAAGACAATGTTAAAATGCCAGCTTGGAAACATTACTTAGCAAGGATGTGGTTTCATCATTCCAGGGCTCAGTATATGTACTAAATCCAGGACTCTGTATGTGTACGAAGTCCACTGTATATGGTTCTGTGTTCTCAGAGAGAATGTACTGACCTGAGAGCTGAAGAGTGCTGATAGGAGTGGCCCCTCTTACAGTCACTCCCAAACACCTACTTAGGAAAGTATGTTTTCCGTCCTTTCAACTCTGGTTTATGTAGGGTCAGAGGACCTGCTCTCTACAAAGGTTGTACTCTTGGGACATAGCAAGGCATGCATTGAACTATAGGTTACAGTTGTCACCATGGGTCTTTAGATTTCTTGTGACTAAGGGCCAGGCCAGTAGGCAAGAAGAGCCATCATCCTATTTGCAGCGGCAAAGTAGGGGTGCTTTTACAAAGTGCTGGTGTCTTAGCTCAGGCTGCCATAAGCAGATACCTTAGGTTGTTGGAAAAGTTAAACAAAAGAAATTTGTTTTTCACACCTCTAGAGACGGCACGGCTGAGGTCAGAGTGCTAACCTGGCTGAGTTCTGGTGAGGGGTCTTTTGCCGGCTGGCAGATGGCTCCTTCTCAGGATGTATTCACTGGCTTTTCCCCAGTGTCTGCACACGGAGAGAGATCACTCTCTGCCTCTTCTTATAGGGCCGCCAGTCCTACTGGATTAGGACCCCAGTCTTATGACCTCACTTAACCTTACTTACCTTCTAAAAGCCCTATTATCAAACACAGTCACATATATGGGGGTTAGGACTTGAAAATATGAATCTGGGAGGGGACACAATTAACTGCAGAGGAGGTGATGAAGAGGAATACATGTGAAACCCAGCTGATCTGGGTGCAATTTGGCACCTAATTATTACTGAAAATGAGACATGAAGCAAAATCTTGCTTGGAAAGTTAGGATGTCTAACTTGTAAACAAAAAATTGACTGTAAAATAGAGAAAATCTAAAAACATTAATGTTTGATGAAATAGGATTTGGGGAATAACACCTAATGGGATTATATCTGTATTCCTATATCTAACAAGTTAAAACTTATTTACGTTAACATTTTGAGTTAGGTTAGCAGGGAATGTTTTCAATAATTTATTTGTTTTAATTGAATTGAATTCAGTAGAGGTCAGTGAGGACCCTCCTCTGGTCTGTTACTAGGGAATGAGAACTTGATTATTTCTGACATTCTTTTTGATGCTTGACTTCCCTGTGACAATAGCTCTGGTAAATCAAGTCATCAGTTAAGAAATCATCTTTAACATTTTGTCCTGAAAGTCACTCTCTCATATACCTAAGCAGATGACCCCAGATGTCTCTCAAGAGTCATACACTAAACATACACAACTGAAAGTGAGGCCCTGATCCTGGAAGCATAGATTTACTGCAGAGAGTGACAAGGGTCAGAATAGCATGGTCAATCAATATGTATCACAAAGCCAGAAAAAATCAATCCAATTATAGGTATCCCCACGGGTCCTTAGCACTTACCTGAAGCACAAGGACAAATTCTACTCACTGGAGTTTGGGCAGTATTGACTTTTTTTCCTTCTAAAATGTTTATTGATTTAGATATTTTGCACAGTATAAATAATTAATGTGTGGCTTGAGTATATTTTGCCTCAAAGATACTCAAATTTTAAAAATCCACAACTGTTAAAAACATAGATACAATGAACATGATATACTTTTCATACCATACGATGATGGGGAACTCAAAATATTCAAGTATAATAAATTGCAAATGTTCAGTTTCCTTTAGAGGAATAAATACCCATTACAGTTTGTTGAAATTATGCAAGGTTTAAATTGTTAAAAATTGCACTTTGAGGAGGAAGAAATCTACTTTAAATTAAAACGATCAACTTCTAAAGTCATATTATTAGTCTTTGTGTTAGATAAATCATCAGAAATTCTGAACTTACAGTGGAGAAGAATGATGTTATGTAGCAGATGTAAGTTGTCCACAAATTAAGGTTTGCCTGAGATGTCTTATTTCTTTATTTTCTATTAATCTAATTAAATTCAGTGGAGGTCAAAGAAGAGCCCTCACCCAGTTGGCCTGCTGGGAAATTAGAGCTCAATTATTTTTTGTTTCCTCTACTCCAGAGAGGCATGTGAAATACCAAGAGTCTCATATCGTGCCTTTGAGAGAAACCTCTGGTTTCCTTTCGTGCTAGCTATCACAGAGATGTGCATTTGTCGTAGCCAGGAGGGTCTCTCGATGTCCTTAGGATCCACTGTCCCAGTAAAGGAGGACATCGAGTTAGACACTGAGTGATTTCTGCCTTAAATGGAATGATAAATAAAATAAAAAATGCTGCCCATTATGGCACCAGTTTATAGGAAAAAGAGCAGAGACATGTAGAGGGTAGAAAGTTCAAGCCCACGTGACCTTGATTTCCATCTTCAAGGTACAAAATGAAGGATGTAAAAGACGGAATAGAAGAAACATCCTGAAATGGGTGGGGGTGGAGGACGCTGGTGCTGGCCGGCGGCATATGCTCCTGGGAAGGCACGAACCTCTGTGTGCAGCCCGACAGGCACACCTGCCGTGATGTGGAATGTCGTACAGCACTGGTCAAAGGAAGCATCTAGGAGAATCTTATGGAATACTTCTAGTTCCCAAGCCCTGTGTGAACTACCGGGGGCTCAGGTGTGATGTGTGTCTTGCTTGAAAAGCCACAGAGAAATGGAGAAATATGGTGACTTTGTAGAGGTCTGGGATCAGAACAAAGCTGTCACTGTATGTGAGGACTTCCTGACCCCAGGACAAGTGGCCCTGAAAAGATGGCTTTAATGGCTGAACAGGAAAAGTCTTGCCCCTGCAATTACCAGTTCAGAGAGTAGCCCAGACTCGCTCCACCACAGCACCTGCCAGGGAGCACCTGAAGTTATCACATGGGTCATTCCCCACTTCCCTCAGATACAATGTCATATAACCCTTAGTTTTCATTTTATCAAAAATCCAGCACTAGGGAAGGACCAGGGAGGAGGAGGAGGAGGAGGAAGATTTCGAGGTTTATTTTGACCTGCAAGAGGCAGAGACTAAAATATCATATCAGACTTGATTGAATTTATCAGACTGAACTATGTTTAGTTTTAGCTTTTTCTTGGAATGGATGCACATGGGAAAAACATATATACACACATATATATATATACACATATGTGTGTACATATATGGAATGGATATACAGGCACCATTTGTTTTATTGAGCTTCACTTTAGTGCATTTCACAGGAATTGCATTTGTTACAAATTCAAGGTTTGTGGCAACCCTGCACTGAGCGAGTCTGTCAGCAACATTTTTCCAGCAGCATTTGCTCCCTTCACATCTGTGTGTCATGTTTTAGTAATTCTCACATTTCAAACTTTTTCATTATTATTATATTTTTTATGGTGATATGTGATCAGTAACACCTTTGATGTTACTATTGTAACTGCTGTGGGTTGCTATGAACTACTCCCATATAAGACGGAGGATTTAATAAGTACTGGGTGTCGTCTGACTAGTCAACCAACCAGCTGTTCCACTGTCTCTGCCCATCCTTAGACCTCCCTATTCCAGAATAATATTGAAATTAGTCCAGTGAATAACTCTACAGTGGCCTCTAAGTATTCAAGTGAGAAGAAGAGTTGCATGTCTCCTACTTTAAACAAAAAGCTGGGAATGATTAAGCTTTGTGAGGCAGGCATGTCAAAAGGGAGATATAATGAAAGCTGGCCTCTTGCATCAAACAATTAGCCAAGTTGTGAAGCAAAGGAAAGTTCATAAAGGAAATTAAAAGTGCCACTCCAGGGAACACATAAATGACAAGAAAGCAAAACAGGAGAAAGTCTGAGTGCTCTGGATAGAAGGCCAAACCAGCTACAGCCATCCCCCAGCCAAAGCCCGTCCAGAGCAAGGCCCTAACTCTCTGCAGTTCTATGAAGGCTGAGAAAGGAGAGGACGCTGCAGAAGAGAAGTTGGAAACTAACAAGCTGATTCATGAGGTTTAAGGAAAGTAACCTTCTCCATACCACACCAGTAGGTGAAGCAGTGAGAGCTGATGGGGAAGCTATAGCAAACATCCCAGAATATCTAGTAAGAAAATCAATGAAAGTGGCTGCACTAGACCAAAGATTTTCAGTATAGAGGAAACAGCTTTCTATTGGAAGAAAATGCCAGCTAGTACTTTCATAGCTATAGAGGAAAAATCAATGCCTGGAATAAGAGCTTCAAAGGACAGGCTGATCCTCACGTTAGAGGCTTACGCAGCTGGTGATTTTAGGTGGAAGACAGTGCTCATTGACCATGCTGAAAATCCTAGGGCCCTTAATGATTGTGCTAAATCTGCTCTTCCTGTGCTCTATTAATGAGACAACAAAGCCTTTAGTAAAAGTATGTACATTGTTTCTTTAGACATAGTGTATATTGCATAGTTAATAGACTATAGTATAGTAGGAACATAAATTTTGTATGCACTGAGAAACCATAAAATTCACTTGATTGGCTTTATTGCCATATTTACTATGTGGGAATGTGGAACTGAACCTGCAGTATCTCCATACCTATAAATACAATGTGGTGCCTATTAATACATCTTATGCCTATAAATACAATGTCATGGTGGAAGGCCTTTAAGGAAGGCTAGATAAGTTTCAGGAAATAAACAAAATATGTTTTCTGTGCACATAAGAACATGGAGTATAAATTTGTTACCTTAATAATAATAACATGAAACTCTAAGATGTAGCCATGACCTTGAGTGACTGATAAAAGGTCAAATCGTAATTGTGGTGCCTTCTCTTTTATTGGCTATCCATCACTACTGAGCAGGATTTGGTGCCTCTTGTGTTTTAATTTATACTAATCTAGAGCTTTTCCAATAACAATTTCAGATGTGACCTATTCTAAGAGGATTTGCACTTACTTCCACACGTAGAAGGGCCAGAGAAATAAAGTTTGGTGTACTAGAAGAACTCTGAGCACTTGGTGAGCAATAATAGTAAAAAGTACTGATATTTAGAGAGCATTCACTATGTGCCATGCACTGAGCTAAAATCGTTGCATGCTTTCCTTGATAGGTTTGTGAGTGTATAACAGCAAGGCAGGAATAAGACACTGTAGTAAAAGAAAGTCATCCTATGATATTCAACTCATATCTCTTGGTAATGATGAATTTCAGCAGTTTCCTCTACTTCCAGTAGCCATAACTGTGCAAGCGTTTGTGAATAGAACGTTAGCGGCTATGTGCTTTGGTCTTCAGCCACCCAGCTACTAAAAGGAAAAGAAGAATATGTGTGATAAATTCAAGTATTTCTTTCAAGTCATTCCACCTTCTGTGAAAGACAAAGTCACTGAACAACTAAGGAGATGAATCTATTACGGCGATTAGAATAGTGAGAATGTTCGTTAACAAAGAAGTTTTACAGAGGCAGATAAAATTATCAGTGAGCCTTACGGGAGTCATGAAGGACAGAGATGGGTCTGATCTGAATCACTGAAGATGGGTGGGGTTGGAGGCAAGTCTGTTTTTGGAATTCTGGATAGGCTGCCATGTATTGAAACATGAAATGCTGAGGAGATTTAAGAAAACAGAATGGTAAGAGGATTTCATGACTGTCACTATTTTCTGGAAGCATGTGACTCAGATGAGGATTAGCACAATTACTTCCTTCTTCACAGCAATGAAGCAAAGCTATGCAATATATATACAGTATAGTGTATATTTGTAGCAATTTCATCAAAATTCTTGAAATCTTGATTAACCTATTTGACCAACAGGACATTCTTTCACCCTAAAATGTCTTTCAAGTAGAACATAGAAATTTCAAACAGCATTTGTGTACAGATAGTCCTAATGTTACAGAAAAATGTGTTAACTTTAAGACTAAACTAAAATATAGTAAAGGAGTATAGTATACTATAAGTAAGAGTAGGATTTTTAAAAAGAATGAAGGTATGTTTAAGAAAGTTTTACATTTATGATGATAAATTTATGAAATTAATTTGAAATTTATGGAGATAATTTAGTAAAATTTGAAAGGAAGAAATAAAGGTACAGAGTGGGGGGGAATCAACTGCTAATGACAGATTTTCCTTTATTTCCATACTCTTTCATGTTACATAATCCCCAATAGCCTCATTACCAAATGTAAAAAAAAAAATGATGTCTATCTATCTATCTATCTATCTATCTATCCATCCATCTATCTATCTATCATCTATCTATCTAGGTAAATTTCAAGATACCTGCTTTATGGTATGAAACTTGGTCAGTTGATATAGTTCCCACTTACTAAATTTTACTGTAGAATTTCTTAAAATGATATTCTGGCCCTCTTCCTACTCAGGCAAATGTGACCACCTGCCATTATAATGAGGCTAATTAGGAATTAGCAAACAATTAAATCAATTTGGCTTCCCTACTGTGCTCATAAAATTCTTCAAAATCAGCACAAATGTTTAATTACTGACAGTAAGCCCAGTACTGTGTATCTTAATAGAGGTGATGATCCCCAGAATGAATCTCCTGCTAAAGACAGTCCAATACGAGGAGAAGCCCTCATGCCCCACTGCAGACTTTCTTCTCTCCTTTCCAACCTTTTCTAAATGAAGTCTTAAACTCAAAGCTGGCATTCATTTTTTCCAAGTTTGTTCTTTTCTTTAAAATTATCCATACCTATTCAGTTTATTATTAGTAACTCGTTTTTGTCTTTGTTAGCAAACTCTAGTTTGAATGAGCTGAGTGACTTGGGAAAACAATAGAACCTGTCGAGAATGAGTTTCCCTTTGTATATAAGTGTAAGGTTGGAGGTACAGGAGGGAGGAAAGCGGGGACAGTGCAAGCGGAGCAAAGACCGCACCAAATAGCTCTGTGCCGTATAAGGAAGGAACGGACAGCTCTTCCTGGATTCCAGTCCCGTGAGGTGCCGGCAAACCCCGGATGCAGACCCCCTCCATCCGGAAGGAGGAGACCTCTGGCTGTCCATCACCCAACCCTGAGCCAATAAAAATTCCCCACATACCCCTGGCACGGCCCACTTCCCCCTTCTTCCCCGTGCTTATAAAAACTCCCCGCCTGTCTGGTTGGGCGCAACTTCTCTGGCCTGTGTCTGTGCAGACTGGTGAACCTCGCCTGGGATTGTGCTCAAATAAACTGCCTGGCCTTTTGTTGCCTCTCGTCGCCTGCTCATTTTGGTTAAAATTTATCTTACAATAAGTTAGGTAGACCACGGTCACATATGGTCAATGGGAGGATGAATAAAGTAGTGTATAATATGCCAGAGTGATCACATGTGGACACCCAGCAATGTCATTTTTCTTGATCATCTTCCCTCTGTTCCCTCTTTTTGATAAGATGCCTTAAAATTTAGGAGTCAGTCCTATAAAGAGTGTTCAAATTATGTGTCTCTTCCAAATTGGCAAGAAGCCTAATGGTTAAGATTATATTTCATTTTTTCTGCACTGAGGGTCGATCATCAATCAGTATCAGGATTATCACCACTTTCTGTCATAACTGCCAAGGTCAATGTCAAAGCCATCATCACCACTGTTCCTTGGGAGCCTACTACTACGCACATGAGGATTTCCAGGGCCATTTCAAATGCTTTATATGTACCACATATTGTATTTTTAAACCGTGTTTGTTGATCTCTGATCCTACTTATCCTTGTTGGCTTTTATTATTTTTTGAATATCCCACTTTCATTGCAGTAAAGGGCAGAAAGAACAACTGAGGTGGTATGTTGCTACAGTTTCTACCCCCCTATGCTGACTCACAAGTGCTAAGTGTGAACTTCGGCCTTCTAGGCTGTGGTCCCTTCTGTACGATGAGCATAACATGGCTTTATTAAGACAGTGTACTGATAATGGTCATTTGCTGTATCAGCAGAAGAGAGATGGCGAGCAGTGCAGTGCCCATCCCTCCCCAGGTTCTGATACAACATTACTGTGTACCAGTCTGGCCCTTTTCCACCTGGCGATGTGCCTCTAGTATTTCTCACTGTAACACTAGTACCAATTCTACCCCAGTTGGCTCACTTTCATTCTCTGTATCTGAATTCAAATGTCATCTTCTCGGAAATGTCCTCGCCGGATCCTCTCAGAACTGACGTCCCCCAGCTTTCCTTTTCTCACCATAAAAATCATGACTGTTTCCTACATAAAACTTATTGTGATATGTATTTCTCTTGCTTGCTTGCCGCTTGTTCATTTATTTACTTGATTATAGTTTCTCTCCCAAATTAGGATGTACATTCTATGAGGCCAGGAATCTGTTGTCTTAATTTGTTCCTGCCAAAATTAGAGGCTGAGATATGGATTTGGGAGCAAGTAGTGTGTGAAATGTGATCTGAGGAAGCGGCAAGAAGGGAGTGGGGAAAGTGAGGCAGAGAACTGAGAAAAGCCAATTAATCCACTTGTTAATGAGCAAGGCACTGAGTGGCCAATTGGGGCTCATTTTTCGGGGAATGTCTGAGGGACAGAGTATGGGATGTGCAGTCAGTGCTTTTGTAACATGACTTATGTGCGCCTAAATGCTCACTGCCTTATACAAACCCTGCAGTAAAAATCTCCAAGGCTTACTGGGGAAAAAAATGAAGTTAGGAACACAGGACTCAAAAACTTCATCAGCCCCAAAAAGAATAAGGTCCTTAAAAATGGTAGCACAGTGTCACATAGAAATGGTTAAGAAATACACAAAATCTGCAATTAATATGGCATTCTACCTTGAAGAGGGCCTGATGTTTGCTTGTGGAAGGGCATGCTGGGGGGTGGTTCTGGTTTGCAAGTTCCTACAAAGTGGTGGAAGAATGAGGTGAAATCCGATGGTAACATTAAGAGTGGCTCTTAACACATGTGATGCCCTGAAGTCACTGGCAGATGTTGAAGGCGTGTGTATGTGTACGGTTTTGTTTTGTTTGTATTTCTATGGGGCTTTGGTCAGCTTCCTGCTGTTTTCTTCACTCCCCTACATCAGGGATTATCACACGTTTTCTTAAAGGATCAGATAGTAAATAGTTTCAGTACTGGGCCCACACGGACTCTGCCACAGTCATAGGAAGGAGGTTTAACAAAACAAACGTGGCCATGGTACTCCAAGTACATCTCAGTATATCTTAATAAGATCTCTTTTAGTCAGTCTATCAATTTAGCATATTCTAACAACATACATTTTCAGATACAATAAATGCATGATTATGCCTTTCTAGCCCTGACACTACATACATTCTATATTCATTTTTCTCAATCTAATAAATTTCCCTACTTCAACATGAAAGATTTCCTATCAAATTAACAGATGTGAGCAATGCCTCTGAGCTCTAAGTAGGAATGTGCCTTTCCCAGCGAGAAGAGCAACACATATTCCAAGAGAAACTTAGTTATTCTGAGACTTTTGCTTAAAAATGAGGTTGTTATGGATTAAACTGTATCCTTCAAATATTCATATGCTGAAGCCTGATCCCCAATGGCTGTATCTGGAGACAGGGCCTTTAAGGAGGTAATTAAAGTTAGATGAGGTTTTTAAATATGGTCCCTAATTTGATAGGACTGGTGTCCTTAGAAGAAAAGGAAGGGACGCCAGGGCTCTCTCCCTGCTGAAACACAGAGAAGGCCACGTAAGGGCAGAGTGAGGAGACGGTTGTCTGTAAATGACGAGAAAAGTCTCACCCAGAACCAACCCAGTTGGCACCTTGGTCTGGACTTCTAGCCTCCAGAGCTGTGAGAAGATACATTTCTGCTTTTTAAGCTACTTAGGTTTTGGTGTCTTGTCTGGCAGCCTAATCACACTAATACAGGGGTATTTAGCATTGGGAGGGAAAAAAGCAGGTAGAAAAAGATTTCTAAAATAGCAAAACATTCTTAATGTTAAGTAGAAAAATGATTGTAAAAATATACCAAATTATTGATGGATATTTATAGGTCTTGGCATCTTATATTATTTCAGAGTCTTTTTATGCAATTTCATATTGCCCAAGTTTTCTATAAAGAACACAGGTCTCTGGAGTCAGATAAGGTCAAGTCAGAAATACGCTAGCTGTATAGCTTGTGTTCTTGGGCAAGTTTCATAATTCCTTTGAACTTAGTATCTTATCTAGAAAATTAGGATATAATATTTTATTATGTACCTCAGAATTTTATGTATGAATTGAGATATGTATATTATATGTAACATATATTTACATAATGCATATAATACATATATTATTTATATACAGTATATATATCCAGTATATATATATATGAAATAACTATATTCTGTCAATGTATATAGTCTAGTCACTTAAACCCTTTTATAATCAGGAAAGTGGTTATTTTCTTGTAAAAAGCAATTTACCTTATTTCAAAACCTCATATGAGTCTGTGTCCTTTGACTTCAGTTTATGTTTAAAATGTGAGCATAGGATTAGATATTTACTAAGAACCTCTCTTGCTCTAAGGAAGCCATGATATAAATACCTCATTATAAATAATGAGAGATTTTTTAAAAGTGGGCTTAATTTAATGAAATGATGAAGTAATTAACCATTAATAAATGGCTACAAGAGCTCGTGTTGGAGCACAGCGGTAATGCCAAGCACTTGCTGAGAAGTTTTGAGTGTTTGTGACCACCCCTAGAAGAAAATATGTACAAACTAGAGAAGAAACTAGTTTGAAAAGAGTAAAATACAGCATCAGTTAATATTTTTTAACCTCACCTGATATTCCTTTGGAACAGTAGCCTTTTAGAAGAAAACGGTTCTCTGAAGCTTCTGTGACCAGTAAAACCCCCCGAGCACCCTTTCCTTCACTGAGCAAGTTCACTGTAAAACACCCCCCCACACACACAGCTGGCACCGTTTCCTTCACTGAGCATGCTCACTGTAAACCCTTTCACCCCTACTGGCTTCCCTAAGGAGGACTTTTTTTCTTAACATACTGTTCTCCTTTCTTTGCCATTAAGAAGGTGGTGATTCGTGTGACGGGCAAATCTGAAGCGATTAACCAGGCGTGTTTGGCTCACCTCCGCCTTCCTCCTCTGGGGAGCGAGCTGTCTCCTGCAGGAACACATCCCAGTGCTGCTTCAGGAGCGCCACCTCTGTGGGGTTGGGGGTCTGGGCAATTATCCAGGGTTGCCAGCAGCCTGCAGGGCAGGGATGATGGGAGTATTAGTTTGCCAAATATCAGATTTTAAATGGTACAGTAAACTTTCACTGTCTGTAACAAAGGCCATTTTTCACTTCTATGTCATCATTCTTGGTTTTACTTCCAGATTATTCAGATTTGACTAAGGAAGAATGATGCTATTTATGGAGGAACAAGAATGCTTCTGGAATGTTCTAAGGAAGAACACACATGGATGGAAGCAGGTGATGAAGAAAGAGGGGAAGCAAGACCCACTATCAAAAAGTCACTTTATAATCAGTCAAGAAAGGTAGAAAAGGCTTACAATAGTCAGTAAAGAGTGTCTAGCTAAGTGAAATTAGCTGTACACACATGAAAATGAACAAAGCCTCAAGGTAGATTTCAAGATTGATAATACATTTATGAGCTCTAAAAATTGTTTTAGTGAGAAGATTGACATTTAGTATATTTATATGTATTTAGTAAAGGGATGGTAAATTATAGAATTATTTTTCAGTAAGGAAGGTCACAGGAAAGGAATCTATATAATGTCACCTTAAACTTAAACCAAGCCCAACCTGAATGAAACAGGGAAGTCTGTCTTAGATTGCTTATTTCCTTTCTTGTTTGTTTTCATATTGTATTTTCATACAGCTAGAAACAGAGCAGAATTCTACTTTTCAACAAAGCAGATAATAAAATATATACTATGATAAGATATGATTACTTTTAGCTTGTCCTTTGCCTTTAATTCTCGTAAGTCTACCAACATGGAAATTCCACAGAAATAGATGTTCATTAAGTATTTCTTAAATGAAAATTAAGTTTGTCTAAAGAGTGTCTCATCAATCCCATAGTCCAAACAGAAGCTGAACTGATTGGTCGGCTAGTAGCAATGATGATAATTTCCAACTTGGTGTCCAATGCTCTAATCTATTTCATCTTACCTATTTTTAAAATTTGAGTATATAAATATTTCATTGTTTAGGAATAGCAAATAACAATCATTTTTCCCCTCCATCAAGCAAATAGTTTGTTAGAACTCTTCTCTTTTGATCACTACCAACAATGAAAAACACTTTTTGCTATACGTGCTAATCCACCCTTGACGTTACATACTAAGAACTTTTATTTTATTTGAGATGATTTCCTACATTGTACCTGGTTCTTTCAGTCTCCCTTTAGTAGGATGGTTATACCACCTGGCAATAATATATTTTAAGATGTAACTCCAGCCGTGGGCTCACAGCCTCACACTGTTCGGAAAATGAACAAACTGTATAAATCAGTAGTGCTTTGGTTTACACCAACGCTGGAAAATGTACAGTAAAAGGGCTGCTGCTCCTAGTCCCCTGTCCATTAATACATCACTCTGACCTCTTGAGACAGACCGGCCTTTGACATCCTACCCAACACAGGACAGTAGAGAAACAATGTGGTGGGAGTCAATTTGGCCCATAATCAAAATATGAAATTTAATTGCAATCCAGAGTGTACACCATGCCAAACAACTAGTAGTGTAACATTTTATATTTCATCATTGTTGACATTGCCTCTGACATAGAGCTTCTTAAATGTTTCAACATATTTAGCGGATATGAACAAGATGATGAATGCAACTCTAGCTCTGGCAAGGAGCACTTTGGCAAATAAATTATAACAAATGGATGCACCTGTGGGTGCTCAATAACTATGAATTGAATAAACTTTACCCTCTTAAATCCAAGGAAGCTACAACTAATAAAATGTCATATTACTGTGGCATTTGCATAAAAAATATTCAGTCATATTATATAATTGCAACTCAAAATTGAGCAAGAATTATTCGACAGATGACAGGAATAGGTGCTATAACCAAGATGTATTCAATCAAACTTTGGTGTTGTTTAATTTTATTAAAGCAGTTACTTTTATATAAATTGCATAATTATTTTTAGATGTCTTAGATGAAATATGTATTAAACTCTTGTAAAATATAAAACAGAAGAGCCATTAACATACATTGCAGGAGATAAGATCCTCTGTGTCTGCTATACTGAAATAAGTTCAACAAGATGCAAATTATTGAAAAGTTTAGCAGAAACAGTAACAAGCACAATAAATATAAATAAAGATGAAGACCTGACATAGCAATGCCCCAAAAAGAGGCCATAGATGGAATACTTTTCTTTACCTAGTACATGCCTTCAATCCTTGTTTCTAGAACCAGTAGATGTAGAATAATATCGGGGAGTCCAATATATTCTACTTGATTGACAAGCAGGGGTGAATATTTTTTAGTAAACAGAATTTGCAAAGAAGACCTATGCTTAGCAACAGAAGGCAAATGAGGAACATTAACCCAGAAAATATGATGAATTAGAAAGAAGGTCACTAGCAAAATAAATACTTGTGAAACTGAAATGGTAGACTGGGGGAGGGCATGGTGGGACGGAGGGAGAGTGAGAGGCATATTCTAAAGAAATAAGAGATGTACCCACATGTATACAGATTATATGTAATATAAATATTAATAAACACTCATTCCCATCTTCACAGTGAGAAATACCATAATGGAGCCACATAGAGAGATAACTTTCAAATATCTGATAAATTGACCAATACTGAAAAGTTCTTAGCCAATACCATTTTGAGCTAGTGTTACTTTTTTGACTGTAGTTTAGAAAAATTAAAAAAACTGACAATTGTTACAAATAAAATATAAATAAGAAAAATGCAAACAAAATTTCATCTATAACCAATTGAATAACATTGATTTTTTTTTTCTAAGATACCATGCATTTCAAACTTGAATTGCATGATATTTCTGGTCTATTTAGTTAAAAATAAGATATGAATACAGATTTACCCAATGGGGTATATTAGCTTAAAGTACTATAATTGTATATACAGTACTTAATGTTTACCTTTAAAAGAAGTGCTTAATTGTGCAAAAACATCTTGCCAGCAAATTACTTTTTAATCCTCCTCAAGGCAGCTTTTCTGTTCATTTTCAAGCACAATAAGAAAATGGGCTTAAGAACAAAGAACCAAGATTAATTAATAGAAAAGGTAGGGCACAGTGTGGTATAGTTGGGAAATTCAGTGTTTAGACTGAGACGATTATTATTACATTCATTGAACATAATTGTATTTCTACTTAATTCTATTTGCTAGAACAAATTTTATAGGTATAGCTATAAGAAGAAATCAATTTTGGCTCTGGAAGTTGGTATGGAAGCAAAAGAAAATTGCAAGAATACAATTTGGCTTTATGAACCTGTGCCTCCCTAGTCAAGTTGAACTGGCTGGTTACTCTATTCTCTGACAGTTAACTTTGTTCATATTTTGAAGAATTTAAGGATGATCTCAAAAAAAAGAACAAAAAGAAGATATTTGTGGACACCAATCTTTATAAACATCCCCTAAACACATACTTACTATATGCTCAGCAAATATAGCTGCCCATAATGACCACTGCTTGGCATTTTATTACTAATAGACTAATTCAGTTAGTCATAAGGAAAGAAATCTTATTTTTCACAGAATCTGATGAAAATTTTTAAAGTTCACCATTATTTATTTCTTCTTTGAAGTCTTAGCTATAATAACTGAAGTTGTTCCATGTAGCCTCAGAATTTAGCAATGTTGGTGTGAGACTCAGTCTAAAAATCAGATTTGAAAATTGACTTTAAAAACAAATTCTATATTTCTTTGACTTTTCTTTGAGAGAGTTTTGGTGTTGGCAAGGTGGGATAGCTTTTATTGGTAAAACCTAACTCTCTCCCAGAAAACAATTATAAACTCTAAAGAAAATATTAAAATAACTCATGGGAGATCAAATAGAGATATAAAATTAATATCTTGAAAATAAATTCCTCTTTTCTACTGCAGTGCATTCCAGTCTACATTGCATAAGAACTTAAGCAAAAGAAAGAAAAAAAGTCTCACTAGCTTGAAGTCTCAAAGGACAGAGTCTAGAGCTGCCAAAGGTGCTGGAAATCGAGTGTGAAAATCTTGGAAAGGAAGAGGACACTGAAGACATAGGCCCCAAATCTGTATATAACCATCCTCAAATCATTGGCTGTTTCCTAAACTGCATATGCATGGAGAAGACTCTAATGGTACTGCTGGAAAACATTAAATGGAAGGCTGAATTAGCTGGGCAGATATATCACTCTTTTCCTTCTGAAGGAAGATAAAATTTTGAGCTTGGGTTCTTCTCAATGAGTACTACAAGATCATGCCTTAAGACCACTGATGATGTAGCATGACTAAAATATTTATCTTGAATAAGGATAAAACCAAAACACCTCTTCTAATAAAGTATAAAAACAAACCTCCCTAGTTCAAGGGTAAAGTCCATAATTTACTATCTGAAAAATAAAAATCAACATTCTTCAGAGGAACTTAATAGAATTTCTACTAAGCATTTTCTATAACATCTAGTATACAATAAAAATTACTAGACATATGAAAAAATGTGAGGAAATGTGGCCCATATTTAAGAGAAAAAATAGTCAATAAACACAGATTCTAAGATAACCCAGAAGCTGTAATTTCCAGAAAAGGACTTTATAGCAACTATTAAAGACATATTAAAAGATCAAAAGGAAACTTCCCACAATGAATGACTATATGGAGGATCCTAACAAAAGAAATAGGACATATAAAAAATAATCCAACAGAAATTTTAGAATTTGGAAGCACAGTATCTGAAATAAAATAGTCACTGAAATGGATCAACAGATGATTGGAAAGGACTAAAGAAAGGATCAAGGTATACAGAAAATGTTCAATAGAAATTATTCAATCTGAAAAATAGAGATAAAAAAGACAAGAAACAAAAAAGAGCCTTAAGGACCTGTGACACAAAAATCACATGGTCAGTCATGTGTAACTGTAGTCCCAAAAGGGTTAGAGAGAAAATATGGGACAGAAAAAATATTTGAGGATATAAGGGTTAAATATTTTCAAAATTTGGTAAAGAATATAAACGCCAAAGAACTCAACAAATGCAAAGTAGGATAACACAAATTAGACCATATCTAGACACTAGTCAAACTGCTAAAAAACAAAAGAAAAAAATGTACATTACAAAGAGAGATAAAATTGCACAAATGATGGCTTACAATTCACTAGATGTAATGGAGGCTAAAATGTAATGGCATCTTTAAAGCGATGACATTAGAACCAGTAACAAGGAGGACTTGAATTTCTGGGAAGATGGAAACATGTACTTTTCCCTACTCCTCTGTGTAAGTACCACCAAATTCCTGAACATTTTGTATATATACGTGTTTCAAGAGAGAGAGTTATAAACTGTCTTCCCAAAATTCATATATTGAAGCCCTAAACCTCAATAGCTCAGAATATGGCTGTGTTTGAAGATACAGCCTTTAAAGAGGTGACTGAGTTAAAATGAGGCCATCCGGGTAGGCCTCAATCCAGTCTGACTGGTGCCCTTACAAGAAGAGCACCTTTGGAAACAGAAACACCAGACACACGTGCGCACAGAATAAAGGCCTTGTGAAGATGCCCACGAAGGCCTCCATTTACAAGCAGAGGAGAGAGGCCCTTGAAGAAACCAAGCCTGCTGACACTTTGATCATGTATTTCTAGTCTCCACAACTGTGGGAAAGTAAATGTCTGTTGTTTAAGCCATGCAGTGTGTTGTGACAATGAGTACATTCTGTAACAGCTGAGGGCCTGAAGGTAAAAACTGAGGTTTCCTGGAGAAGAAGGAATTCTTCCTCAAGAGTGTAATGTAAAAATCTCACCTGAATTTCCAGCTTGTGGGCCTATTCTATGGATTTCAGATTCAAGCCTACATCAAGCCCTGTCTGAACACCCAGATTTCCTACTAGTCAGCACTATAGAAACGAATACAATACCCTTTTCAACAAATGGTGCTGAAACTACTGACTAAACATATGCAAAAAATAACCCCCCTATCTTGCCCTACATGATTAAAAATTTTGAATAAAAGTGAGTAACAAGCCTACATGTAAGAGCTAAAGATAAACTTCTAGGGGGGGAGAAAAAAAAAGGATAAAATTGGGTTAGGCCTAAGTTTCTCAGCTAGGATACAAAATGATGAACAACAACAAAAAGATAAATTGGACTTCATCAAATTGAAATAATTTCCTCTTTAAAATATAGTGGTTTAAAAATATGAAACAGCAGTCTACATATTTGGAGAACACATTTGCAAAACATGTATCTCATGTATAACTTGGACTTACACCATATTAAGAACACAAACTTAAGATTATATATATACATAGGCAAAAACTTTTAAAAGTTTACCAAAGACACTTTACCAAAGAAGTTGCACTAAGAGGGAATAATCACATGCAAAAATGTTCAACATCGTGTTACTGGAGAAACATAAATTAAAAACATTAGTTAGCTGATGCGAGCACCCAGTGTGGCCTTGCTTATGTCAGGCTTGCCGCTTTCAAGTGCACTGCCTCTGTAAACACACCCCACCCTGAAGGGCGCGTGGTGATGGCTGGGACCAGACCCCACTGTACATCATGCATGCCGGGGGCCGCCTGAACCAGGTGTGGACTGTACCCTCTTACCCCCGACCCCCGGATGGATGGACTGGACTATGTAAGGGAGCTGACAGAGCCCCTGCAGCAAGCTCGTCCCAGAGGCCGCTGACACCTGACAGGCCTGTGCTCCGAGGCTTGCTCCCGCTCACCTGCACGAGCTCGTGCTGCATCACCGATTCCTCACCCCAGTCTGCTGCATTGCCTTCCCCTTGGGAGAGACGAGAGGCTGACTGGGACTGTCCAGACCCGAACCACCCATCGTGACAGGGATGAGATGGATTGACCAGTGCTGTGCACAATAGGCAGCACCCAGTATTAGTGATGAGGCAGAGAAACTGGAGCTCTTATAAACTGCTGGTGAGAATTGTTGGTTTACACACTGGTGCCTGTACCTGGGGGGCAAGGAGAAGAGGAAGGAGGTGAAATGCTCCACGCTGGCAGAAGGCAGGTTTAGTAAGTCAAGGAAATTACATACCAGGCTTGTCGGGGGCAGCCGCGAGAGGAGGAGATCTCCTCACCTGTCTGCCAAATCTTAGGAGTTTTTGCAGAAAGCCTGGACTGAGCTCAGCCACCTATTCCGTTCAGCTGGTCTCAGCACCGTCTTCCTGTCTCCAGGCTGTGTCCCTGGAACCGCCCCCAGCATGAGACGCGGGGGGGAAGGTGCATTCCAAGGACTGGGGAGGGGCTGCAGAGCCTCCGAGTGCCCGAGCCGGCTGGCGGGTCAGCCAGCGGTCACGTCCTGCGGATCACCTCCCGGCCCCACCCCCGGAGACAGGCTGTTACCGTCCTACACGCCCCCTCCTTCCTCAGTGTGCCCGGAGCAGTCAGCAGAGGCTTTCATTAGAACCGAGGTGGCCGTTGGGCAGCTATCTTGTTTCTTTCCCAGGCAGTATAAGGGGTGGCGGCATTTTGCCAGAAAGGGAATAAAAGTCCTCCAAAACCCAAAGTCTCTTCAAAGGCCTATGCCACTTTCACGTTCTTAGGAGCTGGATAGGCTGGCACCTTATCAATCACAGCTTCCGGGACAATGTGTGTCTTAAAGGAGCTTCTGGGACCGTGAACATCAAACGGCTCCCAGAAACTTGATGGCAGTGTGTGGCCACTGGATTCCCTGTGGGTTTGCTGCCCATCATCGCCCTGGCAGATGTTCCAGCAACGCCTGCAACGTGTCCTTCAGCAGAGGCAAGCCTTTACATGGTAACATTATATTTTTAATATAATGGGCCTATTTCGTTGATGTGAAAAAGGAAAACAGGGCCAGATCTTGTGTTAGGACCCCACAGTCTGGGGCTATGCAGGTAACCTTGGGGAAACAGTTGATTGACCCACTGTTAACCCCTCCCACATGAAGACAAATGGATTTTGTGACTCAGTGGCCAAGGGTGTGCTGCTAAGTCCAGCACAGCGTGGTGCACTCTTAGGACTATGGGCCAAGGCATCTGGGATAGTGACAGTGTTGGGCACAGTTGCATGGAAGGGCGGCACCACCCTGTTCACTTGGTAGTTGATGGTCATCTGTCATGACTCATCTGGCTTTGTAACGAGCCACACTGGGCTGTTGAAAACACTATGGGCAGGGGGTGCAATACCTACTCAGTGCAGTTCTTGGATAGTTTCTCCTTTCTCCTTCTGCCACTCAGGCAACTTATATTATTTAACAGTTACCACTCCTGGGGGTGGCAGGCTTTCTGGTTCCCAGTGGGCATTTCCCCTCAGCACTGGTTTGATGACTCTAACTTTGAGGCACAATCCACTGATAAAGGTTTGCAGAGTTTGATCTTGTGGGATATCAGCGCTGAATATCTTCTCTAGTACTGGAGAGACACAACGTCATATTCTTCTGAGGGAGAATGCCCAACTTGCTGTGTCAAAGAAGCCTTCATGACCGTAACCGTTTGCCCTCTGTAACCCCTGAGGGCACTGAGGGACTTCGAAAACTTCTGGGCATTACTACTTATTGAAGTGCAGTAATCCCCACTTATCTGTGGTTTTGCTTTCCATGGTTTCGGTTACCTGTGATCAACCACGATCCAGAAACAGATAATCCTTCTTTGGAGTATCATCCAAAGGTCAATAGCAGCCTAACACTACATCAATGTCTATGGCATTCATCTCTCCACATAGGCATTTTATCATCTCACATCATTACAAGGAGAGGGGTGAGTACAGTCAATAAGATACTTTTAGAGGGAAACCACATTAACATAAATTTTATTACAATGTATTGTTATAATTATTCTAGTTTATTATTACTTAGTATTGTTAATCTTTTCCTGTGCCTGATTTATAAATTAAACTGTATCATAGGTATGCATGTGTAGGAAAAACATATATAGAGAGAAGGTTCAGTGATTTCTGGGGTGTCAGGCAACCTCTAGGTATCTTGGAATGTATCTTCTGTGGATACGTTTGGCTCTGGTTACCTTTGTTTCTGGGGTGCCAGTGTACAGTGAGCTCCACATGGGGCCTTCGATCACCTCCAGTGACCCTCATCTGGAGGCAGTCTTGGCTCACATTAACTGGAGTGTGGGAGGCTCCCACCCCAAATCAGACTGCATCACTGGCCTCTGCTGGAGCTGATGAGGCCCTCAGGGATAGTAGAGGCAGGTGAGGCAGGTGGGCCATGTCTGAGCTGTGATTGGATTTTAAGGCTTTCTGAAGGCCGACCGACACAGCCTTGGTTTGTCGGTTTATCTGTTCAGGTGGGTCCCAGCAGCAATGAGGTCAAACCACATTTCCTTCTGGTTACTTTCCCCAGACCCTTTACAGCAGATTGGGATAGGCTTTTGGCTTTTGGAGCTCCCTCTCTTTCTTGAGTCTTTCCTGTAGCCTGTACTTGTTACCATTATTTGAGTTTTCCCCAAATCAGCAATGGACTGCCCAGCATCATAAACGTCCTGTCCCATGCCTGGGCTCAGCATGGATATCAGCATCCCATACCAGGTGCTGGGGTTGACTGGATGGTCTTAACTTTCATTCTTATAGTGAATGAGGCCCAATAAGGGCTGTCAGAGACCAGGGCATGGATACCCTGTCTTACTCCCAACCCCCTAAGAGTTTGTTTTATCTCCTCCATAGATATCCTGGGTCCCATTGGCCCAGGGAGGTCCTCCTCGTTGAACCAAGCCTCCCTGCAACTATAATAATCCAATCTATAAGGGAGTGAGTTCCTTGAATTACCTGAGGGCCGTGCAGGGCTTGCTGGTGGGCAGGGGATTTCTTATTTTCTCTGCCTCCTTCCCAGACAGAGAAATGCCACTGTCACCCCACTCCCTCCCCATCCCATAGCTGTACCAACCATGGGCTTTTGATGAAACTTGGTAGCTGCAACAATAAGCTCAAGAGGAGTTCTTTCTTTCCCCATGGACATCTGAACTTTGGGCTGTCCCAATTATGATGCTAGGCAATCCATTTATGAGGCTGGGGCTGTTGTTACTGTGCATCTGCTTTCCTTAGTGCTAGGGGTCAGAGGGAATGGGGCATTTCATCAGTTCCACTGTCAGTCACAGCATCTTCTCTTTCCTCTCCTCACTTTCCCAGAGATTCCACCTCTGAGCATCTCAGTCAGGCTTTTTCACAAGGGCTCACACTTAAATCTGTAGCAGCTTGCACCCTCTTAGCTTTACAAAACTGCACACTAAGGTCTCCAATTTATCAATCTGCTTTTCACCTTGTCCACCAGCCCTGAAGCTAGCAAAGTATTGGACAAACTGTGCACCCTTCTCTAACTTTAGCTCTTCTTTCAACTTTCTAGCTTAGGCGTTAGCCTGTGGTTGGGCAGTTGGTGTTCAGCCAAAGTGCCCACTATAGATGAAAGCCCACTGTGGTAATCAATTTCTGTCTCTGCCACAGTGTGCTGTGTGCAGGTCTTTAAACGAGAGCATGAGACCAGCTGGCATTTTCCATGTGTCCTTGTACTCAGTGACAGTCCATAACTATCTAACATACATGCCATCCTTCCCTATGTAAAGGTCAGTGGCCAGTTTAAGATTTCCCTAAAGGATACTTCTTTTCCAAAATTTATTTCTTCGATCTCTTGGCTGGCTTATCAATTGTTGCTTTGCAAACTGGCCTCCATACCTGGGAAACAAGGAAAAGCAGATCACTCCAGACTGGCAGATGGCAAGTTTCATAAGCAAAGGAACTTAAACGCAAGGTTTGTTTTGGGCAGCCATAAGACCAATAGAACTCTGCACCTGCCCACCAGGATCTTAACAGTTTATATAGAGGCCTTTACTGGGTTCAGTAATGCATTAAGTCAAGCTGCTTTCAACACTATCTTACTCTCTCAAGACTGCTGTTGGAATATCTCCTAGGGTGAGATAGTGGGTGGAACATGTATCCCAAGGACAGGGGATAGGGTAGGGCACCTTTCATTTCCCAAGTCCCTCTGATGGGTCAATCAGGGGTCATGTCTTCTCAATGACCTCCAACAAGAATACAAAATGGTATTACTACATTGGAAAACAGCTTGTTTTTTTTCTTATCAAGTTAAGTATCACTTACCATATAGCTTAGCAATATAAACTATAGATAGTTTTACAAGTAAAAAACTGAAAATAATTATTCATAAGATTTGTACTTGACTATTCATAGCAATCTATTTCTAACAGTTCCAAACTGCAAGAAACCTAAAATACCCATCAACTGGCTCAATGGACAAACCCACTATGGTATATCCATGTAACAACATACAATGAATAATATTCATCAATGAAAAGGAGCAAACTACTAAGTTTCACAATGAATTGATTATAAAAGCATTACTTTAAGTACAAGGAGCCAGAAAACAAATCACTACACAATCTATAACTCAATTTATATAAAATTCTAGGCAAATCTATAGTGACAAGAGCAAATCAGTATTTGGCAGGGGCTTGGGGTTGGGAGAGGTATTGTCCACAAAGGAGCATGTGGGAAATATTTGGGGCAATGGACATATTCTATAACACAGGCTGGGTGATGGTTACATGACTGTATACATTTGTCAAAACTCTTTAAATTATACTTAAAATTGTTAAATGACATGCCCCAATAAAGTTAATTTAAAAAATTACATTACATTCAATAATATATTACAAACTACTATTACATTCAATAACACAGGCAAATTCCTAAAACACTATATTGGGCAAATGAAATCAGGCATAAAAGAGTAAATACTCTATGATTCTATTTATGTGATGTTCAAAAATGGATAAATAATCTATAGTCATTAAAAATGAAACAGATATGGATGTTGGTTGACTGTAAAATTATACCAGTGTGTTTTTGAGGTGACTGGAAATTTTTTGTTTTTTATGGTGTGATGGTTACGATAGTGTATACATTTATCACAGCTCATTAAACTATACACTTTGTTTTTGTTTTTATTTTGTCGTATGTAGATTTTATCTCAACAAGAAAAAGGGAATGATTTTCCCTACATGGACCCAAACTAAAAGTATACTACCTGGCACATTCTTATAGTTTGTTAGCATGCCATTTATTTCAGGAGTTATGAAAACACTCAGTTGTTTGGTGGTTTGTACTTTCCAAACATCACAAACAGAAAATCACCTAGGTGAAGATGCTAGACCAAAAATCTACAACTTTCAAATTCCCTATATAGCTGCTTAAGGTAAAATTAAAATTAAATATCGAAGTTATCTCTTTCCAAAAATCCCCTGAAGCTGGAGAAGCCCCCTTTGAGAACTAGATTCACTGTATTGAAAAACAACATAAATATGCAAAGATGTTGTTTGTTCATCAATCTTTCTATGAAGGGAATGGAATCTCAGACCACCTGTGATAAAGGAGGAGTATGTTATTATCTACTGGAAAGCTTTGCAATTAAATTGGATCTATCTTTTAGTAAATTTTGATCATTTATATAAACTGTTTCTTTTTAACACAATATCCACCAAAACTTGCGACATTCTCTTTGCATTACATTTATTTTCAGTTCTTTAAGTTTGTTAGTTTAAAATAAGGTTTTACTTTTATAAATTGGTTAACATTGGCAACTATGTGAACCCATATTTTAGTTGTATAAGAAACACAAATCAGGCTGGTTTAAACAAAAAGGAATGTATTGGCTCATCTAACTCAAAATCATATAATATAATTTCAGACACAGACTATAATGGCTGCTTAGATATTATCATCAAGACTATATCTTCATCTGCACTTCTAAGCTCTGCTCTCCTCCAAATTAGTATTCTTTCGCAGCCAGTTCTTTCCCTATTGGTAGCTCGCAGAAGGTTGAGGCCTATATCTCAGGAGTTCATGTAGAAAGTAATACCAGTTTCTCATTCTTAATAGTTTCAGCAAATTTTCTTTAAATGACTACCATTGATCTGGCTTGGGTTAATCTCTGAACCAATTACTGTGGACAGGGGAAAGAAATCTCTAATCTTGGTCAAGGCAACGGTCATGTGCTCATTGCTGGAACTGAGGTATGGTTAGTATGTCCCAATCACATGAACTGAGAGTCAGGGAGCTGTGATTTTCAAAAAGCAAATCAATATCCTTCTAAGAAAAGTTTGTATTAGATTCTAGTCAATCCACAAATAAACAAAACAGAAAACCAACAAACATGGTCTATCTCTTGCAGTAATTGAACAGGATGCTTAAATAAATCCTTTGTACAGTGTTGTTGTTTAAGGAGTATTTGTTCATTGAATGAAGCACTTGAATGGTTATTTTTTCTGTGTAAAGTCAAGTTGCTCTTAAAATTGGAATGGTTTCTCTCAATATAGTCTAATCTTTCTAAACTTTAGAGAGTTCTTCTTCTGTCATAGGACGGTTCTAAGGGAGAATTGTGAAAATTCCTCCCTAAATTGTCTTTTGCTTCTATATTTTTCTTCCACTGATATATTCTTGTATGCCTAATTAGCATCAGTGCTGTTTCAGAGGCTAACTTTCCTCATTCCAGTGAGGCTACAGAAGGCAGGGCTGGAACAAAGCCATAGAAATGGCCCACAATCCCCCAAATATCAATAATTTAAGACTTACTGATACAGTATTACTCTATACATTTTATGATATATTAATTACATGTTATTATACACCATAGTATTTATATTTAACTGTCTATTAAATATTAATCTTTATATGTTAATGAAAAAAAGATTATATTGAATCATGCACACTCTATATCCTGGTTCCTTTTGTTATCAGAAGTAAAGCTTTGTCAGAATGCTGGCCAGAATAAGGAAAGTAATGTGGCTTTTTTCCTTTTGTAAAATTAGTCTAGTTTGTTATCCAGTGTCTTGACTTCATTATCACAAACCTCCAGCTGACCAGGAAGATATTTTTTAAGCCAATATTAAAGGGTATTGGGACTTTGAAATCAGAATTCTGACAAGTAAATTTCTCTGATCACCATGGATGTCTTGTTACCTGAACACTAGGTTTTGAGAACCTTACCTTCAACTGTGACCTCTTCTTGACTTAAACCAACCATCATCCCATCCACTCTGACACCAGAAGCAGGCACAAAACCCAAATCAGGCCAATGAGATGTAAGTCCAGCCACTGGCTGGAAGAAGAGTAAAAGTTTTCTCTTTCCTGCTGGATATGAAAGAAAGTTTGCTTTGGGCGCCTCTGGCCATTTGTGTTACGGCCACAGGGAAAGATCGCACTGGAGAAAGAGTCAGTAGTAAATTGGGTGAAGAATTAGGGAGGAAATCAACAGGTTCTCATTGCAGTTCCAGAATCAGGCCCCTCCTGAAGCATGATTAGTTGTATGAGCTTTTACTTAATTGGGGATTATTAGTTGTATGAACATTTTATTTATTTACAACAGATCACCTTTATTGTTTAGACCAGATCGGGACGATTTTCTCTAACTTGCAATTTAAGATACCCTAATAAATTCAGGATTCATATTAATAAATAGCAGCTATTTATTAATAATGTTTTAAAGACAAAAGAAATCAAAGCACAAAGATAGAACACTAAGCAATATGTCAGGAAACCTGAGTTTTATTCCCTGATTTGCAAATAACAAGCTGTTAAGAGTTTTCTGGGCTTTCAGACATTTAAGCAATAACATAGGACCAAAATCTTTGCCTGTATTTTTTGAGGCACAAGTGACATAATGTGTACAAAATGGCTTCATAATATCTAAAAGATTATCAAAATTTAGTTTAATATGGTGTTGATGTTGATGAAAGACTAACACAAATGTTTTAAAAGGATTTTAGATCATTTGGATTTATCTGACTACTTATCATGCTTGGTATGCATACAGTGAGGGCAAATTTAGGCCAACTCTCCACTGACAAGGAGCAGCAGAAAATCAGGTCAGTTCCCCAGATAATTCAAATAGCAAATTCACCTGCTCAGGGAATGGCCTAATTCCCTTCACTTCACTGGTCAGCTGCCTCAAATGGGTGCTTTGCTGTATAAGTAGGGGTACCTCATCACCCTGTCCAAAGAGGAGGGGTAGGCCCAGCTCTTTTCCTTCTCTTGACCTTTACCCTCTCTCTAGGTGGCTAGACTCATGACAGTCTATTGATAATCCCACACCACCTTCTTAAATGAGAGACTGAAAGAAAATGTGAAAACCAACTAAGACTGAAAAACAAATCTGGTATTGAAACCCAGACAACTTTAAAGCTTTGCCTGGACACACTGTGTGTCTAAGACCCCCAATGTGAAGTTCACCAAGGATGGTTATTAAATTCTCTAGTTTCAGTCTCTACACCCATAGTTTCCTGTTCGGTAGGCATGGGACAGAGCCTGTGAAACTGCAATTTTAGTAAGCCTCCCAAGTGACTTTTAGGCACATGAAAGTTTGAGAAACATCAACAAGTCAGGTCTTATGCTTTCCCACCCCATTCTAGCTAGTGATTTGTTCTTTGTAGCTGCTTTGAAAGCTCATTCTATCAGAGACATTTTTAGGGGGTAGGGGTGGTCAAAAATAGTTTTAGGAGCTGTTTTAAATAGTTTCCCAACATAATGAACTTATGCAGGCGATGGGACTCCTGTCATGACCATGGAACAAAATAAACATGCACTTGAAACTGTATGTTACATTGGTGTTTTCTCTAGAGGACATAGCATAACACATATTTATGCAGGGATGTTTAGCAGTTGAGCATATTTAGTGATAATATACTCTTTGCTAGTTGAAAACAACAAACATAATCACATCAGTTCTGTTTTTAAAATAGCAGATCCCAGCTACTTTGCCTGTGAGGTTACTCATCCAACATTTTTGTGGGAATTTTTAGCACAGACATATTGTACATGCATGGCACCAGGTTATTTTGGCACGGTCACATCAGATTAAAGATCCGCTGAGACATCCTGGAAGTCTAGATAAAACAGCTCCCAATATCTGCAACTGTCAATGACAGAGTTCCAAATGCTCACAGTCTGCAGAGCAGCCAGGAACTTACATAACAGTCTACCTACAACGAGTATTTTGGCAAATCACAACAGATGCCGAAGAATGTATCCAAACACTGTAAACTAGCTGTGTAGAGGTAAGAGAGAAGCATGAAATAAAACAGGAATAGAATCACCCAAACTCAAAACATCCAGCTCCCACACATAGCCCCACTTGGAAAGAAAGAAAGAAAGAAAGGGAGGAAGGGAGGGAGCAAGGAAGAAAGTAAAACACACCCTAAGTTTTAAATAATAATATTATTTTTCAGTATATGGGAAAAAAACATTTAAATGTATTCACAGAAACAAACTTTTATTTAAGCTGACAAATAACTCAAAGATACGCACTTTGCCAACATGAAACAGTTTTAATATCTGGTTCAGACTCTTTGAATCTTACAGAAAATTTCAAGTGCTGCATAACAAATTTGATCTCTAGATGAGTGAGAATTAATGTCACAAAAAGGAGCAGTGGTTTCATCCTATTTCCCCAGAGCTCCCAGGACTAGAGTATAATTAAGCCCCATATGCAGATAGTGCTGACACCCTTTCTGACATTTTCAATCATTTTTCCTTCAAGTGTGAGCCCAGCTCCTGAAATGGCTGTTT
The DNA here is from genome assembly GCF_030020395.1 of Manis pentadactyla. Lineage (NCBI taxonomy): Eukaryota > Metazoa > Chordata > Mammalia > Pholidota > Manidae > Manis > Manis pentadactyla. The sequence continues at coordinate 10,508,790 of NC_080026.1, read as the reverse complement.
CAGCTGCCAAGCTGTGAGTGAGGAAGGGGAGGAAAGGGGGAAAAGACAAGGACTAACAAGTTCAAACTAATGAAAGTTTCATCTTGGAATAAAGTTAGTTTAGATGTAGTTAGTTCATCAAGTACACCCGGTCAGAGCACCTACACCATGTCAGAACCTATCCTAAGAAGGCAGTAGCATGAGATACTGTCTTTGCTGTCAAGAAATTACAGTCTGGCAATGGAATTCTCCTTCCTGTGCTATTTATTCTCTATGACGATCAACTTGACTACAATTCTTTGTAGGCTGAGATTTAGAGGACCTCTAGTTTTATAATCTTCTGTCTACCAAGCTTTGGTCTGTATCATCTTAAGAACTGCCTCCTTCTTACCTTTCTTTTATATACACTTTTTTTTCATGGCAAGTCATCCTTCAGTGTTTATATTACATGACTTTTCCTTACAGTTTGATTTCTGCTCCCACAATTTCATTGACATTACTTTTGCCAATGTCCTCAATTACCTCAACGATGGTAACATTTTACTGTTCATTTGGATAACCTCTGTGGTGCATTTTTTACCACCGTTTGATTCATTCAACTTTTATTGAGTGTCCATTAAAGTCCAGACATTGCTCCTGGTACTGGGAATTCAACAGTGAACAAGGCAGGCAAACATCTTGCTCCATGGAGCTGAACTTTTAAGTGAACACTTAATTTGGTAATTCATAAAACTCCTTTGCATCCATGAAACCAGATTGTTGGTCCATCTGCGTTTCTGACTTTTCCAGCACAGTTCCCTTTAGAGGACCTTTTTATTCTATCCATACCTTAAACATTGATACCCTTTACAAGGTTTTGCCATCAAACTGTTTTATTATTTATCTCCATTCTTTCCTGATGTGATCTTATCCTCTCTACTACAGTTTACTGATCCCGACTAAATTTCCATTATCCAGTCCTGAAATTTCATTCAAACATTTATGTCTTGGCTGGAAAGCTCTCTATCTCCATGCTTTGAATAACCTCCAAGTTAATATACCCAAAGCTTAACTCGTCATATCCTTCAGCCTCTAATTAACCTTCTCCTGTGTTCTCTGTCATTTCTGGAGATGCCATTAATAATCCAAAACTTCACTAAAGCTCTTAGAAACACCATCCACTCTTTTCTTTCCTTTGGTTATCTCCCTCCTCTGCAAACAATAAATCATCAGCAAGAGCCAGTTTATATTTTCATATTCCATGAATTTTTCTCCACTCTTTCTTCATCATCTCTCTCACAGCCTGAATAAGTTTGGATATTTCTAGCCTGGATTATGGCATCACCTTCCTAGTGGGGTCATTGCCTCAATTTCATCTTCCACACAGCATCCGGATTAATTTCTCTGTTTAAAATCCTTGAGTAATACATATCAACAAAAATTCAAGCAAACGGTTCTTGGTACAGAGTAGGTATGTAAGAAATCATTGTTGAGGTAGATTGCTCTAAACCAAAGTAAGTCATTTTCCCCTAGAATCTAAAGCATGTACACATAGAAAGTAATAAAATGCTAAAAGACGGTACATGATCACTAAATAACCATTTTTGTTTTGCCTACATACTCTGAGGATCAAGTTGTAGCATAAATAAAGAGCACATAAGCGTATCAGTCAGAGTCTAAAGCATGCAAATTTACCTCAGGATGTAATTTATTCATTGGGAAAAACTAGCCAAATTCATGATGTTTTGCTGTCAAAGCAGAAGTAGATAGATATTTCCAAAAAGAAAAAAAAGAAGTTGTAATTTTTCTAAGCTTATTTTTAAAAGGTACATGTGTCTACATGCAGTATATTTTATCGATTGAAATAAGAAAATTTGTTATCACTTCCATACATAAAATTCTCAAATAAACTACTCATTCATTAATATTATGGAACATAAAAGGTGATTTAAAAATATTACTTCTATGTGAGCTATGAGTCTGCTCTCTCTATATGAACATTAGAATAACAAAATCAGAGTTTATTAAATACTTTAAACCAAATCTCATTGGGGGTTTCTCCTTTCTGTACTGCCCTTATTCTTTTAGACTAAAGACAGAGTTACATGTTTACAGAAATTACTCCTCCCTTTGTCTCTAGGTTCAATGTTATTATTCTTCAGACTCAAATGAATACCCTCTTCTTCTAGTAGCAATTTTTGTTTAAGTAGGTTGGGTCTCTTTTTCATGTGACATTTGTGTGATGAAATTGCATTGGTATATTGTCACTCCAATGATGCTGCCAATAAGTGATGTACACTGTTTGAAAGTGTAAATGATACATCCTCAGACAAGCCAATAATGCTATCTAATATGTTACCGAAATTTTCAGAACTAAAGATTGCCATAACGAATTCTGGAAGTCATTCAGCGAGCCACGTCCCTTGCATGGCATGTTAATATTACCTTCAGGAGCACTAATGTGGACTACACATCCCTTTCATAAGGTAGAAATTATGTAGGGTTATCTGTTTTATGAAACATCCTGAATAACATTCTTTTTGTCAGATGCACGGCTGCAAAATTCTGGATATTTTATGGGATTTTCTTCCCATATCACAGTAACATACATCAATGAAAATCCTTTCAGAGGAATTCTACCAACATTTATTGTTTTAAACACATGCATACATATGCACATATGTTTTAAGCATGTATACATATGTGCATATGTATATCTATTTCAAGCATATGAGCTTTAAATATAAAAAGAAACACAGCCAGTGGTCTCTGGGATACTTTTACATCTTAATTCAGCTTCACAATTTTTTTGTTGTCTAATTTTTCTGAAGGAAAAACAAATATCAAATACATATTAGAAAATCTTCATTGTAGATATATGACTCTTTTTTAGTAATTCAATATTCAAAAGACGGTTAAGAGGCTAACATATGGGTTTTATATGTTATTGTTTCTTTGGAATGTTCAAAACTCAACTTCATCTTCTACAACACTGCTGGAATCAAGAAAATGTAACAGTTTTTTCACTTTAATTCTAAAATACTAGTAACTTAATATTTCTTCACTAATAGAAGCACCTCCTATTTGCAGAAATGATGCAAGGTTTTGAGGTATTTTTACTCTAATGATTTCCCATTCAGTTTAGCCAGGAGTCACACCCCTGGAAGGAGAGTGGCCTCAGTGCTTTAGAATCTACCCCAAACCTCGGAAGGGCTTAGTCCTAGAGCCTAAAATGAACGCAGGCAGTCTCACACTGCGGCGCTCAAAGGCTGTAGTGTTGGTTCCCTTCAGTCTAAACACTGTCATTTTCTTAAATTCCCTTTTAGAAAAAGACTGCATCTGTTCCGTTCTGTCAGCACCTCCCCTCTTGCTAGGTTCATGTGACAGGCTTAGCTGAATATTTGTCTATGACTAATAGAGACCTCTTTTCTACACTCCAATTGACTCATTGCATTTGAAAAGGCAGTGATATTGACATCCCAACTGACACCTAGGGGACTGCTTCTCAAGCTGGAAATAAAGGTGTCACTGCTCTGTTTGGGTTAGACACACCTGTGTGGGAAAGCCATCAAATAAGCAAAGGTCTTCATTTGTTAGTTCTTTCAGCCTCAGATAACATTTCAATCTTATTTCTCACTACTCCCCTAGCGAGAGTGCAAAATAGAAGCATTCTCTCTATTGGCTTCCAAGCCTTCATCAGGGTTTCTTCTGTTGGGGAATGCTCTTGTCTATATGTTTATAGTTATTGATTTATTTAGGCTCAAATCAAAGGTTGCTTCATTCACAGTGGCTTCTCTGAGCGGTGTCCCCACAGCAGAATATACTATTTCTGTCTTCTGGACCCCTCTACAGAACTTTATCTTTACTCATGTTATGGAATTGACTGTTTTATTCCTTTTTCAACCCATTGTTCTTGTCCTAATATTTACAAATGCTTCAGTATTTTGCCTATCCCTTTTGTATCATAGCTATTATTGTCCAAATATCATCTACTCTAAATTGTATTATCATCACAATTGATAACCTTTATTTAACTTTCCCTGGGAGCAATCCATATTTTCTTATTTTATCTTTACAGTCACTCTGCAAGTAGTTTTATTATTCTCATTTTTTAAAAAGGAGGACATCATGATGCAAGACATTTAAGTATGTTTCTCCCTGTGCCCAGTTACCCAATGGCAAAGAATCCAGACAGTCTCTGGACTACTCTACCATATGCCTGGATCTTATGAAGAACAGGAATTCAATAAAGTTTCCAAACTACTTGAGTTAATTCCATAGAAGACAAAATTTTTTAATAGTTTTTATTTATTTGTGTACCTTTTCATAATTAGCAGAAAACTTTTCCCTGTAGCTAATGTAAAGAAGTGATTTTCAAAGTGCCAATTGCATTGCAGTCACAGGGCATTAGCTAAATTACAGGTTTCTGGGCAGCTTACTACACCCACAGAACCAATTGCCCATGGGATGTGGGTTTACAAGCTCCCCAGATGAATCTTATGCACTTTACATTTTCTGAAACTCTGGTTAAAACAAAACGCAGGGTGTTTTCTTTTTTACCTATGGTGATGAGAGTTGACCTTTGCCTGGTTACAGGCTAGCACCTGTGCTTTCAAGCTATCCAGTAGCAGGCTGTGAAGTTCCTGCTCTGATTCAGAAGGTTGCCCCTTACAGCTCACGTCACTCAGTTATCCAGGGATAGCAACATATAGGGCTACTGCAAGCAGTCTGCCCCAGATTCTGTGCTCAGACTTATAAAGTGTTAGATCTCACTGGAGCAGAAGCTTCTCAGGGGCCCCTGCGGCTGGCACGTTCCTTGCCTCCTCTATAACCTTAGGAGAGAAATCAGGTTTGAAGAAAGCAACAGAGACTTCACATATATATCTGCCGGCCAATTGTGGTGAGAGAAGACAATTTCACTACTTTTTCCCCTGCAATGACTTATTTTTATTAATCTATAACATTTTCATCAAGAGGTTTTGTTTTTCTCATTTAATTTTTCATTCATTCAGAAAACATTTATCCAGCACCAGTGTATGCAAGGCACTGTAAAAAGGATAGAGAATTAAATACGAATAAAATATGACCTCCACCTGGGAGGAAATGTAGCAGTCAAGCGTGGGAACCATCTATTATACCCTATTAGAAGCCAAGAGAAGGAAACGACATGGTAGGTGAAGTCAAAGAAGTCTTGCAAGAGAAGAGCATTCCAAGTACTAGAAAGAGGAAGAGAGAGGCGACTGAAGCATGCTGTTGTGTTCTTAGAGTAACTGCAAGTAGAGGTGAGGGCCAACTTTTTCTGGAGCAATATTAAACACATTCTTCACTTTATTCTCAGTTGAAATAGAAAACATGTTTTTACTCTCCTGGGTGATAGTCCTTCTTATAATAAGTCCTTTAGGTTACTAGTTTTTCTTACAACTTTTCAACATCCCTCTTTCCAAATTGTTCTTCGAATTTTCTTTTCTCTCAAATTAGTTGGTTTAAGACTAGATGCATTTTGCAAGCTGTTTTATAAGGCTGACATCACGTAAAGAAGACTTCATGTGCCCATTATGCTCCTTTGTTACAAGTTCACAGCCCCACACTGGATTGCTGACTTGTATTCATTTGAAGCAGATATCAAGCAAAGTGGAAGCTTGTTTGAAAGTAAAAAAATATATAAATATATTCATTCAGACTCTATAACAAGAAACTGAGGTGATTTATATAATTTCTGAGACCACTGCTAACTCTCCAGTTCTATGACTCTTGAATCTACTTTAGGATTCTTTTAGGAGTAAAGACAATATAATCACCTCTATTAATCCATAGGGACCAAAAACTTGGAGAGTACAGATAAAAAGTTCCCAAATAATCTTAAAATCATTTTTAATCTGTTTCTTACTCAGCCATTTACCAAAAGTTTTGAGAAGAAAAATTGACAAATTTTTGTTTCATCTCACTTTCCTTCCTCTTACTGTAGCAGGGCAGACATATTAGTGTGAAGTGAAATCCCAAGAAAATAATGGCAGAGAGGTGTAGTTTCAGCCAGAGAAATAGGTTCTCTATACACTGGGTACTGATAATAAATAATAAATAGTAAATTCCTTTCATACATCTTATTAGAGGACCTATTATGGGCGTAGACAGTGATGGATGATATCGTGCACTAAGATTACCTGGGAAGCTAGCTAAAAATGCATATGACCAATCCCAGGAGAACCCATATAATACATTTTGGGAAAGGGCTCGGGCATCTATGTTTCACAAGTTCTTCACGTGGTTATGTTGTAAATCAAAATTTGAGAGCTGGTCTTCTAGGCAAGTAAAATGATCAGTAAAAGCAGATGCCACACGTTTTAGCTGATCGATACATATGTAGGATTAGGTAAGGACAGAATTTTAATTATCTGATTTTACAGACTCTCTTACCAGACTAAACCAGTGAATTGCATGAGTTTTATTTCTGTTTAACAAATGTTTACCTAATTATCTAGTTGCATCATGATATTTAACTTTCTTTGTTCTGTAGAGGACTGTTTTGACTTTGAAAAATTTCATGGCATAGGAAGCCTGCTTCTTTCTCTTTAAGTGTGTAGTCCATACTTTCTAAATAGGTCCTTCCTCAAAGAAGGCAAAGGGAGTAAGTGCAGGATTTTCAGACGTTTTCTTAGCTATAAAAAGAAAACACAATACTGTGCCTTCCTTGGAGATCATAATGGATTTTCAAATGGCACTTAGCCATTGATCCACTGTCTCAAAGATTTCAGCAGAGACAGAAGCCTGAGTGAAAAGAATTATCAGTTTCGATAAGTCCCTTATGTTCAGCAAGAATTGTAATTTTAAGTTTGTATATTTCCATGATATGTATTGAACATCTGAGCAAGGAAGTGAATCGAGTTATACACACTCAGCTGCCTGCCACCAGGCATGCACAGCCCTTTAGGTCCGTGATGGTGACAGGTTTAAAGTGGAATCCTAGAGCAATCCAAACAAACAAGTAACTTCCAACTTCCTTAAGAATGGTGGAAATGCACACCACAGTGCAACACTTGAGCTCGGCTTCCAAAGTCATTTTCCAATTACCGGTCTACCTTTGCAGAGATGCTGTGGCATGTGTTTACTTATATCAAAGTCTGGAATTAAAAATAAAAACATCTACTTTAAAAGGGAAACATGGTATCCTATGAAGAAAGAATATTACGTTGACCAGGACAGCATTTATTTGCCTTTCCATACAACCTTTAGAATCAGTTTATCAATATTGATACAGCTCCCTGGAATTTAGATTGGGATTATATTGACTCTATAGATCAAGGTGAAAATAACTGACATCTTAACCATATTGTCTTCCAATCCATGAACATAGAGTATCTATCCATTGATTTACATCATTTTTAATTTCTTTCAGCAGTATTTTAAGGTTTTCCTCATATAAATTCTGTATATATATATATTATTAGATTTATGCCTAAGTATTTGTGTTTTTGATACTACTATAACTGATTTTTTTCTAAAAATTTTAAATTCCAGCTTTTCATTTTTGGTACATGAGAAAACAACTGAATTTTATGTATTGCCCTTGTACCTGCTCCCCAGCATACTCTAGTAGGTTTTTTTGAAGATTCTTTGGCATTTCCTACATAGACAATCATTGCATCGCATCTGCAAATAAGAAGTTTATTTCTGTCTATCTGTGCTGTCTGTATACCTGTTATTTCTTTTTCTTTTCTTGTTGAACTAGCTAAGACGTCCAGTACAACATAAAATAGAAGTGGTGAGAGAGAACATTCTTGCCCATGTACTTTGAATGTTACAAATGACATTTAGTTTCAATTCTGACATATTATTTTATTCTATTGTTGATGTGTGTGTCTTGTTCTATTTACAAGAAATGTAACAATTTTATTTTATTATTTCATTTGGTTTTTAGGAAAGGTTCTATTTTGTTTGTGTAATTGTCTTCATATTTATACCTGTTATAATATCCTTAATTTTCCTTGTCTTAAAAATATATTAGTATCTACTCTGTCAGTTTTAAGTGGTACTCATTGACATTCACATATATAATAGTCAATTACATGTTTCAAATTAAGCCCTTCTCTCTCTCTCCTCCTCCCATTTTTAATAGCATTCATTCTAAATAGTCAGAACATATAATATTCAAATGTTACTCTCTCACCCATTAGCCTATTCTTGTGTTAGTCTTTGATGTATTAAATATACTAAATGATCACAGAAATCCATTTACCAAGTTTTCCTTGGTATGTCTTGGTTGCATGAACTTACTCTATAGTAGATTCCTCATGAATAACTCATCTCATTTAATAGTCCCTGGTTTCTTGCATAGTTAAAACAGATTTTCTATAATCTTGATACCTAAACGATAGCTTGGCTGAATATAAAAACCTTGGTTAACTTTTTTTTTTTATTGACTATTTTGAAAATGCTACTCCACTGTTGCTTTGTGTTACGTTACTCTTGAGAGGCTGATGTTAGACTAATATTCTTCTCATTATAAATGATTTCATTATTTTGTTTATAAGACCTGATGATTCTTCCCTTAAAAGTAGAGTCATTTTACTAGCATATCTCTCAAAGTTTTGGATCACTTTCCCATGTACAAAGTAGGCCCTTTCAAAATGTAAATTTAAATTATCTTTTATTTCCAGATAGTGTTCTTGACTTACAGATTTGACTATTTATTTCTGTTCTGCTTTTTCCTTTTCCAGTAACTTTAACTATATTAAAGGCAAATTTTTTTTTCTCATCTGTCTGGCATTTCATCCAATTTTGCCTTAAACTCTTTAGTCTTTTAAAAAAATCTCAAATGTATTCTCTTAGCTGTTTTTCTGTCTTTTCTCAAAGTCCCTTATTAAGTTTGTATCCCAATCTATACTCCATTAGGCATCTTCTAATTTCTTCTTTATTTCCTGTTTGACTTTATCTCTTTTTTCAATTATTTTCTGAGTTTAACTTCCATTAGATTTTTTCCCCCTGTGTTTTGTCCTTTCTTTTTTGGTCAGTTTTTTAACTTTCTGATTAATGCATTTTAAAAATTAAAACTAAATGCTTGTTTAAGACTAATATAATTTTGAATGTTTGTTACAGTGTTCTGCTTTCTTATTGGTTTTTGGAAAGAATTAATCATGGAAGTATTTTTTTTTGTTAAAATATCATTGACCTACAATGAAGGTAGGAAGGTACTTATGAAGGTTTCACATGAGCAACATTGTGGTTTCTATAATATATAAATGGAAGTATTTTAATTTTAATTTTCTATTTACTTTCTGCCATACTTTTTGGTTGGTTTTTTGTTGATTTTTTTTTACCTTTTGCTTTTGTCAATACTCTTCCAGCTCAAGAATACCCCTTTCTACCAGTATGATTAAGTGTATTTGAAAAATTGTTTATACTGGTGTTGGTAGTGATGGCAACAGGAAGAGGGATGGATGGTGTCTCATGTTTATCTTTTGTTTCTATAGCATCATTAACTCCTTTAATTCTTCTTCACACTTTTTTCTTTCAAAAGTTTATATTATCATATTATTCTTTCTTCTCTATTTAGCAAATTCTATGCCAAGAAGCAGTGCTTCCAAAGGCTAATATCTCCAGTCCTGCTTACTTCCAAGTTCCATTCTTATTGCTGATACTGGGAACCTCCAGTTCCCTGTGTTTAGTATTTTGGTACTTAACTGTTGTAATTTCTCTTTCTGGTAGTGATATTTGTCTATCTTTTATCTACATCTTTTGTTCCACTCTTCTTTTTTCACAGAATTTCTGAAGTTCCCCTTCCCTCATTATTCATATGTATAGACTTTCACCAATCATGAGGGATTGGGATTTGGTTTTTATTTCTCTACGTACAAATATTTCAAAAGTTCATGGCATTCTCCACCCCTGAAGAATGTGTGAAACATGGTCAGTTGTAATTTATTTGTGGTCTTTGTTTATTTGTGTTGTTTTATTTATTATTGTTGATCTGTTTTTTTGGAAGGTTGTATGAAGAGTCAGATTCACACAGTCACCATTATCTTCCATACCTGGGTGCTTTCCAAGGGAAGGTTGTATGCAAGGAAATGTTAGTTTTAGAAGTCCTATGGAAGCACCATCACAGGACAGAAAGAGAAATTAGGGGCCTAGCATTAATTGTTCTGGTTAATTAAGTAACTCACAATATAAAACTGGCAGTGAAATTTATAAGTGAGCATGGATTCAAATTGCACTCAAAGTGAAAAGGTCTGTGTCAATTTCTTAAACAAATTGGGTCTCTATTTAAAGGAATTGTTATGTCTGATTTAAATTTTCTATTCATCATTAACAAAACAACCAGTATATAGGATATATATTATCAATATGCCATAGATTTCACTGGTCACTGACCTACAGGGAAATTCTAAAGGAACCACAACTGAAAGTGATTGTAATACAATGTATCAGCATCTCTTGATTGATTATGCCAAATTTTCACTTGCTATTCTCATTTTTAACAGATTTTGTTTACAACTCAATCAATCTGGTTTAATTTAATTGAAATGTTTTAATTTTTGTTTATAATTTAAATGTTCTGGCACTTAAAGACATAAGGCACGATGGAGTTTCACAGATAAAAAACAGAGCTCGTTTGGATTGAACAGGAATAATATAAACTGACACCAATATGAATCATTTGAAGAGTTAAAATTATCTACTGCAGTTATTATGAGAGCTAAAATAATTAACAAGCATGAAATGCTTGAAATAGTATCTGGCACATTGTAACTACCCCATAAATATTAGCTATTCATAAGCTGTACTAACTTTGATTTTGTTTACACAGATTTTCTTTTAAATATAACTAATAGCACCAATGGCAAAAAAAAAAAATTTGTAGGTCATTTCTAACTGACTGTGGTCAATAACACAAAAATATCTCCAGAAACTTCTCTATTTTTAGAATGTAACATCTAAAACTGAAAGAAGTTTCCTGAATTGTTCATGCTTTCTTTTAGAAACAGGGACCCTTCATGAAAATGAATTAGGGCAAAGGAAGAATATAAATATTTAGTATGAAAGATATACATGCAAATGCTTCTAAATCTTATGTCATTTCATAATAACTATTTACTCAAAGTTTATAGTGGTATGTGTCTTAGCCCACTGAATTAATTATTGATATCTTCTTTGCTCTACTGTGACATAAGCATCCAACAAAAAGATTTTTCTCAAGTGGTTATTTGGCCTTTTAGTTACATTTTCATGGTGACTCAGATGGTTCTGCCTTGAGTCTTTGCCAACATACCTGGTCATGTTTTAGTGCTTTGTTAAAGCTTTCTGTGTGGTATGCATACACACACACACACACACACACACACACATACATACTCTTTAAAGGGACCAAGTACAAAAAATAATCTGAATCTTGGGCTATAATGTGTTTAAAGAGATTGACTCAGGGATTCTAATACCATCACCAGAAGATGTGAAAAAAGTAGGACACAGCTTGGACATTAGATTCTCTCTTCTCTGTCTCACTTCCTGCCTAGCAAGAAAAAAGGAAAGAATGAGCTTAAGTGCCTTGAAGGATGTTAAGGAGAATAGAAACTGATAATAAGGGGATAAAAACTGTGCTCAGAGCAACCCCAGAAATTGTGTCCAACATGAAGATGCTTAGCACCTAATTTAACATCAATATGCTCCAATTAGAGAAAGACCTATCATATTAGCTTCCACTTTAAAAAAGGTCTGTTCTCTTTTAAAAGTTTTGGAAGAAAAGGATAGAAACAGAAATAGAAATAATGACTAAGTAGGAGAAAGATAAACAGGACAGTTATTGTATGGGCCGCAGTCTGGATTCCGACTCCAGTCTGTATGTCTGCCCATAACAGGATGCTGACCACGGGGAGGCAACATCCTACTCTTTAGGTTATGCAAATGTATTTGTAAACCCTGAGGGAACACCAAGGACTAAGAACATTGCTGATGGTACTGATGTATAGACCTTGTCATCTTCAGTAAGCTTGTGCTGGCTAAAGGAGAAATAAGAACACCACCTTTCCTTTTCTGCCTCCATGGAATCCCAAGAAACTCATCCATGAATATCCACACCTGCTTCCTCGGCTTGCAGGAGAAAATAGGGAGCTGTTGGGGGCGGGGGCAGAGTGGGAGGTGAGCACAGCGGGGTGAGGGGGTACTAAGTACGGATGAGTTCAGATCTCTATCCTGTGCAAAATACAAATAAAAATAGGCCCTCCAATGGGAAAAAAAAAATAAGCAGGTCATATGTTTGGCGAACAAACCATTTTTGTGACTAAAATAAAAATATACAAATGCATGTTCAGTAAAACCTTGTTGTGATATTACTATAAGAAATTAGAGGAATTTCAAATTCCATTTTTAAAAACTTGGTGTGATATCTATTTTGATTTAAGGAATTTTTAACTATAGAATATATAAGTTGGTTCTTTATTAGACAATGTAGCTCACATTGCAAGGCCAGTTTAAACTTTGAGTTTGGGTGAAGCACACAAGAACAATGCTGAACGTCCTCAATCACCACTTTCCTTGCACTTTGGGGAAAGAAAATCAGAAGAGGAGGTGGTGGGAACAGATGCTAAAGTAGAATTCCACTTGGGTTATTTTAAGATGTAAATCCTCTTCAATCTGAATTTATGATTAATTTTCTATTCATGTGGTGTGATATTGTTGTAGATGAGAAACAGAAGTTTGGCCAACAAATGTTCAGAATAAACTATATATTCTTTTTGAATATGCCATTAGTTAAGTGGCTTTTGATAAATTGCCCAAATTTGCTTAGCCTCACTTTCCTTAGAAGTTAGTTCTGCCTTATTTTCTTACCATATTGTCAAAAGAATTCAAAATGTATCTACTCCACATTTGACTTTCATTGGAACATTTTGTTTAAAGCTCTAATAATAAAAAGTGAAATGTAAAGGTCAAAGTTATCCCAACTACCATAAAAATAATTGCTGAGCTAATTAATTAAGACACATAATCATGTGTTGAGAAAAAATTTGCTTTTATTAGGAGTATTGTGAGGTCATAGAGCTAACAAGGTTTGAGTCACTGATTCAAAATAGTAATTTACAAAAAGGTCACTGAAGCTCAGATATGGATGTAGATATCCCAACATATTTTTATAAAGGTAAGGAAATAGTTTTCCATTCTATGTAAGTATGTGGAAAATAGGGAAAAGGACCAGTTTGGAGGCTATGTGATTTAAAAACATACTGAAAAACTGTAATTATATAGTAGGAGATACTGAAGAGTCTACAATATTGAATCAGTCCATTAAATTTTGGAGAGATTTAAGTATTGACTCTAAGATTCTTATATACATAAGACATACTGTAGAAGCACCAGATGGGAAAGAGCTCAAGAATAAGAAAATCGGCTGAATGGAATCATACATATCTTGACTATGAGTCAATGAAAGGTCTGTCTTCGGTAGGTAGCTATGGAAAGAAAGGCACACTTGGACTAGGAAACTCAAGATGTTTTAGATTATATCTCAACCTAGGTATTGGATGTCTGATATCTTATAACTGAAGCGATGCAGAAGGAGTGAAGGATTATAATCAATTTGGATCAGGCAAAGTAACAAAAGTCTTTTCATTTGGGACTCTTAGATATTAAGTTTAGGCTAAGAAACATACGTGGAAATGTATGAAAAGCATTTGGAAATTCAATAGGTAGTTCTCTTAAGTGTTTTTACATACACTGAATTAAATGATTACATACAGGCTCTTTATAGAAAAAAGCAAAATGTTTCATCAGCTGTTGGTGTCAGCTCTTAATTGGCATGTACAATAAATATTTATTTTGCAGCCACTTTGTATCAGGGCCATGCTTTCTCTAGGAACAATATGAAATATTCAGTTTAACTGTTTAGCCTTCTCATAGGCTATCCTTCTTGCTTGGAATGCCCTTTCTTTTGCATTCCCATTTTCAAAACAATGAGCTATTGTGTAATTATATAGGGTGTGAATTTCAGTCTACAAATTCGTGTCTACAGAAACTAGATTTTATTTCTATAATCTTATTTAATTTTTATTTCAAGCCCCTCTTCCAACACACTGTATGGAAATTTAATTTCAATAGTTTTTTTTGGGTCCCATTCCTATAATCTGGGATTGTGTGTTAATTCTTAGTTAATAGTGCAAAGGAAAAAGGGAATGGGGTTGGGAATCTACTTACTGCCTATAGGAATCAACTCTCATCTGAATCATATGCTAAAACTGAACTTAAAAATGAATATTAAACAGGTTTCAGTGGAAAGCATATTTTTATTCCAACAGTGTTGTTTTACAGCTGGTAACACAGAAGAGAGAATTACTAAATTTAGCTACATTGGCATATAAATAAAAATGCAGTCTATAGACCAAAATAGATCAAACTAGGGAGTTTTGTGTATATTTTTCTGATGCTGGAAATAAGTTCTATTTTATAGTTCAAGGTACATTGTCCAATATACATTTCAGAAATTGGAGTTGCCCCCTTTCCACTATTTTTTGTATTTTCAACACTTTTTGCATTTTAATGGGTTCTGTTCTCTCACTTTAGCTACATGCATTTCATTGTTGCATTAGTTTATGTGTATATTTATATTAATTTGCATGTATATTTATTAACTTGAGTGATCATATATGTATATAAGATATATATGAGGGAAGTTTTACATATATATTATAGGCATATTTTCCCAAAATGAATGCAAGCTGGTTGTTCTGCAGACAGATGAGACTCAGTAGAAGCAAAGAAGCTTGAGTTCTATGTTTAGCCAAGTTTAATTTAATTTTCTCAAAGATGACATGTAAACTAAAACACTCCAAATTTTTGATGAATGACAAATATACACATTTTCTTTTATAAACTACAACTGACAATATTTGCTTCTTTAAACTCTTAAGTGCAAATACCGCATATATTCATATAGAGTGAAAAATATATTATTGTTGCTTTATATACATATTTGTCATTTTTCCCCCTGGAATTCTGAGAGACAATTTTGTTTTATCTAGAATTCCAAACCATAAAATCCCTCTTACCATTTTATAGTAACATAAACTATGATACAGCAAGATAAACTATTTAATAGGGATTCTTATATTGTTCTAACAGGTTTTAAAAGAACATTTAGGATTAAAGATTAAGGTATTATTAATATTTTATATCATTTATTTAATATTTTTTACCATATTTTATTATAATCAACATCAGAAAATAAATATATCCAACCTCTACTTGAGGCACAATATTCAAAAGTGAATTAGTATGGTAATAGATTTCTGAAAAGACAAGAACACGCCAATGAAGAGATTTGAGAAGATTATTTTAACAATGATATGTAAAATGTTTTCAGAGAGTAGTGGTAGTGATACTGGTAGCATGCCTGTAAGTAAAATAATAGAGTTTAAAGTGCAAGGGAGCAATACACTGTTAATTGTAACAGAATGCAAAGCAAAGCAGAGCTGTGAGAATTCAGTGGTTGGACACTTCCCCAAAAGAAGATTAGTATCCTTCAAACACATATATAGGTATTATTTGGCTAACCAAGGTACCCTATAAGGTAACTGTTCATTAGTCCTTCAGTCATGACACATATTTCTTGTAGAGAGAATGTTGATAACAGTGCTGGAAATTGTAAAATAAAAAGATAAAATTAATAAATGAGAAAGAAAGAAAAGTAGTCCAATCTTACTTTTTAACATAGCTATAAAATACCTAGATAAAATATTATAAATTGAGTCTGACACTGTACTAACAGACTTGGTATTATAACCAAGTAGGATTTGTCCTAAGAATGCAAGGATGACTCAGCATCGGGGAAGCTCTAAGTAATTGTTACAAAGAAAAAAACCAGCATTAGCCATTTGACAGATTTTTTAAAATGGTAAGTCAGAAATAGGAGAAACTTTTGTATCTTATTGACAAATAAGAAGGGCCATGCACTAAACAGTAAAAGCAAAACTGAATACTATCACCAGGGCATTCAGCAGATCTTAGAGGTTCTAGCTAATTCCATGAGAAAACAAAAAGAGAGGTAATTATTGGAACTGGGGAGAGACAGGTGCGGGTAGATGCTTCCATCCCCCAAAGATAAATCTTACTGCAACAGAGAAAGTAGCAAGTATGTTGGATACTGGCAAGATCTGCCCAGAAAGGACCCTCTTCCTGACTCTTGTGCTGACCAGAGGTGATGAACCAACTCCTAGGTAAGTGTAGACCTGAAGTATGAAAGGCCTCTCTCCTATTTCCTGCCTAGAAGCAGGAGGGGAGGCAAGTGTTCTTGGAGTGCTCCGTGATACCACGGCACAGGACCGTACTAGGGAGGCTTCCTGGCAGGGCCTAGGCAAATGGACCTGTTCTAAACCCAGAGACCTCATGGATCCCAGTGGAAAACCAGGAACAAGTAGGATTCAAAGCCATCAGTCCTGAGTATGACTTACCACCTAGTGGGAGCATGATCACCTCAGCAGACATTGCGTGGGGACGTCACCAAGGACCAGAGTCCTCCTCTGATGCCTGATGGAATGTGAGCCCTTAGAACTTAGAGATATCTCTGAATAAATTAAAGAATGTCTGGTATGAATGAGTTTACCAAAAGTTGAAAGAAAAAAAAAAGCTTTCCATTCCTGGGAAAAAGGGGAATACATATAGAATTCAGGTGTAAGAAATGTAAAGAAAACATTTTTTTCTCAGCAAAGTTAATGACACTTTTTATAGATTCATACATATTTCCTATATCTAAATTTGCATATAGAACATTTATCTGTCTGTAATTACATGCAAAAGCATATTCACACACATAGGAATATAAAAATACCTGAAAGGGTATATAATTAAGTATTAACTCTAAGGAGAAATGAGGAATTACTGAGGTAGGCAATGTGCAAAGGACCTACAGCTTGTTGCACTACTTATTTTTATCATTAGGAAGTCTTATGAGAATAAATATTCATGTTTGACTTGTCTGAAAGGAAATTAATTAAAAATAGCCACCATCTCAAATATATAATTAGATGCTTTTTCCCTGATTTCACGAGTACATAAATTGTATGATTAAGAAATAGTGAACAGACAAGACTTTTTAAATTGGTGAGTCACTTTTGAAGGTTGAAGGTTTGGAAGTATACTTCAATAACCATAGATGTTTCTCACTATAATGGATATAATAACTTTGAGAATGAACTTTATTTGTGTTAGGAGCTAGAGTTCCACTTCATGCATTTGTTCGGAATAAGACTTAAAGCAGTGCTTCTCAAACTTTAATGTTTAAGAATGTTGCCTCTTTAAGAATGCAGATTCTGATTAAATGTATATCTGGGGTGAAGCCTGCAGTCCTGGCAAGCTCCCAGATGATGTCATTACTGCTAAGGACTCCAAAAAACAAGAAAATACTCTACTGTACACATTTAAATTGTAGTTGATCATTAATTCATCAAAACTAAAAAAATCATGATTGACTTAATGTTTATGAGTATCCAGGTAAGTTAAATCTGTTTTCCTCAGAATGTTTGTGCTAGTGTTGTAATATCTAAATGACCATGAAATTATGTTATAGTGAAGATCAAATGGTTGTCGCGGTCGGAGCCTTTCAGGGTCCATTAGCTGCAAGTAAGCAAAGCAGGAAGGGAATTGTTTGGAAGGGAGTAAGGTAGCTCTCAGAATTTAAGAAAAAAACAAAACAAAACAAATCACTGAATCACTGGGCTTTGTACTGCCAGGTTCCAGGCAGATCCCAGCCTCTGGCAGGAAGGAAGGAACTGACCATTTCTTCAGGATACTATTAGGGTCAGTGTTTTGGACTTTGTTCATACTTCCAGTTCCAAGGAGAACACATCTAATCATCTGCATTTGGATCCCCCAAAGCAAAGCTAGGGTACTGTTAACTGAAGGAAAAGGAATAGAAAATGGTTGGCAAAAAAACAGATGCCTCAGTTGTCATATGATAAATATGTGGTTATCAGTTTGCCGGGTGACTAGAAAGGCAGCTAGGGGGAAATTGCTGTGGGTCATTTCTAAATACTAAGAGACATGCATATGTGTGTTTTGAGGTGGGTGAATTATGAAATAAATAATTATGGAAGCATCCTTGCTTCTATGGAGTGTTTTTATTGGATAGATTTTAATTCACATTTTTCTACACATTTCAACATCACTGAAATCAGATATAGCTTTTACAAGCCTATGACATTTTAGCATTGGTACATCGAGAGATTAGAAACATCATTTCTTTTAGTGACACAAAAAGTGATGATGTTTCTTATAACCCATGGCATCTTATATTTGATGAAATGTGGTGATGATGTTGCAAGAATTGAATGAAATAATGTAGGTAAAGCACAAAGTTGACATATACAAAATTATTTATAAATGCTAGCTGTCATAATGGTGGTGTTGGTAATGATTATATATTTGCCTGAAGTAGTTACCATGTTCCAGTGCACAAAAGCAAATAATTAAGAATCTCTTACTATTATAATTTAAAACAACACTACTAGTGAAATTTTGTGGTCCAAATTATTTTGTGACATTCAAGGAAAATACAGGACTATCTGATTTATTCAATAAAATGCATTCTCTTCTTTTGGACAAAGATTGTAAAAGATAATAGACAATGGAGAGTTGTCAGACAGAAAATAAATGTCCAGACCTTCTATGTTTTTGAGATAGGCTAGGGATTCAAATATATTTTTATTCTTTCTTAGAATCTGTGCATGAAAGCTTTCAGATTTAAACTTTGGGGATAGCAGTTTTTTTTCAAGAGAAATGTTTAAATAAGTAGTTTATGCTACCCTAAAGACCCTCTGAAGAGATATTGATACTTAATGTGTTTTTTATCAGTAGTGAGCACAGGCAAATTTCTCAGCATTTAAACAAAGAAGTGGGCACTCTTTCATTTATAAATAGGTTTTAAATGAAGATTATAAAATGTTGGTTACATACAACAACATCTAGGAACACTAATGACCATCTATATAAAAAAGCCAATAATGGCAGACTATAATATTTGTGTTTTGATTGCCTTTTGCTTATATTTCACAAACAGTGAGGTATTAATTGTAATAAACTGAACTGTTAACAAAACACATTTCTTACAAATATTAAGTACAAACAATATTTATAAAGTTTCTTTTTTCCTCCAGCAACTTGCATTATATTTCCATATGCAAAGTCAATTAAAAAGAACCATTGCCTCTTCCTGTAGTCTCCAGCCAATTTTGTTTCTGGCTACTAGTTTTTCTCTATATTTAGCTTTCCTGTTCTCTATTATATTAGCCCCATGATACACTGTAAAACAAACTCAGCAATGCATCAAAATAAGTAATAATTTAATGCTGCTTCATTGGGTAAATTCTTTGTGCAATGACCTTTTAAATTTTGTAATATGCATAAATACCCTGTAGCTTATGAAAAATTTCATAAAATTACTTGAGCAAGATTAAAAATTTTAAGAATTTATTTAATATGTTATTATTTTTACAGAAAACATTAATTATGGACTATCAGAATATAAATTATATCAATATAAACTATTGCAAGAACACACACATGCATACATATATACATAGTTATTTATGCAACTAATTTGCATATAAGTAACTACAGAACAACTTGATAGAGTCAATAAAGTACATAAAAATAAAAAGTGGAATTTTATATAAAATGGTGCTGCATGAAACAAGGGGCACATTGAAATATAAACTATTAAGCTAAGTTAAAAGGTAATTTAAAAATACTAGTACTTCCATTGAAAGAGAATTTTATAGTTTCTTTTTGCTCTGTAATTACAATCTCTGAATTTGAGAGATCCTACAGGTTAAAATAAAGTCCATTTCTTCCTTAAATGGTCATTTTAAAGGAAAAGAACATGTTAGTTTTACCTTTATAAATAATTCTTAAAACTATTAGGAGCTGCTATGATACTTGCAATATACACGTTGGAGGAAATGAAACCTTTGTCTTCTGATTAATTTCTCATTTCCTCGATTAATTTAGGGGTGCCTGCATTACTACCATTGTGACTTTGGTAGTGTGTGAGCAATGCAGTACAAAGAATATGCAGGTTAGCTGTATTTTGTAAGAATGTAGTTCATAGATTAAAAGCCAATAGTACTGCAATTTTGTTAGTAAGATCTATTTCTGATTAACAATCATTAAGCAAAAAATTAAGCACTGATACTTACTTGAACATGAGAACACTGTACCTGTTAAATGGCTCATAGAGAAATATGAGCCTCCATTGGTTTTGATCTTAATGAGTTTTGATTCATGTACGCCTGTTTCTCAATAGCCAGTAAGAAAATTACAGCAATCCTGAAGGACAGAAAGAAAAAAACCACTTTTTTACAACTACATGCAATTCTCCAAGAACTTTACAAAATGTCTAGCAATTATAATGGAGATAACAACAATCTAGAATGGTCTCCATTTGTTAATGCAGATTTGAAATGAACTGTTAAAAACATTGTGCTTGAGAGCATTTCAAGTATTAAAAATATCCCATCAAGATGTAAACATAATATTTTTAAAAAATTTTGCAACGCAAAAATAATAATAGAATCTAAGAGCTATTTTTCCCCCAAGTACCATTCTGGCATCTTTATAGGACTCTTTGCATATACATATATATATATATATATATATATATATATATATATATATATAATTTTATATATAGGAGTCTTTGCATATATATATATATATATATACACACACATATAATTAAATTTCACATTGTCCTTCTTTTTTTTCCATACATGTTATTGAGAAAGTTACATTAAAATAACTTAATTCACTTATTCAGCCAGGTAGGTAAATTCAATTTCTCTATCTATTGTCCTATGAATCTTAATATAATTCTTTTATATATCATGTATTAAATTCCTATTATGTACCAGCCATTGTTACAAGTGCATAAGAAGCATTATCTTATTTATTTTCAGAATAATTCTGTAAAGTAACTACAGTTATGCACTTTTTATGGATGAGAGAAATAAAACTTAAAGAAAAAACATTAAATTGCCCAAGATCTCAGAGCTATTAAGCAACACACCCAAAGTAGTAGCATCCAGAGTAAGAATACTAAGAACTTGCATTTTTAACAACTGTACTTCTCTATAACATTTACTCAATTGTCAATAACTTAGGTATTTAAAGAACACACTCTACATTTTTATTATTGGCAGAAAATAGACTAATGTTCTACTTATGACTTTTTCAAAGTATTTTTTGTTCTTGGACTAAAGTCATTTTTATTGTCAGAGACTTTTAAAAGGAGCAAGAATATCTGCTTTGCCTATTTTTCAGAGTTTTTTAAAAAATGAAGAGGTAATGCACGTTAGAGCACATTAAGTGTTGTAAGGCAGTATGAAAATGTATGTAATTGTCACATATCAAGTGCTTCTATGTCATTGAAACTAGTTACTGGTTTAAAATCCTTATGACGTAAGATCTTAGCAGAAATAAATTTCTGCCTGTTTCAGGAGACAAACTATAAAATGCACAGATCATTATATTGTATTGTACACTAAGTTCAGGAGGCTTCCTTGAAATCCTGGGACTCTTCAGAAAGTCATAGCAGGTGAGTGTATGTGGCAGTTTTAAGCACTCATGGTGAGGAGTGTGGATTCATAGGGCCTCAATTATTCCCAGGTGTGTGTTTTGTAATACTTAGATGAGATTAGTTTTATGATACCTATTTCTGGACACTTTTAACTGAAGTAGTGTTAAATGACAGTGACCTAAAACATGATATTTCTAGATGCCATCTCCGAGATATCGCTACATATACCTTTTAGAGCTTCTAGGTGACGTCCAGGGGCAGGTTTTATATCTCAAGCATCTCTTAGAAGAAGGATTTGCAAACTTAGATGCCCAAATGGCATGACCAAAGTCAACAGAACCAAGTACAGGGAGTAAGGGGATGTAAACTTCAGCTCATCATTGACACTGAAGAATGTAGACCCACTATTGCCAGGTCTTCCAACTTTTAAAATTATTTTATTTTTGTCCAGCTTTATTGAGATATAATTCACATATAGCAATATGTCAGTTTAAGATGTACAAGGTGGTCATTTGACATACATAAATATTGCAAAATGTTTATGGCAATAAGGTTAGTTAACACATCATTTCACTTGATCACCATTTTGTTATTGGGTTTGTTATGGTGAGAACATTAAAGTTCTACTCTTACAGCAACTTTCAAGTTTGCAATACAATATTCTTTACTACAATCACCATGCTGGACATTAGATTCCCCAGAACTTATCTATCTTATACATGAAAGTTTGTATATTTTGACCAATGAAAGTTTGTATATTTTGACCAATGTCCCCCCAGTTCTTCTGACCCTCAAGCTCAGGCAACCATGATTCTAATCTCTGCTCCTATGATTTTTGTTTTTCTATTCCACATTTAAGTGAGATCATACAGTTTTTGTCTTTTTCTGCCTTATTTCACTTAGTACAACACCCTTAAGGTCCACCCATGTTGTTGCAAATGGCAAGCTTTCCTTTTTTATGTTGAAATATATATATTATATAATACTTAAATCACATACATACATACACACACATATATATATATATATATGTGTGTGTATGTATGTATGTATACACATTTTCTTTATCATTCATTCACTGACACCTGAGTTGTTTGAGTCCTTCAGCTTTAAGAGATGGCAGAAATTGGTTCTTTGAATGCAATCCTCCCAGTTTTAATATTTTGAAACTAATTCAGATTAAAACAAAACCAGCAGGAAAGGCAAAATACCTTTGTGGGATTAATTTTGCGATCTCCTGTTTTATAATCTCTACATCAGTCTTCTTATGGTACAGTCTTTCCATTATCCTCCATAAAAACTGTCTCATTATCATTAGTATTTCCTCCCACTGAAGGCAATCTTCAAACACATTTTCAAGAGGTCATAGTTCAGCAGCTATTCCCAGCTATAATCATCAAAGGAACCCTTCATTACTGGTTCCAGGAGAAGTACCAGCTTCTGGGTTCTTCCAGAACTCAGGCTGCCTCGAGGACTGTCTCTCCGCTCTTTCCTCCCTCTGAAACCTGATTACTATGTGTAGACACGACTGGAATTTTGCATGTTTAAGGAGCAGGTGCTTTGCTGGGAAAAGCTTCAATTAAACACAGGGTCGAGAGATGCTCTATGACTGGCTGTTGCTGTAGTGGAGGGTGGAAAACATTTGTTTTCATAAGCTGCTGTAACAAAGCCTGAGACTCTCTGGCAATTATGTAGACCAAACGGCTGTGTGCAGTGGGATCTTCTTGCTAAAAATAGAATGGCAGAGGACCAGCTTCTCTATAAACTCCCTGGTGCAGTGTGACCTCTCTTACAATAGAAATAATACCTCAAGCTCCTGGTAAAGTGATTCTGTGAAGAAAAAGGAAACCGGAGATAAAACATTTGAAACAATTGGGTCCCCTCAATATACAACTGGGATGTAAATCCAAAGTGTTCATATCGAATGAATGGATAATGTTAAGAAATTTTCTCCCCTTTATTTCCGCTTTAAGGCAGTCACTCTAACTTTGACTTTGTTTTCAAATTCTACGCCACACACTTGACTTTTCACTGGTGAGTCATCATGAAAAGATTGAGGCAAGTTCTGGTGGAATGTTGATTAACATCTCTGTGTGGGATTTCCCAGTAGGAGCTAGAAGAGAAGCAAAGAAGGAAACAGATATACAGTCTCGTGAACCCATGGTCACCTCTATCCATTTTCTAATTTCCTCATGGGAAGGTCTTTGCAGATTTTACTCTCATTTCTCTTTGAAGCCCTTTGAAGGAATCTTGATGCTCTATTTATTACAGAAATATCACTGGTGGTATTGAAATTTCAAAAATTAGATTAGCATCCCAACATATACTATGCTCAGTGTTTCTTTCTGAGGGTTAAAATACCTTCATTAGTTTTGTCAAAGGTCAGTTTTAATGTACACTGAAAATCCAAAGCTGGAAAACTATGAGCAGACCCCATTTTCAAGGGGAAGCTAAACTGATTTTAGAGATGACACATGTTGAATATGGCACATATATTAAAAATCTGTTTAATCCTAAGCAAGCACAAATTCAAATGTATAGTTGGAAAAACATAATTTCCTTTCAAGGATGAGGAAATCTAAATATCCACTCACAAAATAGTGACTAAAAGAAATGCTATTCTATCATCAGTGACTCATGGATTGGAACCTATTATTTTCAAAATACCATTTCTGGCTTTTCAATTTACCTTACCAACTTCAAAAAATGTAGTTGCTAGTTGATGCAGGCACAGCAGAAGGCAGTAAAGCGATCTGGTCCTAATTCACGTGTATGCTTGTTTATATCTGTGTTTATACTGAAAACACATGGTGTCAGTTTTAATTCCACTTTGGGAAAAAGGGATCAGATGCCACAGAGATAACTACCAAAGTTTGAGAGTCAGATGTACCAATTATTAATAGATCAATGTTACTGACTTTTAGTCTCTAAATTAAATCTCAAAATCTTTACCAAGGAAAATTTCTTATCAAGGTGTCTTGGAAAAATAGGTATGGACCACTTTACATTCTATTTTTGTTAGTGTGTCAGCTCTGTTTATAACTCCAATCTATATTTTAACTCTTAGCATAAGAAACAAGGTTGTGTGAAACCTAGAATAGATTCTGTAAGGTACCTCCAGGTCACACTAGAATATCAATACTGCTTCTTGGTTTGTATTCAATATTTTTTTTCTGACAGAGCTTTAAAGGAATATTTTGTTATTGTTATGCTGTCAAAGAAAACAATTAAATAAAGTTTATAGAGATACTCATTTATATTATATAATATATGCAAAAACATATGGAAATACAATGATATTGTCCAAAATAAGTTTGTGGATCACCAGTTCTGTCATGAAATACTATGAGAAAAAGAAAATAAAGAATAAAAAAGACTTCACAATGCACATTAATATACTAAAATCTCTGAGAAGTCATAATGAATCTGTTACTGATTCATTACCAACTACTTCATAAATTACATGTTTTGTGAATATATTTGTAATGCAACAGGGAATCAATGACCCATGCTTGGGAGAAAACTGAAGGCCAAATAATTATTTACAATGGAACAAATATAGATAAAATAGTGTTTTCTAAACTTTTAGAAAAGTATAAACTTTTAAGTTTTTTTTTGTAGGGTAAAGAGGTTCTATTTTTTACCCACACAGAGAGGAAGGAAAAACAAAGGGAGGGAAGGGAAGCTTACTGCACTGCTGCTCGGCACAGGGCACATCCCCTGCCAACTCCTAAAGCCATGGTCACCTGGCATCCAATGTCCACTTGGATCTGCATGGCATGGGAACGAAGTTCCTATCACCCCTGGATTTGGGGAGCCTCAGAGCTCTGGAAAGAGTGAGATTATGTTCTAAGAACTTCCCAAAGGCAAAGAAAAGAGATTTTCAGTCAGGTTACTAAGGGGCATGATCTTAGATGCAGTTCTATCTGGTCACCCTGGTGATGGGAACTTACAAGCCCCAGATCAGAGCTGTCAGCAGCCCCTCCCTAGTTATCTGAAGTAAGACAGAGAGAGTGACCCACTCGCAAAAAGGTGAGCCTGGGCAACCCCAGAGAGGAGGTGTGCTTAAGGGTGCAGAGTCTTGGATTTTATAGGGCTTTTTTGGATAAGGGTCAGCATAAAGCATGATGTGTACAGGTGATTCATAATTCCTTTGATGTTTTGTCTTAAAAATAGGGTTATTTAGGGGACTATGTTGGTTTGGGACTTCAGCATTCTTTGTCCACATAGGTTTATTTACACTTCGAAAGTCTGTCTCCTGCCCTGGTTACCAAGTTATTTGATTAGGGGCTGCAGGGAGAAGGAAAAAACAGCATATAGGTTAAGTTAAAGAATGAATTGGGCCTTTTTTGCAGGCTAAGTAGATTTTACAATGGCTTGATCTAATTGATAAATGAAGACATGGGCTGTGCTCAGATGCTTCTCTTTATCTGGGGAATATCTGGGCATTCTCAGTTACTTTTGGTCTTTGGTACTTCAACTAATTAACTCATTAATTCTGTGAGTCCTTTCTGGCTCTCTGGTTTTATCTGGTTAACTCTGAATCCCTTTTAGTGGGCTGTCCTGGCCTATTCTGTCTCTACCTGCTCATATCTGTTTTTCTGCCTAACACATTTATTCATCTAAAAACTTCCAAATATAGCTCATAAAGGAGAGAAAAAAGTAAGATTTTTTCCTTTGTAGGGAATTGAAATATTGAAAGAAAGGAAGATGTAACAAGAAGACAGCAGACCCAAATGGAATTGCTTATGCTAAGCCCCATGTCACAAACCAAGACTCAACTTAATTGCAGTTTTGGCTCAACCAGAAATGGAATCTTAAACTAGTCATTCACGAAGAGACTGATCAACACTAGTATTCTGCCTGGTGGGCCTCTGCCATCCCCTAAAAGGAAATAACTTTGTAATAACCAACCTGCTCTTTTGCCTAGTATAACTTCCTTTTCCCCACTTCCTCTGCCTGTAAGTCTGTCATTTCATAGTGCTTCAGAGCTCCTTTCTATCTGCTAGATTGGATGCTGTCAATTCCAATTGATTTTTACTCAAACTCTTAAAATTTTTAATTTTTTCAGTGTTTATCTTTCAATAAAAAGAATAAACAGAATTCTAAGGTAAGGCCATGGAGATAAGTTCTTTCTGAGAAGGAATAGGATAAGAAAACTGTTTTTGAAAATTTTAAATAGAGACCTTTTTAAAAGAATAAATGCAGAAGGTATTTTAAACTATACAAAAAAAAAATATATATATATATATAAGCCTTATGTGGTTTGCAGGAGCAGGAAAGAAGTAGGATAAAATAAGAAAGATGAAAGGTTGAGAGAGAGATTCGAAGTTTAAAGACTAGGGAAGTACAGGAGAGAGTTGCTTGGAAGAAAGAGATGATAAAGACAGAAAGATGGAGATCTACGGAGAGTGAGAAATTTCTATGGTTCTAAAATGTGTGCAAACTACTGTGGTTGCAAGCTGTGAAATAGTTGAGCTCTGAACCTGGCTGAGGGAACCTTCCTTCAGCTTCCTTTGAAATGGTAATTAGCCAGTTCTGCTTTGCCCTTGGTCTTCACTTGCTCTTTGTCATTAATTCTCAGAAAAAAATCTCTAATGAGGCAGACACAAAAAGCTCAGGAGGCGAGAAAGTAATTTTCTTGTTTCCCAAGCACTGGCCAGAGAATTCTGAAATCAAGTTAAAGATGTGAATCTTATTTTGAGAAAATTAAAGGATGAAAAAATATAATGGAAAGGAAAGAAAATTGAAAAGTGAAAATAAAAGAAACCAGAATGAAAGCTACTGAGAAATAGAACGAGTTGGAGGAAGGGGTTTTTAGAAGTGGTCCAACCTCTTCTGTCTACATTAGTGTTTCTCACTGCTCTCAGGGTAAACCTGTTCTCTTCATTGGCAAAGCAGTGTGACAATGTTTGAAATTCAGGCAAGACCATTAATTAGATGAATTTTCTTGGGCAAATTTCCTAAACTCTTTTTACACCATTTTATCAACTATTAGACAGGGACTCTGGTACCAATAAGGCTAGTCTCTCTAGTCTAAATTCTATTTGCTTGTCTCCATTCCCCTGATTATAAAGTCCTTTTCTCACTTATCCTGAATTAGCATTGTATCTATGTAGTCAGAATGGAGCTCACATTTCACCTTCACCAAGCTATAAAAATCATTTCCTTTCCTTACACCTGCATGACCTAGTGCTGATGCTTATATTCATTCCTTAATGTTCTTACTCATCTCATTGCTTTAATCTCCTTTCTCTAATTAGTCTGAAAATTCCTTGAAATCGGCTTGAATATTGTCTGTCCTTGAAAAGTGCAGTCAGTACAGGTAAGGAGTGAAAATACCTGGAAGAATATTCATAAACCCTAGTTTCATATCAAGAGGAGTGAAGGTAGGATATAAGGACTTTCTGCCTCATTTAATTCACTGGTATTCACTGCATTAAATTCACTGCATTAACTTCAATTGTTAAAGTTAAAAAACCTTGGATTGGTAAGAATTCAACTAAAAGCCATTGTGTGAATATATTTTATCTATTTATTTTTAACAAATCTAAAATGTGGATGCAAGAGCCTGAATCCTCCTGCAGCTGATTGAAAAGAAAGATATTATCTGAAACACGACTAAGGGATCTATTTTCAGACTGTGTGCCTACAGGTAGAGCTTTAAAGATACAGTTACTGCTGCACTCAAACCATATCAGAGAATTTCTATTGCTTCTGTAGTTTCAGGGCAACACAAGTAATACCACCATTATTGATCTGCTTTCCAGGATCCATGAACTACAACACAATGACCAAACAATAAGCAAAAAATCTATAGTAGTAAGGTTAACTTTTCGTGTTAGTAATTATCTAAGGTCTGTTCTTAATTGCTGCTTCTTATAGGGGAGGAAGCAAATAATCCAGCAGTGTTATACGACTGACTTGCGGTGGGATGACTCTATTACCCTCTACAACCACAGGACTCCTGAAAGCATGTGCAATTCTGGATTGTGTGCTTAGGTTGTGACATCACAAGATCTAATTGAGTAGAAGGGAATTATGAAGTTTAATTTCTCCTTTATATCTTTGGATTTTCTCTTTCATGAGAGATGAGTGAGAAAAAATATAATGTAGACAGAACTAGTTAACAAAGTCACCATTTTCCTTCTATTCTCAGCCAACCTAACTTCTGAGCAAATCCTCTATCCTATTCTTTCTTAAAATTAGTTTGATTCTGAACAATCTTTTTTTGTGTGTTTAAGCTGTAGTTAAAAAAAATTATATATATATTATGGTTGGGGTGTAAGAGTTTTGAATGGCATTTTGTACTAAATTTTGTCTGGTCCTGGGTGGACCAGGATTCCATGTTGTGGGCGACATTGTTTCAGGTCCTTTTCACTCTCTGGAAACTGACATTGTTTCAGAGCAGTTAACAAGTTGTCCTGAGCTCCAGCCTAGACCAGCAGAACAGTTCTAGCAAGCTGCCTCCTCCTACATGTTATTTATGATTTCTTAGTGGTTATTGAAGATGACTGGTTCAAAACTGCCGTCCAGTTCTCTTGAAGGATGATGAAGCAAGAAAACTCTCACCGACTCCTTGCCCATTGATCTTATTTACGTCACATCTACTTTGCATCTGTAGTCATGACAAAATACATAGGCATGTCTGCCTCCAATATATTTAACATTTAAGCCCTGACTAATGTCACTGGGATTCCCTAAAACATATTTTGCTCCTGTTTGTCCCTTCTGGTGTGAAAGTACAACACAATGCCTTTGCATATGCTTTATTTCTCCTGTCTCCTTAACAATGTTTGTTCAAGAATATTTGGAGGTAACTGAGGACCAGAAATATGAATTAGTGGTAAGAGAACTTTTCCTCAGAACTTAGAGTCCTTACAAAATGATGCCTGCTGGGTTGCCAAATAAATCCTTGACATTAGCAAAGTGTTGCAGTTCACAATCCATTCTTTCTGTTGTTTTTTTTTGTGTGTGTGTGTTTTCTTTTTGTTGGCCTAAAGGAACTTCACTGGAAATTCTTAAGGGAGTCTTTAAAAATATCTCAGAAACACTTATTGCTATCTTGAGAAGAAGTTCAAATCAAATGATTTATAAGAAGATTAAACTTTGCATGATTTAAAAGCAATTTATATGGTGTTGAGTGATTTATCAGACTCAGCATTTTAGGAAGAGTTCATGACATTTGACAAATCTGAAACAAGCATGATTTGTTATCACATGTGGTAAGTGTGAAAAAAAGATTGTTCAGAATCAAACTAATTTACAAATCACATGATTTGTAACTATGATATTCCCCTGACACCAAATGACATATATCATTTAGTTCTCTAGGGATCACATCTTCTTTCAATGCCATCTCAGCGTATTGTTCATTTGAAAATAATCACATTTTCCTTTATATGTAGTTAGAGGGACAACTGGTTTTACTTGTGATGCCCTTGATATAAAATATATTCAAATGGCTAACTTGAAATAATACTAGTAATGAATAGTCACCATAGACTGAAATTGGCTCATATAATACCTGATGAGGAAATCAGAAGGATTTTACAACGTTATCTCAAAATATGAGATGGTTACCATACTAAGCATGGTAAAAATGTGGCTGTTTATCCTCAAGCCATTGATTAAAACAAATCAAATACAATACCAAATTCTTAGTAGATGGTAACCACTTTTTCATTTTCAAAAATGGGTAAGAACTTTTTTTCTTACAATTTAAAAATTGTATATATTTATCCCTAAGCTCCATGATCTAATTATGTTGTAGTGCTAAAAATTTTTTATATCAAAGATTAGGTTTATTTGAATTTATACTTAAATGTGCCAAATGTAAGAGATCTCTTGCTATCTAAAATCCTTACATCCATTAATATATCCAATATTTATAACAACTTTGTAAATATTATTTTCTCCATTTTATTTATCTTACAGATGATAAACAGACTTAGAGAGAATAATTTAGTTATAGGAGGTAGAACCATAATGAGGCACTAAAAAGAGGAAAAATGAGATAATTTGCCCTTGAAAAACATGAGAGGATGATTTCAGTTGGCTTTCTTAGAGAACTGTGCTTTTCATATGACATATTCTTATATATTTGTCAATGCATTAAAGTTTTGATGCACATCACTAGTATGGCATTAGCCTGCTCTTACTAATGACATTCTATTTTCATTCCACTTTTCCTATCATTTTGCAAACTATTTTTGGTAAGTCTTTCATTTAAATAGTGATCACTAGAAATATTCCATATGACTGAACTTTTGCAAAGGAAACTTGGAAGATACAACTGCCTTGTTTGGAATTTATAAATGTAGGTCTTTGGTCAGTATATAGCGAATAACATGAAGATGATAAAATCAAATAATTCTACTTCCTATCCATATAATATTTTAATAATACTAACCAAGAAAAGGAATATTACATTTTATTACTTCAATATTTATATGTTATATAAAAAATTAATTTCTAGATGCCTATTCCCTTGTTCTTTTTTTCTTTCATCTAAACAGTATCATGCCTTTTGTCTCTGGAAAATTATACACACACACACACACACATATATAATCATATACTACATTACTCCCAATATATTTCAGGAATATATTGTCAAAATAATTGGACTATATTGATTTGATTCCAGTCATTTTCTTAAAATTCTAATTCATTATTGAGAGTGGGCCATAGGCATGAATAGTCAAACAAGTTGTCCAGGTGATTGATTCTAATGTGTAGTGTAGCAACCACTTCTCAAGATCATTTAATTTTCCTAATTTATTCCATGCCTGACTTTTAATTTCATTTTTATGGTTTTAGATGTGGTTTTGCTTTTTTGGAAATTAGGTGTGTTACCAACTAATTATAGTCAAATTTATTTACCTTGGACAGATAGATCATCTTAACTCGTGGGAATAGATAATAATTAGAGCCCTATTCTGTACCCATATACTTCCTTTGATATTTTTGCCAAGAGCCTAATAAATATGTTATTTATAACCAGTTTGACAAACTATTTTCAAGGAATGATTGTTGGAGCGTGACTCCAAAGAGCATTCCAATTTCATGGACTGCATTAGGGCTAAAGTCTAGTAGGATTTATTTTTCCAGAATATCAGAACTACATTGTTGCTGGATCATTTTGGATGGTGAGGGGATAGGAACCAAAGTCCAGAATCTGTGAGTATAAACATATATTTAAACAGAATCCATAAAAGGAAGTGGTGCCCATGGAAATGACCCCAGGTGAAGGTTGATCATTTACGGGCTGCTAGATAAATATTTGTCGTCGCAGGAGAAATAGGCATCCCAAGGATTCATGGGGCTCTTCTTTCTGAATGGTTCTGTCTTTTTAGCTATGAGCCTTTCCTAACTGCCTAGCTACCGAGGGAGGAAAGCCGAAAGTGCTGACAGAGCACAAAGAGGGATAAGCTAAAAATAAAGTTTCTTGAAATACATAGAAGCTGTGATGCCCAGAATTTCAGGCTAGATATAATACTGAATGAATGAAGTTCTCATGAAAAAAGACTTCTTATAAAAATATATGTGACAATTTCACATGCAGCTACTGAGAGAAGGAGAGAGGCTGAAGAGAAGTAAGATTGTCCTTTGGCGGGCAGTCAGCCAGCCATCACTGCAGTGCACCTCTTGCAGCAGCCGAAAATGATGGAGCAATAATTCATGCCGCCAATCTTGTTGTGCAGACCTGGGTATCCTTATGCTGGAGGGGGTGGGGTATATGTGTGACAATCAGGGAAAATAGAGTTACCTTCTTACTTCTCTCACAGTTAATTCAATTTAAATGAAAGAAATTAAAAAACATACTAATGCTTGAATTTTGTCTTGTTGGCTGCCTGAACACAAACAGAAAGCCCTGCTCTGAGTTCCCTGTAACATGCAAAGGGAACATATTGTTTTTACCCACATACAGAAAGAAATGGGCTTTAATGTCCAAATATTATCACAATAAACATACTACATATATAGAAAAGGTAAGTTCTTACTTTAATGTGTCTGCTGAATATTCTAAAGAGGGCAGGGGGGTGTTGTGTATTACAGATCTGGAGTTGGATGGACTAGTGTTTGATTTGCATATATGATGTCAAAGGAATTGTGCGTATTTAGTCACTGGGGAAATAAATACTCCACAATGAGAAGCAGCTCAGTTTAACATGAAGTGTGGAAGTGCATGAGTGTGGTGTGGATGAGGTGTGAGGAGTTCGAGTCTCATTTCAGAAGCTAAGAAACAATCTGTAATGGAAAGGTACCAGACGTGTGACACGGGGTAGTGGGAGACTAGGGGATCTTTGCATAAGCCCAGTCCCAAACTGAGCCTGAGACATTGTCTTTAGCAGTTACGCTATTCTTGTGCAGTCCCTTAACTATGGCTGCAACCACCTAGTTAACAATATTCGCTATTTGTTTTAACAGAAGAAATAGATAGTAGCCACCCCCCTGCAAAAAAAATTACAGCACCAACATTCTTGTTATTTCAAGCAGCATCCCCATTTGATGCTGTACATCTTCAACTAATGAGCCCCTGGCTCTTAATATTTTACAAAGAAAAACAAGATGTGAGATGGGTAGTGTGAGATGGCTGCTGGCTTCATTTATTTCATTAGTAGATTATCCCTAGGATTTTAATGATCTGATCTAACTAGAGCTTCCTTTTATTTACACATTAGAATTTAGGAAAAAACATACCTCCTGAAAAAGTGAACTTAAACTTGAAATTTTCTTGCTAAACCAATCTAGAAAATAGTTAAAACCATACAGATGTAGAATCTATTTCCTAGGATACATTCTGCATATAAAAACAAGGTTACAGCATAATACTGAAGGATTTGGGGGGAATGGTATTGTGTTACTAAAAAGCAGTACAGAGAAGAAGCCAAACTATGTTTATAAAAAGGAAACAGAAAAAAGATTGACACAACATAAACTGAAATATGCAGAAGAGTTCTCAAGGGAAAGAGATTGATAGTGATTTTCATTTCATTCTTTTTCTTTTTGTGTACTTTCATGAGTGAATACTTCCTATTCTTTATATTACCACATATTCAATTCACAAGGTATTTTTTTACTTTGATTTTGGCAAAATCACTAGTTATGTACACATGAGTTTTCTATAAAATGTGTCAATAATGCCAAATTAGATACCTTTTCTGAATAATTGTAGTTCTTAGATAATTTCAATTAATTTCAAATTATGCAAACTTCATTTGGCTGAAATTGAAAACAAGTCCATATTCAAATTTTCTCTATTGACCTAATAATGTCTATCTTCTTTTTCTTCATTTTTTTAAATCCATGATCCAGTCAAAGATCACACATTGTGTTTAGTTACTACAGTCTCTTTAGTTGTCTATAATCTGATCATTTCTCCAGGGTTTTTTCCCCACAATCTTTCCTACTATTGGCATTTATAACATGTGAAAATTATTTTGCATAATGTTTTTGTATATAATTTTTTGATTATTGCCTTCTGATCAGATTTGGGTTAACATTTTTCTTAATACTATACAGGTAATATTTCCTCCTTCCCAGTACTTCATACTGGGAGGCTTCTAAGTCAGTGTCTCCTATTATTGGTGACGCCAAATTTGATTCTTGGTCAAGCAAGCATCTGCCAGATTTCATCATTCTTAAAGTATGTTTTCAAACTCTTTGCATGTCATGAGTAGTCTGTGGAGCAATACTTTGAGACTGTGAAAACGCTGTTCCTCAACCATCTTACATGTAATAGTTTTAAAATCTATTGGTGATTCTTGCCTGAATCAGCTATTACTATGGTAATAATGTCATAATTCCATCAATCCATCTATGCTTATAGGTTAGCATCTTTCTGTTTAAATGAACTTCCCCTTTTTACTCCGTTCAAGTTTTTTTATGCATTTAGATGAACATGGATTCTTTTTCACTCAATGTGCTATGAAACCATGCATGCCATTGTTCATTTTGATACTTGCATTGTACTAAATTTGGCCGGTGAATACCCCATGAAGCTGGTTCTTGTGGCCTTTTTGCAACTCGTGTTTCGGAGTGCTTCTTTACCTTTTGTCTGGCGTGTTCCAAACTTGTACTTTCCCAGTTCCACTCCAGTCACTTCTCTAAGAAGTGCTGGTTTCTTTTCACTGGGAATAATAATGAAAAAACAAGATCTGGGCATTGGATAGCTACTGGAATTCTATGTCCTTTCAATGGACACTGTTGAGAAATGCATAGCTAGCTAGCATCGAGATTTTCTTTCTTTTAAATCAAGAGGCTTATACTGATACTTCTAATAATGCTCTCACCCCACAGGCTTCCTTGACACGGACTCTTCCGTGTTTGTGTCTCGCTTCCCCCACAGTGAGAACCCAGGTCCCGAGAGTATCAGTATGTTTCCTCCTTTGCTCAGTCTTAAAATACACTGCTACATTCCTAGCACTCCAAATATGGACTCTACTATATAACATTTTCTTTGCAGTTTTTGCTGTTGTTTTATCTTGTTTTTAGAGTATCTCCCACCAAGGGTATATCATCAGCGAGCTATATTCAGAGTGCACTAATTCCACTTTTATTATAGATTAGTTCTTTTGTATGATTATGTCATCAACATTATAGTGTTTTGCATTCTTCTGTTTCTGTTTATCATGTTGGTGCTGCTTCTTTTGCATCCTTTTTTATTTACGTTTAAATACAGAAATTATTTACATAGTTCCACAGTAAAGATATACGGTTAGGGGAGTCTTACTCTCAACTCTTCCCCTTCTATTCAATTCTCATCACTCCTGTGTGACCATTTTCTTTAGTATCTTGTCCCTTTCTGCATTTCTTTTTTTATAAAGGAATTATAAATAAATAGATAGATAGATAGATAATAAATACACATACATATAAATGAATATTTTAATCCCCATTCATTGTTAAACAAAAGTAGTCTAGTAAATATATTTTTCCCACCTTGTTTTTTATGCTGCATGATATAGCCCAGAAATAATGCAATATGATTCATAAAGATCATCCTCATTGCATCTGCTTAGTTGTCCATCTGTGTGTAGTTCACATAGTTTATTCAATCAACTTTCTGTGAATGAGAATTTTATTTGTTTCAGGTATTTTGCTATTAGAAATATTGCTGCAATAAATATTTTCGTGAATATTGGCTTTATTATGTTTTCTTGGAGATGTATTTTAATGGTAAACCCCTAGAAGTGAAATTAATGGGTTAAAGAATAATTTTATGTGTAATTATTTTTCAGCTATTGGCAAATTCTTCTTCACAATGGTTTTATGTTTTTGTATTCCACCAGCAACATATAAAAGCACCTGTTGCCACACGACCCGGCAATAGTGTAACGTCAAACTCAAATTTTTGCCAATCCGATAGATGAAAAATGGTATCATAGGATAATTTTATTTAGTGTTTATTTTATTATGAGTGAAGTCAAGCATCTTTTTATAAGTTCAAAGGCCATTTGTATATTTCCTGAGGAAAATTTATTCATGTCATTTGTTCACTTTTCAAATAAATCCTTGGTTTATTCTTGTTTTTTAATCATCCTTCATACATTTTGAATATGACATGTTAATATGAAATATGTGAGGCAAATATTTCCTCCCATTTTTTGAAGATTTGTCTTCTTTCCCTTTGCTCATGGTGCTTTTAATGATTTGCAATTTTTATTTATTTTCATTTTGTTGAATTTGTCAGTCTTTTCTCTTGCCTCTTAGTTTTGTGTCATACTTGATTTACATTAACATTACAAAACTTTTAAAAGGTCAAAACTCACATGATGGCCTGTCATACTATAAGTGCATTTTATAAATTTCAGTGTGCTTAAATGGTCATTTAAACCAAATAAATTTCATTCTGATCAATATTTGGTAAGGATAGAGTTCTCTGAAAAGGAATAATCTTTCCAACCCCCACAAATCTGCCATGATTAAAGCAGAAACAGTTTGATGCTAACCAAAATCCGAAGCACAGACAGCATAACTACATTTCCTGCCTGATATATAAATATATATGTGTGTGTGTGTGTGTGTGTGTGTGTGTATATACACATATGCATAGGTATATATATATATATGATATATGTGTGTGTGTACACATATATATATATATTACAAAAGTTTATTGCTACAGCAGTGGAACATTTAGTTTGATCAGATCATTAATGCTTAAGAAGTTTTCAGAAACAACTAAAAGGTGACTTAGTCTGAGAAGATAATTTAATTTCACTCTTGTCATTTTTCAAATGTCTCAATTCCTTTAATTTACTTCTTAACCTGAAAAGGAAAAAATGAGCATTTGAGTTATAGTAAATCACTGAACATTTTTAAACTGTGAAATTGCTTAGCTTTACATTTCTAATGCAAATCACATAATTCTGTAGATACGTTTAACCTCACAATTTTATAGTCAGAGATTCTGTTCCCAGGATCTTTCAAAGTCCATCCATTCTCTTGAGGAAAGTCTTTTATCTCTGGACCTGGATGCTTTAATTTGCATCCAAGTAGACCCTTAGTCAGAGGGAATTATTTGCATCCAGTAATGGGAGCAATAGAAATGCAGTTGCTTAAGAGAACTATGGAGAACTCATGTAGGTATACGGCACAATATAAAGGAATGAGAAATTCTGGAATGAGAATCTGTAGGGTGGAAATATAGGTGTGGTTCTGTCATTATATCCTAATATCTTGGTCAGTCAATCTTAGTCTACAATATGCATACTTACGAAATCTGAGAACTGTTATTGATTAAATATCTTCCAATTTGGAAACTTCATGATTCTGTGATGGTCAGCCCTCCTCATGCAGCACCGCTCTTCACAGTTCTGTCCTTAATGCTATCTGAGCTTCCTCAACTACCCATCCTTCCCAAATTCATAATCCTGGTTCATTGTTTCACTGAAATGCTTCCCTCTGACTCCTTTAGGAGGCCAGAGAAATACAGGTACAATAGACACAAAGTTCCACATCCCACAATACTTTGTATGTTGCTTACCAGCCTGTATGAACTGCATACTGACATTTAGAGAACCAGCTTCTCTAGGTCAGCTACCGAAGCTTTGGCATTTCTGATTAAATGTGTGTGTGTGTGTGTGTGTGTGTGTGTGTGTGTGTGTGTGTGTGTGTGCACTTGCAAAGAACGGCATCCATGCAAATAGCTGAAGATACAGATAGGTAATATAATACCATGTGAACCCTTCCTAACTCAGGAAGATACTATAATGAAGTCTCCTAATCTCTTTCAAGGCTGGGAGACTGTCTGCAATGTTCACCTATAAATCTGGAGGGCTAAACATTTCCATCAATCTATGCACTGATTTCATTTATAGTTGAGCTAGTAATCATTTCACTCTCTAAAATAGTTCCCATTAGTAGGGCCTTCCTTCTGTCCCAAGGAGCTTAGTGACCACTGTGGTCTCTGATCACTGGGCATCTGGTCTATGATTCTCCTTTTTATATTAATCTATATAAGGCTTAATTTTAGGCAAAGGCCTCTAAGGGGAAACTTTCTGGACAGTTGTACTTGGGTGGACGTACTTTCCCATCATACCAATTTGCAAAAAGCAGTTTTCTGTAATTTTATTTAAAAAAGTAGTAATAGAAGGAAATTGACTGAATGGTCTATAATACTCATTAAGTCCCAGGAAATTGACTATGGTGATATACATATATCTTTCTTACTCTCTTCAGAGAAAGTGAATTTATAAATCCTGTAATGTATCTAAGTTCAGCTCTAACAATTTTACCAAATGCCCCTCTTCACTACCCTCCATATGTATTTTCAATACAGAGGAACCAAAAACTGGGGAGATTTCAAATTTAGCTTGTTTTATTCTTTAAATCTTCATTTTTGCATATTTCTAAGGCTAAGAATATAAGATCTAATATCAATCATATGCTTGACATCTCAAAAGTGACCTATTTTTCAGTATAATCAGATTTGTAGAAATCATATCTCTGTAAGGCTTTCCTATTCTAACTTGATTTTATATATGTGCAAATTTTTGTATATGCACATGCATATGTATGTATAACATATCTATATATGTCTATATTGAGCAATGGCAGTATTTAAGAGATATTTAGCCTAGGAATATGGTTTCCTAGTAACAAAAATCACATTTAAGTTCTTTAAGGGCTCTCTCTCTACAATCACATGCCTTCATTGTATTAGCAAGGCAAAGTTTTTCAGAAGCGACTTCACTTTCTACACAGGCCATCTCACAATCAGAGCAAGGGTGCAACTATAGTATAAAGGAGAGAAGATAAACAGATACCCAGGAAGCAGATTTCTTTAGGTCTGATTCAGTTTTAAGAAATCATATGGAAGAAGAAAACCCATAATGATCACCAATATCACCAAAACGCTGCACATTATGTAAGGCTTGAGAGACTAAAGTCTTATTTTCAGAGCTGGGAAGTTAAAAAAACCCAAAATCATTTAATTTCAAAGCAGGGTTAAATAAATGGGACTTCTAGATTAAAAATTCAGTGATGTTCATCTTCCATTTTTTTCCCCACAGGATAAACTAAACAAGTTTTAGATTGCAGAGAGCAAAGGCTATTTGCATGGAAAAATTTTAAACTTGTTTTCAGGCCTGATATAAGGCATTGGAGGTGAAGAGAGACAAAGTTTAGCCTAACATTTACTTCAAAAATTGTGCTGTTTTTTCCTACAAAGTTTTACCTGCTCAAGTGCAAAAAAAAAGTCTATTCAGCTTGATGTTGATCAAGATTTAAAAATACAAACATGGTTAACAGAAAACAATGAGCTATAATACATCTCTTTAAGCATGCCATGCATGAAGCAATGGGACAGTTCAGTTAGGATAGCTACCCAATTCTAATTTGAGTTTCGTCAATCTATGTGTCTCTATATGCTGCTTAACTTTTTATGAATTCTATTTTCTCACCAAAGTAACCAGTCTCAAACTCAAAGTTGCCATCAAGTATCCTGTGTTAATCTGCATTACATCCAGGATGACACAAAGTATTTGACATGTCAAAGAGCATTGAGACCCAAAGCAGAATCCGATGAGACCCAGGTGAGAAGACAGGTGTGCATCAGTGGAGACAAAAGTCTTACCAAGAGGCAGAATATCTGCGTCCAGGACCCGGATCCATCACTTGCTATCAGTCTTTTATTTGAAAAGTCACCATAACCCCTTTAAGATTCTAATTTTGTAACCTGTAAAATGGAGATCCTGACATGTTACCTTAGAGGGTAACCGTATGTTAACCAGGTAAACATATGTGAATTTTGTTTACAAATTATAAAAGTATTTTATGAACATGAGATGCCCACCATAAATAGTCATCATGTATGTTGAATAAATATACAGATTTTTTCCCAAGATGTTAGTGCTGCCATAAATAAGAAAATGAATCTAAACAATTGTAGAACTAAAATGCACAAGTGATATCAACAGTCATTTGAAAACATGTGAGCTACCTCAATAAATACTTAGACAAAATGACTTGAGATTCCTGATTGCCACCTCCTAAGTGTCTGTTTGTGTAAACTTTAGTATGCTCATTGCATAATGACTAATATACTTTAAAATAATGACATACTGAATTTTTGAGGCTCTTATTCATTTGTTGTAACAACATTCACATAATTAAGAAGTAATTTGCATGTAAATGAATTTAATTTCAAGGAGATATTTCAAAGACCTCCTAGTTTCCTAATAATCTGCAAATCAAACAAGTAAAAATGATGGAAGCTTCTACCTTCAGCAATGATGGAAAAATTGTCAAGGACTAACTGATCTGCTCCTAACAATTATAAACTATAAAAAACATATGAACTCTATAAACTATAAATACTTAAACTAACTGGAGAGTAATAAAACCAAACACAGACTGAAGGAGTCTAACCCTGACAGAACAGCAACAATCTAGGTAAGATGTCCATTTACATGGTTTTCCCCTGAGAGGACTCAAGTCCACCGTGATGTGCCTTTGACAGAACAGAAGGGGGAAAAGCTACCGTCTTATTGGTTTAAGGAGTCAAGACAGTAGGATACCAGGATCTAGAAGTTGATAAAATGTGAAGAGAGAATCCCAAAAAGAAGAGAACTGCAGAGATTCCAAATATGACTACTTTCAAATCAGTGACCCCTGAATTCTACACACACAGGCTAAGACACCAATGAACCCACTTGGAAGAAACATCTGGAAATCTGAATTGTACTGAGATGTTATAAGCTGCCTGTTGCTGGGGATTAGAAT
Source organism: Manis pentadactyla (assembly GCF_030020395.1). Taxonomy (NCBI): domain Eukaryota; kingdom Metazoa; phylum Chordata; class Mammalia; order Pholidota; family Manidae; genus Manis; species Manis pentadactyla. The sequence goes on along the minus strand of NC_080026.1, from coordinate 10,468,049 downwards.
GTGATTCTTACCACTTTGAAGTAATTGGTAAACATCTCAGGGTCTCCATTGACAATACAAGGATCACACCTGAAGAGTAAAGACTGCATCTGAAGAGTAAGGGATTTGCCATGACACTGAAAGAAAAAAAAAATGTCCATTAGAAAGCTTAAAAATAATGCTGTCAGGGTCAAAAGGACTTCTTGGAAGTTAAGCGCATCTTGTATAAAATACAGCACTTTCCAGAAGATAGTAACAGATTCCAGTTTCTCTATGATACAAAATATTCACTACTACTAAAAGAGAAAAACAAACAGGTAAAGAAACAGAAAATATAATTCACTAAAAACAAGCCCACTATGATCCATATCTTAGAATTGGCAGTTAGGATTATAATATAATTATTATAAATACATTGAAGGAATTGTAGAAAAATGTGGGTAAAATTGGTGAAGTGATGAAAAATTTCAGAAGAATAGTAGAATTTCAAAGAAGAAACAACTGGAAAAAGTAAAACTGAAAAAACGCAATCTCTGACATCAAAAATTTGTTACATGTGATTAACAACAGATTGCACAAAGGGAAGAAATGGTCAGTACACATGAATAGAAGTCAGCAGAAATTATCCAAAATAAGTGCAGAGAGCCAGCTGAGAAATATGAATAAAGCGCTCACAGCCAATATGACAGCATCATCGAATAGTATAACATACATGTAGTTAGGGTCCCAGAAGGGGAAGAAACAGAAGTGAAAGGAAAAAGGTATTTGGAGAAATATTGGCTGAAAGTCTTCCATATTTGAACAAAAAGAGCAACCTAAAATGCCAAACAATAAGTGAACTCAAAACAGTGTAAATAAAGAGAATTTCATCCAAGCACATGATAGTCAAACTGCTGATAACTAGAACACAATTCTAAAAGTAGCTAGAGCAAGAAGAAAAATTTTATAAAATGGAATGCAATAAGAATATTGCTTACTTCTCTTTAGTAACAGTATAAATCAGAAGACAATGGAATAACATTTTAAAAGTCCTGAAAGAAAAAAAAAATCTATGTTGAAGAAAAATACCTTCAAAAATTTAAGGCAAAAATAGAAACATTTTCATGGAAACAAAAGCTGATAGAACTTGTCACAGCAGATATACATGGAAATATTGCTAAATAAAATTCTCAGAATTAAGGTAAATGACTCATGGCAGAAATTTTTATATGTAATTGTAAGACAGATATTCTCTTAGATCATCTTTAGTTTCCTATTTCAAGTATCATTGATATACAATCTCATGCTGGTTTCAGAGACACAGCATAGTGGTTTAACATTTACCCGTATTAAGTCCTCACCCCCTCCAGTGTGGTCACTGTCCATCAAGGTAGGAAGATATTACAGAATCATTAACTATATTCTCCATGCGGTGCTACCGTCCCCGTGACCAACCTATATTGTGATTGAAAATTATCATGTCCCTTAATCCCTGTGGGTAAGATTGCAATATTTCCAGAATCTTTTGCCTGGCTTTAGTGTATCTGCATATTAACAGGAGTTTCCAAGGAGTGGAGAGAGGTAGCCCACCTCCATATCAATGGGCAATTGCATAGGCCTGGGAGGGCTTATCTGGACCTGAGAGGCCGGAGGGGAGTATTTGCTTGCTTCTGCTCCAGCAGGAGAGAGAGAGACGCGGGATGACTGCTCATAGCAACAAACGGGTTTTAAACTTTATTTCTCCCTTTGACTGATTTCTGTTTCAAAGGTATTTTGCCCCGAGATTTCCCCTCTCTGGAGTTACAATCCCCTTCCCCCCCACCTTCTCCATCCTCTGCAATCTTTCCCCCTTGGTAAGCACTAGTCCCTTCTCAGTGTCTAGATCATCTCTAGTTTTAAGACAAGATGTATGGAGCATGGATAGAAGGTGAGACATACTACCACTTAGTCCTCAGCATCACTGCTAATTCAAAACACAAGATTAAGGAGTAGAAAGAACCGAGTCTCAAAGAATCAGGAAAATAACCATGATGGATTTGAAGTTTTTCACTTGTTGCCTGAAGCTGGAAGATATTCTTCACTAGATCATATTCCCTAAGGTTCCCCACCTGAGGTAGGAAATTACCACCAAATGCTTTATTTATAGAAGAGAACTTTTCAAGAGAAAGTGAGCACAATTATTTATTGATAGTAGGAATAGCATATTTTCTGAAATTTTTTTTCCTCAAGGATCACTTATTTGACTGTTGAACACTTCTTAAATATTTATTTGACAAGAATTGGAATAGTCAATAAAACATGAAATTCTCTGGTTAATGTTTAAAAGCATAACTATTTAAATGGCTGAACAGAGACTTCCCTTGTTTTAGACAACATTTCATTAAGTTATTGTACCAACATTACATTCTACTCTTACCATTGTACTCTTGTAAGAAGATAGTCTGTAAGAATAAGTTCCAAATACTTGCTCAAAACGAACTCTAAAGTTTTCTCAAAGCCTGGAGAAGCAGCAACTTGAAACATATACAATTTTAAGTGCAAGTATAAGCAGTAAGTACATCGCTAGTTGTCTCTAGTAGAATGTCTGGCTTTGAAGTTAATGGATTTTACTGAGCTTTAGTCTCAAGTTGCAACTTCATAAATTGTTGAACAGACTTTGGATGGAATGATTTTATATTATCTGTCTCCACACTGGGAAATTCTTGTCCCCAAAACACTCAGTTTTTGGGGTAGTTGATGTGAGATTATAAATAATTTAAGTACACTTAAGAATAAAGAAATGTGATTAGTGATTGTATTCTTAGTTTATGATGGGGCATCTTAATCCAATATTTTTAAAACTAAACCAATTTATTCATCTATATATTAAGATAAAAGAAAGGGGAGCCAGGACACAATTACAATTTATTCCATTTAAAATGCTTCATTTATCTTCCAATGAACCATTTCCACCCACTCTTATTTTGGTAAAATTTTGTAGTTCAAATGTAGGAGATTATGAAATGCTGCATCTTTAAAGCTTGAAATAGGAAGCTTCTATTTATAGACATAAAAGTAGAGGGAAACTTATAAAAATGATGTTTAATGTATCTCTTCGAAGTGGACATGTATATAGGGAGATGGAGGTAGTCACTAATAACTGAAATAATGTATCATAAAATTCCTTTTTAAAACACTGAAAATAATGTTTTTTAAGTAAGAATTATCCCAAGTCCCATCATGTAGACATAATCATTGTCAACTTTTTGGCAAGAGATCTGCGTAGGCACTTTTATATGTACACACACACATATACTGGTATATCTGTAATTTTAAGTGATCAGAATTATGCTCAGTAAGCCTTTTAATAATATATTATTTTTCTGAATAACAGATTTTAGACATATCTTTCCTATTCATTTTCTAGCTGATTTTTCAATAAGGTGAAACAAAACCTATCAGTAAATCAGTAACTGAACATTGCCTGACATATAATAACTACTTGGTAAATGCTGCCTAAGAGCATTATAACCTACTACTAAAGAAAATAAACTAAAAAAATTTCAGATGGCAAAAAAAGTCATTAATTATTTAAAAGTTTTATTTATCACTTAAAAGTTTTTATATCTGATGGGTTTACAGGATGCATTTGGGGAAGACTGAGGGTTTAACAAATAAAAAGAGATCAAAACATGTCAATAAAATTACAAGAAATAATTCACATAGTTATCATTAGATATTTGTGCTTTCTTGTATTACCTGACAGGTACCTCGAATTACATCCCCAATTTCCTATTGGAAACTAGAAGCTGACATGGATTATAAACAGATATTAACTTAAATATATTGTTCCCTGTTGGGAAGTTTACATAAACTGTTTATTTTAATTTGTAACTACTTAGCAGCTATTGTTACAGGAGAACTTAATGTTCTATTTGTGCAGTAACAGAACTAATTTTAACTTTCTCATAATATTTATTTAATATACCAGAAATTGTTAATAGAAATTGTTACAAGACTATGTTCTCTAAATCAATCATAGGTTTTAAAAGCAAGTAACACAAATGGTGCAAATTTAAATAGCAATGAGATTTTTATGGATGAATCTTCTGACTAGAGTTTTGTAATTAGTATCCAACTATCTTTTAAGTAGCTATTTTATAGGGTTCCCTTTTTTAGCTGACATAAATATAGCATTTACTTATTCTTTATTTCATTTAATCATTATTCATTTAATTATTCAATGACTTAATGATAATCATATATTTTTTGACATCAAGGATTATCGTAGATGTTGTGGATGTTATTATAAACAAGCTAGATCTCATTCTCCAAACCACCATTCTGAAGTCTAGAAACAAACATGGGCAAACAAACATGGATTTAAATATAGTATGAAAAGAGTAAAATATTATCATAGCATTTATGCCCTTAACAAAATATGTGGTTGGGGACAGCTTCCTAGAATAAAAGGTTAATTAAATTGAAACCAGATAATTCTATAGGAATTAGTCAAGTAAGAGGAAAATAGGATTGCTTCATATTCAAGGAAGACCATGTGTAAAGAACTAGAATCAAGAGAAGGGGTTGAAATTAAACTAAAAGCATTTCTAATGTCTGGGGCAAAATGCTCTAGTGGGTAAACTGTGCAAGGTGAAACTAAAGTGGTATGGAGGGCAAAGGCCATAAACACCCGTCAAGATGCAGAAAGGGATTTGACATGTAACATGCATTGACAGCCACTGGAGGATTTTAAGTAATAATGTGATATGATTGCTTAGATATTTTTCAAAAAATCAGTACAACTAAGTTGTAGACAATGATCTCAATTAGAAGATAGGTCAATAAGCTATATGAGAGAAAATGAGAGCGTAACTATATGAGGATAGCAGTGCAGATGAAGAGAACTATTTCTAGAAGTTGATTCGATATGACAATGACAGGCATAGGACAAGAGATCATATGCTAGTGAAATATTTATGGGAAGATGAAGACTTTAAAAAAATTGAGTTGTACTTTTCATGCAAAATTAAAGAATCAATGGTAGGAGAAGAGCTTGAAGAATGAGGACAAACATGCATGCATAGCTGTATGCCCACCACACCAACTGAGGTACAGTTGGGTGAGCTTCCTCAGGCCCATTTCTAGTCAGACCCCATCTCCAAAGGTAATTGTTCTTCCAGTTTCACCAATTTAGTTTTTCTTGAATTGCATATAAAAGGAATTACACATTTTGTAGTCCTTTTGCATCTGGCTTCTTTTACTTAGCAAAATGCTTGTGAAATTAACCATGTTGCTGAGTTGATCAGTAGTTTGTGTTTTTTTACATGGTGGGTGGTATTCATTACATTCATCACATTTTATCCATCCTGTTGTTGTTGGATATTTAACTCGCTTTCAATGTTGGAACATTATGGGGAGAAAACTGATATAGGTAAATACCTAGGAGAGTAATTAGTAAGTCAAAGTTAAATTGCCCCTTTAAATTTATAATATAATATAATACCAAAGTGATTGCAACATGTTGCAGTACATGGAAGTTCTACTTGCTTTAGATCCTCTCCAACATTTGGTATAATCCAGTTTTATAATTTTAACCATTCTAGTGGATGTGAAATGGTATTATCTCAATGTGGTTTAAATTTGCTTTTAAGATATCTAATGATATGAGCTTCTTTTCATATAGTGCATTTGTCATTCATATATCACCTTTCATCAAGTGCCTACTCAAAGCTTTTGTCTACATTTTACTGAGATATTTCTTTCATTATTGAATTATATATTTTTTGTTTTCTGTATCTCTGAAAACATTCTTATTCATTCATTACAAACAGGTTGTCTTTTTATTTCCTTGAGATTAGTTATAGTAGTTGATTTTAAATACTTATTTGGCAATATCTGGATCATTTTGAGATTGGTCACCACTTTGTAGCCTCTCAGGCCTGAGATGTTTATAAAAAAGCCCCTCTGCCTTGTCTGGACTTCGACTATTTCTTTCTTAAAGTGGACAGCAGGTGAAATCTGTTTGGCTCTTTGGCCTTCTATCTGTTTAGTTTTTGTATTGTGTTTTGTTTTTTTTCCCCCACTTGGGCCTCCAGCGGTCCTAGAATAGTCCATATTTAAGGGAAGCTTATACGTAGACATCAGGGTTCCCCCTTTTGTGAGTCCCCTCTTTTGAAAATTTCTACCTTCAATTTCCAACCATTCTTGCAAGCACTGAGTTCTGACCTTTTGCTTCACAAGCATATGGCCTCGGATGTCTGCTTATGTTTGAACCCCGTGGCACTGACTCCAGAGGACCTTCAATGGAAAAGTCGTAACATGTGGATCTCTATGTGTTTTCTTTCTTTCAAAGATTGAATTCTTTCCAGGTCTCCCTGCTTTTTGTCATTTTTACACCTATTTAATCTACAGTGTATAATTTTTACAGTAATGTTTCTACAGTTTATAATTATCTCTAGAAGGGTTAGTCTGATATCAACTACTTGATCACTAGGGAAAATAGAACTCACTTCCTTTGTTTTTAACATAGGAGGGAATTAAGCATATTTAAATTATGATGTGAAAGAGATACAAAGTAATAATATAAGTAAGTAAAAAGCAAGTGAGTAATATGAACAAGGAAGAAACAGGATAACAGGACTGAAAGCAACTAAAAACAGAAAAGAATACCTGAGAAGGGAGAAGGGAATCGAATCCAAAGTGTAGCTGAAAGGACAACCCATTAGTGGTGCTACCAAGGAGGACACTTTGGTCAGTTTAAAACAGGAGAGAACGAAGAATACTGAAGGACATTTGTAAAATAGGTGGCAGAAAAAAACATTAACAATCACAGGACTTACAATGCATATCCTTTAGAGAGCACCCAGTATATACCAGGTACTATTCTGAATACTCGGTGTGCACTATTTCATTTAACCTTCACAGCAATTCAATGAAGAAAATTCTTTTATTATCATCATATAAAAATCATTCAGAGAGGTTAAGTTACCTCTCCAAGGTTATATGCTAAATAGAGCTGGGATTTGACACAGATCTGACTTCAGGGTCTGTGCTCTGAATGACTTCCCTATAGGAAGTCAAGTGATTATCTGTATGATGGCTAATGTTTTCTTTGTGAAGCTCTAGTATTAATGCTGAAAACAAAGGACAAAATGCACTGCCAGATATTTCAGGAGAGGAAAATGGTCACTCTTAAGAATGGGAAATGGTAGCAAGGCAGGAAAATAGAAAAAAGTTGCTGGCAATACTAGGAATTCTGTTGCAATAAGACCAAGAAATGTGGGAACTTTGCATGTAAGTGTGATTGTCTCCAGTAGTGTATGATGAGCTGAGTGTGAGAGAGACGTAGACAGGGGCTGTTGTTAGGCATTTGAGATAGATTGATCTGGAATTTAAGTTTTGCCAAGAAAGAAGGTATAACTGAAAAACAATAGACCTAAGGATATAGCCAAAGAAAAGTTAAAATGGTACACTGAGCTGGCTAGCAAAAGGTGTACAGACAGAAGAATATGGGTAAAGAGAATGTAGAACAAAGTCCTGAAGAGCAAACCAAGATCATAAAAGAAAATGAATGAGAGAGCAAAAAAGGAACAAAACATAGTTTTGGTCAGGGAGAAGATGTTTGAATGTATTCTTTCAAAAGAGATAAATTTATTTGCAGGTAATGACATGGCCAAGTTGCATAAGCTTTTGTCATTGGGGATGAGAGGATCCAGGGATTGAGCAGCCTTACTATTGGAAGAACTATATGTTGCTAAGGATACAAGCAGAGCTTCCCTCGGGTCAGAGGAGTCTCTGCTAGGGTAGGTCGCTGGAGGGCAGAACTTTGTTGAGGGGAACAGAATACTCCTGGTAGATTTCAACAAGTAGATTTACTTTCTCCTCCTCCTGCCTGGAGCACAGGAAGATTTTTCTCCAGTCTCACCGTGTTTGGGGGCATCAATTTGCATAGTTCTCTGATTCTAAGAACTTTTGATGGTTTTTAAATATTTCAGGTTTTTTTTTCCTTGTGAGCATGGGAAAATGATGGCAACTTTCAAGTTTTTTACATATCAGGTTAGAAAATTGTTTTTTTAATGAAAGAAGGAGATTAATGGTCTAGAAGTGTCCATCGATAGCCATCAGAGCATGCATGACTCCATTTCCTGACTTTGAAAGTCTTTTATAATGAGCTAAGAGAAACCAATATTATTTTCTGATGGCCTGACTCAATACAGGGAAAACTAGGGGAGTTAGAGAACTCAGATGAATGGGTACTTAGCGAATCCTGTACCACCTCTAACATGTTATCACAGGTGAACATTTGGCAAGTGTTAATTCATGGTCATTTCATGATTGAAGCCTGTGACAAATGTCCAAATCACCAGTATTTCACAGAAATAATTAGAAAGATCCATATGTTCTAGATACAGGCTGTGCAAGTGGTAAAACTGGCCCTCTGTTGAAAAAAATGTTGAAGTGTATCTTGTATTCTTATCTAATGAGGCCCTTCTACCTGGTAGGATGGCAGTATATACACATATCAGAAAAGTATGTATGATCCAGTCACCTCACAAGTTCTTATTTATTTATTATAGCTTATTAATTATAGTTTATTATAGTCATTTATTTTAGCTTATTTCTTATTTATTTTTATTTTTAATATAATATATTAAATTTATTATTTATATATTAAGTTTTTGTTTATTATAACAGGTGAGCATGCAGTCATTCATAATATCCATAATTACAAACAAATATAACAAAACACACATACAACAACGTTCAAAACAAGGGGCACACACACACACAAACTTTGATTCTATTCAAATAATTTATGCAGTATTTAGTTTTCCCAAAAGTTCTACACCAGCCAGTATATCAGAGTATCAGAGTGTAGTTGGAATTCCTTAACATACTTATATCTACCCTGTATTCTAAGAGCAAATCAGAATTTTTTAGCATATCACACTTAGGAATTTGTGTCACTATTTACCAGAAATTCAAAGTTCCTTTTTTGAGTCATAACTGTATCATTATACTGAGCACTCATGTATATAGAAAGGTAAGAATAATGCTCACATTTGTAGGATATACCTCATTAATTTCGTACACATAAATTTTACAATGTCTTATCTCATTTAATCCTTACCACTTTTAATGGCAGGTATTATTTTCCTCACTTTGAAATGGAAAAATTAGTATGAGGATGAAGCTATTTCCTTTTTAAGCTTGCCATTCAAATAGTTTCTGTCTATGGAGTGAAAGTTTAAATGATGGTATATGATGTTACAAGTTTCATATTTTTCTTGACCAGTTTTCTGGTGGGATCAAAGTACAATTTAGCCGTGACCAAAAGAGAATAATAGAGATTTAAACTTGCTTGATCTTCAACTTGAAACATAAATATATCCATGAAGACAGTATGCATATTGGTTAGAAATGCAGACCTTAACCTACACTGAGTTATTTTGAATTCTGGTTCTGCCTATGCTTACTTCATGAATTTAGCCAGATTACTTAACCTCTGGAAGTCTCTATTTTCTCATTTGTCAAGTAAAGTTAATGCAGGTTAATTTTCTGTTTGGCAAATAGACCTAATAGAGTTAAGGTAAGAAATTAATGTGTGCAAGGTGCTGTTTACATACTAAACATTGATAAATAGAAGTTATTAATATTATTGTTATGGAATTAGTAAGGAATATTTCCTTTTTCCTCTAGGCTTGGTGGAGGTACTACTTATATACTTTTCACTTCCTTTCATTCACTATTTTATAGGTATTGAAAAATACAGATAATTAGACAAAGGATAGTGTTGCATCATTTCCCTAATTGTTTTTATAGTACTGTGTCTTTAAATACTATGAAAGAAAGAAAAAACAGAATTGTTCTATTTGTTGTTCACTGCCTTTTATCCCAAGAGGTCAACACTTTTCTGCATTTAGAAACAAGGTACAAAGTACTATGGATTAGGATGTCATAAAGTTAATTTGTTTTTCTATATTTTTTAAACAAAATGAGGTGGTTGCTTTAATTTGTTTATGCAGAGAATTCTGGTTCTACTGCATGTATTTCATTTTCAAATTGAAGAACATTTAACTAATTTCTGAAACATTTATTACTTTAATAAGTTCAATAATGTTTTTAGACAGGTAACTTTAAAAACAATCCTTGTCTCAGCCAAAAAATTAGATCACTATTCAAATATTACTATATCACTAAGTATCAATAGAGACAATTACACAAAATAAATTGGCACCAACTTACCCAGTTTATTTGTATTGAATAAATATTCATTTTCCTTCCTTCATGCTGTAATATAGACAATAATATGCTTTAATGAAAACGAATTCTGTGCTAAATATAGTAAATAACAAATACTGCAATATTCTTACAGTTTCTCATCAAAAGTCTAAATTTGCCAAACATATTTTAATGTAAATGATGATGTTCCAAGATGCCTTAATGAAAGTGAACTATGCATTAAACCATAACATTTTAATTATTTCCTAGACTCAACTGGAAAAAAACTAGCTTAAATGCTCTAGCTACCTTGTATTTATCTCTGTATAATCCATAGGCAAGATTTTGTAATATACTTTTAATGTAACAGATGAGATTTTAAACTATTTACTTAATTGCATCACATACTCAGTCTTAATTTGCTTCTTTGGCCACAACTGGGTAAGAACTTTACTTTAAAATTTAATGTCACCTTATGCTTCATAGTATAATCAATAAATATGTCTTCCAGTATTGGTTTTGGAAAATAAATCTTATCACGAGAGCAACTGTTTATGAGTTTTGAATTTTGGTTGACTTTTAAATCAAATCATTACATTTCTACTTGTTATTTGTGTTGCTAAATCAAGTTAAAAGGAAATGTGATCAAAATAATTTTCTGGGTCCATAGAGACTAGAAAACAAAAACTTACAGGAAACAGGGTTTCTATAGCGACAGACTTAGTATAAATTAGGGGAGTCCTTCTCCCTCCAATTCTTCCATCAAAATAGTACATAATCAAACACCAACAGCAACGGCAAGTGTACGTCAGTCTATGCTGTGTGTAAGACACAATAGTAAACGCAACCTGACGATCTGTCTGGGATAGGAGGCACACGTGTGACTTGGGCGAAGGAAACATTCTGAACAGTAGTGGAATAAGAGGTAAGAAATGTATGAAGGCATAGTGTGGAAGAATTTGGAAGAAGAAACTAAACTAACATTTATTGAATGCTGACAATGATTCAGGCACAGTGCTGAGTCATCGAATTCACCAGGCAGATCTTTCAGCTCATTGCTAAGGAAGCTAAGGTACAGATGGTTTAAGTGCTATAGTACCAGAGCATAATATATAGAGGCAGGTGATTTCCATCCTTCTGTCATTTTGTGATGCTAATTTTATCAATGGCTAGTAAGATGATGCTTCCTTTCTCCACTGCACAGTTCCTATGATTCCCTTTGCAACTATTAGCCAATATATGGGAAGACAATTTCAGACAGTGCAAATATCTTACACCTCATCAAAATGTCCTTCAACATTTAGCATCCGTTAATGATTCTTGCCTGAACTAATCTTTACTTTGATTGCATAGTTTATGTGCTTCACTTTATGTGGTTACAAAATAATGATTTCCTAACCCCAGCATTCCTTACACGTGTGCCAATTTACTCTTCTGTAATGATCTTTTCCCTGTAGAGCCATACCACAAAAAGACATGACAGATTTAGTGGTGGTGTGGGTAGACTGGCGTGACTTCTGTAGAAAAAGAATGGATGAATGAAAAGGTAAGTAAGTGGAGAATAAATAGAAGAGCAAAGGATCACGATGCAGTGATCACTGAGAAATGTTAATTATTAAGAAGAAAGAGGTAGTACAGGAGACCTTCAAGAAATAGATATGCTATCAGAATGAAAGAGGAGAATCAAGGTAGTAATCATAGAGTTTACAGCACAAAGGGAAGTCTGGTCAGCAAAATATATACATATATAGTCCACAGGTCCAGGCAAATATGCCATTGGAAGTGACAATTATAAATGCAATAGTCAAAAGTGAGCATTTTTCAGAGGAGTGGGGTGAGATGTAATACTGCAGAGGTTAAATTCATAAAGAGAAGAATAAAAATAAATTGGCATATTGACAGATTTTCAGTGAAATAAAATAAAAGTTGGTAACTGGGGGTAAGTGTTGGAGGAGCAAAGGAAAGATTCATTAGTTTTTGTTTTTGTTTTTTAAAAAGAGAGAGGAAGTACCATATATTAAATTTGGAGGTGTTGCTCAAGATAAACAAGAGTGCAGAGCTGGCCGTAGCAGCAAAATACTCAGATGTCAGGAAATGATGAGATTGAAGACAGCTGACTATAAATTACAAAGATCTCTATACCTTCCTCTAAAACTGTTTTTCAGAAAATGTGAAATTAGGTTAAGGAGAATTGATCAAAGGGCCTACATCCTTTCAATGGAGCTCAAGGTGACTTTATCAAAAATAGTGTATGTGTGTAATCAGTAAGCCTGGAATTTAGGCAAAGCATGTAATTGCTTTGAGGCCTTCAGCAGTAAATAGCAAGCAGGAAGGCTGCTGCTGATCTGGTCTCTGTACTGCATAATCTGAGTGGTTATCTATCTTTCTCTGGGAATACAGGCATCCTTGTTTTATTATGCTTCACTTTATTATACCTCACAGTTGAAGGTCTGTGGCAATCTGGCATACAATGTCTATCAACACCATTTTTCCAACAGCATTTTCTCAGTTTGTATCTTTATGTTCCATTTTGGTAATTCTTGGAATATTTCAAACTTTTTCATTATTATATCTGCTGTGGTGATCTGTGATCAGTGATAACTGATGATATTGTAATTGTTTTTGGGGGTGGGGGCTATGAACCACGCCCATATAAGATGGTGAACTTTATCAGTGAATGTCCTGTGTGTTCTGACTGCTCCACAGACCAGCTGTTCCCCCATTTCTCTCCCTTTCCTCAGGCCTCCCTATTCCCTGAGACATGACAGTATTGAAAGTAGTCCAATTAATAACCTCACAGTGGCCTCTAAGTGTCCAAGTGAAAGGCAGAGTTGGACATCTCTTGCCTTAAATCAAAAGCTGGAAATGATTAAGCTTAGTGAGGAAGACATGTCCAAAAGCAGAGATAGGCCAACAGCTAGGCCTCTTGTGCCGAACTGTTGGCCAAGTTGTGAATGCAAAGGGAAGCTCTTGAAGGAAATTCAAACTGCTACTCCAGTGAACACACAAAAGATAAGAAAGAAAAAGAGCTTTATTGCTGATATAGAGAAAGTCTTAGTGGTCTGTGTAGGCGATCAAAGCAGCTAGATTATTCCCTTAAGCCAAGGCCTAACCCAGAGCAAGGCCGTAACTCTCTTCAATTCTATGAAAGCTGAGAGAGGTGAGGACGCTGCAGGGGAAGAGGGGGAAGCTAGCAGAGGTTGGTTCATGACGTTTAAGGAAAGAAGCCGTCTCCATAATGTGAAAGCACAAGGTGAAGCAGCAAGTGCTGATGTAGAAGCCTCAGAAAGTTATCCAGAAGACTGCGTAAGATCATTAATGAAGGTGACTACATTAAATAATAGATTTTCAATGTAGACGTAACAGCCTTATATTGGAAGACGCCATCAAGGACTTTTATAACTAGAGAGGAGATGTCGATGTCAAGTGTCAAAGCTTCAAAGGACGGGCTGACTCTTCAAATTTAAGTTGAAGCCAGTGCTCACTGGCCATTCCAAAAACCCAAAAGCCTTTAAGAATTATGCTTAATCTACTCTGCCTGTGCTCTATCAATGCATCAGGATGCCAGAATGACAGCACATCTGTTTGCAACATGGCTTACTGGAATATTTCAAGCCCACTACTGAGACATACTGTTCATCAAAAAAGATTCCTTTCAAAATATTACTGCTCATTGACAATTCACCTGGTCACCCAAGAGCTCTGATGGAGATGTAAAATAAGATGAACATGGTTTTCATGCCTGCTAACAAAACAGTCATTCAGCAGCCTGTAAATCAAGGAGAGATTTTGACTTTCAATTCTTCTTATTTAAGAACTATATATCCTAAGGTGGTAGCTAGAATACATAGAAATTACTCAAATGAATTTGAGCAAAGTAAATTGAAAACTTTTGGAAAGGATTCACCATTCTAGATGCCTTTAAGGATTTTGGGGAAGAACTCACAATGTCAACATTAACAGGAATTTGGAAGCAGTTGATTCCAACCATCATGGATGACTTCAAGGGGTTCAAGACTTCAGTGGAGAAAGTAACTGCAGATGTGATGAAAATACCAAGAAAACTACAATTAGAAAACTGAAGGAGAGACTGAATTTCTGTAATCTTATGATAAAAGTTGAACAGACGAGGAGTTGCTTTCTATAGATGAGCAAAGAAACTGGTTTCTGGAAATGGAATCTACTCCTGGTGAAGATGCTGTGAAGACTGTTGAAACAACAACAAAATGTTTATTTTTTTCATAAACTTAGCTGATAAAGCAGAAGCAGGCTTTGAGAATGACTCCAATTTTGCAAGAAGTCCTACTATGAGTAAAATGCCTTTGATCAGCATCACGTTACACATAAATCATTCATGAAAGAACCAATATGGAAAACTTCATTGTCTTCTTTTAAGAAATTGCCCCAGACACCCTACCATCAGCAAACACTGCCATGATCAGTTATCAGCCATTAACATGAAGTCAAGATCCTCCATCAGAAAGAAAAGATTGTGACTTAACTCAAAGCTGAGATGGTGGTTGGTGTGTTTTAGCAATAAAGTATTTTTTAATTTAGGCATGTATGTTTTAAAAAATATGATGCTATTACACTCTTAATAGACTACAGTGTAGTGTAAACATAACTTTTATATACACTGGGAGATCAAAAAATTATTTAACTCACTTTGTTGCAATATTCACCTGGTGGTGTTCTGGAACAAAACCCTCAAAATCTCCAAAGTATTCCTGTACTTTCTGATTCAGAACAAGAACAGAGAAAGCAAGTGTGAATTAAAAGGCCAAGGATTAAAAAAAAAAAATTAGCAGAAAGAGGAATGAAATAGGTGAGCATGAAGTTCAGACTGATCATGAAGTCTCAAATGTCTGAGAATAAATATTCAGGAAAATTCAGATAATTTGAGATATAAGGCAGTTGCTTACTACTTATGTGGTTATGTGTGCATATGGCTTTTTACATTTATGGTGTGAATAGCTGTGTAAGTATGTGTGATTATAAAACAGCTAAATAATGTAACCAGATAAGATGTTCTTTATCTCTGGAACCACGATAATTTATACCTAGGACGGTGCTACATACTTGGATTTGGAAGGTAGGCTAATTTTAAGCATAGACAGCTGAGTCAGTGATTCTTATGGTCAACTCACCACATTTCACTCCCCCCACTCTTTGCTGATCTTCATTTGCTGTAGTTGGAGGCCATAGATTGGGACAATTTATAGGTAACTTGTGCAGAAGCTCTCCTGCATTATGGCAGGAATAATGAAGCTGGGAATGATGAGGCTACTATTAATACTGGGAACTAGAGTTGATTGATATTTCAAGTTGTAATAGGTTTTGGAAAGACTTTGACTCAACATAGATTTGTTGTATAATGATGGATGTCATTACCTTGTTGGGAATAGTAGCCCTCTAATTTCATTTATGAATTGGAAGAAAACAAGTCAGAATCTCTGTTGGACAGAAGGACAGTGAGCATTTTCACATACATAAAAAGACATAGATAATTGACTAGACTAAATAGGGAATTAATATTAGCTATGAAAGATTTTAGATTATTTATATGAAAAACATACTTTTCATTTTTGCATATGATGAGGTGGTAAATATTTGGCAACTAGTAGTTTTTTAAAACTCGAAATAATTTTTAAGAATTGTTAACGTAAGATAGTAGTACTTCAAGACCAAGAGCTTCTAGATTTGACATATACTTGCTAGTTGAAGATAACCCTTAAATACTATTATTTGATCATTTGTTCTTGGGTATACTGAGGAAATGGTATGAAGAAAATTTAAAGCTTAAAAATTCAAAATATCATCAAATTGTCACATTAATGTTAAAGGAATAAAATTGATCCTAAGAGGTTGACAATAGCTATTAAAATATTTCTGACCTAAAATGTATCCCTTCCTTCTATCCCACCTCCCCACCAATGGACAAGAATAGAATCAGAGCACCGCGTACACAGGTGTTACCTCATATGCTAACAATCTAAAAACAGTAGAACCAGCACTGAAGAAAGAGTATTTGCATACCATCTAGTGGTAGCTTTAAAAAACAGCAAACGTTTTTTGAAATCTTTTGTTTTATAAGAATTTGTCATATGTAGGAATAGTGTATATGATTACACTTGCCCCAAATATAAATCACAAAACCTCTAATTTCCCATGTTCAAAAACTACTGGGTAGTTTTATTCATACACCCCCACATGCACTACCGTATTCATAATTATTCTACACTTGCCTGATATTTTAAAAGGTATCAGTTATTGTGACTTTGCCGTCACTGCACCATTTCTGTCAGAGAAGTATGTTTGTCCTTGAGCTCTACTGTGCCATTAAAAAGGAATGTCCTTACGCCGAATTAAAGGTTCACATGAAATGTAACAGCTTAAGCTTTTATGCTCTTGTCACAGATTGAGATCATGTTGAAAACAAAAATGTCCACGTGATGACTTCCAATGAAGCACATGAATGGAGACAGCTTCTTGTAAGTGAGGTCATCGTGCAAGTCCGTCAGACGGCGGATCTCTATTTTTTTAAAATAATGTAACAGCTAATCATTTAAATACAGATGAAGGGTTTGGAAATTCATATTTTCTTAGAGTCACTTGGGGAGGCAGTCTCCAGATCATAGACTGTGGCCAGTGCAGTGTCCGGGTAAGGGCGGCCGGAGGGCAGAAGGCGTTGCTTCCCGAAGCCTGCGGAGTGTGAGATGAGGAGGTGAGTTCAGTGCTGTGCCAACGTGGGTGTGAGGAACAATGGCACGTGCAGTACTGCCATACAAAAGTCAAAAGGATGGGAAATTCCCAGCTAAATCAGTTGGAACGGATCATGCTGAGCAAGGGAAGCTGAAGTTTACGACGAGAATGGAAGGGAGCACACGAGGAGTCCTCAGCCGGGGGGCTTATGTAATTGAAAGGGGGACCTGCCTTGAAGCTGAGTCTGTGCTGGTTAACCACGTAGGGCAGAAAGTGTTCTCATTGTTTTCTGTTCAGAGCTCTAATTAACGGAGACAGAAGGAGTAGAACTCTAAGACGGTCTCACAACGTTGTGGCCTGGGTTTGGTGAGCAATTGGATCTTGGGGTCTACTCATTCTGGCTTCCTTAAAAGTTGGAAGTATGTCATTCACTTCCTTTCCTAAGGTGTTTGGTTCAAATATCATTTTTGGAGTTGATAGTATACAGCAACAGGATTGTTTTCTGACATAGAACCGACTGGGGAATTTAGATTACACTAAACCAAAGGCCTGTAGGGCTCTGTGTCTACTAGGCTTTCTCCAGAAAACAGGGGGCCACTTGCTCCCAGTGATCATCACCTCACTTCACCTCAAATGACTTTCTCCTCTTCCTGTTTTTCATTCTTTATGATCTCTCACTCTTGTTTTCTGGGATCGCTTCCAAAATAAGCCATTTGTATAAAAGCCCTTGTTTCAAGCTCTGTTTCCTGGAGGAGGTCGGATCTCTATGCACTAGAACCCCCTTAGGAACAATTGTCCAACACCCCCTCCCACCCTGCAACCCCCACCCTGGGTTTCTTTATGAGGCTGCCTTTAATCTCTATCCACACTTGACTACTTCTATTTCTCATATGACTTCTTAACATATTAGGTTATTTGGGAGATAGTAAAGGAAATTAGGTAGTGTAGAATTCTGTATTGTTTTATTTACCTTTATGTTCTCCTGATAAATGGTAGTTATTGAACACTTTTCATGAATGAAAACATTGAGACCTAATTCCACTACAACATATCTTCATGACATTGGCTGACCTACTTAACCTGTGCCTGGTTTCCTATCAAATTTTGGAAAAATTAAATCTACTCTGTAGATTTGAGGTTTAGTAAGGATAATATGGGATAAAATGCATGAAAGCGCTCTTCAAAGTAGAATGTACTTTTTAAATATCAGGAAGTATGCTCTTATGCCATTTCAGCCTTCTGGTAGCTAATGTTCTCCTTTGTGCATAAGCATTTTTTTGCAAAATGAAATATAGAGACTCTTTAAAACTTTTTCCTAGCAGATATCATTTAGCCAGGACACTGGGCTTCCCAGACTTCGATGAGAATCCTGTTTTTCTCCCACTATGCTCAATTGTTATTCATTATACAATGAAAATAAAGAACGAACTATAACCTGTTCTGATAAAGGCTACAGCCTTCCTTTAGAACAAAGCTCTTGGGGACCATTTGGGGGTTTCCTTTGCACTGAGGCTGCATGTGTGACAGACTGAAAAACTCCAGTCAACACCCACGGTGCCGAACACTCCACATTCTAAATATGTAGCTGGAAAACTTCCCAGATTGTACATCTGCCTCTCTAATTTACACCTCCAAAGATGAGGGCGAACAAGGAGGAGGCGAGAAGGCTTAATGAACTACTTGGAGCCTTTGCCTGTGTGGAGGGAAACTTCCCAGCACACACTGAAACCTGGCAGCAGGGGGCCAGGTGGTAAACAAATATTGGAATATTGGGTTTCAGTGATGTCCATTACGTGACAATGACGCCCTTTGAAGATGGTCCCTGGGTCCCAAATTGGACGTTGACTGGATTCTTCCACTCAGTTGTCTACCACAGTGCTGGTCCCAGCAGAATCGGGACCCCATTTCTTATCCCATTTGGGTCTTCTTTCCCACACCATGGATGCTGCAGGGGTAGAAACTATGCTTTCATTGGGAGCAAATGTTTCCCTTGTAATGAAACTACTAAGATACTGAAATCTGCAGGGCAGTGCTGGCAAGAGCGTGTGAATTCTGAGTTGGCTTTGGTGAAAGGTAACCATGTTTGTGGAAAGCAAACTGCTTACTGTTCAGTCTTAATTAATGGTGTTTCTCATCAGGCCACTTTTGCAGACTGCAGTGCGAAAATAATAATCTGATGCTGATACTGTGGAAAAGGACTTTAGATTGTGATTAAACTTAGAATAACCCTTAATATGGCATTTTTAAAATTATAGCATAGTAGGTATGACTGCCTTGTCCACATGATAAATGCTTCATTCTTCCAGGAATTCTTAACTTAACCCCAGATAGGCCATGGGTAGAATTCAATGTATTTGTGTATGTGGGTGGGAAAAAATATATATTTATTTTTGTTAACCCATTAATGAAACTTAACATATCTTTCAAAAGTAAACATAGGTTACAAACCTCAGTATTATTAGCAGAACATGTAACTTTATCACCAACAGAAATCACAGATACTTCTAAAGAGGTTACATTTTTGCAGGCATCTCAAATACATTCTTCACTTCATTGAGTTATTGTCAATTATCATTATTAGAAGTACCCTTAGATACTGTTATTTAATGAATTGAAGCACATGTATTACTACAGGAAAATGTGTTTTAATAACTTTATTTCCATATAGCTGGTTTCAGGTATATTTCTATGTATTGCTTATGTATCTTATGCTTATATAAATACTATTCTGTGAAAAAGCCAACAGAATGTCAGGAGGGTCTGCATGAAAATATGCTAAAACTCCCATGAGACCTACATTAGATCTTCTGCTCCATGAAGCTTTCCACAATTGCTGCATACACAGCCCACCACATCAGTCTTTGGGCATTCACTGCACTCAATTTGCAAATCATGATCAGCACATTTCATGTCCACTCATGTGTGCTATAGCCAGAGTATGCAAATTTACCAATTCCTGAAGTTTTAAGGATGAATTATATCTGTTTACATCTCTATTTCTCTGTTTTTCATACATTTCCTTGCTTCCATATAGATGCATCTACATTTTCTCACATCTTTACACCAACCTCTGGACAGAAGAGAAAGGTGTTGTCTTTACCTGGACCTATGTCAAATGTGCATACAAAGAATATGAACATACTGTACCCTAAGTTATTAGCATTGATAAATCACATACAGTTTAAATTTTATTTCTACACTTGAAAGTCATTTGAAATGTCCTTTAAAAGTTTCCACTATAGTAAAGTTTTGACACATGAAAAATATTGAAACAGTTATAAGATTTAAACACCTGTCACTGGAGAAAAGGCTGCATTTGTGTTTTCTTGTGATGGAACAACCAAGAAACTTTCAAAACTTGAAGAAGCAAGATACAAATAAAGTTGTAGTTCTTTTTTTCATTGAGACTTACTCAAAATATTTTTTTGTCACGTACTAGGCAGTTAAAGACCACACACATTGACAAACCTCTACAACAAGATCATGGACCTCTCAAAGCTAAAAGAACTTATGATCCATTTGGTGCATCATGAAGAAATATCAATCAAGTTACAAATCTCCACCTTAAATGTTTGACTTTCAGAAGATGCTGTATGACTTTCAGTGATTCAATGAAAAAATTCAATGAAGAAAAAAAATTAACCTCAACTTTAACCAAATAAGAAATAGATCAGTATTGTATCAAATATACCTCAAAATTATACTAGATGAATAGGACAATATAATTTAATTTCTTCATTTTTAGTTCTCCTTGAGGCTAACTCTTCCTTGTGGGCCCCTATACGGAACTTCAAAAGTCTTTATTCTATGCTGTTTTGATTTCATTTGTATTGGTTAATTAATTATTTTCTGTGACTCAGTCTCATTTTAGATCCCAGCTCTTTTCTTTATAGTCATTACTGCTGCCACAAAAATACTCTTAGAAAGCCTTGGGACAGCCTTTAACTTATCAGCCCTCAAAGAATGTATTTTTAATTTTTCTTTCTATTTAAAGAATTTTAAATAGAAAGGGGTTACCTTAGCAACTGCTGCAATGTACATATTCCACTGGGATTTTGTTAGTCTGACTTTTTATAGAAATGTAATATTAACAGAGCATAAGAATATGAGCACACTTTTTTATAGAGCAAACTTCCTATCTAGGTCATAGATCTCTTTCTCAGAAAAATCTTCCTTAATGATTTCACAGATTTTCCATGTTCATGATGGACTTGTTTTTTATATGTATATGATTCCAAGTAAATCTTACCTTTTTCTTAAATAAAGAACTTGAGATGCAGGAAGAGGATGGGATGATGGAAGGGATAAAAAATGTAGCTTTTGTTAAGAGGTTAAGGGTAGAACAATACATTAGGGACATACATCTGAAATGATGGACAAGGTTCATGCTTATCAATATGTGACTTTTTGAGAGCAGAAAAATAATGTTCAAATTCTTGTGTAATTTTAACCCAGTTAAGCTCTGAGATTACTTAGTTAACGACCAAAAAGCAAGATAAGGGAGAGACTTAAATATACTTTAGCCATTTGCAAGCATTTTAGAATATAATGTACCATGTATATATAACTCGCATATACATTGTATTGTGTATATATACTATATATAACACGACATAAGCAATCTAAGCAACAATAATGCTTTAGGAAGAGAAAATATTTTTCTCTATGCAGTGTGGGTTTATTAAAAGATCACATCATGGGGAGATGTTGGTCAAAAGATACAAAGTTTCAGTTATGTAAAATGAAGAAATTTTAGAAATTGAATGTTCATCATGTGACTATAGTTAATAACACTTTATTGTATACTGGATTTGCTAATAGAGAAGGACTTCCTTGGATACTATTTTTTTCACAAACATCAATTGGGCTGGTTATTAATAAAATGTTCTGGTTATTGACTGAAAACAGCTTTAAAATTTATGCTCTATCTCAGAATCCTTTTTAAAATCTGGGTTCCACCTCAGCTTTCAAATCTAATCAAGCTTTGTGGGTTCACCTCTCCATGTCTTTTACACCCATATTCCACATATTTTCCTTTATTTATACCTGTAAAACCCAACAGAGATGGCAAGATTGGCCAAGGCATTAGAGCCGATGGCTAGCTCTGGCCATTGGTCTATACTGCCTCACTTTGGAAGATTCTTGCACCGTCATTTTCATTTTTATTTGTTCATATCTATAACTATTTTACCTAATACATGTACTAAATTTTTTCCTTTCTCTACTAGTATGCAAAACAATATTTACCATAAAACAAATTTTTATATGCATGTGAGTCTGTTTCTGGATTTCATTCTGTTGCACTGATGTAATGTACACATCCTTTTATTAATACCATATTCTCATAATATTTTAAAAAATATACTGTACTATTCTTAGCTCTTTATATTTCCACATAATATTCAAAATCAGTCTTTCTATTCACATACACACACACACACACACACACACAAGGACTACTAGGATTTTGCTTCAAATTACATTCAATCTGGGGATATATTTAAATAAAATAATCATATTTACATGACTGAATCTTATGGTATAAGAACATAGCATATTCCCCACTGATTAGGTTCTTTTTAAACTTACTTCACTGTTTTAAAATACAATGAATGTATTGCACATTGCACACCATTTGTTAGATTAAATTTTTTAATTTTTTGGATATGATATATGGCAATTAAAGTGAACTCTCTGAAGTCATTATATAGTTTAACGGTACATTAATTTTTTAAATTATGGCAAAATACACAGAATAAAAAATGTATCATCCTAACCACTTCAAAGTGTACAGCTAAGCCGTGTGAAATACACTCACACCGCTGTGCCGCCCATCTCCAGAACTCTTTTCATTTTGCAAAACTAAAACTCTGTACCCATTAAACAACTCCCCATTCCTTCTTCTCGCCCCCCCAAGCAACTACCTTTGTACTTTCTCTTTCTATGAATTTGACTACTGTAGGTTTCTCATTTAATTTGAATCTACAGTATTTATCTTTTCGTGACTGGTTTATTTCACTTAGTATAATGTCTTCAAGGTTTATTCATCTTGTACCACATGTCAGAATTTCTTTCCTTTTTCAGGTTGAGTAGTATTGCATATATACACCATATTTGTTTATCTGTTCCTCAATCAGTGGATACTTGGTTTGCTTCCATGTGTATCTATTTAAAAATTTCAGGATACATAACCATTCCTCCAGCAAATAAAGCAATTTATTTCTTCCTTTTTAGTACTCATAATTTTTACTTCTTTTTCTTATTATATTGCACAGGCAAGGTTCTCCAGTTTAATACTGAGTAAAAGCTGTAATGGAATGTAATCCTTCCCAGTCTCAATGTGGGAAGTGTGGTGTTAGCTATAGGTTTTCATAGGTATTCTTGATTAGATTTTAAAAATAGCCTCATAGTCCTAGGTTACTAGCAGTTCTCCCTCCAAACCATAAATGAAATGTTGAATAATATCAAATATTTTCTATGTATTTAAGAAGATAACATAATTTTTCTCCTTTGTTCTGTTAATGAGGTGAATTACACTATTTTTTTTCAAACTGTTAATCTTTTATGCTTGAAAAAGTCTAATCAGTTGTGTTATAATTCTTATTTGCTTGATAATATTTGTTTAAAAATTCACCTGTATTTAAGGAAATTAGCCTAGAATCTTCCTGTCTTATTATCCCTATTTAAGATATTTGTAACATTTTATGTCCTCATAAAGTAAGTTGGAAAGAATTCACTCTATTTCAATTTCCTGGGATACTTTAACCAACATTGACATTGCCTCCTTCTTAAATATTAGGAATAATTCTTCATCAAAGCTTTCTACACTTGGAATTTTCTTAGATGAAACTGTTAATTATAGATTGCATTTTCTTAATAGACATAGGACTATTCAGAAGTTTTATTTTCCCTTATGTCAGCTTTAGTAATTTGTGTTTTTAAAGAATTTTTTCCTTTCATCTGTATTTTGAAATATCTGATCAGGTATTATCATAATGCTTTTCACAAATTTGTGCTATAATGCTTGTAATGTCTATGCAATCTATACTGCTATATCCTTTTTTTATTTCTCATGTTGGTATTTTGTGCCTTTCTTTTGTCTTCAGTAATCATTCAAGAGGTTTAAGAACTTACTTTTTCAAACAACTTTTGACTCTCAAGTTTTTCTTTCTTCTATATTTGCTGCTTAATTTCTGTTCTTATATTTATCATTTTGTTACTTATTTCTTTAGTTTAATTACGTTTTCTAACTTCTTGATCTGGATATTGAACTCACTGGTTTTTCAGTCTTTCTCCATTTCTAATCTATGTCCTTAAGTCTATAAACTTCCCTGGAAGCATGGTATAGCTTTTCTCCTTTGTTAGGTTACAGCTGCATTCCACAAATATTTATATGCTCTATTTACATAGCCATTAGGTTCAAAATATTTCGTAAAGGTCCTGTTGTTTCTTTTTGACCCATGGTATATTTAGTAGCATATGTCACAATTTCCAAATACTTAGAGCTTTTCCAATTATCTTTATTATTTATTTTAGTTTAATTTCTCTGCTTTACAACATATAATTTGTGTAATTTCAGTCCCTTGAAATTTTGAGGCTCTTTCTTCCTCCAGCATTTGGAATATTTACTAAAACTGAATTTATTCTGGACCTTAAAGGAATCTTGTCTTTAGTATTTTTCTGCTGTTAAATTCATGCTTTGATTTCTATTGTTATATTTTGAACAATAACAGGTCTAGTATTTCTATTTGATCACTGTAGTTTTTAGTATTCTTTTGATATGTTTATGCTGTTCTATATGCTCATGACAAATCAAATATAATGATCTTCTCTAGGTCTTTTTCATGTAATTTGTCTTCTCTTATGCCTAGTAATTTTGATTTAATGCCAAACAAGATCCAAAAAATAGATCTTCATGCCAAACATATTTTCATGGTATAGATGATGTTTCTATTCTTCCAAAGAAGCTTTAATTGTGTATGACAAGTTGGATTAGGGGTGAATAACTTTAAATTCATTATTGCCAAGATGTTATTTGTGAAGGATGGTCTATTTATTTCCTCATCCATACTCCTAGATTGTAATCCTTTCAGGTTTTCAAATGAAAGCCTGAAATGTTTGCCCACCATCCTCCTCCTTGGTTACTTTAAAACATAGTTTTATCTCATTAACCTTATGAAAGGACTAGAGTCTGTGTCCAGTTTCAAAGACTCCATGCTACCATTTGCTTTCCAACTTTTCAGCCTACCAGATAGTATACATTAATTGGAAAGGTCTCAAGGGAAATAACTTGTACTAAATCTTGGGCTCACCTTTCTGTGTTTTCCTTTAGTTCCAATGTTTATAATGTACATTATTTCGTATGAACACAGGGTAAGAGGGGATACAAAGCCTATTAACATTGGTTCAGTTGTGAATGGATAAAGGAGGAAAGTAATCAGGGAGAGCAGTCTAGTCTCTCTTTAACACAAGTAGAAAAATGTTGGAGCTTTTTGAGTACAGATTTCATGTGTGCCCCAAATTCTCCATTGTAGCATAATATCTTGAAGATAATAGGTGCTCAACAAAAGATTTTGAATGGTTTTCTGCAACAATAAATAACCATTACTTAATTAATAGTTTTCCAATTGAAATGTTAATGAAATCAATATTATGTAATCACTGTAATGAGTGAAATAATGCAAGGCAATATAAACAAGTGATGATCTCTCCCTAATTAGTTGTTTATAGGTTTTATATTCCCTCTTATCCTATGTCCATGCAAAATTATGTACATGTACAGAGTTTGGATTTGGTTGATCTTAAAAAAATGAATCTGTTTTATTATCACTTACTTTTCTTATTAAAAAATAACCTATATTCCCTCCATATTAATAAAAAAAGATATGATTCCTTTTTTTATCACTCTTAACATTACATAATGGGAATGATATCAACTTCCATACCAACCAATCCCACTATGTTTTGCTGAGACACTTGAAAATTTTTATTTCAGGATTCTATTAATATTTTTCCTTATAATGTTTCTTGAATATTTAAAGTGTCCTTAAGGCTTTAATTTTAAAGGCATAATCATTTAGGTAGATGGGTTAGTAGATAGGTAAAGAGAAA
Organism: Manis pentadactyla; assembly: GCF_030020395.1. NCBI lineage: Eukaryota > Metazoa > Chordata > Mammalia > Pholidota > Manidae > Manis > Manis pentadactyla. The sequence continues at coordinate 10,442,075 of NC_080026.1, read as the reverse complement.
GAGGGATAGAAAGAGAGACTTAATGCCCACAACATTTTCTTCTCGGTCACCATCTTTGAAATCTCTGTTCTGTTTCAATTGTCACTTAATTACGATAATCCCTTGAATATTTCTTCATGTAGAGTAGATTGGTAATAACATTCTAAATGATTTCCATCCCCATAGTTTTGCCATTTTTATAGTGTTGTATTGCATTATCCTAGAAAGAAACTCAGAAGTATATGTAAATCAGAGAGGTATGTGCTCAAGCTATCCTGCTGCCAAAATTCAAATTAGCTCTTTCCATTAACTTTTGGCACATCATCAGTGCATGCATCCATCACTTCTCTCACTGTCAGGGAAGTTCCCAGTTTGTTCTGTTTATATCTTGAGCAACTAGGGACATTTTCCCTCTATGAGTACGTTCTTAAACAAGTTCCCTACTGCCTAATTAGAGATGCTTACAGCCAGGGCCCCATCTGGGATCAGCAGGGCATCAGGCAAGTATTTTGCTCAGTTCCCTTTCTATATCTACAACATAATTTTAAAATGCATTATAATATTCTTGAGTCTATATGAAGTATACAGATTTATTATGAAGGGTTTTTTTTAACAGTGTGCAGAGACAGGGTACTTAGGTATTTATTTATTGGAACCAATGGTGTTCTTTGAAGTGTTCAAGCACAGTCTCTTTTTTAGGTTCATGAATGAATTTTTTGCATGTTCTATATTGTCAAATGGGTGTTGCTGCCTATCTATATTTCTAATATTTAGGAAAAGGGGGCAACATTTCATTAATCATGATGACTTGTTTGTATCAAAACAATATAAATCTTGCCTCTGCAGTATCTTAATACTACTAATTTAATGCTGGTTCCAGTTTTTGTTATGATGTTACATCATACATCACACTGCCCACGATAACTAGTTTTTAATAGGTCTCTAAAAGTTGCAACTGATCATCATTGATAATAATTTTCCAGGATATGCAGGAAAATGTGAGCAATAATTCATTTTTCAGTCTCATGTTAAATTTCCTCTTTGGGATTTCATAACATAAAATACACGTCTTCATCTGTGTTTTCTCTGGGACACATCAGGCTATAATCAGCTATAATCACTGCATTCCTAGAATGTGATCTCGTTCCGTGCTTCCCCACAAGGTCATAAGCAGAGAGAACAGGCAAGGGCCCATGGACAGAACAAAAACAGCACCCCTTTTGCACAAGGACTAGCCACCCTTGATTGGAACGGTTTAGGATTAAACAAAGATAGCATGAAGTCAGCCATTGTTGAAGGCAAGAGATAAAGTAATGGTCTTGAAAGGTCTCAGAAAAGACGGGTATGGTGACCTCCGGAGCCAGTGGCGTAGATGGAGTGATAGTCAAAACTTACACAAATGTAAGGACACAGATCGGCTGAAAGTGAAAGTAAATTCATATTTACCACTGAACACACTAATAATGTTTTTAAAAATAAAGTGTTAACTTTAACCTTATAAGTAGTTTGACAAAGACGTTGTTTGCTGCTCACTTCCCCACCAATCTGATTTTCCAACTCTTGAAATGAGAACCAGTAGCTTAAACGAACACGTGTCGTTTGAGTCCCTTCTTGAGGTTATGGGCTGTAATTCATGTAGTTGCCACCAGATGGTAGTGGTTATCTGTTCTAAAGTGCACACGGACTGACTAAAATCCCTCCATGTGCATCAATACCAAAAAAAAAAGGTATAAAGTCAATCGCTTCCTCTTTAACACCATAATGTTGTTATAGAATAATTGTTTCATCTAACAAATATTTTAAGACAATATATGTCGATCACTGAAGAATCAAGAAGTGAAGAATTCCTGCCTGCAAGAAGATTGTGAACTATTGGGACATATTGATGGGACCACAGGGGATGTCAACAGTGTATGACAAGGAGTAGAGAACACAAGTATAGGATTCCATGTGCAATCTGTGTGTGCAGTCTGACTTAGGTCCAGGAAGGCTTTTTGGAAACTCTAGTTCTTTATAATATATAATCACTACCCTCTGATGAGAGCTGTTGATACAGACAGAGGTATCAAAGAAAACTAAAGGATGATAAAATCAGCGGGCAAAACACATGGAAGGCAAAGTACTTTGAAAAAAAGAAACAGAACGTGCAAAACCCAGAGGGTTTTTGGTTGTTTTTAGGTCCTGAAAAAAAGGATTTATGATGGCTGAATGCAGATAACTAAAAAACTGAAATCATTTAATTATGAGTTATGTGGAAATGTGATCAGAAGCAATATTTAAAAGACTCATAAGATGGCCTCCCAGGCCCACACTGCTTTGAAGGTGACTTTTCCCAAACATTTAGGGAATGAATAAGTTCTCCTTATAGACTTGTTCCAGCAAACAGAAGGGGGGAAACGATGCTGAAAGAGCCAGCTAATGTATGACACTAGTAAAATCCTGTGACAAAATTAGATATAAGAAAAGAAGAAAAGTTTATAGGTTCAGGACCTTTAGTTTCCATTCCACAACATAAGGAGCTTAAAACTACCACATCACTGTGGTAATAGATCAGTGTTGGAGACAGCAGTAAGAATTCATATTTAACTTAGTAGGGCTATTGATGGTTACATATAGTAATATTTCCTTTTTAAAATTACTTTAGATTTATTTTCTTTCTCCTTTTCAATCTTTCTACTTTAAATACTTAACTCATTATTTAATTTTTTTCTTTTTCCCTATCCCAAGAATACTCTTTATTTTTTTAAATGCCCAAATGCATAATATTTGATATGACTTTTTCTTTTCACTTCTTTTCACCTTTGTTATTTATTTTTAAGACTTTATTTTCAGTTACAACAAAATTGAAAGAAAGGTATAGAGATTTCCCACCTATACCCTGCCCTCAATATATGTAATTATCAGTATTACTCACCAGAATGGCATATTTTTTAACAAGGATGAACCTACCTAGACACATCATAATCACCCAAAATTCATAGTTAACCTTAGGGTTCAGTCTTTGTCTTGTATGTTTTATGAAGTTGGACAAATATATAATGACATATGTCATATGTCATCATTATAATATCATACAGAGTATTTTCATTGCCCTAAAATCCTCTGTGCTATGCTTATTCTTCTCTCCTTTCCCTCACTGCCCTTGGCAATGACTGATCTTTTTATTGTCTCCATAGTTTTACCTTTTCCAGAATGTCATATAGTTGAAATCATACTGTATGTATCCTTTTCAGACTGGCTTCTTTCACTTAATATGCATTCAAATTCCCTCCATGTATTTACGTGGCTTGATGGATCATTTCTTTTTAGCACTGAATAATATTCCATTGTCTGGATGTACAACAGTTTTTTGACCCATTCACCTACTTAAGGACTTGTATGTTGCTTCCAGAATCTGGCAATTATGAATAGAGCTGCCATAAACATCTGTGCACAGTTTTTTGTGTGGATGTAAGTTTTTAATTCCTTTGGGTAAATACTAAGGGAAATGAGATTGTGTGATAAGAGTATGTTTAGTTTTATATATTAAAAAAAACTGCCAAACTGTCCTCCAACGTAACCATGGCATTTTTTATTCCTACCAGCAATAAATGAGAGTCCCTGTTGCTCCACACCCTCATCAGCATTTAATGTTTCAGTGTTTGGGGATTTGGCTATTCTAATAGGCGTGTAGTAGTATCTCGTGATGTTTTTATTTGCATTTCCCTGATGACATATGATGTGGAGCATCTTCTCATATGCTTTTTTGCAACCTTCAGATCTTCTTTACCTATGTATTTTTCGCAGAGATCAAAATTTTAGGGAATGGCTCATCCTGCTACTGTGGTGACCTTGCATATATTCATATAGGCAGAAGTTTGAACTGCAGTTTATCGGAGTCATAACAACATGCCTATGATCTCCTGGGAACATGAGAGTGTGGGAGGCTTCTAAGGAGCTTCTGTGATTCCATTGTCCACTCACCCCTTTGCTTCCCTGGAAGGGTATTATGAGAGAGTTTCTTATCATCTCCTGGGGCCGATGAATTGTGGGACTTTCTGCCTCACCCTCTCAGTATAGAGCTACAGAATATAAAACCACTTAGCTGCAGGGTAGGTTTGCTTCCTTGGCAATAGTGTATTCTACAGCTTTCATTGTGACTCAGCTGCCAGTGCGATCCTTCTAAGCATGTTGGGCAAGGACCCAGAGAACTGGCACCTTTGACTTCTTCTTCTTTTATCCTGTTTACTTAAATATCAAACTCTCTAAATCTAAAAGCGGCTCATTGTATTTTTACCAGTTGAAATGGTCAGGCCTTGCCTTCTCTTGTAAGATTTTGCGAGGCTCCATTATATTCTTTCAAATTTAATAATATTCATTTTTGTCAATATTTATGTGTGCTCCAAAATACTATGCGATTAGATATAAAGTCTACAGATATTAATGTGTGTTTTGATTGGAAATGCCTTTCATTCATGGTTCAAGTTGGAAATAATTGATGTTTTTGGAATATGGAGAGTTCCAATCCATAGACATTATATATATTTCCATTTATATAGGATTCTTTAATTTGTCTCAATAATATCTGTAGTTTCTGCACACCTTAATTTTTTTTTCAGTACTTCATGTTTAATTTTTTTCATTTTCTATCTGCTTATTGCTGGCATTTGGATAGGTAATTAATTTTTGTATAAATACCTTGTATCTAGTTACCTATCTACATCTAGCTACCATGCTACAGAATCATGCCATTTGGAAAACTGATTAATTTCTTGCTTTACGAATTAATGTTTTTTTGTTCTTGATTTCCTGTATTGCTAAGATTCTATTGCTCTTTTTTCTGCAAGCAGTGATAGCATAAATCCATGTTCAGTTCTTGAGCTCTTGAGGAAATCTTTCAATCATTCACCATTGATTATGAAACAGGCATACCTCATTTTATTGCACTTCACTTTGTTGTGCTTTGCAGATATTGCATTTTTTTATACCTTATAAGGGAAAATCCCAACCCTGCAGCAAGAAAATCTATGGGCACCATTTTTCCAAAAGCAGTTGTTTACTTCCTGTCTCTATGTCATATTTTGGTTATTCTCAGAATATTTCAAACTTTTTCACTTATTTTTATATTCGTTATGGTGATCTGTATGATCAGTGATCATGGCTTGCTGAAAGCTCAGATGATAATTAGCATTTTTTAGCACTAAAGAACTTTTAAATTAAGACATGTACATTGTTTTTTAGACAAAATGCTATTGCATATTTAATAGACTAAGTATAGTGTAGACAGAACTTACATGCACTGGGAAATGAAAAAAATCAGGTGACTCATTTCATTGCATTATTTGTTAATTGCTGTGGTCTGGAACCAAACAACAATGTCTCTGAGTTATTAGCTGTACATGCTCTAGTTTTTAAAAAGATATTCTTTATCAGATTAATAAGGTTCCTTCCTATTTCTTGTTTGCTAAGAAACATATTTTCTAAATTCAATTGTATTTCAAAAAACATTGGATATTTGATAATAAGAAATTACTGTTTGGGAGTGTGTGATAACGTATTATTACATTATACAAAATTCCCTATATTTTAGTGACATATCATGAAACACATTCAGATAAAATGATGTAATAGTAAGGATATGGGAGATGGAAGTGGATCACTTGTGGTTGAGGGAGGATTCTCCATAGGCTTGTGTTGATTGGGGCTTATATTACTGTTCTGTTTTTTTTAATATGTTAAAAATTCTGTTTTTTTAATATGTTAAAAATTAATATGTTTAATCCATTAAAAATTTTAATGGAGACAAAATTGAAAAAAAAATTGAAGTGGAATTTGCAACACGGTTACTCAAAACAAATGCATCAAATTTCACACACACACACACAGTGTGCCCCAACTCCTCCATTTGCCTTTATTAGTAGCAACTGATATTTATTAACCTTATATAATATTTTCTGAAACAGTTTTATTTCCCATGGTAAAACAACAACATTAGAAACAGAAAACTATTTGTTAGACCTAAATTTAACATATCCCTTCTTATATAGAAACTGAACATGGCATTGATTATTAGCTCATGATATAAGGAAGGTTAGAGAGTCCAAACATATAATAATGATAGTAGGAACCAATTCAAGTGGACCTGAGCACGCGTGTGCCCTTCCTTATATATATATATATCTGTATATGTGTGTGTGAGTGTGTGTGTGAGGCAGAACAAATGAGAGTTCATTATACTTTAATTCAGGTCTAAGCTTAATATGGGCTTTCAAAGCTTTATTTTCTTCATTTACAAAAAGGTTAAAAAAGCCTTCACTGAGACAAGTAGTGATTTTACAGCATCTTACTATGCTGATGGACAGTGACTAATGGGGTATGTGGGGGGGACTTGGTGAAGGGGGGAGTCTAGTAAACATAATGTTCCTCATGTAATTGTAGATTAATGATACCAAAAGAAAAAAAAAAGCCTTCACTTAACTATAGAGATTAAATGAGACACTGCACCTGAAGTTTAAGCATCATTTTTGGTGCATAATATGTACTCAATAAAATTGGTCTGTAATTTACTACTGAAAGGATTCTAAGCTTGGCTTCAAGTCAAAACATCAGGGGAAAGAAAACTTCTCTTTTGTTGAATATGAGGAAATCCTAGTAACTTCTAGCTTTCTCCAGAATGGGTATCAGTCAATTTCAATATAGATAGTGTGATTTGCTCTACAAAGTGTCTCTTTTCAAAACAGATATAGGAAATTCATATTTCGTTATGTTTAAAAATCTTAGGCAGAAGCTTAATGAATCTCACCTTAAACTATAAAAGCCTTTGGGAGTATCTAGGAAACTGAATTCAGAAATTTCAGACCCCTTTTTCTCTTTAATGCTACTGGTCCAAACTTGAAGCCTGATTGAGAGTAGAGGTGGGGAGGAGACAAGACCTTCGGAGTTACACAACCTTTTCCGTTGCTGTCCCCAATTTCTAACCAAACACAACAGAGGTGGTGTGAGTGCAAAGACTTTAAAATGTAAACGTATCCTCCTCAAGCTCATATAAACATTCTGATAGGTATAGTCGTGTTTACTGCAATTAGCCCTTTTAGTTATATGCTTGGGGTTTCGCTGATTCTCTAAACTCTACCTCAGAGTGGAATTTTAATTCACATGGACCAAAAAATGGGCTTGGAAATATAATAAAATGCCTGAGACAAGTCACATACTAGAATGTGAGTTTAGAGATCACCCAGTCCAGGCACCTGTTATTACAAGTGAGGAAGCTGATGAGAGGTTAAGTGCTTTGTACAAGGTTGCACATCAAGTTAACCACTGACCACAGAATGATTAAGAAGGAAAAGTCGCCACTACTTTTAAAGTCATACTGGAAAATTTAGAGCTGAATTTGGCCTTTCAAACTGCGTTGCCATCCTTTCTCATTATGTGGATAAGATAACTAAGGTCCAGGGATGTTACAGTGGACCTGGGATCTGGAACCACGTGCCAGACCACCTGTCCACTCTTCTCTCCATGCTGTGTTACCACTGCTTTTTCCTATATATCTGGGACAAATACGTTTAGTTGGGAAATATAATTTATATGGCATAGCACACAATGTAACTGTAACTAGAATCCACAGTTGTCTTATTTTATTATTAGTTTAGATAACTATTTTATACAGGCATTTCAACTAAAGAATAATTTCTGTCCTGTTTATTTGCTTGCTAGGTGTCTTCTCCTTTCTGGCCAACCTCTTTTACTTTTCTTCACATCACTCTTTTAAATAAAAATTTCCACTTATGTGGTTATCATGGAAATTGCTTTTCCCGTCTTCAATGTTCCCAGTCATTTGAAGCTATTTATTTTATGAGATGTATACTGAGCATCTTTAATTCTTCAGGGAGACACATTAAGGGTTAATAAAAAGTTTATATTTTCTTGTTTCCATTTACTATAGTCGCCACACTAAAAGCTTACCACACCCATAGAATCTAGATTTCAGGGGTATGTCATTCATTACACATAATCTCCGATAGATGGCACTATACTCCACGTATTAGAACAAGCAACCATAACTGTCTTTTATCAACAAATTTTGACAAAACTATTGCTTTATGGCTTATCAGATTTTGACTTTCTGTGATTCCACATATAATAAGGTTTAGGCTGATGCTGTGAAAATTTTACAGTCGTATTAACAAAACAAATGACTTACAATGAGATCTTTACTAAGTGAAGTACCTACACTGACTGCCCTTCATCCTGATATATTACCGCACTGCCAAATTATGACATAGAGAAAATACAGGAAGTTAACTGTATTGAAAGCAGAGATATTAATTTTTTTTTGAGAGGGCATCTCTCATATTTATTGATCAAATCATTGTTAACACAATAAAATTCTGTATAGAGGACTCAATGCATAATCATTAATTCACCCCAACCCTAATTCTCATCAGTCTCTAATCTTCTGAAGCATAACGAACAAGTCCTTACATGGCGAACAAATTCTTACATAGTGAGTAAGTTCTTACATGGTGAACAGTACAAGGGTAGTCATCACAGAAACTGAAAGCAGAGATATTTAATGTTTGACCTGCAAGTAGCACATCTCTCTTTTACAAGAAGTCTCATTGGGTTTTTTCCAATTAGACTCTGAAAGCAAAGCAGCGATTGCATGATTTTTTGGTGAAGGGGTTGCCCTGTGACTTTCACTGTATCACAGATTCAAGAAAATCACTTTGGTATGAAATTGTGAATGGCACGTTCAGGATCCCATTTACATACTACATTCCAGGGTTAAGAAACTGAGTCACATAGATGGCAAATGTCCAGGACAAAGCCACAAAGGCCGTACAGGAGAAACTAAGATTTCCATATTATTCGTGGTTTTATATTTATCTTAGAAAGGAAGAACCAAGATGATGAGCCTAATAAAGAAGCTATCACAGCTGGGGAAGGAAAATGTGCTCAGCAAGCTTTGTCCAGCAATTATGATGGCACATAAAACCATAATAATACCTAACATTTACTGAGCACTTTATACGAGAGTTGAATGCATCTCATCTTGCATGATCCTCACAAGTATATTTGCATGCTGCCTATTTTTCTATGTAAAGAATGAAATTATATGGTGGTAATTATAAAGCATTGTTGCTACGGTAGTGGAAGAAATTGTGAACAGTCAGAAACGTCGAATAATAATAATAATACACTAGCAATATTTATTGAACACCCTCTTAGATAAGGTAAAAAAAAAATAATAGTAACATTTATTGATCACTAACTATATTCCAGGGATTGTGCTAGATGTTTTACACAATCACATCTATCTGTTATCCTTACAACAGCTCTGAAAAATAAAAATATTATTAATTTAAATAAGGAAAAACAAGAGTGTCAAGAAGGCAAGTAAATTGTGCAAAGCTGCTTACCCAGTGAGACTTAAATTTGAATCCAAAATCTAGGTTCTATAATGCCTCACAGATGTCACAAGGCCTAGGAGAGATGTGGAGTAGGGGAATGAGATTTATACATATAAACACATATACATACACAGGTGTACAAATATGTATATATGTATACACACACACAATTCAATGCAAAATTTAATGTGCAAGATAGGTAAACAATTCTAGAACTAGGGAGTTGATGGTAGGAAAAGAAGTGAAATATATATATATATATATATATATATATATATATATATATATATATATATATATATTAACTAAGCATCTTAACCCATAATTTCTTTGTTGGTCTTAGGAGAAACATTCTTGAACAACAAAGGAAAGGAAGCAAAGAAAAGAATGATTTCCCCCTAATAAAGCAAACTTGTGAAAGTTTTTCATTGTCCAGTGAAAGAGAACAATGAAGGCAGGAGGGGACCCAGGAAAGGGGAGGCCATCTAAATGCAGTGTTTACTCTCCTGTAACAAAAGGGATGGTTCTGGAGCCTCTGAGCAGAAGCCAATGTTGATCAAAAGGATGAAGGTTAACAAAAAGTGGCAAAATACCTATTTTATCTCAGCCATCTCAGGAACCTAGATTGTTAACTATATCAAAATCACTAAAAGATACATGCTTATTTCCACTTGAAACTACTTTCTGGAAAATTAGTCCTTTTCCTATCATTGTGCGACCTGGAGCTAATCAGTTAATGCCTTTCTTTGGGCCTCGGTTTGCCCATATGTAAAGTGCAGGCGACGGACAAGATTACCTCTAGTGTCTCTCCCAAACTTCAAACCCAAGAATTCTAAATAATATTGTTGCCATTGTTGGATGATGTAAGAAACTTACGGCGATTGAATGATGTAAGCAATCATTCTCCACTTATTTAAAACCCCAGAGCAACCGGTTCCTACTTCCTCTGAAGTTTCAATTTGCAGAATTTGCGAACATTGTGAGGGGCTGTCATTGTCTGGGCTGTGTCCTCAGGAACTGCCACAGAACCAAAGCAAAGGGGCTATTAAAAATCACACAGCAAAAGTTTAGGACAACCGGGCCTTGGAGTGCTGCTATGTAGCCTCAGAATACCCCAGAGGAAAACTACAGAACCTCTCGGCTTACTTCTGGCTCTGCCATTTGCTAATTTTAAATTAATCAGCTTTCTGTGCCTCCTCTTCCTCTTTAAAATGCTGACAGTATCCATCTCACGAATCGTCCTGATGGTGTAGTTGTGTGAGGACTTAGAATGATGCACTGTGATCATCCTTACCATTATCATGATCCTAAACAATTATTATCAATGCTACTATTAGTTTATTCATCCTGTTCTTGCTCATCTGGACATGAGGTGGCGATTTTTGAATGTCATCTTCGATGTCCAGTTAGTGATCTCCTTTTGCCCTAGTTTGTTGATTTTTCTTTTTTCTTTTTTTTGACTCATAATCTACACCTGATGGAACTTTTTAAAATCTTACAAAGTACATTCAAGAGAAGGACGCTAGATTTGAATAGATTATATCTGCATTTTTAGATAGTACTTAATTTTTGTTTTATGCTGCTAATACGTATTCATTTTAATCTAGTTCAAACTCCATGCCAAACTCCACGGTTACAATATTATGCCAAATTCGTCCAAATATTTGCCTGGGATATCCCCCCTTCCTTCACAGGGGTAGGCATTGTGGAATTCTCTGTTCTCTGTGTATCACTGTAAAGCGGTGCTAACTGCGTGTCTCTGGTGTTCCTCTCTTCCCTTCCTTTTCCCCTTTGTTTCCTCTATCAAAAGCCTTCACTACATTTGAGTTAAAGGCACTGGCATAATCTGGGCCATCTAGTCAGAGGACAAATCAGGTGCCTGCCTCTGATTAATTTCTGGAGTTACTAAAAAAAAAAAAACTATCCCCACCAAATAAATCTCTTTCCCTTCTCCTGACGAAATTCCAGGATTAGAAATCCATTTCTCTGTGTAAATCAATAACCTCTCCAGGCAATCTCTTTCAAAATGAAGATACTCAAGGGAGTGTTCATCATTAAGCTCTTAACACTTCTGTGTGAAGGATTTTCATCAGCTTTTTCTCTTGATGAAAGGACAGCTTGTACTGCAAGCCAGGTGCGGGTGGTGTGAGGCCTTGCAGACACCTAGGCTGAAGAAAAACAAGGATCGGCTTGGGAAGGGAGCAGGGAGACATATCTGCATACAGATGAAATGTTTCTAGAGCCCCTCATAGGAGCGCTTTTAGCCACATGGAGCATGTTTTTTTCTTATCAAAGTACCCCAGAGGGGTGAAGAAGGGAGTTAGAGAGTACAGTTTGTCCCCACCAGCTACTTCAAGAGCTCCTGCAGTGCGAATAAATCCTGGCAGCACAAGGTGGTGGTGACTGAGGGAAGAGATGTGAAGGTGAGTGGTGAGAGCTATATGTGGGTGCCATCCAGGAATCCAGGTTTCTGGAGTCAAATCCCACCTCCAGGACAGACAAGAGACTCCTACAAGAGGAAAGGTTTAGCCACATAGGCGTGGACATAGTTTCTAGAAACCAACAGCAGAGCAGGTGTGGCACAAAGTACAAAGCCACTCAGGATGCCAAGGGCTCCCACACTGGAAGGGACACTACAAAGCTAGCGACAGGTGTCTAGTTCCCTACGGCAGTCTTCCTTTCCTGCATGCTGCAAAACGTGCCTTGTTTGTAAGTTTTCACAGAAAGAAGGTAGACATTCTAGGTTTATAAGTTTCTAAGAAACAACTGATCTATTATTGTCTACTTGCCTCTGCTCCAAGGAACCAGAAGTGTTTACTTGGGCACAAGCAATGGGGCAGTGGGGTGCTCTGCTTCCCCTTTGATCTGCATCAGCCCTGCAAGTCAGCCTTGTCTCAATTTCCCAGGGCCTGAAGCCACGCCAAGCCAACAGGAGACTTGGGGACTGTACATCTGCCCTCTTTCCCATTGTGCTCTTGGTTGGTTTTCCTGAAAACTTCTAGGGAGGCTGTATTAGCTGTAGACAGACACCTCTGTTCTCTTAGCAGGTACAATGTGTGAAAAAATAAAATTGGGTCAAATTAGAAAGCTCTGGTGCCAATTTCATTTTTGTCTGGTGGAAATTTTCCCAAACCAACACATTAATACTTTTTCACAATTGTTCTAAATTAAAATATTCTAAGCCCTTCTTTAGAACATTACAATATAAAACAAACAATTTAAAAGCTTAACTCCAAGATTAGCCATCTGTGGACTAACATTTATGCTCAAACTTTGCAGAATCCCTGCTTAAGGGAGGTAGGGGTTGTTTCCAGACTGATTATCTGTGTCTGATTATATTTAAGAGGATCTTCAGAAAAAAAAAGCAAAAACAAAAGATTCCAGCCCCCACCTGTGAGTCCAGCTTTTTTACCTTTTGTGTGTAGAGGAGTACTTCAAATTATGGACCTAATCTTGCTTCACTTGCCTGGAGTGAGTAATAACTAGGAGGTCAGGCCTGTGGGCACATGGAACAGCCTGTTGAAACAAAGAATGTGACAGTACAACCAGCCTGTCTTGTCGAAGAAGAACAGAACTGGAGAGAGATTACATGATTGGAGCCTATGAGTTCTTTTTTAAATGCTATAGGAACATAAATAGTTCCAAACCACTTTCAAATACATATCCCCTTTGTTCTGACTCTGAAAGAGTGTAGAAACATTCAAAATTACAGTTGGTCTCATTTTCCTGCTAGGTTGGGTGGAATTTGAGCAAGAGAATCATTGACCAGAGATGTTTTCAGTCATCTTGCCCTCCACTGGGTCTGCTTTCAAAAAAGTTTAGGGGCAATAAATGAATTGCCACCTACTCACTAAGCCTAATTTGCAGTTTAAAAATAAGAAAAACATGTTTTTTTCACTTTTTTTCTCTGGAAATTCATAAAAAGAGTCTCATTCAAACATAAAGAAAATAGATAGCACCAGGAAGTTCGCCAATGACTTACATGCTATGCCTCTCAACTCTGATGTTGGCAGGGAGGACATACTATTTTCTTCAGTTTATAGCTGGAAATAAAACAGGTTCAAGGAGATGACATACGTGGTGCAAAGGTACATAGCTTGTAATTGGTATAGTCGAGACTTGAATGCTGGCGTATGTCCCCCAAATTTCCAGTGAGTGTGTAAATGATGTTTCATTTACAGAATGTGAACATTCCTCTGAAGAAAGCTGTCCTACACTGAACTGTTCCCTACAGCTAAGGTGCTATCTTACCACTGTCATGATTTTAGTTATCCTCTATCTGGGAGAGTAAAAGAATCTATTTTATTCCACATAATGTAGAATACAGAGTACCCAGGAATTATGGTGTTTCTGAGCTGTGACACAGGGCCTGCCATGACCTTTCAGTGAACTTGAGCCTGGGCAGCAGGCTGGGGAGCCCCAGAGTGGTCAGGTGACCACATTGCCATCTGCAGTTCTGGACTGGTCATCTGGCCAGTGCTGACCTTTCAGAACATGATCCAGTGAAATACAAACTCTGAGAGCGTCTGGCAGGCAAAATCTGCTCCTCAATGTCAGTTTCACGGGACAGTTGCTGAATTGTCCACTACAACTTGTAAGGAGCCCATTCGGCTCTGGGCCTGAAGTTCCCACTTAGCATTAATGGATAATCAAATTCTATTTGATTGGAAATGCTTTTGTCTTGATTATATTTCCTTCATGATTTTAAATACCTAACACTTTAGTAACATAAACTATAATAGAATGTCACCTTTTTATAAGACTGGCTTTAAGAAACTAACTGTTACTGAAGCTGCTCCATCAAGAGAATATAATTTTATTAAAATTATATCTCAAAACCACATAGTGATGATACAGACTGAAATAGTGGCCCAGTATATTAATAGAGTAGACTTTAAAAACTTATTTTCTGGCAACTTTTTAAAAGGCAAGGCTTAAATTATTTTTCTCACAGGAAATAGATCCTCCATCTCATATACCCTGAACATTTGTCAGCCCTTTATCCAATGATCATTCATTCCTTCATTTATTCATGTAAAATTTATTGAGCATCTGCCAGGTACTAAACTGTGCTGGGTACCAGGACAAGAGAGATGAATGAAACCATGCTCATGAGCTTGCAACTTAGCTGGGGAAAAAAGAAAAACCTATAAAGGCATAATTATAAAACAATGGTTGGGGGAAGGGCTTTTTATACATATGGGATCACAGAGAATATGAGGCTGATACAGTCAAGAGTAAAAAGTCAAGAAAAGCTTGGCACATGTTGAATTTGAGCTGCTAATGAAAACCCAGGACAAAATGACTAGAAGGCAAGTAAATCTCAGGAGTAAGGTTAAGCTGTTGTTATACATGTTGAAATGAGCTTTATATGAGCCATGATTGAAGCCATGGAAGTTTATGTCAGAAAGAAAGGAAGAAGTTCAAGGAGGTGCTGTTGAGGAAAACCTTCGTTAAAGTTACAGAAGAAATGAAAAATAGAGAAATAAAATGTTAATGCTGACAACACATTATCATTACCACTAAGGAAGGGAAGAGTTTGAAATGCAGTGAATTTATCATGAATCCAGGCCTCACTGACCCCCAAATCTAAAATAAAAACAGGATGTAAAAGTCCCAACTATCTCCCTTTTCATGAGGCATTTGGATATGAGAAAACTAGAGTTTCTGCAAAAAAAACTACTATGTAAATTTCACATGTGTCATTGTGATAAGTGGTCCATACCTATGTACAAGACTAAGACTACTGGAAGTGAAAACCCTCATGTAAATAGCTGGTGATTATTTAATTATATGGCAATCCGTAAGTTATATATGTATAACATAATACGTTCTTTTAAAACGTGTACCACATAACTCTAAGGTAATTCTCCAAAGAGGCTATTAGTCTGTTGTATCACAGGATATTATGTTATTAATAATACACAGATGAAAGAAAATTGTCCAGTTAATGTGGTTAGCTACAGACACAAATTGAGAGTCAAGATTCATTGGTTCTATTTCGAGCTCCATCACTGACTCTGAGCTTTCAGAAGACACATATTCTTCAAAATAATATTGATCCTTCACAGGCATATGGGATTTTAAAACCAGATACTTTTAAAATTCTTTGAGATCTTCTGAAGCAGCAACATTAATTTTATTGCAATTAGCAAAGGATCTTACAAATTTTCAAGCGTGCATATCAGATGTGTTCTACAATGCACCCACATTGCAGAGAAGGGCTTTGAAATATTTTACACTTAAAGAGAGACTTTAAAAAAAATAAATTTACTAAATGATCCATGTCTTAAAATATCATGAACATTACCTCATTTGCAAAAGGACTAGGATCTGAAGTAGATATTTAAGCAACAGTTCTAATAAAAAGTGATAAAGAAATATGTAATGGGTAGGTTTTAAAATAAATGCAAACTTTTGTAAAATACTTAACTAATGTTATTTTAATTTTGAGACAAATTACAGTATCAGGTGACATCCTTGTTTTCAAAGTTAATCAGGAAATATCATATACAGAACTTGAATGACTGGCAAATTCCCTATGAAGACTACCAATTAGAGTCTTGTATGGGTGGGGCTAAGGCTCCAGGAGTTTTCACTTTACTTCTGTTTCTCTGTTGGAGTTCCTTTCAAGCTGTCAGATCATGGGAAGGACCTGGGCTTTGTTTTTTTTAATACCTTTCATTTTCCTACATGTGGTCAAGTTTTGAAAATTTAAACATGATAAAAGGCCATGGGACATGACATGATTCAGTTAACATTTTAACTGTGTAATGACCGACAGCTTAATACCAGTAAGAGATTAAGATAGAAAGGATGGTTATTCCTAGGAAAAAAATTATAGTGTGAGGTATGGATAGCCTAAGAAAGGCATCTCTTCAGTTGCATTAAGGTTCCTCAAAACTGCTTCAAAGGAAATAAAGAATAATTCCCACTGTGATTTGCATTAAGGTATGTTACTAATAGCAATAATATATTTCAAGTTTAAAATTACGTGTAACATAACAGATATGCATGTAATTATACATAAAATTCTTATGCAATCATATAAGAAACTCTCCTGAGCTGACGATGTTCATTCTTCCTTTATATTTTATAGCTAACCATGGCAGGACTTTAAGTCTTCACAATTTGATAATAAACTATTTTACTTTCAGAATGACAGCTCCTGTGGGAAGAGAAATAACATTCTAGTAATAGGCGGCCCTCAGAGCAGGGTCTGTCCACTCTCATCGTCCCCTTTCCTCTACTGCCTCTCTTATTCTTTCCTACTTTTTGCTCCACACCTCCACTCCCAACCCTCTTTTCTCTTGAACCAATAATAATTTGCATAAGTATTTGTAAGATAAATTCTAACTGAAATGAGCTGGCGACCAGAGGCAACAAAAAGCCAGGCGGTTTATTTGAGCGCAATCCCAGGCAAGGTTCACCAGTCTGCACAGACACAGGCCAGAGAAGTCGCGCCCAACCAGACAGGCGGGGAGTTTTTATAAGCACGGGGAAGAAGGGGGAAGTGGGCCGTGCCAGGGGTATGTGGGGAATTTTTATTGGCTCAGGGTTGGGTGATGGACAGCCAGAGGTCTCTTCCTTCCGGATGGAGGGGGTCTGCATCCGGGGTTTGTCGGCACCTCACGGGACTGGAATCCAGGAAGAGCTGTCCGTTCCTACCTTATATGGCACAGAGCTATTTGGTGCGGTCTTTGTTCCGCTTGCACTGTCCTCGCTTTCCTCCCTCCGGTACCTACAACCTTACAGTATTGTTAGTGTGTTAGAATCTATAGAAGAAGTCTGATGAAAAAAGAAAGGAATCTGAACAGTCATATACAGGATCCGTATTGCAGCCACATTAGCACGGTTGATACTGGCAAGAAATTGAATATGAATTATATTCATCCACAGGGGATGGTGTAAACCGTGGTATTAGTCATGTACCAATAATATTCCAGTGGAACATTATTCAGTTTTATATGGAGCTTTCACAACACTAGAGTAAGGTAAAGACCAGTGCATATAAGATGCTACCTTTTGTATGTTAAAGAGATTAATCTAAGTCACATTATTAATAATTTCTTGCACTTGCATAAACAAGCTAGAAGGATATGAAATGAATCAATAAAAATGCTCACTTATGGAAATATAGATGGGGATGGGGCAGTAGTTAGATATATCAATAAGTCTTTTTAATTTTTAAGCCACAGGAATGCTTTACCTTATGATAAATATGAAGAGAATTTAACAAATGTTTGCTGAATGAATAAATGATTGAATGAACTGGAAGACTCAGAGCTAGTTAGCTGTGCTGACAAATTAAAAATACCTTATTTAATTTCCCTAGCTATTGCCACTGTACTCTGAATCTTTACTTCCTTAAAACTCAGTGGACCAAGTTCTCATTAAAATACACAATCCACTGAGAATCTTACCTTGGTCTGAAGCATCTTTATGCCTGCACTTACTCTGTATTCTTTAAATTGAATTTAAGCTACTTCAGAGTGGAGATGATCTCCTGTGTTTATTTTTATTCTTTCCCTATCATCTAAGGCCATGATCATAGCTAACATTCGATAAATCATCAACCTCTATAAATTCTACTAATGTGTCATATAAGTGATGCTTATTATAGGACATAAAATTTAGATATCTTTTATCTTCATTCAAATTAATTGAGTCATATCATTTTACAATGATATGAGTCCTGGTGATATGACATATATTCAGAAATAGTGGCTTTTGGATGCGTTCCAGGTTACAATAAATCCCGAAGTTCCTTCAGATGACCAGTTCGAGGATGGGTAAGAGATGGATACTGTTGGGTGTTCCTCCGAACTCATTTTCCTCTTACGGACCTTCTCGCAGTGCCGTGTGCTTGTCCTTCCTTCCTCTTCAGGGGGCTTCAGGTCTTGGCCACTCAGAAGCCTCATTCCACCACTTAGCACAGCCAGAAACAAAAAAGCAAAACACAAGCAAAAAAGCTGACTCTACCTTTGGTCAATCATTAAAACTATTTTCTAACATAACGTGTAATGTTTATTTTATGAAAGTTTCTGATTTCTATCTAAAGTCCTTTGTTTTGCCACTTGCCCTAGAGGCTTTTTCTCATGCAGCCTTAAGATCCAGGCTCTCAAGAACACTTCACCTGAAGGCATCTTTTTGACTTTCTTATGGGGGAAGTCCTTTTTATTTATTTACTTAAAAAATTCTGACTTGCTTTAGAGTGAAGAGAGATGCGTGCAGTATTTGCTTTTAATCAGGGTGAATGTTAAGCTAGTAATAAGCACTCAATGATGACTCCTTAATAAGGTTTCAACATTTAAATTTCTGTGTGATAGCTGACTTATATAGTATACTTAGTCATTAACAAAAATGATTATTGGAAGTATTATCTCCATTTATTTAAGCAAAAGCACCCAATTGATAATACCTATTAGATGGTAAAACAACTAATACAGATAAAAATAATTATTGTTGCTGTACTGATGAATAATGTCTATAATATTTGTCATCAGTACAGCAATAATAATTATTTTTTAATAATTTTATTATTATATATTTTATAATTATTAAATGAATAGAGATGGAAAAGCTGTTTGGGAGTAATACATGAAAAGAGTGCATTTGCAGATGCTTGGAGAGTAAAGTTCCAAAATGCTTTATGGAAGAGACAAGATTTCAACAAATTTTATAAGAATTTGAAAGGATATGACAACAGAAAAGATGAGATGACCATTGTATACATGGTTTTCTGTAGATTCATCTAGCTAGTTAAATGCACTAGATGGAAAAATACAGTGGAGTTGAAAAAGAGGGAAATGTGTTATAGAGGACACAAATGAAAACTGAACCGACAGTAGAGAAATACAAACTTGAAGCCCCAAACATGGTTCATTTAACTCACACTGAATTAGTTCCAACTCCTACAGATTGGAGACCATATAAGAATCCTCTTTGCAGGTTTTTACAAAGCACAGGCAACCCTGGGAAGCTTGCCACCCTGGCAGCCCTGCAGCTAATTAGAGGCTGTCTTTTTTCACATGGGGCATGTTCTCTAACTCCCCTGAATTCCTACTTGGCCAGCTTTTTCATTAAGTCATTTATGTGGGCCATGTAGACACTTGAGTTGAAAACTCTTGATTTAAAAGACTCTATCTTTTTTTCAGCTAAATGGTACCAGTGGCCCATTCTGTCTGAATCTATGTGGTTTTGGAGTTGAGGTAGTAAGTAGCGTCTAAACCAGGGTGACCATCATTATAATCAGGAGAGTCATTAAGAATGGGGATTCCAGCGTCTCCCTTTAGTAGGTTTAGTGGGGAGCATGGGAGACATATATTTAACAAGTGTCCAGATGATTCTAATGAATCTATTTTCTAACAGACTTTGGAAATTACTGAATGGGGATAGATCAGCAGGTACACTTAGTCAATTCTTGAGTGTGAGAAACTGAGCCTAAGCCGGTTCTAATTTATTCACAAATGTGACTGTAATAGCTTTGGCTCCCTGCCAGTGGTCCTGGGACGCCGAGTTATCCCACTGGGTGCTCTCATAATGGATATTACATGAATACTGAATATAAATTTAAAAGAGCCTGATGATCATTTTTTAAAGTACCTATCCTCTATGCTCCAAAAGCCAAATATCAGAGGAGAGCTATGTCATTGTAATTAACCATCACTGTATATTAATTCCCTGTCTTTAAGAATCTTCTAGATAGAGGATACCTAGTATGAATTTTTCAGATGAGGAAATTGAGGCCCAAGGCTGTAAAGAACTGATTTAGGGTCATACAATTCAGTAGTTGTAGGGTTGGTCTGGAACGCCAATCTTCTGGCATTTTTATCTTTGTTCCACCACAATGTTTCATACCACATACAAAGGATACATTATGACATACACATTCTAGGAGATCAGGGTTGCTTAGGGAGGGTTGATTTCAGACTTATAGTGGTATGGATTATGGGTGTTATTAATACATAACAACACCTTCCACTCCTTTCAGGCATAAGAAAAACTCAGGTCTGCAATTTAGCCTACTTTTGTAGTTAAGACATACATTTTAGAGAATAAAACATAGAATATTAATTTCCTTGGTAAGGAATGAGGCAAATATTTTAAATGATTAAGACTAATTTACAAGTACAAAGGAAACTCTCTTCCTAAAATAGAAATACCTGTAGAGGTGAAAATTGGTTGATTAATGTAAATTCCCTAGGAGCCACCAGATGTCACTATTACAGGCATTATTCATCACCTTATATTAAGATTTTTAGAGATTTTAGCTTCAAACAATACATTTTGGGTTCAAGATCATTATGCCTCTTTTGAAAACATTTTTATACTTTCATAAAGTATATTCCATTTTTGCTTTTTTATAACTCTCAATATATAGAAATAAAATGAAATCAAGACATAAGAAAGACTGTCCTTTGCCGACAGATATAGACCTGGGTAAAATTATTGGAAAGAGATAAAACTCTCATGAAAGTCCAGTTCATACCCAAACTCCAGCAGTTTAAAAAATTGTCTTTGTTCAGTATTGGAGATCTAATGCAATGTTATTTTATAAGAACTAAGTCAACTGACTTTTAAAAACCAGTAACTACAATCTGCAAGAGTCTAATAGATTCCAAAAGGAATAAATATGAATAGGAAATGAAAGTTCTTGTAAAGGAGTGTAAAACCCATTGGAGATGTGAAAGCTAAACTAAAGTTGAAAATATATGGAAATGAAGTGGAAGGGAAGTGTGTTATTCAAGTTGGATATTGAAAAATTAGAATTTTTTTAGAACAATGAGGGAAGGAAGAAAAAAGCAAAAAAGATAGAGTTTGCGAGTGCATGTGTCTTCAGGCAGGCGATTGCATAAATAACTGAAAATATGGTTAATGCTAATAGGCTTTAGAGTCTGAGTAGGTAAATTATTGTAATTGATGAGGGGTTTTGAAAGGACATACTGTCCTTTAATTTTCAAATCATAAGAATCCACCTTATTAATAATTTTTGATGCAGTCATATGATATAATTACTCTTTGTCAGCCACTGGACCAATGACTGCAGTTGCATATGGATTGAGGTACAAGACTAGATTTAGGGAAGCCGTTTATGTTTTGCTCTTGCAATAATGAAGTTCCCTCGGTTGAGGCAGAAAAAGGGTATATTATAGAGAAAGTGGAGTCCAATGAATGTTACAGAGATCATAGAAATGCTGTGCAAATTTTAGCCTTTTTAAAAGTTTTGCCACCAGCCATTTGGGGAAGGCATTTTTAAAAAGTCCACTAAATCTGCCCAATGATGGGCTTGCAGACTTTTTCTTTTTCAATATAAAACATGCCAGGTATTTAAAGGCCTTAAATCCTCTAGAAAATAGTGTGATTATTATTACTACTACTATTATTATTAACCAAACATTTGCAGTTTTTGAACATGTAAAACTATCTTATCATATTAGAGCTCTGTAATTCTTATGAATTGTCTCCAAATGCTGCAGATCAATTAGAATCTGCCTTCAAATGTAAACAGAAAAGTTGATTGACAAGAAATTTTGGGACAATACTTAAGAACATTCTTACTCAAAATCTATCTCCAGCTGTCCTCCCACAACGCCTAAAATACCCACTTCCCCATCGATTAAATATTTGGTCCCCTTAATTAAAGTATTACATTTCTAGGACTGCATTCATCCATGCAACAAACACTGATTGCCTGCCGTGTGTCAGGACGTTGCAGGTTCCTGGGGATACAAAGGTGAATGAAATAGGATCCCTGTGTTCAAAGACCTCATGGCTTTATGAGATGGACATATAAGTAAATAATTTTTGTGCAATGAAGTTCATTTCTCTTTCTCTGAAAACACCAAGGAAGAATGTGCTAACTTCAGAGGAAAGAAGGAGTTGGGGAGGAGTGCCCAGGGAAAGAGCTGCTCGAGGTTTCTTGAAAAATGAGAAAGTCCTCAAGGCTAGGGTGAGCCTAGGAAGCTGGCACCTTAGGGGGTAAAGGGACCATAATTAAAGCAGCCCCTAATTTGTTGCTAAGATGAACAAACTAGAGTGACATTCCATCCCAATTTCCCTGAGACAATCCCAGTTTTGACTTACTGTCCCCCTCTTACTCTTAAAAAAGTGCTAGTTTGGATAATAATTTTTTTTTATGACAAAATATATAAATAAAGCCATAGTTAAGACAGCGAGGAGTCAGTTGTCACCAAGACCAGTAGAGAAAGTAGATTCAAGGTCCAAGAGGTAGTTACAGTGGCAGAACTGAGAAGGAGTCAGTGCCTAAGGAAGCCAAGAGGAATAGAATGAGGGTCGTGGTGCTGGAGGACACTGCTCACCCACAGCATGAAGGAAGTGTTGGCACAGTTTTCTAATGGGATATGGGAAAAAAAGAGGAAGATTTGGAAGCAACAGAATGTGGTGTTTAACTGGAAGTGTTGGAAAGAATGAAAGGCATTATATCTTATTAAAGGCTATAATAAAATAATGGCTAGTGTTTATTCAGTGTCTACTGTGCTATAAATATTGTACTAATTACATGATAAGAAATAACCTCATTAATCCTCACAGCATCCATGTAAGCCATAAGAGAGTTATTCTGATGTTCACTGTATATTTTAGGCTCCCCAACTTCTGAGTATTTAGTGAAATTTCCCTTTATGACATTCTGGGGTTGAGTAGAGTCCTATGACCAGTTATGGCTGGGAACTTGTGAGCAGAGGTATAGCTGCTACCCGTGGGCTGAGTATTTAATCCCCTGTGTGAGACTCCAGAGCCCTTTTTACTCTCTATCTCACCAACCAGAAATCTATAGGAGCAGGGCTCCATCAGCATAGGCCCTGCAATGTGAGGTGGAACATACCACCAGCCCTGATAGACATGTAACTAGAGCAACAAATATTTTCTGTGGTTTCAATCCCTTGAAATTTGGGAAGTGGATTGTTTTAGCAGCACCATAAAACCTATGCAAATGGTATGAGAGAAATGTATTATTTTATATCCATATTACAGATTAGCAAACTGACACCCGAAGGGTTAATTTACCGAAGGTTACAGAATTGGTGAGTGGATGACCCCAGATTAGCATGCAGGCAAGTCTGAACAGATGATACAAGCCTGCAGACCCTAGATGGTACAACACTGAATCTAAAAGGCCTGAACCTTAATGTTGTTTATTCTAAGGGACTCATAGTTCTGATCACATCTTTCCTCTGTTTGTTTCCATCCTTGAGTTATGTCATTATATCCCCTTCACCCAACACAGACACTGAAAAAGCTTCAAGAGCAAGCAAAAAAAAAAAAGAAAAACAATTTTTGAGGTATTTGTCTGTTTTTCTTTGTCCAGAAGTCAAGTTCGGACTTCTAATGAACAGGCCAAGTATGGTAGGTACTTGCCATGAACATTAAGGAACAGTTAGAAATGATGATACCTAAAAACAAGGATGGTTGCTAAAAAACAGACAATAAGAGAAGGAAACACAAAGAGTACATAACAATATCACTTATGTTAAAATATATTCATATAATACGTTTTTTTTGAAAACACGATATAAGAAAAAGCTACGCACTCAAATGGCTGCCCACTTGGGGAGCGAGGAGTGTGGTTAGGCAGCAAAAATGGAAAGAAAATTTAAAAAATAAACAAATCATCAGCCAGCCAACTCACCAAGGCAGGAAACTGACATATGCCCAGGATGATAATGTTTTGTGAACTGATGATAAGAATAGCTTGACTTTGTTTATACCTTGAATTTAAAAACAGAAGCAAAAACAAACTGCAAGGGTTGAAGTACCAGCCCTTTTGCCTGACAACTTTCATTTTCAGGTAATAATCATTTTGGAATAATTTCAAAGGAGCATACTATTTGAACACTGCAGAATTTGTATAAAGAACAAGAAACATGGATATACACAGTGAGGAGTGAAAAAACCTTGGCAAATGCAAAGTACCTATCCAACTGTTCAACTGGCTCCAACTCCGGTTCTCTACTGACAGCTCAGACCCTCTGTGAAGTATAAAGACCTCCATGGAAACCCTAAATTATTCCATGCACAGGTGCAAACATTCCTTCTGCCATAGTGCATCATTTACATCCATAATTTGTTTTTCTTTAGATGTTAATTATTTGTAGATTATGTCGAGGCATTGTAGGAGTCTGGCAGATTTAAACACCAGAGAATTAGAGTTGCAGTCAGATGCATCTCAGCGGCAATGGGGCGTTTTTGCTGCAAGGTGCTATGAAATTGTGACCGGAGCTATATCTGAAGCTGCTCGTTTGGCCAGACCAGGAGATTTGGGAGGCTGGTACCTGCTTTTATTTATTCACAGGGAGTGTTATGGAATACAGATGCCAATGCTGACTGTGAGTTAAAGAGAAGAGAGGATAAGAGCTTAGGCTTAACCTACAGGGGACCTGAGGAATAAAGAGCCCCAGATCCAGTGTGGAGAAGAGAGAAGAAAGGGGAGGAAGAAAAAAAGACTGAAGGAGATCAGCCTAATGAACCTTTTCCTGAAGTCAACGAAAATGGGGAAGTGGAGCCTCAGAGAGCAAGACCATACCAAACAAAGCAGGGATGAAGTGGATCAGCCAGTGTCACCATATTTGTCCAGGGTTCAAACACCAGCAGTCAAAATCGGCAATGAGAAAAACATTCATGCAGAGCCATACACTATTGTTACTGTCAAGATGATACTTCAGGAAATATATAATGCACACACGCACACACCAGCATACCATGCACGCACACACACACACACACACATATACACACACATGTGCACTTACTTTTGATGGTCAGAGAAATCTGAGTGTAGATTTGATTAGATTAGTGGCTTATATTCTAACTTTATGCAAAAGAAAATATGGTTATATACTTTCCTTTTTAGGCCTATGGCTGAAAAAGCTAAAAATGATGAGAAAGCTTTATTCTGTTATGAAGGAGTTTACAATAAAACTAGTGGCTCATTGATACCCTACTTTCCCGGAAAGTGCTGAGGAATCAAGTTACGGAAAATGCCGGGCTCGGAAGTTACCTCAGGAGAGCAGAAACTGAAAGGAACCCGACTAATTCAAGTGCGAATCCTTGGTATTTACCGTAAGTGTGAAGTACGTGTATGCGTTCACCAAGAGCCTGCTGAAACGGTCTCACTTTCTGTGCACTTTTGATTATCAGGACTTGCCAGCATACCCCAAGCAATTTTAATTAGAGGAAATGTATCTTCTTGTCATATTTGATTTGGAAGCAAATGTTGTTTGGTTTTTTTTAATGAATATAGCATTATGACTGAATAAATTATCTGCCAGATACATTTGTATAGTTAAAAAAAAATGACCATTTGACTCTCCAGACGTTTATTCTACAAAGCATGACTCATTGTGGAAATAAAATGCCTTTTTCTTTTTTGTAATCTCCCTTTCCTAAATCATTTCTCTAAGTCTTCATATCTGATGAAACTCTGAGCTGGCTGAGAATGACATATTTTTCTTGTATAAATGAGAGTTAAAATGTTCCCTCTTAGGAACTTCCTCAGACCAAATAAGCACACTCCAAACGCTCCCACACAATGCAGCATCATTAATGCCGCATGTGAATCTACTGGGAGCCAAGATACAAGTAGGAGAGATTTTGGAGATGGCCAGATCTGAGCTGGACTTCCCTTGAAGGTCTTACTAGATATCTAAAGCCAGAATATTCCTGGAGGGTAATGTGCCTTACTTGCTTCACAGGTACATGCTTAAATCCAGTGTAGGAGAAGACACGTTGCACGGTAAACAGGAAGACCTGAATTCCAATCTTGGCATCACCCTTCTCATTTAGCAAATTAGCTGAAGGAAATCATTCAGTCCCTTGGGAATTGTTCTCTCATGTATAAAATCATCTTCAATGGCATTTTTAGGTTTAATATTCTATGGTTTTAGTCCTCTGTTCAATTTCCTTGTATGTGATAGCTTTTATAAGTTTATGTTAAACTTATATTAAGAATCTTTTTTTTTTAAGTCACATTTGAGGTAATGTGTCTTCTGTGACTTTATTTGGGAATGGAAGTTTTTGATTGTCCTGGACACTGGACACTTTGAATTAAATATCTGGAGATTGATACTGTGTAGAAATCACCTTTATGTTGTGGCCCATTCCTCTTCTGTCTCCTATAATAACCTTTTCCTAATACAAGAGGAGCCTCGGCTGGACGTCAAGGGGTTAGACAATAGAGGGAAGGGGCAATTTCCCATCCTAGGCAGAGACATCTGGGAAAATGGTTTAATGCTCATCAAATGCTCTTCAATCTACATGAAAATACCTAAGTGTATGGAGACCAAGAGTGTTGATGTTGTCTCAGGGTATCTATTCATCCAGCGTAAGAACCTTTATACTTTGGAGGCTAAAAGAAACCCCATATCTTAGGGAAATGAACATGTTCTTGCAGCTGCTATTGTTTAAATGTTTAAATGACATCTGAAAATTAAATTAGGAAATGGAAAAGGGGGTTAATAAATAAGTTAAGAATTTGCTAATAAAAATCATAATAGCTACCACTAATTTGGTATCTTCTATGTTCAAGGTCCAGGCACTTTACATATATTACTCCTAATTTTCATTAAGACCCAATAAGATATTTTGCCTCTATTCTATAGAAGATGAGCTTGAAGCTCACAGAAGTTCAATAACTTGCCCAACTTGTTTATAGACTTACAGAAATTAAACCTGGATTTAATCCTGCTTTTTCTGACCCTACAGTCCATGGTTTTCCACTATTTCACATTGCCTCCTTCCCACAAAATTATAACTGTATTTTATTAATAACACCTTCAAGGCAGAGCCTCAATTACCTAGTTAATATGATAGATCATCACTTCACTTTTTTTTAGTAGTAAAAAAGATTAGCTGTCCTCAAAAAAAACACAAAGTATATTTCATTTATTTCTTCACTTACTCAACTAATACTGACTACCTACTCCATGCAATGTGCTACTAAACCCACAATGGGAATATCAGATAGGAAGTGAGCAGAGCCAGAATATTGTAATGAAAACTAAACATTATTACACCAGTTATAGATCACTGCATAGAACTTCATAAAAATGAGCAAACAAAAAATCAGAATTTAGGGGAAAATGTGTCAGTACAGAAGATACAAACCAGTGTTGTGAGGACAGGTATACTACTAAATGGATCTACTAAAATAAAACAAAATACTCATTTTCAATTAAACATCATGAACTATGCTGTGCAAGATGAAAAGAGTACTTCGAGAAGAAACTGTTGAGAAGACACTAACACAAACACAGTAGGCATGTTAAAACCACAATGGAAACAACAATTAGATGACTAGTTTTACTTGGATATAATGTTAGCTACCCTCTTTCATCAAAAATATTTTTATAGTTGTCCTAATTCATTTTCCATGAAAACTGATGAAAGAGTAGAAAAAACTAAAAATTGCATTTTTCTATCATTTTTATATTTGTGTAGATTAAAATATAAACACCTTTCCTACTTTGGAGTATTCTAATGGTGTGTAGGAACCTTCCCAATTCTTGTGCATGAGATGTAAGGATCAAGTCTAAAAATTATATTCAAGAGGTATTACCAATATTCGATTTTCTTTATTGGCTAAACAAGGGACATTTTTCTAACCGATCACTATTCTTGACGATCTCTGAACTCGTTAAAAAAATGTTTGAATGCCATTTTTTAAATACCTGTTTTTATGAATTATAGCAAATGGAATGATTATTTGCAAAAATAATAAATGAGTACTTTGGACTTGGTTTAGAGGCATCAGGCATGTCTCTTGACACTTGCAGTTATGGACAGAAAGACTTTTTTTTCAAACTTCAGAAGATAAAATAGCACCAGAGCCTAGAAATTGATTTTAGAAAGCTGTCAGAACCCAGGAGTGTGCATAGAAACAGGCAACCTGCTTTTAGGTTACGACTTTCTGACACCGATGTAAACATCTGACTTAACAGACTTTTTTTAAGTGGTGCTTAAAAGTGTTGGTATGGAACATAAGTAGATAATGCAAATATGTTACCGACCCCTACCAATAGTTGCAATTATGCAAATTTTGAAACCTTCATCTTTTATAATTAGGTGTAGTGGGCTTATGTAGTTAAGTTCTCCACTGGCTAGCTCAAATTCCCTAATCTGTTGAGCAGCTTTCTACCTAAAAATAATGCGCTTCAAATAGACAAAAATATGCATTCTGCAAAGAAATGACAGAATGTTTATGATGAAAAGAAAAGACATGACATCCTGAATAACTGTTAGTTGACAAATTCCTTGTTTGTCCCTAAAGAGATGTGTTTTTATGAAGAGCTCAAATTCTTCAACAATAATTAAGCAAGTTGTTGAATTGGTCATAAGACTATGAAATTTAATTAATATACTCAAAATCTCTAGAGATGAATTATTTTTAAATCTGAGTGCTAGATGGGAAGGTTACCTACAGTAAAATTTACATAGAACCTAAAATTATCCTTAATAGATAGATATTTTGTCTTCATTGCTATTGGACATTAAAGAATCTTATTATCCATACTACTAAGTATATAGAATGTATAATACCATGACCAGCACCTCCCACAACCATAGGAAATAAAAAGTTTTCAGCAGAATTATACATATGTGTTCATATAATATATATACACACGCTTAAAATGTATATGTTTAAATTTATATATAATTTTAAGTTATACATATGTATTATACACACAAAACTTTTTGTTTCATTATAATAAATAGAGACATTTTGGTACGTCTAAGTTTTTAATTAAGAAGCTAGACTGACTTGAATAAGTTTTAATCTGAGGATTCCTACTTTTATTTCAAAGATAGGTCTAGTATCTTGGTAGACTACATTCTAAATAAATTACATATGCTATCTTTATTTTCTAATTTCATACAAGGCTATATTTAAAGACATAAAGGTCATTCGACAGGAGGAAAAGGAAAGTACAAAAAACCAATTCAAGCTTATTTTCACTTAAATGAATCAGTCATTCAGACAAGGGAAGATAGGAAAGGAACAGCTACTGTGATTTTCTAGGAAGAAAAAAGATTCAATTGAAAGCATCCAAGGACCTGTAGGCTGTGAGACAATTTGGAATAGTAGCTTTAGAAATAGGGCTTATAGTTCATTGTCTAAATTATCTTTCTACAGCATTTCTTCTACTGTCTCTCCAGGGATTAATGGAAGGAGATCCAATTTGGCTGGTGATTAGAAATAGTAATCAACTGTTAGTTCAAATAATAAAAGCTTAGATATAATAAAAATACTTGCTAAAGATAGATTTGGTCAGCTCCTATATCAGTTATTCCCCAAATAGTGAATTCACAAAAATTTTTCATTAAACTCTCAATAATTTGTACCCATTTAAAAAAATAATGCCAAAAAAAAAGGGGGAGAGAGAGAGAAGAAACCAGCCAGTGCAAATTAATTGTAGAATAAATACATGAGAAAGTGCATATCCTGGCCATGTACTTCTTTGATTACAACCATTTTAAAATATCACGCTTTGTTTAATTCTATCCTTAGATTCAGTATAGAATCCAGCTCTTCCCAATACGCCTTCCCATAGCCCAAATGGATTGACCACACCTCAGTGGAAAAAAAAAAAAAAGAACAAGAATGCACCAACATGGAACAGAGCAGAAAAAATTGACTAGTGAGAAAAATTTATTTAAAAATACTTATTTGTGGCATATTTCAGTACTTTATAAATTTGAAACGTGGGCAAAGTCACCCATATTTACTTCAGAATGTAGTTTAGCACCAGGAAAATAAGGCTTTGAAAACAAAACACGCACACACACACACACACACACACACACAATGGGTCATCAACACAAGGTGGCAGTATGAACCAGTCTTTTAGGAGTCAGAGTTGGTGTTTAAGCATTTTCTTTCTTACCTCTGTGAGACTGATTTATATGATTCATGCCTTTTAATTTGGCATTTATTTTTTTCTTAAAAATCAGGTAAAGAAGGAAACGGGGAATGAAGTCTTCTTAAAGAAAAATGAAACTTTTCTTTAAATGGATATTTTTATATAATTAGTAATCACAAATTAAACCTCTAGGTATCCCTAATGTATTGACTATTGTGTGTGTATATATATATATATATATATATATATGGAGTGTTGTACCTAATTTTCTCCAAGATGGACACCATGCATATAGTCTTATCATCACATGAATGGATTACTTTCCTACACTGATATAGCTATCTCCCTATTCTCATTTGCCTAGAATCTAATTTATTGTTACTTTAGTTCATCATATATATAGTTACAAGGATCATTTTACTTAAAGGCCATTTTCATGTCACCACTATTTCAATAAAGTATTTTCTTTGAATTCAGCATCTTCAGTGGACATCTCATTATTTATTACTTTAAATATAAATTCTTAATTTGGTTTTCAACTCCACTCCAGTCTTAATTATAAGATACTGGTGTACACACACACACACAGTTATTTTTTCTCATCTCTCCAGCCAGGCAAGTCCCATTATCTATCAATTAAAAATATTATTAGAATTCTTGTGCCCTTTCCCTAACATTTCTAATATTTGTCCCCCTAAAACCATTGTTCACTGGTGTCAATCAGTTCCTTTAAATTCCTTCAGAGAGCCCATCTTCTTGAATAAGCTTAAATCCATGTTCCCTCAGCACATAAGTCTACATTTTGTGGCACATTCATAAACACTATTCATATGTAAAATATTAAAATATCTAATGATTGACTATTTCTTACAAAGTATAACCTATAGTTGGAAGGGCTTGTTTTTCTTCTCTTAAGAATATTACAGTCCTATTATTTTGTGCCTCCCCATCATTTCAAGTATATGGTACAGTATATTTAGTTAATACTTGACACAAGTTTGGGGAATAAATGTGTGAGTCCAGTCTTCTAATGGCTTAAAACTTAATATTGACATACACAAACACGCACACATACACATACAAACATATAGGCAACACAAAATTTTAAATTGTGAAATATGTGTGTATTAATATAAATAAAAGTACACATGTTTAATGTAAGCTTCAAGGGTAAGCATATTTAAAAGTAGAGTAGAAGAGTCAATATTGTCATTTAACATCTATTGAGGTTCTTAATCATGAGCAACACTCAACAGAATACAGAATTAGACAAAGATCTGGTGCAGCAAGCTTCCTAATTTTCATTTCTGCTATTCAAACAATAAGGAGAGCAGCTAAAGATAATAACTCAACTTTCAAGTGTGAAATATTTAAGATCATATACACTTAAATTTTATATATCATGAACTGCATAATTAGTATATAGAACCACAAAGCGTTTTAAAGTTTTAAGATTAGAGATGAAAATGTCAAATGTTTCTTTTAAAAATTTACTTACAGATATGAGTTGATGCCATGTGCTGAAATATTTTAATGTAGGAACATTTTCTATTTTCAGATTCCATAAAACAATTTCATTTAAATGTTTCTCATGCATCTTCAGTATCAATTACTTTGTTACCACTGGGTCAGATCTTTGTCATCTAGAAAGGTTTCCTAGAAGATTTCTATTTTTTCATTCAGATGGTTTATTTGATACAGAGAGGTTTTCAATCAATGTGTGATGCTATCTTTGGAACTTTTATCCTAAAATTCTAAGTTCCTATGAATGTATAACATTAGGAAATTTTCAGATTTTTGTTGTTGCTATTGTTTTTGTATGTTTTATTAGTAGTGGACTTTTATAGTAGGCGATTTCTGTAATATAATCAGTCACTGTCTTGCTCTTCAAAATGCTCTATGAAAGATTTATGTAAAATGGCATCTAACATCATCAGGTTTTAGTCCCAAGGATAATAACTAAATCTGTGTTTGACCCCTTAAAAAATCCCTATAATCATCTCAAACTCACATGGATGATGGTTACTTCTGACTCATTTGCCTTCCCCAAACAAACTTTGAAAGAACTCAATTCTAAATTATATTCTCCTTTCTAAGGAAAAATTTTGGGGAAAAACTCTTTGTATTTGGACACATATGATCTTATTCTACCAGTGGAACCACAATTTTTCAGCTGTGTTGATGGAATACATTCCAAAACAAATAGCATGCAACTTTTGTTTGCAGTTCATTTTAACATTATGTATGTGATTTCTTATATATTTATATAGCTAAATTCTATATTATATACAATTACATATTATATCAATATGTTAATATGTCATCGTATATATATATATATATATACACACACATATATATACACAAATACACACACACACATTTATTATTAATTTGCAACAACCTGAAAATATGAAATAGGATGATGCATGTAGACAAGGAACTGGCTACTTGTTGAGCTTCTACAGAGGCATTATCCTTGCGGTTTGGTGCACTTACTCTGGAATCAGCCTGTCTGAGCTTGAATATCACCTCTACCCACTTTCTACTGCTCTGTGACCTTGAGAAACTTTTTACCTCTGCATGCATCAGTAATATCAATGCCTACTTGATAGAGTTACTTAGTAAATTATATAGCCAGTGCTTTAAAGTACCTAAGTAGTGGCTCCTACCTGGTGACAGTGACTGCTACAAAAGTATGTGTTTAAAAAAAACAAGAAAAACTTATAAATTAAACAATTGAACAAATTCAAAATTAGGGCAATGCAAACATCTCCCTATTTGCACATGTTTTTTCTTTCTTTTTAAGTTCTGCAGGGTAGAAAGATGTCTTTTTTGAAGACTTTTGGGGTAGACTTCTTTATTCTCATTTATACTGGATCTAATCACCTCATGTATTATAGCTCTTGCCCTTTTTCATGACTTGATTTCTAAGACTTTCGTCCTTTTCAGTCACATGCCATTTTTTAAAATGTTAACTTTATGTTGCTTTTGCTACTTGGGGTATTTTATCTTTTCCTGTTTCTACATTTAATTCTAAGCTGCAAGTTTCTCACCTTAAATTCTAACAAGAAATTTTATTGAAAAAGTGGGGCACATGGGCATGTTTGTACTCCTTAAACAAATCCATAAATATTAATACAAATGTTTGAAAATTGGACTGGAGCATTATTGTAATTCTGTTCAACTTCATCATTGATAGACTATTTTAAAATTCTGCTTAAATTCATCAAAGGATATTTTTAACTATGAAAACAGTCCTTTCAAGACTCTAAATATTAAACATTTTCTAAAAATGTAATTTGTTGTGGCAGGAAATTCCTCCTCCTGATCCTTCAGGCTCTGTTACATTCTAAAACCAATCAAATTTATTTTCCAAGTAGTTAAAATGGTAGAACTGTTCTGAGCTGAAGAGAAAAAAAAATATCTTAGAGCTATAAAAGGGGTTCAACACATCCTTGTTAAAATAAATTAAGCATATGGACAGTGAATCATGTGTCTTTTCTTGATGTAACAAGAACATGAAGGCTTTTTTTTGTCTGTATTATAGTCACTGCTCTCCTGTTTAAGCAAACAACTAATCAGGACAATATGTACTTCAAACACTCAGATAAATAAGATCACCTTTGCTTAGTTCCATCATGATCTAATATTCTTTCTAACGAGCTTCTCCAAAGCACTCCGTAATACAACTCTCTACCTCTGCTATTTCCAGGTTGATCCTTTGTTTGTAGTGTCGTCTGGATTCCACATTATTTTAAAAAAACAATGGCGCTTTTGGCTTATTATCTGGCAACAGACATGCCTGTCAAATAACTAGGAAACTAGTGACATCTCCTCTGACATACTCAGATTCAAATTGTTTGATACGGTTTATAACAAAGCCACTAAATATTCAATGTTGGATTACATTTGTGAAGAGGCTATTAAAGTGACAGCAACATTTAATAAATAAAACCAATGAATTAGTGATATCCAATCTTCCAATTCTTTCTCAAGCAACTCCAAGTGTTTACTTTGTCTGTTTGATGACTTGGATGCTAAGTGCTTACTTGCGTCCCACTGTTTGTCACAGGGTAAGCAGTCAGTCTCCTTGAGGAAGACGGTTGCCTCAGGACAGCTCACTGCACTTCCCTTGAGGTCAGTCGGCCCTTCCGAGGCGCGGAGGTCAGGAAGCAGCCCACCCCACATGAGGCTGCTGAAAGGCAGCAGGGCGGCAGCAGGGTGTCCTGAATCCACATAATGTAAGTGATGGGCTATCTTTCCTTCTTTGGTTATCTTTCTAGGCCCTGTCCTCAGATGGGCCTGTTTAATCACAGAGATGTATAGACATCTAGCTAACAACTGTTCTTGTATCTAACTCGGTCATAATTAAACCCTTAATGGCAATCATGAAAATCTCCTCTCACTGGTTAGGTAATTGCAGACACAGAGAATAAAAGCTGAACTGTAATTGTCGGCCTTGTTGCCAGCTGGATACTGAAATGTGCTAGGATTGTGATTACTTAATGTCCCAACGTGGCTTGTGGCCAATGCTTAAAGTACACTCTAGAAAACTATCACAAAAAACATAAACAAAGCTCAATTCTCTAACTGCATCTTAATTCTGCTTACATTGAGAGTATGTAAGCCTTGCTATTCCAAACTTAAGTCATAGCATAAGGTAGATACCTATAGAAACTAAATGAGATCTGGGGATAATGCTACAAAGATCACCTATCTGGAAATAAAATCATCTGATTATATATCCTGGCTCTTGCCTTTGGCAAATAGCTATTACCGTATTCAATTTTTTAACCTGTTAGGGGGTATATCAATAAACTATTACTGTCGAAGAAAATATCCTAAAACTCAGTGGCCTAAAAGAGCTATTGCTCTTGTCCATACGTCTGCTAGTTGACCAGGGATTGGATGATCCAGACGAAGCTCAGCTGAGCTTGGAGTGGCTTGGCTCCAAGACGGCAGTTGTGTCAAACTACCCCCCCAGTGTCTCTCCTCTTCTGTAGAGGGGTACACATTCCGGAGTATGCTTTTCTCATGGACAAGGCATAAGTACAATAGCAAGTCCAACCATACTAGTACATTTCAAGCCTTTGCTTGCTTCACATCTTTTAAAATGGCTGAGCCCAAAGTCAAAGGTAAAGAAATACAGTCTGCCTCTAGCTGGAGGAACTACGAAATTACATGGAAATATATATGAATTCAGGGATAGGCAAAGAATTGGAACCAATAATTGTCTACCACAAGGACTAGACCAGTGGTTTCAAATTATGTGTATGGAGCCCTAGAGTTTTCTAAACAAGCCTCTTCTGCATACAGAGATACCAGATTTCTACCCAGCCACAACCCAGAGAATGTATGTAATCATCTCTTTTATAGTTAATTCTCAATTTTCCATGGGCTGAATATCCATTTTTTTGAATTTCCTGTGGTAAAAGTAATAAATGCACTCTCTTAAAAAGGTTTTAACAATTACAGTGACTTAGCATCTATATGTAAGAATCCATGCATTTATGAAACTATACATTTATGAAACTATAGAATAACTAATAGTTGCTGAAGCGCCTGTGGCAATGTACAACTACTTCTTCCTCTCACCAAATGTATAAGCGGTTCCAAGTGATAGTACCATGTCCAACAATTCACTCTGAGAATGGAGTAGAGGTCATGGCCAAGGGGTCACGGCAGACAAAGGAGAGCTGGAGAGTTGCCAGATTCCTGGACTGTGATACTTGAACAATTAAGTGTGGAGAAAAGTTATAGCAAAGTGGAGAGATGGAACTGTATCATTACTGTACTCTTTCTACTCTATTATATTAAAAGTGAATTGAGTAGAGAAAGAGGTGACAGCAGCAGGTAATTTTAACAAACACTAACTTTCTTTTTATTCTTCTTTTTCCAAGTAATTTGTAAGCTTGTGTCAGAGATTCAGGAACCCTCTTCTCCTGGAAATACAACTAGAATTCATTCCCCAGCTCTAGTGCAGCTAGTGCTGTGGTGTGAGCAGAGGTGACATGTGCCACTTTATAGATCAAGGCAATTAAAAATGTGTGCACTCTCTAATTTTTCCCCATCCAGCTACTTAATGCAGAAGAATACAAAGTTCTGGAAAATGGTTAAGCTTCAAAAGGAAAAAAGGCTGTTTCTGTGAGGTAGGGCTCCATTGCCAGCCATACTGGATTTTGATGTTGGAAATACAACTCGTAGTTGATTTAAGTGACTAAGAATTTGGAGTTGTTTGTTACAGCCATTAACATATGCTGCCCCAAAGAGAAAATGATGCCAAGATGGGATGTTCATGTAAAATATATAGAAATATTTGGCAGTAGGCTCAGTGAGAAGGCCACGTGTAAAGAAGAACCAGTCAGTCCTGGAGACCAGCAGGCTAGAGGGCCCTGATACTCTTTGGTGAGGCATTTGGTAAAACTGCTGACATGGCACCTTGGAATGGACCTCTTGTGTTATGGAACAGACACCTCTAGGAATATCAGGAAGAAGCACTGTATTGGTGTGTTAGATGACTATTGATGACTTTAGCATAAAGTGAAACAGATGAGATATAGACATAATTGGTTGTTTAACAGAAATGAAACTGAGCTGAGAAGATCAGAGGTTGTGAAACTTTCTTCTAGACATTATTACACAGTAAGGATAGAATGAAGAAAGACTAAGTAATGAACACTTAGAGATAATTATCAGTTGAAGATAGTCACTCAAAGATGAGAGTTTTGTTCTAGATGGCCTCCAGTTGGCACCATGAAGTTGAGGCAGAGGTGCAAAAGGGAAAAAGAAGCAAAAAACAAATCAGGCTTAAGAATTGTGTAGCAAAGAATATAGCTTCTGGCATGTGGATTTGAGTATAAGCAAATAGGTCTTGTGCCTGCTGCATGGTTTTATCTAATCTCTCAATAAAAACCATGAGACCAAGCTAAACAGCCTTGGATTGTTCAAGATATATTGTGAGTCCCCAAACTTACTCCATTAGAAGGACTCTAAGAAAACTGCACAGCGTCCAAGGAGGGCATACTCCCCAGTGCCCACTCAGAAGTGGTCATGAACAGGGATGTGGTAACTAACAAAGAATAAACTCCCAAAGGTTAGAGAGAAGGGACACAAAAACAGTGGGCAAACCAGTACCTTACAGAGAACAACATCAGACCCTAACTAAAGCACTAACTGTTCAACCACCAGGGTAAGTGACATACGGCATGTCTGCCCACTGGGTACAGGAGAAGCAGGGGTCTTGACTATTTAGTTCATGGGTTCCCAGGCAGTGAGCAGCAGCCATGGGACTGATGGGGAGCACTGCCCGTCATGGAGAGCCTAAGCTGGGCACTGGATGCCAACACTGGAGTGACTGTTCTGTGTTGGGGAGAGGGATGTGTGTATCCATATGGTGAGAAAAAGAGAAAAAGAGATAATTAATATTTCATGGCTAGAATGGCTGACTGTGGTGGAGGTTGCTAGATCTCACCACTATACGTGTTCTCTTCTCTTGGAACGTCCCTAGGCTCTGTTTCCCAGATTCCTTTGCAGTTACGTAGGACCATACAACTGAGGTCAAAGAAATTAGGAAGTGATGTGTCATCCCCAGGTTTAGGTGGTTAAGAATGAATGTGCTGCCTCGCTCATCTTTTTCTCATCTACACCACTGAATGCAGAGGAAAATAAAGCCTTAGATCCACAGGAGGTAGAGACCCTGAGGCTCTCAATGACAGCGTGGAGAAAATCCACACTGAACATTGACATGGGAGAATAAACTTTAGTTGTATTAGCACAGGGGAATCTGGTTTCTTTCGTTATAGCAGCTTACACATCTTGCGTTAGTGTTTATAAACCATTATTTTTATATTTTAGGTTGATATTTTTAAAATCACAAATGTGCTTCAAAATACTGGGTTTCATTTTAACTAAGTTGTTTTGTAGCATATCACTAATGATGCTTATTTTACAACTCTTTTTTTGTTTTTGTGTTGTTGGTTATTTATGACTTCCCTTTCCACCAGGTTAATTGCTGAATACTGGAATTCTATATAAGATATCATAGGAACAGTGGAGTTCTGTCACTAAAAACCAAACTAATCAAATCTGGGATTCTAGTTTTATGTATATGGTGTACAGTGCTATTCCTCTTGAAATTTGGTCATCTACTTATATGGCAAGCATAATTTTTAATGTATAATAAGTTCCATCCTTTTCTGTAGACCATATCTCAAAAAAAAGTGCTAAAATTGGAGGAAGAGACAGTGGTTGTTAAATTAAGATGGTATTGCTAAATAGCCAGTGAGCATAAAACAATTATTTTTAATAACATCAGATATTCATTGCATTCACAACTCGGAGTGGAACTCACTGAGTGTTTTAAGACTTTATCTAGTACAACCTCTTCATTATTTAAATAAATTGAGTTATATTATACCTCAGAGAAACTTCAGAATTTTGACTTTTGTGAATCATGTCTATAAAAGATAATATAATTTTCTTCTAAAATTAATGCATACATTTAATGAAATGTAAATACTTTTGATGAAAATCCAATAATAAAAATCTAAAAGGGACAATTTTAGAATCTGATGTATTTTATTAGAAAGATTAAATAGAGATTAATTGTTAGGAAAATGGTAAAAAAGAAGACTCATGATAAGGCATTTGCCATCCACAATTTTAGACTTTACTATAAAATTGTGCAATTAAAGCAATGTGATGATAATAGAATAAACATCAGGCAAACGAGATAGAATAAAACAGTCTGGAAACACACTTTATGAAGAAGTTTGTATATTGCAAGAAATGGCAGGAAAAATCAGATGAAATGGTCTATGACTACCATTCACTTTTCATAAGTCAGTCTGACCAAGATCTAGATGTTTCCTTTTCTAGGTGACAGACTACATTGAGAGAGGAGAAAACAACCTACAGAATCTCACGCTCACAGCCTCTTTGTTTAGAGGTAGTACAGGTTACTCTCTTTTGATTCTGTTAGAGACTAGAGAAAACTTTGGTTTTAGTCTACTCGAAAGTTAAGAATTTTCAAGAAATGTTACCAGAGACCCACTTTCTGCGTGAATAGAGGTTAACATAAGAGCAGCATACTCCTCCTGTACTTCCAAACAATTGCTAAGGAATACAGGAACAAAAACCTCTTTATTAGCCCTTCTATATGTGTTCAGAAAATCCTCTCTCACAAGTACAACAGCCCAGAGAGAGGATTTAACCTTAATCTGAGTAGGTCCTAAGACAAATGGATATCCTAAACTTATAAGGAAGTGAAGAAATCATAGCAGAAATGTAGTTTTTAGAATATAATCATGAATCTTCTATTTATTAAAATAAAATAACATAAAAATCAGTTTTGAAAAATATTTACCAATGTTTTTATTAATATGCAAATTAAAGTGTTAATATGAAAAACTTTGTAGACAAACATAAAATCACAGAGCCCAAGAGGTGAATGAGAAAAGATATGAACAAGAAATTCAAATATGAGTAATATGAAGGTTCTAACCTGTTACAATAGAGAATGTAAATTTTTAAAATATTTGTAGCAAAATATTTGTAATACATATGGCAAATTGTGAAAGTATTGAAACATATGACTCATTAATCTCATTTTTAGAATCTATCCCAAAGTAAAAATTTTTTAAAGAAAAAAAGATTTATACACGTCACAGTATTATTGATAAAACTGAAGTTTTAAATTGATTCAAATAGAAATCATCCTGAATAAACCAATGTAGGAGACATGTTAAGTAAATTGTAATAGAATATTGTGTAACTTTTAAAATAAGCAGTAGAGTTTCTAATAATCTTTAGTTAAATAGTAAGGAAAATATGGAAGTACTGATAAAATATAAGCCCAGGTAAAAGCTGGAAAATTTATGTATCAATATCTGAATTCCATAAAAGGATATATACACAAAAAGACTGGAAGAAAATATCTACCAAATATCTACCAAATATAACAGCCAATATTATCAAACACCTGTAATTATGAGCGAGTAATAACTTCTTTTATATGCTTCTCCAAACTTTCAAAGTGTACATTTATTACTTCTACAATCAGAAAATTTGAATATTCTTGCCTTCTCCCACACAACTCTACACACAAGTATTATCAGAGCTAAAAGCTAATCAACTAAAGATTATGTATGACTATATACTACGGACCATTCTATTTTTAGAGTGATTAAAGAAATTTCACAAAGTTTTACAACTGATTTTCTACTTTTATGTTCCTAAGATTCTTCTTTAGATTAAATTAATACATAGTTGTTTTATCATTAAAAATTCTTCCCTTTCTTTTTTTTCTCTAGAGTATTTGAACTCCCATTAAAATAGTGTTAATTACCATCTTCCTTACGGATACATAAAATTTGAATATTTCACTTTGTGGGTGAAAGGGGTATCTCAGAACACTCAGTATTTTAAGACCCTGTGACAAGTAGTATTTAAATCCATCTATATTCATACATGGGGTTCATTCACTGGCCCCGTCAATATTTATCACATTGCTTTAAAGCAGTTCGAATAACTATATTTATATCTTTTTCTATTGGTCTTCCAAAAAAAAGCAATTCTTCACGTTAGAAAGTTTGTGTGTAAAATCTCTAAAACTGACTAACAATCCACAAAGGAAATCTATAGACAACCAGAGGGTGGGTGGGAAGAGACAGAAAGAGATTTTTTTCAAATTGGTGTTTACAGAACTATTAATAGCCAATATATCTTTGGTGTTAGTTCTAAGACTTCTTGCATGACCCTAAAAGCAGTAAGAATTTCAAAGTTTGGAATAACTTATAGATAAGTACAATCTCAAGGATAGGTATCTTTTATTCAATATAATGTGGTTATTAAGATCATATATATAAATCGAAGTTTTGGAAACTTCAGACCATAGAAAAAATAATTTGGTGAGATGTTGTTGGTTGCACTGTTGTAATGAAAAGGTGTTTTCTCTTGCTCGGTTAAAGTGAAGTAAAATTTGTTCTTAATTGCAAGACTTCACTAAGCTTTTAATAAGCTCCTAAGCTTAACACATTATCCTCATCGAAAACCCTCATCTTGACAATTCTTATTGTGCCCCTACTTATCCTGACAAGTCTTTTACTACTACTTGTAGTATAAAGATTTTCTTTTTTTGGCTTAATCTATAACTTTTCTTAATATGGTTGTAAGTGATCTAAGCTAGAGATCATCTACTCCCCTCTGCCAAAAGTGATGATAAATACTGTATGAGTTTTTTCTGTCTCCTAATAATAGCCATATTCTCCAGCCATAGTTTATTGAGAAAATAAATGAGGAAATGTGGAAGAGGAAGATAGATGCCTAACTTGGTTCGTGGAAAAGACAGCTTCCAGAATACAGCCCCCATCACACTGCCAGCTACCACGGAGAAATGGATGATCTTCTAGGGTAAAAGCCCTAAGAGAACTGAGTTGTCCCTTCCGCACATCACCGTCTCCTCCCTTCTTTAGTGTTCCACAAGACAGTGACCCAGTCATTCTGTGTCTCCGCATCTACAGCTCCTGCTGTCACTGGCGAGCTGACCCTCATTATTCTCCTCTCTATTGAGGCATTTTCTTAACCCTGGGTCCTACATCCCTGTAGTTTCAGCTTACTGCCTCTTTTCTGTGTATCTTTGAGCAACTTCACCCCTGTGCCCCACTATTGTCTTCAGCCTTTCTTTGAATGTCCCATTCAAACTTCACAAAAGAGATGAAAAGCTGATTGGGTCTGTCAGTCTCGTCCATTTTCAGGCCACCGGTTGGGAAAGGTTCTCTCGCCAGGACAACATACACTCTGCCGGACAGACTCTATGTGGGTGCCTGTGTGTCCAGCGCACGCTCTGGGACCAGTCGCCCACGGTGACAGCGGTGATGTCCCCTGCGTAAAGAGCCTCTCCATGGGAATGCGGGAGGAACAGGCACCTTCGAAGCTCTAAGGAAAAATCATGAAACTGACGGAGGTTTAGGCTGCCCCTATTGTGAATCATGACATCTTCTTTGGTGTCAAATTTAGTACATCCTTAATGATTTTATAGTTTTCATTTATGTATTCTTATGAGGAATTTAGAAATATCCCTGATTAAATTTGTATAGAGTATTGACAAATGCCTAAGGGAAGAATAAGCACAGTAGATAGAATCTTCAATGAAACCTCAGTAAAAAATGTAAAACTAATTTGAGACATCTGCTGAAAAAGAAATTAAAGGTGTCTCTGAGGAAGATCCAGTTTAGTGAACAAATGTGAACCATGAAATTGGATGATCAACCAGTTGCTTGAAATAATGCAGGGATTAGGCATACTTATTAATATGGCAGGAGGTCTTACACCCCTAGCAGTGTTTCTGCTGTTATGAATTGGAGATGTGCAAAGCCACGTTTGGGAATCAGAAAGACTGTTTCTTTCCTTAATCTTTAGAGAAGGTAGACCAGAGATGTGGAGACTGAGAAGATACATCATCCACCAGTGCAGGAAGTCAATAAGGCAGATGCACTGAAATGGGTTGGAAACCATCTAAGGCCAAGAAAATGACAAGCAGGGAATGTAAAGAGCCTTGTGCTCTGTCATCAATAGTTTGAATGCTCGAGAGGTCAAGACCCGTAAGATTAGCCCCTTCTGTCACACAAAAATGGAAAGGCTGGTTTAAACGGTGCTTTTATAATAGCACTATGA
Organism: Manis pentadactyla; assembly: GCF_030020395.1. Lineage (NCBI taxonomy): Eukaryota > Metazoa > Chordata > Mammalia > Pholidota > Manidae > Manis > Manis pentadactyla. Next base: position 10,399,156 of record NC_080026.1, on the reverse strand, counting down.
AGTAAGGTCATTCTTCCGCGTATGCCAATAAGAACATTCACATCCGCAGCAATTTGTGCAATGGTAAGCCATAAAAGCAGAAGAAAGAGCCCTTGGTCATATATATTCTTACGGAGCCCGAGTGCCCAGAATCAATGCAACAAGAAAGTCACTTAATGAGCAAGAACCCGTGTCGAAGGAGCAGTCATGCCATTGGAATCTTGTTAACTGAGTTACTGTTCTAGCCCAATTTGTATCATCAGTGGCGACATTTCCCCTGGGGGCGCTGTGGTCAATAACGTGGCTGACCGTGGTACTGACTCCGGAAAGCAAAAGGAAAGCTTCTCTTCCAGTGGCATTCGAGACGGCTCTGTGGTGGAGGTATGTGCAGTGCCATTTCTCTTGAACCTAGACAGTCCGCACAGTCTCTGCCCTGAACACCTATGCACTTCATGGACCTTGATGTGAACTGGAAAGATAAAGATTTACATCAGACTACCACCTTCATCAACCTACCGCAAGTCAGTGTTCATGTAAAATGCAAAATAAATGTTAATGCAACTCTAGGTAGTTATAATTCCAAATGCAATTGCCCTAGTTATCTAAATTTGGTCATTTATTTATGCATCAACCAATGGAGGAATGTACTTGGATATTTTCCAAAATATGTAATGCATCTCAATATGAGGCTTATTTGGTATTATTCTATATTTGTGACAAATTTAACAGGCTTTCATTGCTTAGATTAACTAGCATGTCTTCAGATGCCAAGACTTCTTACACATAAACCTAGAAAAGGAAATTTTAAAAAACATGCTTTCAAGGGCTGAGAAGGAGTCTTCCACAAATTTAGTTAAGATGTGAGGAGTCTTTGATAATAACTTAAGATAACTTTTCTGAAATGAGGAAGACCTAAGAGACATTTTAGGTGCAAGTTATTATTCTCATTACATTTGGTTATATTGGAGTGAAGTTTGTAAAAGAAGCAAAAAGGTGACATTGTCAAACTGTTTTCCAGATGACTTTTTATAAAGCAAGTTGGCAGCTTTAGCATAATTCAAACTCAACAGGTTTGAAGAGCACAAAACAATCCAAAACAAGTAGCATTGTTCCCTGGGATAACAGTCTTTTAAGAAAGCTGAAGCAGTTCTGAATGAATTGTGAAGAAAAAAAAAAAATCCTTCCAGTGATCAGAACACAGAGGGTTGTGGTTCACTGGCTCTGTCTCAAAGGACTCAGGAAACTGGGAGGGGCAACCACTTTCCACACTCCACAGGCCACATGGAAGCTTGGCGGATGAAGAAAATTCCCCAGGGCTAGTGACTGGTCAATTACGAATTGCAATTCAACTGTCTCTACAGTTGCCAGAGGAACTAACTTGGGGACTGGGGTACCTTTTGAGACATGATAAAGAATGGCCATGGCTGGTTAGAATACAGTGCTAAGAACAGTGTTTGATCCGTGTGCTGAGCAGTACAATACACCATTCCTTGCAGTGATTTTTACTTATAACTACTTGATTAGTAAAAAAAAAAAAAAAAAGGGAGTAAAAAACATATGGGAAGTACCCTGGCCCACAATGGACTGGGTCTGGTGTTAAACTGAAAAACGGATACTTCGAAGACATGAATCTGCCACATTTCAAGGATGTGACATCTATTGAGAACAAAAATGTGAAAACTAAACAATTCTGTATAGCAGGTAAACACCTTGACCAATATGGAGACTTTCAATCATGTCAAACTGTTTTAAAAATGTCCACTTTGCCATCCCTCTCCAGATACTTAACGTTTCCTAACACAAGAATAGAATAAATACCAGAGAGAAATCAATACTCTGCCCATCCAAACTGCTCAAGCCTGCCACTGCAATCAGACTTTCTTCTTTTTCTCTGCCAAGAGCTCAGAGGTAGTTTCTCAGTTCAAGGATGAAACATTCTCACTGCTTCTTCTCTAAATATAAACACAGATAACAGAAACATTAATTTCCTGAGAATTTAGCTGAAGAATTGTTTTTAGTTCGTTTCTCAGCTATGGGTTTCTCTGCCTAGATCGGGTGATTCTTTTATAACTGACCTTGTCAGTAAAGCCTCTAATAATTGGTAACTTTTTAATACTTGGTAATTGGTAGAGAGGGCCTTTCTCATGATTTAGTGAGAAATAACTTAATGTACCCTTTTTAAAAAGGATTATTTGCCTTGAACTCTAATACTTAGGAAACCTGTTAAATTAGCAGCCCCGGAGGCTGGAAACTCTATTTAGCCACAAAACCTGTAGAGCAGGAAGCTTTCGAAGAAGCCCTGAAATGCCAGAGAGTCTATAATCTCCCAGCCCAACTGATGGAGGCAGGAGGGTTTTAATAGATCTAGTTTGTGCAATAATTTGGGGTTTGGAAAGGGAACAGAATAAGGGTTACCCACTAACTTATTTCCAAGAGACTATCTAATTATCTTCTGGTATCAAGTCATTTTCTGAGTAGACTCAGGGGGTCCCCTCCTCCAGTCTGTGTCCCAAGTCACTGATGTTTTCCACATTCCTTGCTTCTCCTGCACTTTAAAAAGATTTCATTAAAATCAAGCTGGGTTCTTTTTCTCTCTTTGATGAAAAGTGCTTCTTAGCATAGCATTCAGGGTCTGTATCCTCAGACATCCTTGCAGTCATTGGTCTGTTTCCCTCCCAGAACTCTCATGAATTCAATGCTGGCTCCACAAGGTTGGAACTTCTGTAGATGGTATTCATAGTTGGGTGGCCTGAAACTGTTAGTCTTTTGAGAATAATATATTAGTATTTATTGATTTCTAGCAATGTGATATATGTCAAAAGAAGAGGCTAGAAATAGTAATTTGATTTTGGATGGAGAAAAAACACCCCCAGATCTCAATGTGTAGACTCAGATTGTCAGTTTTTGCTGTCAAAAACTGAGAGAATTTTTCTTTGCCTTATTTAAAATGTCAGTATATTTTTCTAATAGAATATAGTACATATAAAATATACATATTCTATAATAGTATACTATTCTGTAGAAATGGCTCATGAAATCATATTTTAGAAAACTTTAATATAAGGAGTAAACAAGTGTTTACATCATTAGCTGTATTTAATAACTCCTTAATTTGCTCTGGGGTCACATATGGTATTTAAATTTGGAGGCCTTATGATATAAAACATATTCTATTATTCCTAAAATATATCATACAAAATGCATGCTTATTGCCTTGATTGGGTTAAAGGTGTGAATGTTTGAATTTTCCTTTAAACTATCCTTCACTTGGAAACTCCAATTCCTGAAATAAATGAATATGGAGATTGATTTGATAAAACATTTTTAATGGATCCATTTTGTGGGTCGATATAGTCAGATTTCTCCAAGAAAATCAAATGCAGCTGAAGAAAACATATTGTAACTTACTCTTTTGTTCACCTATATCCACATGATGTTTTCCTACATACATATTGAAATAATAGAAGGAAGAGATAATTCCTATTTAATTATTTATAATTATAATTTTTCTTTAGATAATGTAGTCTTTCTCTTACTCCCTACATGTATGCATATTGCAGGGAAAATGATGATGATAATAACTATAAGTAGGCCCTAGACAAGAACACTTTGTTTAATAAATATTGAATCAGAAATATTGAAAGTGTGTACAAATATTAAGATCTAGGATGGCCATCTTCTTCTGAGTTTGACAAATACAAAAAATTTCTCTTTTTCCCCTTTTTATTTTATATTTGTATTTTATATTTAAAAACATCAAAATCTTAATTTTCTGACAAGAGCATAAGACATGCTCTGGTAAGTGGTGAGAGTACTGCTGAAGAAGCAAAGAGGACCTATTATACTGGGTTAAGGAGTTCATGTTACATCTCATCAGCAGTTGTGAAATAATGCACAAGGAAGTTACCTACACCTGTTTTTGCTCTAGAAATATAATTCTTGAGTCAATATGGAAGGTTGGTTAGAATGAGAACAACAAATGTGGAACTTCTCCCACTATCGAAGATAGTAATCTCGATCAGAGATTGTAGGCTGTAATAATAACAGAGTAAACTAAGCCAGAGATGATGAAGGGCTGAAATAAAGAATAAGGTATAGAGAGATCTAGAGTGTCTAGACATGTCTGAGAAGAGTCACCAGACCTGATGACCTAGTAGATATGAGGCGGGAGTGAAAGGGGGACTCAAGGCTAATCGCAGGTTTTGACTTGAGTGACAGGAGGGAGAAATGTGCTATGAACCAAGGTGAGGGAACCAGGAGGAGGAACAGACTCAGCTGGGAAATACACTGAGCACTATTACAGAGGTTTCAGGGTGACACTGCTGGGATATCCAGATGGTAGCCAATGATACTCATCAAATAAAACCTTCCGCGTTGGAGAACAGACACGTTTTTCATGAATGCGTTGTTGAACTATCTTGCCATGAGATTTGATGTTCCTCCATCTCAGTGCATGCACAAAGGAAGGTCTCAACAGCGTGCATTGAATTTGGAAAATGAATGAAGGCATAAAGGAAAGAATACATTCACTTTGACATTTCCCACATTGACTGCAATTATTTCTGCCTGTCTGTATCTTCCACTAGCTGTGAATTTCTTGAGAAGGCATCCTTATATCTCCAGAATTTAGCAAGTGACTAGCGGATAGAAAATATTCAGTTAGTGCTTATCTGTTGACAGTAAGAATTAATTAGGGATTTACTGAAGGAATTCATCAGCCAAGACTGTCTCAGAAGTTACTATTTTGCAGGGGAGTAAGCAAGGCAGTCATGGGAAGACGTTATTTCTTTATCATCCCTGGGGTACTTTACTTTATAAGTTTGTTAAGGCTGCCATAACAGGAGCCAAAGAATGGGTGGATTAAACAACAGAAATTTATTTTCTCTCATTTACAGTGGCTAGAAGTCTGAGATCAAGGTGTGGGAAGGGTTGGTTTCCCCTGAGGCCCTTTTCCTTTGTTTGCAGATGGCTCTCTTCTCCACGGGTCTTCATATGGTCTTTCTTCTGTATGTATCTGTCTCCAAATATCCTTTGCTCATAAGGACACCAGTTATATTGGATTCAAGTCTCTCCTAATAACTTCATTTTAGTTTAATTATCTTTTTAAGACCCTACCTGCAAGTACAGTCACATTCTGAGGTAGTGGGCATTAGGACTTCAACATAGGAATTTTAGAAAGACATTTCAGTGCCTAAAAAGTACCCTTTAGAATTCCTGGAATCTATATGGCCTCTCCAGCGATTTAAAGACATCTTGAGTTTCAGACTCCATTGGATTTTACCAAACAACCTGGCTTTTAACCACCTTAATATTTACATCCTTAAAATACCTTAGTCTCTTCGTATTTCTATCAGAATTTCATTCAATGGGAGAATATGAGATAGTTCATTAAATTTACTACATGGATTTCTAAATACTTTTCACAGTACAAATTTAATTTATCTAAAGATGCAAAATGTATTCTGTGAGGAATGTATATTCTTATATTCTGGAGAATCAAATATTACAAAAATACTCTGAATTCTTGAATGAATCAGTATAGTCATTAGACTTGTTTTCTATATTTCAATAAGGAAATAACTCATTTTTTAATACAATAGCATAGAGCAGTTAAAAATACTTCTATAACCAGTGTTCTTATATTAATGAATGAAACATGAGTTAGGGAGGAAGTGTTTATTCTGAAGAATTTATGCAATTCCTGTACTACGGCCTCAGGGTAGACGTTCCTAGCTAAGGTGAAGTTTCAGATACAGACCTACTGGACTGATTCTAAGACAAAGGTGAGTCAGGAGGGGGAAGTGACAAATGAACTTTAGCTCATATGGGCAAGACAGGAAGCCAGTAGAAGTATATGACCAACTGGTTGAAACTGTTTCCTTCACTATTCACATCTTGAGTTACGAACAATGTTCTGAGAAGAGAGAGCCTGTGGGGCTCAGGAGAGCCATGAAGTTTAATTTCCAGTTTCTTAGATTTCATTTTGTCTTTAGTTGCTAATGACTCTTCTCTTTTCCCTTAAATGGATCAGTGGAAGCTCTTGGAAACTGGAGTTTTCCTATTAAAGGAATCATTCTCCTCTAACTTGTAAATTCCTTGTAACTTTGTAATGAAGAGCTCAAATTTAATTTTTCATTAATGTAACTTTTGTTTATGCCTCTTTTTACAAATCATGTAAGCTTTGGGAGAAGTATTCTCTTCTCTTATTTTAGTTTAACCTGCTCACTGGGCAAATCTAAAAAAATTTTTTTTCAGTCCGTCCCCATTTTACATAAACTGCACTCCATGTAGCTGCAAGACCAATCTAAAATAGCATGTATGTCAGATAGGAAAATATCCACGTACAGTAATTTATACAGGGAGTCAATTTAAATGCCTCATTTAAATTTCATGGAAATGGTCTTGCTTGTCCAGTACTGGCTGTGGAATAGGTGAGGAGGGGCTCATATTTTGGTCCCTCATTTTTTCTCTCTCTCTCTCGGACACTGTTTGAAAGCTATAGCCTCTAGTACTCTTCTACCCAAATAACATAAGAGAAAAATCCTTTGCAAATTTAGGTAACTCCTTCAAGCCAATACATTTCCCTTGCACATTAATTACCCTTTGCTGGAGTAGATCTGCTCTGATGTGCCTCAAGTCAAATGGTAGGTCGTTTGACACCAAGCCTCATATTGTCGCTCCCTGCCCATCTTCACTGTCTGTTAGGGCTTCAGGGCCTCAAACGGGCAGATGCCCAACCAGCAGAAACAAGGTTGGCCACCAAGGCTCTGATCAGAGTTTTAAAAACCATGAATTTATTTCTGTTAATCTTAAGCTTTATCTGGCTCTGAGAAGTTCAGGTCAAATAGAAGCAGAAGAAAACATTCTTGAGGTTCATCTAAGTCTCTTCCGTGTACCAATCCTATCATTAATTTTATAGCTTAATAATGACTGATGATACTCTCCTGTTACCTGTAAATTTTCCATATTCACAAAATTCTCTGTGATGGTCTTTTTGAAATCTTTAAGAAATGGTAAAACATAAAACCTATTTCATGACTAGCTTTTATAAAGCAGAGGACAATCTCTGCTTTGCCTAATGTACATTATAGATGGTTGTAGCATGCAGAGGAAAGGCAGATAACAAGCATTTGGCTGCTAGAGACTTCATTGGGAAGTTCCTCTAACTTCTGAGTCCCAGTCTAAAATGCAACTCATTGCTGAATTTGAAAAGCTCAGCCAGGTCATCTCCATGTTGTATTAATGAAGTCTTTATATTCTGATGACCACAGTGTTAAGCCTTGTCTGCACTTGGTCTTCCTTACAACGTTTACACAGTTCATCTTATTAAGTAGTTGGACCACATTTAACTCCACACCCACTTTCTCCACATCACAGTGTTGGATCATAGATTTATAGATCATTTAACACAAGCAACAGCTATTTCACCAACTGCCTTGCTGTCATTAAGCAGCAGCCACTGTCAAAGTTCAGGAACAGGCCCAGCAGGGTGATGAAAAGATTCAAGACACGGTGTCTTCCCAACTGTCACAACAGCAGAGCGAAGCATCTGGTGCCCAGAACAGCCGGGAGAAAGGGCACCAGCAATGGCAGGCCTGATTCTACAGGCTTTTCAGATTAGCTGTACCCACTTCCCAGCTCTATCTCCAGGGACAAGCTAAGGAACCCCATAAACCTCTGCAGAGCACAAATTAGAAAGCTATTGTGCCAGAAGTCCCATGGGAATCATCATTCTTAACATCAGAAGAGGTTTTCCTGAAAATTAAAAAAATAAACAAATATTGAATGAATGTGGACTGAGGGGAAAAAAAAAAAAAAGAAAGGTTTACCGTATAAAAAAGACTTACTTTAAAAACATGTATCTTAGTTTCTTGGAAGCTATATTCATACTGGAAAAGAACAAATTAATTTTGTTATATATCCCTTTGTTATACTGGTTTGCATCAGCTGATTGTAGGCTCTATCTTCACCTCTGACGTGAGTGCTTATCATTGTGATACCGTGAGGGCGAGATTATACATGGGAGAATTATCAGTCAGAGAATACATGCGAAGAAGTGTCTCCAAGGGGGCCTAGAACAGGATAGACCTTCCCGAAGTGGTAACGTTTTATTTTTTTATTCTGAAGAGCAAGGAATAAGTTCCCACAAACCTGACTTACATAGTACTATGTTAGCAAGTACCAAACGTCCAGGCAATACAGTAGGTATTGCTAACAGAGAAATAGATTGGGCCCCCCAAATTAGTTTACGTGTCAGTTGCAATAGATTCTTTCGCACAATATTATGGGTAGTGATGAAGGCTCTAGGCTAGCCCACAAAAATTATCAGCTTTTATGAATTTATAATAGTGTAATCTTTCAAAGATAGAAGTAAATTCCTCTCAAAGATACCATGTTTTTAAAATATCTTTGAGGAAAAACTTAATGTTACTAGTATTGTAATACTAAAGTAATCCTTACTTTTGATCCTTGAGTAAAGCAACAAGTCTGATGAAAAACAACTGAGAAGAAAATCCAGTCTTGTGAAAATTCTACATGGAATACCTTCAAGGACTTTGGGGATGGTCCGCTTTACTTTTCTTCTGTTTTAACAGTGACAAGTCATTTTCCTAGTTTTGTATATTTCTTTTCCTTTTATCTCAACTTACATTTGTGTTTCCTCAATTACAGAAATGAATTGTTTAATAAAGATAAGGGATGAGTGGCATCTTGATTATAAATAGGACCCTTGCCTTATTTAATTTGTTAAAGGTTCACCATCAAATACATATTTGATGGTGAACCTTTAACAAATTAAATTAATTAAAGGGAATTAAATATGATTCTAATGAGAAAGGGAAAAAGATAGATTGAAAACTTATTTTTCCCTTCTGATTATCAGGCAGGAACAAAGGAAAACAGAAAAGGAGAAACTAAAATTACAAGTTCCTTTTAAAAATATGTTGAGAAACACACAAGAAAATGTACAAATCTGAGCATACGGCATAATGAATCATGACATGTGTATAACTCATGTAACCATCAACACTGTGAGTTTCTTAACTGTTGGAAAACTGAGAAACACAGAAGTGTAGTATTTATTAACAGAGAAGTATAGTATTTATTTGATTCTACTGTGAGGAAATGAAAGAAATGTTAAGAGTCAGAGTTCCATATACTTAACAAAAGATAGTACCATAGGACCTTGGCAATTTAGCAATTACTTGGAACTTCAAATAACACCGTGACTTCCTTCTAAGAGCTTAAATCAGAGATTCTTAAACTTGAATGTGCATACAAATCGTCTGGATATCTTGTTAAGGTGCCTGTCTGACTCAGTAGGTCTCAGGTGGGCCCTGAAATTCTACGTAATACGACTTCCCAGATGGCGCTGATGATGACCACAATTTGAGTAGCAAGGGTTTTGAGACACATTGTTGTGACTTAACCAGTATTTGGCATGTATTGATGAGTAGATGAGACGTCTGGAGTCAGACTATCCTATGGTGAGTTTATCAGTTTAATTTTGTCAAGAGCCCAGAGTATTTTTGAAAAAAATCTCACGCTTTTTGACAGACAACTTCTTGATTACACAGAGCTGCTACAGTGGAATCACTATGTTCTCACCCAACCACATCCAAACGCGGGAAGCAGAGGGACATGCATGAGAACTTTACAGTAGTGTCTTGTTCTCGTATAAAGTAAGGAAACTTATTTCAGAAGGCTCAGAGCAGATTTCCTCTATGGAATGTATGGCCATTTCTAGCTTCACAAAAGGTTGGGAAAGAACGTTGAACAACTTTTCAGTCACTGCAGTGCAAAGTGGACAAGGGAAAGAGGGTTGAGAACAGGTAGCCAACAAACAAGTCATTCATAGGAGCTTTTATTATGATTGCCCCTTGGGTGGGGTTGATGATCTCAATCTCTGGGTGGAGGAAATAATAGGAGAGCATCAACTCATTGATTCTATTAATACATTTTCATTAACCTGATCATATTTCAAGAAATGTCTGTAGTGTATTTCTGGCAGAAGGTGGCAGGTGATTTAGAGTCATTTATTTTAAATTGTCATGTTAAATGCGGTATCGGTTTCAATGAGGTTTATTTAAAATGAATTGGATCTTCCTGGCTTGCAGCTAATAGGTTTTTATTTCTCTCCCTTAGTCTATCAATGTACCTTACTAGTTTTCCCATTTGACACAGTTGTACATCAGGAGTATGAGCTGTTCTCCAGCTTATTTATACACAATACATGTAACAAAAAATTAGATCAAAAGCACAATGAAGATGCACATTTGTTGAAATAAATAGAACAGATGGTTAGAGCAAATTTCTTGCTGTTTCAGGTGATGCCAACCCTTTAGGTGTTTGCTCAAGGAAAATACGCAATGCCTGAAATGTTTCAAATAATTTATTTACTTCTGTGGTTAATAATTTTTATCACAAAAGGGAAACTGAAAAGAGAATAACTTTGTACATGGATGATATCTTTCAGAAAGAAGTATAAAGAGAACAAATAAAAAATGCTCTAAAGTGGTAGAAACTTCAAATCATAACGAAGGATCATTTGTTTTCACATAGTTTCATATAACAGTAAATGATTTAACATCATTATTTGAAATAATTTTATTTAGAGAGTTTAAAAACCTTTAGTGTCTGAAGAGCGACTCAAATAGAAGTTGTCAATGGGAGCAGAGCTGCCCAAAGTTGTAGAATCAGCATAGTTACATTCTCATGTTTTCTCAACTTCTCAGGTCATTGAATCCTCTTTATTAACTGATGAGATTCTATTAGACTGACTTATTTATATGAGAGTGGTATAAAAAGATGTTAATTTGTGTATTTTCATGAACAATTTTGGTTTTCTACCAACTGAAAAGTCTATTATTCCAACAGGCTCACTGTCAAGGCTGGTATGATGTTTGATTAAGTTAGAATAAAAGGAAAGATATTTGTTTTGCATGGAGAACAGAATTATGTCCGTTAAAAACCCTGATAAATTGTCTTTAATATTTAAGATAAATAAGTTCTGTGTTTGCCTGATGCAGACACTGCAGAATGAACACTGACCGTCTCGTTTACTTGGCCACCATATTCTAGAGTCAGAATATAAGTCAGGGTAGGCTAGCTGATGAGCAGTAACAAACAGCACTAAAATCTCAGTTGGTTATACAAGTAAGTTTCATTCTTGCTAGTGTTGCATAGCCATCTCTGCATGTCAGAGGGTTCAGCTTATTGAAGGCAGTTATAGAACTGGTGTTGATGTAGGCTTCATTTTAACCATGTTTCTAGGATTGCTAAAGAAGGGAAAAGATGGCGTGGCAAACCATACATGCTGGCTCTTAAGACTCTGCTCTGAAGTGAAAATACATCACCTTCTACCTGGAATCAGCCATGCTGCAAAGTCTGAAGCACAGTCCCCAAGACAATCCTACTTCCAACACCAGTATTAAGTGTGTAGAGTTTTCAGAAACATCCTCAAATTTGATACATTGCTGAAGGACTCACAGAACTCACTGACAGCTATTTTACTAGTGGTTATGATTTATTACAGGGAAAAGATGCAAAATATCTTCCATGGTCCTCAGCACATGTTACTTCCCAGAAGTTATAAGTGACAATATTCATGAAGCTTTGCCAAACTGGGAGGGTCAACCAAACTTTCCTGGTGGTGTACAGAGTTTTATTGGGGCTTTCTTGAACAGGCCTGATGATTGATTAATTGCCCTTGTGGTTGACAATGGTCTTCATTTTCCCCTCCCCAGAGGTCAGGCTGACACCACACAGTTCAAGGGCCCACCATGAGACACTTTGTTAGCAAAACAATCATGTGAGCTCCAAGGAGCCCATCATGAAAAACAAAGATATTCTCATCTCTAGGAAATTTCAGGGGGTCAGAGATTACCATCCAGGAGCCAGGAATGAAGACCAGATATCTTTTCGGGCAACATCAAATTCTTTGCTACACATTTTTTTTTAAAGACTATGTATATTTGGAGCAGCTTTAGATTTATCCAAATTGAGAAGGCACAGCGATTTCCCATATACCCTCTGCCCCAAGACATTAATAGCTTTCCCCACTATCAACATCATTAAACAAATGGTACATTTTTACCAAGGATGAAACTACATTAACATATAATTACTTCTGAGTAAAAAACAAGGAGCACGATTGCAGACTATATGGCAAGATTATGTTTAATTTTATAAGAAACAGCTAAACTGTCTTCTAAAGTGTTTTGCATTCCTAGCAGCAATAAATGAGAGTTCCTGTGACTCCATATCCACATCATTAGTAATTAGGAAAATGCAAATCAAAACCACATGGAAATACCACTTTACACTACTACTACTACTAATAATAATACAGAAAATAGCAAGTGTTGGTGAGGATATATTGGTGTAGCCACTATGGAAAACATTTTAATGGTTCCCCAAATAGTTAAATACCATACTACCATAAGATCTCTAAGTTCCAGACCTATGTATAATACATAATTGGAATCATTAAAAATAAAATAATAAAATAAAAATAAAAATAATAAAAAAAGGGATTCAAAAAAATACTTGTACATAGCATCATTATTCACAAGAGCCAAAGGTAGAACATGCCCAATGTCTCCTAATGGATGAACAAACAAACAGAATGTGGCATATACATATAGTGAAATATTATTCAGCCATAAAAATCAACGAGGAACTAAAAAATGTTACAGTCTAAATGAACCTTGAAAACTATTTGACATGAAAGAAACCAGAAATAAAAGATCTATATTACTGTATGATTATATGATTTAATTTTTAAGAAATACGTAATTCCATAGAAACACAATATGATTTGGCGATTATCAGGGGCTAGGGGTGGGGGAAAATGAGGATTAATTATTTAATAGGTAGTTTCAAACTGTAGGCACTCCATCTTTACATACACTGAGATGTTTATGCCAACACACGGTCCTACAAGGCTGTGCCAGCCAGTGACTGAGTACAGGAGGGTTACCAGAACCAGATCACTCTTGCTCACTAAAGGATTTTTTTCTAATGGATAACTTTGACCCAGGAATTCCCAGCAACCTGGTAAGAACATTTGCAGAACTGTGGTGCAGTTTGATGTTATTTCCACCCAACTTCCCTCCCTCTTGCCTTTCTCAGCTACCAGACCTTCCCTCCACTCCAAATGCTCCCCAGGCCCACTCCTGAGCATTTCCCTTTCTCCGTCACAAGTGTCTCTCTCAATAAATCATTTGCTTGTCTTCTGTCGTCTCCGTGTCTGTCTCTCAGGAGACCTGAATGGACAAAGGAAAACAGGACTGTTCTCATACAACAGGCAGAATGTGGGGATTAGATTCTTGCTTATTCTCCAACCTCCAACCTCTGAACCTTTTCTCATCCTCCTTAAACATAATCGTTCAACCCCCTTCTGAATATCTGCAATACTTTACCTACGTATTAATTACAGTCCTTACCATACTGATTTCCACTGAAGTTAATTCTGCACAAAGTTTTGTTCCCAGTTTTTTATTTATTCAACAAATACTACATGATATTTCTTGAAGGTGGCTACTTTAGACTATTTGATTATGTGATCTTTTCAGCTCCTAGCCCCATAGTTCCATAAAACTATGAACTCTTTGTTTATCTGTGTACTACCATTTGACACATTGAGTTATTAATTAAAATAACAATATCTGTTATCATGTACTGAACTACTACAATGGATTTAGATATCTTATTTCAAAATATCATTTATGAAAACCCGTTTATAGTAATTATTATTAGATTTCTTTTAGAGGTAAAGAAATGAGTGCAGGAGAGATTCATTTGCAAAATTCACTCAGAAATGGTCAAGTCTGGGATTTGAATACTGTTCTGTTTGAAGAGAAAGTCTGTTTTTAACCACTTTGGCATGGTCTTTCAAAAAGCAGGTACTCAGCAAGTGGTGACTTTAACTGAGTGCCGAGCATTTGATAAATGAGATTTGCTATTAAAGAATTGGCTGAATTATGAGGAATAAAGCACCATTTTTGGTGCTAATGAGAATAGTAAAAATACCCAATTCCATCTAAATTTTAAAAGATTTATTACATAAATAATCAACTTGCAAAATCAAAGCATTTTTTATAAACTAGATACATTGGATCATTACTACCTCTTGACTTTGGGACCCCTTTAAGACAACATTCTAAATATCCAGTTGAAAATAAGAGCAAAAGATAATGAAGAAATTGGAGAGCAGTAAGTTAAACTGTTAGAAAATAGGTTATACAGTCCATACGAAGACCTCATCAAAAGACAGAGAAACCACTCAAAGATTACATTAAGTAATAGGGTTAAGAAGAGTATAGTCTGAAAAAATAGAGCATCTTCTAATAACTGTAAGTACATGAGTTTCTAAAATGCCATACATAATATCCATGAAATTATGTTGCATAATGTAATAACACGTTATGCTACCATTAACACATTATAACTATGTCATTTGGAAAGCTAATTTTTTTTGTGTAAAACCACTTAACTACATAAAATTGAAAATAATGATTATTGTAACTACTTTCACTTTTCATCTTTAGAAGTTCAGGATTAAATACTCCATATGCAGTTATTTTATGGTGATGTGTATTTTTATGGAGTGGTCATGCAATGTTCTGAGTAATAATTGTCTTAAAATTCCCAAATGCATAAATCATAAGATCTTTTTACATATTCTCATTATGAGAAGTCAAGGAAGTCACTTAACAGTTACTTATCAAGGCATATAGAGTTGAACATAGAATTTGGCTAAAATCTTAAAAAGAAAACTGTAAGTTTCAAGATAAAGCTAAGCATTAAAAATACATGGCCATGTATTTAATATAGGTAAGGCCAGTTCTCTTAGAAGCACCTATTCCTTTTAAATACTGATATTCATAAATATTTTTAATTGCTTTTTAATGAACTAATTTATTTTAGGGGTAAAATCTCCATCACCACTGATTTTGTTGAGATTTCTTTAAAAGAAAGGAAGACAAGGAGGAAGGAAGGAAGGAAGGAAAGGAAGGGAACTGATGTCTTATGAGTAGGTAATTTGTTTTATATGTAGAATTTATCCAAATCCATGTAAAATAAGATATTATTTTCTCATTTTTAGGAATAAGAAGAATGAGCCTCAGAGAGGTAAAAATCTGCTCAATAACACTGAGACAATCAGTAGCCAAGAGAGGTTTCCAAAACATGCATGTAGCTTTGGGATGAATGAGGTTTCAGCTCTGGGCAAGTTCACTGTGGATTCCATGAGACTAAAAAGTGACAACGGAATGTTGTGGGTAAAGGGTTTATACCAAGCTTTATTCTCAGGGTGGCTGGTCAAGCCCTAGAATCCCATCGGCCTCCTTCTCGGCCTCTGCTCCAGCCTCTGCCTCGTGCTACCTCCGCTCCAGGCTCTGTCTCCATGCCCAGCCGTTGCTCTCCTCTGTCCTTAGCGTATGGGGGTGGAGGGAATTCTTTTTAAAGCAGGGTATGCAAGCTTGTGTCTGCACAGTAGGCTAACTATTATTTCATTGCACGTATACCATGAGTAAATTAGAATAAGGTGAGGATCTTGGCATGAAGCTCCCATTTTTCCTACAATGCAGCATGTATTCAATCAGTTAACTTTTCCTGAGCATTTATATATATAAGATATCAGATGTGGCTCTAGATACTGCAAATTACAGACATTTAAGATACAGTTTGTGTAGTTATATTACCAGCTATATTATAAACCCTTGAATTTGTTATTAAAGTAGTCTATTCATGGATTTATGATTAGGATTCTTCATTCTATTCTCTTATTTTCCTCTATTATATTTATTAACTTGTTTCTTGTTTTCTTACAGTTCTGTCATATATCAACCCAATCTTTTTGTCTTTTTTCCTTTATAATTTATTTTTCTTTTCTCTTTTGCATTGAAGTTGGCAACATTTCTCAATTACTATCAGCTGCAAATTTAATTAACATGCTGTTTATTTCTTCTTCCAGATAATTAATAAAGTTGTTAAGGAAAACTTGGATGAACACCAAACACCCTACCGGACAGCTCCCCTAAGTCAGATGCTCTGCCATTTAAAATCACCTTCTTCTTATGGTCCTGAAGCAGATTTTCAGTGCTCATTCTAGAGCCAATTTAGATTAATTAGGAGGGAACAACCTTAAGAAACATGCCAACTGTCTTATAGAACCTTCTTAGAATTTTGTTTCTTTAAAATATTTATACCTTATTACTCATGCCAAAACTACATTAATGAAATTGGGCACTTAAGCACAGGGAGAGCAAAGTCTGAAAGTTCTCATTGGGAGAGCATGGTCCCAATAAACATCTAAGACAAAGTTCTAATGGCATTATTTATGAGTTGAATAAGAACATGAAAGAGGCATTTACTTTTCACCTTTGGTGCCACTGATTTCCCATTTCACTTAATGAAATTGCAAGCTGATTTCAACTTTTATTAATCATTTTTTCTGGCATGTACTCTATTCTCTAGTAATCCATTGAAAAATTATTACATTTTTGCCAGAATCAAAGAGGAGTTTCAAGAAAGCTTTACATTAATATATTTCAAGAGTTTTCACATCTAAAACTAGTACTAACCCAGGATTGCTCTCATAATTTTAAACTTATATAGGGTAATACACCCAAATTTAAATATTTTTCTTAGATTTTTACATTACTTGCTAATAGCTAAGCATATTATTTTACGTGTTATCATATTTGAATCTTACAATCATAGAATTTTAAAGCTAGGAGGTATTGTTTTATAAGTGATAAAAGATACTAAATTTAGAAGTGGTAACTAATCCATATTGATCAATCTGGTAGTGTCATCCATAGAATCACTCTCCTTGAACCAAAACATTCGAGATTCAGATCTCTTCAAGATAGATATTTAAACATCCTCACTTTCTGAATATGTTGATAATGGCAGCAGTCCAGAAGGCCATTGTGCATGTATTGTGTGGATTAAATAATTGACTTATATCTTTTCCAGAAGCCAAGGAGGCATCACAATCAGAAGACAGCACTGTAAATGAATGGCATTAGTATAATTAAATTGTTATAACACAACAAATCTATAGTACGTGGTGTTATAGACTGCCTGCTCAATTACTGGAAACAGACAGCTATGCCAATGATCATTTATCATAGTTAAATTCAAGCTCAGTATATTTATTAAAAGAGGGAAAGTTCCAGGAACTCTAGAAGCAGGGCCAATAATGAGTCTTAATCGCTGATAATCCATTGTGTCTAATCACAACAGGCAACCAAATATAATCTAGAGATTTTTAGATAAGTTTTCTCATTTTCATACTCACCAAGCAATTATGTTTACTTAAATATCCATAATAGACTAAAACATTCCCAAAGGAAAAACTTTGATTTCTATTTTAAACTTAACACACTTTGCTCAAAATGCATCAATTCCTTCATTTTTTCATGTGGAGGGCCCAATGTTGTCTGACTAAATGAAGTACCTAGGACTTGATAATAAATACACAGGTTTTCCTTAAGTTTGGGATTCATGCTTGCCAAATTCTTCTCCTACATCCCAATTTTCCCAAGAAGGTATTAAGTTGGAGATTGTATGGTGTGCTACAGAAAATCTTCACTTACAGGTGTTATCACAGAATCTACATATAATACTATGTATTGCAAATTTGATAATGTAAATTTTATTGCTCACAAATATCTAATATCATGTATTTCAGATATTTTTCCTTGAGTGGAAAATTTTCCAAATATAATTTTAATTATTGGTGAGGGAGTTATTAAGATGTAAAGCGATCATAAAACTCAGAGAGCTAAACAAACCCTTTAACTCTCTTCTCTTATTAAGACTCACTGAATTGACTAGAAGGAAGCATGAATATGAAAAATACTTTGAAATTCTGAGGTAGACGCTGTAGGAAAGACGAGGACAAGAATGTCAGAGAACATTATTTGGTGGAATTTCTTAAAAGCAGCAGTATCTAGTATCAAGCCTATAGATAAAGAATGGCCAGCTAAATTAAATATATAAATACATGCAATATAAATACATTCATTCATAGAAATAGAAATAAAAATGGAAAAGAATGTATATAATATGTATGTATGTATATGCATATATATAGTGAGAAAAGAGCGTTGATTCTTCACAGAAGAACTTTTCACTATTAACATGCAGCATGAAGTGAGGTGTGGTCAGACTCTTGTCTGTTAGACCAAAATGAAGCCTTTTGGTCATTAACAAACTGTTTTGGCACACATAGGTTTTGCATCAGTCCTCTTAAATCAGGTGAGGGTTAGTAGTTACATTAAGAGAAACCCACGTGACCTACCTATATTAATCAAACTAGTTCTTCATTCATAAAAAACAATCACTAAAGAGAAAAACACAATCACTAAAGAATCGTAAGACCCAGGGAATGAGAGCAATTTAAAAAACTGAGATTAAGAAACACACTAATAGAGGAGATAAAGAACATTAAAAGAAGAAAGAGGGAAGGTAAAAGAATTCCAAAGGTACCTTCTCAAAGATTATTGAGATATTTATTGTAACATAAGAATATGCTGCTGTGAAAGAGAAACAGAGGACAGAAATAGCTCCGAAATTAAACTGATTGTTGAAATGATAATAATCATCATAAATTAGCAATTTACCGAATTCATTGAAAAATTCTCTGACCACTGAAGCATCAAAGAGATCAAATACTTGAGCCAAATGTAAAAAGACAGAGAAGATAAATCTTGAGGGCCAATAAAGTTCTAACATGATTTAATGTATTCATTAGTCAAATAGACATTGAAGGCTTACTCTGTGCTATGTGTTGTCCTCATGGTTTTTGTCTTGATAATGAGTAAGAAAGAGTCTTAGCCATCATGGAATTTATATTTTGGAGTGTATAAGCAATATTCAAGGCATTCCAAAGAGAAAGAAGAAAACATATAAGAGAAAATAAGAAATATGAGTAACCAATAGGAGAGTATTTTCCAGAGCTTCAAAATATATAGTGAAAGTAATTTTGAATCTAAAATTCTAAATCCAGTCTGATGAGTGAGGTGAGGTGGTATGCGGATAAAAGCTTAACAACCAGCTCTCGAAAATATAAAAGAACACAACTTGATTAACTTGATTTGTAGTATCTGATTATTCCTATGGAGTAAATACTCCTAACATACAATTTCAAGCTACCCAAATGAGGCACAGGATTGGGAAGAGATGCTAAAACTTCAGTATTTGTGAGCTGGTATGAGCCAGCCCCAGCATACCAGTGAAGGCTATAGTGAAATAAAGAACACTTTTTGCAAATGCAAAGCCCCAGCAGTCTATCACTTATCCACTGTTGTTTAAAAAATTAAAATATTCCTAGAAAATGATAATGAAATCTGAGAAATAGGAAGATATGAGACCCAAAATATAGTAGGTGTTGTGCAGGGGTGTTCTGAGCCCTAGAAAGTAGCTTATCCAACTTTCACCAAATAATACATCTGCTAGTATAAAGAGCATGTACCTCAAATTTTAAGGAGAAAATTATATATCTAGAAACTACAGCTGTCCAAGAAAGTCATAGCCCCAAAGTTTTGGGGCACTGATTGAGTGTAAGAAAATAAAGGACATTTAACTTTGACATTTAGATTACCCTTTTATAAGAGAAATATCATAAAAAAAACTGTTTCTTTTTTTTTACAGAATCAACTACTAAATACTATGTTCTATACTTCACAGAACTTACTATATCCACAATAATAGTATTTCATATACTATTCATATGTTCATTACCAATTTTCAGAATTAATCTAGAAAGTACAGAAAACTAAATTATACTATATAAATATACATAGAATATATTTTACCATGCTATGTAATTATATATACACTATACATGTACTATATAAAATTACAATAAATAAATTCATAAAGAAATGATTGATAATATAAAACTAATGACACAGTTAACAAAGGTTGGGAGGGGTAAGATACAGGAATGGAGAAAGAGACAGAGTGTTAATGTCCTCATTTATATATAGGAGAGATTATATAAAACACCAAAAAGTTACAGATCATGACATAAAAAGTTAAGAGTAATACTTGATTTTTAAGGGTGACCCACATAAACTGAAAAATATATATAATTCACAAACTTTGGAGGAGTTTAAGAGGAAGAAAATTAGTGAGCTAAATTCCTTTCTGCCTTAATTAGAAGCCAGTAGAAATAATTTATGGTTGACTTGTACCATAGAATTACACTCAAGAAAAAAAAGGAAAAAACTAAGTAAATTGTTATATTTTGACATATGCTGCTTTGTTATTTAGCCATTTGGAAAGTATGTTACATGACTTAAAAGAAACAACAAAATATAAGTATTTGTTTGAGATCATAATAGACAAAAGAAATTGGGAAAATTTAATTTGAATCCTTAACTTCAAGGATGTAGTTAAAAATGAACATTTGAAACAAATACATATTATATTAAGACTGACATATTTTTGGAGTTAAACATATGTCATGCTGTTTCTGAGGGACAATTTTTTACCTTATTAAAAAGTATTAGATACATGCATATAAATTATATTATCAGGAGTCAAAAAAATGAAGTAAAGATAGCCTTGGGCTGACTGTATACACTGGCATCATTAGGCAGTCATTGAAAAATATTCACTGATATGCTTAACTTTCAATAGAATTCTTAACTTTCAAACATCTCCTGTACAAAACTGTAAGTTCCCAGACAGCAAACAGTAATATCTTATTCGTTTTCTTAACAACCTCAATCAATATCTGGCAGACATGAACAGAAAAGGCAGTTAATAAATATTTATTAAGTAATTAACTGAGTTCTATAGCATCTTGAGCAGTATAGGAAATATAAAATAAAATTAAGCCCCTTCCCAGACTTTGATAAAAATCAGCAGAGAGAGAAATCATGTGCACACATTACAAAATTGAAAAATATTTTTAAGAGGAAATAAGGTCAAGAATGACCAGGTAGATCTCAGTGTATATTTTGTATTTATTATTATTATTAACATTATATATATTTATATCTCAGAATATAATAGCTTTATATTAGAAAAATAGCTATAAGCTACTCCAGTAAGATGTTGTAGAAGAGGGAGGACTAACAGAATTAGTTTTGAGGGTGTGGGAATGAGGGAGATCTCAGAAGAGAGCCCTTAAGCAGGAACATGTACGTGTGATTGATTGGAGGGGGTGCTCTGTGCTAGAAAACAATGCGAAATCATTTTTAAGGCAAGTTCACAACAATTTTCTCTTCTTTTCCTTTTTAAGTAGAAAACTTAATTTCTGCCTACTGAGACTGCAAAGATGCTCATGAAACACAGGACTGACTTTGGTTTTATGTTGGTTGGTCTGTGGTAGAATGTGTACTTACCTGCGAGGGACTGCAGCATAGTTTAATGGTGTTTCTTCAATATTTAGAACATCTAAACAATATGCTCAGAAGGATGCATTTTCTTTCATTATTTTGAATTACTAAAGTCACCTAAAATTTGGGAAAAAAAAAGAATAGTGCTTAGAACTTAGACTGTTGGTCAGAGTACTTGAGTTAAAAATTCCAGCCTCTTATTGTGTGACCTATGACAAATAACATTTTTGTGCCTCAGTTTCCTAATCTATAAGAATGATGATGTTCCACTATGGGATTGTAGTGAGGTTTAAATGAGCTAATATATGTAATCTGTTTAGAAAACTGCCTGCCATGTAACATAAGTATATCACAAGTAGAAGGTCTTACTTTATTTATTTGAAAATGATAATTGTACATGGATTAAAAAAACATTTAAACAGTCAAAAGATATACATTGAAAAACAACTGTCCCATCTCTGAGTTCCTTCTCCCAGAGGTAACCACTGTTTCCAAATCCCCACGTATATGTATTCCTATCTGAGAACTGAGTAGTTCTTTCTACTTTTTAAGTCTTCTTTTTATGTCCCTCAAAACACATTACACATTCATGTAGATTCTGAACATTTCTCTTTAGGTTTACTTCTTGGCATTATGTCTCTGTGTTAACATTAAAAATGACAACTTAGTCACTCTATTTTCTAACTCAATATATCCTCAGTATGTGAGACATCTGTGACTTACATATACAAATTTTATGACTGGCCATTATACTGAATCTTCCTAATGTTTCTGACCATGTTCAGTTGCCCTATATTATTTTGATGTTGGATAATATCCCTTATATCCAACTAAAATTCTATTCTGATTCCTAGTTTTCTTAACCATCCTTATCCTATCTTACGGGGTCTGGAAGGATGGTCTGCAAAGTGCAATCATTCTATCAGGATATGGAAAGATATCAGATCTCATAATGGAATATATTGAAATCTAATAAATGGAAAAAAATTATGCTTTCATCATAATTTGAACCATCAAAATTGGTTCAAAGGAGAGAAGCTCATTGCTATATATTCCATCCTGAGGAAAGAATGAGGTTCCACAATGTGACTGAAAGAGATGGCCTTACACAGTTGTTCACGTTAGGCATACTGGAACAAATTAAAGTTTTCATACTATAAGATAAAAAAGAACAGCATCTATTCTCATATAAGCAATTCATTAAAAAAATAGATCTTTAGAGTAATCTTGAATGACATGAAGAATGCCATGAAAATCTTCCCTGGTTAACTTACAAGAAAGTTCTTTGAAGAAATGGGTGTTTTTATTTTATAAAGAAGCAAGGGTTCCAAACCTCATGACAAATGGCTCCAATGGTAGGATAATTTGCTGGGGTTTTTTTTCAAAAGAATAAACACAGTTATTATATCTTTTTAAATAAATATTTTTTCATATCAATGACTGATAAACTTCATCTTGAAAGAAACATAACTAAGATGAATTTTGAAAATAGGTATCTGGAGATGATTTGTCATTCTAATTTTTTGCTGTCAAAGTGATGTACCTTCTATAAAGATGCATCTTTGTCCACTTCAAAAGAAAAAAAAATGGAAGAAAATTTCCTAACATGTTTTGAAATCTCCTAAACAAAGAATCTTAGCAATGTTGAAGCCATTCATTAAAAATATTAGAGTGTCACTCAATCCAACTAAATGCAAAAATACTTGTCATCAGATGTATTCACTATCAACATCCAAATGAAAATATTGGCATATTGTAGGATGGAACTTAATAATCAGCATAATGATTTCATAATGCATTTCTTTCATAATAATTTTGTGAGGCATTATTTCCAGCTATGGTTACAAGTAAAACCAAGTCTCATAATAAAATAAATCTAGAGCCAGTCTTTGGACATTGCTATATACCAAAAGTTTAAGCAAGATTTCCAAAAATACAAAAACATACCCATTGATATATACTTTACTATAATACTGTAATTAACTCCAGGAGCAAAAATACTTTGCTCTATTAGCAAATAAATAGTTAAAATATTTCCTTATCTTCTCTCATATTTCTTAGTATTCTCTTCATGCATATTTTAAAATACATACATTGAATATAATAGCATAGATATATAATTTATATATAAATGCAAATATATTAAGGATGCTTGTTCAGATGTTCTACTGATGGAACTGGGCAATATAAAAATTTAAACCAAGTGTAAGGCACCAGTCAATGTGATGCTTATAAAATGGGACCCAAGAGACTCAAAGAGCAAACATCTCCTTCCAAGGGCCAAACTTACTGTCACAAAATTCCTCTGCTTTGGGAAGAATACAGCTTATCTACTGGTAGGCTAAGATAACATTGTGCTTTCTTGCATTTCTTCACAAGCTCAGATCATGAGGAAAATAAAAAGGAAGGAAGGCAAGTTTTCTTATAGTTTTGGTTTAATAATTTACTTCTTAGATATTTCCTTAGGCTCTGAAATATTTGGCCACTTGGCAAAGAATGTTTTAGACAATACTGAGAAATAAAATAAGAGAAAATTTAAAGAAAATAACATGTTTAATATTTATATTTTTGACAAATAGCTGAGATTAAAAGATAAAACTTTATGCTGAAACAAAATTATACATATGAAATATAAAGTTCCAAAGGATAATGGCAGTATTATATCTGTTGTGCCCCAGGTATCACAGCAAGCATTAATAGAACATTCCATGGTGTTTCAAGATCACTTCCTAATAAAAACATACTAAATTAATTTAAAAAATATTTTTCCATTAGACACAGATCTGCAATGACAGGATTCCACAAACAGCATCATAAAAAGAGACATTTTCTCAATGTTTATCATTAGAGATAGTGAAATTCTCAAAATGTATCTGTTAGCATTCATAGGTTTTATGCATGATGTGCATATCATTTATTTTATAAGCTTAACTACTTTTTCCTTTCTCTTAGATTATAAATTTCCTAAGAGTAAGTGGTTGATTCTTATATGTTGGGTATCTCTCTACAGAACTGAGATTTGCTCAAAAACCTTTCCTGGTTAACCTCTATTGCCCCTACTCTTTTGGCAAGTTTACCAAGCAGAGAATTAAAATAGGGTACATTGGAGTACCAAGTTTGAGAAGGTAAGCTTTTCTTGGTGACAAAGTTCCAAAGCAGGACTATTATAATACAGTTGTTAACCTCAAATATTTATTACATTATTTGTATTTCTGTGTAGTGTTTACTTTAAAAAAAGTGCACTTAGGTACAGCTCAATTTTGGGGGCGGTCTCATAAATTTCCTGCCAGGAAACATGTATTCCAATCCCCCTCCCCATATTGTCAGGACTAGGTTCAGAATTCAAACTCTTCCTTGCACTATATCCAACAGCTAGAAGGGTTCAGGGACAGAGATGCAGGTAGATGCTCCCTGATTTCAGCTCTGCTACCTGTGAAGTTGGGCTAATACCTATCTCACGGGGGTATCCAGAGGATTAAAAAATAGATTTTTATAAAGCTCTTTGGAGATCCTTGGATAAAAGGGCTGTCGAGGCACACAGTATTCTTATCTCCCCAGTTGCCACGGAGCCTGCGATTTCCCATGGCATGTTGTATCAACCTAAGAAAAAGCAAGGGTGAGCTGTGGAAAATAGGAACATTGGCAACTGGAAGGGACAGATAGCACTAGTCCATGTGGATTGCACAGGCTGCCTCCTGGGATGCTAGAAGATAGGATTGTAATTAATGGCTAGGCATGTTGATTCTCTTTCTGGGGTAACGGTGGCATTGCAAATTGGTGAAATTACACAGGTTGTATTCTGTAATTTTGTTTGACTAAAAAAAAAAAAAAACTGGTAAAATAGCCTCTAGGAAAATTCAAAAGAAGCATAGCATCAAAATGTGTAATGGGAACAGCTTAGCATTGAACTTGAAAGGTATCCTGCAGTTAACTATTTCATTTATAGAAAGGAATTTCTACAAGCCAAGTTAGTAAATGTTCTTTATAAAGATCTTGCTGGGGTTTGGCTATGGATAAAGATGTTAAAAAAGGTGTTGCTAGAAGGAAAAGAGTCTTTAACTTACGCTGTACTTTGTTTTAAGTGTCAAAATAAATGCCATCTTTTGAATTCCTTTAATTTCAATAAGCTGTATTTGGTTTTTAAAAAGCTATTAATGTCAACTGTCTCATTTTATAAATACCACCTCTGAAGAGCATGTATTTCTCTTTCCTACAGGAAAACTAATTAGATATTCCATATTGCTATTCTATGACATAATGACATTAAATTCTTGTACATATGTGATTGAGGGAGAATGGAAATAGAAGGAATAATCCTTATTCTTTTTTTTTCTGATGGTGCTAGAAATCACTGAAAGAAAGCAAAATTCAGGGACTAAATAAAAATATGGGGGTTGAGAGGGAAAATCAATAAATATCTAAATTATTTAAAGGAAAGCTACTACCGGGTGTCTTACTGTCATGCATCATACCCTGGATCTGAAAGCAGACAGGTGAATTGTCTGCAGCCTGCATTCGTTTGGACACTCTCTCCAGCATGCTCATTAGCAGCTCCAAGTCTAGGCTCCCTGTTAGTAGAAAGGCAGGGATCACAGCAGGGAAGTTATATCTCAGGCTTCTCACATTCCTGCTCTATCTTAGCAAAGCTCTACAAAGCCTTTTCTGGCAGCTCATTAGTAGGTGCACTGATGCATAAGAGACAGTCATTAGAAGTGTTTTTCAACATTGGTTTTTGATCAGGTGACTAGTAGCATCGTGGAGACATTTACTTACATTGTTTCCCATAAAAGATTCTGTTGCTATATTGAGAATGACATACATAAAAATGTTGAAAACTAGATTGACCTTTCTATGACAAAAGGGGGGAAGAAAAAGAACCTCCATTAGTCTCTGGATCTTGCCTTTATACTGTCACCGATGACGTAATAGATGCGTGGACTGCTCCCACAACAGCTGCTCTCTTGTAGCTTTAATCATCTAAGCCAAGTTCAAATCTGTCATTTGATTTAGAGATATGACAAGGGGGGACACTAGTGTGAGCAAATACAAATAAGGTATCATAAGCTTTATAGAGTCTCTTCTAGTGCTAGGCATTTGCATTTTCACCATAAAGGCTGACTTTCCAAATAAGGGTAATATTCATCATATGCAGCCTAATAAGGCATTATAAGAAGTTAGCAGACCAAATTCACATGGCTGACAAATCTCTAAAGAGAGCTGCCATTGTAAAAATTGTTAAGGTTACAGGGACAGTTTTTTTTTTTAATAAGTAAAAATGTAAGACAGTGTGTGAAGAAAGCATATGTGGTCAGGCGAACCCCTGTAACAAAACAGGACTGAATGTATTGTTCCTTTAAGAGTACTTCATTTATAAAAGCAAGCGGGTTATGATGGGTAATTGTTTGCTAATAAATTTGATTTTCATTGATGGTTAACTTTCACCACCAATATTCTCTCTCCTTTTCCTCCAAACACTGACATTGTCAGGCCTTAGTTTGGTGAGAATTTTTATTTCAGTCAGTTCACAGAGTACACATTAAGCCTTTGATGCCTAAGAACAGAAGAAAATCATGTTAAGCACATACTCTGACATGTTACTCAAAAGGATGAGACACTTTCTTTGTCAAACTTTACTGAAACAAAATGCATCAGCTTAAGCAGATCTGTTCTCGGCAATGTAGGAACATGACATGCCAATTACATAAACTTTCAGCTAAGTGAAGACTCCTGCTGACTAATTCAGTGTTGATTGTTTTCCGCTACTTGGCTTTGACTGCTTGTTAAGACTTAAGAAACAAAAGCAGGGGTTGAGAGGGGTGGGGCGGGGGGAGATGGGAGAGGGGGTAAAAATTGTAGGAATTCTCTCCTTCCGCCAAACATTCTTATGATTGCCAGCAATTAGTTAAGCTTCTTGGCGGTAAAATGACAAGATGGAACTTGACCAAATACAATGTGTGGAGCTCACAGGCATCTGCCGCAGCTGAAAGACATTACAATGTTTGTTAACCTTACGGGTCATTCCTGATTCACTTCTGCAGACAGAAAACAAGATTTATATAACACAGATCAATACTGCCCTAAGACTTCCGCCATTGAGGATGCTAGATTGAGGCACTTCTCTTTATCAGTTTACCATGACACTAATGTATTTTGCCTGTTTTGCCTGGGCAGTGATGAATCTGTTGGCAAGAGAAAACAAATAAGTTTTGTTGTTGAGAGACATGTTGTCCATGATTTGTCTCGGCAGACATGCCAGCTTGCTGGCCAATTCATTTCCTATTTAATTTAAGTGGCATATCTGTCTTCCCCCTTCAGGTATGTCTTTTGTCTACTGCAAACCACGTTGGCAGTGCTCTCAGGGAGTCTGCAGTAGATCTCCACAAGTAGACTGACACCGCGCCGGGAACCCGATCTATGATTTTCAGAAGAATCTCCCTGAAATACAAAGCCTCCATCTAACCTGGTGTCTGGCATGAAACCCACTATCTTACCCAGTGTCTAGCATGAAAGAATACTTTAGGAGCATTTTACAAATAGTTCAGGAATTTCATGCTACTTCCAAATTATATATATACATACATATATATATATATATATATATATATATGAGAGAGAGAGAGAGAGAGCACAAATGCCCTTTTAAAATCAGAGCTCATTTCCTAAATGGAGGAATATTTTGTTTGCTTTATGAGACCAAGTAAGTATTATTTAATTATGAGATGCAAGTGGCATAATATGAAAATATTTTATTACGGTGTGTTATACGAGGGTCTGCTTTCTAATTTTTCATTACCTCAATTAGTTTTTCTCAGTATCCTCACCTTTAAGACACTGGATGTTATTTAAATAGTAGAGAAACAAACACACAGTGATTCATTTTAAAAGCAGGCTTATATAGTTTAATCTTAGATGAAGCCGCTTTCAGGAGGAAGATAACACACCCTATCACCAGATAACCATGATACCTCACTAAATATTAATAAGAAAAGGGCAAAGAAGAAAAGATTTTACATCTCAAACCATGACAAAGCTGATGCTCTAGGAAAATATGTCGAGTGGAAAACCGTAACACAGGGAGTCCTCGAGCCCTGACAGTCCTTAAGCAATGGAATGGTTAACACAGCACAACTCAGTCCACCAACATGCCGGCTAAATCTGTGTCAGAGCACATTAATTATAGCAGTCAGTTTACCTTTCTCCTCCATAACATTTTTGATTAAAATTTCACACATTACAATGATATGTGTCTTTTCTACAAGCTGTGAAATTTACTCAGCCATCAATGGGTTTGGATTTTGTACCTAAGAAGCTTATAGTACATCAAAAGTTGACTTATGATCTCTGAATAGTGAGATCCAGCACAGCTCCTTTCAGACAGACTTAGAATTTTATACCAGCAGTGGTGGTGCCGAGCAAAACATTCATTAGGAATATTGTACCCCCAAAAGCAATAACTTCTCTCTTAATATGTTGGCTCAAAATTTATAACTGCAAGGCTTAATTAAGCTGTAGATTATGTTTTGAAAGGTATAGTCAATGTAATGAATCCCTGAAGATGAAAAATAAACAATAAAAGATAATCAAAACATTTATCTATTTAATGGATTTATATCGTGTTATAAATGTTATTTAACAGATGTGCGAAGATTAATATAATAATGCAATGATAATTGTGAACACATTCAAATCATTACCATCTAAGTTGACATGCAATGCTGTTTCTATGTTAACTCTTAGAACCACAGAATACAAGGTTATAAGTCTATCAGCTTGAAATTATTTTTATGGGTCAAGCACTGTAGTTTTAGATTCCATAGTCTTTTGATTGGTTATATTACACAGGACTATTCACTACTTTAAAAATGAAGGATTTAATAAGTTAACCTTGAGCTGATATTTCTCTGATGTTCCAACATTTATCAAGTCTAAAGATTTCTTCTACATAAATCATGTCCTTGAGGGTTTCTGTTTTTAATAATTGTAAAGAAATTAGAAATATAAATATACACATGTGTGTCATATACAAATATATATGAGCACATATCTAGTCACCCTTCCACCTACACAGGCACAAAGAAAGTTTCAGCTCCCCTGAAACTGCTAAAGAAATCAAACATTCAAATGGTTTTTTCACTTAAAAAAAGAATGCCAAACATTTTGATTTAATTAAACTCAATTCCTTTATTATGTAAATAATAAGCTGAAGTATTAACAAAACATTTCAAAATTTCTACTGAGTTTAAAGAAAAGAACTGGATTTGACTGCCAGTGGATATCTGTAGATCCTCCTCTCAGACATGAATATTCTAAATCTTTCTATCATAGAAGGAACACTGATTTTGACTAAGGGGCTGATTGGAACTTAATCAATTTCCTTATATTTCAACAGTAGTTTTACAAAAATCAGTAGTTCTTTTTTAAAATAGAGTAATTTTCAAAGGAAGAATATGCAAACGTCAGTGTTGGGAATTGGTAGGAATTATAATAGCTAAATTTAGAAAAAACAAAGTTTTGGCTAAATGATAGGTCATTGATTCTGAGGTTTCCTAAATTATAGAGTAAATAGACTTTTAACACCCATGAATAATTGGAGTTGAACCATTTGTGAAGTACAGTTGATTATTTCCTATAATATCCTGCTATTTACTTGATTTCTAAGAGTGGGAATCCACAGTAACATTCCCATCCCTGGACTAGGAAGAAAAATGCTCAGGCTTCCTACTCTTTAAGTCCTGCCCAATTTTCCAATGAAGAGGTCGTATTCCATTAGTTAGGAACATTCTAGTGTTAATCCTAATTCCCAGAAGGCTGTCCTGCCTTCTTGTGCCAAGAAGGTACACACTATCTACTGCAATTAAAGTTCATCCTTTTATTCTTGTCATTGAAGGGGATGGACTACCAGTGACTATTCTCCATAAACCTGAGGTAAAGTGGTGGCTGACTCCGCCTGTTCCCCTCCCTAATTTATTTAATCTGAATTACCTTACCCTTTCTCCACTAGTCTTCTCTCAAATCCTTTAGTTATTTCTACTTACTTCGTTCATACTGTCTTCAGTTTTCCACATTTAGCTTAATGTGAGGATCCCAAATGCTAATCAGTCCCAGTGAATACCGTAGTGTATAAGCATCAAATTTGCCTTGGAAATACTGAGTTTGAACATTTTAACCAGCAGTAAAACACAATAGTAAGTACAGATGAACTGCCATTATATCCAATTTGCACATACTGTCTATGAAATGGAGATTTCTGCTTATCTAAAAGTCTGTATGTATTAAGAATGGTGGAGGTCATCATATACATGTCACACTAGGACTTACCAAACACTATAATCAAGATCAAGAATAAGTAAGTGATATTCTTTCCTGAAATATAATACATTTGAATATCATTTAGAAGGGTTAAGGGAAAGAAACTGTGCGTCATCAAATCCTTTCTTTCCCTGTCTGGACAGCACTGGGAAGGTTTCATTTTCTGACCTCTGTAGAGGTCATTTGGGAGGAATGCATCATTTCCCACTGCTGACTTAGCTTTGCGTTCCTTGGGAGAGATGCACAGGCTTCTGCTTCCCTTACTTTCCCTGGGTTATGCAGGACTGAATTTCCAATGTCCTAGTCCTAGAAATGCTGAGGTTTTTCTCCTATTGCTCTGGCACCTGGAAACTTGGATAATGTAACTCAGATCCTCAATTTTATATGCTCTAAGAGCAGATATTGGCAAGCTTTGGTCCAAAGAATTTTTGAGGACTAGGCTGATTCCAGGACACTTGCTTTAAACCAGAGGCATTCTCAGTTTTTCCAAAGGGCTCACTGTGGACCAGAGATTTTAGAACTTTAATGTATGTCAGAATTACCTGGGACATCTGTTAAAACACATGTTGCTTAGCCCCAAGTTCAGAGCTTCTGATCCAGTGGGTCTTGGGTGGGGCTCATGTATTTTCCTTCTGTATAGCAAAGGAAACCATCAACAAAATGAAAAGACAACCTTCTGAATGGTATACATTACTTGGCGAATCATGTATCTGATAAGGGGATATACCTAAAATATATAAGAATTTATATATATAGGTCAATAGTGAAAAAATATTAGCAATCTGATTTTAAAAATGGATAGAGGATCTGAATAGACATCTTTCCAAAGAAAACATACAGATGGACAACTATTTCATGGAAATATGCTCTACATCACTAATCACCAGAGAAATGCTTATCAAAACCACAATGCGTTATCACCACAAACCTGTTAGAAGTGGCTATTATCAAGAAGACCAGAAATACCAAGTGTTGGTGAGATTATAGATAAAAAGGGAACTTTAATGCACGGTTGTTAGAAATGTAAATTGGTATAGCCACTATGGAAAAAGGTTTCTTAAAAAATTTAAATTAGAAATACTGTATGATCCAGTAATTCCACTTCTGAGTATTTATCTGAAGAAAACAAAAACAAATATTTGCAAAGATATGTCTCCTATATTCACTGTAGCATTATTTACAATAGCTGAGACATGGAAACAACCTATTTGTATATCAATGGATAAATGGATAAAGAAAATGTGATACACACACACACACACACACACACACAGAAATATAATTCAGCCATAAAAAAAATAACAAAATCTTGCCATTGTGGCAACACAGATGAACCTTGAGGGCATCATACTAAAAGAAATCAGTCAGAAAGACAAAGAAAAATACCATAAGATCTCACTTATATGGGGAATCTAAAAGCAAAACAGAAACTGAGCTCATGGGTATAGACAAGAGATTGGTAGTTGTGTAAGGGGGGAGGCTGAAAGTGAGCAACATGAGTGAGGATGGTTGAAAGGTTTAAATTTTCAGTTAGAAAGTGAATAAGTAATGGGGATGTAACACACAGCATAGTGACCATCACTCATACTATTGTGTTACTTACTTGAAAGTAGCTAGGACAGTGAATCTTGAAAGTTCTCATCACAAGAAAAAAAATGCTTAACAATGTATGGTAATGGGTGTAAACTGGACTCACTGTGGTGATCATTTTGCAGTGTACAAATATTGAATTAAAAAAATAATTTCCACTTTTAACAAGCTATCAGGTAATGTTAGGGCTAATGGTTGAGACCAACATTTTGAGAACCACTGGTATTAGCTGTGTCTAAACAGGCAAATTCTACAAGAGCTGAAACTTTCAGGGCTCTAGGGAAAACCGAGAAAATACTGGGAATGAACGGAGTTCGCCTCTTCCTTCACCATCTTATTTGGTTTTAACCTATTCATGGAAAATAATTTGGCCTCTAGGGACCCAGAGAATTGTTTTTGCTTGTCTGTCTTCCTCAGGACTATGTCTTTGTAGGCAAAGGTTGGCATAGATAAGGATCTAGTTTTAGCTAATACCATTTGCTCCTTTTGTTGCCTCTCTTTCCCAGTTTTGTGTTATACCCTGCTCTCATAGCACCACAGAGGAGGGTAAAACTCAGTAACAGCATCTCCCATACATAAGTGTCCGTGAGAACAGCAAACCTTGTAGTTCTCGAAATATTTTAGGTAGCCAAGTAAGCATCAGAATTCCAGCATTTTTCCATAGCCATTTATTAAATTCCTCCACTACCTTGATAATTCTGCGAATTATAATGGGTACAAAGATAAACTTTTTGTACTCAAAAAACTCAGTTTTGGTGGAGGAAACTGAATATCTTCCATGTGATAACTTGTATCACTTTACTATTAAAAAAGTATTTTTGCATGTATTATCAAATCTGATCCTCAAAACATCCCTGTGAGGTAAGGAATGAATTTAAGTAATTACTAGAATCTGCATGTCTTGATTTACTTTCACCAAATAGACTCTGAGACAAGCATGTGAGTGCAAATAATTTATTTGGAAAGTCATCCGGAAAGTACCGTGAAGGAGTGGAAATGTGAGACAGAAACAGGAGGAATGCCAATAAATTAAAAGTGCATAAATGAGCAGGCTCCCCTTAAATCCACAATCTATGTATTCATTGGCCAAGGAAAGATGATAATATTTTATCAACAAGGAGACGTTAGTGTGCCACACTACATAATTTTTCCTTAGCGTGACAAAGATTTTGAACATTTCTTAAATGCCCTAATAATCCTACTTTTGAAAATTAACAATAGTTTTCTCCTGCCAGTTTTTGCATCAAAGCTGACCAAGCTGCTCCTACTCTGGAATTTTAAACAAAATCTAATTAAATCAACAAAGTTCGCTGGATGGGGTTAGGCTGTTTCCTGAACGCACAGGACTCCGCCGCTCTGCCTGGAAGAGCTCTCGGTCTTGTTTGCAGCTGACTTTTTCTTCTGGCTGGCCCTTGATCACCCTTAATGATCCCCAGCTGTATCGGTCCCCGGCCTGCTTTAACCCCAGTTGGCCTGGCCTCACATCTCTGAGCGTCTGGGGGACAAGTGAAGCCAAGCTGACCAGAACCCCCCTAATGTAGTCCCAGATAATAGGTGGTAATAGACATTTAAATCATCTCTTTTGTTCTTCTACATGCGCTATGAAAATTAATAATATGTGCCTTTTTTTTAAAAATCAGGAGTACAAGATAATAATGAGGTGTGCCTGTCAATCTGGTCGCTGCTCTATCACTATTCCCCATCCTTCACGTCCACTTTGTTATTTTTAAGATGTTTCCAAATCTGCCAGCTTAGCACCGGGGCTGCGGCTGAAAGGTGGTAGAAATCTGTTCCGAATTGGCCACAGATGTGCTATGGCCCGAAGCCTGAGTGTACCCTCATCTATAGCCCTCTTATTTCTAAAACTGACCCTTTCCCCAGGACACCTATTTATGAAAATTGCAGACCATATTATTAGTAGACCATGCTAGTTTATTTTAAGCTAAAGATAAAGAAAGGAACACAAAATCAAGTGTTGACATGAAGATTGGCAGAGGGATAAGCTTGCCCTACTTGGCTATTAGCTCATTATCAGAAATGAATCAGGACCTTACATCCTATATGCAGCTATTAACAGATGGAACCTTAGCTGAAGGCTGGGAAGTCATATACGGTCCAGAAACTATTATTAAGTAAATAGCCAAAACTCACAGAGACACAACCTGAATATTATATGTTCCAGCCAATGTCCATCAACTGCTTAACTGCTCAAATTATTAGTTTATATATTGCACCGGCAGTGTTGTTTTTAAGGTCCAATTATTTTTCTTAAAACATCAACAACAGAAAGGAAACAGGCAAAATTGGTCACTTTTACCAATTTTGTACCAGCTGCTCAGGAGGCAGTTTTGATTTGCCAGCAGCTTCTAGAGTCATGCAGGCATCAACCCAAAACTCAGCCTCTTCACAATCAGCTTTAGCCACAATATTAGAATATACTGGCCGAGAAACCACAGACTTGAAAAAAAACGTTTTAGAGTGTCATCCATTAATTATCCTAAGAATTTTTGTTAGCATGGACAATGGAAATATAAGCAAAACTTTAAAGTATTGTACCTGACAGTAAAGAATTGCAACATTGAAGATACGTTCTGTTTGTTAAATTCAAATTTCACTTAATTTGTACTTTTATTCTACAGGGTGCAATCCTGTTATGTGTGTATATGTATATATACCTTTGTATACATGGGTATGTATTGACTGTATGCATCTGTTATTGTGGTGCATCCTGAAAAAGTGTGTGTGTGTGTATATATATATATATATATATGTATACCTGCACATATATATTTATACATACAGTGTACAACTAAATTATACTGGTTAAGTCTTAGTTTCAACATGTTGCCTTTTCATATACTCACTTTGAAAGAGTTTTAGTGTTAATAACCCTATGGCTAATGTTTCAAGCTGGATGTGCATACACTGATTTGTAGTGGTCTGTGAATTTATTGTTGGTCCTTTGAGTTACATCAAAGAAATATGGAACTATTAAATAATGTTATTTAACATGAGTTTAATCATCCCACTGCCTTTTCTATGGAAACCAGCTTTTATTTCATGTACTTATGCTCTAAAGTCAATTCTGCAGTTTGATATTTATGCCACAAAACTCCTCTGAGAATTGAAGTGAAATCACCAAGAATAGAATTCAGCTTGAAGTTTCTACGTAGCTGGCTGGCAGAATATTCACCTATAGTCTTATGCTTGTTATATCACAGTTGGCTTCTTGGTGAAAGATTTCTTTTCTACAGTGATTTCTACCACCGAGGAAAAATGGGTGGATGTGTGAATGTGTGAATATGTGTGTGTGTATTTAGTTGCATGAGATGCTTTGCTTCTAGCTCCTCAGATTTTTATACTTCAGCACACTTAAATCAAGTGTATTATGTAAAGCTCTTTAAGACTCTAAAATGTAAAGGGCTATGTAAATGCAAGATTTATTCACTCACCATAAACTGATGCAGGCCAATGTCTGAACCTGCCTTGTTGCAAGAGTGCTCTTTACCAGGTCTGCTGGGGATGATGCATCCAAAGTAAATAACCGAAAGGCCTTTCTTCTACTAAGTTCACCAACTGAGTTATCCTCTCTCTGTGAAGGATTAATTTTCTAAATGCCTATGAATTTCAAACTAGAAATTGCATGGTACAAATTAATAAAGAGTTTAGCTGTAGGGCAACCAGTGGCACTTTTTCTAATCAAGCTCAGTAGACCTAATGTACTCTTTTAAGGCTCTTAACAGTTCACCAAACGTATTCGAAGGCACATGGCCATGTCATCACACAAATAGTCTTATTAGACAAACAATTTCTGAATTAACAAAATCTGAGACTATCATTGCCAGAATGTAAGGAGCATACGGCAAATGAGAACCAGCAGTGTCTGCTGAAAGTATAAACTGACTGCTTGCAAACTCTGAGTGTGCTGGTTGGGGGCGTCCTAAGAATGCTGACTTCACATTTGCTTGAGTCTGTCCTCTTCTGCCTCCTCATTTCTCTTCCTCTTTTTCATTCTCTTGTATGACCTCAGACGCAAAGGACAAGTTATATTCTCAGCCCTGGACACCTTCTCTTCTTCCTTCTTTACAAGGCCTCTCACTGTTTCAGTTTTTTATTTTTTTCTCCATGTCCCCAGCGTGCTTGCCCTTTCCTCTTCCCAACAGGTAACCACTCCAATATGAAAGTGAATTTTTGTAAGATATGTAAGAACCCTTAAAAAGATCATTATGTGTACATCGTGATTTTTACCTTTATGTAATGCCTAACATATTACAGCCCTAGTTTTCACTCTTCTGTGTTTTGTACTTTTTGTTCATTTTACTTTTTCACTCAGACATCAATTTTAAGACTTCTTTTTCTTCTACGTATTTCTAGTTTATTGCTCTGGCTGCTCCATAATAGTTCATCATGCACATCCACACATTTACATACCCATATCCCTGTTGATGAACCCTTGGACTGTTTTCAATTGCATGTGCGCACGCACGCGCACACACACACACACATAATGCTGAAGTTAGCACCCTGTACATATCCTCTTACGGAACTAAGCAAGAATTTCTCTGGACAGCATACATACTACATACTCAGGGATGGAACTACAGAGTTATATAGTAGAGATACCTGCATATTAAATTTTACTGGGTGGGATAGCTTATTATTACTGATAGAATACTACCATTTTAATTTGCATTTCTCTCTTCTCTAGTAGTATGCTCTACTTGCCCATTTTTCTAGTTTGTTTCCTATCTTCTTGTACTGAAGTTCTTTAACTAATGTAAACTACACCCCTCTTTTATATTTTTGGAGTGTGTATAGGAAATCCTCTTGAACTTCACTATAACAAGATGTTGTCCTATTTGCTCATAATATCACTTTGGACATTTACATGGAAGTCTCAAGACTGACATGCCTGGTTGATATTGTTTTAATACCCTTACTTTTAGACCTTGGAAATTTTACTTGTAAATATTCTCTGCTTTATTTTTATATTATCATTTGGGTCTGCAGCTTTTCCAAGTCTTTATATTTATAGGCTTCCATTCCAACACTAACCAATGACTGCTTTTTAAAATTTTATTAACACTTGAACATAAATACTTATAGGCAAAGGATTAATTTGTTAGAAAATGAAATCCAATGGAGTGGATATTGGTTCTAAACTCTGTACAAAATCTTCCTTCATGTTGTTGGTTACTTTGTTGTTTACATTTAAAAAAATAAATTCTTCTGAATTCTACATGTATATGTATAAATAAATATATATAATATAAATATAAATATATAATTTATGCCTATGAATAAATATATTTGTATGTAAATACAATTTACATATAGGCATATATATGTACATAATATATAAGTAACATAAATATATGAATATATTTATATAAGTAAATATATGTTGAAATCTACATATATATATTGTGTGTATATATATATATATATATATACACACACACACACATACACATACATATGTATGTGTATATATATAGAACCTGATATTGTGTCTTAATGGCTGGAGGGACTAGATGGTGAGATTACAAGCACTGTTTTATAAAATGATTTTATAAATAACTAGAAAGAAAAAATTATTTTAACTTTTATGATTTCTCTTATCATGTGTGAGAATTTCCCAGGTTTGTTGTATTTCTGACTCTTGATTTGAGAGTTATTGTGTTTTTAACAATTTTAAATTAAAATTCAAAATCCTTACATGAAAGCTAGAAGGACAGGGTTTATGACAATGATCCTGAATGTTAGGTTCACTCCTCCATGGCTGAAGTAGGGCAGTGGAATGTGATAAGTAAGGGGATCTCTCCCCTAAACCTGAAGAATTCCACTGTTACTCTGCTGTGAGGGATGGAAGAAAGTGTGGAGGACATGTGAGCAGGGAACATAGAACAACAGGACTCCTGGGTGTCTCATTCTGCAGTGAACATGCACTTGGAGTGGCTCTCCCAGTCATGCATATGGACTTGCTTTCATCTGTCCACGTAACATCACATGGTGCTCTCTAGTGACAAGTAACATATGAGCAGGAAAGTTACCTGTAATGAGGGGTGTGACCCATAACCCTTGAATACAACAAAGCAAATGGGTCCACAGAGTAGTGAACTCATGACCTTGGTTTCATAAGCTAAGTTTCTCACCAATTGCACAACCGTCTTGGATACATGCAGGAAATGTGTCCTGCTCAACTTCAATGCCACTGCACAGTCAGAAATCCACTGTAGAAATTAGCCAGACAACCTGTACACCAGAAAGCCTGATGTAAGAACTTAGGGTCTGATCATTCTCCAAGATTTCATTTCATGAATATCACACTGACTAGTAGCAGATTTATCTCTTAGAATATAACATTTGTGGTTTGTGAGCCCTTAATCTATTTAAATTGATTATGTAATTGCAGATTCGGTGTTATTCATAAAACATGAATAGAAAGTCATCAAGAAAGAAGATTTTGTATTAAGAACAATAAAAAAACTGTTCAGGGGTAGTTTTGTTTACAATTCTTAATTAAAGTGTGTCAAAAACTATAAAGAATTAATGTAAAAATATTATGATTTATTATTATATTTTACACATGATATAAATATTACATTATATAAAGTAATTTAAAGCAAATATATTTATTGAAATGCAAAATACTATTACTATCAATATCATGTCTTCTTGTTAATGAAATTGAACTAAATTACATTATACAAAATAAGCCACAATAAAATATGTATCCATAAAACCAGTCACTGAGCAACACCAGAATATATTCTATAAGAGAATAATCGCACCTTCAATAAATTACATCTTATTATACTAACTTAGAAGACAGTGTTATTTGGAGATCAGTATGTATTGTAGGATATGCTTTTCAAATTTTCAAAGATAGAATTGACATCTTACCATGAAATAATAATGAGAACCGGGAAGGCTTTTGGGAGGTCTTTCATTATATTACAAAACCTCCATTAAATGCAATGTATAGCAAACAAGGAGTTCTGTTTTAAACCAGACTGATATCTCTTTGAACCATTTTGAGTACCATTTTTTTGTATAGGACAAAAATAGTCAACTGTTAGAGATTTCACATGATTCAATATAACAGTTTTGTCTTTGATTTTTGTTGGTTATTGGTCATTTTACTGTTACATAGGTATAAAGTCTTAATTAAGAAAACTTGTTTCCTTTTCAAATGTCTGTTTCTTTAAAAATAAAATATAAAAGAGCAGATCCTAGTTAGAGAAGATGTGTAGATAAATTGATTCTGGCTTTAACTGGGCTTATATATGCAAATGTAGATAGAAACTAAAGAAAACCTTGTAGATTTATCAGTATTTTGTAACAAATATGGAGGGCTGGGTATTGGCATTTGATCTGAAATGTTTTTATTATTTAAAAATTGTGGATTTGTAGATATTTCAAACTTTTCTACAATAGTAGGAATTCTAATTCTCAGTATTAAATATAAAAGTGGCTATACACGTAGCAGAGTTAAGATAAGTTGATAGCTGTATAGCAAATATTTTATTATTCTATTTATGGGCACATAACTGATTAGAGAGTGTATATGACAAGGTTGTTGGTCAAGCAATGTAAACACATGAAGGTGGAGAAAATAAAAGTAACTGATTTTCAAAATGGGATAGTTTGCATAATTTTTAGTACGGTTTTCTTTCAAATGTTTTTTTGTTTGTTGCTTTTGAGGCTTAGAGGTTTAAGGCAAGAAAGATCATGAAACTGAGGTGTGAAAATTCAGATAGCAGTTAATTAGTTTAGTTAGACTGTTAACACGAACATAATGTATTTCCTGCTTTTTCTCTTTTTTATCATCTGACTTCAGGCAATTATACACCAGCATTTCTTGAACAAGTTATTGTACATGATTTCAGAAAATAGACTGCTTGCACACTTAAGCCCAATCTAATTAGTTCAGCTTATTTAAATTGTTTGTTCATCTTAAATCCAATTGAGTCTACTATGACCATCACTGAGCTCATTGTTATAGTGTTATTCTTGATGTTGAAGTAACTCACCTTTCTTTTTCCTTCCCATTGGTTTTAGACTAAAAATTATATATTATGCAATATATAATTTAATAGCATTAACTTTACAAAAGAGAAGCTATGTTTATTGTTTCTTACTTGCATGAATCTGAGAAGTAAGCCACATTTGGATCTTGCGTATGATGGTTTTAATTCATTTTTGACATTTCATGATTAACCTTTAATTTTCCTCCACTTAACACACTGAGAAAATAAAAGTAAAATGGAAACAATCTAAATTTTTCAAAAATAAAACAACATTGTAAGGACGGGGACTTGGAGAGGTAGTTTCTATTTCCTCGTGTTGTGAGGAGATGTATGGAAGTACTCCTGTTTCGGCTTAAGAGATTCACTTAAACCGAAGAATTGCTCTATCTGAACTTCTCCTTTGTATTTTTGAGTAGCAAAACCATGCTCCGTTCAAACTCTTTTGCATCCAAGGGCTATTGTTATGACCCAGTCCTAAGACTGGGCCTGAAAAAAATGCCCAACATCCCTTAGAGAGACTAAGGTTTCTGAAACAATCAGGTTTGATATCACTCATTTATTCCACTTTTTCACTGATTAACTAAACTTTTTAGAATTTGGTTTCAGAAAATAGAAATCATCTAAAAAACCCCTTATACTACTAAATGAAAAAAAGAAATGTATAATCTAACTGAGGGAAATGCACAGGTCATTTAAGGAAAGGCACATATGATAACCTTGACCTTCTACAACTATCACATAACTCAGAAAAGCACACCGTCCTTTAGGTTTTGTAGTGATTGCATCAATAAATTAGAAACAACTAAAAATCTGGGCACAGCAAAAAGATAAAAAAATATGGCCATCCACAACTGAAGATATCTACTGTTTAATAGGTGGTAACTTTTTATGGATTTAAATCTTCAGTAAATCTTAGAATATTTCCAAATATACAACAACAGCAAATACCACCTACTGTGGTTGGCCCCAATTCCTTACTATAATTTGCCACATCAAGAGGATCTTTGGTGAAAGGAAATAAGAAACTCTCTTAAGTATTCTGTGTTCCACAGAAAGCTTATAACCCCCTACTCTCTTTCCTGTTCCCAATCTGTACAAGCAGTTACTGTAAATTAAAATTAAACTTTTGCTTTATAACGTGCAATTGCATTCCCATCGATTTTTTTGAAAGAAAATCTGCAAATTTAACTTAATGTTTGTTGAATTTGGAGTCATGGTGTGAACACCAAGTCAAGTTGTCCAGTAGGCAGGACTGAGGCTCAGAAGAAAGTGTGTGGTCAACTACCAGGTAGAGTTATGAGGGAATAGATGTAACAAGACATTCGATAACCACAATGCCAAAGTTCACCATCACTTTCATGGCTATTAGTTAATCTATTTCAAGGCTTCCCCTTGGATTAATTTCATGCCAATGACTAACATAGTAAATTTTCTTTCTTTCTTTCTTTCTTTTTTTATTTAAGAAAAATAAAGTATCCCTAAATACTTGGCTTAAATGAATAACTTTGTCCATACTCCTATTCTTAAAATGGAAATTGGGCCAGGAAAGACACAATTTGGGAGAGTGTTGATAGTGACAAATTCAGTTATCTCAAAGACATACAGGCTGCCCAGGTCTTACAATCTATTCCCACATAGCATAATGCTGTCTACATTGACTGGGCCAGAAATACTTCATTTCACTGGATCACAATCTTATAAGACAGCCTTGTCATTTTAATTTGTCACTCTTTGTCTCCTATATCTCATTGAAGTCTCATCTCTTCAGCCAAGTGCCACAGGCTACTTTTCCCAGAAAAAAAAAAAATGTTATCAGACTGAATAGAAAAAGCAAAGTCACTAAGAGAAAGTTTGTGTCTAAAGACACAAACTATAGATTCCATTCCCACAGGCATAGCAGGTGGTATAAATACAATCTAAACTGAGACAGAAAAATGAATTGTTGCTTCTATTCCCTGTCTCCAGTGTCTCTGGGAATGTTATATCTGCTTCTCCTACACAGCTATTGATTTGGTATCCCTTATCATCCACAGAGCAAAGAGGAAGGGAGAAAAGGAAATACGAGTCTAGGGGCGCTAATGTGTGATGCATGGCCTGAGCCTGAAAAAAATACAGCAATTTTGAATTAATAA
This sequence comes from Manis pentadactyla, assembly GCF_030020395.1. Lineage (NCBI taxonomy): Eukaryota > Metazoa > Chordata > Mammalia > Pholidota > Manidae > Manis > Manis pentadactyla. The sequence continues at coordinate 10,356,751 of NC_080026.1, read as the reverse complement.
GGACTGAAAGCCTGCCTTCTTCAGAAATCAGTCCTGTGATTTAGAAAATAGGCCCCATTTTTAAATTAAGGCTCTACCCTGTATCAAGAAATAGCATACATATGTAAGACATTTTTATTATTGTTTTAGCCCCTCTTTTTAAATTTAATCTAAGCATTTGTGACATTGAACAAACACAATATATATGCCATAATGTATTGTACTTTTCCCTTTTCCTCTATTTAAACAAAGTCATTAATTTTATTTTATGATTAATAATGCCCTCCCTTCTCACCTTGTTACGCTTTGGAATAGCAAACATGGATACTGGCCAAGAGTCTTACAACTCTTTCAAAGTATCAATTGGTTTTGCATCTGGAGAACTGGAGATAGAATGATCTCTATATTTAGCATATGTTCCTTTCATCGCAGTTCTTTACTTTTGTTAGGCTTTATTTGAAGAAGATCTTGCCTTCATAAATCAGGGATTTAATGAATGGCAGCATTTTCCATTTTTTTCCTGCAGCGGAGATGAAAAAGAGTGTTTACTCCACTGTCCCCATAGGTTTGTTTTTTCTCCTTTTCCCCTATGTGAGTCACTGCTTGGTTGCGGAGCTCCCACATGTTCAGGGGAGACACAGACTTCCACTAGTGGAGACACCTGGGAATTTAGCAGGGCTTGTAAAGCTGGTTGGCCTTCTTCAAAACTAAGAACAAACAAACTTCAAAACTAAGCAAAAACAACAATAACAAAAATGAACCCTAACTTTTAAGCCGTCTGTATAAATTTTTTTGTGACATCCCTTACATTTCTTCATACCTCTTTAAAAATAAAGCCTGAGAAATTCTTACATATATAAACTATAAAAATGAATGAAGATTAATATGAAATGAAAGGACTCAATGCTGTATGAATGCCCATTACCATTTTCATAAAATATTAATGGCAAAGAGTAAGCATGTTTTAAAGAACTAAGGCATTAGATTAAAATCATATGTATTTAGTTGTTCATGTGCCTTTCAGATATGAGTTGCTTGTTTCAAACTACTTGTTTAAGGTCAAAGACCACATATGTTTAACCCATTCTGCATGTCATTTGGCATAAGATTCATAAAAAGGGCTTTTATGTGATGATCTGATATTAAAAGTGAAAATGTGTGCATTAAGTCAGGGAGAAAAGGAGTATACACTACAGGTAGCTATAAAAGGCTAAAAAACAGGATTTAATTCCAGTCACGCTGAAGGAGTGAGATCCGATGTGCCTTTGACTCAAGGCTTCCTCTAGCTTATTCCCACCCTCTAGACCTGTATCTGGTGGTATCCCATCTTCGTTGAGACTTCTCTACTTCATTATTTCAGAATATTGCATGACAATGCACTATTACAGCATTTTATTTTACCTTACAAGGATGCAAATGACAAAATGAGAAAACTAAATATTTAATAGACATGTGTATTTAATAAACAATAAAGATAGTTATACACCTGTGTGTTCACCTGCTCAAAGAACTAACAAAGAATCAGGAAACACTAAAGTGTGAACTCTTTCTAAAAATGATGGAATCAATGGGTTGTATGAGAATGTAGTTTGAAAACAGAACATAAATTTTAAGTTTTCTAAAATTGTTTTACTAAATGTATTGTGCACTTATCAAATGAATCCGTTCCCCTGAAAACACTGACTTTAATAATGTGCATCATAAGATATAGGAGACACAACAAAATTTATGAGTAGTCATCAAAATACTAGATCATACAAGTGTTCACTGAAGAACTTAGGCATTTTCAATAGTCGCTTTCACATTTGTTCAAAAAAATATGTAGTACATGTACTGATATCAGTGGTTACTTAACAGATTTATTGAAATAAATAATGGATATTTCGTAATAGTCACCCATGGTAAGTGTACAATTCAATGATTCTGTAAGATTATTTATAAAGATATGAAAACATCACCATGATCTAGTTCTGGAACATCACCATAGATCCAGTTTAATCAATCAAATTAAAAAAGTTTCCTGTGCTCTTTCACAGTAAATCCCTGTTCTCACCTCCAAGTCATAGGCAACCACTGATGTGTTTTCTGTCTCTAATATCTGGAAAAAATCGCAATACCTGCAATCATAATATGCAGACTTTTGCCCCTGGCTCCCTTTACTGAGCATGTTTTAGACATGCATGCATCAGTAGCTCAATCCTCTTAATTGCTAAGTAGTATTCTATGGCATGGATTTTGCATGAATTTGCATGGATTGAACCACTATTTATCAATTTACCAGAAAATGGACCTTTGGATTTTTTTCTACACTTTTGACTATTTTGAATAATGTTGCTGTGAGCAGTTGCATACATGTCTGTGTGAGAATACATTTTGATTTATCTTATATAGAATATAGGAAAGGAATTTTGGGCTCATATGGTAAGTTTATGTTTAATTTTCTAAGAAACTGCCAAAAATGTTTTCCAAAGTGCCTGTCACATTTTACATTCCCACCACAAATGCATGAGAACTCCAATTTCCTCACATCTTCATGACCATTTGGCATTGTATGTCTCTAATTACAGCCATTTAAATGGATGTGTAGTAGTCTCGTGATTTCACTGCACATTTCCCTAATGACAAATTAGCACTGAGCATATTTTGATGTAGTATAATCCATTTGTATGTTCTTATGTGTAATCTAAATTAATATTTTTTGTCTTTTAAAAAATTAGGTTGTATGTCTTTTTTTGAGTCACTAGATTTCTTTCATAGTTTAGATACAATCCCTTTATCAGATATAATACTTGCCAAATCTTATCCCAGTCTGTGGTTTGCATTTTCATTTTTTTAATCACGTCCTTTCAAGCCAAAGTTTTAACTTTGGTGATATCAAATATTTAATTTTCTTCTTTATTGATCATGCTTTTGGTTCACATATAGAAACTCTTTACCCAACACAAGATCGTAAAGATGGCTCTCCTTTATTTCTCTAGAAGTTTCATAGTTTTTTCTTTTACATTAAAGTCTAAGGTCCATTTTGAGTTCATTTTTAAATGTGGTATATTAAACGAATACATATGAATATGGTATGAATGTGAAATGAATACATGTGAATAAAGTCTAAGTTCTGTGTGTGTGTGTGTGTGTGTGTGTGCTTGTGTGTAAACATCTAATTGTCACAGCACTATTTTTTTTTAAGTTAAGTTTTCCTCTTAGATGTTTTTATTGAAAATGAATTGAACTTAGAGGTAAGGATTTATTTGTGAACTCTCAACTCTCTTCCATTGATCTCTTTTTTCCTTATGCCCTGATTACAGTGGACTTAATACCTTTTTAAACCATCTATCCCATGTCTTCAAACGATTTTCTCCTTTTAAAAATGATTTGACTATTCTAGGTACTTTGATTTTCCATACAAATTTTAGGATAAGCCTGATAATTTCCACCCAAAGAGCTTGCTAAAATGTAATAGAGATTGCAATTAATGTATGTACCAATTTGGATAGAACTGTCATCCTAACACTACTGACACTTCAATCCATGATATGGACTACCTCTCTTTGTATGGGTCTCCTTTAATTTCTCTCAGCAATGTTTTGTAATTCTGGTACATGAGCCTGGAATATTTTATTTTCAAATATTTATTTTTATTAAATTTATTCCCAAGTTTTTTGTCTTTTTTGATGCTTTTGTGAATGAAAATATTGATTTCGTTTTCACATTTTTCACTGCTAATGTATATAAATATAATGGATTTTTGTGGATTTCTTAAGATTTTATAGATCACAGATGACTTCATCTGCAAATAAAGACAGTTGTACTGTTGTCTTTAAAATGTTTGGATGCCTTTATTTAAATTTTTCTTGCTTTATTTTGCTAGCTAGAATTTCTAGTACAATGCTGAATAGAAGTAATGTAAAAGTGGACATTCTTTCTTGTTTAAAATTGTGGGAAGAAGGCATTTTGTCTGTAACCATTTAATATGATATTAATTGTGGGTATTTTAGATGTCCTTCATTAGTTTTATGAAGTGCCCTTCTACTACTAGCTTGTTGAGAGGTTTTATCACGAAAAAGTTGATTCTTTTTATTAAGGGCTTTTTCTCCCTTACTTGGTATGATCATGTGACTTTACTTTGTTAACTTGCTAGTATGCAGCATTTCATAGATGGTATTAAATATTGAACCAGTTTTGCATCACTGGAATAAACCCCACTTGGTTGTGGTATAAATTATTTTTTTAATTAAACTTTAAAAATTTTTTATTGTTGATTCACACGCTGTTCGAAAAAATAATACAAAAAGATCCTTGTACTCTTTGTTCAAGTTCCACAAATAACATCTTAGAAAACTGTACTACAATAACACAGCTATAACTATTGACATTGATACAATCCACCTATTTTACTCAGATTTCCTTTTTAGCTGTATTCATTTGTGTGTGTTTATATGTACATGCAGCTCTGTACAGTTTCAGCAAAAGTCAGTTTGAATATCAAGCATCACAATTAAAATACTAAATAGTTTCATCACCACAAATATTACTCATATTACCCATTTCTAACCATACCCAGTTCCCTCCTGCCCTGCGTCATGCTCTTCCTGGCCACCATGAATCTGTTCTCCATTTCTGAAACTTTTGCTTTTCCAAGTGTTATATAAATAGAATCATACACTATGTAGGTAAACTTTTGCAGTTGGCTTCTTTACTCCGCATAATTTTCCAGAGATTCATCCATGTTGTTGCAAGTATCCATAGTCATTCTTTTATTGCTGAGGTTAGTCCATGGTACACGTGTGCCTCGGTTTGAGGATTCCTGGGCTGTTTTCAGTTTGCAGCTTCTATGAGCCAAGGCTTTCATTCCTCTGGGATAAATGCTCAGATATGCAAGTTTTCAGTCTTATGTCATTGCACACTTAGTTTTATAAGAAGCTTCAAAACTATTATCCAAATGGTTTGCAAATATTTTCACCTTATCTGCTGTTGTCTTCTTGTCCTCTGACAGTCTTTCAGAGAACCATTCTAATGCGGTCCAATGTGTCAATATTTCTTGCCGTGGATAGTGTTTTTGATGTCAAGTCTAAGAATGCTTTGCATGGCCCTAGATCATGAAATTTTCTTCTTTTTTCCTAAAAGTTTTATAACTTTTCATTTTTCTTTCTGTGATAAATTTCAGGCTAATTTTTTTGTAAAAGGTGGGAAGTTTAGGTCAATGTTCTTTTTTTTCCCCAATGGTTGTCCAATTTCTCCAGAACCATTTGTTGAAAATGGTTACAATTCTCTTTAATTGAATTATTAGTACTTCATCAAAATTGACTGAGCATATATGTGTGAATTTTTTCCTGGTTCTTTATCCTGTTCAATTGATCTGTGTGTCTATCCATTGACCAATACCACATTGTCATGATTACTATAGATATATATCAATATATATGTAAACTTAATATCACTTAGTAAGATTCATCTCATTCCCAGCTTTCTTTTTCAGTATTTTTTTGGCTATTCCTTGGTCTATGCCTTTTTGTAAACTTTAGGGCGGGCTTAGCTGTGTATACAAAAGCTATTATTGGAATTATGGTAGGAATTGCATTGAACATATGGAGCAAATTAGGAAGTATTGATCTAGTATCTCATCGAGTATCTTAACGAGTAGGATCTTAACTAAGCCAGGCCATCCAGTCCGTAAGTATGTTATGTCTCTCCATTTATTTAGATCTTCCTTGATTTCTTTCATCAGCTTTGTAATTATTAATATACAAATCCCCATACATGTGTTAGATTTGTACATAAATATTTCATTTTCTTTGGAGCAATTGTAAGTGGTATTGTGTTTTTAATTTCAGTTTTTCATGCCCATGTTTAATATATAAAAACTTAATTAATTTTTGTGTGTTGATCTTGTATTCTGCAACCTTGCTTAACTTACTTGTTATTCATAGGATTTTATTTGTTTGTTTGCAGATTTCTTGGGATTTTCTATGCAAATGATCATGTCATCTGCAAATAAGGTCTGTTCTATTTCTTCCTTTCTAAAATGTATACCTTTTATTTATTTGCTTTGTCTTATTGCAATAGTTAGAACTTCCAACAGTGAGTAGAGAAATCATAAGACATCCTTTCTCTTTTCTTTATCTTAAGGGTGAAGTAGTCAGTCCTTCATCATTTCTGACCTATTTTGTAGTTGTTATTAGTTTGAAGAATTTACCCTCTGTTCCTATTTTTGCTAAGAGGTTTTAACATAAATTGTTGATGGACTTTGCCCAATACCTTTTCTACATCAATTGGTGTATACTATTTCTTCTTTAGTCTATTGATATATTTTTTCAAAGAGTACCTACTTGTCTTATTCACTGTCTTTATTTTTTTCCCAATTTCATTGACTTTTGCTCTTTATTATTCCCTTTCATTCTACTTGTTTGAGTTTACTTTGTTCTTTTTCTAGTTTTTTGATGGAAGAGCTTAGACTGTAGATGCCTTTTTTCCTAGTGTAACTAGCACTCTTAGTTGCTACCCACAAAATTTGATGTGTTGTGTTTTCATTTTCATTCAATTCAATGTATTATTTTACATTTAACTTTACCTTGTGAATTCTTGTTGGACTTATGAATTATTTAGAAGTGTGTGGTTTATTTTCCAAGTGTTTGGCAATTTTTCTGTTATTCTTATGTTATTGATGTCTAGTATTGTGGTCAAAGAACTCACTCTGTATGATTTCAATTATTTCAAATTGTTGGGATTGATTGATTGATTGATGGCCGAGGATATGATTTATCTTGGTATATGTTATGTGGAGACTTGAAAACAAAGTGTTTTCTCTGTTGTTGGGTGGATCATTTTATAAATATCAATTAGATCCTATTGGCTGATGATATTATTGAATTTCTTTACATATTTACTGAAGTTTATCTTTAGTGTTTTTATTGTTTGTTTAGAGAAGAGAAGATCGAAGTTGAAATCTCCAATTATATTTGAGAATTTGGATAGTTCTCCCTTCAGTTTTATCAGTTTTTGCTTCTCATATATTGCAATTTTGTTGTTTGATGCAGTTATGTTTTAGAACAATATGTGTTCTTGATGGATTTACCCTTTTATCATTATCTAATGTCTTTTTCACAGTAATTTGCTTTGTTCTGAAATCTACTTTATCTAATATTAGTCGAGCAACCTCTGCTTTCTTTTAAGTAATATTAACATGGTTTATCTGTTTCCATTCTTTTACTTTTAACCTACCTATGTGAATATACTCAAAATAAGACCATTGTGCATAGTATATAGTTTTATTGTTTTATTGTATCTACTCTACCAGTCTTTGTCTTTTGATTTGCATATTTTTACCATTTTTATTTAATATAATTACACTAGATAAGTATTATAAGTTTGCTGTAAGTCATCTAACATAATTTAGAAAACTCAAGAGCAGTAAGAAAGCCCATTACACATTTAATACTGCTGTTACTTTATTCTTTCCTGATTTTTCCGAAGTTTCTTATTTATCATTTCCTTTTTGCCCAGAGAAATTATTTTAGCCATTCATTTAGAGTAGGTTTTCTCAGAATCTGAGACTTTAAAAAAATTTTTCCTTCATTTGTGAAGCATATTTTCACTAGATAAAAAATTCTGGGTTCTTTTCTTCCTGCTCTCAAAAAATATTGTACCACTTCCTCTGACATCCATGGTTTCTTGTGAGAATCCACTATCACTTAATTTTTTTATTCCTCATAGGAACTGTATGATATCTCTCTGGCTGCTTTCAAGATTTTTTTCTTTATCCTTTGTGGTCAGTAATTTGAAAGGGGTCTTGGTATGGATTTCTCTGAGTCTATCCCATTTGCGGTTTGCTCAGTTCTTGAATCTGTAGATTTGTGTCTCTTGCAAAATTTGGGAAATTTTCAACTATTGTTTCTTTGAATACCTTCTTAGACATACTTTTCTTCCTCTGGGATTATGGTGACACAGATGTTAGATCTTTTATTACAGTACAGTATTTTCTTAAGGTTTTTTTTCAGTCTATTTTCTGTTGTATAGATTGGATAATTTCTATTTTTCTGTCCTCAGGTTCACTGATCCTTTCTTTCTTCTGCTCTCTCCATCCTATTGTTGAGCTCATTCATTGGGTTCTTATTTCAGTTATTGCTTGTTAGTTTTAAATTTTCCATTTGGCTTTTCTACCTTGTACTTCTTTTCTGAGTCCTTCTGTGTCTTTGATGAGATTTTTCCACTTTTTCATTTGTTTAAAGCATGTTAATAATTGCTAGTTGAAGTGTTTTTTTGGTTAACTATGTTAAAATCATTCTCAGATAATACTAACACCTGTGTCATCTCGTTGTTATCATTCATTAAGACAATCTTCTCTTCTTATTCAAGTTGAATTCTTCCTGGTTATTTGTATGATTATAATAACTTTCAATTAAAACCCAGACATTTTGTGAATTATTTGGTAAGGCTCTGGGTCTTATCTAAATCTTGTGTTTTAACAAGACTCCTCCAACAGTGATGTGACAAGGGGTGGGTCAATACTGCCTTGTTACTTCAGTCAAAGTACCGGTTCTTCACAAACTTATATGTGCATATCTAATGTGTGTGTATTTTCTTACTGAGAATCTCAATCTAATCAGTCAGTTGTTAACCAGTATAGCTACTATCCTCTACTGATATATCTGTGTCGTTTCCAAATTTGGGGCCATTTTTTTCCCCCAGGTTTACTGATAAATAATTGGTATATAACATTGTGTTAAGTTTAAGGTGTACAACATGTTGTTTTGATATACTTACATATTGAAAAATGATTACCATTATAGCATTCGCTAACACCTCTATCACACCTCATAATTACCATTTCTTTATTTATGATGAGAATATTTGAAGTGTGTTTCAGGTTTCACTTTCTTTCTGGGCCCTTTCAAGTCGCCTTTGTGCATGTGCACAGCCTCAGGTTTAGCCAGGAGTATATAAATAGCTTGGAGTTTCTCCAATCTCCACTGAGTATATAAAAGTCACAAAATAAAGCTTGACCAATCAAAATGGCAACCATAGGCTAACTTCCCTGAGACACTGGTCCTCCATTTTCACCTACTTTCATGAGGTCATGTCCACTAATATGCTGGTATGTATGGGCACCACCTACCACTCCAAATTCAGTTCACTACAAAGAAGCTGCCATATCATCTCATTTCAGCAGAGGTAGCCGGTATGTGTGGTGGGGGTGGAAGGGAAGGGGTCAAGCTTCAGGCCAGAATGCCACAGATTCAAAGTAGTATTACCCAGAATTCAGCAGGGTTTCAAGAATAAATAATTCTAATATTATTTTATGTCAATTCCCAATTTCTATGTGCTGAAAGAATTGTTTTTGTCAATTTTGTCCAGCTTTATAGTTATTCTTGAAGAAAGAATTTGAGAATCTCCTCACTTGAACAGAGTCAAAAACCAGGTTCTATTTTATCCAAACTTAGATGAAGCTATCCTTGTACAAAAAAAAAAATTACAGATACAGTTCCTCGCAAGAGTTCCCCCACTAATATTTTGCCTCCTTTTAATAATCTGATTTTATATAATTGCCTGGATTTTTTAGTAAAATATATTGTCTCATGTACATAATTTAAATTATGAGGGAAGATTTGAGAAAGTCAGAGATGCTTATCTAATAACAAAAATTCAATGAATTTGTTTTTGGTTTTTGGTATCAGTCTATTCACCTACTTCACCTAATAATTTTCCCCGGGTGGTTTCCTTTAGTGGGACAAAATCCAGTGATAAATATATAATAGATACTGTTCACATTGAACCCATCATGACTTCTTTTTAACAGATCTCAATAATAATTAGAAAACTGTTCATAGTTAGGCCTATCTTTATTTGTTGTTGCTTACTATGTAATATACACTTTTATGTAATCCTGTCATTTACTTTTCCCCTCCAACTTGGCTGTTATTGGCTGCATGGCATTCCATTTTACGGATTTACTGTATTTTACTTAACCAATTCTGTACAGATATATGTTTAATTTATTTACTGTATTTGGATATTATAAATAATATAATGATGAAAATCATGTACACTTTCTTTTGTATATGATTTTCAGGATTTCTTGAGAAATAAATTAATGGGTAAAGATTATGCACATTTTAGGCTTTTGATTCATATTGCCAAATCGCCTTGTGAGTAGTACACACTAATTTCATCCTAAAATCTATAGACAAAGAGTGCCCAGTTTCCTAGACTATCATTTATATGGGTGTTAATTGGGAAGTCTTGATGGATGATTCTATTTTTCACATCTCCATAGGTGCTATTGTTATAAAATAAAAAATAATGATAAAAGATTCTTGATAATGCCTGGTAAGAAATGCATAAATACTCAAAGAGAGAACATATGAAAGCCTTGGGCACCTGTGTGCCATAGTACATAAGATATTAAGTGCTTAACCGTTTATCTGTCCATTTATAAAACATGTTGTAGCAGGATTAAACTGCATCCCAAAAGAGACATTAACTTGTGTTATACTGAAGTATTTATTATTGCAGCATATGTAACAGATAATATTTGTTTACATTTTTAATTACTTACATTTTCAGCCAAGAAAATCTCTGAGGATAATGCCTCATTTACAAGAGTGTCCTGGCAAAAGACAACATAATGTAATCACATATTACCAACAATTCCCTGACAGCGATGCAGTGGTTTTAAAATGACTTCCAAATAAAAGCTTAATTATAGTGAGCTATAAAAATATTAAGCAGGAGATACCATAATGGCACTAAAATTAAATTAAGGAAAAACCACACAGCACAGAGAGATGTGAATAGAAATGAAGATACTGAAACTAAATACCTGGCATATTGTCCATTATGTTCTGGAATCCCATTGTTGAAGTCTGATTGCTCCTTCCTCAGAACTCACAAGGGTGGATTCAAATGAGCCATAGGACTATATTCAATAATCAGAATTAATGGAATGTATGGACAAAAAAACATACTTTTTATTAAAAGTCATTTCTACTTTTTCTCTTCTAGTAAGGTTGGTAGTAGGAGGGAGTAAAGCTGCACTGGATCCACTAATGAGAAGGGTAGGAACCATATTGTCTTACCCATTTTTCAATTAAATATGCATGACATTCAGTAAATGGGCTAAACATACCTAATTTGCAGCCTTTCTTATTGGTTTAGGAACATATTTTCAATGGAATGTTTTCATGTATCTGTATCTGGTGACTCTTAGTCCAAAAAAAAATTTAAATAAAGTGAGATACCCATGGTGAAAACCTCAGCTTGTAAGAATTCGGTGAAATACAATCAGGAACATATAATAGATAGAAACCAGAGGTTGTACCTTTGTGTTAGTGGCTAAAGAGTTTTTCCTAATATGCATGATGTAGTTCTGCTTTTGAATTGCAGAAACCTAGTACATTTTATCTCTTCACAAAGCTGTTGCAAATGTGAAAGAAGACAAGCCTTGTTATTCATATAATGGATTCAACCACCCTCTGATATATGAGATATGAGCTGATCTGGCTGCCCTCTCCTTATGAGCTCACTTTACATATGTCACACACCTTTCAAGTGAAGTCACTAAAGATGTTTATTTTAAAAGCATCTCTGAGATGTTAGAAGGAGGTTTGGGGTAATGCGAGGGAAACTTAGAGAAGAGGAAATTGTGCTGTGGTACAAGAAAGTTCAAGAAAGGGTTATCAATCTGGCTGTATGCATTTGAAAGACATACTAAAATGCAAACACCAAAAGGAGCACCATGTATCTTTGAAAATTGTTTAGCTGTAATCGGAATTTTTATTTCTTTTCAAAACGTTTAGAGGTATTTCATACCCATTTTTCCCTCAACTGGCTAATGACAAAGGGCCAGCATGATTGTGTGAGCAAAATGAAAGACAGTGAAGTTCAAATGACTTTCTTGAGACATTTTATTATAGTGAAATCAGTAGTAGAATATATGTTGCATTTCATTTTAATACCTGATGGCATAGGTTTGTGTTTCCTAGATTTCCCTAGGGTCTGTGAGGACTTACATGGAACTCTAGAGTGGTAAAAAATTATTTTAGGCTGAAGGTATTTGAGGTTCAACAGATGCAGAGAGAAACCTTCTGAGAGCTTCCCTTATCTGACTAAAAGCAGAAACTTCTGAGAACTAAAGACCGCCATAAATTCCCTCTTTGTGGTAGCGTCTACTTCCAGAGGAGAGACCAAGATTTAAACTACCATAAATCCTCTCACTGAGAAAGTTTTATGGCCCAGAAGAAGACACAAGCCTATTAATACCTGTATAGGCAAGCATTATCACAAAATTTTGACTCCCATGTATTCTCCAAAGGAAGAAAAAAAAAACCCAAACACTTAACATTTCTGAAGGAAACTGTTTGTTTTTCCCACTGGAGTCTATCCCTCTCACTGCATTTCCTCTACTAAATTAGGTATACAACCGCCAAATTCTAAGCACCCCTTTGAGTGAGTGGCTCATCACTGAGCACCCTGACCTGCATGTGTGTTGCATGTATAAATAAGCCTTTTTTCCCATTAATCTGTCCTTTATGAGTTTAATTCACAACTCCCAGTAACTGAGCACAACAGGGTGGAGGAAAAGCTTTTCTCCCTTTCACACACTTAGTAAAATACAATATCCAGGACCCAACATAGGCCTATTGAATCAGAATTCCAAGGAAGAATTCTGGGAATAATGATTTTAAACAAAGATTCAGGTGATTTTTATCAGGAAGTTTGGCAGCTTTGCACTGTAAGCCCACTGCCACGATCAATGGTTTGACCCTTACAAGAAGCAGACTGAGAGTGAGAGTGTTAGACTTCCAATTTGAGGCAGGAAAAGGAACCATCAGTATAGCTTCTATACTGATTTATTTACTAATTTTTATTAATAAGATCCTCATCTTTAACTCATTCTACAAAATTTTACAAATTTTGCCTGTCCTAACTTAACCAATTCTACCTACACAAGCAATTTAACAAGACAACAACATTTAGTTGCTTCTACTTTATCAGAGAGTACAACAGTACTGTTGTCATTTATTGAGTACATACTACCTGTAAGTTACCATTCTACCAAAATCATTTAATAATTTAACAACCCTGTAAGATGAGTACTATTATTAGCCCCATAAGGAAACTGAAATACAAGTAGGTTAAGTATCCCATTACTAGTAAGTGCCCAAAGCACGAATTTGAACCAAAACAAAATAGAGCCAGAGCCATGCTTCTGCTTAAAATTCTAATCTATGCACAAATAGCCTGAATTTTTGGAGAAAGAGAAAAAAAATCAATGCATTTTAATTTCTCGCAGTATGGAGTTCTAAATGTGCAAAGGAACATTTCTCAACAGAGAAAACCAGAAAAGGTTTTGTTAAAATATTAAAAAACCAAAAAAAAAGGATGGCTAACACAGTGGGAAAACAAGAGATGACCCCAGAGACAAGAGACACTAAGAAGCCAATACTACAGTAATAAGGAAGCTGTGATGCCTTTTGTCTTGAGGGCATTTTCTGACCTGTCTTGGCAAAGCACCATGTTGCAAAGGGAGGACAGAGTGAAGTAGGGCTGATGCTAGTTGGAAGTCAGATACTCTCTTCAAAACCTGGGTCCCCAAAAGTATAAAGCCTTCTGTGAATGACCTAGGGAACAGCCCAACACCTTCAAGAACACTTGTCTGTTTGGGCTTTGCTTCTGAGTAAATTTAGAGAAAATGGGGGGAAAATATTCCACTGAAAATTTCTAATCATTAATCTACACTTATATGGTTGGGGAACTGGAATTCAGATTTTTATTTGGTCCCCCAAATCCTAAGCCAAATGTGGAAAATATTCCTCAGTTAATAATTCTTCCATGCTTCCCATAGAAGCATATACGATCTTCTATGAAAAGTCCCCCTTTAATGGAATTCTTAAAGAATCTCCACATACAAATGTATAAATACATAGTCTCATAACTTAAAATGTCAGTAAACATGTAGACAGAAACTGTTAAATATGAAGATAAGGGGAAACAAAAAAAACCCCTCAGAATCAAACTCAAAATGACTGTGCATATTTAAACTAATAGATGTAGCACCTGAAATAAGTATATTTAAAATATTTTTTAAATACATACTTATTCATGTGATGAGGAATTAGAGACTGAAAAGATTTGAAAATGTTTGAAAAATAATTTCTGGAAAAGATAAAAAATAATAAGTATAATTAGAAGGTCAAGATAAAACTAAAAAGAACATTTAGACAAAGCTAAAGGGAATATTATTAAATTGGAAGATTTTAAAAGCAGCCAGAAATAAGACAGACTAGTTACCAAGAAATAAAACTTGCACAAATAACTGGTTTCTCAACAAGAACAACAAAGGGGAAAAAAGGAAGTCAAATGATTTCTCCAAACAGCAAAATATCTGTGAATAGTGAATTATGCATCCAGCAAAAATAATACTTAACTAAGATATTTAAAAGCTAAAAAAAAACTCACTAAAGGAAATTCCAAAGGATGTAATTATTTCAAGAAGGGAGATCAGAGGTGAAAAAAGGAATTGTCTGTGAGAAAATGTTAAACTAGAGATATTTACTCCATAAACCTATAACAACAACAACTCTGTGGGGTTAGTATAAAATAAAGACAGAATAAAAATCTTGTACAGCAATAGCCTATTTGGAAATGGGTGATCAGAGTTTAAACATTCTGAATGCTAACTTTATTTGGGAGATGGGTGAAGATTTTTATTAAGTTTAGGTTTTGTTAAGTTTTATATGCATGTTAAAATTTCTAAATTAATAAAATTCTGACATATAACTCCCAAACAATAGAGAAAATATTAACTTATTATTTGCAAATGATATAATTTCTTAAAAAAATCCATGACAAATGATGGAAAATTTATTGTAACTCAAAAAAGAATTTTCTTAGGTTAAAAAAATAGAAAATTCAGTACACTAAGGAAAATGCAACGTTAGAAACCTATATAACAGAATGACTTAGAAAATGTCATTCACATAAATTCACAAATTTAACATAAATATACAAAAGCATTAAAAAAATAAGATACTATAAATAAATCTAAAATGATGTGAAAGAACTTTACGTAGAAAACTATAAAATATTATTGAAAGACAGTTATGACCAAACTACATGAAGAAGCATACTATGTATATGGATGCAAAGAATCAGTTCTGTAAAAATATGAATTCTTGCCAAATTGAACTATAGAGTCAATGCAATTTCAGCCAGACTCACAACAGGTGTTGTGTGTGTGTGTTTTTTTAAATTAATTTTGCTAATCTGATTCCATGATATATATAGAAGAATAAAGACAAAGAACACACAGTATACTCCTAGGAGAACAAGTTGGAGGGCTTCCTTATTAGATAACAACATTAATTACAAAATTAATGTACTTAAAGCAGTTTCATGTTGGCTCAGAAACAGGTAGACCAATGCAGTAGTTTGAAAGTACTGAAAGAGCCTCCTGAATACACGGAGATTTTCAGGAATGATAGAGGTGGATACTGACATCGGCAGGAAAAAAATGGACTCTTTAGCATATGGTGCAATTATTATTGGTCATCCCCTCAAAAATAAATGAAAACAAAAAATAAAAGCTATTTTAAACCACACACAAAATCAACTGCATTAAGATTAGGGACATTGCCAAAAGCAATTTTTTAATGTTTTTAGTGGAAACTATCATCTGATTAAGAAGCATTTCTTAAATAAGACATAAAGGCCCAGAACATAAAATAAAGTAAATATATATCCTTATGAAAATTGAAACTTTATATTCATTAAATGACACAATATGATACAGACTATAACTAAGACTGGAAGGAGATAATTATCAAACACACTGAAGACAAAGGATTATCATTTATCATATATAAAGAGTTCCTAAAAATCAATAATAAAAGATCAGTAACTCAAAAGAAACCCTTGACAAATGACATGAACAAGCATTTCAAATAAGATAAAAAGCAAATGGCACATAAATACATTTAAAAGTTATTCAACCTCTTTAGTTATCAGAGAAAGGCAAATTAAATCCAAAGTGATATATCTCATCATAGTGATGAGACCTATAATTCTGTAGTGTATTCTATCAGATTGATAATAATTAAAACTTTAGTAAATTCCAAATCTTCACTATGATTTAGAGTAACGAATCCCCCATATACAAATGGACATTTTAGATAGCAGAACTTTGCAAAACTAATTTAAAATTTTTTTTAATTAAAAAAAAATTTTTTTAACTAATTAATTTTAAAAATTAAAAATATACATATCATTTGATTCAACAATTTCAACTCTAGATATTAGGGTAGAGATACATATAAAAATATTCATAGAAATACAGTAATACTAAAAACAAACACTTTTTAAAACCTGGAACTACTCCAGATTCTATTTACCAAGAGTATAAAGGATTAAGCTATGTATCTTGAAACAATGTATTTTAAATATTAGATTATTATCTAAAGTAAAAATGAATGATCAAGTTGATAAATATTTATAAAAAGTCTTACATTTGAATAAGAAACAATACATTAAAAGATATAGACATTATGATTTCATGTAAATACAGTTCAAAAGTGATAAAAAGTAAAGTTCAAAAAACTATAAAAATATCATTTCAGGGTGATGACTTATATTATAAAACTATAAATAAAGATAAGTGAATTGTTCCTACACTTCTGATGTATTTTATGTATGATATGTTTCACACAAATTAAATTCAGTGGGAAAAAAGTCACACCCCAAAAGTAAAATATTTATTTTGTAATGGTCACTCTATCCTGCACACTCTTTAAGCTGTAATTGCAGTTCTAATTTGTTTACATGGTTCTCCCTGCTCAGCTTGCTACAAGAAAATTGCAATCTGTTATCATAAAATTTCATTCCCCTCCATGAGTCTTACTAACGTCATGTGGGGACACAATACTTACATATTAGAGATACAAAGAAATACGGTTTGAGGGCTCCTACTGTTCTACTGTAATAGGTTACTTTAAATCGTACCTATAATTCCAAATTTAAATATCTGCTTAAAGAGAGGAACAATGGGATTGTAATAAGATGTAAATATTCCTAAATTCTTCCTGGAAGAACCAAATCTATGTTTTGTTTTGTTTTCTGTAATTTTATTTTATTGTCTTTTTGGAAGGTAATATGGATGATTACCCAAACTTTTAAACTACTCATGAGACATAAAATTGGAAGAGAATATAAACCCAGTTTCCTATTTTTGTCACTAAAATACATCACTATCTGCTTGGAAAAATCAATGAGTGACATTTTTTCTTTCAAAATGTTTTTCAGCTTCTACTAAAATTGCATATTTCCCATGAATAAAAAATCTGACAGAATCAGGTAGAGCTCCAAAATAGGTATTCTTTGTAGAGGAAACATCCTGTACCCCAGAAAATGTTCATATTACTTTGGACTTCCAAATAACAATATCCATAAGTGATTGTACCTGACCAACTAAAAAAGTGACTTTTTTTAAATGAATTAATATTGATGGACTTCATCTGCCTCTTGCTTTCAGTATGATAATTTATGTTAGACAGTTGTAATTACATGCATCCATGCATACAGAAAGCCATGCATGCATACACAAACACACATGAAATACCAAATCAAAGTTTAGTTAAGGCTATAACTAATCTAGTAAATGAGGCAAAATAAAGCAAAAATCATTTACTCATAAGGAATTTTAAGACCTTGGCCTCACAGAGAAATTAAACTTTTAAAAAGCCCCAAGCTCTAATAAAGCAAGGATTCATTAGAAGTTTCTATAAAGTGGATAAACAGTAATATATTAATGACATGAAGAAACTAAAAATGAGATGACCTCAGCCTTTAAAAGGAGAACATGGAATTATGTTAAAGATGGCAAAAGATTCATTTAATACCATTTACCTTGAGAAAAAAACATTGCCTTCAGAAATTACCAGTTTTGCCCATATCACACTGAGATCTATGCCTCCTCATAAATGAATTTGAACAATCTGGCTTTTGTTAATATTCTAAAAGTGTTCTAGCAACTTCAGTTACAATTCTAATGGACACAAATTTGTTAAAAAGGTGGGTTTTAAAAAAATTAACTATATGTAAGTTTTGGAGTTTATCTCTGTATTAAGACTGTGAATTTCAATTCACAGAAATTAACTCAAGCTAGATAAAGATATGAAAAAACAAACAGAAAAGCCCAAACACTGTAAATTACTCAGATATATTATAACCCCAAAGCACAAATTTGCAGCCCAGCTCTATCTATGAACAGGAATTTCACCGACAGTTTCTCTCTTGGTGAACTGGCATTCTCCACCTCTCAGCCGCCCCGACGCAGTGGGTAGGAGAGAGCCGCGGCATACTTAAGTTGACAGTTGCTTCTAATGGAACGAGGATATACTAGTATCAACTATGAAATTCCTGGAAAGAAAAATCTTCTTTCTTCTCAGGTTAGAGAAAGTAATCTCCTTTGGTTCAATCAGCTACAATAGGAGGATTGATTATGTACTCAAGCAATGCGGACAAAAGGCAATTGGCTATTTGTAAACTGGAAAAATACTCCATGGCATATTTATTTTAATCCCATTCGGGGTTTGTACCCGGCTGCTTTGGACTGATTACTAACCCAGGAATTTGGTTTGCCTCCGAAACTCTGTATCTGGACCTACCTCCCTGTAGTAGTTGTATTATTACAATATTTTACAGATTAACAGGCCTGTGCTAATGCATGTGCTTTTGACTTAATAGGATAGTTTAATTTTATTTTGAAGGCAATCAAAATATGAGATTCCTAACGTTGCGACTACCCCTTGAGCAGAACCGCAGGTACCCCTCCGCCTGAGCATATCGCTGATGGCACTACCGCAGAAGGTATTTTAAAGGTAGCAAGCAGAGCTTTATTGTTAATGCTAGATTTATCTTCGGTGTGTACTTCTTTTCACAGATAGTGAGCTATTCCACATCAGGAAGACAGTTTCCAAAGGCATTACTATGTCGAGTTTACACGAACTGGCTTCGGAGACACACTATTACAGGCCCAACTACAGCCATTAGCTAGTGGTGTGGCCTCCATCAAGTCACTTAATTTATCTGTCCTGCAATTTCTTCATCTGTAAATCTGGGAATGAAATAAATTAAATAAATTAATCCTCGTAAACTGCTTAGCACAATGCCTGGAATATCATAAGCATTCCATGTTCTGAAACGTTTTTTTGTTATAATAGGTGATTTTAAGAGGTGCTACATTCTTGGCTTACACCTCTGGGTAAGAAAGCCACATACCAAGGCTGATTTAGTAAAGCTAATTAAAGTTAAGTTTCCAAGTTCCCGACTTTCCAAGGCTGATAGAACTATTTTTGTATTTTTATTTTCTTAAGGCACCCCCAAATTATAAAACTTTCAAGCCCAAATAAGATTTAATTCTACCTGTGCTCAAGTACAGTGGACCCAGTTCAGATAATTATTCATAATGATATATTATACCATAATAAACTATACCTAAATACTTAGACAATTTCTTTAACTCAGAGTTTTACAAAGATTTGACAATCACTGAATTGTAATTAGAAAAGAAGAATATATTCAGTTTATTGTACAAAGAACCTTAACTACTCTCTTATTGTATTTAAGAGTAACTAATAATGACTTTAAAAATATAGGGGTCATATAGTGTGGCTGTGAACATAACAACATGTAGAAAATGTTATTATTGTAACTACTGACTCCAGAATGACTTTCAGGAAGAAGGCTATCCTCAAGAAAAGAGAACTTCTTGGATCAGGAAGTGGGACTCCCAGGCAGGCTCTAAGCCATGAGAAGAAGAAATTGCTCTGGGTAATAGAAGGGAGAAGAATTTGAGGTTCCTCAAGCAATCTGCAAATGGGTGGGGGTGGAAAAAAAAGGGGGGAGAGAAAAGCTGCCCATTGTGCAAAGTGACTCCTCCCAAAGAGCCTTTCAAATTCTCACAAAAGTCTTTTAAATACATAAAAGTTGTGTATTTACTTAGGGAGTTGAAGAAACCGCTGAATTCCATCCCTGATTAGCTTTTGAGGACAGGGCCTCCCAGGGCCCCTGGGAGTCCATGTATGTTTCAGAGAGCGTGCCATAGTTCGTTTGCCCCCAGAGGCAGATGCTGGGACAGGATTCTAGTACAAATTGTTTATTTGAGAGAAGAAACCACCAGTAGGCCAGGGAGGAAATGAGACAAGGAACAGAAGGTAGCCCCCCAAATGCTCATTATTAAGCCCTCTATCACTGTGATGACTGGGCTTCCTGTTGGGGAAGGGGAGCCAGTGTGAAACACACACCTGAGTTACTGCGCCTGCCCCAGGGTGTTTGCACATCACTACCGTCAATCATTCCAGGAGGACTGCTCTCAGAGGGTTCTCCTGGGCACTTCTGGTCCCAAGAGATAAAGGTCAATATGCTGGTGCTGGAAGTTGAAAGATGAGTGAGGGAATGTAGGAAGGGCACAGTCATCCAGTCCAGTGGAGTTGTGATTTCCACTGGGTCTGGAATCCACAGCAATTTAAAGAGAAATTCACTGGATTTCGGAAGGTCAGAGGAACTCCCAATGTCTCCTGAACTGAATTACAGTACTTTATTCAAATTTGCTTTTACAAAGGACTGATTAAGCAAGTCTTTATATAGATATGACTAGAAAATAAGTTACCTGAGAGTAAGATAGCTTCTTTTCTCTGGCATCATTCAGCATCTAATGATTCTCTTCTAAATGTCCATGCTCTTTGTCCAAAGTTTTTCTCAAAAGGGATGTTTTTTTCTTTGCATAATGCCACTGTAGTTACTGTAAAATATTTCACACTCCAACTTCTAATACATAATCCTTAAAAATGTCATTTAAAGGTATCTATTTTCTCCAATAATTGCTTATTTGCAATGTTCTTATTTCTGTCTCTATCTCCATAATCCCATAATCTGCTGTATTTGGGTTTGGAGGGAAAAAAATTCCAGATAGAGCCCAAACAAAAAGATTTCCAGAAATACAGAGAAATATAGAGGTCATTCCATTGTCATTATAACACATTTAAACACATTCACACCCCTACTCTAATTCCAGTACAACTTTCTTGCTTAACCATCTCACAAAGCATTGAGTAATCTCTGCAGGCATCAAGTTTGATGTGTATGAATGTTCAATACATACCTATAAACTTATGTGTAGGAAAGAGAAACTATCACTGACTTCGTTTATTTTGAAATGATACACAGGTTTAAGAAAAACAGAAATGTGAATGAATTCAATAATTTGGGGAATATACAGTATATTTCTTTCAATAATCTCTCTAGAAGTTATTAATTTGGAGTTTCCCATCTAGTATTTCATTTATCTTTTTATTTCCACTTAGTTTCAACCTCAGTATTAATTTTCTTTGGCCTGAAAACATCTTAGTTCCTTTCCAAGTGAACAGTGACTTGTTTGGTTCTATCTTTTAACTTCCACAATGCAGTCGCTACTACTAGAGGCCACCCCAGCCTCCATGATTATGAAGACAGCTGTGGTTCTCTTCCTTCCGAGTTCCACAAGGGTTATCAACCTGCAGGTAGAAGTTTTTCTTATGAACCAATTATCCTCCTATCTTTGTCCTCTAAAGAATTGGTTTTCCACTCCCAGCTATTTTCTCTCTTAGGGTAAGTTTTCTGTCTAGGTCATTTTGCTTATTTCTCTACTCTCTTAAAAACTGGATTCCTCTGCTTTAGAGGATTCTCAACTTCACATACTATTTGACATGTTTTAAATTTCTTCTATTCTAAGGGAATTTTGTTTTGCCACTATTTGAGAAGTGTATAGCAGGTCATCAGTTCAAAAACACAAGAACATATGTTACTTAAAGAAAGAACCCACAGCTATATTTTGAAGGTGTTACAAAAATCATCTTGTGAATTACCCAACTACTGCACTTTACCTCCTCTTAACCACCAGTAGGTACACACTCTGGAAATTGTTGAACTCTGGAAATATTTCACCAATGATTAAGAAGTTTTCCTTGATTTTACTTTACCAACTTTTGTAATTTGCTTGGGTGTATCTTAATGTTTATCTTACTAACAACATTAAAGATGACTGTATACATGGAAAACTGATTCTTTGTGAAAATAACTTCTTCTTGTCATTTTATTGAGAAATAATTGACATCTATCACTGTATACGTTTCATGTATACAGCATGATGGTTTGATTTACACAGATTATGAAGTGATTCCCGCAGCAGGCTCAGCTGACATCCATCTTCTCACACAAAGAATAAAGAAAAAAAACTTCTCTTTGTGAAGAGAACTCTTAGGATTCACTCTGTTAGCTTTCCTATGTGTAGGTCAGACAACAGTCGTCATTTTTTTTTACATTGCATCCCCAGTATTCATCTTTTAACTGAAAGTTTATACCTTTTCAACACCTTCTTCCAACTTCCCATACCTTCTGCCTCTGGTAACCACAGAAATTGCTGTATCATATGGCAGTAGTCCTATTTTTATTTCTTCCAGTCACTTTTTCTATGTTTGTTTTTGTTTTTGTTTTTTAGATTCCACGTATATGTGAGATAATACAGTATTCATCTTTGTCTGACTTAACTTCATTTAGCATGATACTCTCTAGTTCCATCCATGTTGTCACAAATGGAAGGGTTTCCTTATTCTATGGCTGAAAAATATTTCACTGTATATATACAACAACTTTATCCATTCATAGACCAATGGACACTTAGGTTGTTTCCAAATCTTAGCTATTATAAATAATAATGCTATGAACATGGGGGTGAAGCAATCTGTTTGAGTTAGCATTTTAATTACCTTTGGATATATTCCCAGAAGTGAAATGGCTGGATCATATGTAGTAGTCCTATTTATACAGGACCATGTATACTTTTTCCATAGTGGCTGTGCCAATTTGTAATTCCAACACTGCACAAAGGTGCTCTTTTCTCCACATCCATACCAGCATTTATCTCTTATCTTTCTTATCATGACCACTCTAACAGGCATGAGGTGATATCTCACTGTGGTTTTCACCTAGGTAACCATGAAGAAATAGAAGTATTGGAAAATAATGTTGTAAAGAATAGGACAAGAGTTCTACAAAGTGTCTTTATGAGACAAGTGTCCTCAGATATTCTTCATGAAGAAAAAAGGAAAAAATGGTTAAGGAGAAAAAGGAATGAAAAGGGTATGTTGAATGTAATGGTTCCAATGGAATAAATTTAAGTACATATTATGGGTGTATACATATATTTAATGCCACGAAAATATCAGAAAATATCAGTAGGAGAGAAGCCTAAAATAAAAAAAAGAAATATATATATCA
Organism: Manis pentadactyla; assembly: GCF_030020395.1. Lineage (NCBI taxonomy): Eukaryota > Metazoa > Chordata > Mammalia > Pholidota > Manidae > Manis > Manis pentadactyla. The sequence goes on along the minus strand of NC_080026.1, from coordinate 10,333,471 downwards.
ATAATGTAAAGTAGTAAATAATAAGTACTCAATAAAGTAGATATTATGAATTCTATGTTATAATTTTATTTTTAGATGGCTAAAAGTTAAAAATAATATATTTGATAACACAAGACTTAAAAGTTCACAGGCATAATAAACTATAGGACAGAGACTAATTTAGAAATTCCACAAAGAAAATATAGGAATCACAGGACCACAGAATATTATAACTGGAAAGAATTTCAGAGAACATTTAAGTGTTCCTTTATAGATGAGGGTATGGCATAAATCTGTTAGGTTTCTTCTGAATGGGCTACATGTTGGAAGGAGAGCCTGCGTCCCATGACATGTGGTATTTTACAAGAAGAAAGAAATAATATACAGACGGAAGAATCATTTGTAGTTGACTTAGAATGTTTTACAAGAAATAAGAAGGGCATGTTTAAATTACTTATAAGAGAAAGTGTCCTAAAGGCAAGAGCAATTTCACAATGGAATAGCCACCCAAAGAGGTCATTGAGGAAACATCAATAAGACATTCAGAAAGAGATTAAATATAATTCTAAAGGGAATACTATAAGTGTCTGGCAATAACATGCACTAGGTGCAGAGGTCTGAATACAATGACCTGTCATTTTCCCCATAGTTCCTGTGTCTATGATTCACGTAAAATAATCATGAGAGCAAATAGAGGTAAGGTGAACATCAAAGGGCGAAAAATCATGAGACGAAATAAAGTAGTGCGACCAGAACTGACACGGTAGCACAGAAGAAAACAATTCTTTTTTATCTTAAGACCTTACTAAGCGGCATCCTGTTGGTCCTTTTTGATGTCTCTTGTCTGGAGGAGCAATGGAAAGACACCCACTTGCCAATCTGTCAAAAGCCCCGAGATATTTTAGAATTTTTTCTAATCTGTAACAGAAGCACAGTCTGTCTTTAAGCTTTTATAGTCTCATCACAGAAGGAATGGTCAAAAAAGGAACTTCCATAAAAACCTATGTAGGGTCAGAATGAACGTCCAGAGCATTTGGTAACTTAGGAACGTTTATGCCGGCGGCAATAACGACCCAATGTAGAATCACGAAATTAGAGTGTTTCAACTGGAAAGAGCTTTACTGATCCTTAAGCATAAAGTCTCGCATGATTGGAAAACAGTAGCACGGGCTTGTTCACATGCAAGTCTAAGGAAGGCACATGTGAAAATATAATCACCTGCACCGTTATCCATGTCGCAACAGGCTAAAACACACTCTAAGAAAATGTAAGTGAACAGTAACATTTTACTACACGAAGAAGGTATCTAAGTGGGAAATGAAACCTAGAAACTGTAAGAGAAAATAATGTTGATTTTAATGCTGCAGGTGAAACAACAAGGTGGAAAAATGAATTTGAAATAGATGTAACAGGCAAAAGTTAACTTATTTATTATATACAAACTCTTCAACATTCACGAAAGACAGACAAACACCCAGTTTTTCTGTATGGTGAAAAGCTCCAGATGTTCACACACACTTTCACAGATACAAATGGCTGTGACTAGACTAAGGTTCGTTACAAATAAAAACTGAAATTAAATAAGGTTTTCTAATTGATCAAAATGGTAGGGGTTTTATAAATGTAACAACATATAATTTTGATGAGACAGTTACATTTTGATGAGAAAAACAAACACTCATATACTGCTGATGGTATAAAAATTTATGAAAACATTCTGGAGAATAATTTGGGAACACAGACCAAAACCCTTATTGTGCACATTTTTTACCCAAAATTCTAACTAATTTTCTAAGGAAAGTAAGTATGAGCTAGAAAACAAAAATGTAGTTACAAGGGTATTTATCCCAGCACTGTGTATGGCAAAACAAAATGATATAACTTCGGCAAATTTTTCCTAGTGATTCTTTCATAAATCTGAGTGCTTATTCTTTAATTCTACACAAATTATCTAGTAACACTTCTAGACCTTCTAAGCCTAGAGTATAAAACTTCCCCTCTGAATTGTATTAATTTTATGTTGTTAGACTGGTGTGTATCTTAGAAAAATAATGGGAGAGAAAGTTATGTACAGTGTAATATACACTATACAATTAACCATTATGAAATAATTCTTCAAGTGTTATATTTTCTCCAAGACACTTCAAGAAAATGTTTATGTTAGAGCTACAAATATCTGATATACTGCTTGAATGGTAACATGTTTAGGCATATTCTTAATGTTTCATTGTGATTGTGTTAGTTTAAACAAATTCAAGTTTTAACTTACTAAAAAATAAAGAACACAGCATCAGTATTTCCTAAATACTAATGCTAAAACTCTAATTGAAAGTAATACACAAAAGCCCCTTTGATAGTAATTCATGAAAAATGGCTTAGTTCCTTGGTAATTCCCTCTGTTAGTTTCTACTGTTAAATACAAGGTAGAAAAAATTCTGTCCATTGACCTTACATTCAGTTTGTCATTTACATCGATATGCTTAAATTATAAGAGCATTGAAATAAGATACCATGGAAGGAAAAATAATCAATCCAATTTCCTTGAAGAATACAGGATTTTTTCTTATTTTTAAAAATTTAAAAATAATGATTCTTTAATCATAAGTTTTCTTCTTTAATTTTCTTGTCAAATGAGAACTTTGTATATTCCCCAGGTCTAAGCTTGAAGACTTTGGAGTTTTAAAAACTGCCTTAAAAAATGGGACTTAAGCCAAGAGTCCACTGAAGTTGAGTAGCACCTTGACACTGTATTTTAAAAAGAGTTAAAATGAAATGCATAATTAGATTCCTTACTTCCCTAAGGAACAGAAATTGGGTTTTTTTATATTCCTATGCACCAGCCTATGGATAAACACAATAAAACAATGGTGTGATTTTTCTGTTTTTTATTGTTTAACAATAGAGTAGTTTTCTCAATAAGCTCTGCATCTCTTTCATTTAATATGAAACCTATACACAAAGCTAGGGAGGCACAAAGTATTTTCAGCAATCTATGTGATCAAATATATGTGAGCAAAGTAGCTCATTTTGGTTGATGTCTCCGATCTCCACATTCTTTCCTCTTGCACCCCACTCAAGAAATACCTGCTTTATGAGCACAAATGTGGAAATTTCATTTAAGCCAAAATGCAATGGTAAGTAGAAACACCCAACTGTACTTCAGGCAGAATTAAGGAGAATCCTGATTTCAGAATACTCTCAACTGTTATGGCAGCAAAAGTAGGGAATGCCTGATGGAAGCTTGCTTGCAACAACAAAATTAATCTTCAGGTAATGGCATAGAAATAATTTCAAATAGATTAGAGGATTTGAAAAACTCTCAGAGTAAGCAGCTCATGTATCTGTTTCTTCCCCTCCGGGGACTACTTACTTGGAATCTAAAGTTCATCTCATAATACAGCTGCATTTGTTCTCATTTTTCTAATGTATGACCAAGGCATCCATGGACAAAAACCAAATAAAGTCCATATCATTAAAAACGATTGTCTCTTCAATAATTTGGCTCTTTTTGAAATAAATAATAGGAGAAACCACCCAGGAGGATTTTGTTGATTATTATAAAGAGAAGAGAAAAAATTATGTCACAGTTGAAAAGATCTAAGGAAAACTTTAACTTCAGAAACTTGTTTAAGATCTCATAAGGTACATAATTCATTGTTTTTCTTTTATTAAACAGAGAATTTATAAGGCTTTTGTACATTTTGCAACTGATAAAAAATAGATAGCAAGAGGGAACAAATAATTATACTATGCATTTAACAATGTATCATTTTATTCCATTTTATAGTGCATCTCCCATTATGGAAACTATAGATTTTGTATCTGGCTCTGCTTAACGGTAAGTTTTATAAGTAATATATTTTCTCATTTTAATTAAAGAAAGCAGTTGTATTAGTTGTGTGGGCTGAGGTGTCAAGAAGAGAGAATGGAAAACATACCCGGGAAATGTTCCTACATCAGGAAACTTTAAGAATCATTTTTAACCATCCTTGTAAATGGTGCTTGTGCAGTTTATGAAGACTCATTTCATACTATGACTAGAAACTAAGACATCAATTAGGCACAAGTAGGCAGAACACTGTAAATAAATATATATTATATATTCATTGTATATTACAACCACATGTAAGTCAATACATTATATATAAATTAACACATATTATATCATATATTATATATTTTATGTAATAATGTATATTATATAATATATAAGGTGTTATATATTGTAACTATATTATAAAGTATTATATACATGTAAATTAATATACATATAATATCACATATAAAATATATATAACTTGTCCCAAGAAAATAAGTATTATTGTGATATTTTTGGCCTTAAATTCACAAATACTCCCATGTATTTCATTTTTAACTTTACAGGTCATATTAATATTTAATTACATATTATTCCACATCTTTAAAATATGGGTTATAAGCATTTTGGAGCAATTCAAATGAGTACTAAATGTGATAGCATTTAAGTTTTTTCTTTTTTTTCACTGAAAATTCATGCACATGCACACACGCAGCTCACCCCTTCTGGAGTTAGGGTGGATGGGTACACTATAGTGATCACTAATGATATGTTCTCTTTTTTTATTTCTCTTATAGGCATTGGGAAATATCAGAATACTTAAATATATAGAAAGCAAGTAAAGTTCATGTGTTTGTTTTCTCATTTTCCCCCAAATCCTGTTGAAAAGTCTAAGGAAATAAAGGAATAAGAAAGAATTAAAGATGGAAAACCAGATTAGGTATCTTCAAAGAGGAAAACTAAGCACCTCTTTGAATCTCAACCTGTTGTTTGGGTTGAATTGTATTCCCTCAAAATTCATATGTTGAAGTCCAATCCTTTGTACTTCAGAATGTGATTATATTTAAAGACAGGGTTTTTTAAGAGGTAATCAAGTTAAAATGAGATAATTAGAGTGGGTCAAATGACTGGTGTCCTTACGAGAAAAAGAAATGAGGACACAGATATACAGAGAGGAAAGACCATATAGAGGTGGACATATGGCCATACACAAGCCAAAGAGAGAGGCCTCAGGGGAAATTAACCCTATCCGACACCTTGGTCTGGTACTCTTATTAAACTTCAGAACTGTGAGGAAATAAATTTCTGTTGTTTAAGTGATCCAGTCTGTGCCGGTTTGTTATGGCAACCCCAGTAAATAGGAAACTAATATACCTGGCAAAGGAAGGACTTGTTTCAAAAGTAAGTGGAAGCATTTTCTAAGGAAAGATCTAGAAAAGCCTCCAGCATGGAATAGTGTCTGGAAAGGTGCCAATTACCTCAGTTTGGGAAAATGGAAAAGGTAAGGGGAAAAGATAGTGGAAGAGCGAAATTTAGTTGATCTGCAAGCGACTGGATGCTGCATTTGTTCCTAGATTTCACTTAAAATGAACACTGATGATTTCTAATTGAGAAATAAAAACAAGAGAGAATGAAGCTAGCATCTTAGTAGGTACATTTGGGCTATTACAACAAAAAGAAATTAAAACTAAACAACCTTCACTTGATTTTTGTAGCATTCTAGTATTTTAAGTTCACATTTCAACTCTGTCATGACCCAGACACCAATAAATCCGACCATCAGAGGCTAGAAGAAACTTTGGGGACCAGCCCCAACAGAGAACACATTGAGAAGCTTTGGGAATTTCCAAGAACCCTATGCATTAAGTGGCTTCTTTCCAAATCTACTTGACACAGAGAACTTGTATAGATGGGTGAAAATGCTGAGCACATTGAGTATGGTGGACTCCCCCATCCAATGCGGTGACCTTCACTCGTGTACAAGACCAATTACACATTAAGCACAATTATAAACTGACTTTATCTTTTCTCCTTTTTTCCTTTAAACATGATCTGAGGTCTGCTGGTGTCTGTTTGCTGTAGCAATTCCTTCATTCTAACATCAAAGAAGTTAGTAAGCTACTCACTTGCCTGTTATTCTCTCCGTCATGCACAGACCCCTATCTACCATGTCCTGAAACTTCAGAAGACTCATTGAACTTTTAGGGGGTCCCCTTAAAGTGAAGGGAGACCCATCTATGACATTCCTCCCCCTGAGGAGAACAGTGAGATTCACAGGACACAAAGAGCTTTTTCTAAAGAAACATCCGCGCCTTAAACAGCAGCTTGGGACCCTCATACATCCTTGGCTGTAACTGAGAGGTTAAAGAGTCCTATAACCATCATGATAAAAGTTGAAATGAAAAAAATGATAATCTTGAATAGGAAAGGTCTCTCTTACCATAGAGGGTAGACACTAAGAAAAGATAGATCTGACTGTAAAAAAGACTACACTGAAGGATACATGAAGAATATTAAAGAGCAAATTACAAACAGAAAAATACATGCAACATATGGGACAAATACATGGTTCATACCCTTACTACATAAAGATTAGCACATTAGAAATGGAAAAAGGGTCTTAAACAGTCAAGTAACTAAAGAAGAAATATACATAGCCTTTAAATATATGAGAAGATACAAATCTCACTAATAAATGAATGCAAATTAAATCAACAATGAGGATTTTTGTCCATCAGATTGGCAAATATAAAGATTGATAGTTCTTAGTGTTGTTAAATATCTGGGACAGCAAACATTCTCACACACTGCTGATGCAATTAGTGTATTTTAGCAAATTTTGGATAGTAATCTGGCATCATTTATCAATTGATAAGTGTATCAATTTATATCATGTGAATTGCCTTTGACCCAGTGTAATGAAGTACCACCCAGATCCCCTTTCAGGAAGGTAAGCCTCATGCCCCCAGCTGCTGGGAGTGCTGCTGGCTGACAGCCCTCAGCTGTCAACAGTCCTCAGGACCTACCCTGGCTGAAGAGAGCCACCTTGCTCCAGGGTCTGTCATCCTGCTTCCCGGGGCAGCTTGAATCCGGTGACTAATCAGTTTAGGGACTGTGCACCTCACTCCAGCTAGAGGCAACTGGATGGGGCCATGCCAGCCTAAAATTTCCCTGGAGGATCAGCTGGGGCTTTCCTGGAAACTGCATGGCAGTCGACCACTCACTAGTCCTGTTCCTTCCCTTCCGTGTCACAGGTACTGACGCCATCAGCACTTCCTAATATATCCCCTAAATGCAGTCTTCATCGCAGAGCATGCCATCGGGAAACCCAGCCTATACTGCCCGGCAATTCTACTTCTATGATCGTATCATGAGGAAATAATCACATAGACGTATGAAGATTCAAAGGACAGGATGTCCACTGCAGATTAGACTGTAAAGGGGAAAAAAAAGAAATAACAAGCTAGATGTCCATTAGTAGGAATGTGGTTAAATACATTATAGAAATTATACCATGAAGTTAAAAAGCCAGTCATAGAGTGACACACATATGGTTAATTTTTTAAATATCCCTATATAACACACTTAGGTATGTGTTTAGATATGCATAACAAGGTTTGAAAGGATTCCTCAAACACTGAAGCATGTTTATTGAGGTATCCACATACTACATATCTGTTTGATTTTTGTTGTTCATGTGAAAAGCTATTGAGATTCCTATTGAAACCATAAGCAAAACTAACCAACATAAAGCAGGATCAGTAAACAAATACAGGCTGAAAGTTTAGGCTTGAGTCTCTGCGTGGATTAAGAACACAATACGAAGGGCCTTCTCAACCTTTGTGACCTACCAAGTATAGAGCTGGTATCACGCTGCAGGTTCACAAAATATTTTGATTTCCTCAATTGAAAAGTATTTCCTTAGGATGCGTGTTAGCATTTCTATAGAAATGTAATCATTTCTCATTTGATATGCCCCTTATTCACGTACATGTGGAGACACCAGGAGAGGAAAGGCCGATAGGCTGTGACTTTAAACATTTAGGTTCAAATCCTGGTTATATCACCGATTCCGTTTATAACCTTAAACACTTCTCAGTCCCTCATCAAAGGAGAGAGGTGAAATATGAGAACACACGTCTTCCTCACAGTTGTGAGGACCAGAGGCAGCAACATCTAGAAAGATTCTTTTATAAAAAGAGGCAAGTGATGTGCCAAAACAAAGGTAAAAAGCAGGCCATAAATCTTACATTGTCTTTGCCGTCTTAGAGACGTGTTTGCTGGCCTAAGCCTTCTAGAACTATCAGGATTGGGCATTCTCACACAGGTCCAGTTTCCACATAACATCTGTGAGCTGGTTAGGTTGAGACAAAAGGAAAAGTATGTAGTGGATTCATGCATCAGAGAAACAATATCATTTCCAAGATGCATAATGTGTGACCGGGAGAACAGTATTCTAGCCCGGGCTTTGCCAGTAATTCCTGATATCACCTTTATTAGTCACTGCCCACTCTGGGCCTGTTGTTGGATTACAAATAATAAACACTACATACATGCATATATACATATACAAATACATTCATAGGTAAATACATACATAAATAGTTCAGAAAATAAAAAGGTATAGAACAACATAATCTTCTAGTTCAAATACACTTTCACTGTTTGTTCCTGTACATATTGTTTGTCTTGCTTTTAATATTCAGTTTCTCTGAGCTTCAGCATCATAATAAGTAAAATATGGGAACAGTGAGAGGTTGATTTCTAAGATGACTCAATTTCAATTCCTAAATTTCAAAATCTGTTTATGATTGAACTGCCAAATACGTGAGTATGTGTGCGTGTGTGTGTGTGTGTGTGTGTGTGTGTGTGTGTGTGCCTTTGGCTCAGGCCCAAAGTGATGGACCTCAGGTGGGGAGTCATTCATTCATTCATTCATTCATCCATTTAATAATTTGACTATTTTGTGTAAAGCAGTGTGGAAAATATAAAAGTGAATAAGACAAATGCCCTGCTTTCCTGGACTAACATTTATATAGGAAAGATACCAATTGTATGGAAATAATGATAACATAAGGCAGAAACTAATAAGCAATGCATGAAAGGCACAGATAAAACATTTGGAAATTCAGAGTAAGGAGAAAGTGCTCCCACCTGGCAGTGTCTCAGAAAATTTCATTAAGAATATGCTCTATGTGCCAAGCCTTAAGGATGGGGAACCAACCAATCCAAAAGTCTTTGTGTCCATAAGATCCCAGAAAAAATTAAAGAACAGAATCAGTTTTACATCCAGAAATCACCCCTCCTACTGGCAAGTCACATACTAAGTAATTTGGTGTTTATTACAGATTTTAGAACTTTCTTGCCTTTTATTGATAGTAAATTAAATGAAAATGCAATTTGCTTGATTTTTTATTTGGGCTTACTTTTGAAAGAACACTGTTTTACAGCCTAATTAATTTCCATAGGAAATCTAATTACTAATATTACTTTATAGGTGACCCTGGGGTCTCTGAATAGGTGCACTTCCATTGTTTATTGACAAGACTCTTGATAATAAAACTGTTTGGATATGAAGCACTTCAAACATGTAAGCTTATTTCTATTTTTATTACCCTAATAGACAAAAAAAACCTTTAGTCAGTAAAGTGAATCTGTTTTGTTTTTATTGTTTTCTCTTTGAAATTGTGGCCCTTGATCTTAAAACCAGTGATAGAGTAGTTACAGATGAGGAAAATAAATGGTCACATTGGAGTGCGATGCTTACTTGCGAGAAATAAACGAGCCAATTTTAGTAAAATAAAACTGACCTAACTCTGTGCTAAGATCTCAGACCTAACAGCCACTCCAATTCTCTCTGACATTTAAAAATTATAAGGCACTGCAAAGAGAAATTCTTAAATGTCAGAATCCTCATAATTTCTTCAACTTTTGTTACTGAATTCTTCAAGTCCTCCTCCTCCTCATGCCCCCTGCCCTCACCCGGCCTGAGTGTGGTGGAGCAGGAGAGGTGCTGGAGGACCTGCCAGACAGTTTTGGTGGTAGAAAGGCCGGTTCAGACTGTGACCCACTTTCCATCATTAGCCTCAAGCCAGCTCCTCTGAGAGGCTCCTTCAGAATCATTTCATTGCTTCATTAGACATATTTTAAGGGCGGAGTTAAGAGAAAGAGGAGAAATTGAGGCAGCACCGTTCTCTTGCCTGTTCCCTTTTCTTTAATTTACCAAGGCAACTCTGTGTTTGGCTACCACATTGTGTCCATTTGCCTTTCAACTATGACGTCTGATCCGGTGGAAAGCTGAAATCATACGGTGATTCTAAATGAAATGTCAGTAGTAGGAATTTAATAATAACAATCAGAAAATGAGGAGAAAGATGGAGGGTGGAAGGAAGACAAGAAGGGGGAGATGAAAGGAAGAAGAAAATAAGAGATAAAAGGTTTACTACATGCTTGCTAAAGAGAAGATGCTCTGGAATCATGTTTAAACCATCATCTCAGCTCAGTGAGAATGGCATTGTCACACCTATTTTACATACAAATCACCAGTGTTGGAGGCTCAGAAAGGTGTGGAACTTGCCTATGATCACACTGCTCATATATGGCAGAGCTGGGATTCACAATCTGGCACCGTGTCTCTCTAAGCATGAAGGCGGTGGCTCTAATGAGATGGTGTTTACGTTGAGGAAAGTTTATGGAAAAATTCCACAATCTAAAAAGACTAAGTCATTCTACATGATTTATTGGATGTCTATCAGTATAATAACATCTTTTAATCAATATTTGCTAGCTTCATAGTCAAAGCACTGCAATAAAAGCAAAGATGTTTTCATCTGCTCTTCTTAGTATTTTACGACAACTCATATCATATAAATTCCAAGTTGAAGACCATAAACAAAGGAGTGCCCTGATAATTTTTTTCTCTAATCAAATTTCTATATATATTCTTGGACATGGTTCTTGTGCATGTGTATGAATGTGTGCATGCGTGTGTGTGTGTGTGTGTGTGTGTGAGAATAATACATATATACACAATATATACCTATAAAACACTGCATTTTATAAATTATTGTTGAGTAGCATCTCAGTCGATTTCATTTTCTCAGTTCTATGTTCTGAGGAAGTCTGTTGATTTTGTTTTCAGGGTTGTTGTTTTTTATTTACCAACTGCCAACAGGAGATTTTATTTCCTATCAGTTTCCTCAACTGAGAAATACAGGATTATCAAGTTATCGTTATGGAGACTACTGGCTAATGTTCTAAAAAAGGAGATTTTACAAAGGAAACTTTATTTTTAGTCAGTGAAACCACCACATTATTCTAGGAATGTTTTTCTTAATTTTTAAAATATTGTCTAATCAAACAATCTAGAGAACCCTGATTTGAAGGTGACCCTTTATAGCCAAGGAGGGATTTCATACTGGCTTGTCAGAGGTAAATGAACTGTATTCTCTGTAAATTCTGCCAGTAATTGTGTCCATTCTCTAATTTTTGCTTGGTTCGGTTGTTAGCTGTAAAATTACTGATAAGTAATAAAACACAGGTCAAAAGTACTAAACCCTTGTTGCAAATGCCACCAAATCATAACAAGAAAATATCAACTGAAGCCACAATTCTTAGCATTTACCTGTAAATTATAGTTCAATAACAGGGCGCTTTTTTCCTTCTGGCATAGCTTAGGATTTTACCTTGCTCACGTAGCTTGCCATCCAAATGAAAGGAAGAACTGCTTCTGGGACATTTTTTGAGATAACTCCACTTAAAAATAAATTACCTTTAGTGATTGAATATTCATAAAAGGTTTTGGTCATTTTATTTTTTGTGTGACAAAGAACGGTGTGCTATATAACCACGTGTCTCTAAAGCATAAAGAAGGAAGATGAATGCTTGAAAAGATGAATGCCACTTGCTCCAGCTAATTCTTCCTAGTCCATTGTCCTTCTTTAAAAAAGAGCAGTACAGTTGTGATCTTGTTTATGGTACTTTAAGTCTCCGCTGAATTCTGACAAGTGTTCCCTGGCTTGTGGTCCTGTAGGAGACCATAACACTCACGTGTGGACCAAGACAAACACGGGCAAAATAGTGAGACCCAGGGAGGACTTGGGCAAAACCAGAGAAAGCAAAGGCAGAGGGCAGGGCTACTGCGTTGTCAATGTTGCCTTTTCTTCTTATTACATCACATTCCATTAGTAAAAGTTTATTTGACCAAATATTTGTTCCAGCCTCCTCCTATGATCGGACGTCTCAGTAAATTTATGGCCAGTATTTCTCAGCATGCATTTCTAAAGAAGAGTTGCTACAAAGAAATGCTAGCAGATGATACTTGGGAAAAGGTTCTAAGATCAAAGAAGTTTGGGGAATACTAAACAATAGAAAGTTAAACAGGTTTCTTTTTTCAAGCACTTCTTAGAGCTTTTAGTGTAATAACATTTGTTGTGAATCACAATGAAGCACATAGGTTTGCAACATTTCTTGAATGTATTTATCCTTAAAAATATTTTTTTCATACCATATGCTTATGAGAATAATTTTTCAAATAACCCATTTGGAGAAATATTGAAATAAGCAATTCCAATTACCACTGGTGCACCTTTTAATAGGGCAAGCAGGCAGAGAGGTGGGTAAATGGAAAGCTTTCCTCTTCTACTTTTGGAATAATTGCCTGAGATGAGAAAGGAACTTGAAACAATTATAGAAAAATGGGCATTTTTCATGGAAATCTTGACTCCAAAGCATTATGACATGGCACTTTCTTCACCTAGATGGGTTTAGCCTCATTCTAATCTCATGAGGTCAAACTGATCACAATAATTATGGCTACTATATAAACTGTCTCAAAGGGTGATGAAATTTTTGTCACTGTTGGCACTGAAACATAAATTGAATGACTACCTTATAAAAGTCAGAGGACAATAGGACTTTGGTTGGGTAACATACTCTACAGAACCCTTCCAACCCAGACAGTCTATGGTTTTAAGATAGTAGTTTCTACAGTTTGTTCCTGTACAGAATTACCAAGCCACAAATGGGGGTTTATTTTTCTCTTATGAGATTCTTAAGAAGTGTCAAAGTGGATTATTTTGTTTCTTTCCTCAAAGTGGTTTAGTGGTTTTCATAATGTGGACACTAGGAATGTAGGAGGCATCCACAGAGCACATCAACCCACGCAGATAAACAGGGAGAGATTCTTATCTATGTTCTGGCTTCATGTAGAAAAATCTCAAAAATTCTTCATTTTAAAAATGTGAAAGAGCTTCATTTGTCTCCACAAATTAGAGAATCAAGGATAGTGTTCTCAATTCATGCACTGCAAATAAAATCATGGAATTTTATAATGAGATATCACATAACTATGCATACACTTGTATTTCTGAGGATGAATTTACCATCGTCATCCACAATGGCTTTATAAAATTTTGTAACTTATTTTTAAAATATGTATAAATTATCAATGTAAACTTATTTTATGCTTTCCAAAAATCAAGTAGTACAACTTCATATGGCTGCATCTCCATTCCTTTAACTATTTATTTTTATTATGTCCAGGTCTTAATGTTAAAGGATTCAATAATTCACACACTCTGCCCAGGGTTTGATCAGAAAAACAAGTCAGTGTTCTGTGCATGCTGTCACTGAAGAACAGTATTTCTCTTTATTCCAGAGTCTACAGCATGAGTGGGAGGAATTATTAGCCTACCGCCTCCAAATCAATTACTTCTTTATTTCTTCCATGTTTTGTGTTTCATCTCTGTAATATCTTAACTATGTATTTGAGGAGAATTCAGACTCCTAAGTTTCTCAGTCTCCCACAGTGTTCCTCATTCCAGAATCAAACCTTGAAAGTCAACCCTAGAACATATATTTCTCAAGTTCTGAATAACTTTTATCATCCTGACACATTACCTGATTTAATGACATGTTAACATTACCTGATTTAGTGACATAATAAAGCTTAAGAACATAGCTTATATATTTAAGTATGTTCATTCGTACAACTACTTAAGTTCTCCTCTTACTCATGTAATTTATAATAGGGGTGGATTCCCACCAGTTTCTTCTCTGGTGGGTGTCTGATAGAGGAAAAGAACCTAGAACTAGGAGTTGGAAAACCTGACTGGGGCCAGTCATTTAACTTCTCTGATTCTCAGGCCTTAAGTCACTGAAGGACCAGTCTTTCACATACTGTACAAAATTTTAAAAACTAGCTTGATAGGAGTTTCATTCTTTTGTAAAATAGGTAGTGATTTTCCATCTAGATATGAATTTTCTGTTGAATATACGTGTCAGGCTACCTGCTGCCATGTGATTGATGTCTTCATAAAGTGTACACATAGAAAGAAAGATGGACAGAGCACAAAGACTGACAGTCATGGTAAGGGCAGGCATGAGAAGCTCAGGATGCTTTTCCTCTGAGATAGTACCAGGCACAGAACACTCCCAGATGCTCTCACTCTGAGACATCTGGTTTACCCAGGAGTGCCTCATCTACTTTTTGTATGCAGATCCAGAGACATCATAAGGGGGTGGGCGACTGTAATGGTCAAGGTCTGTTCAGGAATATAAAAATGAGGAGAATTTCAAATAGACAGTTGGTCAAAGGACTGGAGAGGCAACAAGAAAACATAGGATAACATAGAGATGGTAACTGCAAGGAGAAGCTGCCTTCCTAGAGATCAAGGAGCAGAGGGAAGAGGTTGGGGGTATCAGGCTCTAGAAGTTCAGAAGAGGAATCCTGCAGAGTGCGGCTCCTTCTGAGGCAGGGACGCTCCAGGTAGACCTGAGACCTCTGAGTGGGCAAAATAAGGTTTGTACTAGGAGCATTTGGCAAAACCTGGAAACTGAAGTCAGTTACCAATAGTTAAGGAAGGCCATTGTGAGAGTGACATTAAGAGAAACATCACACCTGGCCCCGGAAGATGACTGGTTAGCCAGAGACGGGTAAGATTCCTCAAGGGAGGAACAACGTAAGACAGGCACAGTCGCAGGGGGCCATCTGGTGAGAAAATGGGGAGCAGCAAAGGTGAGGCTTAGAACCTCCCCCCTCATGTTCTGAGAGAAATCTTCTGCATCTGTGGATGTTTTATTGCCCTTGTCTAGCTTGGATTAACACATAGTCTACAGGCACACACCTGATCATCTACATTTGCTCTCTTACAACACTAAACTATGTTTTCTACCTTTATCTCGTATCTACCTACCACTTCAGCATTTTATTAAAAATTATAATAATAGAGAAATGTGGTATCCACATATAAATCAAGTTTAAAAATCAAATGAATATTCATATTTGAACTGACTGTGTATAGTTCATAATGTATGAGCAAAACCGAAAGCTTCTGTGATGACTGCCCTTGTACTGTTCACCATGTAACTTATTCACTATGTAAGAATTTGTTCTCCATGTAAGAACTTGTTCGTTATGCATCAGAAGATTGGAGACTGACGAAAATTAGGCTTGGGGTGGATTAATGATTGTCCATTGAGTATTGACCCCCCTATACAGAAATTTATTGTTGTTAACAACTATTTTGATCAATAAATATGAGAGATGCCCTCACAAAAAAAAATATATATATATATATGTATATATATATATAAACACACTTCCAATTGTAAAATAAATAAGTAACCGGGATGTAATGTATAGCATAAGGAATATAGTCAAAATATAGTAACAACTTGGTATGGTGATAGCTGGTACCTAGAATTATCATGTATATAAATGTTGAATCACTGTGTTGTACACCTGAAACTAATGTAATGTAATACTGTGTGTCAACTACCCTTCAATAAAAATAAAATAAAATAAAATAAAAACACCCCAAAAAAAAAAAAAAAAAAGAGAAACATCACACCAAACAGGATGGAGCTCCTCCTGCCTCCTGCAGTCTCCCTGCAGCACCCCCAGTCAGCAGAGCTTAACAGGGGGACAGCTGGCCATGCAGAGGTTAAGTCCACAGGCTCCCAGCCCCAGAATCACAAAACATAATATAGAAAAGTGGGTTTGGAGCTAAAGAACAATAATAATTAAACTACTAATGAGCAGTGGGAACTGGAGAGTATGGATCTGAGGGTTTAAAAAGCAACAACTCACTTTAAGGGCATTTGGTACCCCAGTACTCTTTGCTCTGCACCCCTTCTGCCTCCCACCCTCAGTCTCTAGGGAAGTTAGTTGCTCCCTGTAGCTACTCTCTCTGCATTCACTGTGTCATTCTGTCACCTCCCCAGTCCCCTAATACCAAGTCAACCAATTAGCCATTTGAAATATTCATTATTGCTATTTTCCCAGGAGGGACAGGCCTTGCTTGACCTCCTCTATCTAAATCCCGAAGATTCTAACACTGGGTGGGACCAGCCCACTCCCTCTGTGTGACTTAAGCTGCCCACCTGCCCTCAGAAGTCCTCTCCCTCAGCCTGGACCCTGCCCAGTTCTTCTAACCTACGCCCAATGACGACTTGGATTTCTCTAATACTAGTTATCTAGTCCCACTTTACATCTTGTATTTTCATCAAACCATATTATTTCTAGCTTGATGGGATTTCATTTCTGATCTAGGTCTCATGTCAACATATGGAAATGTCTCATGGCGACTTTTGATAGACACTCATCAGACAATTGCTTAGCCCTGCCTTGCCCCTTACCTTGCTATTTGGAAGGTTGTCTGTGGGAGGCCATGTCCTTAAACAATGGGAGAAATTAAGGGAAAATAATTACCAAGTATATAACACTTCGTTGGTAGCTTACTCATTAGTTTACATACATTAACTCATTTAATTTTTCAAATAACCTCATGAATTAGATACTATTCCCACTTAACTGAGGAGGTTCAACAAATCAAAGGACTTTACTCAAAGCTGAGCCCGGATTTAAACCCAGTTCTACCTGATTTCAAAATCCTACACCTCCTGTTTTAATATGTTTTGGTAGAGTACCAGGGTCACAGACTCCACCCAGCGTGGAAACTTCTTAGCACAACTCAGCTTATGTAAAGATGAAATACTGTTTCCATATCCTAAACTTACAGCACTTTTTATATATAGGATGATTGGAAATCCAATGTGAATCCAGTTCAACTATGATTTATTGAGCCTCACATATGTGGCAGCCATGTGATAATGATAGTTTAGCACATTTATTAAGGGCTTACTGTGTGTTGGACATTGTTTCAAGAACAGTCCTTATGCCTCATTAATTCTTAGAACAAATCTATAAGATAGGTGCCATTATTAACAACCTCATCTTACAGATGATGTAACTGAGGCCCAGGAAGGCCAAGTGATGTGTCCAAAACCTCACAGCTAGGAACTGGCAGAGCCAAAAAAACAAATTGAGGCCGGGTGAGTCCGAAGCCCCTGGTCTTAACTGCTGTGCTTTATTCCTCACCTGTAGGAGGCCAAAGAGACAAAAATAAATAAGCAAATAAGATGTAGGAAAGGAAATCAGAGACTAGGTGGTGAAATAGATTGAGAAACATAGCAGATGTAGTAAAAGCACTTGTAAAGACATATACACTGTAGAGAAAGTAGTGATTAGTATTGTCAGATAATATCAGAGCAGATAACTTTTGAGGCTCACTCCTAAGGAGACGAAGGTATTGACTGCAGAGTTTTAGAAGTAGGATCAACAGGTCCTGGCAGTGTGATGCAGAAGGGAGAGGCAGTAGTCCAGGAGGGCTCCGTGGAGGTGCAGATCTAAGGAGGCTGGTGCAGAGATCCCTTCAGACAACTGAACTTTGAGTGAGTGGTAAGGAGTAGGTGGCAAAAAAAAAAAAAAAAGGTCAAGATTGGAAGATAAGAGACCCAACTATTTTATACTTTTAAAAATTTCATAGGAGCAAATAAGTTGTGAAGAATATGTGGAGATAAAGTGACAGTTTTTTTTTTTCTTACTCTTCTGGGTGGAACCTGGGTACCTCACTATGATCATCTGGGTAGTCCAGAGAAAAAGGCACAGAACTGCAGGGGACAAAGCAGCCCCTCGTGGCTCGGGAGCTGGTAGCCTGGTACTTTGAGCAGGGCCTCGGTGGTGCTGGGAGCCGGCCTGGAACTATGAGCTACGCCGTGGTTTCTCCTGTTGAATAGAATGGATTCCATAGAACATCAACATCGGATAAGGCCGCTCTGGGATCATAAGAGACAAGATACTCTGTAATCACAACTGAACACAGACAAAACACGAACATTTTTCAAACCACGAAAATGATCCAACACCCCCATCTGGCTAATGTGGCTGACTGCCACTGCTTCCCCAACTACAGCGTTAGCCTAGTTCTAGTCTGCTCCTGGTAAATAAGAGCTTAAAATGCACAGCCATAGAATTGTGATGGTACCCAATCCAGAGCAAACCCCCATTTGCTTGGAAACACCCCCAAACCCTACAGCCCAAGCCCGAACCTTCTAAGTCCCCCGCAGCATCTTCTCACCGAGATGCCTCCCAGCTCCTGGTGGGGGGTCAGGTCTGACTGGAAGTGGGAAGAGGAGCCCCTAGCTCCCCTCGGGTCCTGGAGCGAGCACTGAGGCCAGAACCACCCCAGGCCCGTGCGCTGCTCCACGGCTGACCGGAGGCTCCGGACTCCCCAGCCTGGCTGTTCTCACTCTTCACACAGTGCCCCCAGCTCACTCTCAGAGAAGTCGGGTGAGAGAAGCCACTGAGTCACCCATGAATGCTCTGAAGCAGAGTTTGGAAGCACAGGACCTCCGGGAGGCTGGGCGTGACCTCTGGGGGCTCTGCAGGAAGACGGGCTCCAGAAACCTCTCATGAAGGAGAAGGAGTCGCCGTACCATTTGTCAGCAAAGCCTAACTGTGACGCTTGGAGCAAAGGTCCAAGCTGTCCCCTACCCTCCAGCACCTCCTTGCCATCCCCTCTTCTTTCAGGACCACCAACCTGGGGACAGTCCCCCACACCCCACCTGCTCTGGGTCCCTTCCAGGGCTTCCTTGTGTGCTGCTTTCCGATCAGTCACCTAAAAGACCTTCTGAGTCACTTACTGGCTGTGTGACCCGGGGGAACAGGCCTAACCTCTCAGCTTCAACTTCAAGGGATTGTTTTGTGTTTAAAACAGAATACAGAACAAGTAAGCAAGAGAAGAAATAAGCTGGGACATACAAGCTCTTAGGCCCTAGTGTTGACCTCTCCCACCACAGCCCAGAGGGAAGAGCTGAGCAAAGGCCGCTAGTGTACAAGGCTTATCACCACACTACCAGCACCCTGACCCCCACCCAACACACACACAGGTCTCTCTTTGAAATAATAATCGCAACTTGTTAAAGTACAGGTGTGTTCTTAGCTGGTAAGGTCACTGAGAGAAGAGAGAATTCCTAGATTCTTTCCCTGTTTTGTTTTAATTGAGAAGTTGAAGTCAATGAACACTTTGCTGCTTCCCTACTAGTTTTGACTTGATTTAAAATAATCAATGCACACTCATTAGCCAAACACCCATTCTATTGACAGAGTACTTATTTAGATGACTACTTCACTATAAAATCAGTGAGAATAGTGGAAACAATGAAAATTTTATTATGAATATAACAGAACTTCTCAAAAAATGCTTCTAAAAATTAACACTAAACATAGTCATCTTTAGTCACTGCTGATCGAAAACACTCGAACTCTAACCATAATTTTTAAAAAGGAAATAAATCAGCCTAAGTTTAGACACACATAGACCTATAATTTTTTGGTCACACAGTGAAATAAATTAGTTCCAATGAGCATGTCTTGTTTAAATTGTCAGCCATGAAGGGTTTCTTTCATTTTTTATGACTCTGAACATTTTTGCTTCTATCATTCTATGTGAAAGGGAATATTCCTGTAAGAAATCTGGTGGACCATGAATCCTGTTTCTTTCAGGAAAAGGTAGTAGAAAAATACCTTTTTTCACTGTTTCTTGACATGATATAATGTAATCAAATGTGACTGATGCAATCTGACAAATTCAGTTACAATCTGAAATGTCACAATTCAACAAGGGAAAGCTACTATCTTTATTCAGACTGAAGAGAAAAAAATAATAATACAATACTTATCATGAAATATAAAATCAAAGCCTTTGGCAGATGAGCAAATAATACACCAGCACAGTTTGTCCAAATATCTTATATGCAACCCTTCTGTGCTATGTTTTATCATGGATAATAGACTGGTGTCATGGACTTCAGAAATATTTTTTTTCCCACTGGAAAGTACTAAAAATATCACAATATAGGGTCCTCTTACATATTTAAGACTGTTTAAATACAACTGGGAACCGGGGCTTTCTAAAAGCCCTGTCTTCTGTGGCATTCGTGATTGGAAGTTTATAATTTCTCATAGGCTCCCAGGTAATTCTAAATGGACTACACTTCAGCTAAGCTGTTTTTCTGAGACTGTACCCTGCCTCTGAACTGTGCTAAAATAACCTTGCATTATCCTAATTAGGATTATTCACAATACACACATATTGTAAAGGGCCGTTTTCATTTTCAATTAGTTGAAAAGGATTAGTTGCAGTGATATTCGTATGGTCCTGAATGCTATTATTATTAAGGCCAATATGTTTTATTGCTGTTAAAATTATGCACCTTACAGATAGAACTTAGCTAATGGAGTAAAAAGATGGTCTCCTCCTGACAAATCATTCTCTTCTAAAGAAAATTGTGAAGGTAACAATACATAGACGGAAGGAAATGCGTGTGTGGTAAAGAGGCTATTTAATCACAAGTAATGGCAAACCTAAAATAGTTCCAATTAAAGGAGAAATGTATGAAAACCAATCTGAATGTAGCAGATAAAGGGTGGCATAGAGAAGAGATTATTAAGCAGTAGCATGTACCAGGACCCCAGGTGCAGGACTTCCTCATTATACCTATTCTTAAGCAGCAACATACTGAGTGTACAGTAAACAAACCAAAAAAATTATATATCTATATATCTATATCTATATCTATATACACATACACACACACACATATAATTGTACATGGTAGCTACACTTCAGATGAACAAGTATATGTTTTTTGGAAGAAAGACCATACCAACTTGGGTTTTACTTCCAAAATACAGTGGCATGTTAATTGCTTGATCAGCCAAATGAAACTAAATGTAATTAAGACTAGTGTGGGGTTAATTTGATCCATAATTATGTTATATAAAGTAAATGAAAATTGTTTCTTTCCTAAATTGCAATCATTAAAATTACAGATATTAAAATAAGATACTATAAAATTACATGAAGCATGTACACATTAATAGCCATTAGTAATAGCTTGATATTTCTATCTAAGCAACAGTTTATTAGAATGCCAAAGGGTGATATTTGGCCACTCACATGACTGAATTTTTTACTCTTCTTTCTGTGCTTCTAAGAAACTTTTTTTTTTAATGAAGCAAAATATTCTAATCTTAGCCTGTTTTTGCCAGTTCTAGATGCTTATCATCTGCTAAAACACCTTTGGATCAGTCTGCATTGAATCTTTATTAAAATACAAACATGGGTTATTAAAAACATTAAAAATGGTGCTCTTAAAGACAACATAGGCAAAAATCTCCTGAATATGAACATGAGCAACTTTTTCTTGAACATATCTCCTTGAGCAAGGGAAACAAAAGCAAAAATGAACACATGGGACTACATCAAACTAAAAAGCTTCTGTACACCATCAACAGAACAAAAAGGCATCCTACAGTATGGGAGAATATATTTGTAAACAACATATCTAATAAGCGGTTAACATCCAGAATATATAAAGAACTCACACACCTCAACAACCAAAAAGCAAATAACCCAATTGAAAAAATGGGTGGAGGATATGAACAGACAATTCTTCAAAGAAGAAATTCAGATGGCCAACAGTAACATGAAAAGATGCTCCACATCACTAATTATCAGGGAAATGCAAATAAAAACAACAATAAGATATTACCTTATACCAGTAAGGATGGCCAGCATCGAAAAGACTAAGAACAACAAATGCTGGCAAGGATGTGGAGAAAGGGAAGCAAGCCCTCCTACACTGCTGGTGGGAATGTAAGCTAATTCAACCATTGTGGAAAGCAATATGGAGGTTCCTCAAAAAACTAAAAATAGAAATACCATTTGACCTGGGAATCCCACTCCTCCGAATTTACCCAAAGAATACAAGTTCTGAGATTCAAAAGACATGTGCACCCCATGTTTATTGCAACACTATTTACAAAAGCCAAGATATGGAAGCAACCTAAGTGTCCATCAGGAGATGAATGGATAAAGAAAAGTTCATACATATACACAATGGAATACTATTCAGCCATAAGAAAGAAACAAATCCTACCATTTGTAGCAACATGGATGGAGCTGGAGGATATTATGCTCAGTGAAATAAGCCTGGCAGAGAAAGACAAGTACCAAATGATTTCCCTCATTTGTGGAGTATAACAGTGAAGTAAAACTGAAGGAACAAAACAGCAGCAGACTCACAGACTCCAAGAAAGG
Organism: Manis pentadactyla; assembly: GCF_030020395.1. Classification (NCBI taxonomy): domain Eukaryota; kingdom Metazoa; phylum Chordata; class Mammalia; order Pholidota; family Manidae; genus Manis; species Manis pentadactyla. Next base: position 10,311,229 of record NC_080026.1, on the reverse strand, counting down.
ACTAGCAGTTACCAAAGGAAGGGGTGGTGGAGCATGGGTGGGGAGGAAGGGAGAAGGGAATTGAGGGGTATTATGATTGGCACACATGATATGGGGGGGATCATGTGGAAGATCGTGTAGCACAGAGAAAGCAAATAGTGACTGTGGCATCTTACTACACTGTTGGACTGCAATGGGGTATGAGGGGGGTACTCGATATTATGGGTGAATCTAGTACCACATTGTTTTTCATGTGAAACCTTCATAAGAGTGTATATCAATAATACCTTAATAAAAAAAGAAGAAAAAGTATTAAAAATGGCATACAGGTATGTATATTTCATATGATGTCAAATGCATACAGTATAAGAATTTGGGAGATTTGTTTTCTTTCCAACGGGCAAACTCTCCATCTCTGATTAAAATTACAGTCCTATTTCTCTTTATACAAAATTTTTGTCTTAACCTGTTTTTAAAAAAATAGAGAGCCGGACATTAAGAAAAGATGAATTGAAAGAAAAAGGAAGTAACATTTGTTGAGTGCTTTATCCTATTTAAAGCACTTTGCTATGCACTTTATCTGTTTTAATCCCTTTGTGAAGTTGAGGTTATTTATTCTCCTTTTCCAGATGAGAGAACTGAAGCTCAGAGAGAGCAAGGAATTGGCCCCAAATCATGGAGCTACTTAACACCACTTACTGTGAGGTAGGGGAGGGTCCTTTCCTATTAGACCTGCCGGCGAGACACAAGGAAAGCAAATGATTTGCTGGGATACGTACAACAGTACTGTAGTCCCCACTTTACATTTGTATTCATTGAAGATAATTTATTTCTATGAAACTGAAAACCGGAATGTCATAGCATATAATCTCAGGTGACATTAAAGACAAGTTGACCAAATACAAGTTGGTGACATTAAATACAAAAATAATCCTATCATTCTGAGTCCCCTACATTATCAACAAGGCCTCCTTAGCAGCAGAGAAGGAAATACAGATGCCTAGTGAAACTACCTTATTGAGTAATAACAAATGCTTTACACATAAACATGCAAGTACACCTAGAAAGACTCATATTTAGGTAAAGGACAGGCAGTACCTGCTGATGATTACGTTGTCCAGTTGGAGGGAAAAGAAGTGGTTTGGAGGAAAGAAGTGTGAAATGGTAGAAGGTATTTCCAGACCTGCTGGCTTTTTTCCAAGTGTAATAGCGCTTTTTACCTTTAGTCATTTTCGGACTGAGGAGGAAAGTGGTGACTTGACTACTGGATATAATTTGGAAGGAAAATCATTTACAGTGGGATTTGCTTACAACATACAGCAATAAACACTTTATCCATTAGAAACCAAGATATTAAAACCAAGTTTTGCTCAACTTCAATATGCCACATTTAATTATTGCTCCAAAGCAAGGTATCTGCATACCCAAAAAAATTCTGATATACTGTGTACTATAAAGTGTCACCCTATTACTATTAATGGTAGTCTGCAAACATTAACAAATGTTTCTCAATAATTGACTATACTGTACTTAACAAGTTGGTAGAACACAGTATTTACAGTAAGTATGTGTGCTTAACAAACCAAATATTTAATATTTCATGCATGAAAAATAGGCAGACATGAGAGTCATTAGTATTCCAGGTGAGGCAGAACATGCAAATTTACTCAGCTATTAAAGAATGAGTCATATGCTATTTAATATATCAAAATAGTTTATGTATATTAGAGTAAACAGTGAAATCACAATAGGAAAAAAATGGATTTGGTTCAGATGTTGAACTGCTGTGGAAACCAATTATCTATCCGGAGGGATACAGCTCTGTCCACAACTACTTAGGCTCTAGGGCCTGTTACAAACCCTGGAGTGGGCTGTTGTTTCTGTTCTCAAGGGAATTTACCACGTCACACTAGAAATAGCTGACAATAATTAGAAAGCCTGCTTCTGCCAGTATTGCACACATTTTTAATACCTTCCTAAGTATTATGGGAGATAATACACAAGGTCTTTAGAATTCTAGTCATGCCACAACAAACCATGGAAAGGACAACTAGACAATAGCCCCAAACTGGACTGTGACAGGCTAATTATTGTGGCTTCATTATAAAACCTCTTTTTACAGAGGTCACCTGGGAAGTGTAATTAAAAATGCATTATTGGTGTATTTTTTTATTGAAGCAATTAAATTAAAAAGCCAAAAAAATAATTATATGAGGAGCAAATAATAATGTTGGTCAACAGCGTTTATCTAAGAAAGAGAGAACACGTTAGTGGTTCATTAGCAGTAAATGTGTTAACGGGAATCTGTTTGAAAAATGAGCCATAGAACGGCTTTTAAATACGCAGATTAAAAGATTTATAATGTCAAGTTTAACACAGAAATTACAGATAGTATTACATAACCATGAGTAATAGCACCTTTAATCTGACTTAGTAAAATGATTTACATCATACTTTGTGCAGCTCCAATTGTGTGAGTATTATATGTGCTGCATCTCAGCTAGATAATTTCCCTTATACTTTTTAAACACTTAGGGTCTGTTCTTTGTATTTTCTAATTATGTGGTACATCTAAATAATTAGATGTTAAAATATGTATCTTCCAGGGCCAAAATACTTGTCTTGGATATCCATTCTATGTAGGAATACCAGAACATGACATTGTTTATTCAGGAAAATTTTTATAAAGCCCTAAACATGTCATATCAAATCATCCCTCTCATCTCTGGCCTCTCCTGGTCTTTCTTCACATCCTCATCCTCACCACCACCACTATAGTTATCTGATCACTAATCATTAATGAATACTTTCTACTTGTCAGGAACTAAACATGGCTTATATTGTTTGGACATTTAATTCTCCAAATAACCTTAAAAGATTGGTATTTTATTTCCACTTTTATGGGGAGGATAATTAATTAAAATGTAATCAATGTCTTTGGATAGATCTACAAGAATACGCTCTTCTTCAATCGACTATCCTAAGATGATAATAATTTTTTTCCTCTCTCCTACTGGAAATCTTCCATATTTTAAGCCTGCTTATTTTCACTGAGCATTCTTCAAATATAAAAAGGGGGTAGATAAGCATCTACTAATAAGAATCTCACATGCGACCCTTTTAATCCCTTTAGGGAGAAGAAACAAATTCAGAGAGGGACAGGGCCATCGGTCACAGAGGTCTGTGAATGCCAAGGGTAATAAGTAAGCGAACGGATAAATGATAGAACTTGTTGTCAAACATGGAACTTTTAATTCACGGAAAATAGTTTTATGGGTGGCAGAAAGAAGTGTTCTATTTATTTTCTATATTAAGACTGAATGTCCAGAACTAGTTATTACTTACTGATTCTAAATTATATCTTGACACATTGTGGTTAGTTTAATTAATAATTTTTAGTATTGGTATGTTGCATTCGATTCCTTATTAGTGTTTTTATTTTTTCACATCAGTAGCACTCAATTTGCGATGACTGCTGTAAACCAGGCTTTGTGCCAGAAGCCTCCACACATCACTGAATCAAATTATTCTCATTTTAGAGATGAGAAACTTGTAGTTCAGAGGTCAAGTGACTTTTCCAAGGTCATGTGGCTGAAAAATTGAGGAATTAAGATTTGAGCCCTAGTCTGTCTGACTCCAATTTATATTTTCCAATATTCTGCTTTAATCTGAAAAAAAAGTATAAAAGGCATAATTTGGGATTTTTCATATGTAAATCTTCCTTAACTCAAATCTCAGATTCAAATTCATTCAAAATTCATAAAGCTCAACTAGCCAAAGTCTGAATACTATATATTAATAATTGGAACTTACCAGGATAACTGTTATAAGTACAGGGTTTTGAGTTTCTCAGGAAAAAAGTACAGATGAATAGAATCACTGTGAACCCAGTGTGAAGTGTCTACCTTTACAGTTGAGGTACTTAAAAATTGGGAGCCCAAGATCCATGAGTGATACACACAATTGTTAACTTTGGCTGTTAAGTAATATTCATGTCCAATGTTAATTACATGGAAAGATATGAATTTATCATTTATAAAATATGCCCTACTAAAAACCTAAATTCTACTACGAGTACTTATTTTAAAAAACATGTTAGATTTTTTATTGTATTCATGTCTTAATAGTACATTTGTTGTTTACGATAGTAGCTGCTCTAAATTTTACAAGACTAATTAACTGTATTGATGGTCAGAACACCTCATACAAACAGAATCAAAAGAGTGGGCCTACCATTCTCTAGTAGGGCCTCTTTAGAGGTTTTCCATGGAAACTTCGAACTAATATCTATGTCTGGGCATAAGATGAGCCCTAAATTAGAGCAGGGTCTAGGATAATGGAGTGAATACAGTCAGGTTAGATTTTTGAAGCACATGGCAATAAATTGTGAGACTACACTGAAAGAGAATTAAAGAGTTTATTCTCCTTAAGGTAAGTAGCTGGCATTATGAGAAAATTAAATAACTGGATAATCATTAGGTGGGTTCATTCTGTAAATGGTTTTCTAAACCCTCCTCCATACAGCATTGTTCTACTCTCCTCTAAATCAATGAAGAAAAGTTATCCTTGTAGTCACAGATTGCACAGGTGTTCAAATAGAGCATCCAATGCATGAAACACTTTAGGAAGTTCAGACTTTATTATAAAAGACCAGATTCTCAATGGATTACACCAAAATTCAGAATAAGCATACTTGAAATATGCAAAAGTCAAATGGATTTTTCTGTAACGTCTATCACCCCACTAAACTGTCACCTGTGTCTGGTCTTATCCTAATGTCTTACTTATTTAGGGAGGAGGGGTCAGTTCTGATCACCCCTTCAGGCCTTGTACAAATCTGCAAATCTTTTTGATTTTTAAGTTTTAAACTGTTAAAAAATATTTTCTTGACATACTAGCTCTGATTCCCAGATTTAACATGAATACTTATAAACCTACCCAGAATACATTATCTGCCAGACTCTACATGCAAAGTGCTTATGTATCTCAGTGAATCCTCACAGTAAACTACAGGGTGGGTTTATCATATTAGCCCTACTTTACTAATGAAAAAATTTGAAGCTTAGAGGTTAAGTAGCACCATGAAGCTCACAAGTGATGCAAAACTGGGTCTATTTGACTTTAAACCCTTGCTCTTTTCCACTGTGCCCAACTGCCTCAATTAAACTGTGAATAAACAATTGCCTTTCTACTTCTCTTAGGCTGACATCCCAATAACAGATTCTATTCTTTAGAATTAATTTTATAAGCAATACTGATTTGGAGAAGCTCATACACCTGTCCCAAGCTCTACTTTCTGTCATGAAGGCAAATGACACATTCAACTCATGAATCACACTGGGTCCCACAATGGCATCAGGACAGGCTGAAGATGGGAGCTTATAATTTTGGATAACTTGATATGTAGAAGTTAAACAAATACATTTTAAAAATCACTTGAAAGCTACAAAAAGTTCTTATCTGACAAAAGATAGAGATTCCAGGGCAGATTCGTTCTGTGAAAACCACCTGAATGGTCCTTTTAGAGATATAAATAAAACCCAAAGACCTACCCAAATGGAAACTAGAATTCCTTCAGGTGCAAGAATATAAATATTATCTATGTTTGAGGCCAAGGGAACTTTAGAGGAAATGTGTCTTATCTAGAAGGCATGAAAGTGTTGAGGAGATGTCATGACATTATTGAACAGAATTTAGGAAGAGGAACGCCAGAAGTTGATGGATCTGTCATCATAAGAGATTTTGTGAAACTTTAGACAGAAGGAGAACTTCTTCAAAGTACAGGCTCTGAAATGAGGCACAGAATTAAGGAAAGAAATGTTTCAGTCTTCTCCCCTCTGCTCCAGTACCTTGGTGTTGCTAGGTTATTTTAAATGGCATCTTTTTTGTTTGTTTGTTTACATTACATGTCCTATAGAAAAGCAGCAGATTGGAGATTTTTTTTTTTAGTTAGTTATTTTAGCTTTTCTGGGTATACATTCTATCCCACAAATGATGATGAATATACTTTCTTTTTACACTTAGTTCATGTATTTTTTTGGGTTATCACAGTTACTGTAATGATATATATAATATGTATACATATTTATAGTGCTATAATATAAACATTTTTAAAATAAATGGTTATATCAAAACAGTGAGTTTTTTAGTAGCTTTGGGAAATAAGGGACTTGAAAAAGAAAGGATAGAAGGAAAATGAGTAGCTAAAATGTTATCTTGTGATATGATGATTATGATGAGGGTAACTGTTGAAGCAATCAAAATGAAGGAGTATATCTGGGAAACTGGCTTGAGTGATGTGGAAAAATAATTTAAAATTTCTCAGAACCTCAAATCTGCATTACAACTTTAATTCACTATAATCAGAAAAATGACCACATTTTAAAAATGGATACTAATACATTTATTTAATCAAAGTACAAGAAATTGATTTAAATGATCAGTTTACAAAACAGTTTCAAAAGATTAATGAGGATTAAGGAGAAATTAAGACACTAAAATGTTCTTCTGTATCTCACCATACTGATATTTAACTTGGTGTCAAAATAATTTCTTATATTTTAACATGTTTACAATACTTTTCCGTTTTTCAAAGTGACTTCAGGTACATTATCTAATTGATTCTCACAATGACTCTGTGAGATAAATAATAGGAATGATATCCAGTATATTTCTAGCACTTTAGAGATTGCACACTGTCGCTTACATTACTGAGGCCCATATTGCCATCAATCATTCATTTGCTCAGTTCTGAGGCTTCTATGTTAACTGAAATGTGTTTGCAATAACAATATATCAGATTGGTTTTACTGACTGTGGTCTGTCATCTACAATGCACAGATATTAAATGTCAATTCATTAAGTTAGATTATTTTCATCTGTAAAGGTTTTCTAACATTAATATTCTCTATGATGGTTACAGTCCGTTCCTAAAAACTGATGTCAATATTTAGCTTTAAAGGAAACTGACAAACTGTTTTCCCAAGTGACTGTACAATTTTACATTGCCACCAGCGAATGTATGAGTGATTCAGCTTCTCTGTATCCTCACCAGCTTTTGATGTTGTTACTATTTTTTATTTTAGCCATTCTGACAGGTATGTAGTCATATTTCTTTGAGGTTTTAATTGGCATTTCCTGAAAGGTTAATGATGCCAAACATCCTTTCATGTGCTTATTTGTCATCTGTATATTTTTTAGGTTAAATGTCTGTTCATGTCCTTTGCCCATTTTTCTAATTGAATCGTTTGATTCTTAATGTTCAGTTTGAGAGTTCCTCATGTATTTTATATGCTAGTCTTTTATCCAGTATGTGGCACACAAATATATACAGTCTGTAGCTTGTCATTTCAATCCTCTTCACATGGGATTTTGCAAAGCAAAAGTTTGTCATTGTGATGAAATCCAATTTATCAGTTTTTCATTTTGTACTCTTAGGCATTTACCTGAGAGACATGAAAACATATTTACACTAAAGCCTGTATACAAATGTTTGTAGAGAATTTATTTGCATTTGTCATTTATTTAGCTGGTCTTAAGGAAAATCAGAAATTAAAATAGACTTAATGTTTGTTGATATCCTAGAACCTAAGACCAAAAACAATCTCACCCAGTTCTTGGCCTGCTTCTCATCATTTGTATCAATCCTCTAAATTCTTCTTGGCAGGAAAAATCAGTTGTCTATCACCTGAAATGTAGTAAAGATGGAATACATGTCACAAAGTATTTAGTTTGAATAATGTGTGGCTTATGGTCCTATGGAGAATTATTTTGATTAATAACATTTCTTTTAAAAATAATGATTTAATTTTATATCAGTTCAACAATATTATCTCCTCTAGTTGCCTAGTTCATATCAGAGTAGCAATGTAAATAAATCATTACAATAAGTGATAAGTGTTATGGTAAGATCCTGAAGGGAGAAATTAATTATGCTTAGAGAGATAATCAAGGAAAGCAAAGGTTACTTGAATCTGGTCTTGAGGTATTGTGTAGCAGCTCATCCAACTGGTAGACAGGTTAGGGGAAGAGCATGTCTGTCCTAGAAAACATGTATATAAAAGTGCAGAGGCACCAAATAATATGACATATTTAGGAAACTGTAAGCCATTGGGAGTGAGTTGGGAGTTGTGTAAGATGAAGTTAGTTAAAACGTTCAACATGAACCATATTTTTCCTCCAGTGGATGGGAAATCATGAAAGTATTTTTTAGGTATCACAAAGCTATAACCAAAGTTTTAAAAATATACCTTGACATCAACATCATTGATTCTCAAAATACATTTTGAAAAGCAAGACCTACCGTGTGGTGATACCAGCAATGCCAATTTGAAGCCTAAGTGAACCCTAGGTGGCAACAGGATGCCTACTAATTATAAAGTGAGGTTTGCTGCAGGAAAAAGAAAGGAAGGAAGGAAGAAAGGAAGGAGGGAGGAAACAAGAGAATAAGAGGAAGAAGGAAGTAAATAGAGCAGATAAAAGGAAAATGATGAAAGAGAAATGAGAAGATGAGCTAAGGAGAAAAGAGATGTTGATAAGGAGCAGAGTGTCAGCAAGAACGACGTTTGTTGCATCTCAGTAATACCTGTGTCAAAGGGTGCCTATCCCTCCCCTGTTTAGAAAATATTACCAGGTAATTTTAAAAAACTTGCTAGAACCTGCCAGAGTTTAGTATCAAAGAGCTAATGTGAGGTGTAGAGACATAAAGGCTGTTCTTTAGAACCCAACGCTTTTAGTTTGTTCAACCAACGAAATGAATGCTGTCGAAGGATATAATTGGTACACTTGCCACAGGTGGTCAGTTCCTCATAAGGAGTCATATTAAAATCCAGAAAAGCATGAAAATAATTTTCAGGGTAAAATAAAGGGAAATTCAAGAGACCCAAATCTATCTCCAACGCTAGAGGATTTTAGTTTTCAGCTTTGTTTTGTTTGCAACATTAGGCTGAATTCTCATGGGCTTAGTAGTTTTTAGTTGGTTCTGCCGGAAAGGTGGTAACATCCGTGACCTCTCCAAGTCCTTTCCCACCCTCAGATTCTATGGTTGTACACTCCTCATTTTGTCCTCTATCTGATAAGGTTTAAGTTGTCTTTTTCTATTGTATTCAACTCAACAAATACCAAGCAAAGTGCATTTTTGTGAGTTTAAGTTTAATAATTGTTACTCATTTCTTTCCATGTTTTTTCCATCAAATTCTTTTTCAGGTGCATATAAAGGAGAAAATAGCCAAATGTCCAAAAATGTACCCCATCCTAAGCAGGCACTAGAAGGCCATATATTCCCTTGTAGTCAACTAAACACAGTAATAAAGAAGGATATTATTAGGTTAATAGTAGAAAATGATCATTTATCAGGAGAGAATGAATTGCATATATGTTTAGCATTATTTTAACTAAGTAGTTTTGCTCTATCAAATATTGTTCTGGTGCTTAATTATGCCACAAGTTTAATTTTTACTAGAAAAATATAAGGTAACTAGAAAAGAAGGGATCTATAATGAAAAAGTAATTATGATTCCTGAGACATTCTAGCAAAACCATAAATAATTATTTTCATTTTTCATTCTGATATCCCAAAGTGTTTTAATATTTCCAATAATTAACTCATTAATCCTTACATCCTCTTGGTGGCACAGGTAAATTATCTGATTAATGTTTTTGCCTATTTCTTGTAAGATAGTGACTTGCAATGCTGATGTGTTTCGGGGAAAAAAATTGACTGGCATTTTTGTTTCTTAGTTTTTTTCAGCAGACCACACCTTGCTTGCCTTCTTACTCTGTCAGCAATATTTCTTTCATAACTTGTTTATTGGCCTTCTTTCTGAGTGATCCTATTGCCAAAATTTTCTCTTTGGACATTCTTCCCAGTTCAACATTTTCTGCTGGTATTATTATAAATTGAATGCTACCTTCAAGGCTGTGCATCTTATATAATATCAAATTTTATCCCATCTTTGCAATTTTACTTCAAAATTAAATGATTTGTCCTGCCCAGACATCACTCAATTGAATGCTACCACTTGTGTTTCTTTTCTGCCTTTTTTCTTGTGAAAAATCGTTCAGGTTGCATTTAAGGAGGAATCATCTGCCCCAGACCATTTGCCTAAGATGTATTGAGCATAACCCACTAACCACTAGCAGTGCCAATTTGATTTTTTAAAGCTGTGATACTCTAATTACTTCTTCACATGCCAAACTCATTCTCTGTTTTCCTTTTCAATTTCTTTTATAATGCAGTCCCTGAAGAATAACGAATTAACTCTTTAGCTAAATAAGTCTTTCCTTTCTTTTTTTTTCTCCTATTGTATAATTAGGGCAAGACATTCCAAAGCTTTAGCTGTGGGTCCATTGCTAATTATATTTAATCATTTAATTGTAAGTATAAAATAACGTGGGAAGGAGTAAAAATATTCAAGAGAAGGTGTATCAGTGTGTGTATATAGGGATGGAATTCAATTAAGAAAGGAGAAATCATCAGAAGGCATGAGGGCAAAAAGCAGCACTAACATAGCTTTTCAAATTACCATGAAGTGGAAGACTGGAAACACTAATGCTCTCTTCTAGCCCCTCCCTCTCTCTAAGACCCAAGGTATGGAGGAAATGATCAGAAAAGAGACTTGACTTGCTTCCTTTTCTGACAGTGCATAGTAGGTCCATGTTATTCCATATTATGTAAAAGTTTAAAAGGGTTATTTCAATTAGGCTTCCTCTGATACTGTAACAACTAATCATTTACTGGAAGTTATGTCTTCTTAATGAACTAGAGCAGTGGATGGTTAAGGAAACCAATCATATGTCTTCTCTACAGTTCTTTCTAGTAAGTAACCAACTATATACTTATCTGTGTGTGGATCTGTATAAATACGGTTTTCCTTCAATGCCAAAACAGCAGTTTCATTTCTTATATATAATATTACATACTGTGATGGTTAATTTTATGCATCAGTTTGGCTGAGCTATCATGCCCAGTTTGTTTGATCAATTGCCAGTCTAATGTTGTTTGAAGGTATTTTTTAAGACATTATGAACATTTAAATTAGCTTTCTAAAATTAATTTCAGTAAATCAGATTTTCCTCCATAATGTGGGTGAGCCTCTCCAGTCAGTTGAAGGTCTTAAGAGGAGGTTTCCTGAGGAAAAAGGAATTCTCAGGATTTCAATATAGAAACTCTGTCTGAGTTTCCAAACTGATGCCCTACAGAATTTGAATTCAAAACCACAACATCAATTCTTACCTGAATCTTCAACCTGTTAGTTTGCCATATGTATGCCAGACTTGCTAGCTGCCAAATTTGTGTGGGCCAGTTCCTTAAAATTAATCGATTTCTTTCTCTCCCCACCTCACCCCTTTCATCTGGATAATCCAAACTAACACACATGCTAAAAAGATGTCTTCAGCTGTTGCAATATAATTTTTCACTTTTGTATTATTTCTTTTTGTGTTAGAAGAGGAAGAATTATTATGTCCATTGCTCTGGATCAGTAAATATAAATAGGATAGTCCCAAAGTAATTATTTGTACAAAGACCCTGTTTTATGGGCATTCCCTAAGACTAGGTCTTCATCTACTAATGCCCAAATTATCTAAATACTTTGTTCTCCCCTTACATAATAATAATATCAGTTTTATCTTGCTAAAATGCTTGTATTGACAGGCTATTCTAACAGACAAAAATCTAAAAGTTCTACCCTATTTAAATAAGATAAAATCCTTCCTGACCAGTTCTCAATGCTAAAAGCCCTTCACATTTAGATCTACCTTTATACCTTCATCTATACAATTCTACAGTCTTCTCAGACCAAATTCTTCACTGTTCTGAAAGATATCAGCCCATTTGTGCCCTCTTTTTTTCCTGATTTTCCTTCTTCCTTTCTCATTATAATGATCTTACTTTACTCTTCTGCTTACCTAAACCTTATTTATTATTCAAAACCTAGCCTATGTTTTGTATTTGCTTAAGAATTCATAAAGCATTATAGTCCACAATGAAGAGCCCTTATTTGAATGTTATTATGTGTCATAAACTGTCATAGAATCATAAAGTCACTAATTTGAAAGGACACCCATTCCAATCATGATCAAAGCATGAAATACTTTTATAATATTCTCAGCACATGGTTTTGCATTCCCTTCCTTCACACCTCCAGTGGTGAAGAGTTCACTACATTTCTGTCATTCTATTTTATGAATAGTTCCAAATCATACAAAAACCTTCCTCTAAGTCACATTTCCACACTGAGAATAACATCCAAGAAACGTTTTTTCAATTAATCCCATGCTGCTTTAAATCTGCCCTTGTCTTCATTGTTTCCCAAACTAGACACTAGTACTCTGTGGGTCGATGCTCTCTTACAGCCCTCCTTTTCCCCTCTTTGCACTTAGATTAGTGCCAGAAATATGAACTTCTCTCAAAAATTGCTGGATTAAATTTAAAAACTGATTTAAAAGCAAGGAAAATGTACACAACAGAAAACTGTTAAAATTTGTTGTAGAATCCAATTTCAAGATCAAGCCATAGAGAAAATTTCCCGTAACTTGTTTTCTCTTTTGCCATTTTCCCCTTGAAGAAATAAACTTATCAACAAATGGTGAAGTTTTTGATTCAAGAAAAATGTGTTGGTCTGTCCCTCTTAACTGAAAATATGTGGTTTGGAATGAAGCAGACAGAGGTAGGTAACAATAAAAATATTGTATGAAAATATTGAAATAAAATTATAAAAATAAGCCTACTTATACAAAAATTTTTTCAAATTAAGAGCCAGCTAGAATTGAATATTTGGTCCCATCTGTAAGCTTTTAACAAAGATGGTTCCTGTGTTTAAATCTCCTGATGTTACCCTCTGCTTTGCCCCACTTTCCTATAAATAAATTCTATTTTTACAGAACATTGTAGAACATAAATATTAGAGCTGTGTTCCTTTGTTATTTGTAGGCTTTTACTCTCTTATGTGTTCTTGTTGCTCAGAGAGATACTGAGGAGTTGTTCTATGTCCATCTTCTTTACCCTCTGTTAAACTTGCAAGGTCATTAGTGAAAAAGAAAAGATACGTGAATATATAGCAAATTGGTAAAATAAATAGTCTAGTTGGGAAATTATGCTAAAAGAATAAAAACATTAATTTAACTATACTGGACAAGCAGGAGAATATTTAAAGGACTAATTGGCAAGGTGATTGATAACTTATTAGGTCATTGTTCCCATCTCTAACTTTAGTTTATTGAGGAAATTTTTCATACTACAATTAAAAGATCTTCTATATGTTAAGCATTTATTTTCTTGTGTGTAGCTGATATGTAAAATTCCTCAAAATGTGTGCCAATCATCTTTCTGCCAATACAGCCAATCAACTTTCACTAGTTAATAGTCTCCTAGGAAACCACTATAGCTTCAGAAACGGGCAGGAGACAGTGGAGGGAAAACAAAGAGGTAACCAATCCCCTTTTCAATGTTCAAAAAATGTAGTTTTGTCATCGTTTAATTGCTAAAAGCTAGTGATGTGCACTCATTATACAAGGACCACCTCAAAGCTCTCCTATAGGAAAGAACAATTACTTAACTTTATAAATTTGCATTTTCACAGGGAAAAAAAAAAAGTTGTGGGAAGTCTTAAGTCGGGTTGCCCAGACATGGAAAACGGTGGCTCTTAGGTTTTCACAAGCACTGTGGCAGTTTTGTTTGTGCTTACCTCTTCTCACAATTTTGTTTTTCCAATGCCACTCTTCAGAAAATCAACACTCTTTTGTTCAGAAAATCCATTCTTACAGAATTGTGTCTTCCCAACAGTTCAGACCTACTAATATATCCAACCTCCAAATCCCTTCTTAACAATTTCCCTAAATACTCAGGGGGAGGAAACATTTGCTCAGCATTCCCAAAGAAAATAAGTGAGGACCTCTCTGCTAAAATCCCAAACACACGCATGCGCGCGCGCACACACACACACACACACACACACACACACACACACACACACAATGAGAAAGTAGATCCTCCTAGCAAACAGCACAGGAATATCCAAAAATGAGTTAGGAAGTAACAATGTAATAGAGTAAGTTGTCTACATAGAGCAAACACTTGACTGCATTAAAACAACCTCAGAAGTTAGCTTGAAATGTGTCTAACAGGTTTTATTTACAAATCCCAGGAAGACTAGTGTTCATAAGGAACTCACCAATCATAATTGCTATGTAAGAAAGATTTGGCTCTACACTTTTAAAGCATGGTCACAGTTCTGTAAGTAAAGTTATATCTATTTATCCACATAACAAAACCAGATTCATTGAAGTTACGTAACTTGCCCAGTGTCACATATAAATGATATAATTAATGGCAGAACAGAGTAGAAGGAAGGATTATAAAAAAGAAATGAAAGGGCAATTGGGGGAAAGTCCAACCTATTGAAGCAAGAAAGCACAGAGGAGAAAGGATAAAAGGGGGAAAAAGGTGAATAAATATGAAGTTGGCATTCCGTGGAGTTCAAAATTACAGATTTACATGAGATATGTGTTATCTTGGACAGATCACTGAACCGTTTTTGAAAAGTCAAACAAATAAAGCTAGGTGTGTGACAGTGTGGTGGTGATACCAAGAGAAGTGGAGAGGGAAGGTCGTGGAAGTGTCCACACCTCCAGGTTCCTGAGAGCTGGGGGTGGACGCCCCAGAGCGGTCAGAGCAGAGTCGGGCCTAGCCAAGAATCATCAGCGCGAAGAACCATAATAAGTGTCAATTACAAAGTGGAGAGTCCGAGGCAGTATTTTTCAAAACCTAAAAGGAAGAAATAAAAAAGGATCTTTCAGGGAAATTAGTGACAAGTGATTAGTCATGAAACAGTTGTCTGAAGGTATAGCCTCAACTGATATCCCAAGACCTGAGGAGGAAGCCACCCTCATGAACTTGCTGCCTGACTCCTACAAGGCAAGGGAACGCTGTTCCAGGCAGAGAGCAGGAATGGCTGGTCCTTGCAAGAGTATTCATTTAAATTTAAAATTTAATTTACTCGCAAGAGTATCTAATTTAAATTTCAATTTAAAAACATAAGTAGGTTCTCAAGAAATACTGGTTGACAAATTAATGGGTGAATGAGTACTAGACGGAGTCCTAAGATCTGAATTTTCAAAGTATTTTAATCTCCTCAGATATGGGTTATCTTGGACGGATCACCAAACCTTTTTTGAAAAGTCAAACAAATGAATTACAAACCAAGAAAGTACCTGCTGACTATGAGAAAGAAACCTTTGGCCAGAAAATGAAATTTGGCCATGGAAGTATTTATTAAGTCTGAATCAGTACACAAATGAAAGATGCTGTATTTATCATTTGAAATCCACTGAAAAATAGGAAAAGCGCTGGGTCAAGGAAAGATAAAGGCTTGGAAGTAAAATCATGGTTTTAGCAATAATCTCTTTCAGAAAGAAAAAAGTAATGGGAATTATAGCTGATGAAGGATCCTTTATAGGGGAAAAAGCAAAGAAAAAGCAAAGAACATTTAAATAATATAAAAAAAGAAGAAGAGCAGTAAGAAAATAACATACTTTGTACATTTTTGTTTCCAATTTTTTCTTTGCTTTTTGCCCTATAAAGTGCGTAAGGCATAAATATAATACTGTGGCAAATTGCCTTATCTCAAAAAGTATGATATAAAAATGTAATAAAGTAATATATACCAAGTGATCTCTCATGGTTGTATTATACTTCTCATATTTAATTTATATTTCTCCCACACTTTCCCACTTTCAGCCTTTGCCATTTATAATTTATCATATTTCTAATGAATTAAATCTCCTCAGTTATACATGGTTTCCAGAAATGCTTGGTAGCTATCCTGTTGTTTTCTGCAGAAGTGGTTTTTGAAAAACAGTCAGAGATTCCTAAACATGCTCCTAATAAGTGCCTTGCACCCTCAGAGATGTCTCTTGGGCTGTTGTCCAAGTTAACACTGAGGAAGAAGATTTAATGATCTGTCTCCTGAGATTTTCTGTTGGTTCCCAGGAATGAAGAAAGTCTACAATAATCCTTTTATTAAATGCCTGTGCCATGCTTTGTTACTATTGATGTATTAAAGAGAGGCAATTTTCCACAATTCATACTTGCTAATATTATCCACAACAATTTTCATAAGAAAAAGAGAAGGGTTTCATTGTGCATCTTGTCAAGTTTTAAATAGATAGTTGTTATTTATACAGATACATAAACATGTAGAATTCAAGCATGCTCTCTCCACTATCTAAATACAATAGATTTCAGTTTCTCTAGGGAAGATATTTCTTACATTAAGCTGTATAACATTAGAAAGCAACTATATAACATTTATAGTACATGTACTACAAATACCAGAATTTGTCACAATATTTTGTTTCCTTAAATTGTTTGATCTCTAGGACATACATTATTTTTACTTTTGTATCCAGAACAATGCTCTCAATACTAAGGATGAGAAAGACAAGAATTTATGTCAACAAAGCCATATACAAGGCCCAGCAGATCATGGGAATAGGAATGAATAATCAGTGCGTCAGTACAATGCGGTGGCCATCAGGAGGCTTGGGGCTGAGTCCCGGTGTCTTGCACAAGCATGCTCTGTGGAGTTGGCAATGTCCTTTACTCAACCAAGCTTCCATAGCATGAAATCAAAGTTGGTGAACTTTCTGTAAATAGCACCTCTCAATCTATGACCTGCTCACTGAGGGAAAGAGTCGCATTATATTAAATTAGAATTGGTTGCAAACGAAAGAAGCTGACTGGCTCCCTTAGAGAGTAATGGAATTTGTAAGGAGATTATGCAGCCAACAGAAACTATGAGAGAGTGGATGAACCAGGCATTCAAACAAAGTATGAGAATAGGAGCAGCTCCCAGGTTCCCCAAAACAGGAAATAGAGCAAAGTCTTCAGGGAGCCAGTGTTTTCTTCTGTTTTTATAATATTTAATTCAAGATTCATTTGCCAGAAGAGTTATATGGGCCTACCTTAGCTTAGCATTGGCTAAAGGATGTCAAGCCCCTTGATTTAAGTTTCCTAAATAGCTCACAAAGACAAACAGTGCTTATGGTGAGGAGCAAATATTTATTATTAATTAGATCAGATTAATTGGAATTAAATTATCTCAAGTTGAATTCAGAAGAGAAGATTTATTCTAAAAAGCAAAGGAATCAGCAACATAGAACTTTTAGTTGGTCATCTGATATATCAGAGCATTAGACTTTTTTTTAATGTGGCACATTTTTACAGAATTTATGATTAGTATGCAAATGCAATTCTTTTCTCAGGAGTGGAACATAAATGCGCACTGATCAAGAGAAATGATAATTCCATAGAAATTAGGTTCAAATTTCTAAATCTCTAGTTTGTTTTTGCTTGAAATATAGACTAAATTTTTCATGGAGCCAGTTAACCAAGGCCTGCTATGTATGTTGAACACCTGACAAATTGTGCGATTTGCCATCCCTCAATTATGTCAGTGCCTCTCTAAATCTTTAATTTCACTTCAAATTATTGATTTTATTAGAAAAATTTTAAGTTCAATCACAATACTCTATTTTTTAATATATTGTAATACCATCCATTGTTTCAATAAAACATGTCAGTAATCATGACTAAAATTTTTCACCTATATCTATCACAAACCTCAATTCACTGTTTTGCAGTACATTATAAAATACAACTTAACATTGTGGAATAGCCTAAGTTACTTACAGCAAAACTTTTTATGGGTCACCAAATTTAATTGAAAGATTGTAATAAACTTATACCTACACAGAGAATGCTTATGACTGTCTGGTTGTGTTTTTTTCCCCCCACACTGGGTCAACTGATTATTTAGCTAGCATTATTTCATCAAAGTACAGATTATGTGTTTTTAGGTACATATAATCTCTACTAAAAATGAAAATTTTCTAACAGAAAAATATGAAAAGAAACATTGATTCCTCAAGAGCAAAATAAAGACATCAGGGTATGTGCAGTTTTAAAGTTTAGTCTGTCAGTCATAACAGGCATTATTCAGATCGTCATACTATAAAACACAGTGACACCAAAATGAAATTTCAGTTTTAAAACCAAAGCTAAGAAAAAAAGGAAAGTATCATGAAGCAACAGTTATAAACTTACAAATATTTTAACGTAACTTTTACGTTTGGAATGGGAGCATGATTATGTACTGATGGAACATTCCAAACTGAATTGCCCCAGGGCTGAGTGGCAATGCCATTACCCACCCTGGTTTTCTTCCATCTGTCTCTGACTTGTCTAGATTTTTATTTCAGATTTACCAAGTTTTTTCTTTCTGAGTAGTACACTTTTTGGACAGTAGAGGGCACTTTGAATTTAGACAAAGCCCAAGAAATCCCAGAATCTTCATTCAGAGAGCTTTTGTTTGACTATAAAGAAATAAAATGCAATTTTCACGTACATTTTAAATGATGCATATTTTTAACTATGTGGTGCAAAAGTTTGTTTCTATTATGTTTTTCACTTTATTTCATAGGAATACTGCAATATGAATTTCATGCACTATCTATCTAGAAAAGATCAATGATACAATACAAAAGATAGCAAACAAATTAGGATCAATCCATGAATGACTAAATAAATCATTTATTTTTCTCTAGTTCAAAGAGCAAATGAAGAACAGAACTCCATGTACACATTAAGGGACACATCAAAAAAAACACTACAAAATCCTAACATCTCCTTTCTTCCTTTTTTTGAAAGCTAAAGAATATCTTAATAGAATATAAGTTTTCATATAATCTCACATATCTTTGGATAAAATTCCTTTAATTTCACATTGAAAAACAGTATTAAAATGATCTATAGTCAAGTCTCTCAATCATCTTTAAGAAAATTCTTTTCAAATATTTGTAAAATGCTACATATTGTTGGAATTTATGTAAAATAATTTATCTAAAGGTAGTATAATTGCTTTTCTAATAGAAATATATATCTTGCCACATTAATTTATATGACAAATTGTATCTTACTTGCAATTATTCTACTCCATTTTAAATAACCAAAAAACAAAATGTCATGCATTTAAAAATTTCAAAATTGACAATTACTTCTCCTATATACTTTTGTCACATACCAAATAATTATCTTTTCTAATTTAAGGCAATAAGTTATTTCACTAAAAAAAAAAAAAAGTTATTTCCCATTTAGATGAAGCCGATTACCATATATATACAAACTGAAATTTTGAAGTTTGGCTTTTTTATTCTTTCCAACCAAAAATGCACCTACTTAATATAATTGTGAGTCTGGTAGCTTCCAGACTACAGAGAAATCCCCAGTTTTGCCCTTAAGGAGTTTATGCTTTAAAACCCAAAATAAATCTACTTATTTCTCTAGCAAGTGAACAGTGTGCCTAAAATCTTCAATGGTTAACTGCCTAAGCATGTAAAGAAATCCATACTTGTGTAAAGTTAATGTTCAACTATGCGAAATATTACAAACTTTCAGGCAGGGTTTCATGGTTATATGGGGTCAGCTTAAGGAAGGCAAACGGGATGGTCATAAATGCAAAAAAATCATAGAATTAGTTTTGTTTGAGTATATAACAGAGAAAAGAAATCCGTACTAAAAAAGGTGTACTGATTTTTTTTTAGTTTATCTAAATAAGGAAAAAAAAATGAATGCTTCCACTCACCCTGATTTCCAAAAACATGAGAAAAAATAATATAAAGATGTGTGCCTCACATCTAACCTTGCCCTGTGTAATTTTCATAAATGAAGAGCAAATAAACAGCAATTGTCACTACTCTAAATGCACCGCAGCCCTGGCCTAATATTTATTTACTCCTTCCCTCATTTATTATTGCCAGTAAGCTACGTCTTTGCCACTAACAGTGTCTGAATAGATTTGAAACAGTAAGTGTAACAGGCTCAAATGGACAGAGCCTATTATCTCCCTGCTTTTTTCTCTTGCCCTTTTATGGCCTGTAACTTCATTCACTCTGTGGCTACATTTATGTTCCTTTTACAACAAAAAGGGTCATAATGTTGTCTCTGATAATACTGCAATTGCCTGATTCGTTCATCCTCTTTCAAGGCCTGGGAGCTGGTCACCCTCTCGAGTTATGCTTGGGTCTATCCCCACCCACTTTGCAAATTAAGGCCCTGGTTTCGCGCCTGGCCATCTCTCCAACCCAGGGGCTTGGGGTTTGCGGAGCCGAGCCCGGAGGCAGATGCCGGAGACGCCTAGGCCCGCCTGGCCCCAAACCCACTCCCGAGGCTGCACCGACACCTCCTGGAACAAACCCGGGCGGCCCACGTGCGCCTCGGAGCAGGGCACCCGCGCCCGTCCCCAGGGCCCGGAGGGAGCGGCCGGTCAGCTGCCGCGGGGACCGGGAGAGCGAAGGAATGAGGAGAATGTGCTGGCCCAGACGGTGGGGGCGGCAGGGGCTCCCCACGCGGTGCCCCGGCGCGGCGGCCGGGGGAGAAGCGCGGCCTCCCCGCAGCCGCGGCCCCCCGGGCTGTCCCCGCGCCGCCGGGACCCAGCGCGCCGGTGCGCGGCCGGCCGCCGCGGCTGCTGCTGCCTTGACTCTTAGCCCTGACCCTTCTGCGGTTTCTTCCTTGATTTTAGCATCAGCTTTTTGTTGTTGGTTTCCTCCTGGCCGTACCTCCTGCAAAGAGCAGAAAATAGCCTCCACATTGGCCAGAGAGCAAGGGCGCCGGGAGAGGAGGGCAGGGGGGTGGTTAGGGCTTCTGACAAAGCTGGGTTCCCGGGGCCCCTCCTGTCTTTTCTCCCCGCTCTGGTTAGCAATCGCCTTCCCGCTGCAGCAATGCTTTGTCAGCCTGGGGCTGGGAACCAACTCCCCGCACAGTCTCCTGCTCCTTTCTGACTTTCAAGGATCCTTCACCCCTCACCCTTCCAGCAAGGAGAAAAATACCAAAGGTGTAAAAGGGAAGTAAATTCTCCAAGAACTTCATCTTTTGCAATCCAAATTTTACTGGGATTCGGCGTAAGAGGAAACGGATCTTGTCGAGTCCTGGGACAATAAAATAAAATTCAAATGGATGAATATGGCAGGTTAGGGAGCAATTAACTGCTAATTTGGAAAAGCACTTCTTGAGGATTTTCCTGACCTGCCCATTCATGTTACTTCCCTTTCTAAGATCCTCTTCCCCTTTCAAGGCTAAAAGCTGGGTATGATTCAGCTCATAAAAATATGTCACAGCAATTGGAATTTACCCTTTGACCTTCTACTCCCTCACCACCACCTCGCCTGCACACACACACACCCACACCCACACACACACTGCAATTCACTAGCTAGCTCTGTTTTCACTAAACAGATGGTTATGTCGTTGGCCTTTTTGCACAATATAAAACTTCTAAGATCCTGTGATAGGACATGTTTGCAAAAGGGGTTCAAAGCCACATTTTCTGCACTGCATATGTGAATCCTGAGATAGTTTGGGCAACAGAGAGGTCAATAGATAAGGTTTTTCTATGCACAGACTCTAAAAGAAAACTATCAGTAAACAGCAATTTCTTTTAACATCATTCTTCTTTATGAAATTTGTTTTTGTGGATTAGTTATGGATGATCATTTTCAGCATTTAACACTGGGAAATAGGATTCTTTCTGTGATTCTAGATTTGAAACATGCAGGAAAGGGACGGAAAGCTGAGTCTAAAATGTATGAGGACAGTTTTCTAGTTCTTCTAAAAACCTGTTCACCTTTCCAAATACTTTTTCCTTGCCTTTCTGCACTGAAAGCCCCATTACCAGCTATGAAAACACAGTGCTAAGTGTTTTGTACAATTCCTTTTTGTGTGTGTGAAGCTCAAAAAGCTAAGAAAATGGGCAAATTCTGAATCAGGCCACCAGGGCCAGTTCAAATGCACAGAGACGTTTTTACTGCATTATTTGAACTACTACTAAAGAAAATGCTTTCTTCCTCAGAGCCTGGCTAAGTACTAATTTTCCAAAACACGAATATGACTTCTGGTGCAAGTTAGACATAATTTAAATGCATGACTGCACCATTGTACTCCCTTCAAATTAACAGTGTTCCCTTGGTCTTACCCTACATACTGAGAGTGGTGCAGGCTCCCAAATCACATTTGGAGAGCCTAAGCCATCCAGGAAGCTTTTGAATCCAGAGGTTTGAGAATATAAGGGAGAAGTTTAAACACTGTTTTCTCCACAAATGTGGGGACTAGAAATGATGGATCGAAACAGTTTCTGGCAATTCATTCCCAGATGCTTAAGTAATGACTAACTGACAAGTTAAAAAAGAAATTGCCAAAGAGGAATTAAGTGCTTTTTAACATTAAAATCATTGTGCTTTCCTTTTTGAGATAACTACTTCTCTCCTCTCTGTTTGCAGAACATGGTGCAAATACTGACACGGTTGAACTTAGAGCACAGAACTTACAACAATAAGAATAATATGCATTTAAAAATATTATATAAGGTCTTTTCTAAGTAATTTAGCACATTTTTCCCAAATCTGGAAAAAAAAAATTCAAATTTTCTGCAGGAATTATTCACATTTGCTAATGATATTTCCGTGTGGCACAGCAGAGAAGATGAACATTTAACAACATTCCATCTTTAGGTAACAACAATTTTTCTCTTTAGTTCATATGTGATGATCAAGGGTTGGAAGGCTTTTCCCCCTTTATACTTTCTATTTTGCTTGAAGTTCATGGAGCTAAAACCTAAAGATAAATCTGCAAATATACCTGGATCTTCTTTGTCACTTTTACTAGCTTGGTGGTGGTCTGCCATTTTTATTGAAACTTGGGTACCAACTGCTGGTTAGAAATATTTTTCATGGAATTCTTTGTACTTTAAATAAACTACTACTTCAACATCTGCCATGTGTCCCTCATTCATCTTTAAAGCACAGAGTTTCATGTACCTTTTTGTAAGCTTTGACTCTGAAATGGATGTCTCTAGCAATCATTGAATTCAGTTCAGGTTTATTAATGACCTCCAGCAAATCAGGGCCAAGATGTGTATTTTGAAGGTTTGTTCTATGATTCATCTTTTGCAAAAACTCAAATTCGTTTTGAAAAATTGAGTTTACATTCACTTTCTGCTCTTTTTGCCCAATATTAAAAGGTTTCTATGTGGGTTTCATGTAATGAAAATCACAAAGCAGGAAAAATACTGTTGTTTCCTGTGGCATTTCTCATCTTAAGGTGGTAGGAAAATATGCATCTGCTTTTCCACGGAGAGAGATAATATGATAACCTTCTGATTATATACATAAGCAGAAACTGATCAGCTTCTCTTGTGGTTCGTTTTTTAAGGGCAAGTTCCAGTTGGATTGTGCTAATGCACATATTCATGAATCTCTCCAAACAGGATTCACAGCTCTCCAGGGAACCCTTGAAGTATGCATCATTGTTTCAATGAAGTATCTTCATTATAAAACATAGGGACTATAAAAGGTGAATACCATTTGCCTCAGACTAATATAATCTCTGGTCTGACTTTTTTCCACTATGATTTCTTTCTTTCTTTTCCTGTTGTTTCTTTTTTCCTTTCTTTTTCTTTAACAAATAGAAAAAAAAATGACAAAGAATCATTCAGATACTAGACAAAATTGGGGGAAAATGCTTTGCTTTCCAGAGTCAAACTTCATCTCCTATGAAATGTTATGTAGGTAAAGATAGGAAACTGAACTCTGAAATCCAAAAATCCTTATATGCACAAATGTCTTATAAGCAGCTTATGGAAATGTTTGGTCTCTGAGTGTGCATAAGTTTCTTTCACTGAAAAAGCAAGGCCAGAGGTGGAAGGTGTAAAAAATAAGTAGGTAAACACCATTAAAGCAGGCAAAGAGAGGCTCTAACGTTCAGAACAATATGATGAAAACAGTCACACAAATTCTTCATCTCATTGGCATTATTGAAAAGGGAAAATTATTTTGAACTGGTCAGTCTTTTATTTATATTTGCACAAAATACATATCCTAATATTTCCCCTTTCCTCTCCTCCAGATAACCTGAGATTTTTAGGGAGTTCTACTAACGCATAAGTCACAAAGAGGCCTTTATTAGAGAGGACATGAATGAAGGTCTGATGAGGTTGCAAAAGTCCTACACTGCATTTGGGTATAATGGGGTGCTTTATAGGGAAGGAACACTGGCTTTGGGGTATGGACAGTTTAATACAACATCAATTTGCAGGGAAACAAAGGACTTATGTAGCTCACAAATTAGGGTATTCACATCCAGATATATTAGTGGTGGAGTGTAGAGAACTTGGAATTCAGTGTAAAACGATCCTGTCATCCAACACAGCACACTGTGGAATGTAGCATTCCTTGGATGTAAGTTGTACAGTCATCAAAGTAGGTTGTACGAGTCAGAAACAACTGACACTCTTTGACTCCATAGTGATTAGCTACCAAAGATAGTAATTCTTAATGGCACTAAAAATAAGATGAGACATCTATGAATAAGTAGGAAATGACAAATGCAATTCAAGATACTATATATTCCAGTTGTCCTAAGTCTCTCAGTGAAAATTAATTTGGGATAATACTTTTTAAGAGGCATAAGGGGCATAGCACATACAACATGGAGCCATGATTTATGGTTGCATTTTAAGTCACCATTTCAGATGGTCAGTGAAATCTCAAGTCTCTTTGTATGATATGCCATCAGGTAGGGCTGGAATTGAACAAAATTTCAAGAATTCAGCAACATGCTATAGGAGCTCCTTGTCTAGTAGACAGGCCAATAGACAAACTGCAGTAATACAGTCCCTCCTCACCACAGAAATTAGTTCTATGTTACTACATACACTAGATTGCTTGCGATCCTTGATTTACTATGGTATTTGCCAACATGTGTAACTGTTGACCCACACTCCCATTATCGTAATTATGTTCCAATTCCCTCTAGCTTCTCTTGTTTTCCTCCACTTCTTGGACTTCTGTGCTTCGGGCTACTCCTTAGCGGTGGTATTCCTCTCAGTTCGTTAACCCTTTGTTCTTCCTGTTAAAAATCTCCTTTGATGGTCTCCACTATTCTCATGGCTCTAACTGTCTCTGTAATGACGAGCCTGACTCTCCAACCATGCCCTGATGTCCTGTCTGAGCCCACACTGCACAAACCCACTCGCCCTGAAAACCACCGGATTCCCCACAAGAGCCCTGAACACAGGGCACCCGAAGCTGAATTCGTATTATCCTCCCACATTCAACTGACTTTGTCTCCTGTGATTCCTTATCTTTTGAATGGCATCATCACCCAAACTGTTGCTTGAGTCAGAAAGCTATGAATCCTTCTTCTCAATGGTGCTTTACAACCAATCACTCACTCACTCCTATCCTGTATCCACAGATGTATCTCCGTTTCCGTCACCACTTAGTTCAAGCCACCAAGATCTATCATTAAGATTGTTGCAATGGATTTCCACTTGGTCTCCTTGTCTCCAGTCATTCCACCATCAAGTACATTCTCCCCAGTGTTCTTTCTAAAACACAAATCTGACTGTGACAGAGGAGTAATGGGTTTATGTAGGGTGAAAGAGAAAGCAGAGAAGATACATATAACATTTTGCAAAGCATTATGTTGTGAACATGCATCCAACCCATTCACAAATTCTATTGGTTCTATCCTCAAAATATAATTTACATCAGATTCTCTGCATGAATTCTTGCAATAGTCCCTAATTGGTATTTCATCCTTTGCTATTCTAGAGTCTGTTTTTAAGAGAACAGTGAGAGTGGTATTATTAATACTAAGTAAGACTGTGTCTTGTCTCTACTACTCAAAAGCTTCTAGTGCCTTTCCATTTCATTCAAAAAAACGTCAAACTATTAATGGCCTACAGGGACCTACGTGACCAAATGCCCTAAGGAAGATGACTTATTTTGATTTCATCTGCTACTGTTCTTCCTCCTAAACTCAATACTTAGCAACACAGCTCAAGCAAATGGAGTGGACTAAAGCTACGGTAATCTTGGAACCATATCCAGGCTCTGCAATTATCTGTAGTGGAGAACTTCAGCAAATTATTTTATCAGAGTATCAGTTTCCTGATCTTTAAAACTAGAATAAAATGCCCACTTCAAAGGGATTTTGTGTAAAAAACTAGATTTGTAATAAGATATTTGTTGCCATGCAAAATGTTCTGTAAATTGTATTCATTTTCCCCATCTAATCACTTTCAAACCCAATGCAAGGAGGATGTCCTAGTTTGAACTAACACATGATTAATTTTTCCTGAAAACAAAGTCATGTTTTTAAATTTATAAACCTAGTAGTTCATATAATGTCTTGTAATAAAGATTGTATTTCAAAATGAATCTTTGTTGTGTTATTTAACCTGAGAAAATTCACTGAATTATCTTCACTTACCATTACAATTTACAATATATAGAATCCTATTATCACCTATAACCTTATTATAGTTTTGTCTTTCTACTTTTCTAAAATATTTTACTGTAAGAGCAAAATGCTGATGTAGAATATTGAATCAATTTGAATTATATTGGGATTTCTTTAATAGGTTGCTAAAATACACTCGTTATACTCTGGAAGAACTCAGTTGTTTAAATTGCAAACCACAGCAATGTCATGAGTTTTCACACCACACATTTAAGGGGAAAGAAGGCAGGTCTGTGTTCAAATCCTACACCCTCCTTTACTAGCTCTGTGACCTTTCACACATTATTTAACCTCTGTGAGTCTCAATTTCCTATTCCATAAAATGGGGTTAATAAATAGTACTCACATGGAAAGTTTTAAGGATTAAAGAAGATGTGCAAGTAAGACAGCTCAATAATGGTAACTAACAGTAGCAGAGGTAAGGTAATCATCATAGTAGCGGTAGTCATACTAGTCTCCTTGCACTAAAACCAGGATTCTTGAAAAGAATATTGAATGATCTTGAAAACTCATCGTTATGATGGCTCATTCAATTCTCTTAAGGGAAAAACAAGTGTTTCTTTACTCTCTGACTTTTTAAATTTTCTATATAGGAAAAGAATATAAGGATTTGCTGCCTGAAATTTAACAAAAACTAGGAAAAGATTTAGAGCATCCTGCCGTGGAGTGTAAAGCTGTGAAACATTGTGTTTATTTCATAAATACTGAAGAAAAATAATAGATAAATCAAACTGTAAAAATCTGTGCTGTGAGCAGCAGTAGTTTCTCCCAGGAGATAGCAGGAGTATAAAACAGAGAAAATAAATATGAAATTAAGCCTCAGCTGAGATAAGTATATAAAAAGCCTGATCAAAGAAGTTATACTTTTCTGTGTATGCACTTCTCCATATCTTTTTAGTTCATGAGGATAATTGAAACATAGAAAAATATTTTCCTAGCAAAACTGACTATCAGAAAATTAAAACTATCTTAGGGAAAGGAGAAAAACAGTCAGGAAAATGTCTAGTGAAGCAGTTGGCACACCTTTTTCATTCAGTCTTTAGAACTAGGGACGTTGCCAGCCAGAAAGGCATTTCACATCTCTTAAATTGAATATATAATCATTAATGTAGCAAAGAATTGGACTTTATTACAATAAACATACTCTGTATTTTGCTTGAAGTTCACCAAATGTATTACAATATTTTACTAGCAGATCACACAGTTCTCACATGTGAATCAAGCCTTAAGTGTGTTTTTGATATTCAGTAAATGCAGGCAAATGAGATACCTCCTTTTTTTTTGAAAGTTAAAGAATAACACTCAGGCCTCTTTGGCCAGATTTCTTTTGCAGCTGAGATTCATTGCCATATGTTGGAAGCAGCCAAGGAGAGACTTGATTTTAAAAGAGGTAGGTTCCATTCTCAGCTCTAACATTCACTAGTCGCTTGTACCAAAAATAAATAAATAAACAAATAAAATTAACACACACACACAAACAAAACCCATCCATTGACTCTCTAGTGCATGTCCTGGTGTCCAGGGAGGGTAGGGCATCCAGGGAGGGATGAATGCCTATCACCCCTGACCTCCATACACAGTGCAATGTGTCCTGTTACTCGTTTATTTAACACAAATATTTTAAGAATCTCTTATGTGTCAGGCACCAATGAGAGAATATTGAACAAAATAGACCAAAAAACAAATAAGTAAATAGATTGAAAGCCTCTCCTCATTGAACTTACATCCTAGTGGTCAGAAACATTCAGAAACCATACAACAGTAGTTTTGATGTATGATATGTTATATAAGAGAATATATATTGTGTTTATGGAGATTTAATTTTTAAAGGTATTGATCTCATAAAGCCTCACTGAGAAGATGGTATTCCAGCAAAAGCCTGAAGAAAGTGAAAGGAAACTTGGGCCAGTATTTGGAGTAAGAGAATCCTGGGAACGCACAGCAACCCCAGAGGCCCTGGCTCAGGAGCACATGTGAGACGTGTGTGAAGGAGCAGACAGATCTTGTATCCAGAACAGAGTCAGCCAGGGGGTGAGAGGGGCCAGACTGTTCAGGGCCCTGGAGACAAGTATGTGAACAGATCTCAGCTGGCATTACAGGGCCACACAGTGTGGAGAACGGCATACAGGGAGGGAAAGGCAGAAGCAGGGAGACCCAGAGGCACTCTTGCAGCAATCCATGACAGCAGTGATAACGGCTGATAGCAATGGAAGTTCTAAGAAGTTACCTGATTCTGGCCAAAGCAGATTTTGAAGGTAGACCTAACTGCATTTATTGATGGGTAGGAGGTCATTTTCTGAAATATGCAAACGGGAATCAGGGTCTCTTTTTCTCTTTTCCTTTACCACCTCTAAAGATGAGTATGTTGTAGACTGATTTAGTCTGAAAGGTAGGAAAGACTTCACAGGAAAAAGTGGTATTTGACATTGAATTTGATCCTGAAAAATGACCACAAATTTTCTGGCTGAATAAAATGGAAAGACAATCCTGAGTTTTGCAACTAGTAAAATATTGGAAACTTTAACAAAATCAGTGTTAACGTGGATACAGTATGTTATGTTTACCAATCATGTTGAGGGCATTGGTTCATGACCAGATAGGAGAACTGTGAGATGCTACATGTCCACATGCAGTTTCAGGCCAGGAGCTGTTGTTTACACAATACATAAACTATATTCCAACTATTTTAGTGGGGGGAAAAAAGGGATGCAAGCAAGACTATGTTCAGGAACAGAAGAAAACAGTGTTTTTAGAGCTTGCTCTATTATTCTCCATTTCCCAGCTCTGCTCTCCTCTGTGTGTTGCCTTTATTCTGCTGACAGGGCTTCTTTCATGAGGCAGTAAAATAATGCCAGTAACTTCAACAAAAAGAAGAATTTGTTTCCATACTCCAGTAATTTTCACCAATAGTGGAATTCCTTTTGCAAAGGAAGAGAGTAATATGATTGGCTCACCCAGAAGCCCATGCCCATCTCCATGTCTCACACAGATGCTATGCAATCGTGGATTGATTGATATCAATAGGTTATTGATTCCCTAAGGGAAATGGCAGTGATGGGCAGATAAAGCAACAAATGAACCCTCAAGCTGGTAAAGGGGGTGAGGTCAGATAATGGGTCTGAGGAGCCAAATGAAGAAGTCTGCATTTTACCCAAAAAGCAACCAACAGATTTTAGGCCAGGAATTAACATGATCAAGTGTGCATTTCTAAGGCTCAGTGATACTAAGGAGAACAGAGTGGGTTGGTTGGGAGGAAGCTAGGCTCAGTGTCTGGTTGTATCACTGGCCCCAATTCTTCATTCATTCTTGAATCCATGTGCTTTACCACAGGATAGTATTCCTCCACTCCCTTGCTTTGAGTTCAAGTCAACCTGACTTGCATCAGCAGTAAAGTGAGACATAAGTGATGTTGTGCCAGTCACCAGCCAGAAGTCAAGAGGCTCTTAGAGGTCTTACTTCTGCTCTCGTGGCCCTGCAATTGCCCTGCCTGGGCTACATTTCCTAAAAGGTGAAAGAAAGACAAGTGGAGAGGAGTCAAACTGCCCCTTCTCATTCCAGCCTGGGCTAACCAACCACTAGATGAGCAAGCGAATCCAGCTCACGTCAGCAAAACTCCCTGAGCTGAGCCTCGCATAGACAGATGACTTACTGACTCATGAGAATAAACCATTGTTATTTTGAGCAACTGAGTGTTGAGAAATTTGTTGTAATGAAAGAGTAAATTGGGCCAAAGTTAACTGGATACCTTCAGGATTCTGATATGGGAGGCTGTTAAAAGTAATGAGCAGGACATGGCAGGGGCCTAAATCAAGACTGTCGAGTTAGGGAGGGGCATCTAAGACATAATAGATGCCTAGGAAGCATTTTAGGGCAATGAATGAGTTTCCAATTTAGTATGAGGGTAGGAGTAAAGAGAGTGTTTGGGTAAATATAAAATTGGAGGTGGTAATACTCACCTGGCCCTCAGAACTGGGCACTTAGTTTAACTGAGAGGACAGGATGCAACTGAGGCTGAAGAGGTTGCTAATACCACAAGGAAGAACGTCTAGAATGTGAAAGAATCAAGTTCCTGGAAAGCTCTAATAATAGAGTCACAAAGATAAAAGGGAAAGAGTTGTGTGACTGAAGCCAATGGAGAAAACATTGGAATCCTTGATTACTATGAGTAATGGATGCAGGGAAATCCATGCATGCAGAAGTATTTTAAAAAATGGTTGGAAGTTGCCAGGTTATAGGCAACATTGATAAAATAAACTTTAATGCAGCGGGGAAGGGGAACCAGATTAGGATGGGTTGCATGTAAATGGGAAGAGGAGGAAGGTAGTAGCAAACTTTCATGAAACTCAGTGATGAAGGAAGGATGAGCTGATTGGCATGATGACAGGTTCAAAGAGAAGATGGTGCAACCTAATGAGAAGACCAAGAAACAGACTAGAAGGGAGGATGACCTGAGGATAATGTTAGCCAGTAATAATATTGATGATAATAATAACTATAATGTACTCACAGAGTAAGGCAACAATAATGATACTCAGGGTACTGAGCATTTTACATGTATTACCTCATTTAAAATTCTATGATGTCCTACAAAGAATTAATATAGGTGAGAAGTATGAGGCCTAGAGGCTTATTGGGTAATTATTGTAGTCTATTTAGATTGATATCCACATTTCATAATACCAATTTCAGATGGAAAGCAATTCATATCATTATGGCAACCTAGTTATCACTGGTCTGGATTTTTAGTTGCAAACTAAACAGAAAAAGGATTTATTGAATAGATGTGAGTTAACATACATGATAACCAACACAAGGCCTGGAAAGGCCCCAAGGGAAGGAAGACACAGCCAAAATCCTTTATTTCTGTTTAAGATGTCACATAAGGACACCTAAGAACCCTGGAGGCATCTTACTGCTAAAATCCTCAATTCCATCAGTTTTGCTATAAAAATAACCTCAATTGGACCCTTTCTCTGGTCTCATGCTTCCAAATTCCAAACTCTGGTGTAGAAACATTTGACCAGAAATGCACAGGCCACTTGCCTTCCTCTCAAGGGTGTGTGTGGAGGTGAATTATTTGCCAATACTCTAAATTCCATTTACATTTGCCTTGAGGAGGCACTGTGTGATTTTTACTGCAAATTTACCCCCTGGTTATTAGTGATAAATACTTAAATTAGTAATAACCATAAAATAAAACTAGTAATAAAAATAAAATAAAACTAGTACTTCCTTGAGCTTAAACCACCTACTAGTTGGGGAAGGTAGCAAAGAAGCCTGCTGGGTGTCATTAACCATCTACATAACCAGAATCAAACGCTGGTTAACCAAAGATTAAGCAGCATTTTCTAGAGTAGTCTGTTGCGGTTTGGAAGGATGTCTAAAGTTTAAGATGTTGGCACAACTTTAAAGTTGCTTATCACAAGCTTTCTAGAAATTATCTGAACCTGTTCGGTCAGAAAATTGGGCTGTAAATCCCATGATACTAAATATTTCTTATAAGATATCAAAAATGAATAGGTTTAAATTGGGCTGAAAATTCTGCAAGAACAGCACTTTTTGCGGCACTGCGTATTTCTGACTGGAGCGTGTCTCAGTCGCATGCACAGCTCCATGAAATGTGCAGAATCAAATGAATCACCAAACTTTTTAAACTTTGGTAAAGAACAAATACAACAAAACTTGATTTGAGAGAGTTAAAATTTCGAGGTTCCTTTATTCGAGCTCAATTGTTCAACCTTTATCACAGTGTAGTCACCTCGTTCAAAAACTTCAAATAAATAAGTTATCCATGTAACCTTGTCGCTTCCATTTTCACACATTATTTTTGTCTCTGGGCCTGTGTATCGTATCACACTTGCATCGCTGTCTCTTTTCTGCTATGGACTACAAATGGTATT
The DNA here is from genome assembly GCF_030020395.1 of Manis pentadactyla. Classification (NCBI taxonomy): domain Eukaryota; kingdom Metazoa; phylum Chordata; class Mammalia; order Pholidota; family Manidae; genus Manis; species Manis pentadactyla. The sequence continues at coordinate 10,278,997 of NC_080026.1, read as the reverse complement.
CCAGTAGAGTTTCAAAACTTCCAAGCATCATGGAAAAGGCAATATTCACATAAAGCAGGAGCACAAGGGCTGATATCTGTCCCCTTGATGTTCAGCCACAAAGGGTCTTCAGGTTGTCCTGCTTGTATACCCAGCTCCAGCCATAGGGCAGCTCCCTGATGTTTGGCTAAAGAGTCATTTGAAGAACAAATAGCTGAAAGCAGGTGTGAGCTCTAAATTAATATGCCCCTGAGTTAGCAAGGTCTTTCTTGCATTCAGCATTTAAAACTGGGATTAAAATTAAAAACAATTTCCAAGAGAATAAGAATTAGAAACTCCCATTGTTAATTAAATGCATTTAATTATAGGACAGGGATTGCTTCCAGAAGAAAAAATGAGAAAATATTTGAACGTTAGAGAAGTATGAATTGGGAATATTCTAACAAAAGGAAAAAGTAGGGATTAATGAGTCTAAGAAAAGCTAATTTCAAAAGGAAGAGGAATTGCACATTATTGCTTTCATGTAAAGTGGTTAGTTAGTTGTTATGATGTGAGTAACTAAAGTAAAAAGGAAGCATTCTGTAACTTTTATTGAACATCTATTTTGTGCTGGGAGCATGTCGTATGTGACGATGTTATACAGATATATTAAAAAACATAACACCCTCCCCTAAGTGTTCACATTGTAGTGTAGGATAGAAATGCAAAGAAATGAAACAAACATACTACCTTCAAAGGGATATTATTAACTTCCATAGGAGGTATGAAATATATTTTTAAAGATGAGATTATTCAGAATCATATATTTTAATGTTTCCATAGATTTAGCCAAGTGAGTATAATTTTATTTAATTTTATATCAGAGCAAACCAAATCATCTCAAACTCTTCAAACCTGGGCACTATACCTTGTATATAGTCTATTGTTTTGTTTTAACCTAGTGAACAAAAGAAAAATTATACTTCTCCTCTCATTTCATAAATCTTTTGACTAATGACTAGGTTGTGTTTTCACATCTTTAAAGAACAACAGCAGGTTGAGTAGTCATAGCTGGTTGACTGGCCTGGGAGGTATCAGTAAAGAGAAAATGAGAGACACTAGAAAAAGGTATACGACTCACATTTTGGGAAAGTAACTGTTGTTAGTTTCAATTTTCTTCAATTAGGATGGATGTTAGTAAGGATGTCAACCCTGTCATTCTGGCTTAAGTCCAACTTGGGTAATTACATTCTGCCTACTTAAATTCTCTTTGGGGCCAAAGAGATCCTTCATTCTCACCTCACACAGTATTGTGATGTCAACAGCATACTGTTAACTAGAGGCCACATTTAACCCTGGGGATGGCAGCATCTTTGTGGTGAAAACTCCATCCCCAGGATGATAGATATCACTATAAATTCATTTTTCGAGTAAAGGTTTCAGAACATGTAATGTAATAAAGCAAAAGAAGCCATATGGCATTCTTAACTAAAGATACAAAAAAAAAAAAAATCCAGTAATATGAATTATCTCTGACAGGATCTCTGCAGTAATGAGAGATTTTTTTTGGCTTGCCCTGACTGCAAATGTAAGATCATTATCATTAGATCTTTAAAATACCAACAAGCAAAATATGAAGAGATTTAAAGTCACCTTTAAAATCACCCCAAAAGTTCAGTGTCAATTATCTACAATCAATGTCATTTTCCTTGGCTAGAAACTGGTACCAGAGAATAAATTCTAAGAAGAGGACAATTTAAAAGTACAATTGATGCTGACAGTTTATCAATGGAAGTGCATTTCTAAGTCATGCTCATCTGTGCACCAAACCTTTGTTTACTTTGCTGTCCCACCTGCTCTGCACTTTTGCCACATTTTTGTAGGTAGGGACATTAGACATTGCCCGAGAGTAACCTTTACTACAAATACTTCAAACCCTTTTTGTGAGATTTCATTTGGGGATGTACACTGAGCTCCATACACTGTGAGATGGCAAAAATTTTCACAAAAACTTAAAAGTTTCAATGGAAATCTTCTCTCTATAAAACCTATGAATGACGCTGTTCCAAGTTTACACTCCTTAAAGACTCCATTTTTTAATGACAATATGAATAAACATTATACTTACGACAATAAATGTACATAATGCCTAGGTAGCTTATGTACTACTGCTATGACACAATGACCCATATAAAATGAATGCCGATTTTAAGACATATTAAGCTAAAAATTGACAAATTGAGAAAAAAATAATAATACAAAACATTAAGAGATCATTGGACAAAGGAGAGGTATAGGCAATTTATAAAGGTGAAAATAGCAAGACAATTTAGAAAAGTAGAAAAGCATAAAATTTGAAAAAAAATTTCCTTTTCACTTCAACAGGAATTGCAGATAACTATCATATGATAATAAAATATATATTTATGTATATGATAATAGCTATTTATAATACTTTTTGGCAAATAGTCAAAAAATGGCAACACTCAATATGGATGAGGATGTAATGAAGTAAACACTAGTATATTGTTGGTGAGGATGTAAATTGGTACAGTCCAGTTGGTATGCCTATAAAAGTCTTAAAATGGTCCTTTTCTCTATAATCCCATTTCTGGGTATCTATTTTAGGAAGATAATTCTTTAAATAAGTAAAGCTTTATGGACACACATGGTTATGGTAACAAAACTTAAAATCGCAACCAATTAATCGGTCAATAAGTAAAAGGAACACTAAAAGCCCAACCATAGCCCCAGAAAGCTTAAATTTATTTGGGAAAGATACATGATAAATAATAAATGCGATATCTAAGCTGCTTCTATAGTATGTTAGATGGTGATAAGTGCTCAAAAGAAAAAAAAAAGTAAGAAGGAATGAGGGCAAAGTAAGGGGATGGGAGTGCCCAGAGAGGCGGGCTGTGGTGTTGGGCGGGGTAGCGAGAGGAAGACTCACACAAAGGGAGATAGTTGAACAAAGCTTGAAGGATGTAAGAAAGCTAACCGCACAGATACTTATGAAAAGAGATTTCCAGGCTAGAGGTAGAGCTATACCCAAGGACCTAAGGTCAGAACTTGCCTGTCAGGTTCAGGGAACAGCACAAAGGTTAGTATGGTCTAAACCAAGCGAGCAAAGGGAAGAGCACATGAGGGTACGGAGGCGGAAGATAGCCCCAGCATGTGGCCTCAGGAGCCACAGTAATGACCTAGGCTTTACGTGGAACGACATGGGGAGCCACAGACATAAGCTTCGAACGGAGCAACGGCGTGGTCTGACATGTGTTAACAGTTCCATTCTAGTTGCTGTGTTGAGATTAAACTACTGGAGGCAAGAGTGGAAGAAGACAGGCCTCTTAAAGAAGATGCTGCAGCTATATAGACAAGAGATCATGGTAGTTTTGAACCAGGGTATTAGAGCAAGTGAGGAAAATGATCAGATTATGAAAATACTTTGAAGAAAGGGTCAAGAGCATTTCCTAATAAATTGGATGTACAGAATAAAGGAAAGGGAAGAATCGTAGATGAATCTGAGGTTTTTGGCCTGAGCAACTGGAAGAGCAGAGTTGAGACCAACCAAGCTGGGAAAGGTGCAGGGAACAGGTTTGAGGGGGAGAGAGATCAGGAATTCCACTGTAGGCGTGTGGGTTTAAGATATCTATTAGATATGGACAGAGAGACATGGAATAGGTAGTTGCCTATATGAGTCTAGAGTCTAGAGTTGGGAGTCGTTGAAAAAAATTGGAATTCATCAGCATATAGTGATGACTGAATGAAATCACCAGGAAAGGAAATACACGTGGAGAGGAGAGAGATACAAGGATGGATCCCTGCGATTCTCCATAATTAAGAGTTTGAGTAGAAGAGGAGGAATCAGAGAGAAGTTATCCATGAGGTAGAGAAAGAAAAATGTATGGTGTTGCTGAATTTGAATGTGAAAAGCTCATGAAAGAAAAAGCAATGATCAATTGTAATACATGATGCTGACAATCAGGAGGAAGACTGAGAATTGATCATGGTATGTTGTTAACATGGAGGTCACTGGTAACTGAAATGAAAACAGTTTTTGTGGACCAGTGGGAATAAATCTTGTTGGGACTAGGTTTAAGTTAATATGCTAAGAGGACATGAGTCAACTCCATCAAATCACTTAAAGAATAGAAAAAGAAATGTTTATCTATTATCTGAGACTACTACTGGTGATTATTTTCCTCCATTTTACTTATTCCTACTTTAGCTACACTCAGAAAATGTATGTATAAATGGCATAATGGCTCTAAATACAACTTCCTTTATCAGTCCAGCATAGAGGTATGTAAGACAATCTGTCTAAATTTCATGCCCTTGAGGTTAGTATTGGATTTACCGAAATGCTACTCATAAGATCTTGATCAGTATGACTATTAGAAGAAAAACAAACATACAATTGGACTTGCCCATTCAAAAAGCTCTAAGCACTTAATTACTCTAATTAAGATATACTGAAACTTTATGTCAATTTTGAGCCATGCCTATTGCATTTGGTATTAGGACTCACTTAGATTTAATGTCCATGGAAGATGATGTCTAGCTGGAGAAGGTAAATCCTATTCTTCAGAGACCACCCTGGGTACTCATGGATTGTCACTACGTCAGGAATAGCAGGTGGATGTGACTGGGAGGCAGTTGTTTGACAGCTCTTGAAAGCTAGCTCATTTAGGAATGTTACTCCCACCTCACACTTATCACACCTAACGTCCCACCCAATACTTGAAATAGCCTCTAACACTGGCAAAGAGGTCAAAAGAAGACATAGATTCCATTCTTAAAGTCTGGAGAGAGATTGTTGGAAGTGGTCAGGGCAAAGTAGCAATAAAAAAAAATGAAAGGAGAAATTAGGAAAACAAATCAAGATATTAAGAAATTGTTTAACTATTTGCTGACTTGGCAAAACTGCATGCAATCAGTCCTCTCAAAACCAGCTTATATCCCATCAGTGGAATTTCTACCCTCCTAATAGTCCCCCAGCTTGACTTTCTAAGCTGCTTTGAGGAATCCCACAGGCATATGATCTTTTTTATTAATGTGTAGCATTATTCTCAAAGGTGTTTGAGGTGCCCTGAAGAAACACTACAGCACCAAGATGGAAAACAAAACAAAAAGACGCAAAACAAACAAAAACACATAAATAGGAGGTATCAGTGCAAAAGGGAAATCATAATTATTCTAAAGAAAGTGTTTCATGTTCCATAGATTGTGTTAGACACTATAAATTATTTTACTTAATCCTCACATAGACTCTCTGAGGAAGGTATTTTTTAATTTTCTAATTTCAGATGAGCAAATGAAGACTTTAAGAATTTAAGTTACTTGCCTAAAGTCACAGGGCTAGTAAATATCGAAAACAGTAATTCTAGTCCCTGGCTGGCTCACTCCAAAGTTGACAGTCTTAAGCAACTAGAGTTCCCTTTATATATAATGTACATGATAAACTCTTGTACAACTAAAAGGGATGAGCTTATGGTTGAACTAAGAATCCCAGTGGCAAAGAAAAGAGGGAAACAGAACAGCTATAAGATGAATGTACAGATAAAATAAAAACAAAACTTCCCTTTTGGAAAGCAAAATCCCTACTCTCCAAAAAAGGATATGAGATGTAGTGCATATCTTCAGTAACACCCAAATAAATATAATATCAAGTTTTGTATAATTTTTGCTCATCTACTTATTCAATGCAAGACAATGCTAAAATTCAACATGGAATTCCTGAATTTTATTTCAATTTAATGAAGAAATAAGAAGGGAATGTAAGCCAGCTCTCTGATGGTCTGGCTGGTTACAAAGGTAACATTTAGATTGTTTGGGATATCTGGAGGAATAGTTCTCAATTAGTGACATACTTCATCTCTAGCTTGCCCGCCACCAGGTATAAATATCTCAGGAGGGGAGCAAGAATTATGAAGGATATTCAAAATTAAAATACTATTTAATATTCATAAAATTTTTAAATATTCTTGTTGTATTTATAATACCATATCTATAGAAAGTAAAATACCACATCTTGATTGGTGGGACTATGCAGAAAATAGTTACACTGAACAAACTTTTGAGACTAAGAAGGTATGAGATTTTTATGTTTCTTAAATGGGAGCATAGATCTCAAAAAAGTTTGTGAAACACTGATTTTGATGAATAGAGAGACCATGTATTCCTTGCCTGGTACTCGTTGCCCCAACTTTGAGACTGTATTCTGGCAAGAAATTGGAATGCTGAAATTTCGTGTTACAAGAAATTAAGGGCAGATACATATGCATTAATAATTAAATGAGCCAAAAATAAAGTTTTTCTCCTTTCATGACAATTAATAAATTTTAACAGATGTTCACCCACATCCACATAGAATTGGGTCACAGGAATTTGTATGAATAACAAAAAAATTGTCTTTTCTAAACAGTCCTGGGTTCACTCTATGGACAAGTGAACTTCTGCATTCACAGGTTTCCTCCTTCAAGATTAACATTCTAGGAACGGTCCTATTTGTTGATTATCACTTGGGAGGATGATCACTTAAAGGATACGCAGATTCTATAAGAATGTAGCAGGCAGGTAAGATCTCATCATTACTTATAAGTAGGCTTTCTTCCCTTATCGTTCCTCAAACAGAAATTATTCTAAACCTCACTATCTTCACTCTGTTTTGCATTGTGGTTTTTCAATCTGCACAGTACATGGAAAAACATCTGGCCAACTAGAGGAAAACATGATCATTGTGAAGAAGTTATTTTTATGTCTTTTTACAGACATGGGCAACTCAAAGAGAATGTTGGACAATTACGTTAGCTTAGTTTGAATAACATTAGCTCAGTCTGCTAAGATCTGAGCCAACAGACGTGTTTCTTGGTTCTGACTGTGATAAACAAAAAATTGCCATGTACCTGCAAATACAGGAAAGAATCAAACAAAAGAATGCTTGGAAGTTAAGTGATTTCAGTTCTAATTCTCTTTTCACAAGCCATATATTTCCAGCCCAGAATCAGAAGACCAATTTTCTCTCTACATACTCCATTCTTGCTTTCGATCTTCACCCATGATTCCTAAGCTGGGATACCAGTCTGGTCTCCTAGTGGGACATTATTGTTTTTTCTTCCTTCAGTGAAAATTGTGTAAGAAAACCTCCAGGGTGATTGGTGGGTATCACTGAACGGCAAGGCCTCCTTGATCCCGCATGCGGCCAGGGGCCCCCCGTCAGCCACAACAGCTGCTCCTGCTAACCACACGTATCAACAGCTTCCCCCGACTTCACAGCTGTTCCAAACTATGGCAGCTTTTCCTGAATCCTGAATAGCTCCAGGAATCCTTCACTACATAAAATAGATGTTAGCCTCCCCAATCATTAAAAATTCAGAAATAATTCTTGAATTTTACTTAATGAAAAGTTTAATAAGGCCTTATGCTTTACCAAGAACTCCTGGGGATATATCAATACCATAAAATTTCTTGAAGAAAGTCCTAGTACATTTGATTTGTAAAATGGACACAAATTTCTATCAACCACCGTCACAATTCTAGCTTTTCTCCTTATTGTTGTTTAAGGCAAACAAAACTGGCATTTCTATATCTTCCTCCCAGCAATGGTCAAATACAAGTATTTAAACTAGACTTTTTCCTTTGTCTTATCAGTTGTAAATTATGACTGTGAAGTACCCCTGAACTAATAGTTCACCAGCCTAGATTAAAGCTAAATTAATCTATAGACACACACACACACACACACAGTTTCCTAGCTAATTGCAATTGCTCCTTTTTGTGTCACATGACTTTGTAACATGAACTTTATCTAATATCAATATTAGAATTTGTTCTTTCTATCTTTTTATTCCAATGCAGTATCCTCAAGATCTAACGTTTTGCATTATCTGGTGAACTAGAAATTTGCCTCAAAAATATATTATGTATTAACACTTCTGCCCTTTCCAGACCTTAGAAGAAATTAAACCATGTTAGGATGGATTATAGCATGGTTTGATGGTTTATTATGGAATGACTGAGATTAGTGGTAGGCTGACGGCTGGACCAACTGAAGAAATGATTTTCTTAGGGAGATTTTTATACCAGTTATGTTGATGGGTCAGAATCCTTTCTCCTTACTTCAGACTCGAGTAATTTGACTTTTTCCCTGGGAAAAAAGGAATACCCATTATGTAGAGCAAGGTGTCAGTCAGCCTCTACGGTGATCAGCAATTATATATGGCTTTTCAATGAATTTTTATCTATGGCCAGCCACCTCTCCTGTCATTGTGCCAAATTCATGAAAAGTAAAGAACGCTATTAAATACTGCTAGTGTAGAATTTAGAGGAAGAACAGAAATGCCAGATGATATGCTAATAATATCATTGAAGCCATCCGATAAGATCACACTGATTTTCTGAAATTGGTAAGATAGTTAACATATTTATTTCATCACATGGACTATTCCATACATGATAGAGTCAGTTCTTCTCTTAACACCTTGCTGTGTGTCTCCCAGGAATGTTCTAACTCATTATTTGAGGTCTTGCCCAAATGATTTCTCTTCTCTGCAGCTTACTTTGAGCACCAATCTTCCCACAGTCACCCAGACAAAATGAGTTGCTTCCTCTTCTATATTCAGACAATATATTATACAAACCTCTATTTAGAGCATTTTACACGTTATATCCTGACTACCCACACACATCAATAGCTTACCACATTCTGAAAACTTCCCACGATTATAGAATATCTGTATACAGGCAGGGCTTCTGTTTTTTCCTAGTAAGTCATGAGGATAATACTGTCTTGTTAGCTTGAATCTCCATTGCCAAGCATCATGCCTAGGGAGGAGCTCAGTAAACATTTGGTTCAACTTTCCCCCTTATTAGTTCTGTTTACAAGAAAAACAATTGCCTGTCTGAACTATATTACTTATTCAGCATCCTCCAAGACTATGGTGCTTTGTAAACCAAGCATAACAGGGCCCCAAATGTAGGAATAATGGAAAAAAAGAAAATTAGGTGCTGTTCAAAATGTAATAGCTTTTTCAAAAAATCCATGAGAACAATATGGGTGCTTTGCTATTTTTCCAGCACTTGCAGACTTTCTAAAGTTTCCTTCATCCATTTTATAAGCAATAAAAAATACCTGTGTTTATAAAGCAGTTGAAGGAGATCTGATTTACAGTTCCAATAATAAAATTGAACCGTATGGATTTATGCTTATATTGTTTTTAAATCATTATTAATTATTGACACCAAGCTCAGTATTACTGACATATTATCCAGCAATGGTTACAGTAAGTATATGTACACTTCAAAGGTATAAGTAATACTGACAAGCTAGCAGATATATAATGTATACCTAGGGACAAAATTGGCATTGCTATTGTATTAAAGCCAGAGGAAAATATGCACAGGATAGCCACCTAGAATACTTTTTGTGAGACTTGTTCTGTATAGAAACATTTCTGGTAGATTCATTACTAATGTTCTTTCAGTCAGTGTAAAAAGGAGTACAAGATCAAAGTTCTTCTAAAGTACCAAGAATTATCTGTGGCATATATGCCCCCCATTAGGTCCTACAAGGTGACTAGATTAGTGACTAACATAGTTCAAAGTGGTGAACCGAGTAAGAGAGAAAGTGCTTCTGCCAATGTAGCATGAACTGAAGCTTTGAAGTCTATGTTCAGAACTTCTGAAATTCTTCAGTCTACAGATTACAAAGTGGTCCTCAAGATAAAACTCTACCTACGTGTAGACACACTAGAGTTGAATTCAAGACTGACTTTACTTTTCTAGGGACTTCAAATATTAGAGTTGTACTGCACTTTATTTCCTAGTAATGTATATACACATGTGTGTGTGCACTTATGCATATAAATATATAAAATGTGCATGATGATGATACATTTGAATATTCCAAACCTTTTTGTCCAAATCACCAGACCATAAACATTTGTATGAATTGCCAAATAATCAATATCTACATACACGTTAGTCTTTCAAAATAGTTTCAATTATAGAAATAATAGAGTGTTAAATAATAGAGTGTTACTCAAAGTTTTGAAAAGCATGTGAATGGTTACCCTTAATCCACCTGACTCTAATCCTCCTGACAATGATTATTTTTGTGCCCATCCTTCTGGTCTTTTCTCCTTATGTATGTGCCATAGTCATTATCATTGTATGACTGTGCAAACTTTCATTTTTTTCCCCACAAATATTTCCCCATGTTTCTCTGTGGTTTGCATTAGTATTTTTTCAGTGGCAATCTTTTTAATCCATTTCTTCTATTTATCACAAAAGTATACACATTTGTAAATAAATAGTTAGAGAAAAGATACAAAGGAGAAAGAAAAAATCCTTGAAATTCCACAATCCAGGTACAACTAACCACGGACAGAATTCTGTTGAATATCTGTAATGGTTTCTGGTTCAGTACAAAATATCCTTGTCAATATGTAGCAACTACATAATTTGAATAGACAGTTTTCTCCTATATGTACTGTTCTGTAGCCCATCTTTTCCATCAACAATACTTTGTAAAGATGTTTTCCATGTCAGTGAATGTACATTAAATATTATATATAATTTATATAATTAATTAAAGTCATATAATTATACATTAAGTTACATGTTAATATAATATAAAAATGTTACATATTATATATTTATACAATTAATCAGATTATATGGTAATTTATTAAATTCTGTGCCATGTCATATAATTATATTGAATATTTTAATATTATTAGATATACACACTCACCCTCCATTTAAAGAATTACAGTTTTATTCTTTTTATAGATGTTTCATCATTTACTTAGCTAATGACTATGGATATTTCTTTAAGCATATCCCCTGCATTAAATCTTATATTCACATATCTTTATACATATGTCTGAGTATTTTCTCCAAATAAATTCCTAGCTGGGAATATCAATGTAAAGAATACAATTGCCTCTTAGACTGTATAACACTGACTTTCTCAAGTAGGTTTAGTGTTTTAGAATCCAGCCCCTAAGTATTTCTAACTTCTTCCTCAGCGTCATTCTCTGGGGTACACTTGAACAGGGATCCCCTCTGAAGTTGCTGTAATTCTTACTTTATACATTGAATAAAGGCAGATTTGCTACTCAGGGCCACATAATCAGAAGAAAGATCTGTGCACAAATCAAAAGGATGCATTTGGCAGCTCGCCTGAGGAAGGACAATAGAGTTTGTTAAGCCTGAGGAAGAAAACAATTTGATGAAGAAGAGTAGCTAAGGAATACCCCACTTCATGTGGGCTTGGCAGAGAAGACCTCTCCAAAGAGGTGACATTGGGCTACGGCTGCCATTTGAACAGGGAGAGCCAGGTTACAGCTGCTCTAGGACCAGAACACAGCAAAGAGGGGCAAAGTTCTGGGGATGAGAAAAAGCTTGAGCTCAGTGGAGATGATGTTTGAGATGGTTCCGAGAGAGAAATGTGGATTCCATTCCAAAAGTGGTGAATAGCCATTGAATGGATTGAAGTATGTGAGGTGTGTGCATGTGTGTGTGAGTGTGTGAGTGACAAAATCAGATTTAGTTTTAAAAACTCACTCTGGCTGATTTATGGGAAATGTTCTGTGGTCAACAAAAATGGACACAGAGAGGCCATTTAGGAATACTAGTTACCAAGAGATGCCGTGGTGTGGATGAGGGCGGTGGCAGTGAGGCTGGAGGGAAGAGCGTGATTTCTGCAAGATTTTCTAAGTGATCACAGATTTTGATTCCTCTGAAGCTTTTGAAACTCACAAACAATGCAACAGTACCACTAAAAAAGCTGAGAAGCTAAGGTTTCTTACAGGTATCAGAAGCATGGCACATGAAGGAAAGCCCAGATGCTACGGTATATGGTAGGATTCTGAACTCAGGAAAACTGAGGGAAGCTGTTTTGAGGGGAAAATGGGAAGGAATTTGCATTCCAAAGGCCATGAAATAAAATAAGTTAAACATTTCAGTTCTCAAGAAATATTGCTTATGCATGTTTGTGATATTATCCACTGCACTATTACCTCAGTACTTTTTTTTTTCCAGCACAAATCATTAATATGTTATCAATGCATCCTCTAAAATAGTACCCTGTCACTACTGTGAATATTGCTTATTGCTTAAACACTTGCTAGCGAAGAAAACCGGAATCCTAATCACGATGATTCTGACCGTTTAAAGCAATGGGCTAAAAATGTCACTCAAAATTGTGACCTCATTACTGGAGATTTCGCTCCCAAGTTCAAGGGAAGTTGGGTCTGTGTGGACTAATTTTAAATTAACAAGCAGGATGACAGGATATCTTTCTAGAGGTTTTAGGTTGGCTGTGGGGAGGGAAGAGATGAAAGTTGACATTATTTAGCTCTATTTTAGAAGGTATATCAAATGCAGTTACTCAGGGCTGATTATAGAGTCAAATAACCAGTGTCTTAGCTTTTTCCCTTTCTAAATCCTAAAGCTGAAGCATTTCACTCATCTTTAAAATTCTAGTCTGGACTTCACACTGATGTGTGGCGGCTCTTTCGGTTGAAATGAACAGAGCTCATTCTGGTCTTTTAAATGAATTAGAAATTTGAGGGACATACAAAGAAAACACAACAAGTGTCCCCATATTGCCAGGCTTTAGGGAGGCAGGACTGTCCCTGGGGTCCCAGTGGAGCTCCAGTTGGATGGCCTGATAACTCCACAGTGTACAAGCGTTCCTCAGGAGCCGTACTTTAACACACTCTGAAATAGGACTTATACTTCTCTCCATTATGTTACATATATATATGTACACTACCAGTGGATTATTTTCCTATATTTCTGGCGAAGATTTCTAAAAAAGAGAAAATCACTGGTCCTGTTGATCACTGTTTTACATGTCTGGGCAGAGCTTATGTTCAAGGACAAATCATAGCTTCCAGACAGCTCATGGTTTTGCTGCCTGGGGTAAGGAACCCATCACCAGCTAGCCACGTGGCAGGCCTGTGGGATCCAGCACAAAGGAAAGTATGAGGACAGATCCTTCAGCCAAGGACTGTGGTCAAATGATGGCTATTAAACTGTACTGTATATTTTTTAAATTCCCTAAAGATCCTCAATTAGATGTAAATTCCTATGATGGATTTCCAGACATTCTTCTTCAGGAGTTTGCCTTAGGATTCAAGTCTGCCTTCTGAATGCAGGTAGTCCTTACAGCCCAAATAAGGAAACTTACGGTGAACTGTATGACATGGCTGTGTTCGTAGATCACAATGGTGAAATATCAACAATCACATGTGACTCAACATAACTAGAGGGTATCATCCTCCTCTATAAAGTTCTTAACACTGTTCAGCTAGCACTCGGCCATCTTCATTCTTATTCTCTATTTGTAGCCCAGTCACTGTTACTTATGAATAGTTTCTCCTTATTTCAAACACTGTAACTATTTTTCTGCCCATTTACTTCATTGAAAATTTAGCCCTGCCAAACCCTCCAAGAACTCTTTCAAGAATACTCCTCCTGATTCTAAATCTTTGTTTTCCTTCACTGCTTATGACTTTTTTTGAATGTCTGTACAGTGTTTATATTTTCTTTAGTCATTTTCCTGTGCACGCCCTTTGGGTTCCTAATCATACTTTCAACCTTGTCAAGGCGCAAACTCATTTTCCACCGCCGTAGCCAGAGGCGGCGCTCACCTCGTGTTCTTAGCTGTGCACCGGTTCAGGATCCGCCACTTGCTGGGTTGACTTTTGGGATAACCAAAAAGCAATCATACGGTCAACATTTATAAACTTGTAATTCATAAACATTTTAATACTTTAATATTGGTTTGAAACTGTTATAAGAGATTTGAGAGCAAGGCTCTAAAATATTTACGTTTTACTTATTTCATTCTGGTGATTTCAGATATTTGTATGTATACCTGCTTTATAATGAGGATTCTCTGTATTAGTAGATTTGTTACACATAATCAGCCTTTCAAATGCTATTTGAAAACCACTAGGGTTCCGTAGATTGTGAAGCTTTCCCAATGTCACCTGTTTCTGATAATTTTGGACTTCTAAAGGCAAATAATGTTTTACAGCTTAAAAATACAATCAGTTTGTGGTTAAATTATGTAGCTCTGAGAATTAATAGTGGAGACTTCTAGTATTTTCCACTTAGAAATTATTGGGAATTTTCCAATAATTATATTCTAAAATTATTTTAGTTCCATCTGCCTAATGTTTTATGACTAAAGATTACTTTACAGGAAATTTTGAAGGTGAATATTTTGGGTCCACAATGACTCCATTTTGGTGCTTAAGGAAAAACCAAAAGTTAAGTAAATTTTATTAGTCTGATGGGGAAAAAATATTTCTCTTCAAACATGAGATCATCTCTTTTCAAGAGGAGCTCAGCTTTCTTATTACATTTTTAGGCGAATAGTGATGACGTCAATTCAAACGTACTTAAGAGCTCTCTAATCGTTTGACAAGAAGAAGTTCCTGTATGGAAACAAACCATTGGAAATATGTTATGCCTTCAGTTAACACAGTGTCATTTTACCAAAGAGTTCTCAATAAATATGACTTGTTGCTAATGGTTTCTTAAATCAATAATATGTGCAATTTTCAAAACACTAGATTCTTATCAGATGACCATGAAATTAGGCCTGCATTATCTTAAAGAAATGGGCATTATACGTTCTATGATTATTTAATTCTTCATTCCTCTTAATGACCTCAGTTTCTTTTTAACATCGGTGGCCTTGTTAACATTTCTAACCTTGAATTTTAGAGACAGAAAAATATTGAAAGTGTATGGCCAAGAGGTGAGGAGAGCCACTGTGTAAATGAAGAAATTAACTTTTTGTATATTATGCTACAAGGTAGAAGGATGTAAATAGGAGTAGGTTTTCAGTTGGAGAGAAAACTTTATAACAATTCAATATAATGAACAAAAGACCAGATTGCTTCAAGCATATTCTCCCTTCAGTAGAATGTTTCATGAACAAATGGAAAGCTTTCTCTCCAGGATGGTATAAAAAGAAACGCTGTATTGGGAAGGAGTTTGGACCTCTGGATGATCACTGATGTCCCTTCTATGGAAGAATCTACAATTCCATGAAACACTAGGTATAGCCATGTACTTATTCCTAAAAACATCTCCTGATAAACTTGCGTCTTTGCAAATCTTACCTTTAATCTCCAACCTAAATTCATGAAATTGACACAATCTTGACACTGTTTCTTTTATAAAGTAAAAAAAGAAAAAAAGTTTAATAAAGCCAAATATAGAAGTACCCAAGATGTTCAGATCATTTTCCCATAATAGTTTTCAATATGCAGTTTTTATCCATTTCTTCAGCCATACCAGAGTTCACTTTAATTAAATTAAACACAATATGTATAAATTTCCAGAGTAAATACTGTGTGAGACACTGGAGATGTGTATCTGGGAAAACCTGATTCCAGCTACTAATTTGATCTGACCACACCTAACTAACCAGCCTACAGTAGTAACTCTCTACTTGAGCATCAGATCACCTTTCTTGTGTTCTTTTCTTATAGATAGCAAGCAGATTCTTCTTGACGATTATTACGGCTATTGTCTCTTTTTCCAATTCTGCAACATCCTTAGCACATAGCAATTCAGTCTATGAATCCAGACACATGAGTGGGTTGCAAAATAAATTCAGTAGGGAACAACCAGTATTTTTAATCTACAACAGGATAGAAATAGAAATTTAAATAAAATAGGCAAAGTAAAGTAAATGTTGGAGCCCAGGGCACATGTAAGTGTAAGAATTTTTGTTAAACTTTTGTGTTAAAGGTATATGTGTACACGTGTGAAATGGGTCACAATGCAAAATATACTTATGTGGGTTACAAAAATATATCCCAATGAAAAATATACTTTTTAAAAATCTTTTAATTTTATTTATTTATTTATTTATTGCTTTTTATTAAGGTATGATTGATACACACTCTTATGAAGGTTTCACATGAAAAAACAATATGGTTACTATATTTACCTGTATTATCAATTCCCCACCCACACCCCAATGCAGTCACTGTCTATCAGTGTAGTAAGATACAACAGATCCACTAGGTGCCTTCTCTGTGCTACTCTGTTCTCCCCATGATCCCCCACACCATGTGTACTAAACATAATACCCCTCAATACCCTTCTCCCGCCCTCCCCTTTGGTAACCACTAGTTTATTTGTGGAGTCTCTGAGTCTGCTGACATTTTGTTCCTTCAGTTTTGCTTCATTGTTATACTCCACAAATGAGGGAAATCATTTGGCACTTGTCTTTCTCTGCCTGGCTTATTTCACTGAGCATAATGTCCTCCAGCTCCATCCATGTTGTTGCAAATGGTAGGATTTGTTTCTTTCTTATGGCTGAATAGTGTTCCATTGTGTATATGTACCACATCTTCTTTATCCATTCATCTCCTGATGGACACTTAGGTTGCTTCCATTGAAAAATATACTTCTTATTGTGTTTTTTTAAAAAGGTCACAGAGGAAAATGCAATTCATGTGTGCTGTTGAAGACTTGGTATTTTCAAATTCCTGTCACTTAGGGATATGCACATTAGTATGATAGAACTTCAACCTCCATGATAATAGATGGGATCATGAGTCAAATAATGAATATTTGTAGAAGGTCCTCCAGCCAAGTTAGAGGGAAACTTGCGGTAGTACCTAATGCTGTGTCCTTGATTCTGTCAAGTTGAAGAAAAGACAGACAAACTTATTCCTGCTGAGAGTTCTCTCCGAGGTAGCTTAGCTAGTGAGGAAGCCTGGATCCTGCTGTATGGGAATGTTTAGTAGTTTATTGTACATAATCATAAAGTGCATGCACGTTAGGAGGTTTTCTGTAATTCCTCCAGTTGTGAACTCAGCCTTCTTCTTTTTTCAGTCTTGCCACATTTTGTCTGGTATAGAGTTCTAAACACAGTATGTGAATAAATGCTTTCTGAAGATAAAAATCACAGACATGGAAAAGTTTTATAGTCTTCATAGTGGCCTTATGCAAAAGAAAAGTTAATATAGAAATGTCTTCCAGCTTTGTATGTTAGCATTTCCATGATTTTCACATTAGAATCAAAAGTACCAAGGTACCACGATCTTTCCAAAAGGGAATGATACTCAAATCATACTTTCCTTCACAAAATTTTCAAAAGAAAGTCAGAGTCAATGGAAATTACTATATTTGATATAATTTTTTGTTCCCAGGGAAACCATTAAAGACGATTCCTAAGGATCTACTGGGAAGGGAATCATGGAATTACTTACCAATATGTACTTACTACACTTTCCCATAGCCTGGCACGGATACTGTTTGCATGGTATTTACATGTCATTTATCCTCCTTCAGAACCTCCATCTGGTATAACCACATTAAACATGTAGGACAATACAACTCAGCAAATTAATCATTTATATCAGCCTCCAGGTGAACTAAAGCTTACTCAAGGAAAATTACTATATCTGTTGTATAAGTGTAATATTAGCTTCTTGAAATGAAGAAACTAATGAAAACCTCTAACTTTTGAGTCAGGAAGTCCTAATTCCTATATTCTGTTCAGATATCTAAGATACTTAGCTTTTGTTTCCTCATCTAGGAAGCAAGAATAAAATGTCTAGTAAATATATCCTGAGGGGTGTGTGTGTGTCTGTGTGTAAGTGTATGTTAGTACAAGCTAGCAAACAAAGATGCTTTAGAGATGCAAAGACACTTCTCTAAGATTTGCCATGATATTGAGACTAGCAAAGTCTTGAGTTTTTCCATCTGATTAAAAATTTTGCTCTTGTACGACACAAAGGTTAGGGATCAGTGATAAAGACACCAAGAAAAATGAGTGGTCTTATAGATGCCTTTCCAGTGTGTTTAAGAGCATCTCCAAAATTTTCATCTTATCAATGCAGGCATTAGATCAGGCACATATGACATTAAAATTCACCTTATTCAGTGGGTTATTATTCCAAGCAGGTCCATATCATTTTTTTCCTCTCCCTTTCTTTCATGGTGTAATTTGGTGTTGTCTGTTATTGGTTTCTCTAAACAGAAAAATGTGGTTTCCTCCAAGAGAATAAGTTACCTTTTCTTAGGAAAACATGTCATCAAAGTTATTCAAATAAATCTCCAGTATTTGAGGATTCCCCTCAAGAATTGTGTCTCTATCTTTTATTTGAGGATGAATTATTATCAGAGATGCTGCAGGAATTGTGCTCCAGAAGCAGACATCCATATCTGCTAGATTTGAAATGTTGTCTCAGATTCTTTTAAGGTTCAACATAAACTAATAGCTTCGGCCTGTAGACAGTCAGCTCTGACATTTGGATCTCCCTATGTAGGGGACGTGTGGTCCTTGCCCAGATTGAGGATAGAGCCAGTGCTAAGGCCATCCTTAGGCACATCACAGCACCTGAGAATATACCTTTGGAAACCAGCTAGAGAAGATCATTCTTCAGGTGGAAAGACCTAGAGAAGTTTTCAGAGGTGTAATTAGCTATGTCTGATCCCTGAAAAGAAATAGAATTACTTACACAGAAAGCCACTAGCAATATATGTAAAATGTATTTTAACGTGTTTTGAGCAAGTTACACTTGGAGACTTGATATACTGACAATATGAGAGAGACAGAATTTAGGGTCAAGTGAAAATTGACAGTTTTTGAAGCTTAAAACCCATCATTTTACTAATCTATGCTATAGTTACTGGTTTATCTTTTTTTCTTGCACCATGTCATGAATGCCTCCAGATTTGAGACAAAATTTCTTATTCTCTGCATCTGTAATGTATTAGAGATTCAAAACTAATTTTGAGTTTCTTTTTCTAATACAACAAAAATAGCAATAACAAATGAAAATTGGTACATAGCTTCTACTCTTCCATGGTTCCATGAAAACAGTTGTAAATTTTAATCTTATGCATATCATTGAATTATACTTATATGTTCATATATATCATGTTGCCAGTTTTATACAATATATTAACTTATTGGCATATCCTTCTGGATTTAACACATGTCTGAATCTAGAGATAATTCAAGTACTGCACAGTAAAAGAACACTGGATTTAGAAAGAATCTAAGATCTGACCCCAGTTCTCTCACCAACTCATGGTATAACTGTGGAAATCCATTCTGGCTCTCTAAACCTCAGTTTCCACATCTGTAAAATAGAGAAAATTATGTTTTCTCTGTTTATGGCATAGAGTTGCTATTAGAATCATGTAGTATAATAGATGAGAAATCATGCTGAATGCACCAAATAATCATTATGTATACTTAGCCCTAGAGAAGGAATCATGATTTGCAATTCAAGTAAGCTGTTTCCTCCAGGTAACAAGAATCTCATCACAGTATTTTTAGGAATGTTGACTCCATTGTCGTTTATATTGGAAAATAGCTACATTCACAATATTAACTAATTGAAATCAAACACACACACAAAGTGTTAATGAAACAGTGTAATTTTCCCCTACCCCCAGAAACTGCCATCGCCTTCTGGCTTACATCTCTCTGTTCTCTGCAATAAGCATATTGTATGAACTGAAATAGAACTTTCTCTAGAACTTTCAGAAAACAAAACTGACACAGTTCCTTTAATGAACTATTAGAGCTAAGAAATGACCAACAATAGCTATTGTATATTAATGATACCAAAACTAAAAAAAAAGAAATGAAAACAATGGCTATGACTGAAAATCTGGGAAACTTTACAATGGAGAGATCAGACTGATAATATCTGAATCCAATGACCAATCTAAATATCCCCAAAAAGAGAGATAGCCGGTAATATTTGCTTCCTGGTCTACTGCAGCAGAAAATGCCCTGCACCACTTTTGCAGCTTCCTGGCATAAATTCAAACCTGAATCTCACCAAACTGGGGGGAAAAGACCATGTTAAATGATACTACAGGGATGCAATCAGCAAAAATCCAGTATGTAGAAATACTAATTTGTTCCATAAGCAAATTATAATAAAAAAGTGTAAGAGGAAACTGTTGATTTGAGGTGCTTTAGAATTACATGAACCAATTCAATGTCTGGAACTTGTTTAGACTTTGACTTGAACAAACCAGCTGAAAAAATATGACTGTGACAACAAGGGGAGTTGGTACACTGACTGAATACTTAGTGATACTAAGAATTATTTTAATTATATGTGATAATGTTATTCTTTCATGTGGTATGTTACCTTCTGTCATTTATGACAGATGAGTGCATACAGAAAATGTGGTATATGTACAGTGGAATACTATTTATCCATAAAAAAGAAATCCTTCCATAAGCAACAAAATGGGATAACCTTGAATCCATTATGCTAAGAGAAATAAGTCCAGACAAAGAAAGATAAACACTGTGTTCTCATTTATACGTGGAATTGAAAAAAATAACTTATACCAATGGAGGTCAGATTTTGGTTGCCTGAGTCAGGGGTGGGAACACTCAGGGAAGGTAGACTAAAGATACAAACTCCCAGTTATAAGATAATTAAGTTCTGGGGAAGTAATGCACAGCGTAAGAACTATAGTTAACAAGACCGTATTGTATAATTGAAAGTTTCTAAGAAAATAGATCTTAAAAGTTCTATCATAAGGAATAAAAATATGTAACAATGTGAGGCTATGGGTATCAACTAAACTTACTGTGGTAATCATTTTATAATATGTACATATATCAAAACATTACATGGTACACCTTAAACTTATACAATGTCATATGTCGGTTATATTTCAATAAAACTGGAAAAAATAAAAATTAACAAAATAAAACAATGCTATTGTTGGATGATACAATAAAAGAAAAGAGCTAATAAATAGAGACAGGTGACTAAAAGGGTCCTTCATGTGTGCAGGCTGCACTGTATTTTTCTTATGGAGAACCTTTCCTATACTAAATATGAGCATTCTTTAAAAGGTACAGGAAAACTTTAATGGGTTTTATGTGCCCATAATGGATTACTGGTTATTTTATATGTGAGTTTGAATAAAATTCATAGGTTGTACTATTTTGTATTAATAATGAATTATGAAATTAACTTAAATTTTTGGATTTAAAAAGCTCAATTTGTTTCCAAGTGGACAAAAATTTCAGAACTGAAAACAGGGTTTATAATGTCAAGGTATGGCTGACTGTCAAATAACTTTCTTCTCTATTAGAGTACCTTGACTCCATTATTATGCTGCTAGAAGGATTTGGGGATTGAAGGAATTATTCTTTAAAAAGTTGAAGTATAAGTTCTCCATTTTAGGACAAAAAATGTCCTAGAAGGTAAAAAGATAAATACTCACAAGAGATCTGTTTCTCATGTTTGACTAGGCATTAAGAGTCAGTACCTAACAACTAGCAGTGATGTGCATTCCTAAATCTTTTAATGATAAAGTACTTGCTTTCATATTCTGTGAAATAGTATAAATAATGTTTTCTTAACTGCCTTCAAACACACATACACACACACACACACACACACACACCAGTCAAATGAATGACTATTTAAAAATCACAACATAAACACCAAATGCTAGAACTAGTCAATCACTCAGGTGTAGCTTGCAATCCATCTGTACCATATGTT
The DNA here is from genome assembly GCF_030020395.1 of Manis pentadactyla. Classification (NCBI taxonomy): domain Eukaryota; kingdom Metazoa; phylum Chordata; class Mammalia; order Pholidota; family Manidae; genus Manis; species Manis pentadactyla. The sequence goes on along the minus strand of NC_080026.1, from coordinate 10,257,497 downwards.
AGAAGCACTTGGTATACTTTAAATGTCTGACTCAATCCTTAGGAAACTGCAGTTATTTTCTTCCTGGAACTTGCCATTCATCACTGTATAATAATCATAGAGAGGAATTTGTCTCCTGTAGAACAGGTGTTAACAGTGACCATAAGAAGTTATTCTACAAAATTCCAATCTTTGCCTTTGAGAATATTTCAGTTTTTTCACATATCAGAAAGCAAAATATTTCTTTGGATTCCCACGTCCACCAGCTCCAGTGATTTCAAAGTAATCTGCAACTTAAACATGATGTACATGTCCAGAGACCATTTAAACCTCTGAAACTCGTCCTAGGTTATCAAATTCTTCTCAATGCTAAATAGTGGACAAAATGTGTACCACAACCCTGAATGTTGCTCCACTTGAACACCTAACTGATTACCCCATTTCATCCTTTCTTGTGCTTCTGGCAAATCTGTCTTCTATATTTAGCAGAAGAAATTTTATACTATAAAAATGGGTTTAAACTATATATTTCAGTGGAATTTTTTTTAAAAACAAGGCAAAGGAAAACCAAAAGCATCTGTTTTCATTATCCCTCAACAAAATTAATTGGACTAAATGCTTATAACAGCAAAATGTTTACTATACCATAGGATTCTAAACCACAGTGCAGAGGGGATAAATTATGAGCAAGACATTTGTGACTTTTGTTGTTTATTTATGTAATTATCTAAAAGCACAAAGTAGTACATTAATGCTCAACAGTTTTTCTTCTTTTGTAGAATCTGGTTAGTAACTAAACATAATGGTTAGCTTATAGAGACACGTCATGGGAGAGGGGCAAAGCCATGCCAGATTTGAAGATAGACAAACAAAGTCCCCATTTTACTATGGAAAGCAAGTGTGGTTGCAAGAATGCCATCCCGATCCTGGCATGGGCTTCTCAAGCGCGATATTTAAAACACGAAGCTTGGTCTGAGACAGCTAAGCTGACACATAGCTTACAGATGGCAAACCCTTCAGTTCCTAAATGTTCAGTTACTGCTATAGAAAAAAAGGCATGAGCTTCTATGAACTGTAACTGACATTAATTGTGTGTGTCTGTATTTCTTCTTCACTGAGTTTTCTGGGAGGAAAAACCTGTCAGAATATAAGAATTCATGAAGGGGAAATATTTACTGTATTATTTCATGGTAGCCTACTATACTTTCAGAATATTACAGAGCAAACAAAACAAGTCACTGCTCAGAAATTGCAAGTCAACAAAGGGTAACAAACCTTCCAGAAAATGTTAATATTTCAGAAGTTGTTTGTTACGCAGAAATTGAAAGAAGAAAAATAAACTGAGTTTTACTTTCTCAAACTTATTATGTTGATGTTACTACACAAAGGTGGGCACAGGGTGGAGGACTTAACTGTGAAAAAGAAAATAAGTAAATAAAAATGCCCTACATATGAATCAGAGGAAAATGTGTTCATTTTTTTACTTTTTCCCAGAAAAGGATATTAAATTTAGGCAACTCGTTCTGTTGTTTCCACCAATATAGACTTATATTGGAAAAGTAAACAAAGAGTTGCTCTTATATCCAGAATATATTTCCTTTAAGGGAAGTGTGGGTGCACTGTACTTCCTAAACTCAGAGACTCATAGGGCTAGAAGTGGCCTCAAGATTTGTCTAGTCCCATTCCCAGCCCAGCTCACTATCATTTCAAAGGTGAGCAAACTGAGACCTAGAGAAGTCCAAGACTAGCCCAAGGTCTCAACGCTAGTGTGAAGGTACTATTAAAACTGAATTATGCAAGCCTGTGTGTCCCTTAAATTTCATTCTTTTTGTGAATAGGTTTAGTGAGCACCAGAATGCTGCTGACACCTTGATATTAAAATATGAAATCAACTTTTAAACTTGGCTGAAAATTCAGTATATCCTTTCCAAATGCTCATGTAGCTTCCCACCTCTGTCCCTTTCTCATCTTTGAGCAGCTCACAGACTTCAGATGTCAGAAAAAGTCAACACTGCCCAAGACAACAGGTGACAAGAGATAGTGAGGTAGAACTGTACATCAAAGTAACATGCTTTGTGGATGTGAGATATAAGTAAATTATTTATCCAAAAGGCAGTGACTTCACTGAAAGAAGACTTAAGTGAGACTTTAAGATAAAGTGTTTTATGTAGAAATAGTAGATATGTGCCCAACTCTTATCTATTCATGTTGGAATTTATTGAGAAGCTAGAGAAGACCAGGAAATAGAAAACATATATATTTAGGTTACAGGAGAATCATAAAAGGTAGCATTATTTGGCCTGAATAAAGGAATGAAATATGATTTTCCATGGACCTCAACAAAACATATCCTGTCAACACTTACTATTTTTGAAGATCAAAGCCAAATAATAAGGACTAGATTTGTGAATAGAATTATTTAATGAGACATGCAGAGATCATAGAATTATCGCTATTACTGGTCCAGGTCCTCCAAGAAGCAAACAACATGACAGAATTAGATGTACAAAAAATTTATTGGGGAAAATGCTTTTGAATGATAAAGGGAAGACCAGGCCCCCTTGAAAGACCAAGGAGCAGGTCTGGGGACCCTTCGGGGCATGGTGCAGGTCTGGCATCTGGAAAAGGACAGAGGGAAGGGAAGAGGAGTGGAGAGGAGAAGCTCACTTCTGAGAGAGTTTCAACCAGGCTGCTGCAGAGTCCCAGAGAGAGAATTGCTGCTGTCGGAGGGCCACACCGCAGGTATGGCCTTGGATCTAGCATTCTACCGTGCTCAGTCATTGGCTGGGAGCAGCCCAGACAGGGTGTGGCTTTGGTGTGAACACTGGGGCAGATCTGAAGGTGTGTCCCCTGGAGGATGTCTACCACGTGTGGCAGCTTCTCTTGACAAAGGATCTGCATGACTTACCTCCACACTGACTTCACAGATTTTTTGTCATCAGTAAGGTTGTAGTTGTTTGAGTTTTAAAGGTGCCGGGAATTCAGGAAGTGAATGCAATCACTTTTAGTGATTCTTTCCATCCCATTCACTTTGGTTTTGAACTTGTATTTGAAAATATGTTTAAACAAAAGAGATCAAATTTTAAGTGGAGTTACTCAGCCTCAGTCTTCTCATTTTATTTTTTATAAATGGAAAATATTTTGTTCAGTCTGGGTTAAGTAAGCATTTCATGAAAGCTAGTAGATTAAAATAAATTTCAATTCTTGTTTGAAGGCAGATCACAACCAGAATGCCTTTTGTTCTAGATTGATTTAAAACGAATTGCTCTATGTACTACAGCAATTTTAAATGTATTTAAAGTTTATAAAATTGGAATTATGTGAAATAGTCTAACAGTTTAAGTTTAAATGAGGCAATTAGCTGGTTACAACTGAAACTACCAGGCCCTATTTAAAATAATGAGGTCTGACAGTTATGGAATCTGAATTATTCATTGATAACTAGCTTTTTCTCATCTGAAAACCATAGCTAACATTAATAACAGAGGTGTAAGTGTGATAACCAAAGAGTCTGACATTAAGAACACACACGCAAAAGTGCTAAATTCTTATTTAATTAAAAAGGATCATGAGAGCAATATTTTTCCTGAAAGAAAATCATTAGGCAAAATGTGTTTTCTCATATGTTTCATCTTTCCCTTTTTCTGAGGTAGGTTTTGCATAAAGAAATAAATGTTTTTGATTGCATACAACAAAATAATTTCCTAATCATATGTTGTCAGTAAGATATAAAGAAACATAAACATTTACAATTGTTAAGTCTTTAAGATAAACGTTTTAGACTTCTAATTCCCTTATTTATAATCCCTAGAAATAAGTAAATTATACACTTCAACTTTTTAATTGAAAGAGAAAAGTAGACCATAATAAATTACATGCAAAAAGGCAAATAACTCAATTGATGATCATTTAATTGAAGTGAATGCTGTGATTACCATGAGCCAATTTACTTATTGGCAGTGCAGTTCAAAACTAATGGAATAAATCAAGTTGTTGCTCCCCGTAATTCTGCAGCCGGGAAAGAAAACTTGCAAGAGGTCACTAAACATAAATCCATATTGTCCTTTACAGTCAGAAACGGTGTGACTAAAGGGGGGACTACCCTTGTATGTCTGCGTGCATGGGCAAAACTCAAAGACATGACTATAAACTTTTGCTTCTCACACTGCAAACAGGCTTTCGTTAAGGAAGTAAATGGAAAACAAGCAAAAACAAAAACACGCATTGCACGGTTTGCTACTCTGGCTGCTGTATATACTTCTCAACATTGGATCAAAATGAGTCACTCAATATCTAATTTCCCCATGCTGCTTCTGAGACTGTCGATAGCCTCCCGCCATCAGACTAATGGTACATCCCACTAGACACAGGGTGGTGCCTGTTGTTCCAGTGTAATTATTAAATATTATAGTGGGCCTGTTTTCCCTCTAAATGATCCTGATTTGGTCACGCTCATAATAATAGGAACAATGTCTCCAATGATGAAGGGCTTACTGTGAAGCAGGCTCTCCCTGGCTGCAGGAACCGTGTCAGCCTTGTGTTAGTATTGTCTCCATTTCATAGCTGGGAAAACCATACTTCTGAAAGGACAAATAATCTGCCCAAAGGTACACATGTAGGCTGAGTGCTGTGATTCAGGCCTCCGTCAGCGTGAATAAAAGTTCATGCTCTAAACCATTACAGTAGATTTCTACTGTTCTTAACTCCTGAAAATTCATGTCATGTTCTGTAAAAAAAAGTAAACTGGCAGTCCCAAATACACTTCAAATATGCCCTGCATCAGAAGGTCGATGAGTTTTTTAAAGCACGAATGGCAGTATAGTTTTAAGTTGGGAAATTTACACAAATAAAAACATACGCCAAATAGATGATGTAAAATAACACAGCCAGCTAATAGGGCCAGAAAAATCCCACATGCTTCCAGTTGTCTCCCTGGTATTCATCAGCAGCACAACCTAGAAAAAAAGTGATTCTTGTTAAGCCTGGAGTATCCCAAGAGTCCAAGTAAAGAATGTCCCAAAATGGGCTTTTCGATATGTCTCTGTTATGGGATTTATGGCTCAGTGCCTATGCATTTGTAACTCAGTGGTCTTTTTAGTAAGACTTACAAAAGGAAGATTTGAAAAATGGCTTTTTTTATTAGCACAGATATATACGACATAACCTGATTTTTTTTTTTTCAGTACAGTTGTCAGTTACAGTATACCTATCATGCTCGGCAGATTGTGTCATTGGTCAAGAAAGGAGAGGAACCCCAATATGATGATTAATAATCAATGTGTCTGGCCTTTAAGTCCACCCAGAGGAGAAATGAAACACTGATATAGAATCTCTCCCCGAAGGAAGAAAAACACTGACGGTGGAAAAAGAGGGCAGGGTGAGATACCCTTAGAGGAATATAAATAGTGGAGCTGTCTAGCGTTGGGTTCTGCTTGGTTTGGTCTAAAATCTTTAAGTGAATGATACATGAAGTTTACATCATAGTTTCTTTTTGTAATAAAACCATTCATGTAAAATAAAGTAGGTAAAATATAAGAATATCATTTCTTTTTGACAGCTTCCCTGATGGCCCCTTTTCCTCTGGACTGAGTGACACAGCTTGAAACCAATGAAGGAAGACTTGTCCATTGTATTACCAAAGATACCTCGGCAGGGAATTATTGCAGTTTTTTCCCAGACTAGAGTCTACTGAGACAATCTCTAAAAAAAAGCTAATCTGTGTATTTGTTGCTGTCATTCTCTTAATTTTTTACTCATTTTTGCTCTTCTTTCCCTATTTTCTTCTGTTGACTGCATTTGTCTCTTAAAAGAAAATCTGGCAGAAGGGCTTGAAACTCCACTATACAGTCCCACTGACTGTTTTATGCTAATGAATGAACTATCTAGCAATATAATATTTCACTTTTTGTGCCCTCCTGGTGGTAGCATGAGATAAATTCCAGAGTATCTTTAATTAACTAAAGGAAACAGAAAGAAATCTCTGCGGATTAATAATATTTATGGCCCTAAAATGAACAAAATAACAGATGAGGGTGGGAGGGGGCAGCTAGATGGCAGACAAATCTTAGAGAGTTAATTAAAACAAAATTCATGCTTATTTTGGCCTTTTAATCTGCATATAGTACTGATGCCAGGAAACAACGAATGGAAAATTGAAAATGTTCTCATTCTTCCTCCAAAGCTTATTTAGTCTAAATGCCCTGCCCTTTCCCATTCTTCCTTCTTCTCTTCTCCATTACCAGCCCACATATTTCTATACATAACCATTTAGACTTGGTCTTAATGCCTTCTCACAAAACTCCAGACTTTGTTCAAAATGATGATGACAAGCCTCTTCAGGAAGGGGCCCTCAGTACGTGATGTGTGGATTGAAATGAATTACCTGATATAAATGAATCTGTGTGCATGCTAACGGCCTGACTGCTTTGTTTCTTGAGGATGTCATTGAAAATTCTTACAGAAAGAATCAAAGCAGTTGGTCCTAGTTATTTCTTTAAAATTCATAATAAAGATCAAGTTGTTATCAACAAACTGGTTGTCAGAAATAACTGTTACAAAGATTGGCCTAAAAGCATGGCTGGCAAGAGCCAAGAAATTTCAGGCTAGATAGAAGCAGAAACAGGAGACGGGTCAGAGAGCCTGGGGAGCCTGGAGATACCTTGATACGTGGTCTGCAAACGGACAACTTCTTCCTGATTTTAACTAATTAGGCGCAAAGACAATGAAGTCACAAAATCAAAACAAGTCTGGGATGAGACTTGTATCTTTTAGTGTGATTGTAAATTGATTCCTATTTCATTTTCTGTATTTTTGTATTTTTGAAGTCTCTTATGATAAAATATATTACTTTTATGGTGACCATTCATGCTGTCAGTATAGACATAGTAAAAGAATATGTCAATATGTAATATCATTAACTAAACAACAGAATTAAGAAATATCCAAGTCTGGTGCCTAAAGAGAAGTATGGAGCCCCTTATTTGGAAATGAAGATAATATCTTCTTTCCAAAAGAGTTTTGAATTCTTTATACTATTCAAAACAAAATTCATGCTTATTTTGGCCTTTTAATCTGCACATAGTACTGCATATAGGGACTACTCCCTAGAGACAAGTAAAAAATTCCACAATAATTGATACCTCTTCAGTGAATAACTAAAAACACCTAGATCCTTTCTTAGACTCAGTATTAGAGGGAGGGTAATCTGATAACATCTTTAAATCACCATGATTGTCTCTGGACAGAATCTTGAATTCCACCCAGTAGTCCCAGCCCCTGTCCAACAGATCACAGCCTCAGTGAGAGAACGGGGTCAAGCTGCTGGAGTTCCTCGCTACCAAGATACCTCAAAGACGTGAGTAAGGTTCAGCCTTATTGGTTCTCAGTTCTATAGTAAGCACTGTTTTCTTCCCCATTCTAGGGTGCTGTGACCTCATGTCATGCACCACGAAAAGCTGGAGAAGCCACATAAGGTTGTACAAATGTTCACAAAGATATTCAGCCAAGGGGTAGTATATGGGCTGAAGTCCAGCTCAGATGCCCCTCAGCTGTGCGCGCTGGCCCGAGGCTACATCATTTTAGAGGGAAAGGAGTCTTTCAGTAATTCAACCATCCAGAATGAATGCCATCTTGTAATTCATCCTCAGAGACGGAAACTTTTATACATTCACGCAGAGGTGCTGTATGTACTAGCAGTGACTGTGAGAGAAATCCACTTTGACACCCTCTTAGCTGTTCACTTTCAAGCATCCCCCAAGCCTGTGCATCTTTCAATTCCCTATTGCGATTCCCCTGTCCTCCATTCCATGCCCTTGGGGTTGTATTTGGAGATAAGATCGGAAAAATAATTTAGATCAAGGTATTAATGGGCAAGAACTAATATGCTTGTCCTTCTAGGAAGCAGTTTTGCATTTTAACTGCGGGTTTTGACTAGGTTGTTCCCAAATACCTAGAGCGACAGGAAATTTACTTACTGGAAAGTGCTTTGCCCTTTAGCCTTGCAACCCTACCTAGTTAGGTGCAAAGCTGATCCCTCCAAGTGTTCTTTGTAACCCAGGGCCTGTATACACTCAAAAATGTCTGGGTTGTGTAAAACCATCAGTTGAAGATATGAAAAATGAACAGGCCAGTCTGACAACATAGAGAGATACTGTTAGACCATTTCACTTTAAATCCTGAATACTTATAACCTGTGTATGTTAGCCAAGTCACCTCACTTAAACATTATAGACTTATTCTGAGGAATAAATTAGACATTTATGGCAAACGCTAAAAAAATGGCAGAAAAATAGCAGACACACTAATAGGATGTATGGAATCGGAAGCAGAGAAATTCTTAGCTCCTATAGATCTGGTACCACAAATACTACAACTCCTAATACAAATAACTAAAATGTGTGCATCAGATAGGACAATTTTTATAGAAAAAAATGCTATTTATAATGTTACACTGACCAATTTAAATTTCTTCTCCTGAATTTATAGTACTAATACATTAAGATGAGACTCAAAGACGATGGGCATAGGTATGTTTGAAGCATCACCGACCATAACAGGCTTATCATGGGAAAATATTTCTTTAACCGTAAGATTCCTTAGTGGCATCTTTCCTCACAGAACTTGTTCTTTCACTGAATTACTCATTTTAATTGAGAATTATAAAACCACACAGGGGGTATCATCTTGCTGAGATGAAAATGACTGAAGTTTTCATGGACTTCTCTTTGTGTCTGCAGGTTGATGATAGCGTACTCTAGCTTAATTTAATAGATAAAACAGTTCTGTTTCTTAAATACAGAAAGTAGATGAAATAGTTTGCACAAAGTCTAAATAACTGTACTCCTAATTTTCAACTTCTATAAAATATTCACAGAACTTTTCATCAGTAAAGCATGCCATTTCTTAACGTTATTGTCCATCTGATTTTTAAATTGCTCCTATTAACTTCAGGAAAACACACCCCCACCCATATTTCCTGTTGATGTCTTCTATCTTAGAATTTTCCATGATCCTCCTGCCAAATTGTACTGTCAAAGCCTTACCCTATAAGCAAAACAGAAAGTCACTGAACATGTGTAAAGAGAAAGGCTAATGTGATTAACAAGATCGGTTTCTATCAAAATATTTAAACTCAGACTCAGAATTAACACCTACATGTTTTAGGATACAAACATAAACGTTTGTATCTTAACACTAATTTGGCACACAGCATGGAGTTTACCAAAAATGAGATAGAAAACATTTTTTTAAATTACTGTGTATTAAAATCCTAGTATTTCAGACATTTGGAAGAACCATAACATTAGCCAGAGCTGTGGATATGATGAAATTTGTATTTTTTCTGCTTAAAGATAAAGAATCTGAGACCCAGTGGTCTGAGTATCTTGCTCCAGATCAACGAAGGATTAGTATCTGAGCCAGAAGAAGCCTGGCTCCCTGATTCCAGTTTCCCTGTGTAACTCCGGGTGGAAAATCCCAAGGAAAAATATCTTTGAAACCGAAATCAGTCAAAAGGAGAAATACAGTGGGAGGAACCATTTATTTCTTACAAACAGTCCACTTGAGCTCTTTTGTTTCTCTCACGATATCGCTGCAGAAGAAGAGGCCCCCACCCAACCTCTCCGGTCCAGATAAGCCCTATCTGCTCTTGTAATTACCTATTGATAAGGAGATGGGCTACTTCTCTCTACCCCTTGGAAACACCTACTCTACAGAGATGCACTAAGGCCAGGTGAGAGATTCTGGAAATATTGCAATTTTACCCACACCCTGCTTCCAGAACATTGAGATTTAGATTCTACTGGAGGAAAGAAAATGGAAGGGCACATTCAGGGAAAGTTGAGGTGGAAGGAGGGGAGTGGACAGGAGCCTGTCAGAAGGTACGAAGGAGCAGGTCAGGAGCACAGGAATCTGTCCCCCAACCCTAGTCTCATTGACCTGTCTTAGACTCCTTTCCTTTTTCTAGTCTTTGTGTTTATTATACCTATTTAAAAGCCTTCTAATGACTTTGGAGTAAGTCCCATTCACATTAACTTCCCATTTGTCAAATGGTCCATCTCCTTTAAAGTCATTTCCAAAATGTTATCTTTTATTGGAAACCTAATTCAGTAATAAAAATAACTGACATTTATTGAACAGTCGACCTGTGCTCCCCAGCGATGACCAGAGACGGATGGCCACCTGTCCCTGTCACAGCCAGTCCTCCCTCACAAGGCCACATGAGCACCGTGACTGCATTCCTCTTGCGGCACCCACTGTTCTAGGAAGTACGGAGTGTGATGTTAGACTGTCTGAGTTCAGGCCCCAGCTCCACGTCTTAACAGCCATGTACCTCGTTGAGCAACTTACTCTTTGCTTTCAGTTCCTCATTTGTGAAACGGGGCTGGCAATACAATCTCATTGATTAAAGGAGCTGATTCTCCTAAAGCATGTAGAACCCTGCCTTGTACATTGCAAGTCATTGGTAGGTTTAGCTGTTCTTATTAGTTTGCCTCCAGTTACTTAATTAAACTCCATTTCTAGACACGAAGCTTGTTGAGGGCAAGAATCACATTGGACTCACCTCTGTGTGTTTGGTGTTTCCCAAGGCGCTTTACTCAAAAGAGGTTTCAACTTGTAATGCAGAGCTTGGAGCTTATATGCCCTCAACATGTTTCCTCTTCCTGGGCATATGGCTAAATTAAGGTTCCCAGCCCTTTGAATCATGGTAAAGCCAGGAGACTAGGTCTCACAAATGAAACGGAAGCTGAGATGACTTGTTACTTCTGGGCTGAAGCAGTTACGGGTGCGCGTGCCTTCTCCATGACTACCCTCTCCCTGATTTGCTAGCTGGACATCGAATTCCATGCACTGAACGTAATGGAAACTTCATCAGCCTGGCTCTCTAACTTTGTGGAGCAGAGACTTCCCCCACCTTCTCCAACCTGCATTGCACTATAAGATGAGAGGGGGGGAAAAAGCCTTTGACACATTCAGCCACTTAAATTTTGCAGTTGTTTGTTACAGCAATTAGCCTGCCCTAGTTAGTAAAGTCCCTGTCAGGCAGACCTGACATGCAGAAGAAGAAACCAGGAAACTGCCATTGAGCAAAGGGGTGTTGTTCTCAGGTTTCCTAGAAACGATCGTTTCCTCCCAGAATCACAGGAATGAAGTATTTTAAAGACTTTAACATTTTTTTTTCTATTCATTGTCCACAGAAGATACTGCTTGAGGAAGGATTTTTTAAAATGGCCTAAAAACCATTTAGTTATGGAATAAACTGTGTTTATTTTCTTTATTATCACAGTCCCTTTTAGACATTGGATCAATGTTATGTAAACAGTGCTTTGAGCTAAAAAGTTATGGCACAGTTTTTCTATCTGCCTTCATTGAACCTAAAAAAATATATCATACTCATCGTCTTAGAGGATAAATTTGATCATGATACTTTCTCATAAAAACCTACAAGAGTTCTCACTTGACAACCAACTGTCCTAGCGTTCAAGGCTCCTTCTGTTCTGGCCCCACCTTATCTCAGCATGTAAGATAGTATGGCATGATGGTTTAAACTCAACGTCTGGGATCTGATTCTCAGGTTTGAATCCTGCCTCTGTCACTGTTTGCATGATCTTCAGTGAATTCTACAGCCTCTCAAGCCTTAGTTTCCTTATCTGCAAAGATGGAAATGTCTCATAAAGCTTTTAAGAGGTATAAATGGATTAATACATCTCATGTTCTTAGAACAGCATCTGTCACAGTCTGATCAGGAACATTGATTATTATGTTTATCTAGCGCTGTCTAATCAAATTGTATACTACAATTTATGCCCAGGGAACTAGGCTGGGCGAGGAAGAGAAACAATAAAATGCAAGGCAGCTTTTTTCCACTAGCATTTGTCAAGTCAACTAGAAAAGTCTTAAACTGGAAAAATATTAGTTTTAGTACATGTATAATATATGTTTAATTTAATTGAAGTTTTAAAGGGAAGGCTTATGCTATGTTTTAAATAAGTAAGCCTCATACCAAAACCTTTTCATAAAAATTTTATTAAGTTTTTCTTTAAGCTACATATCAGCATTTTACCAGATGGGGAAAAAAAAAAATGAATTTCTATCTTCAGAGATCTAAAAATGCTTAGTATCAGAAATCACATTTCAGAAAAGAAAGTAAATAATAATTAGCCATATCGTAAACTGAAACTTGCTAAAGCTTGTTAGTGTTGCTAAGTATACTTGTTAGAAATGCAAACAATAAACTGTATAGTTTCTTTTTTCTTCCAGGAAGATTATCTTCCTGTGAGTTTTTAGAGCCCTGTTCCCTCAGAAATTAAATATGCAAAAGAAGAGTCTCCCATATTTTATTTCCCTGGAATATTTTAATAAAAGATTAACTTCTTCTGCTATGAACGCTTTTATGTTTTTTAACTTAGAATATCTTCCTCCTGATTCTACCCTACTCTTTCTGGTTCTATCACCTTGAATCAGAGCTTCCTCTTGCTGTTTCTTCAACCCCTCAAATGCTTGTAGACAATGATGGAGGTAGGGAGAATGCCAGCAAACACAGGTCCGAGACCTCTTCGCCCCGCCAGCGCACAACTCATTTAACAGTATACAAATGATTTAACAGTAATACCAGCTGAGTTCCCGCAGGAAATCATTTCCATTCTCACCACTGCTTGCAGATGGAGGTCATGTTTCCCTCTCTCCTTAGTCACTGCTCAGCCAAACTCTTCATATTTACATAATTCTCCCAGCAGTGGGAGGTAAACTTTCTGAAATCAGAGGAGTGTGTAGCAGGGCACAAACAGGCAGGGTGGTGGAACGGGAGGGCTGAAGAGATGCCAGGCCAGGGCATGGAGGAATTTCCATTTGGTCTGTCCTGGAATCTTTTCCACATGCTCCTCCAGATTGGCTCTCCCTCTTCATCTGTGCTGATCTGTGCCCTGGGAGGTTCACTTGTAGGCTTCTGATTCCGACATTCTGTTGGGTTTGCTCAAACTGAAGCACCGAGGAGAGGCGAGGGCAGGAAGAAACTGGACTGGGGGTATTTTTAATTACTGGCTTCCTCCCTCTTGTGTCTAAGGTTGGCAATGACCTTATTGCTATATTTACAACCACAGTCTATGTCTGAGGGCCATCTCTTACATATACAAATATCCCCACCACATTCTATCTGGTGTTTCTCCTTCCCTCTATAGGCCTCCAGTTGCTAACATCTCTCCTACCACTGATTCATCCTTTCTTGTTAGTTTCCCTTAATCCTACCCACTTGTTTGTACATAGTCCCTTCACTGAAGTCTCTTCAATTGTCCCTTATAAGCGCACACTTCTTTTCACACTGAGATGCTGGCTGATACTGCTCTAAAACTTGGGTTACATGAATAATATCAGATAGTCTCCACCAGGTCAAACCTTGTAGGCACTCCAGATGGTATCTAAATAATCAAAAAAGAATGAGGTGGTTTCTTTTTTGTTTTTCTGGAAGCTCAGTGATGTTTGCATTATTGGATATCCAGAAATACATACAAATTTAAGGCAAGACTGCTCAGAAACCAGTGACTAGAAGTCTATTAACTTCAAAGCTCTTCAGGGAGCTTATCATTTCTTTCACATGTTGAACTTCTTAATATTCTCAAACATCAGCAACACCTCCATTTGCCAGGATCAGCACATGGCACAGTGGAATTGATCCTGGTCTGGGAGCCAGAAACCCTCATTCCTGCACCAGCTCATTCACTGATAAGTTGTATGACCTTGGGCAAGTCACTTAATTTCCTTAGCCTCAGCTTTTTTTTAGTCTTTAATAGGACAAAATTATGTCCTTCCAATTTCTGCTGTATTTTCATATAACATAGGCATAGTCCTTCCTGACAGTAAAATTCACTGGTGAAGTACTAATCTGATTATGTGTGCCAGATTTTGACATCCATATTTTCACGTAGCCCATAAATCATCTTACCTTGTCTTGAATTATTGTCATCAGGGGAGAAGGGGCCTGCCTTGCAAAGCATAGGCTGCTGTCTACGGGTTTTCTATAGGCAATGGGCATGTTCTACCTCTGACCTCTCCAACCTCGATGGCTCATGGAGTGGCAGTTATGAACTGAGATTCGTGTGCAAGTTAGGACTCTTTTCTGGATGAGGGAGGGTAGACCAGCCCTAAAGTCGAGGCATCTGATGCCTGGGCCCTGGATGAACAGCCTTTGTACCTGATCTAATCATACTTTTCACCATAAGCTAAGTCTTTTTATAGCTCTGTGTTCTTCAATAGTGACCCTCCACCCAAAATGCTTTTATTTCCTCTGCCCAAAAATGCTTACATTCAAGTTTTCAAAATTCTCCTTTACCTTCAAAACCCCAACTCGAACATTTTCCTGCACCCCCATGTCTGCCTTTGCCCCTCCTGCCTCTACTGTCACCTTACCACGTTGCTTTGGGCTTATCCATTTGCCTCTGGCGCACCTCCCACCAGTCCCAATGGGTTGTCAGCTCTCTGCCTCACCTTCAGTTCCCAACAGAGAGTCTATCATTAAAATATAGGCTATAAATGATAAAAACATTAATGGGTAAGTGTATGATAAAATGAAACACGTTTCCAGTGATAGAACTACTTGATTCAGCTTCTTTAAGAAACAGTGCCTCTTCCTTGGTATGGATCTGCCCTCAAGAGCAGAGACGTAGCTAACCTGGCCAGGAGCAGTAACAGCAATAAAACCAGAGACAGCAAATGGGAAGATGACCTAAAGTGTTTAGTGACAGCTCTAATAGCTTTGAAAGAGTTGTCCTGTGCAGTAGATGTGAAGCTAGAAGTGAGGGGCAAGGGAGGGAATGTGTTAGGAAAATTCTTTTTGGTGGCTGGTGGTGATGGCCACTGTTGATGTTTCCCCAAAGCCTCTTGCAAATTGAGCATAACAGACTGAGCTAAAGTGAAAAATAATTCTGCAGGCAGCTGTGATGCTGTGCAAATATTTGACTAGGGTATGTTGTCTCAGCTACTCTGGTCCAAAACACCCATGAAGTCAAGAGGTTTTTTTTTTGTGGACTTAAATGTTCTCAGCTCTAGGAATAAAAACAGTATTAAGATACTGGCATTGCCCTTGTCTTTGAGGACCACATCGTCTAGCTTGGGAAACATACCCATTAACAACTTACCCATAGCCTTTAACAACTTACCCATACCCGTAAACAACTGTGAACATGTGTGCAGGAAGAGGAGGAAGGTAAAGCAATCCCTGTCAGGGAGACAACAAAACCTACGGAGATACAGAACAAAACTATAAGGAGGTAGAGAAGTGCACATGGCAAGATGCAGGAACAGATGTGGCCAGAGGTGAGACTTAGAAAAGCGAAGTTCACGTGACATTGGTAAGGTCTTTGAGACCTTCAGGAATCATTAACAAAAGGTTTTATCCATACTAAGCATTTGTGATTAAAGGAGGAAAAACACTTCCCCATGCTTTAGGAAAGAGCACAGAGGAAACGATTTCATTATTTTTCCTGTTGTCTTCTCAGACTAAACCTGATTCTTGCAACTAGCTATTCACATTTAGTCTTAATCTCTGTCCTTCTTGTCAGCTCATCCTCTTCCTCTAACCCACTTTACTGACTCAATGTTTGTCTGTTGACTACATGAATGTGATTTTTTTATATCAAGTAAATTGTAAGTGTATGTAAGTTTTCTGTTCCCCTGGGACACTACTTTATGTGTTGGAGGTATAAACCCAAACCACTTAGTGACACACTTATTTATTTTGTGTGAGATTTTCAAAGGCAGGAAATCAAGTGGTTGGTTTAACAGTTTACCACCTATGGAAATTCTAAAAACGAAGCTTCGAGTTTTTCATGTGGCTGAACAGTCTTCACTAAGGTAAAAAAAAAAAATCTTAGAGTCAGATTTTTTAAAATATTAAATATTTTCAATAGAGAATATGTTAGGTTTATTAAGAGTTCCAAAATGAATAGGTAATTGGAATATTTCAAAACTTTTTGAAATGTTTTCTGCATTCTGTTAAAAATATTTATTTCATTTGATGTTTTACTGCTGTTATTGTCATATTGTATTTGTAAAAGGGAAGGATAGCACATAATAGAGCCACTCTTATGTCATATAGTCACCATCAAATATGGCATTTACAGCTTGGTAGCCTATTTTTTAATAATTTAAGACCATCAGAAGAAGAGCACAAGCTTATGTTTTGCTCAAATCTTTGTTTTATATTTTATTTTCCTGTATTACTTCATGACTTGAAGAAGCAAGCTAAAAACTGTCAGAATATTGTCAGGGGCGATGCATGCAAAATCTAATCTAGTTTCACCACCCCTATTAGCTTTTCCACTTCCCATGCAAAAATTATTTCTGTCAATATTTTAATTTCAATAAGATGGGGTGGAAGGAATGAGTGACATCTAAGCAGATGGTTGTCAGAAAACTGATGACTGCATACAGCAGTGTGATTAAGAATTAGAGAATGAATATATGCATCTAGTTATAAATACCTGGCATCTACATATATGGCCCCAAAGACCTCAATCTTAACAGATTATATTTGATTAATAAAAACTTATATTTTTATAATATATTTTAATAAATGACTAAGTATTATATAAGTATTGACTATACGTTTAAGGGCCAATAAGAAAGTAAGCTTGGGTGGACATAAATATGACCTTAAAAATCATTAGTCAGCTTCCTTATTAACTTTCTAAACACCTTGAAAGATGTGTGTCAGCTGCTTAAATAGAAAAAAGTGTAATTAGAACTACACAAATTATTTGCCTGTGGTTGTTAGGGTCAGAGAGGAAAACCCCAAATCAGTACAATTTATACCATATTGCATCTTCAAATCAATATACAACTTGGTGGTTTTTTTAATATCTTGGTTTTAGGGGTTAAAGCTAATGTGGACAAAAAATGCCTATGCAGAAGCTTTCGCACTTTTTTAGTTATGACTTATACTATAGGTTGAACTGGGTCCCCCCAAAAGATGTTGAAGTCCTAACTCCCAGTGACCATGAATGTGGCTATATTTGGAGATAGGTTCTTGGCAGATGAGTTAAGGTAAGATCATTAAGGTGAGCCTGAACTCACCATGACTGTATTCTTAAAACAAGGAGAAATTGATACACAGAGAGACATGAACACAGAAAGAATTCCATGAGAACATGAAGGCAGAGATTGGGGTGATGTGTATACAAGCCAAGGAACGCTGGAGGTTGCCAGCAAACCACCAGGAAGTTGGACAGAAGCACTAAAGGGATTCTCCTTCACAATCCTTAGAAGGGAATAATCCTGCCAACACTTCAATCTCAGATCTCCAGCCTCCAGAACCTTGAGACAACAGAATTCCAGTGCTTAAGCCACCCAGTTTATGGTACTTCATTGGGGCAGCCCTAGTGCAAATCCCAATTACAAATGCATTGAAATACACAATAGCCATACACATATAAAAAGTTTTCTCAAAACAGTATCTGCCATTACTACATGTGATGCACTGACATTCTCTAATCTATGTATTTTTACATTTTTGCTGCTCACAACTTGTAAAATCCATTTTTAAGGAGTCAAGATCCGTAGTTTAGAAAATATCAGCCTGATAGGAAGAGAAATATTTAGTTTCTGCACAGTGGATCACATTTATTTGTTGTGACTATAAATGACCTGAAATGAGATGAAGTTTTAAGAGGACATGATAAGCAACCATATTTAAAAGCAACCTCAAATCTACAAAATATTATTTATAGGAGTTCTTTTAAGTCAGCACTTAAAACTCTAGGTCCAAGATTAAGGAGTAGGATTCTAAGTAGTCCTCAAGTATTATTCTGATCTCAGCTGCTGCTGTCCAAGGAATAATTCTTACCCTAACCCCCATTTATCTTGAACAATGTTGGCCAGGTTTAAATAGATGAAGATCTGCGAATGGTGGTTAAATCACTAATCAAGTTGTAGTAATTCCTAGATCAGAGGTGGTCTTATTCAATATACAACTAAAGAGGTATGGGCTCCACAGAGCCTCTATTTCTGATTTTCAACCTTCTGTTTCCTAAATCCTCCTATTTTCTCTCTCAGTTCTTTCTGTATTCTGGATTTTTTATAGGTTCTCTTCTCTCCTACTCTGGTCAAATTTTTTATTCCTTCTTCATGCTTAGTGTGCCCAGCTCTCAGTTCTTCTGTATCTATTTCCTTGTTTGTTCTTGACTATATTTTTTTTGTCTTTCCTCTTCAGTCTCCGGGTTCTTGTTGTTCTATCCTACTTACCTTTAACTCACATTGAAATGTAGAACTAAGGATTTTAGGGTCGTAATTGATACACCGCAATTAATAACTTCTATTTTCATTGTCAAGGAGATAAATAGAATTTCTTATATGTTTTTCTTTAATGCATCTTTAAAATTTAAATTGTTTTTTATCTTGCAGTCCTTTATTGATTTCCCCAAGGGTCAGAAGCTCTTAATAAAAATAAAAAGGTTCTCACACTCCCTCTTAGATAGCAACCTCTCTCTTCACTGGTGTTAATGGGCTGTTTTGTGTATTATTGCTTATTTGGCAAGGGAGAGGTGCTTTGAAGAAACTTTAAAGCTAGAGTGATGTGAACTGATGCAAAATAAAGATCAATCAGATATAGAATGATCATCCTTAATATTTTAATTGAATTTGAATCCAAAATTTGATTTCCCATGTCTTTTTAAAAGAGATACATAAAGAATTTTGCAATATTTTAGGCATAAAGATTTCCTAATAGTGAACACTTTAATCGCTCTTAAAAATATAGTCATGAAAGCTAGGGAAACTAAATTTTTATCCGACAAAATTGTTCATTATGTTTCTTTTGAATCTCTGAGAGATTCATTTACCTCTAGCCTTCTCTCTTTTTATTCATTCACTTCTAGCCTTCTCTCTTTTTGCTTACTGGAATGCAGGGTATTATACAATATTATATCAGTTTCAGATGTACAACATAGTGATTCAGCAATTACAGATATCACTACAACCATGGTCTAGCTATCCCCTGTTACTATACCAAGACATTACAGTGTTATTATTTACACTCTCAAGCTGTATGCCCATTTCTGTGACTAATTTACTTTATCATTTGAAACTTGTACCTCTTTATCCCCTTCACCTGTTTCACCCATCCCTTACCCTCCTCCGCTATGGTAACGAACAAGTCTGTTGTCAGTATTTATGAGTCTGTTTCTTTTTTCTTTGTTTTGTTCTTTTTAGATTCCACATATAAGTGAAATCATATGGTATTTGCCTTTCTCTGACTCATTTCACTTAGAATGATACCCTCTAAATCCATCCATGTTGTTGCAGATGGCAATATTTTCTTCTTTTTTATTAGCTTCACTCTTATGTTTCCCTAAATCTGGTACTGTTGTATTGCCTTTCCCAAGGCCCAAGTTCCCCAAATTTACCAAGGTCTACACTACTATTTCTGAATTTCCCTCTTCTCTGACATCCCAATCAAAATAATAATTCTCTGAAAACTCAAAATCACTCCATAAAGAGGAGTTTGGAAAATTATTCAGATTTAAGGAATTACCACTTTGGTATAAACATGGGACATGTTCTACACTGTAACTTACCTTCTATAGGAAACAAATTTACTTAAAAATACTCTAAGCTACAGTGAAATAAGTCAGGCAGAGAAGGACAATACCAAATGACTTCCCTCACTTGTGGGAAAGCAAAACTGAAGGAACAAAACAGCAGCAGACTCACAGACTCCAAGAAGGGACTAGCAGTTACCAAAGGGGAGGGAGGGAGAAGGGGATTGAAGGGTATCATGATTAGTTCACATGGTGTGTGAGGGGGTCATGGGGAAGACAGTGTAGCACAGAGAAGACAAGTAGTAACTCTGTGACATCTTACTACACTGATGGACAGTGACTGCAATGGGGTCTGTGGGGGGGACTCAATAATATGGGCGAATGTAGCAACCAGACTTTTTTGCTTGTGAAACTTTCATAAGAATGTATATCAATGATGCCTTAATAAAAAAATTACTCTGAGCTAAATTCTACCATTCTTCCCACCACTAGTCCCCTATATTCTACCATAATTCAATTGTGGGAAAATAGGGAAAGTCAATTATGTCATTGTTACTTACACTGGATTCCATCCATATATTGTACTCTTAGAAGTCTGGAAAAACTTATTATTTTTCTAAAGGCTTTTGTAGGGACAAGGGTGTGTGGTAGATCGAATTGTTTGCCCATTTCTCTACTTCATTGTTTCCACATCTTTAACCATATAACTTCACGGTTTCTGTGACAGCTAAGTACACTCCCTGCACAATTGATTTTTATTTCTGCTGTATGATCTACTGTAGCTATTTAACATTAGCACAAGTAGACTTAACTTATCTATGGTAAACTAACAGAAGCAATGCAAAAAGCCACCTAAAATGTTCTTTCACGGTTAGGCATGCCCCTTGTGTTCTGCTATCAGGAGCAGAACTCCCCCTCGGTGGCTGCTGATCCCTCAGTATGGGCCTCAGAATGAACACATATGTAGCAGATCTGAGTCAGTTACACCTACAACTTGAGGCTTTCGGGCCAGACCAGCCTAATTGAACCAACTCCTAGCCAACCTGCAGACATGTGAGCAAGCCCAACTGAGCTCATTAGAACTACCCTAGCCAACCTGAAGGTCTATGAGAAGTAGATGCTTATTATTATTGTATTCCATTGAGATTCTGTATTTTCTTATGCAGCTATAGCTGACTGACTCTATAAAGAACAGGTGGGACAAATAAAAGATTATTCGTATAAGCCCAAATGCAACGGTAATTAACAAATGTAAACAAACTTAATACTCCAATTAAAAGACTAATATTATCTGAATGGATAAAAAGAAAACTCAAATTCTGAGTGATTAATAAAAGCTCAGCTTTAATAAGAACATAGAAAGAAAACAACTTTAATAAGGACAGAAGATGGTTAAATGTAAAAGGATGGAAAAAGATTTATTATGTTCATACTGACTGAAAGTAAGCTAGTGAGATACACTAATATTGTGTAGAATAAATTTTAAGAACTATTATTAGGAATAAAGAGAGATATTTGATAAATGTAAAGGAGCTAATCCACTCAGAAGATATAACTTCTAAATCTGTATGCCTCCAATAACATCTCTTCACAATCCGTAAAGCAAAAGTTGACAGAATTAAGAAACAGAAAAATCCACACTCACAGTAAAAAGTAAACATCCTTGCATCAATAAAATAAGCACCCAAAAACTCAGTAAGGATGTAAATCTGAACAACATGATTAACAACCTTGATCTAATTGACAGATATAGAGCACTGAATCTAAAAAGAATAGAATACATTATTTTCAAGTGAACATTAAAAACAATTATTCCCTGGTAGACCATTAAGGCTCAACAAATGTCAAAGAACTAAAGCATTAGCATGTATTCTCTGACCATAATGAATTTAAGATAGAAATCATTAGTAGACTTTCTATTTATCTTTTTCTATAAAAAAAGATGAAAGATAAACAGAAAGTCTTCAAGTGCCTGAAAATTAAAATACTTTTAAATCATTTGTGTGCCAAAAATGTAAATAAAAAATATTTTTAAATAAAACATGAAAATATGACACAGCAAATACGTGAAATATAGCTAGTGTTTAGCTTATAAGGAAATGTGTAGCTCTGAATACATATATAAGAAAAGAAGAAAGGATGGAAAACAAGGATTTAAGTATTCATCTCAAGAAGTTAAAAAATCAGACCAAATAATATTGATGAAAAATGAAGTTAATAAATTAATAAGACTATGAAAAGAGAAAATATATACAATAGCAAAATCAACAG
This sequence comes from Manis pentadactyla, assembly GCF_030020395.1. Taxonomy (NCBI): domain Eukaryota; kingdom Metazoa; phylum Chordata; class Mammalia; order Pholidota; family Manidae; genus Manis; species Manis pentadactyla. Next base: position 10,235,721 of record NC_080026.1, on the reverse strand, counting down.
TCATAAATTGATTACCGAAAACACAAATAAAATTAGTAAAATCCTAGTAAGACTGGCTAAGAAAAAAAGAGAGAAGGTACAGAATACTAATGTCAGGAGTGAAAAAACAGACATCACTATAAATCTTACAGACATTAAAAAGATAAAGATACCATAACAACTTCATGCCAATTACTTTTAAAAGTTGATGAAATAGTAAACTACTTGAAAACTACAATTTTACCCAAATTTATACACCAGTAAAAAAGAAAAATTGAATTGTTCTGTATCTTTCAGGAACACTTCTAGAGAACAGAAAATAAAAGGGCACTCCCAAGTTATTTTGATGCCTGCAAAATCTTGAAATTAAAATGTGAGACAGATATATTGGAGTAGACAGAATAGTGATCCCCTAAAAAATGTCCACACCTTACTCACAGGAAGCTGTGAATATGTTGCTTTACATGGCATAGAAAATTTGCAGATGTGGTTGAGGTTAAGTACTTCGAGGTGAGAAGATTATCCTGGATTATCTGAGTGGGTATGATCTAATTACATGAGTCCTTAAGAGTGGAGGAGGAAGTCAGAAGAGTGGGCCAAAAAGATGAGACACGACAAGGACTTGACCTGCCGTTACTGCTTTGAAGGTGAAGGAAGGTCCAAGGAAGGTAGTGCCCTCTAGAAGCAGAAAGCAAGAAAATGGGGACCTCAGTCCTATAGCAGCAAGGAACTGAATTCAGTCTAAATGAGCAGCAGTAAATTTCACCCCTAGAGCTGCCTGGGAACAATACAGACTCCTGTTAACATGCTGGTGAGTTGGAAAACTCACTTCTGTCCCAGATTGCTCCGTATATTTTATGTGATCCTAATCAAAACCCCAAAAGGTTTAGTTTGTGAAAATTGACAGGCTGATTCTGAAATATTTTATGGTAAACAAAAGGTCAGTAATAACCAAGGAAATCCTGAAGAAGGGCATAGTTAGACATCCTCACTTACAGCTCTCAAGATTAATTATAGAGTACAGAAATTAAGACATTGTATAGGGACATACTACAGTATGTGCAATGATAGGCAGATAGAGAAATGGATTAATTAGAATAGTGTTCAGAAATAGTTACATACATATATGGTCACCTGATTTGTGACAAATACATAAGTGAAGCATTGTGAAGAAAGGGTGCTATTTTAATAAAGGATCATAGGTCAAATGTATCTACATGGGGCAAAAGAAATCTGACCCCTACTCTATATCATATCCAAAAATTATTTCTTCATTAATCATAGACCTGAAAGTTAAAGGAAAGCAATACAACAATCTAGAAGATGACACAGGGAAATATCTTCATACCCTTGGGGTAGTCAAATAAATCTAAATTAGGACAATAAAATATACTAACTATAAGAAAAAGATACATTTGGGACTTCTCTTTATCAAAGGACATAATTAAGGGAGTTAAGACAGGCTGCTAAGGGGAACAACATATTTGTTGGGTACATAAAATATACATATAAAAGACTTGCATCCAAAACATACAAAGAACTCCTAAAACTCAGTAAGAAAATAAATAATCCAATAGAAATATGGACAAAAAATTCAATAGGCACTTACTACATCCAGAAATCCATTTGGACAATGAAACATGAAAAAAGAAAAAGAAGCTCAGCCTCTTTAGAGAAATGAACTATAAGATATCACAACTACACAACAAAGAGAAGGGTTAACTTTGAAAGTTAACAATATGAAAATAATATATGTGTTTATACAACATGTGGAGCAACTATCAAACTAACACCCATATACTGCCAGCGGGAGTATAAACTTTGGAAAACTATTTAGCAGCATCTATCCATGCTGAGCATACACAAAAACTACAATCTAGCCATTCTACTCCCAGGTTGATACCCGAGAGAAAGGCACATATATGAGCACCAAAAGATATACATAAGAATGTTCACAGCAGCTTGACTCCTAGTAACCCAGGGCTGAAAACAACCCAAAGGTCTAAAAACTTGTGATATTTTCCTGTGATGAGAATGGACATCAACTGATACACTTAGCAGTCTGAATTAACCTTATTAACACAAGCCAGGCACAAATGCCACTCACAGAATTCCATTCACACGACCTTCCAAAACAGGCAAACTAATCCGTGATGATTAGGAGAGTAGTGACTGAAGGAGAAGGAGGGAACCCAATTATGTCCTATTTTTCTGATTCAGGTGGCAATCCCAAAGATACATGTACTTTATGAAAACGTGAATGTAGCACACATGATTCACTTTTCTGCAGGTACATTATACTTCGATAGAATGTTTACTTAAAAACTAAGATTAAAGAAAAACTTACTGATCAGTGCTTCTGAGAAACACTAAACAATACATCAAGAAACCACTCATGTCACCTCCATCCACACATATTAAAATGTGAGAACCAGATATATTTTAGTAAATCTAACAGCAGTGATCAATATTTGTTGAGGGTTTCTCTGTGTTGGGATAAATGCATCCCATGAATTAGCACATCAAATTCCTCAAAATAAATAAATATCATTATTACATGAATTTTACAGATGGTCAAACTGAGGTTTAAAGCAGCTACATAACTTGCTCAAGGTTCCAAGCTATGTTAACATATTTGTACCTCCTTGCTTAATGCTCAGTTGCTTGATCCTCATAAACTTGTTTATGATGAGGGCTCTTGACTGGGGGCAAATAGGGAAGTGAATCATTGCAAAAGATAAGAGTTCATGGTCCTGAAAAGAGATGGTGTGGGGAGGTAATTCTGGCTTTTGTTACAACTGCATATAAAATCTAGGGATAAAAATGATCATGTTTGGTGTCTAAAATGTGAGATCAGAGAAAAATGGACAGGAGACTCGATGTGGTTCCCCCTAATTATTTGCCTCCTGGATTTTCCATGTGGACAAACTCTAGGGGCACAATTTAGTCCTTCTGAATAACTAAATCATATCTAAGATACACTTCAGTTCTAATGCGCTATGGTTCTTCAATTCTCAAGAGTGGCATAAATGTGAGAATTGCTATAACATTTTTCCAAGGAAGAGAGCAAACAAGTACTGCTAAGAGAATGCTGAATTCAATATTTTCTGAAGTTTTCCCCTGTGATGAAGAAATGATGTGCTCTGAATGGCAAAACAGTTTCATGGCTGTATATCTTAATGCTGTCTCAACCTCAGGTCGCAGAAGTTTCCAAATGCTGATTCATAGTTGTCTTTCCTTTAGGAAATCTTATTTTTGAAAAAGTAGCATAGATTTGGAACACATACGAAAGGCAGTATGATGGAATTAGACTGATGAAAAATGGATTGCCATTTCTTCTTCAATAGAGTTAGTCTTTAATGTCACAAGGGATGCTATAATCCCTAAAATATCATCTCATTGCAGGCCAAAATCTAATTTCCTTCCTATTTTCAAATTAGAGACACTGATGAAATAAAATGAGCAAGAGAGTACAAGACAGAGAATTTAATTTACTTAGAATAAAAGGGAATTAAGATAATCTCAACAGTTTTAATCTATAAAAGTTCTCTAAGAGTGTGGAAGGAGTTTGCTGAGAAAGAGAATACCATTTAGAGCCAATTGGAGTTTGACATCATTCAGTGGACTCTCAACAAAGGGACAAATTTCTCTGGGAAAAAAGGTTGGATTGAAGAACACAGATGGCAAGGATTAAGAGTTAGCACAATCATTTTGAAGACAGAAAATAAAAGCATCCAATCTTGACCATATATATTAGAGTCTAGGATTACTTTTTGACATTTTCAAATTCTTACTACCATAGTAATTATGGGGCTTGATATATAAAATGATAGATACGTGCTTTTAAGTTCTTAAAAAGTAGATAATGCTAACACTGTTGCTGTTTATTTCACAGTACTGAAAAACCAAACTAAAACAGGTGTAGAATTCACCTTGTTAAAACTGAAGCTGAATTTGTGATATTAAAAGAAGGTGCAGACTTTTCAGAAAAAAAGCCTCAGATGTTGAAACATGTTCCAATGAAAAATAGTCTTCATATAGCCAAACATATTGTTGAGAAGTGAAAAAAAAAATAGTTCTGTGAAGACACTGAATGTTTCACATATATTACTCTACTAATATGGTATTATAACTAGGTAACATTTTTTTAAATGAAAAGAAATGAATTTTAAGAAATGGAAGAGCTTCTCAGATTCTTCATAAACACTTCCTTTGTCGTCACTGAGAAGTGTATTAATTAAGATAATCCATATATAAAGTGTTTAGCACCTTGTAAGCCATGTAATGGGCACCAAGTCATCCTCAAGTTCTTTTTTGTTTCCTCATAGCAAGGATTCAAGAGCAACAAGCCAAACATGGGCAGCAGGGTCTATTCCGTTGTTTTTGAAATATGCAATTTCATTGTGGAAATAATTCATGTTTTTATCTGATAGAATTAAATATACTAGAGTAAAATTCATACTCTATGAAACTACATTTTTAAAGAATGGGTCTTGTAATTATTGAAAGAACACATATACTGGGAACCTACTATGTGAGGTACTTTCTGTCAGTCGCTCCTTTAGCAACTCAAACTCAAAATCTGAAAGCCATCGCTATTTAGAATGGCACTTAACATTCTGATTTTTTTTTTTTACGATTTTATTGAGGCCCTGCCAAGAAAACATGTTTCCTCAATAATTTTCTAGCCACCACCACCATCACCTTTTATAATGGCTGAATTTAAGAAGGAAATTCTCATTTTAAACAGTGTGTTTTTACAGGAACTTATCAAACACTGGCCTTTAGCTGTTGTTCTGTGACAGCCACTCTATTAAAATCCTGATGTAAACAAGTGGAGAAGGTGAACCCGAAGTGCAGATATTTGCACGGCATTACTGTCAGGTAAAATTTTAAAGATAGGTTTTATGAACCCATTATTTTCCGTCAAGGCTTTTGACTACAGCATCTGAAATCATTTATGGAGACAAAATGTTTTGTCAAAACATACTGCTGGGAGTCAGTGTGTAGCTTCTTTTTATGCAATTCAATTTAATCCTGTTGTTTGCATGAAAGAGAAATTCTAGCTGAGCAGCCATAGTGAGCCACTAAAAAGTGACAATATAGTGAGCATCAGAGGCAATTAAAATTAAATGTTTTTTGTCTTCATGTTATTTCTTAATAAGTGGGTAATTGAATTGTGGTGTACCTGGTGACAGGCTAAATTAAGAAGATATTGGGCATCTTTGTTAGCTTCTGTCTGTCAAAGTTGAACTTATTTTTGATTTCTACATCAGGTGGAGGAAAACGCTAAGAAAGTTTTCTTTCCAAAATATATGTCTGAGAAATGGGGTCTCCATGCTATCCGATGGATCTGTTTTCATATAGGTGTGGACTTAGTGTAGAAACAAAAGTGATGGCTTGTGGTAAATGAAGAGTTGGGTATTACAGAGCTGATACTGGTTATCACTTATGTTAAACAATATAAGTATGAATGATCTGGGAGGAAAATCATCATGAATTCTCTGAGATCCCAATGGCAAACTCCTCTGATTAGCCAAGTATCAGTTTTTAAAAATAGGCTAAGTTCTATTCATTAATATGAGCTGGCAAAAGTGTGAGGAGATGAATAAACTTTGGTCATTTGGGTACTTATTTATTCAATAATTCATCCCAGAGTTTATCAAATATCTAACACATGCCAAGCACTTTACTAGGATCTGAGAATGAATGCAAACTTAGATGTGAGATTCCTGCTTTCAAACAATGTTCAGTCTGGTGGGAGAGAATGGTTTGTAAATAAATAAATGAAACAGAAATTAAGGTATCATAGAAATAGCATGTAAAGTTTGCAGTGAGGACTCAAAAGTTGATGAGTCTGTCTTAAACGGTGTTATAGAAGATATTTTTGAGAGTTAAGGACACACTTCTCATATTGGAGAATGAATGGGGGAGATATTGCTGGAAGAAGGTTCTAAGAAGGAGACATGTAAAACAGAATGGAATGTTGGGAAGAAAAATAAGTAAAATGGCGTGTGAGGGAGTTAGGCGACTATGGTGTTTAGGGCTATGGACTTATGAGGGATAATTCAGGAGGTTATAGTACAGGCCAGTTCATGCTAAAGAGTTTGGACTTCAACTGCACTGGTGGAAGGTGATATTAAAGAGTCTCCTTGGTGGTGATTGCTAAGTTTGGGCTTGGATGCTCAAGTGGATGGTGAAATTGTATAAAATATAACAACAGTAACAGCAACTGGCATTGAGATCTTAACAATCATGATCTCATTTAATTTTTATAGCATTTCAATAAAGTAGGCACAATTACTCTTTCTCTTATCATTTAAAGAAATGAGGCTTAGATTGGTTAAGTGATTTACCCAGTCTCTCAAGTAGTGTGTAATAGATAGAAACAGCACTCAAACCTAGGAATGCTCGACCCAAAGATAAATTATTTTTAGGTATTATTTTATATTTAAGAAAATGAAAAGGAGTTATTTCTGACATACTGAATTTTATGTCTGTTAAGATAGTTTGTAGATGGATAGATAGAAAAGTCTGGAGTTCTCAGCATGTGACTCATAGTTGAGGGCATAAGGTGTATATGAGAACAAAGAGAAGAGAATTGCAGGCAAAAGCCAATCATTTTATGCTTAAAAAGAGGGCAGAAAATGATGGACACCAAGGTGTCTAGGAGATAAAAAGAGAAGCAGAAGAAAGTAGAATCCTGGCGATCAGTTCTCCATTATACTGTGCTCACATCCATCTCGTGTTCATAAATCCTACCAGGTGTGCAAGACTTAAGTCAAATATTATCTCCTCCAAGAAGTATCCTTTAATATTTGTATTTAAAATTAGTATTTTGTTCCTGAACTCTTTCACCCTTAGTTGTAATTTTCACTACTCAGTATCCTTTTACTGTCTTAATACGTATATTATTTCTACCAATCTGTCATTTCACTGAAGGGAGAGTCTATCTTTCTCAAATTGTATCTCCCCATAATACATACAGGTGGTCAGTGGTAATTAGTTGGGTGTATAGATTAATGGATAGTCTTGTCACAGTGTTAATGAAATTGGGGTATCAAGGAAACTATTGGAAAAACAAAATAACAGCCAGCCAACACAATGTTAGCCCCAAACAGTAAAACTCTAATAAAAAATGCAACAAAACACAATAAAAAACTCCTATACAGCATTTCACATGTGATATTATTGAACCAGAAAATGTATACAGGAGAAAAATTTAAATTATCAGAGAGGCAGAATGTCAGATGTATAACAGCAGACTAAAAAGAAAAAAAATCAGTCAATCAAAGACTGAGAGGGGAAATACTTAAAATCTTTAACACCATGAGTGATGCAGTAAAATGTACTTGATAACTTAAAATTCTGAATCATAAAAACCTTAGTTTAAATTTCAGCTTTATCATTTGCTGACTTAGTGACCTTGCTTAAGTCATTAAACTCTGAAATTCTTCAAAATGAGGTTAATAAGTTGTCATTCATAGAGATATAAGGCTTAAATTTCAGAGTATGTCAAACACTTAGCATAATGGGGCTCATTTAATAAACCTAGTAAAGCGGTTGTTGTTGCTAATAAATGTTCAAGTGGAAACAAACATAAGTATTTTCTATTTTACCCAGCAGATAATGGATTTCCACAATCCACTAGTATGAAGATGTGCTAAACAGAGGAAATAGAAAGATTTTTAAAAAGACTTGTCATACAGCATAATCCAGAGAAGTAAGTCTGTACTCAGTGAGAGTCTCATGGCCCCCCCCCCGAAATACTGGACATTCCCAATTAATACAGATTTAACCCTGGAATATCGGCCTATTAGGCTGTGTTTACTTTTTTTAAATAAACACTTTTAATGCACGTGTGATGCTATTTGACTAATTGCATTTTAAAAACATGGATGCAAATAAATAGATGAGTATAAAAATAAATAAATAGAGGAGAGCGAAACCTCCCTTTCAGAAGAAATGTGAATGATTGAATGATTTGTATGGGTATTCTGCCCTTACAGAGGTGGGACATGACTCCCCACTCTGTAAGAATGGGCTGTGCAGATTAACTTCTTCCCAAAGAGGACAGTATGCAAGAGGAGGGGAGAGAAGGGTAACTTCCACAGTGGAGAAACCTGGCAAACACTACTTCAGCCTGGTGACCCAAGATCGACGTCAGCATCGCTAAGTCATACATACTCTCAGAAGATGTGATGAGAGTGGTGCTTTACCTCTGTAGTGGTCTTCCCCCAAACGCAAAGACCCAATTTAATCCTGGTGAAAACAGCAGACAAATCCTAGTAGAGGAACATCCTACAAAAACCTGATCAATAATCCTCAAAACTGAAAGGGTCTTTAGAAACAAGGAATGTTTGAGAAACTTCCATGACCACGCAGAACCTAAAGAAAATATGGTGACTAAATTTAATATGGTGTCCTGCATGGTTTCTTGAAACAGAGAAAGGACATCAGGGGAGAATGAAGGAAATCTGAATAAAATAATGGATTTCTAAAGTAATATTCCATCAGTACTGGCTCCTTAATTGTGACAAATGTGCCACATGAATGAAAGATGTCAGTAACAGGGAAAATACCATGTGGGGTATATGGGAACTTGCTACTATTTCACCATAATTCTGTACATATTAAACTGTTCTAAAATAAAAATCTGTTTTAAAGACTAAGGAATGCTCTATAAAGTATGGACTTCAGTTAATAATAATTATCAATGTTGGATTATTAATTGTAACAAATATACCTTATTAATATAAGATGTTAAGTGTAGGAAACTGGATGAGTTGTACATGGAAACTTTCTGTACTAACTTTGCAATTTTTCTGCAAGTATAAAACTTTCCTAAAATACAAGTTGATTTTTAAAAATATTAATGTAAGAAAAGCATTTTATTTAAAAAGTGTTTTCATTTTTCTCAGTTGTTATTTTAAAAGATATACTGTACTTAGGATTTCAGATTTTACGTCTTCATTAGCTCTCTGCATTTTTTTAGATGAGTGGAAAAATCTCAGAAAATTCAATGATTCACATGCATATCCAATGAAGTACTTTTATTTCCTTTTGTATAAATCTATAAAACACTACAGTTAATTCAAGTAGATCACCACAATTGATTTGAAACAGAAACATCAGACATTAAGGAGATAGTCTTTCTACAGAATTATAGGAAGGTCATTTTCTCTTTCACAATTTCTAGGTTCAACAAGACAGTCTGTGTCATATATCATAAACGGAGATGTGTGAGCGATTATTTCAGTGTAGGGTGTCACGAACTGCAGAAATACCAAAGAAGTCACTTGTCTCTTTTTGTCTTCTCTTCCACTTGCATGTTGATTACTGCACTTTGTAAATGGTTTAGCCTTGACGTGAGAATCCAGAGCTGGGTTTTTCTTACAGTGTTTCTCTTTGAGCAGAGAGGAATGTGAAACATGTGTGTCTCCTTTGGACAAGAATGTCATTCCTACACATCACAAGCTGCCCAGGCAGCCTTGGTGTTGCAATTTGTCAGACTACAGTCTTCTTTGTGAGCTCCCTGTCTCAGAAAAGTACTTAGTTCCTAAAAGAGTGTGAATAACGTAAAAGTACTAAATAAAAAGAAAATTAGTCATCTAACAACTATAGATAACAATGTCAGTTAGAGTTAAAAAATATATTTTTTTGAGAGGGCATCTCTCATATTTATTGATTAAATTGTTGTTAACAACAATAAAATTCTGTATAGGGGACTCAATGCACAATCATTAATCAACCCCAAGCCTAATTCTCAACAGTCTCCAATCTTCTGAGGCATAACGAACAAGTTCTTACATGGTGAACAAGTTCTTACATAGTGAATAAGTTCTTACATGGTGAACAGTACAAGGGCAGTCATATCACAGAAACTTTCGGTTTTGATCACGCATCATGAACTATAAACAATCAAGTCAGATATGATTATTCATTTGATTTTTATACTTGATTTATATGTGAATCCCACACTTCTCCCTTATTTTTATTTTTATTTTTTTTAATAAAATGCTGAAGTGGTAGGTATATGCAAGATAAAGATAGAAAACAATTTAGTGCTGTAAGAGGGCAAATGTAGATGATCAGGTCTGTGCCTATAGACTAAGTATTAATCCAAGCTAGACAAGGGCAACAAAACATCCACGGATGCAAAATAATTTTAAATGAAATGTTATTTTCTGTTTTATCGAGGGCTCCAAATATCCAAAAAGCTCAATCTTTTGAATATACCTTGGTTTTGATCATCATTATTATACTTATATGGCAACCTGACAAGATTTTTAGAATAGATGCTCCTAACTTTCCACCCTATTACCAAAACGTCATTTGGTACAGCATCTTTCTCAGTTCCCAAGGAGATCAGGCAGAGATAGATGATTGGTCTATGGTTAGACAGAGGCAGAGATGATGATATAGATAGATAGATAGATAGATAGATAGATAGATAGATAGATAGATAGGTAATTGATTAGACAGATGACAGATATGATAGACAACTATAGATAGATGATGGACTAATATTTATAATTAATACATATATAAGCATAGTAAATAAGTCTCATAAAATGAACACTTGAATATAGAAATACTACATTGTGAATACATTTGTAGTTAACTTTTGGGGTGCCTATGCTCTCCTTCACCAGAAACCCATTGGAGGATTCTGTGGTCTCGAGGAAGCATACTAATCTACCCTAAGCCAAACAGAGCATTCCATCTCCCTGACCACAGTGACTGACTCGGGGCTGGCAGCAGCCGAAACTGCCTTATTCAGAGTGATGCTCAAGATTTTTGCAAGAAATAGTGAGACCAAGATACTCCTTTTTCTTGCTGAATGTGAATAAGGAAGCATTTTCCTCTGACGCTGCTGGCATCCATCTTGGGGGAACAGAACACTGAGAGTGGAGGAAACTGGGTTCTCAGTGACATCATTGAACCAGTAAATCAAGCCTCGCCCGAAGCAAGTGCTATTTCTAGTCTTTTTAATTATGTGAGCCAGTAAATTATTTTTATTGTTTCTACCAGTTTAGGTTAGGGTGATACTTGCAACGGAAGGCATCTTAAATAATAAAACATTCTTAAATTAGAAAATGGGGTTAGTTTAGCTCGATTGTTAGGAGCACAGACTCTGTAGCTAAACTGGCTGGATTCAAATCTCTGGTCTGTCACATTATGTTGTCTAAACTAGGTTTAGTTCACTTGATGAATAATACTCCTCATTGGAATAAAGGAGGTAATAAGAACATATTCTTCATAAGGTGATTGTGCGGTTTAAAAGAGCCAGTGCATCTGACCCAAAGTATGTGCTCAGTATGAGTTCACTGTTATTATTAAATACTAAACTAATGCTACTTGACAAAAGTAAAACAAACATTATTACATATTCTGTGAAGCCTAAATTTACAGATGGCCTGATGTGGCTGCAGGAAATGATTGGCATTAAAAAATGATAGACATGATTTGACTTCATTCCTTAGAAAATCATGTAAGTGAAACCAAAATAAGCCCAACCTTCCTGGGATCTAACCTATTTCCACTCTTTACATAAAATGCTGCATTAATTCTTTTGAAGTACATGATTATACTACAGAAATTTGTGTATTATTCAACTATCTGAACTTACTGATTTTAGCTGCGTGAATTGAATCAATCATATTTGTTACAAGGCGTCTAAAGTCACACTGGTGTTCGAACTTGTTCACATGGCAGAAAGGACACTTGGTAAGCTTGATGTTGTTACAGAACAAAAACAAGACTGCATTAAAATTAAATAACTCCTAATTTTGAAACTATTTAAAATTAGCTATGACATAAACAAGCAGAAGCAGACATCAAACATTTAAGAAAAACTAGCAGGAGAAAACCAAAATGGATATAATTCTAAGCCCTAACTGAAGTATTTTCTAAACACTGGTAAAAATTGCCTTTATTTTATTTTAGTGCCAAGATCACTCATTTCTGCTTAAAACATGCCAGTAGCATAGTTTAAGGATAATAACAGATGCAAAAATTCTGTACACTTAATATAGTTCTTCACACACAGGCAGTTCAAAATAAATGTTTTTGATTGGATGACTGGGAAAATCTTGTGTAACATTTATGCTTCACCTAACTGTGACGTACGAAGCACCTGCAGGGTGATGTACTTTCAGATGTTACATGTGGCCCACTGAGTACCATTGTAAAGGTGCCCTTTCATAATATTCTTCCATTATCATCTTCTATCAATGCTGAATGAAATATTAAAGTGAAGTATGCATGCAGTGATTAGTGATCTAGCCCTTCATTTCCTGAAGATTTGGGAGTGATTTGACTACTTGTACCAAACCAAAACGGGGATTAGCTATTAGAGACGGAAAGAAATCAGTGTGCAATATCTTAGGCCATTTTCAACACATCTTCTGAATAGGAACAAATCCAAATCATTGTATTTGTAGAAGATAATATCTTTTTATTATGTGCTACATTTAGGATCTCTTACATTCTGCGCTTAGCGTTATAATAAAAGAAAATCTGCAAGCAATGAGTTCAGTGTCTTCAATGCATCTGTTTCTGACAGTTGATTCTCAGCCTTATGATAATAGGTGAGGCATCAGTAGCAGTGAAGTATGTTCCCAGTAAATTGTGTGGAAGAGTGTGGATTTAAAATTAAAACTATATCATAACCTTTTGCTTTCGCTGTTTTACACTATCATAGGAAACTATAAAATCAGACTTACATTGATCAGAAGATAATTGTTATTTTATCAGTAGCAATAATGACCAGAGTATAGTTATAATGTTCAGTTCCAAATAAAATTACTTAGCAACATGTCTCAACACAGGTAATTGATAGACAGACAGTTCCTTGGCCAACAGAAGAGTGTGAAGACAGAGAAAAGCAAAACGTCTCTAGTTGAATTTGGAATCACTATTGGTAGAAATCAAAAATCTTAAATGTAAAGCCCAATGGTTACTAAAAAAGTAAGTGGTGGAAAGGTGTTCATTGTTCAAGACTCCTCTTAAACTGGCTATTAAATTTAATATCAGTTAAGACTAAAGTATTTATTTTATCCCAAATTGATCTCCATTTACAAAAAAAAATGAGCAACAGACAAATTTGTTCTTACTTTTTATAGATTTAACTCAAGAATTGCACTGTAAAAGCACACAATTTCAAAGCATATCACTTATCGCCAAGATTCAGTTGGGTATTGATGTCATTTGATCTTTTCAGTGAATAAACATGGGAGCATCAAATTATTGGGTGAAAAATGTGTTTATTTAGAACTATTGAGAATGATAGCGATGGATAAAAAGAACTATCTGTGTGCTTGAGTGATTTATTCATTTAGTATTGACAATATGTAGTAACATTATGTGCTGTCACCTATTATGAATTTAATACTGTGCTTATAGCATTTATAAGAATTGTTTAAATAATTTAATACAAGTAAAGTATTTAGAAGAGTGGTTCTCAGTCCTGGAAGCATGTTAGAATCATTGGGAGCTTTTAAAAAATACACATACCTGGCCTCTACCCAAAATCAATTGAATCAGAATTTTCTAAGTCATCCCTCATATGCAGATTCCAATCCTTAAAAGCACACTTTTATTTTTACTTCAGATCTGCACTTCCCACAACTTCTGAAGGCCTTCCACTTGAGTGTCCTTCTGGAAGTTATCGTCTGTAATAAAAAAAAAACCCTCTTATTCTCAACTTCTACTACTTAGTCCTTCTAATACCATTTTATGAATTAGAAAATGGAGCTACTCCTTAAGACACTTGACTACCATGTGATGGGCAATTGCCAGCCTAAATCTACAGAGCTGGGAAGTCTACACTGTGAATGAGACCTTCTCAGACCTGTTCTTGCTGTGCAGAACCTGCCCTTTCATGCTTTCAGAGAAGCCCATCTCTGCAGAGGACCATTTTCACCCCAGACCTTTCGTGTGTGGGCCCCATTTCTCTTCTGCCTTGGGGCCTGACGATGTGGTACGTGCTTTCCGGGCTCGTCACCACTGCTTTCAGATCGAGCTCTCCTCTCTAAACAATCCCTGATTTCGAATCATCAGACTTGACCACACTCTAGCCACACTGCTGCTTCATGTCACTCATCATTCCTGGAACATTTTCTGTGGCAGTTTTTTCTCTGGTATGGCTTCACACGATTCCTGCCACACTTTCCATCATTACATACATGCAGGATTCTGAGGACCATGACATCTACTCCAGGAGTCTTGCCATTACCTTTCCTCACTTCCTACAATGAATCTTGAACCTTGTCCTCGACATTACTCCCTTGAAGTCACACTCAACTCTCTGCTCTTCTCTTGCCTCATTGTACCATCATGTCAAAACTTAAGTCCTGGTTAGATAACACTCTCCATTTACTCAGCAACTGAACCTATACAGCCACATGTGGTTGAAAGAAAATAGTCACATGTAGCAGTCTTCCTGTAACTTTATGATCACTAACCTCAAGGGTGCCCTTAATACTCCCTGCAATCATAACACATTTTTCTAACCCATTTATTGTCCCACTATTTTCCTCTTCCTCCTTAAACCTTTAATACCTCCTCCTTATTCATCAATTTCAGCTTCCTAGTTCTCTGAGAAGATATAAGTAACAGGGGACAGCTATTCAACTTTCCATCACTGAATGAATCAACCCACTTTTATCTGTGCCCGTATATTCTGTCGATTTTCATAACCAAGGTCAACCCCATGATTTGTGTATTAAATAGGTTCTCCTCTTTCCTATTCAAGGACATGCTCTAATAATTTTCTCAACCCTCTCCCATATTATAAATTATTCCCTCACTGCAGAACCTTTCATAGCAAAATACAAATTAGATATAAAGGACATTTAATATGGATATGGACTACAGATTATACAGTAGTATTGTAACAATATTAAATCTCCTGGTTTGGGTCATTACATTATGGTCAGTGTAAAAGAATCAACTTATTCTTAGAAAATACACAATTAGCTGTTTTGAAAGAGGGTATGGTAGCTCCAACTAAAATTTAATTGGTTCAGAAAAAGTGGATAGAGAGAGAGAGGGAAGGAATGGGAAAGAGGAAATGGGAGGAAAAGTAAAAAATTGGTGAATAAAAGATATAAGGATTTCCTTGAACATCTTGCAGCTTGCATTTTTTTCTATGACTTTGAAATTACATGAAAATAGAGTACAAACTAAAACAAGAAAAACTGCAAGTAGGTCAATAAATTATGTGTACTACTTCAGAAGGTTTGGCTAAAATTTTCTGCATAATACAACAGGTCATACTGTTACAAAATGGGCTAACACATACTTCAAACTCTTCTACAAATAGGTTTCTGCGAAGTGTGTAGTAGCCAGATCTCCGAGTGGTTGTTTGACTTTGTTATATTTACAACAGAAAATACCCCAAGATTCCTATCAATCTTGTTTACTACAAGAACAAGAATATAAGTTCCATGACACTTAGTGTTGTTCATTTCTTTAGATGGCAATGCAATGGAAGCTGACCTGCAAGAACCTTTCAATGGCAAGAGTCCAGAAGCACATAAGGTGCAAACCAGTTCCTCTGTGTGGCAGGTATTCCAGACTTGATTTCATCTGAGTCAAAAACTGGTCCAAGACATTATCTTTTGACACTAAACCAAGTCAATATAGAATTGTTTAATGGATGAGGATTTCAATAGGTGGTCTAGTCAGGAGTCACCCTACAATATGATGAAAAGCAGAGACTCAATGCCCTGAAGTCCTTCCTTATGTTATTTAATAAAATATACCTCCATTTTGTGAGTGTGGAATAAATAAATGCATTCCTTGAAGGTAGTAATAACAATAATTTCAGGTCTGACACATATTAGAAATCTATGAGCTTATAAGGGTTGCAACTGTGCCTAGCAGCTTTATATAAAGATGGCAACAAAGCCACGTTTCTGCCTTTTATTTTATTTCATTCAAGCTGGATTTATGCTAAAATCTTCCAAGATGTGCGTTTTCCACAATATTGGCAGTAAGGGAGAAATATCAGAAATTGTCAGAAATGGCAAGAATGGGTAGGTGAGCTCTGCGTACCCAGTGCTTAGCGTTCACAGTTCTCCCCGGACCCAGCTTCACAGCCCTTCTCAGGACAGGACTCTTGGTGGCCACCCGTCACAAGCTGATCGCCATTAGCATCTTCAGAGTGGATGGAAATCTGCTCCGACTAAAACTTATTTAGAAAGCTTAGTTGAATTATATTGATTCAGTTAAAGTAACACTCTGTCAGTTTCCTGGGCCCAAATTAAGAGAAGATGAGCATTTCTCTGTAGGATTTGCCATTGTAAGATAGTACTTACTGGCATTCCAGAGGAGGCATGCTCTGAGGAGTTCAAGCTAGCAGAGACCTCAGACCTCAAATGCAATCCCCTGATCTTCCAAATAAGGAAGTGGGAGGACCAGAGAAATGCAATGTCTGTACAACGGAACCCACAAGCATATGAAGAGAGAACATAAGATTCTGTCTTGTTCTGACTCCCATCCAATACTTTTGCCCCTGCGTAATGTAGCCACTGATAGAAAAAAAAAAGTTTATCTTTCTGTGTGTGCTGTATGTGTGTCTGGGTAAAACAGATCCTGAGCCTGTGGACAGGAAGAGAGGCAAGAAGAGGAAACAGCAATAGAATTATTTACCTGGGTCTTTGCTTTATGCACTCATCTATCCACTGATGTGCTGGATTCCTATCAGTAGAACTCAGTCATTTGAGAAGAGCAGATAGAAAAACTTTGTACCTAATAACACACCTAATCTGCTTGACCTCTTAAGTTTCCTTGGCTGACGGGTAACAACCACGGATGTCATAAGAGCTGGTGACTGCCTTTGAACAATACTTACAATCTAACATCATATTCCTCCACAGAACAGTAGAAAGAGCTGAAATATAGATATTTCAAGGTAAGTTTCTCTCTCAATCAGACTCAGAAAGTCAGAAGATTTGAAAGCTATTAGGGCTATAATAGATGATACTTTTTCAGACACCTTTCTTTTTCACTGACAAGTTGCTTTTAAAAATTAAAGTAAAAAGAGGTCTCCTCTTTTACTGCACATTTTTAATGGACCTGAAGCCAAAATAAGTCAGACTAAATTATGGGAGTAAATGACCTCCCAGGAAGTATTATAACAAATTCCAAAGTACTATAAAGACTTTCCTTTGATCTTTTTAGCTTCACAGCCTGAAATTCAAAATCTGTATTTAATTTTACATTGCATGTCCAAGCTTTTAAATTTTCTTTCCAAAATGATACATCATTTTAAATGATAAGACACCTTTAACTTGCATTTCCTAAAACTGCTGACTGTCATTTCTTTATTCTTTTACTCTATAAAAACAGATATAGATATAATTAATTGCAAGAAGTATTTGGGGTTGGGTGCTATAATGGATAAACCACTGACCTTCACTTAAGAGATAGCACTTTAAACTCAACCTTCGTTCCTAAGTGAAATGACTCCGATCCAAAATGAAGTTTTTCACTTCACACCTGAGAAAGGCACTGAATACAGAAAAGAAAAAGGAGGCTAAAAAGAGATAAGGCTTTCCAATCCTTACTTTTAGGCTATTTTAGACAACTGCATTTTATTCTCAATGCATCTTTTAACAGGTTGCAAACAGGTGCACTCATTTTCAACACAGCCTTTCTGTTCTTCCACAGATGCCTTCGTTGAGTAGCATGTCAACAATAATATATGCCCATTAACACCTGTAAATCATTCCACATTCTTAAGCAGAGACAGCCCATTCTGGTACAGCGAATTTCTTGGAACTTTCCTGTACCGGCTGACTGCAAATGCCTTTATTAGCATGTTTGTAGAAATTAGTGTTGCATCTGCTAAGGTAAGAAAAAAAAAAAGAGTACACAATAATCATTTCATTTCATAACTAAGTGTAGGACAAGTGTATACACTTGTCCAACTAGTGTATAAAATCTGAATTATCATCTGCAAATTCAGTTTAAACCTAACTGCTGTGGTAGATATCAACAACGGCAAGAAGCAATAGTCGGCATGCACCACTCAGAAACCCCAGATGCTGTTTCTTCAGGTCATGGAATGTTCTGGATGTCTGGGGCCTGATACTGTTTTACTACCACTGCTCTCAAGGACTCACATGGCTTTTGACTACTGATGCACATGGTTTTCTGATCCTACAAAAAAAATTACATATCCTTATACATATTTACCAAAGTAAATTTTTATTTCCCTTGGTCAGTCTTCTAGGTCCCAAGGTGGCCTTCGGAAAATCATGTTCTTTTTCTATGACTGCTTCTACAATTAGAAAATCATAAGAGTAAGTGTTTCTCTACCCATCTCTGCAGTAGGACTGAAAGGAGGGTGACTCAAAGGAGGCACTAGGGGCACAAAACTGAAGGGGAACCATTCACCCCCAGGCTCATACAAGAGCAGGGTTGCTACTTGTGTGATTTGGGGAGTGGCTATCTATTTAGCTTCATGCCTGCGGTGCCTCATATATCTCACTCTGATCCCAGTGATGTAAGGTTGATGTAGATTTAGGATTTGAAAAGATTTTGAAGAACAGGAAGGATTATGATCCACACACTGTTAGTAGCATTGCTCATAGAATGTATCAGATTGCAATGTCTCTCCTTAGTACAATTAAACAAGGAATTGGTAATTTATTAAGTTCTTATATTTTAATCATACAACTTAAAGGGAATCATGACTTCTCACAAATTTAAAAGTTTTCTTTGCTTTTATTTCAGGGGATTGTTTCTTCTAATCATCTGGGCAGAGTGTGGGATATGGCTTTTGAAGAAATGTTGGCTTTACTAAAAGCCTCTGTTTTGGTTCAAATTTGCAAGTCAAGAATAAAAATAAAGTTACCGCTTTCTCTCTGTTGTACCTCCCTTACCGTTTCACTCACCTCAGGATTTCTCATGAGTAACAGTCCTTGAATTAACATCAGGCAGGAAGAATGTTCGTTCCTCCTTTATATCCTTCAAAGTTCTAATATAACTAAAATATCCAGTATGAGATGCTCTACACAAACGCAGAGTTTAGTACATTAATTACTTTACTAGGCAATATTTGTTCGGCACTAACTGTGGGCCAGGAATAGGGCTAGATTTTTTATGTTGCTCATTTCAGGTTATTTATTCTCCTGAGTACAACAGTAGATGCTGGACAAGACAAAAACATAGAAAAAGAGAGAGCACCATCGAAGGGTCCTGGAAAACAACCAAGGCCACCAGAGCTTGAGAAGCCTATTGCCTACGAAAATGGAAAATCACTGAGGCGACCCTGCCATTTACCATCACACTTTTTTCTTGAAACATTTGCCAATTCACATCAAGGAGAATAGAGGCCAGTGATACTATTATTAGTACATACAAAAAATATGATAAAAAGATGAAGAATGTCACCACAGAAAGTAAATCTATAATAAGGAATCAAATAGAAATTCAAAAACAAAAAAATAAAACTGAAATTAAGAAATCAATATATGGATTTAATAACAATAGAGATAAGTGGAAAATCCAAAATGAAGCAACTGAAGAAAAAGGGCTGATATATATTAATATAAGAGGCAATGCATCAAGGAAAAATGTCTAACGTGTATGGTTGGATTCCAAGAAGGAGAAAAGCAGTCAAGACGTAGAAGTAATATTTCAGAAGACAAGGGGTAAGAATTTTTCAAAAAGATACAAGAAGGTCTACTAATTTTCAGAAGAATAATTACAAAAAAAATCACATCTAGTCACATCATATTAAAACTTAAAAATCGAGGGCAAAAAGCAATTCTTAAAAGCAGGTTAACAAAAAAGACATTGCCAGCAAAGGAAAAATAATAAGTATGTTTCACTTTTTAACATATTTGGTGAAATCCAACTAAAAAGAAATTACATCTTTAAAGCACCAAAATAAAATCACTGTCAGTCTGCAATGACTTATGCAGTGCTTAGCTAACAACTGAGCCTACAAAAACTCATTGTCATTTTTTTGTATGTATGATAAAATTCTTCTTTGATAAAATATTTCAAATTAAATTTTCTAATTTTTCCTATTGTTGCTTTCCTGTGAGTTGTGCATATTGTGATGAGTGCTTAATCTGGTAATGCCAATGTATCCTGTGTTCTTTTAGTACAACTGTAGTGTTATTGCTAAAAAACACACAATACTTCACCATACAATTTATGCATACTCTACTATACCTTAAAAGCAGGACATTCAAAGTCCACTTTTTTTTTCCTCCTTTTTTTCTTTTGCTGTAATGGCTATGCCCTGGTATAAAAAAATAAAAATGAAACGTTGTTAGCATGGCCATGTGTATGGCACTGGAAAGTATGACGAGCTCACACTGCAACACTGCCGTTTGCGGTGCACCGAGCAGCAGTGCCGAGGGAAGGGAGCAGCCTGCACGGCCTCTGTCTGTCCCAGCGACCCCGTAACTCTGCTTGTTGTGCTGGGACGGTGGCCACAGAAAACATATAATGAATGAGTGTGGCTATTTTTCAATCAGACTTTATTTATGGACATAAAATTTAATTTCATACCAATTTACGTGTCTTAAAATGTTTTGCTTTTGACTTTTTTGTAGCCATTTACCATGTGAAAACCAACCTCAGCTCACAGATCATTCACACAAAGAGACAAACAAAAATGGTCGTGGGGCAGGATTTGGCCCATGAGTCATAGTTTGCCAATTCCTATTTTAAACAATAAAAAGAAGATGTTGGAGATTTAAAATATATGTAGAAATAAAGGAGGTCAGTGGAATTACGGTGTTCTAGATCCCTTACTTTTTCTGAAAAGTAGCAAAAGTATTAATTTATGGTAGATTATTGTAAATTAAGTGTGCATATTATAACCTCTTGAGTAACTACTAAAAGATCAATAAAAGAATGTGTGATTTAAAAGCTAATGGGGGAGAATTAAATAATAAAAACTGTTTGATTAATTTTTTAAAAATCAAGAAAGAAAAGAAAAAATACCTAAGTAGGATAAATAGAAAACCACCCTTTGATGGTACAATTAAGCCCCTCAAAATCAGTAATTACTTTGAATGTAAATGGGCAGTATATTCACATTAAAATAAAAAAACCTCAGACTAGTTAAGAAATTGAACACAACTGTATGTTGTTGACATCTTTTTATATAAGGAAAAAAAAGTTAAAGAAAAAAAGGTTGTACAGCTATACCAGCAAAGTAAACTTAAAGTCAAGAGGTAGCCTAGAGATTAAGACATATATTTCATAATAACTAAAGGGTTAATTCAATATAAAAATTCCAATTTGTATGTATTAATAGGAATACCTCAATATACATAAAGCAAAAAATTACTCAGCCAAGAGAAGAAATAGAAATTTCACAATCATAGTTTGAGATTTGCTCTCAGCAAACAAAAAATTAACACATAGAAGCTTTCCAAAATGATAGAATACACATTTGTTTTTATAGGTTCACTTGGAACATTTAATAAATTGACTGTTCTGGAACATAAAGCAACTCTGAACAGTTTTACTCTAAGCAAAGTGAAATGGAACTCAATATAAATTATAAAACAGTACTAGAAATTCCCCTCAAATTAGGTAATTAGGCAATAAAATAGTAAATAACTTATGGGTCAGAGAAGTCACTAACAAAACTATATATATCTACTGAGTAATATTAGATAATATGTATATGGTATCTAATGATATGTGATACAAGAAAATTGACTTTTCAAAATATATGGAACAGATCTGAACATTTACTTGCAGACAATCTATCACCTTAAATATATATTGTAAAAGAAGAGATGTATAAAGTAAGTTATCTGAATGTGATTCTCAATAAGCCAGGAAAAAAACAGTTAAGTGAACACAAAGTAAAAGAGTACAAAATAATATACCATTAAAATTAAATAGTAAGCAAATGTGCAAAAGAAATATCAACACCACCAAAGGCTTGTTATTTTAAAATAACAATAAAAATCCAAGAAAATATTATATAGGAAAAAAAATACAAGAATAATGGAACATGGATATAAGTATTATTAGAAATGTAATAATAAATATTTATCAAAAATTTATGGCAGTAAGTCTGACTACTTCAATAAAATAAACACTTTCTTGAGGAAGAAATCATTATTTAGGATTTTTGGCTATGACTGGCCCAAGCCATCTCTCCAAAAGTATCTCTAAATCTCTACAATATTAACAAAAAGCAAACATTTCAATGCTCTGGAAACCACATAAAGGTACACAATAATCTGATCAGCTTTATGAATAAAAGATGCTGGAATTTGAGAAAGAAGAGTGGAAATATGTGCGCTCTGTTTTGGGTCAGCTTCCAACACCCCCTTCCCACTCAGTTGGAGAATCAGGGCAAGGCACCGTGAGAATCAGCAGCTCTCTGCCACAGCCAAAGGGGTCTCAGCTTGGAATGGTGGGCAACACCCAACAATATTGTGAATTCAAGTTATTTCTTGCAGGCAGACAAAAGTGAGAGATCACTGGCTCACTACAGATATGCCATGTTCTTGACTAGACAATTTAATATTGTAAAGATGCCAATTTTCCCCAAAATTAAACTGTAAATGTAATGGACCTAATCCCAATAGGCCATTATGTGAAAATTGATAAGCTGATCTTTACAGAAATGGGAGGGGCCAAAGATAGCAATGGCAATGTTGAGAAGAAAAAGATATTGGATCTACAGATATTAATACTTACTTCAAAGAAAGTAATTAATATGTTTATTATTAGCAGAATAGAAGAGAGCAGAGTCCAGAATCATATGCACATATATATATGGTCACCTGATTTACAATAAAACAGTTCAGAGAGGAAAGGAAGGCACAAAAATAATTATATATGCAATTGAGGAAAACATGTATCTTGGCTCTTATTTAACAATATGAAAAATAAGTTCTGGATGGATCATAGTACTAAATGTGAGAGAAAGAGCAATAAAGCTAGTAAATGATAACACAGAATAATACTTTTATGACATTGGTCTAGGTAAAGTCTTCTTAAATATGGTATAAACACAATAACCACAAAGGAAAGATAAGTTTGGATTTCATTAACATTAGGAACTACTATTCATCAAACATATCATTAAGAGAGTGAAAATGCAAACCTTCAAGTGGGAGAAAATATATGTGTAGCCGACAAAGGATTAGTGTATAGAATATAAACATTTTATTTGTATACATATTTAGTTATATATACTTAAACCTCAGATGAATCACAAGAAAAAAATACACAACCAAATTAAAATTGGGAAAAAACCATAAAGAGACATTTCCAAAAGGATATATCCAAAGAGTCAGTAAGCATAACAAAAAGTCCTTAATATTGTTACACACCAAGACAACGCAAATCAAAATCAAAATTACATACCAGTCAACACACCAGAAAATCTAAAATTAAGAAGAACAATGTTGGGAAGGAAAACAACCAGAACTCTTATGCTACTTTTACACAGCTTCAAACATCCTAGAAATTCACTGGGAGTATCTACTAAAGCTATCCACGTGCATGCCCTTTGTGTAGTAACTGCATTTCTCCAAAAAATGCATATGTATGCACACACCAAGAGACATACACGACAATGTTCAAGCAGCGCTGTTCATCAAGGGTACGATGGACAACAAAAACTGTCATATTACAGTATATAGGAAAACTACATCACAATGAGAATGACGAAACTTTCTCTACATACCACAAAATGGATGTATCTCGCAACAAAATGTTGAGTGAAAGAATTTGGGCACGAAAGAGTACATGCATAAAATTTAAAAAGAGGTCGTGGTAATCTGCCGTGATAGAAGGCACAATATGGTGGTGTATTTCAGTGAAATAGGGTATAATTACCTTTATGAGGAGTTGGAGGGAAGCTTGGTAGATAGTTGCAGCCTCTGTGAGCAAGACTGGCTGGCATGCAGCTAATGTTCTATAGCCTGATCGGGTGGAAGTTATATATTTGCTCATGGGTATTCATTTTGTAAAACTTGATTGGTCATAAATATTTGTGTACTTCTGGAAGGTATATTTCCTTAATAAAGTATACATACATGTGCACATACATAGACATATAGACATTTTTACATATCCTATATGTGTATGAATATGTATATAAATATTTAATATCTTTGTGAGTTCATATATAGTATAAAACTACAAGCTAAAAGAAGTTCCTATAAAGATCCTATGACAGGTAGTAGGGCAGTGAAGAGGGGGAGGCAAGAAGGAATTACTAAGGGGAAGGGAGTTTTACCTGAGAAGGGAGGGAGAAAGGAAGGAAGAAAAAGAAGGAAGGAGGGAGGGAACTGTAATTTTTCTTGGAGGACACGTCAATTAAGCTTGCATTGAACATCTAACTAGGTGAATAATGTAATGTACCCGTAGCACTTTTTTTCCAATCTTTCCTCCTGTCCCACTTCAGATCAGTATCTTGCATTGAATAGATATTTTCACCCAATGCTTCCTGTGTCCCTGTCATATTCCATTACTGTGTCTATTCATAGATGAAATATCTATCTATGACTATAGGGTGTTTTTACTTTGAATAACTGTCACCTCTACAACTCAAGTTGTGTTCACATTAAAAATTACCATTTCCCTACCGCCCAATCAACTGGTGGGCAAGTTCAAAAGTTTGTGAAGTCCTCTTCCACCCTTTGATATGCTAATGTCCTCAAATTCACTGCTGTTGAGTAATGCTTTCTTCTAAGTATTTCATGGGTTTATCCCCTCTACATCCTCATTGCAATACCTTCATCATGTTCTTGCTGGAGGCTTCTGACGTCCTCCTGGCTGGCCTCCTAACTCCACCATTATGGCAGCCAGCCTTCAAGTTGGCCCTCAGTGATTTTCATCCGGTATTCATCTCCTCGTGCAGTTCCTTCCCACAAAGCAACAGAGTTGGTTTTATGACAAGTAAAATATGGGTGAGGTGAAGGTATGTAACTTCCAAGATTCTTATAAAAAGACTGCAGCTTCTATCTTGGCAATACTGTCTATTGCTTTCTTGTTCTCTTTCATTCTAGAATCACTCACTCTGGTAGAAACAAGATGCTATGTTGTGAGCATTTTCAGGCAGTCTCTGTGGAGGCTCTAGAGGCAAGGAATGGAGGCTTCTAGACAACAGCCAACGAGAAACTAAGGCCTTCCAAGCACTGCATGACAGCCTAGAGGTGGATTTCCCAGTCCCAGCGGGCCCTAGCTGAGAGCTTGACTATCTTCTTGAGAGAACCTGAGCCAGAACCCTCAAGCTAAGATGATCTCAGATTTCTGATCTTAAAATACTGTGAGATAATAAAGAATATCTTCTAAACTGCTACATCAGGTGGGGTGGGAGGGAGTTGTTATTACACAGGCTTAGAAAACAAACACAGCCTCCATTCTATACATGGCTGTCACTTCCTCATATAATCACCTTGCTTGAAAAATCTCTAGCAGCATATTATTGTCTACGACTCTCTGTTTACATTATCTTGTCTGATTTCATGTCATTTAACATACAATCTGTGAACAAGTGAAGTTTCTCTGAATCTAATTGCTTATTCCAATGTTACCCTTTGCTTATATTGTTGCGTCTTCCTGAATACCATCTCTTCTTATCTCTTATCCATCTTCAAGGACCAAGTCACGTACAGCTAACTCCATAAAGCCTTTTCCAATGACTCTGTCCTGTGGACTGATTTCCTTCCATGGAGTTGCTCAGTTTTGCTCTTATTATGTCATGTGAATTGGTGAATTGGTTCATCAGGGTACATTTCTTTGAGTCTGTTCCCCAACCCCCACTATCTTCACAATATCCCCCTCCCTTTACTCAATTTCCAGATAACCCCTAATTCATTGAATGTTTAACACTGTCACCATTCATTCTCCTGGGAGTTTGCCCCAACACACTTAGATCACAGGTAACATTTTGAGACCAATGTTTACTTCCTATGATCCTGACCCTGCTGAAATTGTTATCTCATTTAATTGTTCAAATACTTAGAAATGTAATTAATATCTTAGAATGAAGAAAAGTGACCAGTAGGTCAAAAGTACACAAATGAAATTTGCAGAGCATAGAGTCTAATGGCCTTCTTAACAACATAGACAATTTGAAATAGTGACAGATGGAAAAATATTTTACTAGAAATGGATAGATTCATTGTTTAATATCTAGGTCTAGAAAAATCCAGAAGTAAAAATAATCATATGAAGTAATAAGATAACTATATTGAAGTGACCAGATGATTTTATCTGGCTATTATAAGGTTATATCTTTCTCTGAAATTAGAAGACATTCATCTTATTAAAATAGTCAATCACCATTTAACCATTTATTTCCTCAGTTCAAACCTTGTTAGGGTGCCTAAGTGTGGTGTCACTGGACTTGAAGAAAAGGAAGACATACCTGCAGATTCTTTTTCATGGAACTGCTTTGTTAATCTGTGGTTGGCCTTTTGGGCTAAGGTTAAGATTTCATCTTTTTAACTGCTTTGTGTTAGTGTGACATACTGATGCTACTGCATTTGTATACAAGAGCTAGGAAATTCTGAAATAATAAAAGAAGGAAGAGATCTGTATCTCTCTCCAATTGGAGAAGAACACAGTAATGAATGACTTTTCTATATGAGAAATTCAACTGAGGGACTTTTGTATACTTTAATCCTGAAATCTGGTCTGAACTATATCGTGTCTTAAAATATTTTTTAAATAAAAAAATCTACCAGAGAATGATTTGAAATCTATCTAAGCTTTTCCTCCCAAGCCTTTGCAAATAAAAGTATATTCAGAGAAGATCTATTTCAGGCTATCAAGTAGCTTTTTTTCTAATGGAAATATCTAATGTCATTATCCAGGGCAATATTCTCTAAATCCATAAAGCAGTTTTGAAATTTCTTAAAAAAAAACACCTGAAAATTACAGCGAATTTTAGGAAAACCTAGAAACAACTAAAGAATCGCAGAACCAGTCAGGAAGGTCACCTTTCCAAAGTGAAATTTTCCGTTAGGATCGTGAGAGATTTTATGCTCAAAGATCAGGCAAGGATGCTTTTGGTGAAATGAAACTTCAGGGAGACAAAACAGAGTTAGAACTGGCTTTACAAAGGCTAGGTATCTGGTGATGGTGACGCATTTACTATACATTTAGTGATTTAAAATATTTTTAAGGGGGGTACTGTGTGCCAATAGCTACCCCTATTCTCCAGGCACTCCCTATGTATGATCTCACGTTGGTACGTTCAAGGTGTGAGCCAGTACCATAGTACACAAAGGGCCAAGTGTTGAACCCTCTCTGAAAACACGAGGGAGGGCAGGGGGGTTTGGTAGAGAAGATGTCAAGCTGAGTGCTGAAGAATGAGTAAGAATTTACTAGATGGGCAAGGGGTGAGAGGACAGTATTCAGAAAAGGTAAACAGTACCAACAAAGGCACAGAAACAAGCAGTAGCATGGTTCCTTCTAGCAACTGGGAATAATGAGTCCAAGCTGGGCACAGCGAGCAAATGGGGATAATGCAGGAGACAGGGCTGGACAGCCAGTCAGGGGTCCGTTGTCAAGGGAAGCATTTACCATACAGAGACTTCGAACCTTAAGATGATTTTAACAGAGGGGCAATGAGAGCCGTACTGCGGAAATGCAACTCTGTCTCTGAAGATAAACTGGAGTGGAGGTGGCCAGTGAAAACAGGTAAGAGTAGTAAAAATACTCACAGTCAGAATTTATCAAAGCCTGACCTAATGTGGTAAATGGAGAAGAGACTTATTAAGGAAATACAATTAATGGCAATTAGTGATGAATTGGATGTATAGATTTAGTAACTCTAGGTTGACCTCTGCATTTCTGAATTAGATGCCAAGGTAAATGTTCCTATTCTGAACCAGGTATGGTGAATAAAGGAAGGGCAACCAGTTGGCACACTGCTCTGATCTGCCTGCAGAAAATAACCGATAGACAATTAGATATTTGGCTTAGACTGGTAAAAAGGAGACCCATATTCAAGCCACAGATTGGAGAGACATCAATGTAGTTGGCAGGTAACACCTTAGAAGTGGATATCTAAGGAACAGCAACTAGAATATAGGTGCCCTCTCAAAAATCAACAAAGATAATTTTTCAAAATCTCCACAGCCCAACCTTGCCTACCTAAGCATGTTCGTATCGTCCAGTACCTATCTTGGACCTTGAGTTGGAATAGCTACCTAGGATGGAATTGATCATTCGACCAGTTGACCAAATGGCCGGCTCAGAGCTGGGGGAAGAGTTGAAATT